>NW_028301602.1:33332500-34615000 GCF_987345545.1 Pholcus phalangioides
CAATGGATTTCTAGTCCATCGCCTTAACCACTCGGCCACAACTGCGCATGGAATGATTAGTTTGCTAAACATGGGTCTCTTGATGACGTCATATGCACGTAGAAGTGAAATCCTTAAAAAATTTCGCAGTTGGCAGGATTCGAACCTGCGCGGGAATATCCCAATGGATTTCTAGTCCATCGCCTTAACCACTCGGCCACAACTGCGCGTGAAATGGCTAGTTTGCTAAACATGTGTCTCTTGATGACGTCATATGCAGGTAGAAGTGAAAACCTTAAAAAATGTCGCAGTTGGCAGGATTCGAACCTGCGCGGGAATATCCCAATGGATTTCTAGTCCATCGCCTTAACCACTCGGCCACAACTGCGCGTGAAATGGCTAGTTTGCTAAACATGGGTCTCTTGATGACGTCATATGCAGGTAGAAGTGAAATCCTTAAAAAATGTCGCAGTTGGCAGGATTCGAACCTGCGCGGGAATATCCCAATGGATTTCGAGTCCATCGCCTTAACCACTCTGCCACAACTGCGCATGGAATGATTAGTTTGCTAAACATGGGTCTCTTGATGACGTCATATGCACGTAGAAGTGAAATCCTTAAAAAATTTCGCAGTTGGCAGGATTCGAACCTGCTCGGGAAATATCTTCATAGAATCTTTAAATGCTCATTAACGGGACTGCTTTATTATAGATTATTGTACTGTAAAACATAATATAAAAGCATTATTTTATGTGTCACGTAATTTCGTTTTAGGAATAGTTCTTCAGTTCCGGAATGTATCCAAGCAGGCATTTGGTCATTTTGGCGATCTGAATTTTTTTTGACCTAAAATGTAATAAATGTAAAAACGCAGATTCTGTTTCCGTTCATTTTTTTCGATTATGTGGTTGATTAATGGCTATTATTATTTTATAATTTTGTGTTAAAAAGATCACTTACAGAGAGCACGTGGGTCTCCAAATACCAAAGTTATTGTAATCAGGAAAAATCAATACCATTGTTGTTTTTTACTCTTTCATGAACAGGCTTTTGGCAATAAATTTGAATGATCTGTATTTGGTATCGGTGATGAATCGTAAAAAAGCTCAAACATACCTCACTGAGAAAAGAAAATTTAATGTATCATGGAAAATAGTCCGGCTTCGATGTACCGTTATTGGATTGCACAATAGTGCTGCGAACACGAAGTTCCAAAACTTTTCTTATAACATGACGAAAATTAGTATTGCTTGAGATGAGACTCGCGTACAGTTATGTTATTTCTCAGCCCTATCTTTCCTAGACTCCTTTCAATAAACACAACATATTCACGTTGAAAAGAGCAAAATTTCTAACGAATTGGTACATGCAGGAACGTGTTGCCCACGTATACATATGCGTAACCCTAACGTATTTATACGTCGCCACGAGTTGTTTCTTTCGAGTTATACTGATGCTACTCGAATATCTGTGTAATTCGAAATATTTTGAAGTTCGTTAAATGCTTTAATTTTCATGTGATGTAAATATCATGTGTGTCTGTTTGCTCTCTGCGAAGAGACTTTTCAAATGTGGGACCGGCTTCAAATTATATATATAGTATATGTGCAATTTCTATTTTTTGCTGTATACTTTTTGAGATATAAGCGTTGAAATTATGCCTTTTTCGTGTTCCGTTCGTCATGCCTCACTTTTCGAACATATTTGGTCAAAAAGTGAAGTTTCGGAGACGTATTCGCACTAAAAGTTAATAATTTTGGACAATTTGAAGGTATACAAGAAATTACATTTATAATTCATGCCTCTGTTTCAATAAAGTTAAACAGGAAAAAACGAAGGGCATAACACATTCTTCAAAATCTAGAAACATGTAGGATAACAATAAATTTTTATTTTATTGCAGAATAAATAATTTGATGGTTCAGATAAATGTTTACTTAAACAACACTTGACGCAATAGATGTATACAGACATAAAATACTCAAAAATGTGGAATGTACCAGTAACATCAATGAGAGGAACAACATAGTGTTGCATGTATTTTTTAAATCACACATCAATAACCATTGAAATTAAGAAATGACGTATCAATTAACGAGTCTATGTTCACGTGGTTTATGTCAGATTCAACATGTGTTGAGCTGAACTTGAAGTCATCCATATTGAACGGCTTCTCTGGAGGAGCATAATCGTTCTCCCATGAACTATTTGATGGGGGTTGTTGACAAATTCTTTGACCTAGGAAGGATTTCATGATATTTTCATGATGGCTGGATGCACAGTTTTTATGGTAATTAGTCATACCGTCAACTTTATGCTCGGGTGAAGTTTTGCAATTGTCGAAATTAGAAAATTGACTCGATTGCGATTGGTCATCCAAGTTCAGTAAAACATTTTCCTCTTGATATTCTAAATCATCTGTGGAGGAAGAAAATGTCCTATAAAAATGTTCATAAACTGATTTTTTGATTACGATGAAATGTAGAATAAAAGATGCTTAACCTTCTATATTGGTTGCTTGCTACCAGAGCCATATAACAAGGGCTGTCTCATGAGGCGCTGGAGTCGGTACCAGCTGACGTAGCTGACGTCACGCGTGACGTCATTCCCCTGCAGAACCACGACCACCTAGATTGCACCTAGATAACCACTAGATAGTTATATAGGAGGTCGTGGTCCTGTACTGCCAATTTAACTGAATTATTCCAAAATTATATTTTAAATCATCTTACTTGGTAGTTGTTATTTATTGGCTTGTTTCGTTCAGCCATTTAACTCATTTGAAATAAGTTTTGCATTATTACTTATGAGGTAACTTTCACTGTGAATATTTTTTTCGGATACATTTCACTTGAATCACGTAGATCAACTTTTATTGGGTTGATTAAAAGTCTACTCGAGACATAATTTCAATTATTTTCGGACTTTCTAATAATTGTTAATTGCTCTTTTGTTTTTATTCGAATTAGGTGTAGTTCTTTTTAAAGCCTGAGAGAGACTTCGTTATTACCAATACAATTGCAACATAAAAACATGGGGAACCAAATATCGATCGAGCCTCTTTTACGTTTTGGACACCCATATTTTGAAAGTCTTTGGGTCTTTAGGGAAAGTATGATAAGTGACTTGAATTCCAAGTTTCTTTGACTTACGGGTATTGATCTTGCACGTTGTAATTTCACAAGAACTCATATTTGTTTATCACTGATTTACACAAGAATCACAAAACAACATTATAAAAATACCATCTACGCATACCAGTGACACTAAAACAACACTATGAATCACTATTAAAACAGTAAAAAATAAGCAACTAAAATTTAAAACAATTCTCTTCAATACAGTATGTTTAATAAGCTGATGTCATCTGCGAGAAAAAAGTCACACACAGCAGCTTCAAGACCACGCTCACTGAGCCAAGGCTGCAAGCGCAACATCAAACAGATGAAACAGCCCTTACTAGATAGCCCCCGTTGCAACGAACCTGACCGCATTTTATACAGCGGTGTTGTTTTTAAATCGTTGCTTAACCATTTTTTGTCTATATTTTCTTTTCATGATAGTTTTTTATCCAACGTGATTCTGGCCATACACCTCTTTTCTTCCTACTTAGTTAAATAAAGTCAAAACTGAATGCATAATAATCCAAAATTTAATAAAATAAGGACGAAATCTGGAGCTTTGGCCAGTTCCGGGAAGGGGGGGGGAAGAAAGTATCACCCCCCCCCCAAGAGCCGAATTATACGGGGGGGGAAAAGGCATCTGTCGTATAAAATACGAGAAAATCCCCATCAAACCTACGCAGTAAATCCCCCACCGCCACCATCCGACATATCAACTTGGAACTGAGCGTAACCTGGGCTAGGGTTTAGGGAGCTCAGGGTTTAGGATCCTCTTAATTTCAAGGGCTCCTAGAAAAAGTGATGTTCTGGAGCCTCCAGTACTTTTCTGGAAAAGCCACAATTTATCACTTATTTATATACTTACTCAAGAAGACCACAGTACCAGATCTTATCACGTAGGCCTCCTATGGTCGTGACCTCTCCCCCCCCCCCCCCGGGGTTGATTCTGAAAGTAGTCACATTTTTCTAACCATATTTCATTTGAAAATTTTCACAGCCAAATTTTTTTTCATCCGTGGTCCTCACACCGAGACTAGCCCAACGTCACTGGGAGCAATGTGGCCCCAGATTAAGGACCACTGATATATAGTACTACTTATAAAATATTGTCATAAAAAATGCATACATTCATTTCTTGTTGAACATCTTTTCGCTGTTTTAGTAACTCTAGGTGATGTGATGTTTCCTGAAAAAAATATTAAAAAAAGAAAACGACACATTACATAGTCAAATGAGCAAACGACGTCGGCTATAATGAAAGGCAAGTTCTGAGATGAAGAGTCGTGGCCTTTGTAACTTTGCATGTCATTATATTATTGCATATGCAGTTTGAATGCATCATAAATAAAATACAATCACTTTTTACCAATTATCATATCTCTAAAGCAATTAATATTTCAATATCAATTTTTTTGGTCTTTAATAGGCTATTTTACTTGTATTTGAAATTTTTTTGCACAGTTTGCAATATCCTGAGTTGATCCCGATTTCCCGTATATTTATGGATACCTAGCCAGCCAAGCCATTATCGTGTTGTGTGTGTATTGATACGTTACCACCGGAACACCTTCCGCGGGCTGGATGGAACCCCCAAAGTGGACTGTATTTAGTCCGCGAGTCGGAGGTTGTACATCCCTGATCCACAGCTTTTTATATTTGAAATTACTTTATGGTTTTAATCATCTCTCAAATACGATTACGCTTGCATACAGAAAAAAGTGCTAAGGATATATGTACAATATCTTAGCGAAGTATTAATATTCTACTGAAGGAACTCGTTTAGGAGAAAAGAAGTACTATTATAAATTATAGTATAAACTAGTAAATACTTCATTAAATTAATTAATAAATACCTGAAAACTGAAACTTCTATGATTTGCATAATCATGCCTATCAATACACTAAGAACAAAGTGGATGGCAAGTACAAACACTTGGTTAGTAGTTGAAACTTTTTGGTATATACACACAAAACATAGATGTAAATACAATAAAACTTAAATATAGAAAATATTTATGTACAATATACATTCTCGTATCTAAAAATATCGATTTTCCCCATGCTTATTTCAAATAAGTTAACTGGGCGCACGGGCAGGGATGAGAAACAAATGAAAATCAAAAGGGAAAGGGGAAATGTAAATTGCAAGAAAAATATAATTTTTTATGTGTATTGGATAAATTGGGAAAAATGCAGAGAGACAGAAAGAGAGGGGTGTTAAAAATTAGATAAAGTTTGATTGGGAATAGCTTTGGTAAAGGTATTTAGAAATGTAAGTATGATTTTGAAGGATAAAAAGAGCGCATTCTTTAAGCGGGTGGTAAAGATCAGTATGGCTATTTGGTTGGTTGCAAAACTGACAAGGTTCATGAAATTTAAATTTGTGCACTATACCTCTGTTAGCGTAAAGTATAAAAGGATGAAGGCGTAACCTAGCTAAATCCCTACAAACCACCAGAGGGACTGAAGAGAAGGTATGATTGCGAAGACAGCGTAAATTCAAAATTATCGGCAAATTGGAATGATGTCGAAGCGGACAGTCGAGTAATAAATAAAAAATAAATCAATTAATTTTGCTCACTTTCATTTTGTATCGGTTGTAGAAGTCTTTCCAATCTCAATGATTCAAATTTTTTCCTCTTCTTAAGGACACCATCGGGATCTAAGGATGAAGGAAAAAAAATATAGTTGACGAACGAGAAATTTAAAAAGAATACGTATACAGTGATACTTCTCCATGTCCGAAACAATCAAAATAACCTTTACACGTGCTTTTTCGAAGATACACATGGACACAGAAAGAATGTATGCAAGGTTAGTCATCAAAGAAATGTTGCAATTAATTTTCGAGCTGTGAGAATCCAATATATCTATGTGGTATAATATGAAGAAAACTAACGAATTTCTTTAATGTTTTGTCTTTTTTCCGGTTTTTAAATCCCTTACTCTCCCGATTACACACCTATACGAATATATACACTGATATCCAAAATAGGAACAGTCCTTCCCTTAATCCATAAATGCGTAGTTTCGTATATGTGCAAATTTTTTAAACGTTCATTACCACAGCCAGTAAAGATAAAAGTTCCGAATCACCTTCGCGCATAAGCTAAGGTCATAATCTTCCCATTTTATATTTTGAATTTGCTGGTATATATCCCAATTAACGACAGCAACTCTTTGTTTGTTGCCGAGTATGTGTTCACTAATTTGTTTAAATTTCTTTTCTCTTGAAGTTATCAACCGGAAATTTACTTTCTTACTAAAGTTTGAATCACACAAAAAAAGGTAATTATATATTTGAAAAGTATTGTTATTTCAATTCTATGTGCGACTTTTGAGTGCTTTGCACTTCTTCAATAAGGCCCTGTATAAGCCGTAAAATTCGAAACAGATTTTTAAAAATAATTTTTTCGACTTTCAATACGTGTCATTAACTCTAAAAAGAGTTATCAGCTTGGAAAAAAATTATTCAAAGCTATCATATATACAGGGTGTTGCCTTGAAGTGGCGACAAACTCAGAGGGTGATATTAGGCAACAAGAGGAACAAAAGTTGCTTTTGAACATAATATCGCAAACCACGTTTAATCGGTGAAAATCGCAAAATTACTTATGAAGGGTGTGACGTCGAGCAGGGGGGAGGGAACAATAATGAGTAAAAAACATTTATTTGAAAGCATGATTACAACACAGCCTGTGGCGTACAAAATAAATCAGGCCATTTTATATAAGAAATTTTAGCCAAACTAGTTTCCAATATTCCACATAACCTTACAGTCTTCCTAAAGCCAGCTTGAAGACGTGCTGTGTAGTCCAGTGGTTTAGATATCTGACTCTCATCCTCACGACCAGGGTTCGAATCCCGGAATGACCAATCACGCTATTTCTGTACAAATACGGAACTCAAACAAATACTCACTCGGAAAAAAAGGGCACTTAAAAACCGTACGAGGAGAGGAGGGGGGTTACAATTCCCCCCTATCCCCACAGCGATTTCAATGGAATGTGAAAAGCATCCGCAAAGTAAAAAGACAAATAATCCGGACCAATAATTTCAGACGAGTCCACTAGCAAATACGAAATTTTTCTGAATAAAATTCCTGTAGGTTTTCATTACCTTAACTCATTTCATCCTAACCTACTCTACCAAAAGGCTTCAGCATACCTTTCCAAGTGTATCTTAGGTCTTGATATATCAAGACCCACACATCAATTTTTATAGCAGAGTGGTTTGTAATTTATTGCCCTACTTAAATTACATTTGGCTGTCGCTAAAAGTTCCATCAAAGTAATTGTAAAGCCATGTTTCGCCACCTGCACAGCCGCAGTATTTCTTTGTGCATTCTTCTACACATCGTTTGGACGCCCAACGACCGACTTTAAATGGTTTTGTCCTAAAATAGGATGTTTTTACACCCCGGGCTATTTCTATTTGTTTCAGTTTCCTCAAATAAGGTAATAAAAAATCTGCAATAAAAATGATTAATAAAAACTTTGTTTGCTTTAAGCTTTCTCTATAACTGTTCTCACATTATTAGGGTTCAAAATTGAAGCCTATTCAAAAAAAAATAATAATAATGATAACTACAGAAAAAGGAAGTAGCTGGTCAGTTATCATTTTTTCTCTTCACTGGTGGGCTAAATAGAAATTCTAGTGTAGCAAAATCCCCACCAGTTAACATGTTAAAAAAAACTTGAAATAATGTCCAAAACCTCTTGTAATTTTTTCCCTTCATCTACTTTCCTATGAATTGAATTTCCATTGAACTGTGCTGCACAGGCTGTATTGTAATCATGATGTCAAATAAATGGTTTTTTTTTCTACTTATTATTGGTTTTTTTGTCCCACTCAACGTCACAACCTTCATAAATATTTTTGCACTTTTCACCGACTAAACGTGATTTGCGATACCATGTTCTATGGCAATTTTCATTCCTTTTGATACCTTATATCACCCTTCTGAATTTGTCGCCACTTTAACGCAACACCCTGTATATGATTGTCATGGTCAAGAATTCCACAATTGTATAGAAAGTGAAATGTGATTTCAAGAATTGCACCGGAGGTGGTTATTTCTTCCTGTTTACCAATTCCAGCTCCCACTGTTCCGGACTTTTTTTTTACTCATTATTCACATATTAATGGATTTATTAAATTATTTTTAATTCCTTCAATACGTGTCAATAACTCCGAAAAAAAAGTGATCAGCTCGGAAAAAAAAAATTGAGCATTTAAGGCTTAATTTGCATTTTGAGCATTAAGGCGGAGATATGAGAGGTTCTACTATACTTCCAATGATAATATGAAAAATGGAACAAACCGTAGATTAAAGGTATGTAAGTATAACTTCTTGGTTTTCCAGCTGCACCATCAGATGGCCTACGAAGCTGCATCGAAACATCAACCGGCCTGTAAATATGTGAAGTCTTGTAAGGAGGAGTGAGCAAACATATGGCGGCTTTACGATGCACATGATGAGGTAGAAAATGACCAGGAGCAGACCAAACTGTCGCACCGTTATTTTCTTCATAAAAAATGACTTCAATGTCATCTGTATGAAAAATTCAACAAAACTTAATAAATACAAAATCATGGCAAATAGATGATTTTGAAAGGTCGCGAAAATATTTCTCATCGATTACTTCGATCAAAAGCAAATGGTACCTTTATTCACTTTGTCACACAGAATAATAATTTCCTGCTTTCCGATCACAGATCCACTGCAATGGCTTAGCCTCGTGATAGAGAGGTCAGATGTCACTCCTAAAATGATAATATAAAGAAAAATTTTAACTATATTGCCCCTACGTAACGTATACCATATAAAGCTGTACATTATATGAAGGTACTGCCGAGTCTCCATAAAATGAAGTTGTTTCCTTCATCGAAAGTATCTTTACAGTGTAGGGAAAATACATTGCTGAAGCAATTTATCAATGGCGGAGCAATATGGAAATTTGACCCTTGCAATGTGGAAATTTGACCCTTGCAATGTGGAAATTTGAGTGTCCCAAAAAGGACAAAGTTATGTTAAAAAGTTTTTCTGCAGGAAGACTACTGTATGAGGGCTAGAAAAATCCATTGTCCGACATGCCCGGGGCATGTAAAAACTTTGACCAGGCATGCATTTTTTTCGACTACATGCCTGACCTGGGAATGTAAAAAAATAAATAAATAAAAGCCTTCATTGTTTTATTTTTTCATCAACAACGATGCAAGTGTTCCCATACACATGCTTAAAATATTACAGCAGTCGTGATGAAATCTACAGCCCATGTATGTCATTACCCTGACCTATTTTTACGGCCCTAATATTTGAAGCCCTGTGTGGCCATCAGCATCAACTTCTGCGATTGGGCAGGCCACCAAACCAATATTTCCACAGGCCTTTCTCTATAGTAGATATATAATTAACCCTATCGTCAATAATAGTAATAGCAATAGCCTGGGTTCCTTCCGGGCCGCCAGGCTGGAGCCCTGTCAATTTCCCTCTTGCGTGGGAGACATGGGTCCGGCTGCGCACCCGCTCAAGTCTTCTAGTCCTGTAGCCTAAATCGGTTGGTGCCCTTTTGATGCATGGAACCTGGTGATAGTCAAATATAGTTACAGTTTCGACTGTGTAAACTGGTTGGTAAATATTTCTATTCAGTTTGGTAGGGGGACTTAGAAAAACCGCTTTGTCCGGGGACCTATATTGATCTTAAAATGGAACTGGGTGAACCAATGAATTTGGCGACTTTTTTTCCCAACGCCAACAGGGACACAAAATTGAATAAGGCGCGGTTCATTCAATTCATCAAATTTTAGATTTTGATGACTGCATTGCTTCTGAATTTCTGGTTCGTTTGCTACGAAATTTATTTCAAAATTTTGATTTCTTATTTAGGCAAATAAATAATTTTTTCTTTCAATTTTTTTTAGTAATTGAATCCAGTAATAATGCGTAATAATAATTTTCTGGTATCAATTATTTCAAAGCATCGCATGTTAACTTTTTCGAGATTTGTCCAGCCCGGTACTGTATGCACATATATCGTTAGAAGAATAGTTTTTATGACGAAATTCCATTTTTAAAATAAAAAGTAAGAGTGAAAAAAAAAATTCAAATTTGAAAAATGATCACATAACTGTCAGAGAGACAACTTACTGTGATCGAATATTGGTTCACTGACCACTGGTTGAAGAGGAATCGAAATTTCCCCATTATGGCTAGCAATGAATACTTGGAAGCAGAGACGTACGCTATTCAAGTCGATTCTTTGCAGGTGATCACAGTGAGAGAATCCAGCTGAAATATGTTTCGAATAGAAATGAATTAGTTTTGTGGAATATTAAAAATTAGGATGAAAGTGATTTAAAGTGTACTTATTTCACGTATATGTCAATCTCACTTCACAAACTGAAATATCCAAATGCATGAAAATTAAAAACATTTTCAATTGTGAATATCGTATAATGCAGAGGTTCTCACCCTATGGGGTCACACGGGGGGGGGGGGGGGGCTTCCGAGATGATTAACAGAAGTCCACTAACAGCCAGGGGCTCTTGAATTATGGGCCCTGACCCAAACTTTATTCACATGGATTTCCTACATGATTCATATAAATCTACTTACAGCCAGGAATTCTTGAGCTATAGGTCACGAACCGAACTTGAAGTTTGGCTCGTTCGTATGGACATCTCTCTGAGAGGGATTTAATACAAATCCACTTACAGCCAGCAATTCTTTAGCTATGGGTCACGATCCAAACTTAATTCGAAGGGATTTTCTAGATGAGTCTTACAAATCCTATAACAGTCCTGTTATAAATGCAGTTATTGCGTCACCGGTTTCACCAATTTCGAAAAACAAATAACCCCATGTGTCATGAAGCTGATGTTCTTGTTTATTTTGGGTCGCGGCTGAAAAACTGCAAGAATCCCTGGTATAATGTGTAGCATATAACATATTTAACAGAGGCGTGGATTTGAAGTGGACTGGCAACCATTATGGAATTTTTAGTGGTAGTACTCATGTATATAGGAGGATACAGAAGTGGGGCGGTTGGAGGGGATCATCTTTCCTGTAATTGAAAAACATTGTGCTATTTGCGAAGGCGGGTCGGCGGAGGTGGAAAATCGTCCTGTTAAAAAAATTCTTTCAATTATTGTTAGACATCCAAGATGATCACGACTCACTTCTGAATGGATCGACGTTCAAATTCTGTCTTTGCATAAGTGATTCTTTTATTTCTTTTCGTTTCACGCACTGGATCCCAAGGTTAGGAAAACTGAAAGTTGAAGTCACAAAATTAGTTGAATTCATTTCAATACGTTGTATGTTCTGACTTTAAAATCATACCATGTCCGAGAAGCTTAACCCTCTACGGTTCACCCCCATTAAAACGTATTGAAAAATACGTGGGTCGATTAGAATATTGCGCACTGTTAGCATACCTTTAGTTAAAGGCAATTTACCAATTAACCAGTCAATTTTTAATTAGTTACAGGGGCTAATTAAAGATAATATATATATATATATTTTTTTCCTTTTATTTTTGTACCTTTATTTATAAACTGATAAAATTCTGCTTAGTAAAGTTGAATAGTTGTTATCTTGAATTCCCCTTCAAATTTGTTGCGATTTCATAAATTTCTGAATTCGTAAAATTTCAGCAACTCTCAAAAAATGACTGACAAGGAATCAACTACTTCTAGATAAAAAATTACTAAAGAGGGTTAATATGTAGAAACCAATATTGTTTTAAAAAATGTAGTGAATGAATTGAATAGATATATCACCTGCAGGTCATGTCAGTACTCGTGTCTATCGTCAAACAGCAAATGCCGTTACCAGAAATGCCTTTGCCTACCAGATTGTGAGGATGAGGATAATATGGAGGACCTTCTCTCGTGACACATGACACTAGACAAATAGCAACTCCTCGAAATCCATGAATCTGAAGGAAATTTTAATATAACTTGATCAGAGTAGAGCAAAGAAGTTTAGGCACTAAAAATGCTCAACGTATGTATAGGCACTAAAGAAATAATTTTTATAATTAAACGGGGAAAAAAGGAAAAAGTAAGTAAAAGCTACATTATATATGTGATATTAAAGGTCCGAAAACTGGCTGAAAAATTGACTGCACTAAGTCCACTGTTTCAATAATAGATTACAATAACTGCATTATTTGCCAAGTTGATATTATTATACAAAAAAAAATTACTTGTGGTCCTTCAAGGTTAGGTAGAGTTCGATTTAATGGAAAACTCAATTTGTAATTTTTTCACATGAAAAATAGTGCTAGCTGAAATTACACAATAATTATATAAAAGCTTTAACGTTTTCATCCAATGTTTTTAAAAGAGAAACATTTTCATTATAACGACATATATTTTTTTTCAAAATTTTCAAATACTGAGCTTTGTAATGCGTTTTACATTGATTTGAAAAAACAACAAAAAAAACAACAACAAACACCTCTCAAACTCTCTCTGGAGATGATTTTTTACACATCTAAACAAATTCGTCATGGTTAAAAAAGGCATGTGTGGCAATTTGCTTGAAATTGCAGACTCTACTCATGATGCTTTCAAATTTAACAAATAAGGATGATTTTAACCTAGGCTAAAACTTCTCATATCATTCAGTGAAAACAGAGCAGGCAGACATTCAACACGATAGATACTTACGTAACCTGAAAAATTCGAGCATTTGTTTTTTCACTTCAAAATACTAAAAACAGGTAGCAGCACTAGAATTACACGAAAAAAGTATAACTCAACGTGATGCGTTAGGCACACATATAGACACACTCACACAACACGTTCTTGCATATGCCAATTCGTTACAAATTACACAGAGGAATGTGTACGAGGTGCATAAAGTAGTAGTATAAAGACTTGTTTAAAGGAGTATACTGGAAGACCCACTAGAAGACATGGGTATTTGAAATCTGGTGTATATGAAAAAAATATCGCTGAAATTCTGGAGATGATTTTTGCATTCTTTTATAACTTGCAGTGATATTGCGGGTGTTTATTTAGGGTATAAAAAAATGAAATCAAAATGCAGGACTAGAGCCCTGCCAGCTCCAACCCCTTCCTGTTGGAGTCAAGACGTCAACTGATGGGGGTATTGGGGCAGTCATCGGTCAGCTATGCTTCTACAATGCCATGCAATGCGTGATGAAGTTCTCAGTGATAAAAATATTCAAGTTCTACGGAATATAGTATCTAAAAAATTCACGAATAAACATAAAAAAATGCCGAAATCATCATTTACAGCTGGAAAAATTGAAAAAAAATAAAACAAAAACCATTTAGAAAAGTTTCAAAAAATAAACAAAAATTGTCATTTATGGCATTTTGCCTGAACTTCCGGGCTCTATTAATCAGTACCAACAGAAACTTAAGATAACGAATCATAAAAATTCCCGGAAAGCGTTATTTATACATTTTTATTATTGATTTTATATTTTGAGAGGGTGAAGAAGGTAGACAAAATAGAATTACTTTTATAGTAGGAAACGATTTAGCATTTCCTGTGCTTCTTTCACCTCGGATACAACCAGCCGAACGTCCTTCGCATTTGTATCGGAATCGAACCTTCGCTCGAGAAGGCTGTTCAAGTATCTCCACGAAAACGCCATCACATAACATTTGATTCATGATTCTTTCTATACAAATCAGCTTAAGCGGGGGGAAAAAAGAAGCAATTAACAATATTTCCACAACTTCAAGCAGTTTTGAATTTACTAAAAATTCTCTAGATAATAGATGAGGTGAAACACAAATTAGTCATTGATGAATGCAGATAGAATCTATATACAGCGCATTATTATTTTCTTAAATAATCAACGAAATTTTAAAACAATTGATGAATTTCAAAACCAAGATTACGTAATCAAATGGAAGTATGTGAAAAAAAAATTATGCAGTTGCACTCGATGACATTTAAAGTAATAAAGAAATGAAAACTGATTTTCTCACCTTGAATTAAGACGAGGGTAATTTCAGTTTCGCAATTAACTCATATAAGATGAATATAGGAATGAAAATGTCTTGCAGCTGTCATTGAGAAATCGGAAGCGTGTTCTTTCTTCCTCGTTGGGAGCTATTTTGCGTAGCCAAACGTTCGCATTTTCACACGCTTCCTTTTTTTTTATTCCTGCGTTTCCTTCCATTCGTCAAGATTTTAGCGATAAGAAACTGATGGAGCGTCCGAAGTCTCTACAATCGGAAGTTTCATTTCCAGAAAAAAAGAGATAAGCATAATAGTTACAATCACAATATTCTAAATTTTATCGCTTATCAACTTAGTTTTTTTAATCCAGATTTCCCGTCATTAACGTATAGGATTTAACCTCAATAAAATTAGTTACAAAATATTTCACAAAAAGATCTTACCAGTTTCGTTCTCGCAATATTAAACTACATGTTAGAATGAAGACGTGTTTAATTAAAGGGGTTGGTGCACACAAATTTGCCTAAAAATACATCTTTCAATTTTTAAATATTATAAAATTTTCTGCGTCTAACTTCGCTTGAGTTTTCATTCTACTTGCACCAGAAGTATTTTTTAAGTATTTTAACATAAACGTCCGGCAGGCATTATATGTGCTAATGTTTACCATTAAAACGTTCTTTTTTCAAAACTACGTTTTTTGTCAGACAAGGAACATTTTTTCAACTACCACTTGTTCAAACGTCTTGAAACTTTATGTGTCTCTCAACACTGACGTGTTACATACGAGTTCTCATTAAAATGATTTTAAAAAAGTTTTTTATACGACAGAATAAAAATTTTGGTGATTTTTGAAAAAAATTATGTATCTTGTTGAAATTAATCGAAAGAAAAAAGTAACCGGCTACCAAAAAATCCAAAAAATTCTCGTAAAATTGTATAGAAATATCTGCAAAATTTGACAAAAAAAAAAAATTGAGGGCCTCAAGTGAAGAGAAAAAAGTTATACGTTCCTTGAAGGCATGGGATTTTTTTCATAGAGAAAAATTAAACTTATTTTCTTTAAAACTTATTTATTTTAATTTCCTGCCTAATATGCGCGATGGCGTATAATCCGAACATGCAAACACATACCTTTATCGCCAGCAATGAAATCTTAAGAAATGAAAGGAGTTGTTGGTCATGTTTTTCTGGAAAAATGTTCGTTCTACTCGCATGTATATAGACCATCTGTTTGTTATCTTAAATTTTTTTTCCAGAATTATTTTCAAAAGTATACATTTTCATTCCAATTTCTCTTCGAAGAAGCTACAGATATACAAATGCTCAGTGGTCTATAGCCTACTCAAAAGAATTCTTCTTTTTTTTTCAGATGCTGTAAGATTTGCTCTGATTAGAATTATAACCGGCACAGAGAAAATAGAAATAGAAAGGAAATAGCTAAACCCTCTGTAGAAATGCAAAGAGTCAAGTTAGGAGAGGTATTTCGTCACTGCCAGAATACAAGGCCTCAAGTTAAGGAAGATATTTTGTAATTGCCACTGAGAGGGTTAAGCATAACCATATTACAGGCAAGAAATTACGTTAAGTTGATTTTTTTGTTTGGGTTTCATGATTAACTAGGTTAATCCTTTCAGTACCAAATTATGAAAAAATTCAATAATTATCATGAAAAATCTTTGGAAGAGATCAATTTAGTTCTACTTAAGTCTTAAAAAGAAAAAAAAAAGTAAAAAAATTATTTATTACCCAACGATTTAACTGATGTACTTTAACGTTTCGTCAACATATACGCATACAATAAAGATAAAAAATACAGATTTTTTTCAAATGCGTCGAATATAACACTAATGTAATGAATATTTTCTTCATTCCCCACCACAAGGAAAGCCATTTCATGCATTTGTTAGGGAAAATTTTGTAAAAGCGGTGCTTTGATGCATTAAACACTTTTACGGGGCGAAACATTTAACTAAATTTTATTAAGTAACATATTTAAATAAACAAATAGTTCTATACTTCAGTTGTCATCTGGTTAATCGTGTAGTTTTATCCGGAGCCTTTATATTTAAAAAATACCAGCACCCACCAACGTTTGTTAGGGTTGTTACGGGGGGGGGGGATTAAAAAGTTGGTAGTACTTTTTAATATATCGTGAGTACTAAATGTATTAAGGTTATCTGATCGTAAAATATTTTTTAAAATAATGTAAATTATGATAATATGTCTGTCGGATCGAGCTACTATGGAAACTAAGTTTTTGTCATCCCTGAGCCTATTCAAGATATAATCTACTATGTACAATTTCATTCTCTGATAATCAAGAATCCAAAAATTCGACCCGGATCTGAGAACCTGCGGATGTCATGCAGCTTAGTCATAAGATAAAAATCTGATGACACTCATCATTTTCGGTTCATTGAACGCTTTGTTGACTCCTTGTTTCTCTGGAATCTACCATCATTTTTTGAAACCAGTCTTTTCATGACTCGTGAATGCCAATGGAAGTTTGCTTCTTTTTTACAGCGAAAAAGGAAGAAAATCAACCAAACACCATTTACAAATTAGTGGGACCAAACGAGAACTAGCAAAGATTCACTGTAGATTTACCCAAATTAGTTACATCCGCCTGCCTGAATACAAAAATACAATTTTCTTTGAATCGAATTAGAACAGAAAATCACGAAATATTAGTTTATCCTTTAATTACCAATTCCACTCTATTCAATTTTTCAGAAAGAAAAAGTTTTTACATTTTAATGGATTTGATCCTAATTCCGGTTAGTTTTCTTCAATCATGCTTGAGTTAGGAGACAAAATGACAAGATTCCAGTCATTCGTTCTTATTTCGAAATGAGCTTTGAATCTTTTTCAAAAATTTTGTTCTTACTAAATACAGTTTTTCCAGGAATAAATAAATCGATCTTTTCATTAGAAGTAAAGTAAATGTTTGGAAAGATGATGCGTATTTGGAAGATGATCTGTATTTCAGAATGTTTTTCATACAGTGGGTGCAATTTCTAAGCATAAATTTATACATAAAAACAGTTATATAATACTACTCACAATAAATGAAACGAATAAACATTTTATTCCTTAATAAATTAAAAAAAAAACCCTTTAATTAATGGAAATAACATACCGATTACATTAAATATTTTAATAGTTTGCGATTTTGGTATGGTTTTAGAAATTTATATATAGAAAGTGTGTTTTATATGTAAATTATTAACATTTTATTGGGATGTTCTGTTTCATCTTTTTTCTTCAGATTTTTTTTTCTTTTCTCATATGATAGTCTATGACATAATTATCCTTCATTTCATTTAAAACAATTTTCTAAACCGATCAAGATCTGGTGTAATAGATGGCAAAAAATTTTACTCGAGATGGTATTTGACTTGAAAATTATAGTCTTGGAAAGATAGTAATATGCAGCTTCTCGATAGAGAGAGAGAGAGAGAGAGAGAGAGAGAGAGACAGAAAAAGGTGGTTGATCATAGAATGAATCCTGCAATAATATAACTACGATTACTGTTTGAACTGTATTTTTAGTGGACTTGAACGTGTTCTACGAATATTTTTCACACCAACCCTGTCTTTCCCCCCTTATTTTTGGAGAAATTTACTCGTATTCGTTACTTTTTTTCTGAAATCGTGGTTATATGTATACGCATGATCTCTGCATGATTATCTTAAATTTTATTTTTCCAGAAATTAACTACAAATAATTAACTTTTTTCTATGAAAAAAATTGTAAGTCATCGTAGATCTGCTTCTGCATTTTTTGAAGTAGTTTAAATTAAAATGGATCTACATTTTCTTTTTACGTACTTGTCTGCATATTATATTACCTCTGACTTCCGGCAAGCATTTACCATCTTCAATTTAAAATATATAAGGCAGATGGTAGCACCAGCTGGCACGTACAACTCTGACAAAATATGTACACTAGGGGCCACACATACAAACTCGGGAAACGTATTCTGACATCAGGGCCATCTTAAAAGAGCATCATGGTTGCCCGGGCCAAGTGAGTTTTCTGAGGCCCTACCTGGCTAATTTTCGAAAAATTCAACCACTTCTCGTTTTTCTGTGGCCTCCAGGCCCTGCCCAGGTTGGCCCATGCGTTAAGACAGCGCTGTCTGATATATACTGGTTCGTGTTAGAAATTTCGCAGATGAATGTGTACGAGGTACGTTTAAGTAAGTACACTGCTCAAAACAATTAGGGGAGCACATGGTTTTAACAAAATTACGCAAAGATGTATACCGATAAGTAACATAAAATTAACCATCCATAATTTAAAGCCTAGCAGGAAACGGAAGAAGAAAACTTAATATGCAAATCAAGTTCATGACGTCAAAAACCAGAAAAAGGAGATAAGGGCAGAAATCGGGATGTTGCAGAAACGTCTGTTTTACTGCCGTAACTGCGAAATTCGATTGCGCAGTATTGTTTTTTGAGACAAGGTGACTTGAGGATGTCTCAACAACGTGATTTACCGGAATCCATGGCATGGCGTGTTACAGGCAGACTGGAATCCGGGCAAACACAATGTAGTGTCGCGGACGCTGTTGGAATCGCCAGAAGTGTTGTTGCAAGGCTGTGGAATCGATTCCAAGAAACAGGAAATGTTAGACGTCGACTAGGGCAAGGTCTGCCACGCGCCACTACAGCAACTGATGACAGGTATATACGGTTAACAGCCCGTCGAAACAGAATAGAGAATGCTACGCAGCTGCAAAGACGGTTGCTCTTGGCAACAGGACGAAGGGTGTCCAGCCAAACAGTACGTAATCGGCTTCATGAGGGAGGGCTCTATACACGTAGGCCAATGGTCTGCATTCCGTTGATCCCACGCCACCGTGCCGCCCGAAGAAGATGGGCTGCTGAACATCGAGAACATCGAGAGCTGTTTACAGACGAGTCCCGATTCAGTCTGGAGTGTGACACCCGACGTGTTCTTGTATGGAGGGACAGGGGCACTCGAAATAACCCCGCATTCGTTCGTGAAAGGTCACAATACAGACGAGCTGGTTGGATGGTATGGGGTGGAATCAGCATAGGCGGACGTACGGACCTGCGTATCATTCGGAATGGCACTTTGACGGCCCGAAGGTATGCAGACGAGATACTGCGACCTCATGTCATCCCTTACGCTGGAGCCATTGGAGATTCCTTTGTTTTCCAGGATGATAATGCCCTACCGCATAGAGCTCGTCTGGTGGAGAACATACTTGAAGCTGAAACAATACAGCGTATGAAATGGCCAGCGTGCTCTCCTGACCTGAATCCGGACGACGCATTGCTGCGCGACCAAGGCCGCCTGTTACTGTCCGAGACTTGCAGATTGCACTTCTTGAGGAGTGGAACAGTATTCCCCAAAGTCTGATCGATAACCTCATCGCATCCATGGCAAACAGGTGTGCAGCAGTCTTAGCTGTTCGAGGAGACCACATGCCCTATTAAAACTCATGCATCATGTCTAAACAGTACTTTTTTTAATCGTTTACATGTAACCAAATTGCCCTAAATCATCTTTTCATGTTTTTTCCATATTTTCAAAGAATTAAAGCTTAATTCCAAATTTTTTTACGTCTTTTTTCTGTATTGCGCATTGATACGCGTGTACTATCCACTGTATGCCAATACGTGGCTGTCTCGCATGGTTTTCTTCACTTTTTTGCTTGCTCCCCTAAGTGTTTTGAGCAGTGTAGTAGTATAAAACATAAAATAATGTGAATGCTTTACTTTTCAATTTTAATGAAACGAAGAAAACAATTTGGGATAACCTAATTCGTAGTAATCTTCCAAATAACAGCAATTTTATTTTCTATATCCACTTCCTATAACTATTAAATCCCAATTTATTGAACCATTCACAATTATTGCTCCTAATTTCATTTACTATCTGACTGACTTTTGCTATTTGTCTATAGCATTTCTATTAATAAAATACCAAAACCTGAGTACGTGCGCTTGAAGCTTTTTACAAGCTGTCAGAGATAAAAGTATCCAAAAGTAACGGCTTATAGCGAGAAATGAAGTTATAAATTTTAGTTGCATTAAAGCGGACAACTTCTCATGTTAATTTGCTGGTAAGTAAAGTTCAATGTCAGTACCCTTGCGTATCATCATTATCATTAAGTTTGTTTCTGAGATGTGCCTATCACGTGTTCCAGAAGTGCTGCCGCTTGTTTTCCGAATTCCGAAGCAAACAACTTGACAGTTCTAGGAAGTAGATCTTTTATGGGTATTAGGTTGAGGTGAACTCGGAAAGAAAAGGCATCGGATCTCTGCCGGAAATCGAACCCAGGCCAACTCGCAAACCGGGTAATTGCGTTACCATATACATCGATGGAGACCCGACTCTACCTTCCTTATTTCATGCCCTGTGGCGTGAGGCACTGAAATGGAGGTATTAGTAACTTCCCTTCCTTTTACTTCAGCAAATTGCCTCCCCAATTGGGACGGTAGTGAGAGACGGCCTTTTCCCAGCCCAATACATCAAGGAAATACACCTTCGCTATAGTCCGTTTCAGGTTAACTTTGCAGTGAAGGGGAAGCCACGAGGGAACCGCATCACTCGTTGCTATGGGAACGAAAGCCTCTTAACCAATGTATCGATGCGCGGCCTCGGTAAGCTAGGGCCGATTCTCGCCAATCTCACTGAGAAAAATATTTTTTACGTGTAACGTAATTGCACAGTTAAATTAGTAATAATTATAGAATTAAAAGAAAACCACTGCCGATACTTTCAGAAATTAAAGTGAGGTTTTTGAAATCATTTGTTTTGTTTTTTGATTATAAAATGTTTTAAAATTTAGAAAAAAATAATTATCTTCTATCAGCGTGTCACTTACTCTTCATTGATGTGCCGTAAGTAACATTAAAAATTTCAAAAAAGTCATATATTTTTCTGCAATATTTCCCTTCCCTCAGCTGAAATTTATTTACAAAAAAAAAATCTAAACAATATTATGAAAGCAACGTGTAATTTTAAAATACTGTATATTAACCATGGCTCTCAAAAACTTGGGGATTTTTAATTTTTTCTTCAATTTATATGGAAAAAATTAATGTTAAATAAATTAAGAAGAAGCAGGTTAACTCTGTTTTCACGTGTAAATGCAGGAATAGCACCAAATAATAATAATGATACGGAAAAGTTTAGAATTTTTTTACTCACTTTTCTTGCCGAAATTTCCGTCACTCGACCTCCCCCTTCCCCGAACGGTATACGTCGATGCCACTTGTTTTCCCGACAGCTTTAGTCTTTTGTTACGGTTGATGTGCTGCTCATGGTTATTACGGATTATTCTTATGGAGTTTTGTTTACAACGAATATTCAAAAACCAAAAATATAGTATTCAGGAATGGAAGAGCAGAGAACTTTAGCGTGGCTATCTCTGGTGAAAATTAAGACACAACTGTCACATAACAGATGAAAGCCCAAACCACTGTGGACCCCCCCCCCCCCCACTCATTTATTGTATCTCAAGAGACGCTAAAGGCAAGGGGCATGAGGAGAAACAGGTGGGTGGAAGATGACGTTCGTTCGTGCGAGTGGAAGTCGCGCCTCTGTCAACACTCTCCGTGATCGGAAACTAAAACTATCCCATAAACATGGCAAAAAATAAATAATTAAAAAAAGGAGAGGACCTGTAACCAAAACTTCTGCACTCATAGAGGGCCTCTCACGTCACAATAGTATCGGCACTCTCGTGGAAGAGAAACACTTCTTGTAATCTATGAGTGAATATCTGAGCTCACTGAAGCCTATTTTTGGGAGAAAATAAAACTGACTGAATATTCGTTTTTATGTAAGCCTGTAACTGCATGTAAAACTGAATGAAAAATTGTATCGTTATGGAAAATTCAACCAAATAACGAAAAAAAAAAAAAATGTATATGTACAGTATATAATTGTGTAACGAAAAAAAACACGACAGTGATATTGGCGGGGAAAATTTCTAGGATATCGCGCCAGAGTGTCGTTGCCGTTGCTATGGATTTTTAATAATGGTAACCAATATTTTTTTATAATTTAAAGATTTTAAACAAATAAACATCGGTTCAAAACAATATTTTTTCAGTATTTTTTTGAAAATCATAGAAAAATTTGAAATATTCTGTATAAAGGATCATCGTAAACCTCCGATATATGAGAACTATATTCTGCGGCGAAGGAATACACTCTCTACCTTTCTCTTCACTGCAAAGTTAACCTGAAACAGACTATAGATATCATGCCGAGATGAACTCGGAAATGAACACCATCTGGCCACTGGCAATAAAATCCGGGTCTTCTTGCAAAGCGGACAGCGTATTCACAATTCTCACATTCTTAGCAACACAAGCGTCATTAGCACGCAGTGATTGGTTACTACGAGCAAGAAAGATAGCAAGACGTCACGAAAGGTAGAGCTTTTTGGCGAAACTGAATCTCGCCAAATAACTCGCTATGCGAATACTTTTTATATTAATTTGAATTACTAAAGTCTTATCCTTCTCTTCCACGATCTTATTCACAAAAGATGATGGCAACTCCGTTGAAAAAATTAATCTGGCCCTTAAAAGGGACACGTGAGAAAATAAAATGACAGAGAAAAAAAAAAAACACCGCCCAACCTCGAAAAATGTAATGTAAAAGTATTTCATTACGAGTGACGTAATGGCTACCACTCGTTGCGACCAATAACGCCGCACTAAATTCTTTATAATGTATCTAGGAATGTAAGGTTTGTTTATACGCAACCGGGCAAGTGCGCTTCCATATAACCAACTTGACAATCTTGCCTGTATCACGCACTATGATGAGTTTCAAATATCCCGATGCTGGTAGTCAGCGCAACTCCCGCGAATGCGAAAAGCGTGTCACATCAGCATTCGATCGTATGCATGCGTGACTTTTGTAGAAAATCTGGATGAAAAAAACTTAGAGCAATCTTTTATAGACGGGTGCAGCACTTCGATAACTAAGCACGTGTAATTATTTCAGTATAAGCTATTACTTTTGGGTAACTTTAGCCTGGACACCCTGTATTATGATGAGCGATGTACGGTAGTTATTAATAGTATACTTATAGACAATGAAATACTTTTTTCGAAGAATAGAAGAAGTAACGATTGTAGAAGAATATTTTAATCACGAATAATTATTTGAAAAAAAACTTTATTTTTTTTAAATTTAATTTTTTTTTGTAGGAAGAGGAACAAAAAAAAAAAATTTTTTTTTCCACACTTATGAAGGAACTTGTACAGGAAGTACCAAATGGATTCTCATGCGATTCGTTTTTTTCCCTTCCAATCAAATACCGAGGTTACACGGAAATTAAAAGTCATAAAAAGGGAAGTCAAAGTAATTGAGAGGAAGTCAGAAGTAGAAGTACACGTAGGAAGTCAGTGGTGGAATTTTATGCAAAGAAGTAGGTAGAATGGAAATGGACTTTGTGTGAATTCGCTTAAGAGCATATATAATGTCTTTTTTTCCCCCTCAAACTTTCTTATTTTCCACCTCGAAAATTTTCACTTTTTTTTTTTACCGCTTTATAAAATTTAAAAAAAAAAGAAGTTAAATCAGTTTAAAAAGAACAATTAATTAATCAAAACTTTTTTTGTAGAGAAATTGGCTCTAAGTGAAAGAAGTCTTTTCCGAATACTTTAAAAATTTATTATTTTCAATTCTACGCTTTACGCATTGGATTAATATACGAAATGACTGAAAATAAGCAAATTAAAAGTCAGTGTATTATGCATATGGGAAATTTTTTAAATTGGATTTTTTCCCCCACTTTTAAATACCAGGAGTTAAAATAAAGTCTTCTAAGAGTCGAAGATTAAGTTTTCAAGTTATTTTTGCTGTTCAATAAACATGACAGGTATTTACAGTGTAATCCGGAATTTCCGTAAAAATATTAATGGGGGTATAAAATTAATTTTAAATTCCTTTGAATATTTATTTGACAGATTTAAAAATGAACATTGTTTCTTTTAAATGATACAAATTATTTTAATTTTACCGAAATCATTAATTTTTTTGATATCAACAATTAATTAATTTTCTTTTGTATTAATATGCTATTTAGTTTTTAAGAAAAAAACTCATAAAAAGGAAAAACCATATTTGTAGTTATGAATCAACCTTTTATCTAACAACGGTACTTTAAAGTATGAGGTTTTATAATTTGTTATGTAATAATTGGTTTAGAAACAGTATTGTCTTAAATTAAAACTAAAATGGTCAACTAAATAATTTAGCATGATGATTATTCACACGCACGCACGCACACACACACACACACACACGCGCGCGCGCGCGCGTTACTAGAAATATATTTGTTTTCATTTAATTACTTTAGTTTTCATCATGTGTTTGATAAAGGGTTCAGTTGAAATTAATTGATGTTTAAACTAGGGGGTTCCCCCCTCCCACCTGTGGCGGCCAACTCCCACCTTTTCTCTTCACAACATATCTTGTTTATTTCGTCCCATTTCATCAGAGTGCTATGAAAAGTGACATGTCAAAGCATTAGTTTACTGACGAATTTTACAAGAATAAAGGAAAAAAAAAATCAAATGTGATTCAACAGGTATCTCCAGAAAACTTCTCTATGGGAGTCCCCAGACTAAAGCCCTGTGGGATCACAAAAAAATTTCACCTGTATTCATTTTGCAAACAAATAAATTCCAGGGCCCTTAATCAAGGACTCAATTCGCAGAATTTCAGCGGGGGCCCAGACTGAATTTATCTCGGACTTCCACTGTTGCAAATTTTACAGCGTAAAACAAGGAAAAAAAATGCGATTCATCCAAGGCCCCAAAATGAAACCTGCCAGCTTCCACATGCCCTCTCCCCCCGACCTGGAAGCTTGTCGGACATCTCCTCTGTGAGGCCACGAAAAATTTCCATTTATATTCAATAAAATCTAGGGGCCCAACCAATTACCTGGAACCCAACACGCAGATTTTTATAATTTCCCCTTTAAATGAACCATTCAAGTTCCCCCATGAAGGTATATGTGCAATGCCATGCTCTGAGTACCCCCGACTCTGTGTGTTGCGAGCACTGGTGAAATATGTATATTATACATATACATACCTCTCGGCATGCGCCCCCCCACAAGGGCGGGGCTGACAGGGGTCGGAACGATGCTCACCACTTTTTGATTTTTCACACTATAAATTAACCACAGAGGGGACCCCCGTGAAAGAGCTGGTTTGGGGGCCCCCACCAAATATCCCAGCCTAGGGGCCCTGCTGCAGGATGTGGGGGGGGGGGACAGCGCCTTTCGTTACATACACATAATTTGGCCCTAATGGGTCAAACGGTTCCCGATATATTCAAGAGTTAAATGAAAACTTCACCCAAAATCGTTACTGATTTCCGAAACAGGCCCTTTTCGAGTTTGTGATTTTATATTATAGAATAGATTTGTGCATAGATTTCGAAATTGGAAGTTTTCCTTGATGATTCAACGTAAGAAAATTGGCGTACATTTAGCAGAAAATTTTTGGCTTACATCAAAAATTTTGCAACATCAATATTTCTTGAATTTCATTTGAAAGAAAACAAATAAAAATGGATTACAAACTTATAAATAAAGTACTATCATTAATAACGACTTCATAAACTCAATTGGAAATGAAAAATAGAGAAATATCAATGTTGTTGTAGAAAAAAGTTTGACCCGTGACATTTCAGTAATAAATCAGATTATGCTCAGCGATAAATTCTTAATCTTTGTGACATTTCGAGAGAGAGTTTCTGAAATCTTTTAAAATTTTTGAAACTTATTTTAGTGCGAAAAAAGTGATAAAACCAAGAATTTCAATCACTGATTTACTTCGACAAATTTTCATCCAAACGACACAGAGTAAATTTTCTTACATTAAAATTAGGTGTCGAAAGTGTTATCGATTGACAATATTTTTGGTTGGGGTAGTATAAGTTATTATTTCTCTGTCCTTTTTTTAATATTTTAAGTTCAACTTTTTTAAAGCGCTTCCATCATCCCCATATGATGAGCGAAGTAGAGCTTAATAAAAACTAAACAAAAATTTAAACATTTTTTTTTTTGCAGTGAGAGAAGCATTTCTCTCCTTCTTCAGCTAAAGGGTTAATGTAAAGATAAAAATTTCACCCATGAAGGGTGATATTTTCATGAAATGTTGATGGGTTCCCACATTAACCAGCATGCCGGAAAACAGCGAGGGAGACCAGCGTGCCTGGAATACCCGTATTTTCCCGACGTAGCAGGAAATTCACGATGCAAATACGGGATAATTATTAAATATCTACACAATAAGAATCGGTTGAATTGAACCTATCTTTTCGCTGCATTTTAGAATATTTTTGGTTTTACGTGCTTTGCTTTTGCTACCAGAAATCTTGAACTATCATGAACGTCAGATACCAAGCATATATTTATCAGCGTAGATTAGATGAGTTAACCACTTCACATACAAGGGTTTGGCAAGAAATGTTTATTATCTGTATTTGATGAATCAGCGGTAAATTCGGTAACCTTGGTGCTAACTTAATGGCATGTTGGAAAAAGAAGAAAAATGGGGGGGGGGGGGCAAAAAAAATATATAAAAGGAAAATGTATAATAGACAAGATAGTTTTTTCAGAGTCCACTTTTCACTCTCATTCTACGTGTTATATTTTTCTCTTACATTTATAGTGTGAAGATACATCATAAAGTAGGAATATTTAAAAATTATTATATTATTATTTGAAAATTATTTAGTAGGAATTCATTGGGAGTATAGAAAGAAAGGAGGGGAAAGAAGAAAAGCTACTTCCGTAGATAATAGGGTTCCTGTAATGCTTCGTGATGGTGAAAAAAGATGAAAGAAAACATAGAAAACTTGTTTGAATTTATTTCACTGGTGTTTGGACGTGGTATTATGCCCGTGATCGTAAAGAGGTTGAATAGAGGTATTTCGTAGATTTATTATTTACAAAATTGATTATTTGTAAAACAAAAGCGGCGGCAAATTTCTATAATCTTTGAACATGCCAAAAAAAAAAAATTTCGAAATAACCATATTTTGCATTAAGTTGACGATAAATGAATTTAGATTAATAAGTCAATGTTAAATTTTCATTATTGTTATCAAATTGTTTGGCAAAAAACGTTTACTATAGTGAAAAACTGTCATTTTATTTTTATTCGCTCATTTAATTCTTAATATTAATTGATATCGATCTTTTGAATTCATTCAGTGATCTTCTGTAAACCTAGTTTTTCCTGACATGCGGAGAATGGACCACACTCTAACATGCAAATAGAAGGTGTCTCCCGAAGTTTCCCGCATCCTGGCTAATGCAGTTGAATATATGCGGTGCTATTTTCTTTAGAATGTTTTACATTCATAGTGAATTGGAATATTTACCATCAATGAACGCAACTTTTCTTTTGTCCAAATACTCGAAATACTGATAAACGATTTTAAAGTTCTCTTGAGGGAATTGGAAGACACGAAGGAAAGTTACTGACAAAAAAAGGGTTGAAATTAAACTCACTTGAGAATATTGATAGTTAGCGGACATCGTATCTGCTTTGCAAAGAAATTCATTGAAAGAACCTTTGATGAATTTGGTGACGAATGAAAGGTTTCCAATAATGAAATTTTACCGCAAGTCTCTGTTCGATTTTTTTCTTTAGCTTAGAATAAGGAAAAAACAGAAAGTCATGAGTTAGTTGAAAAGACTGGATAAGACGTTGAAATCGAATTCTTCGAAAAGAACGAGGCGAAAAAAAAAATTAGTTACTTTTCACTTATATAGATGCCTTTTTTAACAATAAAATTTCCTTGATTAACTTTGCAGAGTCATTTGTGATCGATTTCCTCGGAAATTACATTGAGAAGCTGTTTCAAATCTTACTTTCTGGTAACATTCATTCATCTGTGTTTACGACGAAATATTTTGGTTGAGATAATTCATTAGGATTGCCATTAATTCGAATTCATCAATCAGAGAGACAGAGTATACCGAGACATATACTTAATTGAAAACAATATCGAAATATCTTCATATACAGGGCTTCTCACGAAGAGATGACTCTGTGATGATGGCCGTTAGAAGGTTAAGAGAAGGTTTAGAATTATTGTGAATTCATTCAGAAACTATATTATTGTTTGGATTGTTTACACATTTTTCATAGACAAAAATAAAAATTCTATCAATTAATGCACAGATTTGAACATATCTACTACCAAAAAGATTAAATTCATTGTTGTTATCGTATGAAACTAAATATATACACATACTGCAAAAATCAGCTGAAAAATCCGGGTGGATACCATTGACCGCCCAATAATTACACACGCGATTCCTTGTCAAAAACTAATACAGAAGAGTGTTTTTCGTTTTACGATCGGACAAATATTAAGGGAGTTAGTTAAAACACTCTGAAATTTTGTGACGCGCCAGTTTTCTAATAATCAGTTTCGAGCCAAAAACGCAACAGAAAAAAAATGAATTCCCATACAGCGGGTTTCCGTAAATTGAAATGGAACTGAAATATTCAACTCCTTTAGAAGCTAAGTTCAGTTATTTCTTTCCACGATTGGCGCTTTTTCCTCTTCGTGCATTGTGATGTTTACCTTGTTATCATGTGTTACCTTCACCCCACTGTATTGGCAAATTTATCACCAGATATGTAATGTATGAGCCAAACAAGATTCATTAGAAAAATTGTTTTTACCAAAATCAACAATTTTTTTCCAAAAATGCGGTAATTTTCTTTCCTTCACTGTGAAGTAAAATATTTTGAGGGAAAGGTCAAAGAAAAAAAAAAAAACCTGAAAGTTTTAGCTTTCTCTTGATTACTCTGAGGGTTATAGCATTGCGCTATCACTTTAAAAACGTCAAATTATACGGCGGTGAATATACTCGCTTTCGGTGGTTATACGTTCGGTAAATTGGCAGTATTCGAAAGTGACATCATAATTATTGGTCAAATGGAAAAAAACTGAAAATATTTCTCTATAGTAGTTTTCACAAGGAATCACGTGTGTAATTATTGGGTGATAGATAGTATCCACCTGTGTATAAAAAAAACCCAGCAAACAACACGATAAAATATTTATTCTTACAATATTTGTGTCCACATAAAATAATAATAATAATATTAGTGCAAAATCTCTATAGCGGTCAAAATGACTGCTACCGTCATTATAAGTAGAACTGCATTTTGACACTTAACACTAAGAAAGTGTTAAGAAATTAAATCAAAAACCTGAAGAAAAGTAAAGAAAAGACTGAGAAAAGTGTGATGAAATTTCACTATTCTGAGATTAACCGTTTAGTGTAAATGATCGCATGTCGAATTAGCTTTACGGTCAAAATGACTGCACCTGTCGTTCTAGCGTTCAAACACCGATTTCGAAATAAATTCGTATGTTTGCTTTGTTATCATAAAAATTGCACACACAAGTATAGTCACTTAAATCGCATGAATAGTTATTCGTTTTTAAGCGTCAGAATATTTAACAAATCTCAAAATAAAACGTTACAATTTTTTACAAATTCATAATTTTTTCTAACCTACAAAAGAATAAAGTAATTTGTGCCATTGTTCCTCAGAATTTTCAGAATTCTTGTCACATATATTTAATTCATGAATCGAGAATACACAGTATAACTTGCTTAATTTGAACTTGATTAATTCGAACTTTTATGAACTCGCTTTGAGTTTTCCATCTTATTTAATGTTAAAATTTTTTGTTTAATTCGATCCTTTTTCATTTTTCTTGGATAATTCTAAGTTGAAAGTGGGGCAAAATCATGATTTTTGTGGGAGCAAATTTAGTTTTGAAAAATTTTACAAGAAGCTTGCCTTTGCTTTCTCGATCAAGTTCTCAAACAAAATTTTTTGGAAGCTTTGAAGATTCTGTTTTCTCTACTCTTTCTTTGATAATTTAATGCCGATTTTGACATTGTTCAACTTGAGTGTATCAAGAATGTATACCATTCGATACCGACTATGATGTTCAAGCTATGGATCAAGGTGTACCATTCAAATTCTGAGTATTTTATAGTCAAAGTACAAATTGTGTAATACGTTGATAAAAGTACGTTTCCTTGATAGCATACGAATGATAAGTAAAATTTGGGAAACAATTTCGTAACTGGTGATCATGAACTGTTTCCGTAAATCAGGCTTTGATTATGGCTAAGAAACTCTGCAGTGATGCTGATTATAGAACAGTGGAATGATGTAGCAGCTAAGATAAATTGTACAGGGTGTCCCGCAATTGTTCATGCGGCTTTTGTCTCATCAAACGTACATCGTAGAGATATAGTTTCAACTTGAAAAATGCTTGAAAGGCGTTCAAAAATTACCCTTTACCACATTTGAAACTGAAAATAAAGTGTGTAAAAAAAATGAAAAATGAAATTTTTATACGGTCCCCCCGTCCCCCAACTTCCAATTAGAAAGTTGTTGTCCTGTCTTTCCTGAAGTAAACAAAAAGAAAAGAAAAAAATCCACGTTTTTAAGTAAAATATTCGCTGAGATATTTGAATTCAAAATCGGAGAAAAGTTAGGAAAGGACAGCATAGACGAGGGAAAGGAGTGTTGTCCACTAGTTTTTCTGTTCTCTCATAACTTTTCTGTTCTCTCCAATTTTTGAATTCAAGTGTCTGAGCGAATATTGCACTTAGAGACATAGAAATTCTTCTTTTGGCCTGAGGAGAGGCAGTTCAACAATTTTCTAATTGGAAGTTAGGGGAATGTGGGGGAGGGGGGGGGAAGACCGTATGAAAAATTAGATGTCTTATTTTGTGACACACTATATTTTCATTCTCAAAACTGGAATAGGGAAATTTTTGAACGCCTTTTGAGCATTTTTTAAATAGGAATCATACCTCTACGACGGACGGTTGATGAGATAAAGGCCGCATTAGCATTTACAGGACACTCCGCATATTATAATTATAAACGATTAAAATTTTGAAAACAATTTCGTAACTTATGATAAAATTTTGATAATTGGTAATATTATCTTATGTGATTGTTGAGGATTAAGTCGCAATTTGTAGTCATTTTGCAGATCCGGGATAGAGATTAATTGAACAATTCGAATTTTGGAAAACTCTTTTTCCCGGTGACTTCGAATTCAATTTAAGGAATTCAAGGAATTCGAATTAACCAAGTTCGACTGTACGAGCTAAAATTGGGAGTTGCACATGCTGGAACAGTATACACGTTTGTGTAGACTGTAGAGGTTTGTTGAAACAAGTTTATATATATATATCATTTTTCATTTATGAAGGATCTGTATTTATGCCATGAATTTTCATACCACCAGATCGATAACTCACTGAATTATTGATAATAAACTGTCGTGTCTAAAGCATTTAGTCTGAAACTTCGGTGTTGTTAAAAGACTGTGGCTGCTGGACTTGGGTAAAGATCAGGGCAGCATACGTCGCGAAAGCACCGAGAGATGTGAGGATTGTACTAATGTCAATATTAAACATACCACCAGCTGACATATAGATGATGCGTCTGTTCACAATGGCTTCCAGGAGTCGCAACTTACTTGAACTTGTCGCGGGAAACGAAAAAATTCGCTCCTCGTACAAGTTTGTGTACATATTCTTCATCTCGTATTGAACAGATGGAATACGGGAAGAGAGAATTATAGCCCCGAAGACCAAGCAAGCGAAAAAGATCATGTGAAATAATAACGAGGCCACGTTCATTGGATCATTTACGTAGGTAGGTGCATATAAAATGATAGTGACCGATAAGAACAAGTTAAAAAACTGTTCCGTCAAGAGGACGAACAACGTCAGAGAGGAAGCATCTCTCAATTCTTGTACGATTTTCATTGTTCGTTTGTAGTGATGAAACATGAATGTCATGTTTGCATCCGAAATGATGTTCACAGCAGTTTTGACTCTGAATGTAACTTACACTCCGATGAAACATTTTGTTCGATTAGAACCTGATTCAGGTGTTCTGTAAAAGCGATGATTTTGTTTAAATTGCACTGAACCGTTAACCAGAGAAACAGACTGAGAAGTGTAGGAGATAAGTCAGCAATCATTGTAACAACCACAGATTCAGTGATGCTCAATGAGAAAAATACTCGAATGACGATTAAGTAAACAAAACATATCAGATAAAGCATTGCTGATTTATTGAGAAATAGTCTTCTGTAGATGTTCTCATGAGCATTCGTACCGATACAACATAGTCGCAATACTTTCGTAATCCGGCAAACAATTTTTCTATCATCAGATTCAGTAATCTCATGAATTTTCCATCCACACGTCGATTCTGACCCATCTCTATCAATTTCAAAACAGCCAACAACGTTCCTTTGCAACATACTTCGTTCAATAAATACGCTTCGGGTATACTTGTTATTTACTATACTTTTTCAGTTGGTTCAAGAGAAGCAATAACTTTCAGAATTTCCAGAATAATTCAAAACTGAAAAAAAAAACAAACAAAAATCTGGAGAGATATTCTCTGGCTTCTTTTTTTCAACATCATATACGTTTAGGTAAGTTGAAAAAAGCGACACCTATGTGGATTCCACATTATTCTTCAAAATTTTCGGGAGTCACGAATATAGATGAATAACAGTCGATTTTTTGCTAATGATGTATCAAATGACAATTCAACATTATCTTGGTATAAACAATATTCTCCGACGTGTCGATTACAGTAAATCGATTCGATTTCTCCGAACAGAAGGTATTAAATATGGCACCTTATCGGCTACATAATTTAGGTGACGTTCGTGCGATTCGATGATACTATATTCTGTTTTTTTTTTGTTTTCCGTAATATTTGTTCGCAAGGAAAAAATCGGTCGAAATTTCAATAGTTCTAATAACTTAATGTAAAAACAAAATTGAGTATAAACTATATATTCATTTATTGAGTGCTGAATATTGTTATCACAGACTCTACTTCAGTTTATTCACTAATTTTACACATTATCAAAAATAGTCTGGATGTTCTTGAGTGATTTCACTCTTTGATTTCTTTTGATCTGATTGCTTTTGAATAAAAACAAACAAAAATTATATTCTAAAAATTTCTCTAATTTATTCTATATTTCTATTATATTCCTAAAAAGTAATATTCTGAAATTTCCTAGTACAATCGTCTCTTATCAATAGACTTTCTGAATATTATGCCGAGGTGAGCTTGGGAAAAAACCACCGTGGTCAGGCAAACGCACTGACCATTATACCATCGCGAGAGACGGGACCACACATTTTTTTCCCTTAAACAACACATATCAGCGTAGCATGCTGAGTAGAAACTGTCGCAAGGGCGTAGCGAGGAGTGGGGGGGGGGGGACTTGAGGGTGTGTTTCCCTCCCCGAAATGTGAGAAAATGACCGAAAAATGGGAAAAAGATGGCCAAATTTATCGTTCTATCACTTTGCCCACCCCCCCCCCGAAATGAAAGTGGTCTCCCCCGAACGAAATTTCTGGCTACGCCCTTGCATTGTCGCCTCCCTTAGCTCAGCCAATGGCCTCCAAGTGGCGGCAGTAGAATATATATAGGGTTTCTGTGATTGTCAACTTCCAGACGCAAATGCGAGCCGATCTCCCAGTTAAAAAGTCTCGCTACAGAGAGCCACATGCCTACAACGGTGCAATTATTTGATCATTACACTTCACTTATAGTTAAACTTTTTTATGACAGATGGCAGCACTACACATAACAAGCATTAAACAGAAACAAACTTCACGTTAGGCTCACATCACATACACGAACATTATGCCATGTACCAACCCCAGTAGCACAAAGATATATCACATATCAAAATTTCCATTTTTTCCAGAATTTTCCCAAAATTCCGATTTTCAATATTGATCTATATCGGGCCATTATATCATTCTGGTTAAAAAAAGGCATAGTCAGAGATAAATAGATCTACGGGGTGATTATAAAAAAACTATCCCGACATATGGGCCCCTAACTATCATACCATTCACAGAAACTGAATGAAACTTTGGCATAAGGTATTTTGATGTATGCGCTCAAGAATGATATGGAAAACAACAGTGTCACTCTAACAGTTACGGTTACGGTGAGAAAATTTCGAAAATATCAAATGGCAACACCAAGTTTTTTGTATTGGAATGCGATCTCCATACTGAAAAACACTAAATAGCGTTGGAATGGTACCTGTAGCACGAAAATCCCCGGAGCTAGGCAAGGAAAAAGTAAAAATGACTTTGCCGTGCACCAGAGCATTAATGTTCGTTTCATTCGTCACACCGTTTCTTCGACTGAGATCCCAGCCTGATTAGTCCTCCACAAGGTCATGTGGAAAATTTGTTAAAACACAATAAATTGCTTTATTTTATGCTGCTTCTCTGTCCTTATTGGTTGTCCTCACTTTTAGCCTATCTACCGCCGGTGATTTTCATGCTACAGTTGCCGTTCGAACGCTATTTAGGGGTTTTCACAATGGAAATCACATTCCAATACAAAAAACTTGGTGTTGCCATTTGATATTTTCGAAATTTTCTCACTGTAACCGTAACTGTTAGAGTGACACTGTTGTTTTCCATATCATTCTTGAGCGCATACATCAAAATACCTTATGCCAAAATTTCATTCAGTTTCTGTGAATGGTATGATAGTTAGGGGCCCATATGTCGGGATAGTTTTTTTATAATCACCCTGTATATCGTGAATGTGTGTGTGTGTGCGCGACGTATACGCATACTTCCATCAACTTTTGGACGATAGATGGCGCGAATAAAACTTTTTTTTTTTTGTATCTGCTCAGCAAATAGGTGAATTAACCTAATTTTGGGGGCTGCTAAATTCAATAAAAAAATCAGTTTTTTCCTATCATGTCACAGTTCTGAGATACACAACTATCAAAAATATATAATATTGACTATTTTTTAATAAATTAAAAATAAAAACCTCTGAGTTGGCTGATGTTTTCCAGCTGATGTACATGCAAAAACACTTAGATTAATAACATATTTCAAAAGTTTCAGGTGAATTTGATTGGGAAAAATGAGATGGGACTGCTTTTCTTTTGTGAAGTGCGTCATCAATCTCCCTGATTAAAAACCAACAGTGGTACCAAATCATTGAAGTGTTGTAATGTCTCTGATAACGATGCTTCTCGGTGAGAATGTCTCGGTAAAAATGTTCATGTTGCTCATCTCTAAAAACACCTAAAATTTTCGAAAGGAATCAGAGTAGAAATTAATTTTTAGTGACAACTTGGATCACATGTTTTTTTTTGTCTAACAAATCACTCACTATGAAAACATAGTTATACAAATGCAGATGCAAACATAGAGCACAATGGCCAAAAGAGGCTTACAATGCCCAGCGAAGTGGCTGAAAAAGATGCTTATGGATGCCAAATATAGCCAAAATACAGCAACCCAATATAAAAGCATATATCACGAAAGAATAAACTGATGAGTAATACTATATGATACACTGCTTATAAACTGCTAATTTGGATTAAGTTTCGAATACAAAAACTGCTGTCCAAAGTAGAGACAACAAATGTTGGTAATGTAACTCTCTGAGGCTTCCACTCAACCCAGTAAAAAACTGAAAAGTTTTCGTCGAATTGAATTCTATTTTCGCCCATATCAAAAAAAAAGTTACCAAACCATCGATTCAAATATATTTCAATATGGTCACTTTTCTGAAATTTCGCCCCTAGAATTTTATTTTAAGACATCTAATAGATTTCGCGAAGTAAATCAAAAGTAAATTGCGAACTTTTAATGAAAATTTTAATCGGATTGATAGAGTTGATTAGCTCAACCGAAATTTTCAACTGTGATCAAAAACTGGTTGATAAACTGACTCGATTAATCGGCCCAGCCCTAGTAAAAAGTGCAAAAAATTAAGGGTTACAATCATATTTTGACGAATGTTGCTTCAAATATTAACGGGTGAATTTCTCTTGTTATAATAAAGAAAAAGGACAAATATATTCTGATTAAATTTAATTTTTTATTTCCCCAAATTTATATTTTTATGAGAGTGTAAATATCACATCTCTCTGTCATCAACCTATATATATATATATATATATATACTCCCAACGATACAGTAAATGTTACCAAGCATTTTGGTAAATTTGATAAATTTCCCTGAATTAATCAATTTTGCCGGCGATTATGCATAGTACCCAAGCGTCGATGGTAAAATTGATAAACTACCCTAAATTAATCTAATTAACTTAAATTAATTTATCGGCGTTTATTCATAATACCAAGCTCGCGTCGTTGGAAAACACGATATATCGTACTATATGATATACAATACATGATAATTCATACATGTATTGCATCATTATATCGGGGTACGAACGTAAAATTTGTTATCATTATAACGGGATCCAATTATATTCCTCACACATACTAGACTCACTGAGTTTATTTCATGTTTATCAAATTTACCAATTACATTTGGGCATTATGCATAATCATAGACAAAGACGATTAATTTCAAGAATTTATCAAATTTACCAACGACACACTTGTGTTTATTATCCATAATATATACATATACACGCAATTTAATTTACATATAGCTTTTTTTTAAAAAAAATCTATTATACTCAGGCATATGTGAGAATTAAAATTAATATTGTTTTAGGTTTTAACTACAGATACATTTCAAAACTCATCATTAATTGGAACGAACAAAGAAATTTCATACATAAAAGTAATAAGAATGAGACACTATTCTTGGTACGTGTGTGTGTATTTTGATCTAAAAATATATAAATCATCTAGAAAAAAAAATTCTAACAACATATACTTACGAAATAATTACTTTAATTACTATACCCACTGTAAATGATAAACAAAAAGTTTTTTTTCCTAACATAAATGAAAGAAAAGTGTCAAATACTTCATAAACAATTATAAAAATTAATTTTTTTTCCCAAAAAAATGTTTCACAACGTTGAAGTAAATTTAATAAAAAAAAAACTAAATAATTAAACGGTCATCCAAAAAATCAGCGCGCATTAAAAAATAAACAAAAACGTTGTTTTTGATGTCCATCATTAAATTTTCAAATATTTTAATTTTCTCCCTGAAAAACATTTCTTTTTTGAAGGAAATGGTGAACACAATGGTAATGGTAATTGAAAAAAAAAGAAGATTAAAATGGTTGTTTTTCTATCATCGATTTTTTTTTTGGCACGTGTATGTGCTTAATTCATATCAGAATTAATTGTAATAATATAATAGAAAGTCTTTCCCAATCGAAATAAAGTCGATTCGTCAGCCCCACTTCAAGTTAACGTCATTAGCAACTGTGACGACGGAGGCTAAAGTGATAACAAGAAATATGAAAAGTAAAAATATATTTTTTTCCCTTATGCTGTATAATTAGCTAGATGTCATCAGAACAGTGAAAAATTATTACAACCAAAAAAAAGAAAGAAAAACTGTTCTCTAAACGAATAGCTAAAAACACAATGGAGTTGAATATGCATATATATTATTATTCTTATTCTTTTAATTCCATTTTATCATTTGGGATTTCGAGAGACTGTTCACGATGGAGAGAAGAGAGAGAATTTATCTTTTTTTCTTTCTTTCATATTATCATCACTGTTATGGTCACTTTATCTTTGTAGCAGGGGAAATTTTTTTTGTCAAGTAATTGGACTGGTCGTTGGCAAAGCGTTCGGTTGCAGTTATAAAAAAAAATTCTGAAAACGCAAATGAGTTCCTTGACTTTGTCTTCTTAATATTCGAGATGACAGGTTGAAATTTTATGACTTAGCCCGAAGCTATTTTTCTTCCGGTTGGCGAATAACCATTTCATTATTTTTGTTGGTTTTTCTTTTTTAAATGGTTTGGAATTGAATTGGTGGTTATTATTGTCGCCGCCCATCGCTTAAGTGGTTCCTTGTTTTTTTTTATAGAATATCATATGTTTTTCCTATCAATATTTACAAAGCGAAAAGAGTATGAATTGAACAAACATTTATTTAATATGTGGTTAATTTCTGAACTTAATATGCACTTGATGTATTCATTTATGGAAGCGCATTAAAATTACATGAAGTGCTAAATCGATTTTTATTTTACAGATAATATTAACAGGAAACAGAGCTGAATCATGTCAGGCTGTATTTTTAAAGCTTACTTTATAGAATACGTTCTATATCTTTGTCATGCATTTTACCATCAAATTCCTGTTGTAGATACCTCGGTGACTCCACAGTTCTACATATGCAAAGTTAGCGACATTTACCCTCTAAGGTCCAGTGTATATTTAAATATACATGGCAAACACGTGGTCAAATCTCCCTCCCCAAAATATCATTTTCTTTTTTTAAATTTTTTGTTTTGTTTTGTAAAATACAATGATCTCTCGCTTATACTTCGAAGATAAGGGACTAAGGAAAAAACGCATGAGTGAGAGAAGCTTAAAAGGTAATTACATTATGATGCAATTTTTGACCAAGAGTGTAGAAAATCGTCTCATAACTGAGAAAAACGCGTGAGTGAAAGATAATAAAAATCGTACCTTAAATTGAGGGGAACTAAAATTCAAGGTAAAAACTATTTAATTTTCTTAAGCAAAACTTTATCTGTTTATAGATGTTAAAATCAAGCCACTCTCAGCCACCTCGTTGGGCATTTTGCCTGTTGTGGCGTTGTATTTGTATTTGTATTTGTATTTATATTTTACACTTAACTAACTATTTTAACTAAAAACATCCACTCGAACTAATTATATTACTGTGTTGATGTATTGTTTTTCAGTTAAAAATATGATAAGAGAGATTTACATCCGTTTTTTCCTTCTTTGTGGAGATATTTTTTTTTTACAATGCGTTTTTATGGGGTTGAAATTTATCCCTGTTGTACAAAATCCTGCCCTCTGGCTAATTTGGCTCATTCAAGAGTTTTTCCGGCTTTCGAACAATCATTAAAAATATTTCATTATTTTGAAATACTGTATTAGGCATGGAAATGTTACGTTTTATGTATATGAATTTCGTGATAAATACACACAAATGACCTCTTCAGGAATCTAGTACGTCTGTATTGATTTCACTAGTCCTTTTATTCACGTTTGGCCCTTGAAAAAATAATTTAGTTCTTACACGGCCCTCACAAAAATATTTCGTCACAGAATATGGCAAACAAGCGAAAAAAAAACACACGCACGCCCGCACACAGTTTCGAATTGTTTGTTCACAGGACTATCTTTGCAACTGTTGACTTAAAAAGTGTGCTTTCAATTACAAGTGTTTTCAAATATCATGCTTGTTTCTCAAAATTGAGTGTGTGTACATAAAAGGAATAAAGATCCCGTGTGCTGGAACTTCCAATTGACGTAATGCAGAGACTACTCCAAGAAGTCATTCACAAAAATCAAATGTTTTAAAGATGCATTGTTTACCGACATAATGAAGGTGTAAAAAAAAAAAAAAAAAACCCCATCATTTGAAAAGTGTTTGGAATTGGAAATATTATCCAAAAATAAACTGTTGCAAAGAGCCCTGCGAACAAACAATTTTAAACCGTCTTTATAGTATTATACTGTACAATAAATTGAAACAATAATCTTGAAGGGTGTGTTTTTTTTTAGTACGAAAAACCTATTTTCTAGCATAACCAGCAAACATATTAAATTTCACTATATAGTTATTTCATATATAGCCTCTCTCTCTACACATCATTTATGGATGGAAATGCTTGCTTTCTCAATATTAAAACCGAATTAAACATTTCTCAAGTCGAAGGAGGTTCACTCTTTTGTGACGATGGCATCCAATAACATACAAAAAGGAAAAAAAAAACCAACTTTACAAACATATTTACTATGAACAGTTTCATACGATTTCTATGAAATTCGAAATTCTGAAAATACTATTAAAAATAAAACCAGAGAGAAAGTTAGAAAGTATTGCTTTCCTTTCAAAAAAAGCAGTGTAAAATTCGAAACAGGTGTGTGCGTGCTGAGGTAAAAAAAGTCGAAAAAAAGCATTATATAAAGGATAGAACTTTTTTATTTCATAACTTCCCGCCTCTCTTTGAATCGTCCACCTATTCAGAGTTATCACTGCATGGGTATCAAATAATAAGACGGAAAAAAATAGTACCTTATATCTGTGAGAAGGTCACAGAAAGAAATGGAATTCGATACACATTTTTCCCCTCATGCTGCCATTTCAAGGAGAGAGAGAGAGAGAGAGCTCATTTCTTAGAAAGTTTGGTCTGAAAATGAGAAGAGAGACGGAAAAAAAAATAAACAACTGTTGTATATTTTTGAAAATATTTACCAAAGTGAAAGTAATATTCCCGTATATATATATATATATATGAAGTCGAAAAGAAAACACTAACAGTTCATGGTTCAGCAAAAAAAAAATTCCAGCTTCGAAGAAATATTTCAGATTAAAATTTTATTTCTTCTCTCAATGAGGAAAATACTTAAATGATTTTTTTTTTTATTCGAATATCACGAATGAAATTATCGATGCTGGTATGCTGGTGGAAAAAAATATAAGGTTTATAACAAATATATCTATGAACACATTGAATATGTTAGTTCCGTTTCAGACAAAATTGAATAAGTTTTACGTATGATATGCACATATGTTTTGAGCATAAATGCCTGATCTAAGATAGTGGAATTTTCTTTGAGGAAAATAGCGCAAATAAATTGCTGTATACATTGTTATTCGTCGTTTGCAACAGATAATACTAAAATTTTAACCACATCTCCAGCAACATAATTATTGAATTTTGTATGAAGTTATATGGAAATGATATCGAGTAACTTAAAAAAAGGGAGAGACGTTGAAATATTTTAAAATACCGATAAATGCGCATGAAAGAATACCGTATATATGCAAAAATAGAAACATTTATTGCATTGCTCTTGAAGGAGACACCGCCTCATTAAAGTGTACAAGTCAGAGATCATGACAATTAATAAGAAGAGAGTCACCATAAGATGGTGACTCTGTGAATAGATTACACCGACGTGCACACGGACGTTTTGAAAACTAATCCATGTTTTCAAATTGTATGAAGGTGTCTTGCGCACGAAACTGACGATTTATTTACTTATCTATTCATGATTTAGTGTAATTTGAAATTTGTGATTCATATATTTAAAAAAGAAATCAATAAAATTCCATGATACACCCATCTTTCGGGATTTCGAGACTGCTTCGATATTTGTTTGAGACGTGAAGCGAGGTATATCCGGTCCTTGAATGTTCATTGCATTTGCTTGAGATGTGAGGTTTTTGCGAGCATATATGATGGCTTTAAGTGTTAAACGATTAGTTTATTTAATTTTTAATCTGAATTTTTGCAACGATTCGATTAAAAAAGATATAGTAAGAAAGTTTGATAAAGGGGGGTTTTTTAGATTATGTATTTATCGACAATTTTTAAAAAAATGTACTGAGAATGGTTAATGGATTACCGCGATAGAGAGAGAGAGAGAGAGAGAGAGAGATTAAATCATTAAGGGGGAATCTCCTACCGTTTTACATGTTAAAAAAGCCTATAAAACTGTGCTGTAGTAAAAATATCATTTAAAATATTTTTTTTTACTATTATTCAATTATTAATCATTGGTTTATTTCAAATTTTCAAACATCAAGATAAATAAAGGCTGTGTTAACACATTACGTGTATGATAAAATAGCATGACATCAATCAAAAATAATAATGAATAAAAATTGATTCAAAATGAATAAAACCGTTTTCTCGAACAAACGAAACAAAATAGATGAGATTGATTCATGAATCCTTGGTATATAAAAAAAATACTTATTTTTTAAAATTTGATTTCAATTTTATTTTCAATAACATCGAGAAAATAAAGTTTCAACCTTTCTCATCATTTGACGAACTGAATAGTTTCTTTATTTTGAATCAGATTTCTCACTCAATTAACATTGATGTCATTATATTTTTATCATGCGTGAAAGATGCTATAATTGCAATTTTTCTAATGTTAGAAAATTTGCAAGAAAAATAAATATTAGAGATATGTAAGATAGTGTATTGACCCTGTAACATACACTATCGAAAATATGTGTACCAAATTAGAAATAAATTAGTGACTAAATGATATATTTAATGATTTCTAATAAAATGAAGTTTTGAAGGTTTATTGACCATGTTCTAAAAACAGATACAAATACAAAATCAGAAGCCACAATAGGCAAATTGCCCAAAAAGGTAAAATATAGAAAAGATAAGGAAAAATAATGTAATGAAAAATATCAATAAAAAAATATAATGGAAAAAGCCAATAAAAATATGGTTGTTATAGCCCAAATACATCAACCCAATGGCAATAAAAGAAAAATAAAAAAGACTGAAAAGCTAAAATATATTGCCCATAAAACTAAGATTGTCATTCATTCAAGTATGGATAGGTGGCTTCCCGATTATTTCCACCACACAGCTTGTTGAACTCTTTTAAATATTCTTAAATAAATACAATCGATTTTTATAGTACTGTGAAAAGATTTCGTTGTCGTGTAGTTATTTTTGCAGAAAAATTTGCTTGAAACCAAAAATACATCATATTTTACAGAATAATCAAAATAAACAAATATCAATGAGAATATACCGTACATTACTAATTTTGCAATTCATGTTATTTATTTATCAAGGTATTTGGAGCAAATAAACGTTAGGTACATCAATGTACGTAGTAACATCAACTCAGCAATATATCGAGGTACCTGCACAAAGAGTTTCTGGACTTGCAAGTCAAATATTTACAAAACATTTTATAACTTGGAAGCAAATAATTTCAACTGCAAAATAAATTAACAATTTTTTTAAACAATCTATTTGAAATTAGAAATCATTGTGAACAAGTTTTATTTCCCCAAGCTATTGATAGGAAAATGATTTAAGGTATCCGACTACCTTTCTTGTCACTTTTCCTTTAAAATAGTATTAGATGAACTTTAAAAACAAATTTTGGTATGAAGTGTCTCAAAATGATAAAAACAGCAATAAAAATTTTGGACTACTTATGTATTATGCAAATGTATATATTGATTATAATTTTTGTTAATTGCATTTTTAATTGGGTTGCTATATTTTTGAAATATATGACATCCATATTTTTATGGCCATCTTTTTCTCAGCCACCTCGTTGGGCATTTTGCCTGTTGTGGCCTTTGTATTTGTATTTTTCTATGAAATAGTCTCTCATTTTCATGTAAAAAATTTTTCTTTGAGCAAAATTCATGTAATATTCGACACACGATTGCAAAAAATTCTGTGAATTGAATGTTCTGTTATTTTTACCGTACATTTTTAGTGATAATACAGGCTATGAACCTAAATTTAAAGGATTTTGTAGTTTGTTTGTGAATGTTTTCAAATTTTATTCAACATATAATATGTAAAACACTGTAATTAGTCAAATATATATGATAGACCTTAGATTTTGGTTCATATCCTTAACAATAAATATTAAAATTTAATAATGATGCAATCGGTAGATTCTTAGAAATCATGTTTCAACCTCAAGTAAAATGTCAAAAATAGCATTCTTGGTGAAACGCGTTTAAAGATTTTATTCACGAATCACTGGTATGTACAAACTCAACCCTCAAGTAGACGTAATTTCATTTCTCAGCGTCATATAAACAAAACAAGGCCTTCTTTGGAATTACAAGAAAAAATGAAGCTTTCACGAAATGTAAAACTCGATATTTTCTTGAACCTTCACTCGCATATCGGGGATGTCGTAGATGAGACTTTACCAGTTTTTTTTTCAAATAATTCCCAACATTTTCTTCCAAAATTACGTTTTTAAAGTAATCAGATGAATCAATATAAAATTAATAGATTTTCTTTGACTTTATAGTCATATTCCCCAATTTTAAAGGTAATTAAGGGTCTTTTCGTGCAAGGCAGCAACATGATCCTGACGTCATGTCATGCCATGTCATGTGCATTCGATAAACTTTTCTGGAATAGAATCACCCGCTGTCCTGTCATTGGATTACCGGGGGCTGATGGATAGCGCTGTAGATGGCGCGCACTTGACATTTCTTTAGGATGATCGGTGGTAGTTAGCTTCTCTGTGCTTTCTTATTTATCGCTGGCGCTTCTCTGGTATAGGGATGTGATCTTCTCAGAGAGAAAACACTTAATAATAGAAAAGAATAAAAGGAAACAGGAGCAGCAAGAGGAAAAGGAAGAAAAACATCATGACTTCCACGTGTTGCTCCTTTCTAAAAGCTTCTTTCTTGACATCATCATTCTTTATTAATTTCGTGATGGTTGCGTCGCAAGGTAATACATATCTATCATTTATACGTAATATTTACTGAATAGCTGAAGCTATTATAAATTTTTTTTCCTTCATGCGGAAATAATAATACAATATATTATTTTTTTTATAAATGATGAAAATTGATCTAACTCATTTAAAAATATTTGAGATTGTTTGAAGCGGTAGTCTTCAACCTTTTAGACAATGCGGGCCAAATTAAACTTTACATGAAGTCCGCGGACCACCAAGTCATATTGTGGTATTTTTGATTGAACACTTTTATTTTCTGAATTTATTTTTTTCATTAAATTTGAATTTTTATTCATTTTTAAATAACTTCTTTTAGTTAATTGATTAATTCTTTTTAATCAACTCTTTCTTTTATTAAACCTGATATTTGTTCCGGTAATTCGGAAATTATTTTTTCATCAATTTTAAATTTTCATTAATTATGATGATCAATTAAAGATTATTATTAATGAAATTACTCCTAACAGTTCTGAAATTACTCTTGCCAACTCTCAAATTACTCTTGATAATTCTGTAATTATTCCTAATAATTACGAAATAATTTCTATCAGTAGTTCTGAAATGATTTCTTTCAGTAATTCTGCAACTATTTGGTCATTAATTATAAATTTCCATCAATTATTAGAAATGATTTTTTTCAATAACTAAAATTATTTTTTTCAACAATTTAAAATTTTTTTTTCATCAAAGTGTTTTTTTATCATCTGTATAAATTCTGTAATTATGCATGCCTTTTGGATGCTAAATTTGGCCTCGTCATATGTAGTCTATATGAAATCATACGCTTCAAAAACTGTTTTACCTGTCCACGAATTTGTTGCGACGACCCTTTTTATTGTATCAAATGCTACTGAATCTAGAAAGTATCTTATAGCTCCAAATAATACAGTAGTGTGCAGATTTGAGTGGCCGATTTTTTTTTCTCGAATTTAATCATTTTTCACCTCACCATCAGACCATCAACTCACCAAGATGGTCTGTAATTATACATAACTACCGGTTATTATGCATGATTACCGAATTTATCACATTTATCGAGTAACATAAATGGTGTACAACAGAAAATATATTCTATGAAGTACATCATCAGGTTCCTCGGTTTTTTGATAATGGCATTATAATGTTTGATAATTTTCAAGGAAAAGGATCTTATTTTTGGAAAAGGAATTATTTTTTTTTGGCATAATGACAGTACATTTTGTTATAAGTTCATTTGCTTAAGTGTCGACTTACACATTTTTGCAATATTTTTTAAGGAAAATATCGCGCACTTTTTACTATACTCAAAAATATCTAGGTTGCCGGTGTAAAAACCATATAGTTCGTTAATTAAATATGTGCATTTTCATTCATTTAATTTAGAATAAATACTTGTATAGTACGTAGATTTAGGCTAATTACTTGCCCTGTAAATTGCTGAGACAAATTTCAATAATAACACTCACGAATCATACCTGAAGATAATGCTATAGCAACGGTTTAAATGTTCGGGAAATATGTAAAATACGATGGCAAAAGAGCGGTAAAATCCTTATCTACTAATTCGTTCTTAAAAATTTTCCCTTATATTTTCACTGTTTTTCAGAAATTAAATTTACGAAATCTCCAATTCCAATGTTATTCCTCTCTATAAATTTAACTATTTGAAAAATTGTGTAAAACGAAAAAAATTGCATTTTTTTTAGAGAAAACTAATATAAATATGCGTAAAACGCAATTTTTTTTAAAATAAATGAAAGTTTTTTCAACTAATCAATTGCTATGGAAATTGCGTGATCAGGTTACAATAAAAAAGAGCAAAACATGAACATAAATGGGAATAAATTTTCACCAAATGAAAATAAATATACAAAATATTACGCAGGAGATATTTAAATTGATAAACACTTTTTAAAAAAAAAAATTAGTATAAGAAAATATTTTTTTATTATACCCAGTAAACGAATATTGCATTTTTTTTTAAAGAAACGATCAAGAAAAATGAAAGACTTTTTATTAGCTATCAATTTGACCAATGAAAAATAAAAAAAATCTCAACGACACGCACCAGTCATTTCTATTAACATTAAAAGAAGCTACGAGAGAAAATATGTGCCCAAAGGCATTTCTCTCCTTATTTCTGAAAATGAAACGTCCTCATCTGATATGGAAGAAAATTTCTTATTTTTCTTTAATAAATAAAAAATTCAATTAAATATTAATTCTTGGACGTTTTTGACAAGAATTTGGCGTCAAAAATTCAGAATATTTGTTTTAGAAAATATTTCACTCTCAGGAGGAAAAAAAAAGAGAGAGCGAAAAAAAGATGACTTTTAAACAATTTTTTTATTATCTTTATGTGGAAAATTCTTTTTTTCTTAACCCAAAGCAATATGTTTTTATTATTCTAAGTTTTTTCAATGTTTTTCATTGGAAAGTCCGCTAGATTTTGAGAGAATTTAAAAGCGTTTCCATATAGCTCTATTATAACAGTTACTTTCAAATTTTAACTAACCCGGAGTAAACATGGATGAAAAGCAGTTCAAAAACCGTAAATTACTTTAATAATGAAGCAATTGTATAACGTTTTAACGGTTTTTTTTAAATATTTGCTTTAACGTTGTATTGGATAAACAGAAAAATTTAAGTAAACGTGTGCACTTGACGATATCAAAACGCCTCAGTTTCGGTCTTTCACATGCTTCACACTCTCTAGTCTCTAGGTCTTGGTCTTCGCCTCTCACACACCAAGTCATTCGTTCGGTCCCTCACATGCTTCCACATTCTCTAGGTCAGTCCCCGAAGAGGTCTGGATTTGTTTTAAACGACAATGTCTCGTTAAAATTCAAAACGAAGAGCAACTTTGCGAATATCAGTGTAACAAGACAGTTTTCTTCTTTGAAACATCTCGGAATCCGGGATTTTTGAGCGTTCCGTGGCGTTTGACCATGCGGAATCCCCAAGAACACTGAACACTCATAGGAAATGTGTTCAGTGTGCTAATGTGTTGGTCTCCACTTTTCGATTCCAGCAGTTAAAGTCTATGGAGATGTTTCTATCCGAAATTCAGTCTCGGCCAGAGGTCTTCAATGCATGGCCCGTTGGCCAAATATGGTCCTCGAAGCTTCTTGCACTGTCCCGTCGAAGCAAAACTTACATAGTCACAGAATTTTTTAAAATGCCGAAAAAACCCTCAATGGAAAAATGCATTCCAGAATAATTTGTGAAAAGAAGTAAGTTCGAAATTACCTTTAGAAAGGTAATGGTAAGGTCCTCTCATTTCAGAGAAAATGAGAGGAAATAATTTGAGAATTAATGAGAAACAGTTTCAGAATTAATAGAAATGATTTGATGATTATTGAACGAAATTACATCAGAATTGGTGGGAAAAAGTATTTTTCCATTTATGAATACTTATAATTAATGAAAAATACTTCCTGAACTATTTAGAAGATTTTCAGTGTTAGTAGAGATTTATATTCGATGGAAAAAAATTCATAACTGATAGCAACTTATTTTCAGTTAAAAACATTTTTAGGATTTTTTAATGAAAATTTAAATTTTTTTTTTTATGAAAGAAATCTCAGAATACGTAAAACTCTGAAATATATAGGTCCCCCTGTTTGACTAAAAGCCCTTGGCTCCATTATGCTCGCCTATTGAGACGCCACTGTGTGAATCTAGATGCCATATTATGACTTGTTGCCAGTTGCGCTTCATGGAAGTTTTGCCCATAATGACTGAAAGGTTGAAGACCCTGGCCTAGATCAAGGGGCCTAATCGACGCTTCGATTATTTCGTGATATTTAAATGATGGTACCTAGTGCTATAATGCTATCGAGATATTGCTGTAAATAAAAGTTAGCCCTAACCAAATGCAAGTTAGCTAGTACTACTAAACTACGTGCATGTTTCTACGTAAGCATTCCCTTGCGGAATTTATAACGAATCGCTACATACAAGAACGTGTTGAGTGTAAATGAATGGGTCAAACATATTTATGTTGTCAGTGTTATGCTTGTTTCGTGTAATACTTGTGCTGCCATTTGCTTCCATATTTTGAAGTGGAATGGAAATTACCTAAATTTTCACGTTGTGTAAATATCTGTTGTAAGTATTACCTGCTCTATTTTTTTAACTGGGAGACAGGCTCGTATTTGTGCCTCGAAGTTGGAAAACCGTCAAAAATCAACTGCAACCGATTACCACCGTGCTTCCAACGGTGTTCGAACCTTGATCCTCGCGATGAGAGGTTAGCACGATGCCCACACGACCGCACAGCGGCGACTACTATTAATTATAAAACAGCTACTATGCGAAAGAACGTCGATGAACGTCTATCTTGATACTTGCCAGAGCATTATTGATTCAATGTCTTGGTACATAAAATCTAAGATTAGTGTCAAGATTGACGGATTGCATGTTTATATACATGTCCAGAGGAGATATACAACATTTATTCGAATGAACTAATGCCCATTTTAGATAAAATATTTCTGCTGTAAAAGTTTTTTATTCAAATGTTCTAATTTTTTGTGATGGAAAAAGTATTTTGAAATTCCGGGAAGTTGGAATTCGTTTCATGCAATTTTTCTATATCACTTAATGTACTCAAGAACATAAAACAAAATCACATCATCATGTTCTAGAGAAATTAAACAAATGATATCTTATGATTTCTAATTTTTCCAAACAAAATATGCTAAATAAATATTTCATATTAAACTTCTGTGTGTTGTCTAAGAGATATATTTTTTCTAAATAATTTTTTGGGTCTTATATCTTCGTAGATTATAATGAAAATTTTGTTTTCATTGTTTGATTAACTCATTTGAGTACAAAGAGAGAGAGAGAGAGAGAGAGAGAGAGAGAGAGGAAGGAAGGGGGGAAGGATTTGGCTTCGCATAATATTTAAGCCTTGTAGCTAGATGTTGTACAAGTATATTTTATCACTTACAGACGAAACCCTACCAAGAGGTTGGCATCGAAAGAATTCTCGAGAAGCCATTTCTGGTTTAGAAATTGGCGTATTTTATTATCTTCTGAGTAGTTTTGTTTTCCACCTTATGTTATCGACAATATGTTGCTATTTTCATGCATGTTATTCTTTTGTAATTGATTACTTAGATTACAGTTTAATGTGAATAACTAACACAATTTCATTTCACTTCAACTTTTTTTTTTTTTTCAAATGCGTTGTCATATTTTGCTGTCCTCAATTGAGGCTACTTGTTCAGTGTTGATGTTATTTAAAAATATCTCTTATATATTAATTTGTGCAATTTCAATAAAGTATTTGAATATCGAAATGGAATTTGAAGCTCATCAAGGTGTGGACACAAACGGGTTGTTATTATATATGCATATAAATACCGAAAATGAAGGGAATTAGATTCTTTTATATTCCCACTGCTTTCGAAAACATATACAGTAGACTATTGAAGACATTTGATACAGTACTGTATTCGTAGAAGCATTTGAAAGAAAATGTCATAGGCAGATGTCGTTCGTATTTTTCAATAACTTTCTTGCAAATTTCACGTAAAACGTGTAGATACTGGTGAAAATTCTAAGGTTTTCTGTACACCGAGTTTTTCCTAAATATTATATGAAAAGCAAAGAAAGAGAGGAATGTTATTCTGTTTTTTGTAGAATCTAAATCACACGAGGATTTCATTGTAACTTCTGGAGAGTCATTTTATTTTGTTTTCAAATCTTCACTGAATGTTGGAAAGGATGTACTTGTTACGCAAGGAAAAGTTGTTTCGTTAAAAAAAGCTTAAAATTCTCACGATGCAACTCTTGGGAAACGCACATGAAGGTAGCTTCTACAGTGAGATAAATCAAACCATGTTTACCGACGACTCTATCACAGTATTATATTTCCTTAAATTAACTCTATGTAAACAAAGGTTCTTGAATTCTGATCTATTTGTAGTCACGTTTACAGGTGAAACGATAGCGAATAATAAAGATTTACTGTTTTTAATTTTATTAAAGGCTTCGTTGTGCCTGCCTTCAAATGACAAAGTTCACATCATTTCATTTTAATTTGTTCATTTGAAAGTGCAGTCATTGTAGAATCCAAAACAGTTTGATTTCATACGTACAACATCTATAGAAGCAAAGTCACGAATTTAATGCTTTTAGTCTGAAAGTGAAGACTTTGAATGCGATTTCAAGATGTTCAAGATTTTCAAATATAAATGATTTGTGTTTTTTTGGTTTTTCCCTTCACGAAAAACTTGATTTCTCAAGCATTTTTCAAAATATCTCTTTGAAATCCGTCCACAGTATTCCAAACAGCTCTGAACTAAAAACTAAGCGATATGGTTGGAAGTTTTTGATTTACATGATTTTGGAATGATGATATGAAGTACTCTGACGAAAAATGTTTGATACAAGCAGCAGTGTTTAGTGTAAAATGTCTAGCAGAAGTACTAAAAATACGCTAATTTTACATATCATTGCTTGCTAATTTTCGCTGACTCACCATCTAATCATTCGATGTGGGACTCGCTGCTGTAGCAATCTCTTTCTGTGGTCATGTCTCCGACTCTGTTGTATCTCTGTGAAAGGAAAGTTTTCCGACAAGGACGGACCGGGTATCGAACTTGCGACACTTCTAAACATCCTCTGGTACTTAAGGTGAGTGTCTTATCGACCTGGAGTACCACGCCAAAAATTACTAAAATTGTGATGACGTTTTTTTAAAAATTTTATGTATATGTTAAGGTAAATGTGATAAATATCGGTTATTTTTGGTGGTACGATTAAATAATCGACGTTTGGGTTTACCCAAAACTCAAAACGAACACGGTCGTGTTCATTTTGAAACCGGCCGTTCAAGCCGTGTTCGTTTTGAATTTTGGGTAAACCCAAACGTCGATTATTTAATCGTATTATCAAACCCAAAAGGTAATCCATTTCTATTTTTGGTGGGTTTGGTAAATATATGTCACTTTTACCGGCGAATATGCATAATAACCAAATGTGTTTCTTAAATTTGATAAATACTTCAAATTTAGCGCCCAATGGAGTGGTATACGTTGCTGTTGTTTGTTGGTGCGAACTAACGAGCATTGGCTCTCGTCTTCATCATCATGATTTTTCTGAATTCCAGAGATTTTATTCAATCAAAAAATGCAAAATGATTTCCTTAAAAACAACCATTTGAATAATTTGGAGTACAGTAATTCAATTTTTATTTATCTATCGATGTGATTGAAGGAATTATTGCGGATGTGTTTGGTCTTGACTAGCCAATGATTATCAATTTTTTTTTCCGAGTGGAAGGTCGGCCCATAACACACCTAATCAAGTGCTTCATCGAAAAAGTAAATAAATACATAAAATGTTTGCTTATTTTTTAAATACGTATCTCACCTACGCACAAATCAGGCAAGGAAATTATTATTTCAGGAGCAGTAGTTTCCATTCTTGTTTCGTACATCATAACAGCTTGTTTTTTCGTCCACATCAAGCAAGAGCATAAACGGTACAGAGGATTGTATCATTGGAATTATGGGCAAGCCGAATATAGACAATACCCCCCTCTCGATCACCCCTCGGTCAACCACCGCTTCCCCCGTTCAAGAGCATGTATCCGTATATATACAAGATTCCAGTATATCACTCAAGGACAACGCATGAGCTGTGTGGAGTGGACACAAAACAGTTTAGTTGACACCTCCTATATACCCTATAAGTAAGACAGGGCGTGGGGCAGTCTACAGAGGTTTTAGAAAGGTTTGAGAGTTGAGAGGTCTACCAAAGAGATCTATAGGAATGTTATTTGCTCAGGTGCTCACAAACAAGGGAAAGGTTTTTCACCTGGTAAACATGGAAAATAAAGATGTCATTATGAATATTTCATATTTTCGTAAAGGATGGTTGATGACGTATGCGTCATTCGCTCATCAAAATACAGCGAATCCTTTCTCGATGCTGACGTTGCATATGAATGACCCCTTGCGACTAACAGTGGATATTTCAAGAGAGTTTTGATTTTCATTTTTTGTCCATTGACAGCTGCTGTTTCCACAGCGCTATCTGTCGTTAAGGTTGTGTACCACCAATGGGACAGCTTGTGGAATAAATATTATGACCTGTTCCGCAAATATGCTGCCAGAATTAATTCTTGGCGGGATTTTTTTTCTGATATTGTAGTCTATCCCAGGATTTATAGAAAATTCACCGTTAGCAGTTCGTCCCCAGAGAGTGAGTGACCGAGTGATTGAGCATATGCGTGAATGTGTAAGCGAATGGGGGTGCGAATGAGTGGTGAATGAGCTAGTCAATGAGTGACCAAGTGAACGAACGAGTGAGTAACCATATGAATGACCGTGAGAGATTGAGCGAGGGACCATATGATTGACTCACTCCCCTGCTCACCCGATCACTTATTTTCTCATCCTTCCTCACTTCACTCCTTCTCTTACTCACTTGCACACTCACTACCTTACTCACCAACTTACTAACTTATTTGCTCACTCGCTCATTCACTCCCTAATTTGTTCACCCGTTCACTCACCAACTCTCTGACTCATTTAATCTCAATTACTCACTTTTTTATTCCTCACCCACTTCCTTACGTACTCACTCACTTAACTTATCATTCACCTGGTCATCCATTTACTCACTACGTTGATGAATTGATAGTCGATGAATTTTCCCAGCGGTGATTTTCCTGTCGGTAAATTTTCCGGTTGTAAACTGGTGGCGATGAATTTTCCACACACACCGGCTATTCCAGGACAACCCGCATTTACATTCGGTAGGTCTGAAAAATATTTCCTTAAAGTACCATACAGTAAATGAATTGTCAGGTGAAAAATTCTGAAACCTTTACAAGAACTATTTAATAGAACTATTTAGTGTTATATTTGCACTGATTGAGAAACAGTTCGTGTTTCTCGGGGCAAATATACTCAAAGAAACGTATAAAAGCAACTTCTTGAAGGCGGCATAATTGGAGAGAGGGAGTAAAATGAACAGAGCACACACATAGAGAGAGAGAAGATGCTGTGGGTTGGAAATAAGCATCAATTACGCCACCTGACACCCAAGTTCCTCTTGTGTGCGTGCGGGAGGGTTATATACTCTCACAATCAATTCCTTGAAAGGAAAATATTGATTGATGACTTTGCCACCCACAGAATTTTCCTTGGTATGACAGCCAACCAATGTCCGATGGTGAGAGCAATGCATCACCGTCTTCAGTGTGTATGGGATATATATTTTCGTCTCCTTCCTTCTTTAAGCGCTTCCGCTCGAGTGACGAAGAACTACTGTATAAAAGGCAGTAGTTGTCCGGTTGAAATTACATGCTTTGTTGCTTGTATTATTATAATAATACATTTCTCTTATACGTTTATGGACTGTCAGACTCAGTGCTAAGGAGAGAGATTCGGCCGAGATTTGTACAGAAACATGACAGAAACCTTATTCCCCCCCCCCTTTCTCAGCTAATCGATAATTCTGAATAATATTTATACTGTATTTTATTTGGCACAAAATATTCACGATAACAGTTATTTTCTGTGGATGGATATAATTAGAAATGTTTTTTTTTTCTTTTCAATTTGCAAGCTGCGTAAGCTGTAAAACAACTACGGCTGGTCCAATTAATCGATTAATCGGGTCAGTTCACCGATCTGTTGTTAATCGCAGTTAAAATTTTTAGTTGAGTTATTCGAATCGATGAATTTGATTAAAATTTTCATTAAAAGTTTGTGAATAAACTTTATATGTTTGAAAAATTTTGAAATAACCGATTAGATGTTTTACATTTTGGATAAGTGTCTAACTATGTTTGAAAATATTTGAATCAGCATTTTGATCAAATTTTTCGGCAAGTACATTCAACGAAAACTGATGATTTCAGTTTCAAATTGAGTTTGATGGGAGTTTTAAGAGGCAACACAAAAATTTATTGTCTCCACTAGGAGCAGTAGTTTTTCACATTTTTTCTTTTTGACATTCTTGGATGCAACAGCTCCTCTTTTCTCATGTATTATTTGAGAGCAGTTTCTTAGAAAACAAGCAACAGTATGAACGAAATTAGTTTCGAAATCATTTAGTAACCTAAAATAACTGATTAAAAAAAGCACGACAAGATCCAAATGAAGAAATTACAGGCTTTAACAGAATTATGTTTAGCATATTAAATTGCTTCAAGCGGACAGCCTAAATTTCTTAATTAGACAGCTGCCGTATACAGCGGCGTCGGAGCCGGGGGTGCTGTGGGTGCTCCAGCACCCACGGTAATTCGTGACATGGATCCGAGCACCCTCAGAAGTGATACAGAAATTAAAAATTTCCGATATAAAACTAAAGACGAGCACCCACAGTTGCGAAACACTTCCGACGCCCCTGGCCGTATAATTAAGTTATTATAATTGTTTACAGCTGCCGAATAGGCGTGTGGGAGGGAATTGAATATATTTTATAGCATCTATAAATATTATATGGTCACAAAAAATATTCGACTAAAATTCGACTCATCAGTTAAAAATGTTGATCGAACAGTTTAAAATTTTAATCGATTCTCAGACTTGAAACAACCAATGATAATTATGTATTAAAAATACGTTTACTTGATGAAAGTAATTGACAATTGCATGATCAGGGGTGGAAAGCTTTTTTTTCAAGCCGTGTCACACAATTAAGATCACATTTTCAATGCGCGTGCAAATTTTAACATGCAAACAATACGTACCGTTTTTACGGTATATACGTGTATATATGTATATACATGCGCATTTTCTCTGTTTCTGTAAAATAATTGTTTGCCTGTTTTCTTACGTTCGTAAAAATGTTCAGTTTTTCACTATTTTGAGTTCTAAGTTGCTTTTCTTTTTGAGTCATAAATTCAATTATTGCAATGCCGATCGTGTATATACGTATGTCGGTAAGATCTCGTGTGTGTCGTGCACCTACACTATGTTGGGCACAGACACCCCGGATCCTGAGGACTCAGGGTACTTGCGCCCCTCCACCCGAATAAATTTTGCAAGAAGGCTTGGCCCTTTCCCCCAAAAAGAATTCATGGAAATACAATGTAAATGCATGTCTCCCATGTGGACGATCTTAATCTCGTACAAAGGGGGCAACCGTATAGTGGGAGAGTGAGTGAAAGAAAAATCTGCTGTACTTTTTCTCCGAGATCGCCGCTCCCTTTGGGAAAGAACGCAAACCATCCCAAGACAGTCTCTCTGTGCGGTCAGCGGTCATGTTTGTCTGTCTACTCTTTTTACCCCATCTAATAAGGTAACTGGTTATTTTTTTAGATTTATTGCCGACATTTCAAACAAAGATGAGTCCAAATTTGTTGCCAAAAGCCTGGACGTAAATGGGTTAAGGAGTTGTATATATTTAAGAATTGAAGAAAAAATTTTTTATGTAGATATTTCGTTCGTAATTAAACTAAATTAAAATCGAATGAGTGGAATGTAAATAAGCAGGGTTTCAATTCCACTAACTGTGAAAAAAAAAAAATTTCAAAGCACAACACAGTGTTTGCTGAAATTTGAAACTATTTTGTAATTTGAAGTATATATATTTCTAAATTCCACGATAGAGTGCACAAATATCATATCTGCTGGACAAAAAAATTTAGGACAGCCTTGTTTAAGAAAAAATTTATAACAGTTAATGCAATTAACTAAATTGTGATCACTTATTCTATTTGTTCGATTTTCCAAATGAAGACACAGAAATCACCCAATATAAGTTCCAAAATGAAGTAAACAACTGGAATGATCCGCGCATTCGGGTAAAAAGGAAAAAAGCCAAATCTATTTCAATCTTCCGAATAAATGAATGGACATTTTGATATTAGCGTGTTTTCATTTTGTGAAACGACATTGTCTCTCTCTCTCTCTCTCTCGTCTATTATGCTCGGAGTGATTTGTTCGTTTGAATTCACCGACAGAAATGAAGAAAAAATAATAATAAAAAGTAAAGAAAACCCCCCGAAAGAGAGTCATTCGATAGATGAAAGCACATGTTCCAACTAAATTAAATTACAATCAGGTCCATATACTGAATCATCATATTTGCATCAAGGGGAACGAGACGTATAATTCAAGTTAATAGCATTCGAAATTCGATTTAGACAATTAAGGTGATTTGCTCTCGTATAATAATGATCTATCTTTTCGAAAGGCTACTTTTGCCGATCCTTATAATACTTTTTCTTAATTTTTTTTTTTTTGTTCTTATCTTTTCCCATTGAATCACTCTGAGCGATTTCCTATCGTGTTACTCTGATGTTAATAAAATGTATGGAACAACGTTCGGAAATGTTACTTTCCTCCTTTTTTTTTCGGTAGCTTAAGAGCCATCAATGCATAATAACGTACAATTCTTTTACGAATTAAAGATAGTAAAATGAATGATTTATCTTGTTAGGCTTTAGAAGGAATAGGAATGTAATTGAAAACCATCTAATCACCTTTTGTCGAGTTTAATTTGGAAATCGTGTTTCGGTTGAGTTTTTACTTAATTATCTATACATGTACTAGACAGAATACTCGAGGCGATTAATTCGTGAATTTTCGATTCCTAGAAGTGAACGTCACTAATGGTAGCTCGCAACCGTAGCTCAGTGTGGTTCGATACCAAGTCACTGTTTCTATCAGTGAAAGAAAAAAAAAATTTTTTTTATAATTTGTAATAATGAAACATTATCCCTATATAACTTTTCCCTCAATTTCTTATACTTAGAGAAATCTTCGAAATTATTTTAAACATGCATTTGAGTAAAACTTTAGAATGTTAGAAATTGATGGCGCTTTCCATGGCACCTCAAAGCACCTCTTGGGAAATCATTCAGTGATTTACCAGATTTCTTAAAAGCACTGAAAATCTAATCTGAGGAAAATTTCCTATCATGCGATATATTCTTTTCTAAATAAGTCCATAGTTCTTCTGATACATAAATGCAATAAAACTCGAGCATAACGACCTCGGCTGCAACGACACCTAGGTTATAACGTCAATAGTAGGCGTTGTTGGCTGATCCCCGTAGAGAATAATGTTAAACCATTTTTTTTTTTTTGTTAGCGTTGCTCTCAAGCACAACGTGGTTTTCTTATAGTTTTGAAGTGAACGTATTTTATATTTTGAGCTCGTACATTGATGTTTCTAAGCGATTCCTAAGCATTCGATTTTTACTTGTGGGCTGTTCATGAAGTTTCTATAATTACCAGCAGGATATAGCTTAGAGGTTCTCGTGTCGCCTATTTATTTCAAGCCAAGGAAGAACGATTTGCAAGCCTTGCAGTTTGGAGGGAAATACCCCGTGTGTGCATAGGGAGGGGGGGGGGGGGGAGCCATATTGCTATTCTTCGGTGATGATAGAAAAAGTAAGTTTCCAAACAATTAATGATATTTTTATGTTATTCAAATCTATGTAAATCATATAAACACCATGTGCTTCCTGAAGTGCAAGATCCCATATTTTTTTAGATATTGCAAACATTTTTTTTTTTGCCATGTTATAGCGTTCAGAATGCCTAGTTTACTTAATATATGTATAATCCCCCCCCCCCCCCCCGCCAAAAAACCTTTTTTTCTCCTCTGGATATTTCAAAGGTTGCCAATTGAAGGGCTAATGAACCATGCTTATAACGTCGATGAAAATGCTATGAACTCGGATGCAACAAAAAAATTTTCGTTTTTTATAGCGTTTTTAATATCTAACGATGGATAAAAGGATTTCTAAGAAGTTTGGGACTCCGTCGTGCTCCTGATTAACATGATCCGTATACGGGATATTACTGCAGTTTCCTGTAATTTCGCCTTTTCCGACTTTTTCTATTACAAAAAATGTCCCGTTTTCATTGCGTGTTTTTTGGACGAAATTTACTTCAAATATTAATCATTACTAGAATCAGAAATGAAAGTATTTTGCATAATTTATAAATCTTGTAAAAACTGATATTGCTACAGATATTCATATCTCACTTATTTGCTATGTAATTTTTTTACACTTACATTGCGTAAGTGCAATACTGCCTACTGGGTTGTGTGATAAATAAATAAATTAAAAAAAAAAAAAATCCCTGAATGTATTTTCTAGTACTGTATTTCCCGCCAACGCTTATTCGTTAGCCATATTTGGCGATTTTTCTGAGAGTTGGTAAAATCTATTGTGAGAATTGGTGATTTATCTCGTATTTATCACCACGATTTCCCATTTTCTCCTGATCAAATATGGTCACTCCAACCATAATGAACCATAATGAAATAAAAGCTGCTTTCATAGCAATGATTGCATTTGATTGCATTTTTCGTCAAAAAAATTCTCGAAAACCGCAACCCTGGTTGTAAAGACACCTCGGTTATAACGACAAAAATTCACAGAAACATTGCTGTCGTTATATTGACTGTAGCTTTGAGTAATATTAGTGGTTAATTATGTGCATTGAGACATATTGCATCATTGCAATATAATTATCTGTATAAAATGTAAATATTCTAATTTATATTTATTATTATTATTTTTTTTTTTTGTAGATCAGAATCACTGGTATCAACAAGCCAAAACTCAACTGCTGAAGAACCTGAAAGGCGTTGACAGCTCTGGCATTAGTAGGAACACTATTCTCTTCATAGGTGATGGCATGGGACTGACCACAGTGACGACAGCTCGCATATTACGAGGACAGAAACTCGGCAAGACAGGAGAAGAGCACGAGCTGGCGTTTGATAAGTTTCAGCACGTCGCTCTGGCGAAAGTATGTATATTTTTTAATGTTCTAACTTCAGTAGAATTTCTTTATAACGGACAGAGAGTTTTGCCCAATAGCAGGGAGTGTCCATTAATAAACAGTTAAACTCGGTTATAACAACACCTTTTCTATAACGTTAATAATTGGTGATCCCGGCTGATTCTCATAGAGAATAACGTTAATGAGTCGCTTATAACGTCGATGAAAGACAATGAAATCGGGTATAATGACATATTTTTCGTCATCGATATGACCGCAAACGGGATATTCCCGTATTTTTGTATAATTCTATAAGAACTGCTTCATTCTATGGGGGGGGGGGGGGGGTTGAAGTGAAAGTTTCCCTTTTTTTCATCAAAGCTTACTTTAATACATAATATTTACTAGAAACTTGGATAAAGGTAAATTGCGTTTTATAATGTTACATTTTAATGTCAATTAATGATAATCTATCTTAAACTCTTTTTACCCTTAATATTTCTTTCCAGCCATCACGTTGGGCGATTTGCCTATTTTGGCTTTAGAATTTGTATATGCTGACTATATCTATCTCAAAAATATTTACCATGTTCATTTTTATTTATATTTTTGCGTGGAAATACATTTCAAATCATTGCAGACTTGCTGTAGCATTTCATTACTTGCTAAGGCAAGTTCTTCACACTGAGGCGATGCGGCAAGCGATGCAGCATGCAGTCCGACGCAGACTGGTTGAAAAAACCTGAAACTAAAAGTTTTTTTAACCAATCCGCGTCGAGCTGCATCGTTTGCCGTATCGTGTCAGTGTGAATCCTGCCTTAGGATTAGTGTGGATCCACATCAGCAGACACACACCGTTTCGTGACCACCTTTTAACATAAAAATGTCTGTGAATGTGCAGCCTCGATGCGATAGATATGAATACATTCAAGAATGTTGAAGAATGTTTTCCGTGCCTGACATGACATGGTGAGTGCCTGCAGATGTGAATCCAAACTTATTCATAAGTAGGGCTCGAATTTCTACGTATTTGCATATTTTATTATTATTATTTTTATATATTTCAATAATTTTCTGAAAATCGTTTTGAATTTGATTTTAACTTGTTCACTTGTTTTCGTTCTTCTGAATGTGTCTTATTACATCGGGGTATTTTGCACAACAGGATCACCGAAAGTGCTAGAAAAGTACCGCACTTGGCATTGCTATTTCCTGTGTGTGACACAAACTACTTTATCTAACTGAATTTTCTTATTCAACTAATCAATTACAATTTTTTGTGGTGAATAAATACAGGAAATCGCATTTTCTAGTGTTACCAAAAATGCCGATTAAAAAAAAAGATGACAATAACAGCATAAATTTGATAACGTGATGATAATGTTGGCTCTCGATGTAATAATAAAGCACAAAGATATATTTTCTTGGTCCGCAGGGTATCGTTATATCGAGGTTTCACTGTTTTACGGACTAAAAACAAATAAAATGCAATGTGATGGGCCTGAGTGCGTTTGTGCTATCATGTTTAAACATTAGCTGCCGATCTCAAGAGACGACTTTATACGTATGAAATGACTAGGTGGGCCAAAATGATCAAATGATTGAAAAAGTCCTGACAGCATAGAAATAAAAGACTTAATATGAAAATTCGTAAATGGAATCATCCATAAAACAACAAAAAATAAGCTACAATTTCAACTGAAATCTTGTCTTGCAATTCACCAAATGAATATATTTCAAATTGTATAAATCAAAGGAAATTGCTATCAATATAATTCTCATTTAGTTTCGGTTTGACTTGTCTTACTCTCGTGAATGCATCGATAAGTTTAAACTCGCGTTTCATTTGTATTAAAATTCACAATTCGATTCGGAAATGCAATTAAATTTGCATACATAAATCATCAAACCTATGCTCACATTAAGCTAAAAGGTAGACTTTTCTTCAGGTTACGGTTTGTTTGGCGGACGCCGGAGAAGTGATACGAGGAATAGGAAGTTCTTCACCGAGTTAATTAGGATTTTAATTAGTGGAACATAGATATCCAACAGAGTACTTGAAAATATATGAGAGAAAATCATTTCTATTGAGTAAAATCAACATGAGAACACTTGACACTTGTTGAAGAGTTGCTAAATTAGAGAGCGAGTTTTATCATTTCCGAGTTTTTGTAGGAAGGAACATCCTAAATAGAACGTTGTCCAGAAAATCCACACGTACAATCCGTATTAAGGGGCAATTCAAGTTTTACGTAAGTACGCGTGGGAGAAGGGGAAGGGAGCATTTATATACTGACTTTCGAGGACGAGGGGTTCGAATGATGATTGCATGAGCAATATGGAAGGGTTTTCACAGAGCCGATCTTAAGGGGTGTGCATATGTGCGGTAGCAACGGGCTCCGCCGTTTGGGGAAGGGGTGGCGCACTCATGGTAATAAAAGTGAACGAATATGTATGTATATATATATATTAAATACATTTATTTTAGTGGTAACCAATCTGGGCTTCAAATGATTTGATGTTGGAATTTTTACCGATTCTGGAATTATTTCTTTCATCAATTCTGAAATTATTTCTGTCGTCAATACGTCAATTCCGGAGTTATATTGAAAATTTTTGAGAGCTGCTGAAATTTTAACCGTTCGGAGATTTATGAAATCATACCAAATTGAGGGAATCGGAAATAAAAAGTTCAAGGTAAAAGCTATTCAATTTTATCATTTTTAATCATTTTAGTTGATTAAAAAATTCACTCGAATTAATCGAACTGCTGTGTTGTATTTTCAACTAAAAATGTGCTCGCACGCATGCACGCACACACACACAGCACAATTTAACATACGTTTTCGTAGATTTTTTTTTTTTTTTTTTTCAATACGTTTTTATAGGAGTGAACCGTAGAGGAGTTAAAGATTTTTGAAATTACAGAAACTCATCATTGGATATACTTGCATGATCATTTCCATGTTGACATAGTAGAAAGTGAAACTGTCTGAGTTAGGGAAACATCAAACATGTGATATTCAGTTGTGTATATGTGCAGGTGAACTTTTCTAATTTGACCTTGGTAAATTCGAATTTTAGTGGTTTCCCCTGAGTTTCATATTCAATTTAATGTTAGAATTACTTACAAATACAAATACAACGCCACAACAGGCAAATTGCCCAACGAAGTGGCTGACTTAAGAACATCATGGATCCCCGAGCCATTTTTTGGAGGCCCTACCTACTACTGCTACACCACACATGCATGCACCCCGCCCACCCCTCAACCCCCCGCGGAACCCCCCAACGAATCGGTACATACGGGAATGTGCGCTTGTTATGAATCGGATTTTTTTGTATTGTTTTAGAAATTTGATTCAGATATCATTTGCAAAATGTCTCTTTTCTTAGAATTTGTGACTAACTATTAATGATCTTTATCTTTATTTCGTTGTTTTACTGAATTTTTCTGGAATATAACAACATGGCCTACACTTGAACATCAACAAAAATTACAATAAAAAATTTGAACTTTTTGTTTTGGCTCTAGAAAGCAAAGATTTTGTTACCAGTTTCACATACTGGCTTTCTTCTCGCTGCGAACTGGTATTTTACCGGACCTTACATGACTTCATTAGCATCTGAAAATGACTTCAGATTGCAATGCAAATGCTACTGTTGTCTGGATATACGAAAGTTTTTGTGTGTGGTTTACTTTTTAAAACATGTAGTGCTGAAATCGCGTTCATTGTCGGGTAAAATGTGTAGAGGATTCGTATCTCTAGCACTATTGTTTGTATGTTTTGGAATATCTAATGCAGCTCATAGTAATATTTTTTACTATATCTAAACGAGGTTTAAACGCTTGTTCACCCCTAGAAAAAAGTGATTAACTTACAGATGCGCACAGAAATAGGGAATATAGTAACATTGAAATTTCTGATAAAAGAAGACGAAAACCTATCTAACAAGGAAAGGTCTCAGGATGTCGTTCCCAAAAAATTTAGTACATTCATCTCTCTCACACCCAGAAACACATAAAATAAAATAAAAAAACGGAGTGCAATTATTAAAGCCGCAAAAAATTATAAAAAATTATAACAGTTGGCTATTCATCGCCCCTCACAATTCTTGGCAATTACCTATAAAAACTTATGTTTTCTTTTTCTTTCTCTCCTCCAGTTTCTCTCTTCCAGAAACTAGTCATCTTTCTTTGTTTTTAAATTTATTCTTGGTTTCTATTGGCATTCAAAATACGAATACAGTATTTAATTTTTTTTGAGTGACCCATAATAATTCCACCGGGTTTTTTTTTTTTTTTGTATTTTTGTGCGTATTTAAATGATTGGAACCAGTAGCTATTTTTTCACAACTTTTTGAAGATGTCACCTTGGAACCCTTTCCTTGTAAGAAAGTAACAGAGGTTCCCCTATTCCAACACTTGTAGAGGCTGGGGAAATGTTAGAAAAAAATAAAGCTGTTGGAGATCGAAAGTCGTATCTTTCATCCTTAAATAAACAAGATTTTGTGCAATGCTTTAAGCACATCCAAAGAGTACAAAATGTACAACAAATGGAATACTTGTAGATTTCGTGATCGTTCTACATTTCATATAGACACTAGTTACCACAACGTTTAAACCGGTATAGCAAGAGATGGCATTCAATCCATTTTCATGATTTTAAAATTTTTTTTGATTTTTTTTTGTTGTTGAAAGTTTAATATCTCCTATGTTGATGAATCAGGTAATTGGAATTTTAGATAGTCCGAACTTTTTTTTTTTGCTGTCTTCTTCAGCTTCGAATTAAGCAAGGTCGACTGTATTGAGAATGTTGTTTTCTCTTATTCTGCAACTATCGCTCATATCTCGAAACACAAAGAGGCGCAGAATGCGTTGATGCCAGTGGACGACGGCGAAGAAGAACCTTTTCACACGGAGAGTTTGTTCCCCTGTAGCACTTCCTCGAAACAGAAAGTTTTGACACTTTTGTTGGCTTCGTCTCATTCATTCCGGGACATCAAAAGGTTCTTTCAGATCTTCTCCATATTAATTCGGACGGCGACGACGACCCACATGTGCCCAATCGATCTAAGAAAATAAATTATAGGTGAAGGAATTTAGACATCTTGGGAGTGTCCTTAAATCATTTGATCAATATTTCCAAATGATGTCTTCTCATGTCGTGAAGATATAGGTAATTCTTTTCTTTCGTGAGGAAGGAACCTCATTATATTAAGTACTACGCAATTTTTTCCTCAACAATCCCATTATTGTAAATGGAATGATTAAAAATTGTTTCAAATTAACTTTTTGGCATTTATTGATTAAAATTTTATCAATTGATCAAGTATAAAAATAATACCAATTAAATTTTGGAACTCTTTTGGGCTTTAGATACCGAAACAGAATTATGATGGAGTAAATATAAATTCATTTATTATTTTTAGCTTGTTTAGATTTAGTTTATAAAAAGTAGGGGTCTCCAACGCATGGAGGCTTCAACGTGGGCCACATGGGGCCCTCAAAGCTTTTTTGCAGTGACTCTCCGACGAAAAGGCTCATATAGTTACAGAATCTATAGAGATGATGGGAAAAAAAACCTCAATAAAAAAAATTGTTGCATAATTTGATGAAAGAAGCAATTTCAGAAATTACTTTTAGAGAACATTTCGGAACAAATGAAAGAAATAATTTTAGAACTAAAGAGGAATAATTTTAGAATTAATGAGGAATAATTTTAGAACTTTTTCTATATATTGAGAGAAATGTGTTTTTTTTTCATAATTATTCAACGAAATAATTTTGGAATTGGTGGAAAAATTGTTTCGCAATTTATGAAAATAATAATTAATGAAAAATATCAACAAAATTATTGAAAGAATAATTTTCAGAATTAATGAAGATTCATATCTAATGAAAAAAAATAATTTCAGAATTGATAGAAATTCTTCTTTAACGAAAAAGTAATTTTTTGGAATTTATGAGAAAAGTTTATTCATTGAAAAAATATTTTCTCAGAATGAATTAAAATCTATATTCAAGGAAAAAATAACTTCAGAAGTAACGGAATTTTCATATATTCAGTAGAAAAATTATTTCAGAATGAATCAAATTATCCAACAATGTAGGGCCCCCTGTGTGACTCATAGCACTGAGCCGTTCTCTTGCGCCCACGTGTTAAGACATCACTGAATCTACATACGGCGTGAATCTAAATGCTACAGTATAATTTGTTGCCCTTGCGCTTTTCATGGATTTTTGTTTTTGGCTCGCAATGTCTGAAAGGTTGATCACCCTTGATATTACGCATGTACTCGGTTATAACATCTCTTTTGAATTATATATAGACATATATCGAAGATAGTCAAGTTGGTGATTCAGGTGCGTGTGCAACAGCACTTCTTTGTGGTGTCAAAGGAAGATTCGAGACAGTCGGACTTGATGAGGGAGGAAGATTCAATCAGTGCCATACTGTAGAGACTTCCAAAGTTCAATGTCTTGTCGACTGGGCTCATTCTGAAGGTGAAATTTCTTGAATTGCTATTATATGAATTAAGAAAGAATGTGAATGAAATTTATGAAAAATGTTTTCTTATGGTACAATCAGGGCGATGTTCGGTCCTTATCTATGTATGGTACACTCATGTCAAAACATTAATCAAGACTGCTGCTGGACAGTTGTCAGAATTGACGGAGACCACACGTGTATAGCAAAGTGTATGAGTAATATGTATAAACCGCAAAAAAAACCCACTATAACACAGTTCACCTGCAAGCTCTCAACACCAGAGTATGTTATAGTTGAAAAAGAAAAAAGAATGAGGATGTGATGAGCGTTCATTTGGAAATGTACTTAGTTATGGTAGCCACACAAGCCATTCAATGATTGTTCAGACTTTATTGAGCAGCCTGGCGGGAGGAGCACGAGAAGGGGGGGGGGGGGCAAGGCGATAGAAAATTAAATGTCTCTGAATTACTGAAATGTCCAAAGAAAATACCTGTATATGCTAGCTTAAACAAATTCTGTTAATTTAAAAAGTTTTCTTGGGCGTGTTAATAACTGAAAATTCGAATTCTGTTAAGGAAACATTTTCTGGATATTATGTCGAGGTGAACTCGGAAAGAAAAGTCACCTTGGCTAAACCGGGACTCGAACTCAGGCTATCGTACATACCGGGCAAGAATTCCGTTCTTACCCACTCAAACGTGGTGTGCCCCCTAGGTCTCCCCAAAGATTTTCCAAAAATCAATCCTGCGTACGCCCCTGAGTGTGGCCAAGAATTAGTATTAAGAACAACAAATCCCATGTTCGACGTAAAGCTCTTTTAGTCTCTGAAATATCCATTTGGGGTGCTTTTTTTTGTCCTTGAGCATACCACATTTACTTAATCAAGTTGAGATCACTAGACCTCAATGATCACTTCTTACCTGAATATCTTCTTTTTTTTAAATAATAATGTGATCCTCACATATTCTCAAGAGAAGTGTATGATCTATCCAGGGAATTTGTTAGCGTTAGTAGACATCGATGTCCGAACCTAGGTTCGAACCCAGACCTGCGCAATCTGCACTGACAGGGACATTTACAAAGGTGAAGCATTGCGTTTGAAGCACCGTGTTGTTATGCACAGAAACTGTGCGTCAACTGCATCTTGAAACAAATAAACATGAACTTTCAGGATGTTTTATAATGACCATTTATAATGACCTTATACACCTTATAACGACCATTTCCAGCGATATTGAGTTTAAAATCCATTATTTTATGATCAGGTAAATGGACTGGGCTGGTAACGACTACACGCGTGACTGATGCGACTCCAGCAGCAATGTTCGCTCATTCGGCTAATCGTTACTGGGAAAGCGATGACAAGTTGCCCAAAGATGCCAAAGAGCATTGCAAAGACATTGCCAGGCAACTGATCGAAGATGAGCCCGGTAGGAAAATAAATGTAAGATTTTCAAGGATAAATGTAGGTGAAATCAATACGTGAACTTACGTAATGCATTTTTATTCGTATCTTAAATTAAACTTTGAAGTCTCAAAGGACATTTTCCAATTCTTGAAAATTGAAACTTTTCATAATTTCCTTTTCTTAAATTTATTGAAGACCGTAAATAATTTGTTCGTTTCCACAATTAGGTTATCTTGGGTGGAGGCCGAAGACATTTCTTGCCGTCAGACGAAAAAGGCGACAAGATGAACTCGGGCAGGAGGCACGACAAACGAGATCTGATTCAGGAATGGAAAGCGAACAAGAAATCAAAAGGACTGCGTTACAAATACGTTTCGAATCAAAGAGAACTACATAAAATCGATCCAACGAAAGTCGATTATCTTCTTGGTAAGCTTGCTAAGACGATTCAATCCGAAAGCCCCCATTGACGAAGTCAAATTAGTTATCGGAGATTTTACTTGTTAGTTTCTGTCAATGTCTTCAAGTAGTGTCTTATTCAGATCGGATCGTGTTTGGTACGTGGTTTGTTCAAAAAGTATCCGATCATAAATTTTCGTGTGTGAACGAATGAAGCTTAGGAGGCGTGGTTTGGTGAACGTATGTAGACAATCCTGGTACACATGCTTGAATTTTTTCCTTTTTGCAGAATCTATCACAGTGAGGAAGTGTAAGTGAGCAACATGTCACATTTTTGTTTTTGACAAAATGGCAGGAAAAATGTGAACACAACGCTACTGCTTTCACCGTAATAGAGCTGCCAGTTGCGACGCAGAACCACGTTTTAGCGCTCTTTCGTGATGGTTGTACCGTGGGGTGCGTACTCGTGATGAACCATCACCACTGGAATCATAGAAGGCGGTCAGCATGACTTTGACACTGCATCTCCTGAACACTAAATCATTCGTCCAAAATAGAATTAACTGATCCAATGCTAATGTTACTTTCGTTTACAAGTTTTCTGATCGTGATTCGATGATAATGCATCACCAGAGTCCTCACTTAGTCAATAACGATCTCATTTCTGGATGTTGAAGAAAGAGCTTCACTTTCCATGGATGTTCGGTCATCTTTGATGCGGTTGTACCACTTTTTTGTTATCGTCGTGGTGCTCATTTCTTCATCTTCGTAAATCCTTCGAATCCGACGGATTGTTTCAACTCGGGAATCACCAAGCTGCACGAAAAATTTAATGTAGTAGCGTTGTTCACGTGTTTCCCGTTATTTTGTCAAAAACGAAAATATGACTCACTTAATATTCCTCATTCATTGGTGATCTGCCGGCGAATGGCATCTTCTTCAGACAGGTTATTTAAGAATACGCACTAGGATTGCCTATATACTTGCACCAAACCACGTCTCCCTAGCTTCATTGGAATATACGCGAAAAATTACGTCTGGATACTTTTTGAACAAACCTCGTATAAATTATCTTTTTCTGATAGCTAAACGTAAATTTTACAACGATATTTTTCAAAGTCCGCATCGTTGCTCTCGGGACATCGCCAAACCGTCAAGGGTCGCAACAAGATCACAATATCGATATGCGCAGAGACGGTGGTTACCGTAATTTCGTGCGGACAATCCGCAGATGAAAATTCTACAACTTTGAGGAAAAATATCATCGCATATTTAACAATAGTGTATAAATCACGTGCGGAAACTTCACCCATCAATAATGAAATATTGAAGGATGGATTCATACCTTCATTAGGACGCTTACGTTTCATAACTTTCTAATAAGTAGTTACATTTATAGGCAACTCTTAATAAGTGAACCTTGATTATGTACACCCTGTAAATCATATAATTATGCTTTTTTTGTTCAACTGCAGGTCTTTTCAACCAGGGACATATGTCCTTCGAATCGGATCGTCAACGTAATCCAGACGGTGAGCCCTCAGTTGCTGAGATGACAAGAAAAGCGATACAGATCCTGAGGAAAAACTCTGAAGGATATTTTCTAATGGTTGAAGTTGAGTATGCTCAACATTAATCCATTAATACCCATGGAAATAATAGAAAAATTATTGTTATTGTAAAATATTGCCAGAAACGAAACCAACCGTAAACACTACCTCAAAAATACACCAAGAGATCTTTTTTAAGTTTAAATTCAAAATTTAAGTGCCGTTTCCTCTTAAGTGCTCAGAATAATCATAGATATATTTTGCTTTTTTTCAAATTCACAGGTGGTCGAATCGACCATTCCCATCACTTTAATAACGCTCACCGGGCCCTCATCGACACCCTAGCTTTGGAAGACGCCGTGATAGCAGCGATGGAAATGACGAGGCCGGACGAGACGCTAATAATTGTTACATCTGATCATTCGCATGTCTTCTCATTCGGAGGATACCCGAAGAGAGGGAACCCGATATTAGGTAGTACGAGAAAAGATCTCACAATTTCAATCTTCGTTGAAGCCTTTGTCCAATCAAACTTTAATCATGAAGATACCAAACACTTTCGAAGATTACTAAGCTAACTCATTGTCAGCAAAGTTATACCTGATATGAACTATTTTTTCATGTGAGAATATTAGCATTAAAATATTATTAGTATTTATGGCTAAGTTAAGGAAACATTAAAATAATTTCTGTAGTTTAGGGCACCTTTGAAACAATGATGATCTTTTCTGGTGACAAGAAAAGCCCAATTTATAGGCGTTAGCGAGTCTCTCTTGCATTACTAGAGGTGCACACATGCCTCTTTCGCAGTTCTCGGAGTACGATACTACTATATATACTCCTAAGATGTAATATGTATACGATCGAGAGTACGCGATGGAATATTTAGAGATAAGAGAATCCGCTGAAAAAAGAACGAGTTTTATAGTAAAAAAAAATCAAACGTTTGCTATGGCGTAATATACGTAGGACTACGCAAGCTTCTCTGCAAATTGCGAGAGAAGCTTGCGTAGGGCGTTTTGCGTTCTTCTCTGGGAGTACGCAATCCTTGTGCACTGTAAGCGTAGCTCCTACGCATTTCAAGGAGATGCGCATGCTTTTCTAACTCTCACGAATTTCTAGGAAATCAGCATACCTTAACCTAGTCCCTATTGTGCATTTATAGTAGTTAAGAAAGCCTCTCAAGCAATTTAAGAGATGTGTACGTGCTTTCTCCCTATCTTTATGAGTACTACTTTAACGCACACCAACTCCAGTTATATATCGCCATATGACTGTTTCCACGTAGTAGAGTTGGGTGAGAAATGAAGGTGCCTTCTATGGATGGTCCCCCCAGGCTCGATCGGTAAAGAACTTTTCCGATGCTCTTTTGGCTGGATTCGAATTCATGGACCTTGACAGCAACCTATATAGTGGAGACGAGCAACTTAACACTGTGCCAATCGGGCACATCTCTATGAGTTCTGACACATTTTGTGCATTTCTTGCGAAATGAAAGACTGCACATTTCTAGGAGTACGCACACATCTTACGCATTTCTAGAAGTATCCACACATCCTTCACGCATTTCTAGAAGTATCCACACATCCTCCACGCATTTCTAGAAGTATCCACACATCCTCCACGCATTTCTAGAAGTATCCACACATCCTCCACGCATTTCTAAGAGTACCCACACAGCCTATGCATTTCTAGGAGAACGCACCCTCCCCACTCATTCCTGGAAGATGCACTTCTTAAGACGTTTACTTCATTCGATTCCTTTTTTGTGCATTTCTAGCGATACAAAAACCTCATTACTATATGCATGCAAACCTCCTTACATTTAAAGAGGTACGCACTTTCTTCGCAGTTATAGGAAATACGCATGATCCTAGCGCACTTTTAGTCGGTTTGCAAACCTCTGACGCATTTCCTGAAAGTTTTTGAAGCATAGAAGATTTGGGAATCACTGCTTTAAGGAATTCTCGATATGATATGATATCCGTGTTCTAGGGAACCCTTGAAATAATATTTAGGCTCATAATTCTTGGGCATATATTGAAATCCCCATGAACCTTAACATATACTCAGAATCACCTGTAAAGTAGTCATGGTCCTGGGAAGGGGGAAACGGGGGTCTTCGACTTTTCCGTCAATTTCCGAATCTGATCATTGATTGGGGCTGTTTAATCAAGGTGTCGGTCAATAACTTACGAGAAAGAAAAGTAAATGCGAGATCGTGCTCACTTTGGTGCTCGTGAGAAACAGGTCGAAGATATCTTCTTTGCACTCTCTCACAGATTTATTTTCTCTGCTCTTTCTAGGCCTAGACAGCAAGATTTCAGACGTCGACAACATGCCGTACACAACACTACTTTACGCAAACGGACCAGGATATAATCACAACTTTCCAGGTGGAAGAGAAAACTTGACAGGCATCGATACAGGTTCATATATATTGATTAAATTTTTCATAAATTTAATCTACTAAGGCCGGCAAAATACTATAAAGGTTTTGTGAAAATTATTTTATGCAACTTGACAAATGCAACCAATAATGTTATATTAGTCGGGGTTAAGATTGTAATTGGTTTCATTTTTTCGAATGTAACCTATGAGCTTATATTCGTTGCGTTTTTCAAGTATTTTAAAGGAATTTTATGAAACTTTTATAGTCCAATACCGGCCTAACAAGAAAAGGGTTCCAAGGTGTCGTCCTAAAACTATTGTGAAAAAACTTAAGTGCCCTCATCTCAACAAGATATACATAAAAACAAAAAAAGTAGTTTCTTCAAAAATTTCTGAAGACGTTACCTTGGAACCTTTTTCTTCTAAAATGAAAAGTATAGTCTCATATAAATTGTATTTTGTTAGCAGGGTTTCCATTAGCTTCTCATTAACCCGTCCAATGTTTCTGACGTAATATTACATTCTGTCGAAGAAATATTAACACCATTCTTTCTTTTGCCAAGTATGTGCGCCGATTTGAGATAAGAATGAGAATTTTTTCTAAGAACCTTGTGAATTTCTCGCGTGAGCAGATAAAAACATGTTTTTCACTTGAAATATTCATTTTTCTTCTTTCGCTAAGCTTGTCTTTGCTTGAAGGTGGGTCGGACATTAGGATAATTTCGTACAGAGAGGATTTAAAACTGGCTATAGTGTGCGTTATCAAATTAGAAATGATATCAAGTACAATATGAAAAGGCGTGAAGTTATTGATAATGCGGGTATAACGCTTATTAACCCCCCTCCCCCATTAATACTGTATTTCTAACTTTCTTCCGAATTTTTAATTTTAATACCTCAGTGAACATTGCACTTAGAAACGCGGATTTTTTTCGTTGGCGACAGAAAAGACAGGGAAACAACTTTCTCACTGGGATTTTGAGCATAGGGGGCCCGTTATAAAAAGTCAATTTTTTATTTTATACTTTAATAACTATACAACACTTTGCAATATGAATGGCGTGTCTGTGTTCCGCACGCCATTTGGCTACTTTTTTTAACTGGAAGTATGCGTTTAAGATTAACGGTCTACCAGTAAATTGAGGTGCATGCTGTTAGCTCTCTAATAAGAGTCTGTATAACTCTTTAATTCCAGCTAGCACTATTTTGCACGTGTCAGGAAAAGCTACATATTAAATATCCGATTGAATCAAACTCTGACCAAACCTTCAAGAACCACAAACCCATTTCTTTTGGCGTAATAATATCAACTAGGCTAATAATACATTTATTATAATCTATTATTGGAAAAGTGGATTCAGTGAGTGCAGTAAATTTTTTAGCTATTTTTTGGACACTAAATGCGTAGATCTTAGTTGTTTTTCCAGTTTTATACTAGTTATAAATACTTTTTATTACCTATTTTAGGCATTTTTGATGCCTTTTGTCTGCCTATTTTGACCATTTTTAGTGCCTAAACTCTCAGGCTCTATAAATATTATTATAGAATAAAACCAAAATTATATATCTCTAGAATGGTGTATAACTTAGCTTTTAACTTGTTGATGAGAGAATTTAATTCCATTTATCCTTTTTCCGACACATATAGAGGCAGCGAATTACATTCAACAAAGTGCTGTTCCCAGGAGATGGGACACTCACGGTGGAGAAGACGTTCCCGTCTACGCTCACGGTCCTATGGCCCACTTGTTCAGGGGTGTCATCGAACAAACTTATGTTCCGCACGCCATTGCTTATTCTGCGTGTATGGGACCCCAGAAGAGCGACTGCGAGAGGAGGAAGCAGATGTACTACAGCAGGAGGATTATCCAGTGTCCATCTGCTCAAGTCGATAGATCCACCAGCAGTATCATCATGACGACGACAGCGACAATGCACACGAAACATTTATTCTTTTTAGTGGTGGTTTTCTTTGGTTACAGTTTCGTAACGTGAAGGAACGGACCAATGTAATTTTGAGAAATTATTCATCGTAGATTGTGTTTTAGAGGTTTAATAACGAAATGACGATAGCGGCAATTTAGAATGGTGCTCCAAACAAACAAACTAAAAAAAAAAGAAACCACCAAAATTCAGTTTAGTTTTTTATAACTATAAGGTGAGGGGGGTTGAACGATGTTTGATGTTTCTATGGGGTGACTTTGAGCAAGCATTATTTCAATATTAGACTCATTACTCGAAAAGTCGAAACACACTACGCATGACGTTGTGAATTCTGATTCGTAGAAATCCACAACGTCTCTGACGTAACGTGATTTCATGATCACTTTTCGATCGTTTAAAGATTTTTCACGATTTCACGATTTCTTTGTAAAGGCTTGTAGCCCTCATACGTTGCATTATGTTCAACTTTCTTTTTTTTTTTGCTTGGGTAATGCGTTGTTTCGCGTCAGTTCGACATATCGTGCGGAAAGTATCATTCGGAAAATCACATTCTTATTTTCATACGCTCATTCGTGTATTTCTTCTCAGGTTCCATTATTCCACAACTTTTAGTTTATTAATTATGAAACATGAAGTTTTCAATGTTTTTTCAACCCCATTCATTGCAGTTTCAATCTTCATAAATTTCTGTCTATCATGTAGGTTTCTTTATAATATTTGAGAGGTTGGTTTTATGGTCAAGTGTATGCTATAATCACTGCGCATGTGCGAGTATGAAATTTTGTTGTCTGGAATTTCACGTGACAAGGTCTCTAGGATCTAGGGCTTCATTCCCTAGTTTCTGTTCACTAAGAAGGAACAAAAAGTACTTATCTGTCGGAGAAATGCGTCTCTTAATTCCTTTAAAAAAATTTCAATTTTTGATTCGTTATTTTAATTTAGTTGTAGCTCACGAAATTATTTTTTTGGACGAAAATATATATATTGCTTCTCCTTTTTGTATTTAATTTCACAATTAAAAGTTTGCTTAGTTGAATACATTTTTTTTAAACCAATAAGATCTCGTGAAAATGTCCGTTTATTTGTTGAGGTATCTACGTCAAGGACGTCATTGGTCTTTTTTTCTTCACCCGTTGGAAATATGGAAAAGACGCTTTGGGAAAAAAGTTTCATTTTTTCCTTTGAGATATACAGTGGATCATTATTTTCCTTTTTTGTTTTAGCAAAGCTTCGAAATATTTTTTAACATTATCTGTTTTTTTAAAATTTATCACACAGGCCTCAGAAAATATAACTGAAGCCTAGCATGGCCATATTACTTTCACTTATCTTATCTTGGACTGCGTCGGTTGATGCCGATGGTGAATGCCGGATACTTTTTCAGAATCAGTTTAGTAAAGTACGTTGAGGTTGGGTTCGGTTTTTCGAAGTCGAAGCATTTTAGAATTTGTACGAGTTTTACTGCTTTGATTCTTCAGGACTTTAAGAAGAATAAAACTACAATAAATATTATATACAGTCGTTGGTCATTGCAACGACCCCACGTTATAGAGACCGTTCCATTACAACGACTGGTACGATAAGTCAGAAATTCTATCATATAAGAAATATCCTATACATATACCTTTCGATATAACGACCATCCAATATAACGTCCGTTTTCAAAGGAACTATGGGGTCGTTATAATGAGCGTCGATTGTATTTACCAAAAATGACAGGTTTTACATATCAGATATGACAATAACCATTACTGTGTCAAAAGATCGGCAAATGCCGCTCCGGGTTGATCGTCTGCTGGAAGCGATTAGAAGCGATCAAGTCGCGAGCAGTCGTCTGTATCAGCAAGACTGATTCCATTGCATGGATAGCAAGAGACATCCACTGCTAACGATTTCGACCGAGTAACTTCCGGCGACTTGAACAGACATGTGACCGATCTCGCCGAAACGGGATTTTACGCATCTGGCGGTTTCAACGTAAATTTCTTGCTAATTGAGTCGTCGGTGAATATCACCTCAGTACGAAATCACGCATTCATTCTCGTGGTTTAAGTGAGCACCATGACCCTCCCCCAACAAGGCTACCCTTAGTAGGGCTAAAGTACGGGAACCCGGGACAAATCCTCTTACATTTGTTTTTTTCAACACTATAAATTCACTGTTGAGGAAGCTCATCGAAGATCTCAGTGTAGGGGGCCTTATTCCACGGTGGACACTGAGATGCTCGCAAGGAAAGTAAAAATTTCATTCCTACATAAAATAAATATGCCTTCTAACCCTTTTCTTCAGATAAAAGGAACATTCCCTGTTTTGTTTTTCACCTGCACAGACCTGTTGTTTATCTGTACACAAATTTGGATATCTGTGCGGAATGACAAAATAACAGGACACCTTATACGCTACATAGCAGCCAAAAACCGTGCACATGAAAACATTCCGTGACACAGACTCCAAACGCCCATAGTTCGCGAACTTATTCACAGTGAAAAAATGGTGACTTTCCTAAATACTACAGGTTTTCCACAACAAATAAACGCGGGGAAAAAAATTATCAGCAAAAATATGCGTTTTATAAAATACTGAAAGAAACTAGACACACAGTGCAGCCTTTTAATTACAATATTACGTACAAAAGAAATATCATTGACCTAGAGTCTTTGCTGCCACCTATCAAATAAAAATGCAATTGTTATAATTCTTCGATTAAAATTTAAGACCGATTACTCTGCCGCATATACAAAATAATACGTTGATATTTTATTAAACATTTTATAAGCAATAATATTAATTTTAATATATCAAGTTTGCCTCAAAATTTTAACAGTTATTTTTCTTTGTTGTAAAATAATATTAGTAAAACGCGTAAAATAACATTACAATTGTTGATTTCAGTTAAATTAAATTCTCAGATAACTATTTCCCTTTTAAGGACTTAGGATGTTTTTAAATGTGAAAATCAAAAATTTAAGACGATGAAATTTTGCGCGTTTTACTTATATTATTCTACAGCGCAAAAACCGCAACTGTTAAAATTCCAAAGCAAATTCAATATTTCAATTAGTAATTTATGAAGAACTCAATAATTATCACATTTGATTATTGTTTAATTTGATAATTATATGTTTTAATTTGATAGGTGGCAGCAGACGTCAGCAGGGTCTTCAACTTTCCAGACATCACGGGCTCAATTCGAACACTTTCCATGAAGTCCATGGGCCACCAAGCTCAATGCCTCTCTCATCGGGGGTCCCAAAGCCAGATATTTCACGGGCCTCTCTCTAGTGAATTTATAGTTAGAACAGAAAATGTGTGTGTGTGGGGAAATAAGAATCTTTCGTCTCGGGATGGAGCACTGCCAACACCATCTATAGCAGAAGGCCTCCGCGCGAAGCTCGTGGCGTCTCTGAAGAACGTCATCTCAACTACAGCCATTTGATATGCTACAAAAAAAGATAAAGATAGCGCATGCGTGGGCCTGCCATATCCAATGGCTGTAAGTGAGATCACTTTCTTCGGTGACGTCACGAGTTTCGTGTGGAGGCCTTCTGCTATAGATGGTGTTGGCAATGCCATTTTGACCACAGTGTCACGCATTGGCAATGGGTGGATTCCAGATAGCCCCACCCTTGTTTGGGGTTATGCCCATTTATGCTGCCGCTCAGTATTTAGAATACTGTGAGATGACATCCATATTCATAAGGACTTTATATAATGTACAATGGCGATAATATAATGCTTATGGGCGATAAGACCTATCGCTGATACCACTGATATCAAAATTTTCATTCAGCTCAGCAAGATCTTTTTAAGCAGTCTGATGTTAAGTCTTTTTTTGTATTTCATAGATAGCAGCAGGGTTTCGAATGTAAAAAGATATAATTTGTTATTTAAGTGATAAATATATGCGAGAGAAAAAGCGTTGTTTCCGAAATTCCTAAATTTGTAGATATTACGATACATGCGCAGGCGTCTTCGAATGTGTTCCATACATATGTTTACAACAGATGACACCAATACACCAACAATGGACAACAACTGTTTTTCCCGTTAAAACAGAACCGCGCTTTTTTTTAAAATCATATTAGTGCTTTTTGCTTTTCAACGGAGGGTATTCATTGACTATCAGGCAATGAGTGCTCTTTCACCCGTTTTGTTTGTTTCTGAATTGAAGAAGGAAGATATTGTCAGTGACTCTTTAACAGATTACTCCAAGGCTTAACGCATAGAGGCACGACCCTGGGGGGTGCCGCTCTTCGTGACCATACTGGCACTCCACGATAATGGAATCAGGTGCTATGATAAACAGCAGCCATCGTTTGGATAAATGAATATAAACGATGAGAAAAGAATAGAAAAGAAATTGATAAGTGTGCTTGGACTGGAGGACTAGTCCGGGGCCAAATGCGACCCGCCAAGGGGATTCATCCGGCCCGTAAAAGATGTTTTTAACAGAAGGTATCAACTCCGCTACATGATAAGTACAGTAGTTTGTATCCCGTGAGCGGTAGCTATCGCGCATATTCGGCCCAAAGACCGAAAAAGTTAAGCACCACTGCCCTATGCTATATGGTCATCATGCATGTAAAAAAGAAAGATCCCAGAATCTACAGACTGGTCGGTGTGCTGTTAAGAGACCCATTTAAAGAACGTGCGCCCTGAATACATCCAATTCTAGTCTTGCATTTTCTCTTTTAGCTCAATCTTTTATTTTACATAAAATGGTTCGGAAACTTCCAGAAATAAAAGTGAAGGTACATCTGGAAAGTGCTTCCTTAGATGAATATAAAACGTAATCAGCAATGATGTTTGACGAATAGTTCTGCTCACAACGGGGTTATGGCTATGTTATGTTAGCGTATGCATTCTTTATCAACAAAACGTTCGTTAGTCGAAATTGTATTCGTTATCCGAGATAGGAATATGGTGAGAAAAAATCTACATGAGCCGAAAAATTTGTAGGCCGAAGCATTTTCGGGCATTTTATTACTTCATCTTTGAAGTTTCGAACTGTGATTTTGTAAGCCACAGTGAAATTTTCATTAAAAAGTATTCACTTGTACTGAAAATTAGAATTTTCGTTTAACCCTTTAAGTTGCTTTGACGAGATATCTCGCCTCGCTGAAGTCCTCTTATTTTAGCATTGACAAGCCCAGAAATTTTGTAAAGGTGATTTCTCAATTTTCTCCTAACATTTTTCCGTACACTCCTTACTTTGCACCAGCTGAATATTGGAAGAAATTCCGTTCGTTAAAAAAGATGACATTTTATAAGGGGCTTGGTGATTTCTGATGTGCCATTTAAAGGGTTTCTAAATATGTATAGAAAAGAAATTGATGAGTGTGCTTGGGATTTTTTCTATTTTTCCTATGTAAATAAAACACAGAACTTTCTAGACAGATGAAGATTTGTACATATTTCCGTTCAATTTTAGACATTTGAGAATTTTTCTATAGCCCCCCGTGTGCTTCATGTATTATTTTATTATCATTACATTACATTAGCATGGAATTTTTATTGCAACTTCAAAGCATTAAAGAAATGTGATTTTGATCATCATAATTTTGTATCTGTGTTGTTTGTTGTGTGCAATCGTGAATATTCTTCATAGATTCCATTTTTTCATTAAAAAAATTTGTATTTCAAATTGCAGTTAATATATTATATCATATGAATTCATTTATTCTAAAATGTATACAATCATAAAATATTTTTGAATTGATTTCAACACCTGCCGGTTTTTGCCACCTCAAATCTATTTACCGATTATTTGATAATAGCGTTTGGGATGAACCTTCAACTCGTCGTGGATTTAAAATCTTATAGATACCTTCATTCCCCTATTGAATTGAGTAAAACGAATTCTGGATTCGGTCTTTCATCAATAAATAAGAGATTAACGGGCTCGAAACCGATCAGTTGGAAAGAAAATTCCATTGACGAAATCCTGAAAATTCCGTAAATCCTTTGCTCTTTTCCGAAAGGCAATATTAGTTCAAACTTTTCCGTTTGAGATGTCGGCGAAATTGAAAAGATTCGTGATCCTGTCGAACCTAATCCTTTTCCCCAGCTCTGAACATGGTTTTATTCATTTATTATTTGCAGTTGTACGGTGTCTTTTGAATGGTATTTTGTAACGGGGGATTCGCTTGAAATGGAGCCAAATCTGAAATTTACACTTTTAGTAACTTGAATCTGTCTCTTCTAGCAGAATGATTCTTTATAGTATTAGCGAACGTATTCGTGGGTAAAGATCTGTAACATTACTCCACAATAAAAGAAAACGTTGAGACTTGAAATAGGTTATTCAAAACATTTCATGATGTCAAAAAATGATAGTTTCCATGATTTTCCGAAATGATTAATAACTCTTAAATGCGTAGCTTTACCATATGTGAAAAGGGTTATTCAAACGTTCATTACTGCATATCCATTTGAAGATCAAAATTCAAAATCGCCTTTGTTCATATAAGGTGATTTTATATTTTTCCATTTCGTATATTTAATATGCTGGTAGATGTCCCAGTTAAAGACAACTATGGAGGGGGCCCCATAAAAAGTCTGGATTGGGGGTCCACCTAAGATCCTGGCGGAGATTCTAAGGGATAGCGCTCTAGTTGTAAGATACTCGTCTTCCACCATGAAGGTTACCTTCAAGGTCCACGGTTTGGATCTCAGGGAAAGAACGTAGATAACGAGTTCTTTACTTACTGAATCTGAGGCGAGACCACCGAAAGATGGCACCTTCATTTCCCACCCGACTCCATCGGTAGTAAATTGCTGTATGGCGGTATGACGGTAGTTGTGAGGTAAACTCACAGATAGGCATAGGGAAACCCTACCACTACTACTTAACCGTACATCTCGTAGATATCCTACTGCGGGATTTCTAACGAATTGGTACATGCCGAAATATGAGTGTACGTGTTGTGAACCTAACGTGTAGTTTGGTTGTCATGTGCAAAGCTCCCATCTGATATCAATTTTTCTAAGTATGAGTGAAGTGTAATGATTGAATAATTGTACCGTTGTAGGCCTGTTGCTCTCTATGGAGATGATTTTTTAATGGGGACATCGGCTTGCAGTTGTGACTTGAAGTTGGGAACCACAGAAAACCAAATTTAGTCGACCAACACAGCGGCGACAGTGGGTGCGAGCCGCATTGCAGGATGGGGGAAGGGGGCAATGAAATGAGGATTTGAAAAAAAAGAAGAAGATTTATTCCCTGTTACGTTTGTCAGACTCGCTTATAAGGAACACAAAATTTTTATACATAAGAAAGATTTTCAGTTTTCCGTGAATTTCGTAATGCTTATCTATGCTATTTTGCTTGTTTATAACGGACACGATTTCAGCGAACTATGCCTATAACGAGTTTTCAACCGATTTCCAAACATGGAACTGCCACGAATTTCTTTACAATCTTACCCAAATCTTCTAAATTTAAATTTTTTTTTCATTATTCTGTATTATATTCCACGTATTCTCCGGAAATGAAAACTTGCAGCAAAATTATTTCTAGGTTTCCTGGTTTTCCGGCAACACTGGCGGAGATGCAAGGGAAGGGGAAAAAAAGTAACATGTGTCCTTAAAAATGAATGATTAATTATCTTCCATCGTCTGAACAAGAGGTACAATTTGAATGATAAATTACTGACCACGGCCTCTGGTGGTCGCTTTTTCTTGATGGCTTTATTTTCTAAACGCGTCTCCTTTTTTAAGGAAAATAAATAAAATTTTCTCGCAGAAATACCTTAAAAAAGGGAAAGACTTCATAATGAGCCCGGTATTATGGGCTTAAACCTAGCTTATTATGATGTGTTGTTGGATTCTGGAATCACCAAATATTTTTTAATCACTTACCCCCCCCCCCCGCCCCCGTTCGTGTTTTAGAAAAAAAAAGTAATTAGTACAATCCAGATCGATATTCAACGAATTACATCTTGTAGACATATATATCGATTAACACATTTCTACAAAATCCTCAACGGCTTTCTCATTATCGGGACACTTCTCATATCGAAATATTCACAAATTTTCCAATAGATTTAAATATTTAAAAACTGAACTACGATTACTTACGATTCCTGATTCTTTCATAATGCCAATCATCACATGTGCCGAATTTTTACACAGCATTCTATTATGCAGATCTCTGATAATCAGTATTTTGCAAATAAATAGATATAGTGAGTATGACATAAGGGGCAGAGGCCTTGGCTCGAATTATTTTTCAACATGACCCAGATCTTCTTCGACCACCTGCTTATACAGTCGGTCACGTTTAATCGGACAACATATAAACGGATACCCCACTTGAACGGATAAAATAAAGAGCACTGAAGTAAAGCGGCCCAAGATTTGCACTGAAGATTCTCCCACAGAGACAATGTTAAAGTTCCCCCGCTTAATCGAACATTATCCGAATTTAAAAGTTATACGCTGAGCTCGAGAACTGGGCCTCTTTCAACGGCATCTCGAGAGGGCCCCTGGGTGGGCAGGAAAAGTGAGAAAAATCTCAAAAACGGGATTGGTATTTTTTTGGGATTTTGCGAAGACTTTTTTTTTTAAAGAGAAAGAACAGATAAAAAGGAGCTTGAGATTAAATAGATAGCAAAGTAAATTAAATTCTGCCGGGGAGCCAAAAGTGCGAGACTTTTCAAGCAGCAGAAGACAAGTACATATAATTCCGAGGAATTTCACCATCAATCGTTTCATCTACAATCAGTTGATGTAGGCAATATGTCTTGTCTTGTATGGCAACATGTCTTGTATGGCAATAAGGGAATTTGCCGCTGTTATGATTGAAATACATTTGTATTGTTTGTAGGGCTGTTGCACTCTGTGGCAAGACTTTTTAAAGGGGCAATCGGCTCGCATTCGCGCCTAGAAGTTGGGAACCATATAAAACCAACTTCAGCCGACCGCCACTGTGGTGACGGTGAGGACCGAACCCGGGACCTCGCGACGAGAATCCGTCACTATGACCACTTGAATTATTTCCACCGAATTATTTCCCCCCGCTAATGAGAAGTACCCGTTAAAATATAGTGAAATGCATTGAGGCCCTAAGACACAGACTTGTAGCAGTTGCGAAAGATATCCGCCAAAGGGAAGTGTCCGTTATGGAGAGCGTCCAATGTGCAGTTTATAATAATTATTTTTTTCAGTCTCGCATTCCTTTCTCGCACTTTCAGGTGCCGAGTGACTAAGAACTTCTTATTAATATCCTTTGGTCTGGATCGGGGCCGTCGCGATTCTTTTCCGCCTCTTCAGACTAAAGCCGGTATTAACTATAAAAGTTTGATAAAACCCCTTTTATAAAACTCAAAAAATCCAACCAATAAAGCTCATAGGTTACATTCGAATTACAAATTCAACCGATAATATTATTGGTTGCATTTTATAGCATAATACCGGCCTAAAACAGACTAGGCCGCGGAATTGCGGTAGGATGACTCATTACCGAACATGTTATTATTTTTTCTTTCGCCAGTGCATATAACAATGTCCATTGTAAATCAATCAGCTACTCACCACACTGTTAATACCACGCCCAAATCAAAGCACCCCCCATCATAATGGCGGCTACGCATCGAGCTTAGTCCCATCTAAGGTTACCAACCGTTCTCATTTAGGAGCGCATGTCCTCCTTTTTGATGTAATTTCAAGCGTCCTCCTACGTTTCGGAAAATTCGCCCTTTTGTCCTCCTTTTCAAGTTTCCGGAATTATTTTTCTTATTTTTTTTTGTGTGTGTGTGTGTGGAATTTTTTCCTCTCCTCTTTGAAACATATTTCTTCCTTGATATGAGTGTTTTTTTCCCACACGCATCAACCAATAGAAGTTGAAATTTCAAGAATTTTTTCTGCTTGTTTTTTTGGTGGTTCTGCTTTAGAGATGGAAAAAAATTATCGTCGTAGCTAGACTGACCATATTTCCTCGAAAGAAATACGGGACATCGCCAATTATCGTCAAAAATAACGCCAAAAGTAGACAAAGTTGCCAAATATTGGAGAAGTTACGTAAAAAATCAAAATGGCTGGATGATAAAGAATTACTGTATATTGCAGTGGATTTAAATGAATTCCACGAAATGAACGTTCACCAAGACAAACGAGGGAGATTTATATTCTTATTTATATTATATAGTATAATTTATGAGTGGGAAAATAATTTAATTCTTTGACTTCAATAAAGAATAAAACTTCAACTATACTTTGTGTAAAAAACGGAAAAAACCGGGACTATACCGGGATATACGGGACAAATGGTCACTACAGTCGTAGCCGGTTTTATTCGTCGGAATAGTGGCGCCATCTATAGGGGAAATTATGATACATGACGTCACTAAGGACTAAGGGGTGGAAGCGTCCTCCTTTCTCCGTTGCCGAATCTAGTAACCCTAGTCCCATCTGGAATAATTAAACTATTCATAAACGTTAAACGTCACGTTCAATTTGCATCTAGAGATTCTGCCCATCTTGTTAAGTTGGAGAAAGTCTCGTTAGAAATCAGTTCTGAAGTCTGAAAGGCAGTTAGAAAATGAGTAAACAATGGACATCGATTGGTCGAAGCTCCTCGACCTGTGGTCCGTGTTAAAGCGGAGGTCTTGAGCCATGTTCATGAGCACACAGTCAACACATCTGCCCGTTCTGTCCATATGAGTGTTGATCCGTTGAGTATACCCGGTCATCTGCATTCGTCTCGTCGATACGCCTCGTATATTTTGCCAGTTTCGATGGCGATGGCGTCCGAGTTCACGTGTGTCAACATATACCCGCCTTTCCTCACTTTTGATGCCTTCGTCTGAGGTGGTCATGTTACGTTGTTTTTAATAAAACTTTCCGGATACACCCATCCTTCGGGAACGCTTCGATATCTCTCTGAGATGGGAAGCGGGGTGTATCCGGTCTTCAAAGGTCAAAGCGTTTAAACTTGTGTGAAAAAACACACACACACAAACTCTCATACGCATGAAGAAGTATATATTTCAGAGTGGAAAAAAAATCCCAAAACAAAAAAAAAAGAAAAAAATCCAAAATCCGGAAAGGGGGGGGGGAAAGGCGAATTTTCCGAAACGTAGGAGAGGACTCTTAAAATGACATTAAAAAGGTTGACGTCTGGTAACCCTAATTCATCTCTCAATTTTAACGGTTTTTTCCTGAAACGAAATTGCCGATGTGCAGAGAAAAATTGCAATTCAAGTCATCGATTTACTTGAGAAAATATACGAGTATATATTAATGGAAAAAATAATTTTTGAGTTCTTTATTATTAGGCCCATAGCCAGGAATTTCATTCGTTCGGAGGAGGACGAGGGGGAATCACTTGCATTTGGGGACGGGGACCGAAGTGATAGAACAATAGATTTGGCAATATTTTTCTCTATTTTTAGGCAATTCCTCACATTTTGGAAGAGTCACCCCTTCCTCCGCTATGGCCTTGTTTACTTCGTTCCTCAAGTGGGGGGGGGGGGGGGTCGGCTTATACTCGGGTCAGTTTTTGATGAGAAAACATCGACCCCCCACGGGATATGTTCAAACCCCACAGAACTGATAATGTCAAAGCCGAGGCAAAGTAATCGAAAATATCATTGGCTGGTGGTGGCGGCTAACGTTGATTGTACAGCCTTTAGATGTGAGCATCGACAAGCCTCTCAAAGACTAGGAAGGAATTTGTGGATCAAATGAATGAGTTCAAATGATAAACAAACTACAAAAAGTGCTGCCTTGAAGACACCTGGCATTGGCCTAGTGTGCTGAAGGGTACATGAAGCGTGGAATTAGGCTTATACACGAGGATATACGGTATATAATAAATGTTTGAATAAATTTAATATTGCAGTATTCAGGTGCTGCCATCTATGTTACCTTAATTTAACAGAAAATGAGATATTCTCATTTCTATCGAGAAATACAGGGGGGGGGGGGGGAGGGGTTATATATGAGTCCCCTTTTTAAGTATATTTCCTCATTTTCAGTGTTTTTTTTTTTTTTTCGTGAAATGTAACTTTATAAACAGGTAATTTGCTGAAGCCTCTTTTTTCTTACAAATAAACAGTTTTATAACCATGATTAGAGCAAAATTTTTAGATCACACAGCTTCAATCTATTCCTCGCGAGCACCACGGTGCTCCCCGAAGCACCCAAAATGATCAGGTGCACTTAATCACCGCCCGGATTGAATACCTCGCAAACGTTACAGCAAAGGACAAGAATCATCCTGATTTTTCATTCATTCGTATGTCAAACTTGCCGTAAAAGGGTGCTCTTCTCTTGACGATGAGGTGCAGGCAGTGCTTACGACTAGAAAAAGTTTGAAGACATCTGTTTTAGATATTTGATTTATCGTGAAATACTATGAAACTTGGTTAATTTGAACGTATTTGAGTCGAATTTTGGGTAATTTGAACTTTTGCGAATTCCCTCTGAATTTCGCGAATTCCCTCTGAATTTCCAAACTTAATGCTAAAATTTCCTGTTTAATTCGAATTTTTTTCTTCTTCGAATATTTTGGATAATTCGAAGCTGGAGAAGGGGGGGGGGGGCATGATTCTCAGCACGAGCAAATGTAGATAGCTGAGGAAAATACACAATCAGTTAGACATTGATTCCCTCGACTAATTTTTCTTTATCCTTATTATCCAGGGCTATTAGCTGCTGACTAATTTACTAAAGCACAAACCTTTAAAAACTAAATTTAAAATTCGGTTTAAGCACACACAGTGGGTGCACTATTTTTCGAGCTTAACTTCTGGCTAGAGCATACTAACATTCAGTCTACTGAGCAGCATGTAAGTATTTGTCGGAGTAATCCTAAAGATATAACCCCACGTTTTATGACAACTTGTAAATTAAAAAAACGAGAACTTCTTTCTTTGAAAACGGTACACTTATGTCAAAATGATTGCTTTTCACGTTCATTACAGGTTTTCGTGATCGGAAACCAGCAAACCCCCCCCCCCCATTATCGAAATTCGTAAAAAGCTAATCCCTGGTGAATCAACCAGTTACAAGGTTTCGGATGACTAGTGAGCAATTTCAGAAATGACTGTCCATATTGAAAAAATTGAAAATGCAAATTTGTATGTAGTTTTTTAGATACTGTATATAATTTAATGCGTATTTCAACATTGTTCAGCCAGAATGCATCGGAATTGTACACCACTTGATATCAATTTTGTTGTTCAATATTACCTGGAAAAAAAATTTCTCGGATCATTCTTCTAACAAATTCGAATGAATTTGCTTAACACCATAGAAATGATAAGTTAAATTTGGAAACAGTTTTTTAACGGATGTCATCCATAAACATTTTCGTAAATTTACTTTGAGCGTAGTCAAGAAATTCTAACGAAATGTCGATTCCAGAACTGTAAAATAACGTGCACGTGTTGTGAACCTAACGTGAAGTTTGTTTCTGCTTAGTGCTTGTTATATGTAGCTGGCCATCAATTTTTCTATCTGTGAGTGAATTGTAATGAGTGAATAACTGTACCGTTGAAGGCCTGTGGCTCGTTGTGGCGAGATAGAACCCATGTTGTCATGTATGAAATAAAATTAAAACATGATATGGCTCTCTCTGGGGGGAAAAAAAGTGGATGTGTGTGTGTCCGGTTTTTAGTTAGCGTGCCTGAGCAAAATTAGGATTTTATTTTAGAAACTTATTAAAAAATAAATTATACGAAGCACAGAAATGTTAAAGACATCCAAAGAAATCCATGTTAAAGACTGATTACGAATTTTCAACCTCACTGGTACCGAACTTTTATGAAGTAAAACCTTTCTTAATGGACACCTCCCTTAAGATGTGGCCTCCCCTTCTTTTTTATATATAATAATAATTTCCTCTTGTATAATAAAAGTATGCATTTCGAATCCCTTATTAACGGATTCCTAACGGCCCCCTATTACGGACGAATTTTTTTGTCCCACCGGTGTTTGCGAAAGAAGGTTTTTATTGTACATTTCTTAGATGACAGCAGGTCAGGTGTTCTTTCCTGTTTTACTAATCACATATTAAACTGAAAAAATTCTCTACAAAAAAATATATTAATGCCCGAAAATTCTTAAATACATCCAAAGTATGAGAAAGAGAAGCATTCTACGTTAAAATAATAATGATAATGGTGGTAATAATAATTGAACATACAAATACAAATACGGTAGTATTTATCTATGTATTTAATGCGGGCTTTCAGTTGAACTGTTAAGTCAAACATGCTTTATATAAATTTCCCATAATGCGATTTTTCCAAACTTAACATTCAGATGGAAGCAAAAAATGGCACGCATCTCGTGTACTGCGGTCGCCAATGCGCATCTAGATGCTTGATTCACTCATAAAAATTCAATTTTACTCCTTCAAATTTTGGGTAAATTTTTGTTGTCTCTCTGTTTTTCATAAAAAAATATCCCCTTATTTAACAAAATTTTAGAGTGAAATTGCTCTTCAATGTTTCTTTTTTCAGATAACACTGTTCTCTAACATTAGTCAGAAAAGTTGTAAAAATTCACTTGCATCCGTCTTCAACAGATGGCGTCACTAGTATAACTAAATTTCCATATTATCCCTCCTCCCTTCCCCCGTCACTTGCCTGGAAGTACGAAGATTTAATTTTTTATTAGAATCAGTTATCACGTTTTTTTTTAACATGTTCACTTTTTTAATTAACTTTTTTTTTGGAATGCATGCATTTTAATAGTCTGAAAGATTGTGAATTTTTCAAGTGGTTTGCCTATAATTCAAAACAGTTTGACAAACTTTTTGTTCCATCATCCTTTAAAAATTCATTATTCTCATCGCCTCCCAACTTAAACCAACCCACAGGATCTTGTACTAATTCCTAAGCTTCTACAGCCACTGACTTGTACTTCCATAATCTCTCGGGGGCAATATTACCCATTTTTGGGGAAACATTGCTTAAAAAGGTCTACTTTCTCTTAAAATTTAAAAAGCACGTGTTCCATAGCAATTCATAAGGATAAAAAGACATTTCCTTGAAATATAAAATTCATGGCAACCGAAAGAAAGCAAGCAATTCAAAATGGTTGCTTCATTTGAAATACGGGGCAATACGGGACATGACATGCCATCATTGCCCTGACGAAATTTACGCATGATGGCATCGATGTCCTATGATTCTCTTCTAATTTCTTTGTGCAGGGAAACATCCCGTGGACCAACCCCCCCCCCCCCACCCCGAGAAATCTTGTGGACCTCTTTCACGAAATGAATAACGAATCCCTATATAATAAAAATCGCACTTTTAATTAAAATTACAACTTTGTTAAATGAATGGGAACGCAGCATGAAAAAGTGAAACGCACCAAGTGTTCAACGTGGTAAACAACTACAAGGACTACTGGTGATGGACGCTTAGGGCTCATTAGTTTGCGTCGGTGCCTGATGATGGTTCAGTGGTACTTGACGGGTATTCTTCTTGTTCCGAAATTTCTTGTTGTTCCCGAGCTTCTGTCGGTGTTACTTGGACATCTTCACCGTCCAATACACTGTCTCGATCTACGAAACTGCCGCTGGTTTCTTGCTTTATGACGTCTTCACTGAAAAGCCGAGAAAAAACAATCTATGAGGAGATCAGAATGTGCGATTGGACCAATAGTTTTAAAAAGGGTATAAGTCCACAAAAGGTGATTTTCGAAAACCTGCATGAGTGCAGGACTCTGATGTGACCCCTTCACAACAAAATCTAAATTCAGTTGTCTGTTAGATCCACGCTAAGCATTGCATTGCTGTCCTTTTCATGTAAAATTTCGTATCCAAGCCTACAGAACGTAAGAACACTCATACTGCATTCTTCCGTATTAGCCGGATTGCCGCAAAACTCGTGGGACACTAGATTTGTTGAATATTAGGGTCTGGTCTGTTCCCGGCATGCTGGGAAAAAAGCAAGGTTTTTATAAGGATCACAGTATATGCATTCAGCCAATTCAATGGATTTTTTTTATAATAAAGGTGTTTTAAAAAATTTTCCAGAATCTGATCTCCCTCGATGTTTTCCGGCATGCTCGATAATGTGAAGGAAATAGAGTAACTCATTTTCTAAAAAAAATGTGACGTGCACTTTTCAAAGACCAATTCAGTTGTACAATAACAAAATTTTCCATTTTTCGCGAACGACTTTGGTAATCGCGTGGGATCGTGTATGAGGCGGTATCGAGTGCCCGAATGATGGTTAGGGTCTTTCAAGAACGGGAATGGATTTAGATGCATTACGTCACCATAGGCGATGAAAACTGGGGACGCTGAGCTGAGACTATTAAAACCCTTCCTAATAAATATTACAATTGGGCTGAACCCCCCCCCCCCCAATAATTAATTCATCACTCCCCCTTCCTGCATAAGAGCTTGAGCTCTGTATATACCGGAAAACTGACAACTTTAAAACCCCACCCTCCGAATGTCTTTCATTTGGTGCCTCTGCAAGTGACGGTTTCATTGAACGACATCGGACGATTAAATTCTACCGCGAATCCTGTAACTGCTAATGCGGCCTTTATCTCTCTGAAACCGTCTGTCGTAGAGGTATGATTTCAATTTAAGAAATGCTCAAAAGGCGTTCAAAAATTACACCGAACCAGTTTTTAGAGTGAGAATACAGTGTGTCACAAAATAAAAAAAACGAAATTTTTATACGGCCCACTTGCCTTCTAGCTTCCAACTAGAAAGTTGTTGCCCTGGATTTTCTGAGCCCAGCAAAATAAATCCCACGTTTTTAACAATGAAATATTCACTGAGATATTTTTATTCAAAAATCGGAGAAAAGTCGAGAAACAACAGCAAAAACTAACGGACACACAAAGCTCCTTTCCCTCATTTATGCTGTCATTTCCCATCTTTTCTTCGATTTCTGAATTCGAATATCTATGCGAATAATGCAGTTAGAAACATAGGACCTCTTTTGTGGGATTCAGAAAAGACAGAGCAACAACTTTCTAATTGTTAAGCTAGAGGACGGGGAAGGGGACCGTATAAAAATGTAGATTTCGTATTTTTTGACACACTGTATTTTCACTCTCAGAACTGGTATAGGGTAATACTTGAACGCGTTGTGAGCAATTTTGAAATTGAAACCATACTTCTACGATGGACGGTTGATGAAATTAAGGCCGTGCTAGCATTTACAAGATACCCTGCATATAGGATAAGGAGTTATAGGAAGTAGTTTAGCAATTGTGCGCCAAATTAATATCTTTCGGCAATGTTAGCGATTTTGCGTCATCCTCTGAAATTGACTTTCAGCCTGGAAGTAGAATGAAACTGAGGCTAGGCAAAGGGAATGATTCGGCGACAGAAACCGATTTAAGCTAAGACGTAGCAAAATCTCGGAGTTTTCTCCACCTTATCCTCCCAACAGCAAAAAATAGTCCACCAATTTCCAAAAATCATTCTAAAGACTATTACCATCCTGAAAGAACATTTCAAAATGTCCTTCAGAATGACGATGGTGGCCATGACAATGCCATTTTCATGCCTCAAAATTACAAGTAGACGTCTACAAACTAAAGCATAGTTTCCCAAGCTTTTCGTCCCATCATCCTCCTCCTTGTTCAGAAATTTTCTTTCTCCCATCTCCCCCCAGCTCAAGTGAACTCATAAGATCCTACGCCATATCTGTAGCATCTATCGCCCTCTAACACACCCTTTGTGAAACACTGAGCTAGAGGATGCACTCATGAATCAGGAATAAGCAGCATTTTGATCTTCGGACCAGAAAAGCGAGATGGCTCATGCTCGCGAGCCACAAACTGGTTTTACTCATAGTGTGCATATTGATATTTTTTTCACAAAAATATTTCACGAGCTAGATGGAACCCTTCAGCTGGGTGCTCTTTACACTTGGGCCGTAGTATAGTATAGTGTAGAACCGAGCACGCCCAGGCTCTATCGCTTTTGCCAGGCTCTATCGTGGGAGTGCCGGAAAAAAACTCAAACCGGCAAGACGGCCGGGAAAGCATACCCGGTTCGGACCAACATCCCGCCAACCCCCCAAGCATAATGAGAACCTCTGATATAGTTCATGGGGGGAAAAAAGAAGTACAAGCTTACGCCAAGTACAAAGTTGCTTTCTTGTCACCGACGGCAGTTGCGTCTTCGGTCGTCATTTGAAGGTCATCTTCTTCATCTTGACCACTTTTCCCAGTCACTACCTTCAATTCTTCTTTCTGATCCTCACCACGCTTAAAAAAACAAAAATTAGAGAGAGGGATGAGACTACACGCAATCACAAGCCACAGTAAACACAATGTTGCACATGATAAGCTGTAGTGAGGTTCGTCCACCCTAGGGTGGCCAGATGTCTCGGTGTTACAGGACCGTCCCGGTTTTTCGCTGTTAAATCCACGGTCCCGAAAAAGGCTTTCGGGACGCCTATTTGTCTCGACGGTTTTTCTTTGCGCAATCCAATGTCGAAGGAAACAATTATTTTCAAATACAGTCGGCCCCACTTAATTACGAAACGGATAAACAGATACTCTTTTGGAATGGATAAAATCCTCCGGAATCAAAATTTCTCCCGTAGAGACGATGCTAAGGTTCACCACTTACCTTAATTTAATAGAATAATTTTCAACTTTCCCCAGCTTAATTCAAACATTACAATTCAAACAAACACAGTGAATGTATATTAACCTCTATGTATATAATATTTTTATTGGATAAAACATTTGAAAATTACGACAAATATATTGCTAGTTATGACATGACTTACAAAATATCTTGACTTGGGGCGCGGGGGGCTCGAAGCGTCTAAGCTGTTTACAGTACGTACATTTTTAATTACTTTATTTTATTTTTGTTCTGTGCAGAGCCAGTAGAGGACGCTGACATTTTCAATGAAAGTAAAAATCTCAAAAAATCTGCAATCTGACATCCATAGTACTATCTTGATGTTTTACTTGTATTTTGGCACCCTTTGTGTAGAAGCAGTATGATAATATTTTTGTAATACACTGTAGGTTTGCAATTTTTGTAATGTGTATTCCGCCTACCCCGAAGAGATTTTTGAAAATGTCCCGGTTTTTAATAACGAATTCTGGAATTTGTACCTGTTTTTCAGATTTCTCATCTGACCGCAGTTCACACACACTCGGTGGAAAAATGGCCAGAGAGATATAAGAGAACAGAATTGGTTATTTTTTGAGAACGTAAAATTTTGTATTTTTTAAAATATTTATATAAATACAGTGATACCTTAGCCAACGAAGATGATTCGTTCCGGAATCACATTCGTTAGCCGAAACGTGATTTTCCATGTTTCTACGGGAGAATCGTTTAATTCGTTTCAGAAATGGCACATAATTTGAAGATAAGTTTCATGGAAACACAATTTTCGTTTGCCGAAAAAGCAGTATAAAAATTACAAATGCTGGTCAAAAGCAGAGATAAACAACTTGAAAATTGGATGAAAGAAAATTTCTTGGAAGATGAGAGATATTGACCATACCTTTTATTTCACACTCTACGTACGCTATGTACTCGAACTCGTGAGCCATGGTTTAAAAAAAATGTGTGTGTGTGTGGACTATGTGATATAGTTAGCTCATTTCTCTCTCTCACACACTCACACATGCAGATGGAAGAAAATAAGTTCTTAGAATATCCATACTGAAGTCTAACCGTATACACTGAAATCATTCTAGTCTGGGGCTTCTTTTCATTTTCAATGAATTTTTTTTCTTAGCTCAATAATTCATTTTGCATTAAATGGCTCAAAATCCCTTGTGAAAGAGAAATATATCCGGAAATCTATTTTTCGAGGTGGAAATAAATGAATCTTGCTCAAGTAACAGTTACGCCATAGATTAATTTTGTGATTAGTACGAAAGTTTAGTTCACAAAGTGCAACACGAAAATTTAGCTGTATCAAGTTAGTGCGTGAATCTATTATCGACAAAGATGTTCGTTAGCCGAGGTAAAAAAAAAAGGTCAACAAAAAAAATCTTCGTTAGCCGAAAAATTCGGTGAGTCGAAGTGTTCGTTAGACGAGGTATCACTGTATATATAGGATGGTAATGAGATCGACTTACGTGAGCCTTCAGGTATTGGACAGCTGTTAGTAAATCGGCGATTCTGTCCTCGAAAGCGCCCAACGCATCGTAGACGTAATCTTCGTCCATAGGATCAGGTGGACTCGGAGGGGCCTCCTGCTCGTTGTGTTCTGGTGGGAGCGAGATGACTTCGGTGACTAAATCCAAAGCACTCTGCAAGTCGGAAATGAAGCTTCCCTTCATTGTTTCGACCTCATCGACCTCTGCATTCATTCTTTCCACTTTGTCCTGTTAACGAATGAAGAGTGTGAACTCACATTGAAATTGTGAACTACGCGCAAGCGATCGATTCACTATCGGAAATAAAGTACGAAAAGAGCCCGGTCAAATATTAATTAGAATTGTCTTTATTACTTACAAACTATATTAGTAGCGGCTTCGATTTCAATCGAGAGGATAACCAATGTTACATGGAGCACGGATTGTTCTGTGTGGTGTATTCGGGTTCAGATCGACTGCGTCGTATAGCGCTGATCCGGGCAAAAGCAGGTTAGAAAGTAGGTTCGCACTGCTCTGGAGAATTACGACGACAAACTGCGCAACGTTGTACGTCATTCTCAGACGAACAAGATCCACTCAGTACATCAAACAAATTGGCTCGTTTGTGTGTTACGCTGAACCACTCCAATATTCCCGTATTTTGTATAGTTCGGCGTTACCAGGGGCTCATCCAGGACGATGTGATGAAGAGGCGGAGTGTGAGTTCGTTCGACTGTTTGATATTTTACGGGACAGACAAATTTCCCCCATATTATTTGGCTCTTAGGAGGGGAAAGCGGAGATTTTCGCAGCTGATTATGTTCGGTCAGGTACGGATCCAGGGGAGGAGGCATAGGAATGATTGCCACTCAAAAATTTCCAATTTCCAAAAATATTCAATTTCAAAAGCAGGACGATCGTCAGACGTGTTCCAGCACGTCCTACAAGACTGGCAAACATGTTGGATCAAGGACATATTACTAGTACTAAACTACACCTCACCCATATATTCGTCTATGAAATTTCTAACAAATGAGTGTATGTTGGAATGTGCGAGTACGCGTTGTGAACCTAGCGTGAAATTTGTTTCTGTGTAACGCTTGTAATAGTGCTGCCATCTTCGATCTATTTTTCGAACTATGAGTAAAGTGTAATGATTGAATATTTATTCCGTTGTAGGCCTGTTACAAATATTCAATCATTCGGATGGGAATCATTCCTAAACGAAAGACGTCAAGCAAATGCAGTTCGTTTTTGTTTTTGAGAGTAATAAAATCGTTCCTTATAATTTTTTGACTTGCTTACGTATACAAAAGTCGAAAGAGTGACCTTCGGACGAGGGATTACGCACCTGTTCTTCGAAGATCTTCCTGAGACAAATTTTTTGATCTTCGCTGAGGTTCTTCTCGATGTCTTGGATCGAACTCCGCACAACCTGAACCTCGTCCTCGATGTCGCAGATCTCTTTCTGCAAGTTCTCGATGCTGTAGAAGTCGTTGTAGTTTTCCTGCTCGCTCTTTCGAAACGTTTCCCTCATGTCTTCGACGTCATCAGTGCCGGTGATGCCCGTTATGGCCGCTCGGATTTCTTGAGCGGTCTCCACATCCGGTTCGAGCCCCGTTATACCTTTGCGAAGCAACGCTTCGATTTGGGCTGACCTACGAGTCGAAGAAAAGTACCACTTAAGTAAAGTATATTTGAAATCATTCAGCTCAGGGGTCTATGCCGCCAGTTTGTGTATACAAGAGATCCTGTAACTCCTAATACGGCCTTTATCTCTTATCAACCGTTCATCGTAGAGGTATGGTTCAAATTTAAAAAATGCTCAAAATGCGTTCGAAAGTCACCAGTTTTGCGAGTGAAATTATAGTGTGCCAAAAATAAGAAATCTAAATATTTATATGGACACCCGGTACTAAAAAATTCTACGAGAAAGTTGTTGCCATGTCTCTTCTGTGGAAATATATATATATATATATATATATATATATATATATATATATATATATATATATATATATAATGATAATGTTTCTAAGTGCTTGTATTCTCGGAGAAATTTAAATTCAAAAATAGAGAAAAGTTTTGGAAAGAACAGCAAAAACTAACGGGCAACGCTTGTTTTCCCCATTTATATTGTTCTTTCCCAAATTTTCTCTCTCAGATTTTTCAATAAAAATATCTCTGCTGATACTGCACTTCAAAAACATGTATTTTTCTTTGGCCTCAGAAGAGATGGGGCAACAACTTTCTTATAGAATTTTTTAGGACAGGGTGTCCATATGAAAATTTATTTATTTTTTTATTTTGTGACACTGTATTTTCACTCGCAAAACTGGTACAAGTTTTTGAACGCATTTTCTAAGTTGGAAATATACCTCTATGATGAAAGGTACATGAAATAAAGACTGCATTAGGACATACAGGACACCCTGCATATTAGGAGTCTTATATACAACTTTGGTCCCGGCTTATCTATAAAAAAAACATGCTCTAAAAATGCCTCATAATCTGTGAGTTCACGTTCAACCCTGACGCGTATTAAAGTGGGGGGGGGGGGGTTTCAATTTTTTTTCTTCCAGGGGGGAAGTTTACGCTGTTCCTGAAAAAATAACACTATGATCTTGGCTTGAGGGAGGGTTAGAACCCCCAAACCCCCCATGCGTACGCCAATGTCATTTACAGTTCTTACATCACGCTTATACAGTCCGTCTCCAAAATTTAGGTAATGTAGTTTTCTTTAAATAACAAAGAAAAAAAAAATACGGTGAATAAAATTAGCATCTTTCAATGGATAATACTTGAATCATTTTTACATTTACAAGGAAAAATTCTGCAAAAGAATATTTAGAATATGTATAATATAGAAAAAAAAAAATAGCTGTCTCAAAAGTTGAGAGAAAAAATTCAGATTTACAAAAATTACAGGCTTTTAATAGCCAATGGACTTATTAATTTTTTTTAACTACCTCAAACACACTATCCTTCATGCATCTAATTAAATTCTGTATGGGATTCAACATCAAAACTGTATTATGTTTCCATAGTAGAGCTCTTCAAGTCATCAACAGTCGAATGCTGTATTTCATTTACAAACGCATTTATCGTAAGTAAATCTCCCCCCACCCCCATACATTCCTAATAGGCTTCAAATCAGGAGTCATCGATGGCCAGTCGAAACCCGATAAGTTTTCGCGATTAAAGAGCTCTTTTGTGGAAGCAGATCCTTGAATAGACATGTTATAATGTTGAAACATCAAGTTTGGTCCCTCCCAATATTCTCCAAATCAGTAGCTAATTGTTCTCGAGGATCTCGTTTAAGCATCACAGTTTTGACGACAAATTTCAAAAGTTAAGGAAGCCTGATCATTAGAAGCAAATGCTGCTCATACCATTATCGAAGCTGCACCTTACCGTCTGCTGGAAACATTCACCTGGAGCATGTGAGTTCCATTTTCTTTTTCTTTTTTTCTGCACTAATGAATATGAGATACCAAGCTATTTATCTCCATGAAACATCTGATTTCGTGCCTATTTCAGTCTCTCTTCTCCACCTCTATTTGGTGATTCTTTGTGACAGACGATTTCATAACCCTATTTTATGAATCAAATACAAGCTTCTCTGATGTCAATGAATTGCATCAATTGAAATTTTCACTCCAGGATTTTTCATAATTTCATGCAAGGTTGTTTTTACGTTGAAGTCAATCTACCAACGATTTTGTTTTCGCATAAACTTGTGCTGCGTTGCCAACCAGGATTTGGATTTTGGCTCACACGTTGGATCAATACACGTCGGACATTTCATTAAATGCCTTTTGCAGCCTTTCGTTTTACTTTCAAAAGAAGTACTCGGAGGATTTCATCGTACAAAAATATAAGATAACTTTGGCTATTTTTAATTTAAATGAAAACCAATCTGACAGCTTTCCACTTTTATACTATCATGAAAAATGAAAAATCAAAATTTGAAACAGTATACATGGCGCAGTTAAAAATCTATAGTGTCTAAACTTTTCAGACGGACTGTGTTACTGGAAGGAGGAGCAGCCGCCGTGACGGATCTAACATCAAATACGAGGATATCACGTCACATATTTGATGTACAGTTCGTGGCAGGCAATTTCTCCTTTGAAATGTATTGCTCAGTCTCTATAAATATTGCAATGTATTAACTGTCTTCTGAAGATTTAAAAAAAAGTTCTAAAGAGATAAAATATGTTAAATTATTTCTTTTATTACATAATTCAGGATTTGTTTCTTTAATTTATGGTTAAATTACTTCTATTAATGCGGGAATTACTTCTTTCATTCTGGAATTATCTTTTACTGATTCTGGAATAATTTTCTTCATTAATTCTGGAATAATTTTCTTCATTAGTTCTGGAATTATATCTTTCATTAGTTCTGGAATTATATCTTTCATTAGTTCTGGAATTATATCTTTCATTAGTTCTGGAATTATATCTTTCATTAGTTCTGGAATTATATCTTTCATTAGTTCTGGAATTATATCTTTCATTAGTTCTGGAATTATATCTTTCATTAGTTCTGGAATTATATCTTTCATTAGTTCTGGAATTATATCTTTCATTAGTTCTGGAATTATATCTTTCATTAGTTCTGGAATTATATCTTTCATTAGTTCTGGAATTATATCTTTCATCAATGCTGGAATTATCACTGATTTATTTTGCAATTATCTTTTCACTAATGCTGAAATTATCTTTTCACTAATGCTGAAATTATCTTTTCACTAATGCTGAAATTATCTTTTCACTAATGCTGAAATTATCTCTTTCATTAATTCTGGAATTATCTCATCGATGCAGAAATAAATTTCTTTCATTTATTGTTTTAAACTCCTTTAAACTCCCATGTATGCCATAAGAAAATAACACCTTGCACCAACATTAAACGCATCACGTGATCTTCCGACGAATGATGTTGCGGACTCTGTTCTCAGCACTGCCGAGGTGGAAACCGCTGACGTCATTCTCCCTCCAGTAATATAAGCTCGATGGTTCATACATATTTTGCGATGCTCCTAAAACATACCACGAAGATTCTCCATTGAAAGGGAGGTGAGCCATTCTTAAGGGTTCATATGACAATCATTTCATAGGATTATATACAACGTTAAATGATTAATTATGTTAGTTGTGTGGTGCGCGTGTGTGTATTAGCCGAAAAGAGTGTTTACTCCGGCTAAGCGCGCGACCCGGGGGAGGGGGGAATCTCTCCTCCCAAGAGCCGAAAATAATATGGGGGAAATTCGTCTGTCCCGTAAAATACGGGATGATCCGATGCACCTACACATTTAGTCGCTTCTCCGACACATCGCCCTGCATTCGCCTGCTTCTGCTCCTTTCGCGGCGAAAATGCCCGTCTTCGCTCTATTTCAAGATCTCCATCTCGACTTCATCCGCAGCTGAAGATGCTTGCCTGCCACCATTCGCAGCTGAAAACGTCTGTCTCCAATCAGGCGTGGATCTCGAGGAGGGAGATGGGAATGACCGCCCCTCCCAAGAGCCAAACAATGTGGGAAAATTCATCTGTCTCGTAAAATACGGGAGGATCGAATTCACACAATTCACCTCTCCCGTCACTTCGTCCTGGATCCACTCCTGGTCTCGACGGACCAAGTATCTAGTTGTTGACATTGGGTCCAAAGGTCACGCTTTTGCTCAAAGATAGTGGTTGAGTCCGCCTAATATTTCAAGCAGCTCTAGTTTTTTAGAGTAATCCTTCGAACACCCAATACAGCCTGGTAAAGCATTCTGAGCGATTTACCAAAAAACCTCTCTTTCTTTCTTTCTCTGTCTGACGCACGCACGCACACCTTTTCTCGAATACTCGACGGGTATATACGAACACAAAGTGCAACACATTCTTACAATATGTGTTCCCCACTATAATACACATGTTATGTCATTTTTGGGACATGGATAACTGTTTTTTCCCCACCTGCAATCGGGGCGCTCTTTCATCTTGACGGTTTCGAACTCTTCGGCCTTGGCGTTTTTCTCCTTCGTCCGATGAAGCAGGATGCTATTGGAAATGGTCTTCTGTATGTCCAGCGCCAGCCTCTCTTTCAAGATACCCGTTTTTGAAACCAAGTCCTCCCTGAAAAGAAAACATTGTAAATTATAAATATATGTACCACTCTCTCCCTCTTTCATTTGCTGGAACAAATCATCATCATTTCAAGGATAATCTGTTTTCTAAGTGGAAGATCAAATAAAATTGATGTACGTTTCTCATAAGGAGGTAGATATGATTGATAGGAGCAGATTCATTTACTTTTTTATTGGTAAAATGGACAAAAAAGCGTGGTTCCTGCAAGGGAGAGGATGGCACAGCTATAACCGATGGATCCGGAATCAAAACTTATATGTCTGAATTTTTTACTCTATAGGGGTGCGAACATGGTGCACGCTGAGGCTTACGCTTCTGCAAACCTGCACCATTACGGATTGGAAAAAAGAACCTGAAATTCGAGTTTTTAACCAATTCGTAACGGCGTGGATTTGCAGAATCGTAAACAAGCGTGCACCATATCCGCACTGTAACGTACTAAAATATCAATATATATAGGAACATGCTGAAAAATGTTGTATAGGGAACAGGAGTAGTAGGTTTAGGTCACAAAAACCTGCTATTAACAGGTTCTTAACCTTCTTCCCCTGCGACACAAAATCAACAACATGATCAACATAGCGATCCGTCGTTATATTTTTAATTTAAAAATTCTTAATAATTAAATTCTTAATAACAAATTAAATATTTCTGATTGTAACAAAATGTTTATTTTGCGAAAGTAGTGAGACCAGTTCATGGTAACTTTACAGGAGGGCCAACAGGGCCTGAGCCAAGAGCCTCGAATGAAACAGAAGGTCCAAATTTATCGGAAGCTTCCGCTAATCCTGAAATTATTTATTCCTTGAGTTATAAGATTTTCTATAATTCTGGATTTATTTCTGTCATTAATTTCAGAATAATTTTTTCTCTCTCATTAGTTTTCGAATAGTTTTTCCCCTATTCCAGAACCGTGTTGTTGTTTCATCAATTTCAAATTCTTAAGAGGTTCCAAAAAATACATGGGTCCCAGCCCAGACCGCTAAAACGCGAAGCGTTAAGGTGACCCTGAAACCAGTGGTGCAACAAATGGATTTGTAACTGGATACTAAGTGGATTCTCGTACCATCGTACGACCCACATCAGGAGCCCCAGTGACTCAATCTTGGGTCGCGACCTATAGGTTAAGAACCCCCCGGTATAGGGAGGTATCCCTCTCCTCCATGATCGGGATAGCTCCTGTTGCCCTTTTGAGAGAGTAGTTTTTCCACTGACTCCCCTCCCTCAGGAATTTTCGAGAGACCACTAGAATTCTATAAAATAATTTGGATTGCGCATGGATTATGATAGCATTCGTTACCTGTTCTTATATATTTTTACGGCATTGTTCAGATGCTGTTTGATTATAGCCATGTCCTGTTCGTTCCTCTTTCGGAACTCTTCTGACAGTTTGAAGTAGTTTGATCTCATTATGAACAAGTGCCGCATGTTCTCTCTCTGATCTCGGTTCATCTTCGTCTGTTCGCCGAGTCGGTGGTGGGCCTAGAAATACCAAATGCACGCATAAAGTATAACATAGATATGAAATAAGTTATAGTCAAACCTCTCTATCTCGAAATTGAAAGGGCAGAAAAAAATTTCGACATAAAGAGTTTTTTTTTTGCGTAAGAAAGGAAAAACACACCGAAAATGGCAAACAGTTTGACCGAGAAAAACTAAAAAGCACTGTACTATATCTTAACACATAGGTCTACTAACGAAATCATTAGTTAAGTTACGCAATCAATATGTCCAATTACACAATATGAAAATACACTGAAATACGTTGGAATATTTTTGTTGTTTTATTCGAACTTTACATAAAAACCTTTATTTGAAATGAATCGTAAGCTTGGATTGATGCATATTTTTGCTATTTGAGCCTCCACAATGTCATTTATACTAGTAAGAGCTGCAAATTTTTCCGACCCTATCTTCTCAGTTTGTTCCATAAAATGACGCAGCATTTTTACAGGAAATTCGGCATTTTTCACTGTTACTTTTTCTAGTTCCTCTGAATCATCTTCCGCTGCATTTTCCTCATCCGAGTCGACCATATATTCAGCAATATTTTCGGTATCAGTTAAGGTGCCACTAGTTTGTAGTGAACAACACTGTCGGTATCCACAAAATTGGAAAATGAAATTTCGATTGTAGTATCTTTTGGTAATGCCCTGATGTTGTGAAATTTTATCTTCAGCATTGTTCTGAAAATCGGTGAAATTCCAGTGAAAGATCTGATCCTTCATCACTGATATGGCTGAATTCTAAATCCAGGATTTTCTTGTTGGCCCACTTATTGCCATGCTTGCTGAAAAAGCCATCCACAATCCACATAACATCCACCAGCCGTCCGTCATAGTATCCACCTAGGATCGAAAAGATCGATCAACACAATGGGTTTTAATGGGAATAATCTTTCCTTATCGATTACCCTCCGGAAAAAAAGCCAGGTCTGTACGAAAGAAAAGGAATTTCGGTGTTTTTTCCTTTTCACTGTCATTGTGGTGCTTGGCCTTCGAGATAGAGAGTTTTATGAAATTACCTCGAGATAGAGAAAATGATTGATTTAGTACAGTCAGTGCAGAATGGTTTTCTTCGAGAAATAGAGTTTTCGAGAAAGAGAGATTTAACTGTATATTATTTCGCATTCGACACGTTTTTAGGCAAAATTCTATCGTTAACTGGCTAGTTTGTTCTCTAGATTCAAATGAGCCAGTAAGCGTTAACATAAACCAGGACATGTTAACCTATGGTTCGCGAACCAAACTTGGGTCTCAGGGGTTTCCAGGATGAGTCGTTCAATTCCACTAAAATCCAGGGGCTCTTAAGCTATGGGTCCCATCCCTTCTAATTCGCAGGGACTTCCGATAAGGGCCATAAGCATCTACTTACAGCCAAGTTTTTGAAACATGAGTCACAATGAAAAATTGATTCGCAGGGGGGGGGGGGGGGTTCCGAAATGTGTCGTATGAATCCACTTGCAACCAAGGGTTTTTGAGCTATGGGTAATAACGCAAACCTGATTTGTTCCACGAATGCCGAAGAACAAACAGTCCCATGGATCGCAAAGCTGTTCTTGATTTTGGGTCGTGACTGGAAAAAGGTTAAGAACCCCTGACATAAACTAATACCGACTCCCTTTGAATCACACAATTACTCATTACGCATAACAAGCCCCTTACACAGAAACAAAATTCACATTAGGTTCACAACAATACACACACATTCCGGAATGCACCAATTCGTTAGAAATTCCGTAGAGGAATGTGTACGAGGTGCATGTTCGGTTAACTAGTAGTGAACAGAGGAAGGGGGATGTCCCCCTCTGCCCTCTCGCCAATGCTAACAATTCAAGTTTTCACTAAATGAACGGGGGGGGGATGATAGCCCTGTTCGCCCCCCCCCCCCCGTATCTACCTATGAGCGTTAATGGCTACGTCATCGAGGTGAAGGAAGTATTCCTGTTAAGTAAACAAATCCAGGAAACATATTCAAAAATGTGGCACACTAAAGAAAGGGTCATCGAGTTTTAAGAACACATTGAAAGTACTGAATGAAGATGTTGAATATCTGAGGCAGAACATTAAGATGGTGATTAATATCTCACGTTTTCCAGTTTGTTTTCGTACAGGCTCAGAAGTTTGCTCGGGGACGCGTGACGCATCTTGCTCTTGATTATTTTGGCCAATTCACGATTCTTCTTGGATATTCTCACGTTCACTTCCCGGATCTGTGAAAATAAAAATGACAGGGCATAAAAAAGAGTGTAACCACTAATATGCAGCCAAATAAATTGCCAGAAGGTGCCTTCATCCACAAAAACGGAAGCACGAACAATTAATTCATAAAACAATTGTATATTTCATGATTGATCATTATAAACCGAATAATTTTGACGTAGTACCCACATCTTTGAATGGATTTTGGTGAGCACTAGCAGGACCACAACTATAGAAGAACAGGGGGGGGGGGGATAAGATGCCTCGGGCGCTTTACCAGTAAAGGTGCCGAAGTCACTCTTTTTTCGTTCAAAATAACGCGAAGGAGGCACCTAATCAGATACTCAACCGGGTGACAGAGTAAATTTTCGTTTCTCGTTGCTGCGCTAGGTCGGTAAACTTAAAAGGGCCTTAGACCCTGGTGCCGCAAATGTGTGGGTTGCTTTTTCCACTGTAGAACTTTTTCTTTCGACCTCAGGGAGGTGAGCTTTGACTTAAAGGATTGTGTAAGTTTTGCGTTGTAAATATAGTGAATATGAATTCTAGGGGCTTTCATCAGAGAACAGCAGCTTAAATTGAACTTTCAGGGATTTTTTAATATGACTCCGCAATAAGTGTGGTTTATTACATGAAATTTAGCAATATACTTCTGGAAAAATTGTATGTGAAGATGAATATACCCTGCATCATTTTGACTTAAAAAATTTTGACGAAGTGAATTATTAATTCAAACACACACACAAAAAAATTTTTTTTTTGAAAAATTTGAAAAAAATAAATATTTGCTGAATATTTACGTTCTTGATGCATTTTTTAAGCAGTAAAAATGCAAAGACATTTTGAAAGTTCCAAAGAATAATTCTCGGGTCTGAAAGGATTATAGTGTAAAAATTGAAGGGTAAAAAAGTTAGTTTCTGAGTCCAGAGACTACGGCAAAATTTTAGAGGGAGTGGGGGCTTGAGAGTATGATAGTTTATCTCATCCAATACGCGAATACACCGTGATTTCTTTTGATAAATTATCAACAAAATTAAGGTGTGGTGAGCACCATTGACTCTCTCTCTATCTCTCTCCGTCTCCCTAAAAGGGTAGTACGCGCTAAACAGAATTTTGAGCATACCGCAATGCAATTTCATCGCAGTACAAAGTGTTATGTATTGTGACCGACTGTAAAAATTCCTTTTTATGTACGGAAAATATGCATCTCTCATCGGTGGTTATACTTACGGCCATTTCTCTCTCCTTAAGTTTCTCCTTGAGCTTCTCGCACTGCTTGGCTCGATATTCTTGCATCCGCAGCAAGTACACCAAGTAACCCTTTGCCTTCCTGTCTTTCCTTGCGTATTGCGGGGCGTAGACGTTATCCACGTCTGCTTGGACGTCCTTCAATTGCTCTTCGAGAATCCTGATGACGTGCCTTGAACAGAAATCGACGTGACAATCCCGAAGCATTAAATGAGCCAGTCAATAATATTTACGAAATTAGCTCAAAAAGTATCCAGCCTTAATTTTTTTCTACGTAAACCAAGAAAGCTAGAGAAACGTGAACTTTTTGAAAAACCTGGTGCAGAGTCGGTCCCGCAAATCGGATAAAATCCTTCTGAACAAAAATTTCTTTAAACAGAGACTTTTATTTTTGGTTCCCCGCTCAATAGATTGGTTTCGACAACGTTTTTTCTATTAATAGAATGATTTCAGCAGTGATGAAAACTGTGATTTTGTATCAACCAACATGTGTATGCTACATAATATTTTTATTAGATAAAACATTCCAGAATTATGGCAAATATGTTACAATCGGCCTCAGCAACCTATGACCTGCGGGTCGCCGAGTTGACCCATTTCATAATTTCAAGTGACCTACTCAAGTTCCGAAAAAAATAAAGTGTAATTATATTCACGTCTTGTAGACCCCTGTGTTACAAGTTAAGACTTACACAAAGACTGGGGCTAAGAAAGTTTAAACTGTCTTCAGTGCACTTAACTATTTTATTTTTGTTCTCTGTTAAGCCCGTAGATGACGCTGACATTCATGCAATTCCTTGAAATTTATTTTTAAAAAGTGAACGCGGAAAAAAACTTATGCAACAACTTGAATGTTTTAGAAGCAATAAAAATAGTAAGAAAAACACACACACAAACACTGGAATTGCGAAGAAGAGCACGGAATTTCTCAAGCTCAGGTGTCACCATTAAGAAAAATTCTGATTAAATCGAAGGAGATTGGAAAAAGAACGGAAGCTCGATCATATAAAACTTGATCGCAAGAGGAAAATTTAATTTTGACGGTGTCGACTAACTTGTATTGCAATGGTTTCATCCTGAAAGAGCCGAAAATGCGGTAATCAACGACACCGGCGCCATGTTAACGCAAAAAACAGAGGTATAGACAAGGTTTTCGAAAACCGAGACAAGTTTTATACTTCAAAAGGATGGTTACACAGATGGCATCGAGGGAACAATTTTGTGTTTTTGACATTGCGAACTATAGACATTTTACAAACTATACTAAAGGTGTGGAAAAGGAATTGGATTTTTCCAGCATAATCGAATTTCCCGGTTGACGGGAATTATGAGCTGTGGGGTGGACAGTTTATATACGTTTAAGCATACAGGGTGCATAACGAACAGGAGGGTATGGTATTTTACTGGCGAACCGAAGTTTCCAAATAAAACGGTAAATAGGGTAAAATTGGCATTTAGTGATGTTTTTTCCCAACTTTCCTCCGTTTTTCGAATTCAAATATCTCAGTGAATATTGCACTTAGAAACATGAAATGTTTTTTTGGCATCAGACTAGACAGGGCAACAACGTTTCAATTGGGTTTTGGAGAATACGAGGACTGTATAAAAAGTTAATTTTTTTTTAAAATAATTATACAAACTCTTGAAACATGAATGACATATCTGAATACTATACGTTATTTGGAAACTTTTTCTACCTAGAAGTATACCTGTAGGATCAACGGTTCGCCAATAAAATGCCATACCTCTCTCCTCCACGTTTGCTATGCACCCTTTATATGAATATCGATAGCGATAGATTAAAACTTAAATACAGTATACATAAACATACATTCACAATCACGTAATGCTCAATAGTGTCGACGCATTTCGTGTTCCAATGATCACTATTACCTTTGAGTCAGGATCATTCGGACGTATTCTGTTCTCTTCTGGAGCGTCTTGATCTCTTCCATGTGAAGGTCCTCACTGATCTCTTTCCTTTGCTTTTTCAAGTCTTCTAATAGAACGTCTCGATCCCGCGGGTCCAGTGTCGCCATCTTGAGAAAGACAAAGGAAGCTAATCAAATTCGGGTATGTAATACTGTATATATATATAAGGCGATCAAATAGATTGGAAGGCGGAATCTGATTGATGGTGTGGTAGAAATGAGGCAAAGCAATCTTTAAGGAATCTAAAAGAATCCGTTTAGATCTTCGTTGAAAAAATTCTCTGAAGAGGTATGAGTGTAGAGGAAAATTGTCGTGCAACAAAAATCCTGCCAAGCATGCTCAGTCATTGGCTTTATGTAGCTTGTTTGATATGTGTCACTTCGGCAAGAGTTATTATTCACTCTCTGAGACGGTATCTACTTCAGTCGAATCCCGTTTTCACGAATACCGTTATAGCGAAAATCTCGGTTTAACGAACACTCTTCTAATCCCTCAGATAAGTTTACATGAGAACAATGCAAAAACCTGGAATTCCTTTATAACGAAATATCGTTATAGCGAAGTGCTTTCTCCGGTCTCTCGGAGTTCGTTATAACGAGATTCGACTGTACTACTTAACTGCACATGCGCCTCGTAAACATTCCTCAGGGGAAATTTCTAACGAATCAGTACATGACGGAACGTGTTATGCGTGTTCATAATGCATTAATGCAGCCACAGAATTGTACTTGTTACGTATTATACTGCCATTTGGCTTCCATATTTTGAAGTGAGTGGAGATGGTAAATTCTTGCATTTGCATGTTATTGTAATCGTCGTGTTGGAGACGAAACGATGAACCTCTCGGCTAATTATGAAGTACCGATGACTGGATAAGAAGCGGAACTAATTTCGGAAAGAAAAGTTACATTCCTCTGTGGGGAATCGAACCACCAACCTCTCGTTTTCCGGACAAGTGCCATTACCCAGTCCTTCTACCATTAGCTACAGAGGACAGTCGCCTGGACAGTGAGAGGTTTTTGGTTTGATTCCCCACAGAGTAAAGTGACTTTTCTTTCCGAAATTTGCTTTGCAGTCATCTACACTTCGTGTTGTAGGCCTGCCTGCTATTCACGGAGAGAGCAGTTCCAAAGCCCTCAAGTGACCTGCGGAAAATTTACAGATATGTATTTTATTGTATTTCTCTTCGTTTGCTCATCTCTATAACTGGGCAACGCATGCCACACAGTTGAGAGAGAGAGAGAGAGATGTGTACAAATAAATAAATTAATTAAATTACCACGGCACAGTATTAGACACCCTTAAGAGACCCGCGGCGCATTTTCAGATCACTTAATTTAGTGGCCCGCGATACTTTTTGAAATCAATTAAGTGTCGCCCGCACATTTCCCTAAAGGTTGAGCATCCTTGCTCTAATGAGCAATGTACCCGTGCGTCTCGGGCGCTTAGAGAATCCCCTTAAACTAAATGATTACCAGAACTAATTATCTTTGCTATTATTACTATTTCTCGCGTAACACCTAGCGGCATCTCAGGGAACCTTACGATGTAGCTGAGTCCCGGTTGAGCAAACGCTGACTTTTTTTTGTGCAGTATTCTTATATCAGTAGTAACTAGAGTCCGGATTATATGCAAATGCTGCATAAATACACATGCAATTGCATATTTTAGCACTTTTAATAGATAGTACATAAAAATTCATATTTTTTTTAGCATTTTTTTCTATTTATGACATGCATTAATACTAATTAAGTAGTACTAATGTTTGTAAGATTATGCTTATCTCTTTCCGTTCTTCAAAATTTTATATCATATCTCTTTAATTTTTTCAAGACAATATTTTACAATTGAGTATTATCTGTTTTAGGGATTCTTTTTAGGTAATGCATATTTCTAGGCATCTAAATGCATATTTTTGCAATTGTAAATGAATATTTTGCACATCTAAATGCATATTTTTGCAATTGTAAATGAATATTTTGCACATCTAAATGCATATTTTTGCAATTATAAATGAATATTTTGCACATCTAAATGCATATTTTTGCCATTGTAAATGAATATTTTGCACATCTAAATGCATATTTTTGCAATTGTAAATGAATATTTTGCACATCTAAATGCATATTTTTGCCATTGTAAATGAATATTTTGCACATCTAAATGCATATTTTTGCACATCTAAATGAATATTTTTGCACATCTAAATGAATATTTTGCACATCTAAATTCATATTTTTGCAATTGTAAATGAATATTTTGCACATCTAAATGCATATTTTTGCCATTGTAAATGAATATTTTGCACATCTAAATGCATATTTTTGCACATCTAAATGAATATTTTTGCACATCTAAATGAATATTTTGCACATCTAAATTCATATTTTTGCAATTGTAAATGCATATTTTTGCAATTGTGAATGAATATTTTACACATCTAAATGCATATTTTTGCAATTGTAAATTAATACTTTGCACATCTAAATGCATATTTTTGCAATTGTAAATGAATATTTTTCATATCTAAATGCATATTTGTTAACTTCTAAATACACGTGTTCTTCATTTATTGCGCATATTTCTAGGTTTACAGGGCTCTGCAGCAAAGGTCAAGATACTCGCCTAAAGTACCAAAGGATGTTTAGAGGTGGCGCGAGGTCGATACCCGGTTCGTCCTTGCCAATAACTTCTCTGACACAGAAATGGGATGCAACAGAAATGGTGATATGACCACAGTGAGGATTACAATGGTAGGGAGTCCCACATCGAGGAGTTAGTGCACCAGCTCACAGTGAGTATAAAAAGGCTGCCGTTCGGAATCGGAAATACATTGTAGGTCCCAGTCTTATTAGCTCTTCGTATGCAGAAAATGACCGTGGTGAGACCAAAATGATCACAATGCTGAAATGATATAATTTTACTGCATATTTTTCTTTTAGGCTCAGTTCGGTGCTTTTAATGCTCGCATATTTATTTACCGTTTTTTTCATTTTTGTACGCATTTTTTTTTTAAATTTCTGTGCATATTTTTCTTTTTTATGCATATTTTTTTCTTTTTTATGCATATTTTTTTTCTTTTTTATGCATATTTTTTTTCTTTTTGTGTGTGTGTAAATGTTTTTCTTTTTTTAAAAAACTTCAGCATTTTAAAATGCATACATTTCATTTCACGTATACGTGTTTTCAATATACGTATAATGTATATGCCTTTTAGGGCATATTGAAGAATTTCTAATGCATACAGTCAAACCACGTTGGGGCGTCACCCGGTTAACACGTCACTCCGCTTATCGGGTCACTTTTTGGAAGTCCCAACTGTCCTCAGCAGGAATTGGCACAGCTATGGCTTACTCCGTTTAACGAGTCACTCCGCTTACAAGTCATGTTTTTGCTCTCCCAAGAGTGACTCATTAAAGAGGTTTGACTGTATTTTTCATTTCATGCGTATTCTGATATTTTTTAAATGCATATTTTCACAATTTTTATGAATTTTCTTTTTTCCGCACTTTTAAATACATTTTTTCATTTTTGCGTATATTTTTCATTTTTTGTGCCATACTTCAGCATTATTAGATATATTTGTTTTTGTTTTCTCTCGCACATATTTTTGATTTCATGGCATATTCAGCATTTTTAAATGCAGATGTATCTTAATTTTTAGTGCGTAATATAGTGTTTTTAAATGCAGGTGCATCTTTATTTTTAGTTCATAAGTCAGTCAACATTTTAATGCAAATTTTTGCGCTTTTAGTGCATACTTCAGCGTTTTCTAGCACGTATTTTACCATTTTTTTAACGCATATTGTGCGGGCTCTATTAACAACGCTTAAAGTACTGAACGGAAATTTTGCTACGCTTAATGGTACAGTTATGAATTTACTTCTACTAAAAGACTGATTCATTCCACTCTTTAGAAGGAATAAGAATCCACACAGTGACGAGCATGACTTTTTTTAGGACCCTTGCGGCACATTAAAAAGTATAAAATGTCAAAACAAAAATCATAACTGATAAAATCATTTATATGACTTACGTTTGAATCTGAAAGACTTTCGACCGATCTCTTGAATTGGAAATACGATGAATCGCCGCTTGAAATTTCTGATCTTCTCTGGATTGTTCCTTGACTTAATGATGAACGACTATTTTTTCTGTACGACTGATTTGACGATTTTTTCCATGTTGCACATAAGGCTTTGAAATTTCCATCCTTTTTTTGGACGAGAAAAGACTTTGAAGAATTGAACAATATTTGAATATGATTTGATTCGGTTGATTCAGTACCGCCGGCTGATACAAAGGATCTTTACGGCAGCAGATTCTTTCAAAAAACGGAAAAACAAACATTTTCACTCAAAGTACATCATTTCATACAAGCGGCGTTGCATTCGTTACAGTACTCTTAGACCGAAGTTCCTTGAGACATTTCGTCATTATCGAACAGAGCTGCAGATCCCGGGAAACGAAAGCAAACATCCTCACGATCGATGACCCCAAAAAAGCATTTCATTTCTCATTTCATACCGCGCACCACCCAATCTCTATCGACAATTGTCAATTTCGGAAATTTCCCGGACAAGGGGCTAGGCGATGTCAGGTGCGTTATTATGCTTATAAAAATAACAGTGCATATTATATATGCACGACAGCGAAAAAAAATTAAAAATAGAGTTTTCGAGTCCATGGCTTTGTAAAAGTAGGGCTGTCGTGAGCCATTTGTTGGTTACCTCTGGACCACGTCTACAATTCTCGGCTTGGTGACTCGGGGTGAGCACTTAGTGTCGCTAAAGCCAGCCCAGGCACTGGTGCCAGGCGTGGCATGGTGGTAAGATGCTCGTCTACCATAGTGAAGGTTGTTGTCAGGGTACCGGGTTCGAACCTCAAGGGAGGATATTGATATGATATTTTCCCTAACGAACTCGAGGCGACCACCGATAGACAGCGCCTTCACTTCCAACCCATCTCGCTAATGGCAGTATATAAACCAACTCTGGCGATATGGCCAGAGTTGGTGTTTGGTGAAGTAGTAGCCCAGGCACTGAGCCACAACTCCTCTCTCGGTTCAGTGGCTCTAGTGAACCCTCTACTGTGTCCAGGCCAGATCCTTCACCACGTGACCCTTGGCTCACTCTTCTTTGCCGGCTGGACCAGGTTCCGGCCACTGGAACTTTGGACGCCAAAAAACAACCCCCCCCCCAACCCTAGATTTTTCAGCATTTCTTTAGATCTCGAAGAGAGAATGCATGATCAACGCATGGCCCGTGGGTCAATTGTGACTCTCGAAGTTATCTGACGTGCCCCCGCTTACTCAAACCTGATCTTGTAAAAATGAATCAAGCGGCACAATACCAGATCACTCACGTGAACAAGTGGAATGTGCTGCAGGTCACTTAAGTGATGCAAAACTGTGCCATTGGCATGCAAAACTGTGCATGGGTGATCAGAAAATGCGCTGTAGGCCACTCAAGTGATCTAAAACTGTTAAAAATGTGCGACGGTTCACTTAAGTAATCTATGAACGTGCCACGGACTGCTAATTGTTATATGAAACTTTGCCGCGGGCCCCAAGATCACTTAAGTGGTACTGGAATGTGCAGTGGGTCACTTGAGTGTGCTGCAGCTGTGCCACTGGCGAAATTCAAGTGATCTAGCACAGAGCCGCACATTGCTTTGATCTTGGAATTAGCCGCGGGCTACTTAAGTGAAGAAAAAATGTGCCGCGGGCCAGAAGTGATCTGGAACATCACCCTCCTGGCCAGCTGACTGAAAACTGTGCACCCCTGAAGTACCTAAATGACTATATTTAGCAAGTTTCAGTATATTATTGTTCTACTATCATATCACCCACGTCTTTGAGATGAAAAAATAATTTCAGTACGATCTGTTAACGCTGACATAAAAATATTATTTTGAATTTGACCCGTTTATATTAAATCAATAGGATAAAAGCAGATTTAGTGCTGCCATCTGTTGAAATCTATGAGAAACAGTCTTTTCTTTTATCCGTCAATAGAGGGCGACTTATGTTAGGTATTTATTTTGCTGTCCGTATAAGGAGTTATACTGTTTTATTGACAGATGGCAGCACGTAATTGTGATTCAGAAAATTTTTACTTTTGAAATACTAGTTTGAAAAGATTCAAAGTTTCTTTTTGATCAATTGAAATTATTACTTTTGAATTTAACTTTACTCCGATAATTCTCTCAATAATTCTAAATTTTCATTGATTCTAAAATTATTTATTTTATCAATCTGTGAATTTTCTTCAACTCTAAATATTTTTTTCTTTCTATTTAATGCTAATATTATCTCTCTCTTTTCATTGATGCTAAAATTATTTCTACCATCAATTCTGAATCTTATAAAAATTTTGAAATTATCTACATTTGTTTTCAAAATTATTTCTTCAATTAATTATGAGTTAATCAATACTGAATTCTCTAATTTTAAAGTTTTTATTTTTATTTTCAGGAAAAAGATTGCTTCCATAAACAATGAATTTTCATTGATGCTAAAATTATTTCTTTCATGAGTTCTAATTTTTTTCAATTCTGAATTTTTATTAATTCGAAATTTTTCTGATTAATTTGAAATTTTTCTGATTAATATGAAATTTTTCACCGATTCTAATTTTTTTTATTAATTCAAATTTTTTCATTAATTCTGAATTATCATCACTTCCATATTTTTCACAATAAAATTTTTTTCATTAATTCCAAACTTTCATAAATTCTAACTGTTTTTATCGATTCAAAATTTTTTCTTTAATTCCTCAATTTCCGAAATTGGGGGGGGGGGATTATTTGTCCCTTAAAATACGGGATGATTCAACGAACTTGAAGAATATAAATCACTCGTCCCAGCACATCGCCCTAGATCAGCACCTGGGGATGATTAAAATGCACGTATTTTCCACTTTGTGCGACCGATGTCCGTATATTTTTTCCGGAACATCATCATGGCTGTTGAAAAGTGGTAAAAACTATGAATTGAAACTACCGACATACCGGCGAATATTATGTTATAATAGAGAAGGGCTTTTTAGGAATCAACGTCAACTTTTAATTGATGATCAAAGAAAATTGAATTTTCTAACTTCCTCCAATTATTAGTAAAGAAATTGTATTAAAAGAACCAGTGGAGGAGGTTTATCAATTAAAGTTTAATTAATTAATTTTTATAGACGTTTTTCCATATCTTGCTTCAATTTTAGAAATCAACCATGAATTTTTTGGGACACTCTTCGAGAAACAACCCGTATGATTTAAAACTTCAATACAGCATCTAAGATATATTTATATATAGTTATAAAAGTGAGGTTTTTACCCTGATATATCAAAATAAAATCGCATCCGAAGAACATGATAGTCGATATTGATCGATTATGGGGAGAGAGAGATGCCAGAATGCATTATTCATCAAAAAAGGGATCTGAACATCGTTTATGATATAGAGGAATTTTTCCTAAAGTTATATATCTGTATGTTATTTTGGCGATTATTTATCAAAGATACGCTTGACATTTTGAAATGTATCGATCCATGATATTTATGTCAGTGATGGGCCATGTTGTTCACAAATTTAATGCATCATAAATGATTTCGAATGTGTTTGAATGAATCTTATGATTATGAGATACAGTATTACTTCATATACAGGATGTCCTTTAAGTGCTAATGCAGCCTTTATCTCATCAGCCGTCTGTCGTAGAGGTAGAGTTTCAATTAAAGAAACGCTCAAAAGGTGCTCAAAATTTATTTACCCTGTACCAGTTTTGAGAGTAAAATACAGTGTGTGAAAAAAAACAAAAAAAATCTAATTTTTTTTATACGTTCCTCCGTGACCTCTAAGTTCCAGTTGGAAAGTTATGTTTTATGTTTATCCTGAGAGACCAACAAAAAAATTTCAAGTTTCCAAGTGCGATATTCGCTGAGATATTTGAATTAAAAAAACAGAGAGAAGTTGGGAAAGGACAGTTTAAAAATAAGGGCAAAGGAGAGTTATTCGCGTTAGCATTTCCTGTTCTTTCATAACTTTTCTTCGATTTTTGAATTCCAATATCTAAGTGAATACTGCACTTAAAAACATGAAAGTTTTTCTGTTTACCTCAAGAGGTACAGGGCAACAACTTTCTAATTCGAAGTTAGAGGACAAGGGGATCGTGCAAAAATAAAAGAGCAAGTATAGATATTAACTAATTTTTGCTCTCTCTACCAATTCATTGAAAATAAATTTATGCGGCCCTTTAAAAAGCTTGGAATTCAGGTCCACCAAAGACCCTTTCCGAGGATTCAGAATGTAGTGCCGTCTGAACTCGTGGGGATTGGCCCACTGGAAGATTCAGGTGGATAGAGAGTCACATGATAACAAGATTGGGGAGACGTACGGTGGGCAATTTGGGGGATTGACGGGCTGACAGGGCCGTCTCAAGAGCATTATGGGTCACCAAGCAAAATGATTTTTCTTTGAGACCACTACTTATTCAAAATAAATGCCTGCATACCAATTTACATTCTTAAAATCTCGAAAATTTTAACCGGACTGAATTTTCGTTAGGGCCCTCTGCTTCTGAGGCTTCCGACTGCGTCCGGGTGGATCTATCGGTGAATGCAGTGATCTAACAGTGAATGCGTTAAGAGGAAACTGCTCTGGGGCCTTATGCATTAGAGTTATATTTTTCCAATATTCAAAACTTTAGTTTTCTTGAAAATCAATAAGTATAAGGAGTCAGCAAAAAGTCTGGGGTCCTGTCAAAAATCAACGCCCCATTCAGAGATGATGTAGGGGTAAAAAAAACGAATTCACTGTGATAGGCCTATGTCTGTCTGCTAGTAAATTGACATATGATCTCCCATCAATAGATCTACATAACTTCAAGTTCTGGCTTTTAAAGCAGTTATAATTTAAAAAATTTCAGTTTTATGGCCCTTAAGATTTTGTGGGCCGATGCGACTGCACCCTTCTCACCTGCCTAAGTGCTGCCCTGAGTGTGCAAAACCCAGTGTTTTTCGAATGAGAAAGGTTCTACTATAAGCGGAGAGGCTGTGTAGCTTTTTTTCTTCTTTCGGGTGATGAAGGTTCTGATAAGAAATTGAACAACTTGTTTTTTTCGGATGATGTATGTTCTACCTAGAGAGAGTGCAACCTCCTCCCCTTTTCGGATGAAGTAGGGTCTACCGAGAGAGTGTGCAACCCTGCTTCATTTTTACGGATGATAAAGGTTCTGTTGAAAAAGTATGCAGGTGGGGCTCTTTTGTTGCCTCAAAGCTACACATCATAAGAAATCAATAAATTTGTCTGTGAATAAAACGATTATTTAATACACGTACGATAATATCTGAACTTCATACAATTTTACCTTTCATAGTCTGTATACTATTATTATTTTTTCAAATAAAAAAAATCAGCAAATTGGTAAATTGTGTCATAAATCAAAGCAATTAACAAACAGTGAATGTTAACAAATTAAAAAAAAAGTGCTGGAATGTATCTAGAAATTTAAATTACTCCCGCATTGTCCAGAATCACTCGATCATATGAGCAAACTTCGGAGCGATTATAAGAATATTCGAGTGAGCATGTCTGAGATCCGGTGTCACCATTGGAGTGTTAAACTCTTATACTTGAAGAAAATTGTCACATACAGTGTAGAAGTTCAACCTCTGGTGCACGTGCCAGTGCCGTCCGTAGAGATTTCTCGCCGGCTCGTGAAACATGTCACCCAATTTATTTTTTGCCGATCCGCGCATTATTTCTCCCATTTATTTTTTATTTTGACAGTCCACAATTTATTTTTTCTTTTATTTATTTTGTGCTGGTCCGTGATTTATTTCACCCATTTATCTATTTTTTTTACAGAAAATTCACCGCCAGCAATTAATTCATCGGCGGAAAATTCACCTCTTGAAAAATTTTACCGACAACAGTTCGACACGAGTTAGTGAGAGCCAGTACGAGCGAAGAATGGCCGAGTGACTCAGTGAATGATACAGTAGTTAGTGAGTGAGTGAAAGAGCGGTTAGAGTGCTGGTGAGCGGAGTGACCTAGAGATAGAATAATTTAACAAGAGTCCCATAGAGAGTGAGCAATCTAGTAGTAGACCGAGTGATCTAGTGAGTGAGCGAGTGACAGAGTGATTGACCTAGTGAGCAAGTGGGTGACCAAATGATTGAGTATGTGCAACAGAATGAGTAACCTAGTGAGTTGATGATGAATGAGCGACCAAATGAGGAGTGAAAGAATGAGTTTCCTAATGCGTGAATGACAGTGACCGACATAGTGAGTGAATTGCATAGAGAGTGAGTCATTTATTCACTCAGTCGTTTACTCATTTTCTCAATCGTTCACTAACTCAGTCGCTCATTCATTCACTCCTCCAATTACTGTTCCACTCGCTCAATCATTCACTCGCTCATTCACTCATTCGATCATTCATTCACTCACTCGTTCACTTGCTCACTTGATCATTCACTCGTGTTGAACTATTGTCGGTGAATTTTCCCAGCGATAAAATTTCGATTCGGTGAATTGTTGTCGGTGAATATCTCGGACATGATTTTTCTTGAATGTTTGCAAATTTTATTTCCCCATTCATTTTATGTGGGACAGAAAAATTTTGCTCCCATTTATTTATTTGTTTCACCGGTCTGCAAATTGTCTCCTATTCATTTTTTGCTAATGTCCTCAACTTATTCCTTCAATTTATTTTTTCTGGGTCCTCGAAATTTTTAACCATTTTCACCGATCCGGAATTTTTTTAAAAGTTGAAGAATACTGGTGCAGATTACACTGTAGAGAGAACAAAAGTTTAATTGATCATTTTTGTCGCACTACGGTCATTTTCTGCACACGAAGGCTAATTAGTCCGGGACCTAGAATTTATTGCCAAATCCGAACGGCACAGCCTTGTTTTTTTTATAATCATCGAGAGGTTGGTGCGCTAACCCCTTGATGGGGGAATCCCTGCGGTAGCAATCTTTTTCTGTGGTCATATCGCCATTTCTATTGTACCCGTGTGTCAGGAAAGTTTTCTGGGAAAGCCGAACCGGGTATCGAACTCGCGAAATCCATTAGTACTTCAAGCGATTATCTCATCGACCTGGGCTGCCGCGCCCAAGTTTATTACAAAAGCATCTCACGTCATTCGAACATGTTCATGCATGAAGTAGATGTATCACCTTACGCAATGGCCACATCACCATTGTCTTTTCTAATGATAATACGTAAACAATACATGAAGATTATCATGTTATTGAATCTTTCAATATTCATTAACTAGAAACGAATAAGATAAATCGTTCATCTCCCAGGAAAATAAAAATATTACCTTGTTGCTTCTATTTTTTTTATGACTTACACTTTTAGAAATTAGAAATCACGTGATCCAATAGTAGACATGCACATATTATTTTACTATATCCGTTTGCCGAATCAAAAGTTGATCGAATAAACGTAAAAAAAGTGGAGAATACACTACTTGCTTATACTTTCGTGATTTCTACGTATGTTTCTGAGTTTTTTTTTGTCTTTATTCCTCGAGGCAGCAGCAGCAGTAGTGGCGAAACATAAAACGAAAGAAAGTCTCAAGTAAATTATATTTTCACAGCAGACAAAAGATGAAATTAGATATATCGTATTGGAATGTGTAAATCTACATACGTTCGGGGGTACGAAAATGAGAGAAATATGACTCTGAAAAAAATTATCAACCTATTTCATTCGAAACGAAAAAATCAGGAATCACTAGAGAATTTGAGTCACCAACATTAAAATCAGAGAGTTGGCAAAAAGTGTCCCGTATAGGGTAGAGTACATTGTGGATATAGAACGAAGTAACAATATCATCTCACACCATTAGAAATTGCTACATTTATAAACTAGAATAAACTAGACGTATCTCCTTATATACACAAATGACTTCATCACCATGAACTATTTTCTATCGACGATACGTAAATAATGCGCGAAGATTATTATTTTATTAAATATATTGATATCCATTAACCAGAAACGTCCAAGAGATAAATCGTTTATCTTCCAAGAAAATAAAAAAGTTTTCCATATTGTTACTTCTATTTTTTTTTTCCAGGACTTCTCCCTTTAGTAATTAGAGATCAGATAATCCAATAGTAGGCAAGATAATATTATCATTGCATTCCTTTCCTGTATCAAAATTTGATTGAATAAGCGTAAAAAATGAAATACTACATGCTTGTACTTTCGTAATTTTCATATGCTTCTTATGTTTTTTGCATTCGTTCCTCGAGGCAGCATCAACGGCAGCAGTTCCGAAACATACAGCGAAAGAAACAGTCTCGAGTTAACTATTTTTCCACAGCAGACAAAAGATGAAATTAGATACCGTATCGGAATGTAAAAATCTACGTACATGCAGGGGTACAAAAGTGAGAGAAATGTGACTGTGAAAACAATTACTAACCTATTCCATTCAAAACGAAAACCTCAGGCAATGTCTTAATTACAGTTCGAATTGGAAAGCTTTCAGGAGATACAAATAAAACGACAAAAAAGAAAAGAAAATTCCTATTATAATAAAGGTCGGAGAGAAATAAGAAAATAAGGAAACTGGAATATTTATATATCCAAAAGGATTTCCGGCACCTAAACCCGGAAATCGCTGCGGGATATGTGCTGACACATGAGAAAAATCTTGGAATTCAAACAGCTCAACTCTATTTGCGTTAGCTTTGGTTTTACTTACTTCTCCTTAATTCACGGGCGGTTCTTGTGACGAATGTCGATGCCGCCACGAACAAGTCACGTTTTGTGTAATTAAGAGGAAATGTAATTTACTGTAATTACGAGAGGAATATGAAACATCTGAGTTTTTTCCCCCCCCCCCCTTTCATCTTTCCGTGTTTCTTATTTAGTATTCAGCTGGAATGTTTCTTTTTTGTTTTTTAATTTTTAATTCCAAGATGTATTTGAAAAATTCTTGCATGATTCTCTACCACGTTAGAATTCTCAATAACAAAGCCGTATTTCATCAATGTTAGCAAGTGGGAATAACTCACGCAAATTGTTAAACCATTCTACTTGTTACTAAAAAGTTAGTTAGCTTGAGTTATATGATTCCGCTTGTGTTTCTGAATGGAATAACTGAATAAATTTGAAAGCTTTTCCGCTATAAAATACTTTCTTGTTATATACTATAATTAACCTTTATACTTGATCAAAAGCTACATATTCAGTTAAGAGTTCCGCTTATATTGTACATTTTAATTCAGACTTTGTGATCAAAAACTATATTATTGGCAAAAGGATTTCCTGTATATTCTCTCCATTGAGTTCCTCATTTTTTGACCATGTCAGGAGCTGTTCCTTCTCTCCAGACTCCCGTGCTACAATCGACCTTTTCTACATTTTATTTGAATGCGGACTTTTTGCCGAGCAAAAGAATACATTTTTAAAACACTTTGTTGACGGTGGAACAAGCAGAAGTAATTTTTAACTTATCCAATGTCCTGCTGTTGGTCTGTACCGGGGCAGAACAAAACATCACATTAAATATAAAATAACGTATTTACAGTTCATGTTTTCTCACACACAAATACTGCTGTGCATGTTTTTATAGCTCATTCACATACTGTAGAATGATGTGCTTATATATACTATAGTCACGTTCCGCCTATTCCCAGACACACTATGTTTATAAAAGTCCGTGTCCTTTATAAAATTTGGACATTTTTTCTCGAATTTCTAAAAAAATACAGAACGAATCTCGCTCTGAAATTGCGATCATATATACCCTGTGTTGGTACTCACCATTTCTGGTGAAGTTTTAGTCACGTGTACATTTAGGGGATCGATGAAAAATTAACTAGGAAAAAAAATGTTTTTGATTTACCCTGTATCACAAAAAAAAAGGAAAAAAAAAAGGGAATTGTTTGTACCTTTTAACAAAATATTCTACCACTTCTATGCAATCTTTTCGTGCATGTTCGTGAGAACAGTATATTCACAAAAACATAAATGTTTTCTACAAAAATTCCAATTTTGATCGCGTGGTTTTTGCTCATAAGAGTTTTCAACCAATTTTTATGAAATTTTGCACAAGACATACTGTACAGAAATTTTAAATGTGACAAGTTCTTATTCAATGAGATATGGGTATTATTGAATTATTATTAATTGCGCATACAAAAGAAATATAAATACAATTTTTCATAATTTGATTGCCATGTATAAAGTGCGACTTATATCAAAATTCCATGTCATTGTCAAGAAAATTCAAAAAGATATACGCTGAATATATCGAAATTTGCTGAATGTGACAAAATAATAAGGGATTTCCCAATATTTGGTATACAATTATTTGCTGTAATTTCATTTTTGACTTCAGTTTGCTTATTTAGACGTCATATACGCTCGTTATGCTAAAACACTTCTCTTACAAAGCATCAGACACGCGTCTTCGCTCATTTGCTTAACGGTGCGAGCTTATTCTCGAAATAATGAAATAATGGAAAATAATCGTATACCAATTCGTGAAAAATCCTTTATTATTCAGTTACTTTCATCAAGTTTCGAAATAACAGCTCACAATATTGCGTATATCCCTCTGAGTTTTTATAAAATTCAGTTGGAATTTTCATATAAATTGCACTATATATCTGGGAATCAAATTATGCTTGCAATCGGAATTTTCAATAAGCTGAACTAATGATAACTCGAAGTTTACCGCTGCGCATTCGATTTATCCAGATAATCCGTGGTATTTCCGTGAATATATGCTACTAGCTATAATACCCGGCACTGCCCGGGTTTTCTTCAGTGAGGCTTTTTGGATCACGCGATTTCCCCTTCTTTCTTTGAGGGACATACAAACCGTGTCTAAGTTAACCAATATGGCGACTCTTGAAAGAAACAAATCCAGAAACGTAGAAATGAATACATTTTTTTCCCTTTTTTAAGGGGCGTTAGGTATTTTGATGCCCCCCCCCCCTGAACTTCAAGTTATCGAGATCTGCCTGTTTTCAGCCTCCAGAAATGCTTAATTAAAGCTGTGGAATGTTTCGATGTATTCCGATTTTACGGGTTCATAATTAATTTTAAATCATTAATTAATTAATTTTAATCAAAAGACATTATCATGCTTGAGAAAATATGAATAAAAAATTGAAAAATCAATGTTATTGTACGAATATCCAACTCAAAAAGCCGGTCCGGCTAATTACTTCATATTTAATCTTCTAGGCTTCGTATATCTCTAAGCGAATTCAATATTTCAAAAATCTAGAATTCTATACAATTTTTAAAATTACTGATGTGGCAGGAAACCCCCACTAAATTTCCGCATTTCTGCATTAAAATCGGCAATTTTACAACTGATTTCCATGAGATCATCCTTTGCCTGTCCCTCAAAGTGATGCTGATGATGACTCTGACGACTATTGAAAAAGCGGCAAGCCATTGTAAAGGCATAAACATGTCTGAAACGCATTGCTAGGGAACCACGGTAACCAAAGTAAACGTTCCGAAAGTGATTGTTGAGGCCCAAAAACCATTGTTGCCCGACAGTTTTTTGCCCATTTCGGGCATTTGCCCTGCTCTGACGAAATTTTAAAGTAGCCTATCGTTTAAGTCGGGTCCCATTTGGTATATATGCAAAATTTGGCGATGATCGATCTAAAATTGTAGATTTGTATAGAGAACATACACACACACAGACACACAGAAAGGCAGACAGAAAATCAATTTTATATACACAGATTTTCACGAAAATGCACAGAAGTGTTGCACAAAAATAGTAAAACATTCTGTTGAAGTTTCAAGTCATTTGCAGCTTTATCTGATGCAGGGGAGGTCAAAATATGCTTTTTCCTTATTTGATTTTTTGGTGGTCATCTAAATGCATTCGTGACTAAATTTTTCACAGGAAATGGTGAGTGCTAACACAGGGTGAGTACACACTATAAATGACCGAGATTTCAGAACGGCTCGTTCAGTATTTTTCTACACTCTACACGTTCACTACACGTGCACGCTCATTCAAACATGTACCAATTCGGCAGAAGTTCCGCAGAGGAATGTGGACGAGGTGCATGCGTGGTTTGGTAGTAGTATTTTTCTAGAAATTCGAGGAAATGTCTAAACTCTAAAAAGGACACAGACTTTTGACAATACAGTGTAGACTGCGGTAAGAGTTATAGTCATATCACTCACTCACAGGAAAAAGTAATAAATAAATATAGTTAACTCAACATTGTATTTAGTGCTGGGCATTCTAAAAAATATCCATCATCAGTTATAAAAACATTATAAAATTATTGTATTTTCTTCTCATTAAATATTTACAGATATGAACAATATTTAGGCCTTGAATATTCCACATATTCTCAAGAATCATATTTGCTGTTTTACTGTTTCGATAAGCTGACAAAAAGACTTATGAACGGGATGGGAGTACGTATAGTGAACAGTGGGAGGCGATTGTCCTCATATGCCCTCTGTATATTCACCTATGACTGCTTTATTTTTAGGTGTATCAACATGGAACTTGGTTGATTTAAATGAACCAATGCCATTGAATAGAATCGGAACATAGAAACCATTACTTAGATGCATAAGAACGGAGCTACCTTATCATTTTGTACATGAAATGCTTCATTTATACCGAAGAAAGTCCCATAACTCCCATAACTGCACTTTGATGGTTATCTGCAGCCGCAGATGCCACGTTTCTCGTATGCAATGTCATACATTTATAATGTTAGTATTAGATGTAGACATTCCCGTATACCTCTGATGCTCGGCGAGAAAGAAACGAGACCTTTTATTCGGGATAATTTAGAGAAAAAGTAAAAGAGTGAATGGGCTATTGTTCAAAAGAATAAACTGTAAACCGATAACACGAGAAATATTGAACATCCATTAGGTGCATTGTTTTCAAACGAACTAATGCATTCGCCGCGATCGCAGTAAAACTCTGCTGCGAACCGCCATCGCATCGGCACTCAGCGCAATAACAGTAATAAACTTATTGATGCGAGTTGTTGAAACTTCACATGAGAATTCATTGCATTTGATCTTTTTGACAGCCATTTGTACTTCATGAGATGGGCTGGGGGGAAGTATACTCAAAGGAGAGAGAGCAAGAGCTAGTGATATTCATCGGATGGTAATTTTTACGGCGGAACACCAATAATTTTCTATCTTATCTATTCTCTGATATCAACCAGTTCCTAAGATCGATTTAATCGCTGCTGGAAGTAGAAGTGCAAAGCCATTTAAAAATCGATGCCTAGCGTAAATGTTACTACCGCGTGATGTTCGACGAATTGGCCGCAAACTTACGCCCGGTATCCAGCCATTTCTACTCTAAGAAAAAGATAAAAACAAACAGAAAGAAAAGATAAGAGTATACGTGGATGTGTATACTTTGATCTATCAATCTTCTAAGATAATATTGAAAAATTTCCTGAACGTTATCATTAAAAATTCCATACGGAATCAATACTTTCACGTAAAAGAATTTTCTAATATCCTTAAAACGTATTCATTCTTCCGACAAGGTGGGCCTAATATAGATCAGCAGATTTTTGGAATCACTTTTTGGATGGGAAAATTCTAAAATTCCACTTGATTACTGTAAATAATAGGCGTCTATAATTGAAGTACGAATATTTTCAGCAATTTGTAGCCGTAACTATTCATTATGCTCGTATAACTACGAGATTTTGGGAACCTTTGCATAAATGGATTAGAAAAATGTTGAAACAAACAAAAAAAAAATCAGATTAATTTTATTGCATTTTTTTAATTATCAATTTACAAATTTTAATTGCATGTCAGTGTTTCTCAACCCTGTTTTTGCGGAAACCTTGTAATAATAGGTGTATTTATGTTTTACCAATTGTAAAACAGTGGCTTTCAACCTTTGGAAGCCCACGGTCCTCCTGCTCCTAATCAGATCATGAGGTCTCAATGAAAAGATATCAGCAGAGGTGGTCGAGGAAGACCTGGGGCCACATGTTGGAAGCTGTGCGTGTATATGTTATGAACCTAACGTGAAATTTGTTTGTGTGTAATGCTTGTTGTAGTGCTGCCGTATATTTTCAAAATATGAGTGAAGTGTAATGATCGAATATTTGTACCGTTGTAGGCCTGTTGTTCTCGGTGGCGAGACTTTTCAATGAGGTGGATCGGCTCGCATTCCCACCTCGAAGGTAGGAACTACAAAAAATCAACTTCAGCCGACCACCACTGCGGTGCCGGTGGGATTCAAACTAACGTTTTCACGATACCTGTCCGTCACTACGACGGACGTCAGGACGTAAAAAGGTACTTTGTTGTGCCAGCTGTTTAGTAAAGAAGTCTTTTTCGGGACACTAAATTTTTAGAGAAAAAAAAAAAATTTCACCTGAAAAACCAGAATTAATTAATTTATTTATTTACAACAATCCAAGAAGGCATCTAATGCATTCACACTGGAAAAGTAATAATAATAATAATAATAATAAATAAAAATTGTGTGAGTAGGGAAAGCACTTCGTATACGGAACCAAGTCGAAATCCTCAATAGCGGAAGAAAATCTTGCTTGTGAGGCGTACACAAGTTCTGATGGCAGAGTGTTCCAGATTCTGGCCACACGGCATCTGTACCCGAGTGAAAAGCAATCTCTTCTTGCCGTTGGTATTCTTATTTGAAAGCGATGCCTCCGTTGGTTAACTTGGCTGTCTATGATCTCGAAGAAAGATTCTCCCGCTGGTAGATAAAATATATGGTGGACTAGGTTGTAACATATCTTCAGATCTGCAGCGATTCTACGCCATTAGAGGCAGGCCTCTTGCAATAAGACCAGTTATTCATGCCGGTAGTGCCTCGTAAAATTTAGTGCCCGAGTGGCGTGGTGGTAAGATACTTGCCTACCATCGTGAAGGTTGCCGTCACTTTCCCAGGTTCAAACCCAGAAGGACGATGCCAATAGGATATTTTTCCTAACGAGCTTTCACATTTCCAACCAATCTCATTAATGTCAGTAAATTTAAATACAACGATATGGCCAGAGTTGGTGTTTGGTGAAGTAGCTACTCATGCCAGCTATTCGTTTGGTAACGGAACTCTGTGACTTTTAGAGGAGCTTTATGTCCTTAATTTTTTAAGAGCTCCATATTTGTGAACAGAAATCCAGAGTCGGGACAACGTATGCACAGAAAGCATATGACAACGTATGTGCATCACATTTGCGGTATGTCGTGCATAAAATGTATGAAATTCTCTTAGCGTTGCAAACTATGTCATGATAATGTTCAGTGAAAACTACGTTACAAAGGCAACGAACCTCTTTTGTTAGAAATCGTGTGAGTTGATAATGACACCTTTGAATCCTTTCCTTGTAAGTTTGTCAATTTTATCGATGATTATGCATAGTACCCACAAGTAATTTAAGTACTAAAGGAATCATCACACAATTTTACCGGTGATTACGAATTCATAATACCCAAGCCTCGCGTCGGTGGTAAACATGATAAATCGTACAATATGATATATACTATGCATGGCAATTCATAAATGTATTGTATCATTATAAAGGGTGCGATCGTAAAATTTGTTTTCTTTACATCGGGGTCCGACTGTACCGGGGTCATATTTATCAAATTCACGAAAATTATTTTGCATAATCACCGTTGAAATGTTGTTTTCGGTATTCGGCAAAAACATTACCAAAACGATTCGCAAGTGTTCATAACAAACCGATTTATATCACATTTACCGCAACGTGTACAATATGTTATATATATTCTAAAATATTGAGCGGATATTTATTTAAATTGAGATTTAGGCAAAATTTTCATGCGGAACTCCGTGTATTTTCACCCTATCAATATTATTTTGTGCAACTGAAAGATATAGAGATAGAAATGAGAGAAGAGGTACGAGGAGTATATAACAAGGGAAAAATAAAAGTTTTCATGCGGAGAGAAACCTAAAAAAAAAAAAATAGTAGATAGAAACATCGCTCAATTTCAAGGAAATATCTCACATTCCTCTTCTACTCGCTTTGTTAACTGTAGCCTATCTCGCGAGATTTAGGAACGCGTCTATGAAAAATGAGGGGGAAAAACAAATATTTACGTCAATGCCATTTTTCTAGACTTCCAAAATCTAAAGCCTGCGGATCTCGGACATTTTCTTGGAATTGACTGGAGACCGTACCTTCTAGTTTGGAGACAATATCAATTTATCTTGAAGACATCGCAGCTGAGCGGAAGAGAGATGCATCTGAGACGGTGTTTTTAACCTGTATGGAAATTATTACCCACTTCTAATCTAATTATTTACAGAGCAAAATGGGTAAACGGAAAGATTCTCAAGATTCCCCCTAGTGACAGCCGGAGCGATTCTCATCTGCTTCATGAAAGAGTTCAGGATATTCTGTATTCAATTGTGGTTGAGCCGTTTTGTATAAGAATCTTTCACTGTGGTATTGTTGAAATTTAACATTTATATGAAATGCATAATGGAATGATTTAATCTGTTGAGATCACTTGTTAAGCTGGGTGAATAAATAATGTAAGGGATTTTGATTCGTGAGGTTGTTTTATCTGGATGAGTCCCCGAAATACGTAGCTATCGAAAATGCCTAAGAGAAGTGGAAGTTTGAGGTTTGCTGCTGTGAGAAAATGTAAGAAAGTAATGGTTTCTTGATATGTAACTGTTCATTTATTATCCGAAATTTCGCTTGAATACTGTATTAAACGAGACACGAATTTTTCGTTGCAACCGGGGTGAGCATGAGATACCTGGGCTTTCTCAGAGCATTCTATGACTCATTGCCTACAGACATTCACAAATTCATTATAGAGAGCATATTGATCAATTTTATATGAAACTGGAATGGATGATTTTTTTTTAAATATACATATTACGCGGTGAACGCAATAAATCCGGCTATTAGAGTATATTAACAGGTTATTATGCATAATCGCCAAGTATTTTGTTAAGTTTGATAAATTTCAATAAATTAATCACTTTTACCGGTGATTATGCATATTGCTCAAGTGTCGTTGGTAAATTTGATACATCGCCCTAATTTAATAACTTTTACCAGCGATTATGCATTTTACCCCAGCATTGTTAGTAAATTTTTGAAGAGCTAAAAAAAATTATCACTTTTACCGAAGATTATGTATAATAACCAAGCGTCGCGTCGTTGGTGAACATGGTAAATCGTGCTATATGATATACTATACATGATAATTCTTACATGTATCGCGTCATTATATCGGAGAACGATCGTAAAATTTGCTATAATTATATCGTTGTCTCTGACTATATATTCATCACACATACCAGACTCACCTGGAATTCATTTCATATTTATCAAAATTTCATCAATTATACATGTATTATGCATAATCACATGCAAAGCCGTTAAATTTCAAGTATTTATCAAATTTAGCAGACACCTTGTTGTTATGCATATTCGCCGGTAAAAGTGATGAATTTATCAAATTTGCCAAGATGACCGGTAAGTATGGATAATAACCGTTAATATGCATATTAACCGCATTTACCGTACATATTTACTTATCTCGTTATTTTCTGTGCGGAAAAAGCTGTGCGGATGCCTTCTATAGAGAGCTTTTGTAACTATGCTTTAGATTACAAATATCTCAGCGTGTTGAAAGTTAAAAGCGCAAGTTAAATAGTTAAAAGTACAGATTTTTGTTTTGCCTGTGCTATTGGTACATATCGATATTTCTAATCTATATAGGCTCCGCAAAACTCTGTTCCAATTTGTGTCCCTTGCCGATGAAGATTCTACGAAGCAAGAGGCATGAATATAAAATTTTTAAGATGATATTCGGCTTTCCGATTGGTGTACTGTATGGATACGGTAAGTTTAATCAGTTATTATAGGAAAAAATCCTGGACAAATTGAAATAGAAAAAAAAAATCAACCAATTGGCATAAAAAAGTGCGGTTTGCACAAAAAAACTTACCGTGGCCTAGCATTTTTTTTTAAAAATTAAAAAGAACATTTAAAAAAAAAAAATCACTCATAGGTGACGCATTTGTGACTCTTGTAAACAGACCATGACACCACCGCATCATCAACTACAAAAACAAACGATACAATTTTTATATTTCATTATCATAGACGCATTAAATCTGTATTCAAGTAATGGTGTTTCATTTATAAAAAAAATATTCTAATAATGTATGATATTGATTTCTCCACTGTAGTAACATTAGTACTACATATACCTTTCAATATCACGTTGTAGCTCTGCACTGGCTCGTTTTGTCACAATTGCAACTGAACGATTTCAACAACGCATCTATTGCTATCATTGTATGTTTGGCTATGGGATGCGGATTTGCATTGTCTTCACAGTTCCGATGCATCATGGTCCTCGTCATTCCAATGATGTGCGGACGAAGCGGACGTACATACATAAGTGCTCGTATCATTACACAAGTGCTGGCTGGTGGGTATTTCACTCAAACCCACTAAATATGTATGCCATAATTATTATTATTCTACTTCTCTTACAAGTCGTTACGTGTACGACCATAACATTATTCATTAGAGCAATATGTAAGTTGCTTTTCGATTATTGCACTCTCAGTGATGCTTATTTATCGGAATGCTATTAATTATTATTATTTAACTTTAGGTCCCGTAGAGAATGTCATGTCGAACGGGCATGAATCTCTCCGTGTCCTGAGCTGTATAATAACACTTACGTTGAACCATACGGCCGAGAGATTTAAGTTGATGTTTAAACCAATAAAAGGGATCATACACGAATTCGCGGTAAGTTTTTTTTTTCGATATTTCTTTTGTCCGTGTCAGAAACTTTCTTGACATGGGGGGTACAACAGAAATGATGAAAACATGACCACAGGAAAAGATTGCTACCGCAGGGTGTTCCATACCGAGTCCTTTCAGTAAATACAAAAAGTTTGCCGGTCGGAATCGGAAATAAATTGTAGGTCCCGGTGTAATTAGCCCTCGTATCCACGGAATGACCATGGTACGACAAAAGTGGTCAGAAATGATCAAACGATATTTCTTTCATGTACAAAATGACGTTATATTAGTTGTCGTGAGAGCGTTTTTTATATCTCTTTATATCATTTTTTTTATATCTTTAAGTCTTTTTACTGTATTGAAAAGAAAAGTAAATATTATTGGAGTAAAAATTACTCTATAATCGAGTACTTTTTGTGCTTTCTTCCGCCGATCCACGGTCTGGCCAACACCATCTATAGCAGAAGGCCTCCACTCAAAGCTCATGACGTCACTGAAGAAGACCATCTCACCTATAGCCATTGGATATAGCAGGCCGATGCATGCGCTATTTTTACCCTTTTTGTAGTATATCCAATGCATAGGTGGAGATAGACTTGAAAGTCTTTAGGGGAGAGCACGATAATGATGATGATGTCAATTCATATTCACATATACACTAGATCAGTCTATTCCACCTTTGACGCTGGGGGGGCAATGCCCCCCTCCCCCCCATGCCCCTATTCCGTATCTCCGTATCTCCGCCCATGATCTAATGACTATAGGTAAGATGACCGTCTTCAGTGACGTCACAAGTTTGCGGCGTGGATACCTTCTGCTATAGATGGTGTTGGTGTGGCTGCCTTTTTATCTTCAGTGAAAGCCTTTTAAATTTTCCCAAACGCCAGAAAAAATGCGTTGTTTTTCTTGTTCTTTCATCGTCATAAAAATTCTAATACACAATGCCATTTTCTAATTATTTTCTCACGCTATCATGGGGAAAATAATTAGTAAGTGCTGGACTAGTTGTCACATGATGAATTTGACCAATTAGAATATAGCATTCCAATCAAAGATTTCGAAATCTATGCGCGTCACACACTTCTTGGCGGGAACGTTTAGGGTACAGAGGTCCAGTTCTTTCCGGCCAGACTGGCCCGGGTCACTTCACTAGAATTCAATTTGAAATAAAAAATGTAATGAATTAGAATGTAGTAAAAGTGGCTCCTGCCTGTTTATAAGGTAATTTTTCTTTTTAATGTGAATTTTGCTTTTTGCTTGAATTGACTTCCTTTACCGCGGCCGAATTCACATTTCAAGTGTTTAAAGTGATTTGATTGAAGAATTCAATTAATAATATTTTAAACTATACTTGAAGGGAACAGATGATTAAAATTAAATTGTTGAACAAAACGCAATGTTTCAGATATTCTTTTTTTGATGCGTATAATGTTTATTTATTTAATTGTTATTACGCTCGTGATCTGTCCTCACGACACAATTATATCATGATAATGCATTTATAATCCGACTAGTTCCATAGCAAGACTCACAAAAAGAATATTGCTGCCGATGGAAATGATATCTAAATATATATTGAAAAATACTAATGGGAAAATATTTAATTTTCAACTTTTTTTAGCTGTCGTATAAAATTTCAAGTAGTATCATTGAATAAATCTTCTTGAAGAATTTTGATTGAATTCTTGCAGTAAACCGTTGAGTGATGAGTCAACAAAGTACACGATGATGTGATCTAACGCTATCGTAATTTAAATATAAAATGAATAAGCTTTTAAGTCTCAGTAGAGCTTATTACTGTCATTTTATATGGTAATGTTCTTTAATTAAAGTAATTATAACTTCATTATCAATACCATTTTAATGTTCGCCGTTCTAGAAATACACGGTTTAAAAAGATCGAAATGCGTAAAATCGCATAAAATATTAAATAAATTCATATTTAGAATTTGAATACTTTATTCCAACAAAATAAACTTCTTATATTTAAATTATTTTACGAATTTGGAACTTATAAATAATCTTTAATACAATAAAACGATTCAAAAACTATTTTCTAATTTATACTAGTTTGAAATTTGCAAAACCAGTTAAAGTTGGAAATAAAATATTTTATAATTTTTTTCCTTTCCATTATCAATTTTTCATTATTTTAGATATGCACTTTTTCACTCAAAAAGAACTTGGAAATCTAAATTTCAGGATTTAAAGAAACTCAAAAGAAAAGTTTACGCACATCAATGATTAAATTTTTCTTCTTTTTTTTATAGAAATTTTGTTCACAGTTTCTTTTCTTGTTAAAAAAATACTAGATTAGAGTTTTATTCAATAAAATATTCAAAGTTTCAGAACTTGAGAAGTTTGAGGGAAAATACGCATGTACATACTTGTATAGGGGAAATTGTTGTACCTTCAGCATTGAAACAGTTAAAATAGTTTCAACATTATTGCATTCTATCTGATGATTTTGGGGTGCAAGGGATTAGAAATACTTAACATTACCAAAATGGACGTCGTTTCAGCCCTTTGGTTGATAGGTTTTGCCAAACAGGTATAAAATTGTGTTCTTTTTTTCGTTTGTTTCTCCTAAACATTGCAATCTTAGTTAACTCTATATTTAGCAGTAATAATTTATGTTGTGCGGCGATTTTGAAAAATCCAGGAAATGCATACGAAGCTCTGTAAATAAATGTTTAGATATTTTCATGAATGGTCAGCATCGTGTACCTTGGAACAAAAAAGATCTTGTACCGTGGAATCGTATGAAACTTAAAATCGTCAAATTAAACCTTGGGATTTTAATTTAAACTAAGTTTTAACTCTTCTTTTGCTTTTTTTTATGTAATAACAATTTATATTTTTGTTCTATACTCTTCTCCTAGGAGAAAACTTAAAGCATCCTCATTTCTTCCCTTCCATCCATTTTTGGTAAATTTCTGATCAAATTTAATGGAAAGTAAAGTTGGCAATTTGGGCTGTTTTTAGGCGATTTCCAACAAAAATTTTTACCAAGCGAATTTTCTTAGGAAGACAGTGGAAGAAATATTTATTACCCATCAGTACCAGGTATATCAAATGCTGACGTCACGGATGATGCATCTCCAATGCAATCACATCAGCATCAAAGGAACTGATAGATCTAAAGATGTTAAAACATTCCATAGTACTTTCTACAAGTATAACATAAAACGATTATGTATTTACTTTATATAAATACGTCTCTTCTCAGGGTGATTATTTAATTCCATTATGCCACTATTATCAACGGTTCACCAGTAAAATGCGGCGAGGGGAATTATATAATTTCCCTATATTAATAATAATTATGTCAGCCTATTACTTGTTCTATACATTAATAATCGTTTTTGAATCATTATTTACACCTTTTTCATTTGAATTTATGATTTGTATCTCAAAAATATTGATTCATTTTTCCCCAGTAATATTTGTTTGCAATTTTACCCTATTTCAAGCTACAAGACCAGTTTTTTTCACTTTGGAACATTTTAGTCTGCTTTAAAAAAAAAATCAATTCTTTTTTTCTACGTTAAACACTATGATTAACAAGAACAGAAAAATTCAATGTATTTTGCATTGTGTATAAACCCTGTGTGTCTATTTTTTGAAATTTACTGAATATTTTACATATGGTCAGTGGAATTTTCAATTGATCATTTTAATTACATTAATAGAACGCCAAGGATACATTACAAGAAGACGTTCGGGAAATAGATAAGACCTTCGAACCCATCGGAAATGAGGTTTGTTCATAAGTTTCAAAACTTTACTCATTCAGTTTTCTTATTTATAAAATTCATAAAGAGATTTTTATTAAAAGTGATAATAAGCTTCTACTTATACGATTAATGTATGATCTAGTTTATGAGTGATATTTACATTCTTCGTTGGAACTAAGACTTATATGTATAAGAATATATCGATACAAAACAACTTGGATCATTTCGTGATCCTTTTATTTTTTAAACAAAACAGCAGCGACTCTTCCTTGCTTCATTAGATGCTGATCATGGGCGTTACATTAAATTAATGTCCGTAGTTAATGATCAGTAGCAAGAAAGGATTTTCCTGTAAGATTCAAACTACTCCGCGGTTAATGACTACGGTAATGTCACTAATTTGGTCAGTCAACTGTAATAATCACTGGCAAGAAAACAAAAGTAATAACGAACAAATTCTCATAAATAATGCAGAAAAATTTCACGAGAAAAACACATTGCTTTCATTGTCGAACATTATACCTGACATTAAATGTTAAAATATTATAGACTTCTCAAGAAATTGATATTATTTTGTATCTTTTTTCTCCTTCGACAAAATGAAAACCACCTTGCGATAATGACATCCACTTTATTTTCCCAATCACCAAAAGATTTTCAAAGGCCATGCGCTAGTGTTTTCAGAAGAGTAAATACTTCAGAATGATTCGAAAAGGCAATTACTGACAGTAAAATCCTATCTTTTCTTATTTGTAACAGGTCAAGAACGAAGACGAGGTGAAGAAAGCGATATCGGACACGGAACAATTGGACAAAGAGCTTGGATCGAAATCTCGAGTGGATATTGTTCGGAACAAGTTTGATATCCTGCAGATGAAAAGCAAATCTTTAGGGACAGAAACGGAAGCTAAATACGGAATGAAATCCGAATTACGTTGCGAAGGTACTAACCCTTTCGAAATAACATTTTTTTTTCGCAACAAAAATCTTTATCTGAAATGTATGAAATGCACAAAAAAAATGAACAAAAGAGTTATAAACAATAAAATGTCCTATAAAATCAAAAATGCGAAACTTTCACTCATGATCTTTCAGTTTAAAACTTGAAGAGTTGCGTTGAAAAAATATCATCTTTGAACTATTTTTCAGTCACTTTGAATGTTTTTTTTTTATTTATCAAAATAGATTCTTTGTTGTATAACAATTGGAGACAATGGTAATTTGCTCTATGTATAAATTTAGACAGAACCATGAATTATTATTAGTAAGCATGGGAATATTCAAATTTGCAACAAAGAAAGTCGCTTAATTGAAGTATAAGTTCATCACTCAATATCATTACTTTCACGATTTCCACGAGTTGAAAGAATTCAGTTGCAATTAATGAATGGAATTCTGTGATACAGGGGTCTTCATCATGTTGTTCAAACATGACCCTCGGAGCTTTTTGCCGTGGATCGCCGACCATCTTGAGAAAATAGTCACTTAACATGGAAAAATGATTTAAAAAATTATTACAAAAAAAAAAATATATATATATATAAATATATATATATATTGAAAAGCACTGGCCGATGAAATCTGTACTGTTGTATTTAGGACTGCCAGTTGCTCTCCAGATTCAAAAGTAATACTGTGCATTTGATACACAACCCATTTGTACCCACTGTACTCATATTTGAGTACAGCGAGGATTCAGTTTGTGTAATATTTTAGCCTTGTAGCTAGATTTTAGCACGTGTAGATGACAGCCCTACTCAGGGGTTGGCATCGAAAAAATTCTCGAGAAGTCATTTCTGTGGGTTAGAAATGAACTCTTCAAGTTTGTATATTTTATTATCTCGTGAGTACTTTTGTTTTCCACTTTATATTACCGACATTATATTGTTATTTTCACTGAACTTATTATTTTGTAATTGTTTCGGGGGGGGGGGGGATAGATAAAGTTTGATGTGAATCGCTAACACAATTCAATTTCCTTTCACTTCAACTTTTTTTTTTTCAAATATATCTCCATGTTTTAGCTCCCTAAATTAACGACCCTGATGGTCCAGTGTCATACTTCCTGTTAATGTATTTTAAATTATCGTAATATTTTTATTTGGTACAATTTCAACAGAATATCTTAATATCAAAATGGAATTCAAAGCGCATCAAGGCGCAAGTTTAAACGGGTTAAATGGGACGGCGTAATGAATTCATGGAACCCGGAGTCAAAACATGTCTTGACCTACGATTTCATATAATTATTTCGAGAGGCAAAGTTCGGCATACAAATGGAGACTCATACGGTAATGTGGGGCTTCTTCTAGAAAGTGAAAAGAAATCTAAATCTTCCTCTTAAAGTCTCACCACAGAGAACAACATGTATACAACGATAAAATAATTCAATCATCATACTCAAGTAGTAGTACAAAAAGTTCATGGCAGATGGTAGCACTACACATAACAAGCATTACACAGAAACAAACTTCACATTAGGTCCACAACTCGCACAAGCAACATCTACCAATTCGTTGGAAGCTCCGCAGGAGAATATGGACGAGGTGTATGTGCGATTTAGTAGTCCATGGACGATAGCCATGAAACGATGGGAAGCCAAGTGTGACCAGAGAACGAGACGATGGAAAGGTCCATTTCAAAATGGCATTCACATGCTGAACTCTGTCTCTATATCGCATTCAAAGTTTGCTTATACTGTCGGTATCTGTTGAATTAGACATTATTGTCTATCTATTACATGTTTAAAAAGAACACGATTTGTAAAATAAAGAAAAAACAAATACAAAGGCCACAATAAAATTCCTAATGAAGTGGCTGAAAAATAGATGCCCATAAAAAATGTGGATGTCGAATATACATCTAAACTCTACCAAAAATATAGAACCTAATAAGAGCAATAAAAAACCGACAATTATGAAAAATATATAAATATACTGCCCATAAAAAATTATGGATTGTCTCATCAAAATATGGATAGCTTCTTGATTTATACCAATATATTAATCGTATTTCTTTTTAAACGCGGCAATTCTGTTACAATTCACGATCCCTGGAGGTAAGCTAATCCATTTATTCACAACCCTATGCGAGAATTACTCCCTGTAACACCACGACCTAGAACAATCCCTTTCCAGACGATATTGGTGTCCCCTTGCCGAAGCAGTTGATTGAAGATGTATTAATAATTCATAGTCCATTTCATCTATTTCATTGCAAATTTTAAACACTTCTGTCATATTCTCCCCAAACACTTACGCTCTTCTAATGTAAGCATTTTAAAAAAATCAAGCCTCTCTTCATAACTTAAACCCCGTGTGCCATCAAGAGCACGCGAGGCTCATAAAACGAAAAGAAACGATTTATTGTAATATGAAACTGCAACTAAACTATGTATTTATTTGATTGGTAAGTAAATAATTGTTTAAATCTGATTTTTAGACATGGAAAAAAATAGCATGAGTTGTTTATTTTTTTCTTGTTTATGAAAAAAGGAAATGAACATTTAAATAATTTAAGAAAGTCATTTTTGATCCATTATGACTGAGATATATATTTTTAGGACTATAACGGTTTTTACATAATCTTATTTTTTTCAGATTTAAATTTCAAGTGAAATATGTTTAGTTTCTGAAATTTTTCAATGGCATGCCGTGACGTGCCATTATGAGAAAATTGGAAAACAACTATAAGTAAATGAATTTCATAACTGAAACTTTCGTCACCGAATACATGTAATTCCTGTGAATTCTATTCTCATCATAAACATCCAGACTCTCTGATACGTTCTCGAATTTTTTTCCCTTAGAAATCTTCACAACGGGCGTCAGAGGCTGCCGTCGTAGTTTCGGCAGAGCCTTCGACAATTGTCTCTCTGCTGTGCCCGTAGTAGGATACCTTTTGTGTTGGCCAATGAAACTCACGTTCATTTGTGACATAGCTGCCTGTAAGTGATTTGGTTTGGAATACTTATTTTGATTAACAAAATTATTTAATTTTTTTATTACTTAGTTAATTAGATTCTAACACTTTTTGTCTAAAAATAAAATATTCGATGATTTTTTTTCTTGTAGCTTTTATAGGCAATAGAGCTTGTGATTCTAAAAATGCTCTTAGTCCGGGTTTTGGGGAGAGCGTCGAAACAGCTCAGAAAGTTACCGAGGAATTTCATAAAAACTTCGAAGTGAAAATGCAATACAAGGTAAGAAATAAGACTTAAAAAAACAGCATTTTCTATAACTTTTTAATTAATTTTAAATTCATAATTAGATTATACTAATCACATTAGTCTCAAAGGCACTGAGTAATTCTCAGATGAATTATACTCTAATTAGAGCAGATTCATGCACAGAAACGATAGCATTCAAGATTAAAGAAGAACATACTCGAAATTGAATAATGAGAAGAAAGTACTTGAGTAATGAGATTAATGTAAAAAAGACAACACACACACACACACACACACACACACACACACACACACACACACACACACACACACACACACACACACACACACACACACACACACACACACACACACACACACACACACACACACACACACACACACACACACACACACACACACACACACACACACACACACACACACACACACACACACACACACACACACACACACACACACACACACACACACACACACACACACACACACACACACACACACACACACAGAGAGAGAGAGAGAGAAAGGCCCTCAAGTTTCAGGGCAATTGCACCCAAATTAGTTCAGCATCTCTCGTGAGCCACTTCCAAGTCATCAACGGGACTTTTCTGAATTGGTGTTTTGTATCCAGTATAATATGCTTGTGCTCTTCTCTCGATACCATTGTCTTTTTTTTTTTCTTCTCTCTACTTCGGTTAATAGCTGATTATACCCGAGGAGAAAGTCGATCAGATCATGCCAGAGGACGTTGGGAAAGCATTGGAAAAAAGATTCGAGGTCAGGAGGAAGCAATTCGAGTTCTTGATGAAAACTTTGAATAGACTTTTGACCTTCATGTTGTTGCTCGTTTTCTATGAGTAAGTGACAGTCATTAATCAGCATCACTTTGAGGGTCAGGGAAAGGGTGATCCTCATAGAAAGCAGTCTTAAAATTGCCGATTTTAATGTAGAAATGCGGAAATTTGGTGGGGTTTTGTGTCACATCAATAATTTTAAAAATTGTATTAAATACACAATTTTTGAAATATTGAGTTCGCTTAGAGATATACGAAGCTCGGAAAATCATGTATGAAGTAATTAGCCGGACCTACTTTCGAGTTAGATATCCATGTAATAACATTGATTTCAACTTTTTATTTATATCTTGTCAAGCATGAAAATTAATGCCTCCGTATTGTCTTTTCATATTCAACTGCATAAATTCTTGTAGTTTAGGATGTTTTAAAATTAATTATGTGTCCGTAAAGTACATCGAAGAAATTCCACAACTTTAATTGAGCATTTTTTGAAGTAGAAATAGGCAGATGCATAACTTGAAGTTCAGGGGGAGGGGGAGTCGAAATACCTAGCGACCCTTTAAAAAAGGAAAAAAATATTCGTTTCTACGTCTATCTAGATTTCTTTTCTATCTCAATCTAGATTTCTTTATTTCATGATTCGCGCAGGAAGTCGCCATATTGATCAACTTAGACACGGTTTGCATGTCCCTCAAAGAAAAAGGGAGATATCACGTGATCCACGAAGCGTCATTGAAAAAAACCCGAGCAGCGCCGGGTATTATAGCTAGTACAATATAAAATAAGTGACACGTAAAAGAGTAAATAATTTTTCTATGTTTCGAATACCTGTTGATGCCTCATACTATAATAAAAAAAAAGAGTTACAATTTAAGCATTGAGAAATATAAATGATGCAATTTAAAAGTCGCAATACAGATTTAAAAATAATCGAATTAAAAAGAATTTATCTTCATTACAAATATTGTACAGGGAGATTACGTATTTCGCCTTGCTGCATTTTATTGGCTAACCGTTGATACTAGAGTGCTTCCACTTAGGAAAAAAATCCAAATAGATCGTGTAGAACTCAGATACGTCATTCATGTTGCAAGGTGTTTTATAGTTATTAAAACTAAAAAAAAATAAGTTGTTATATGGTTACTCTCTGTCATCAAAAACCGAGAAACCATTATTGCGAGTCGATGTCTCCCTTGAAATGTCCCGTGACGGAGAGCAACCGGCCTACAATGGTACAAATATTCAATCGTTACACTTCACCCCTCACAATTTGAGATATAGATGGCAGAACTGAAAAATCAGACGTGACACTAGATACGCACTCCGACCGTTAGGCACACATACTTTGTTACAGACTCTGCCACAAGCTGTGCTGGAAGAGATCTCGATAATGGGATAAGTCCGTGGGCAGAACCTTGGGATTCATTCATTCATCATGTCTTCAGAAATCAAATTAGAAAGTTGTTTCCCTGCCTCTCCTGAGGCAAAAAAAATTCCACGTTTCTAAGTGCAATATTAACAGAGGAACTTGAATTCAAAATCCGAGGGAAGTTGGAAAAGAACAACACGAATCAGGGGAAAAAAAGCGTTGTCCGTTAGTTTATACCATTTATATATCAACTTTCCTTCGATTTTTATATTTTAATATCTCCGCGAATAATGCGATTAGAAACGTGAGTTTTTTTGTTGGCTTCGGGAATGGCAGGGCAACAAATTGATAATTAGGGATTGGAGGAGAGGTAACCGCGTATAAACGATATTTTTTATTTCGATAACTATTCAACGCCATTCAACATGAATGACGTAGCTAAGGCTAGCACACTATTTGGACACTTTCTCTAATTGGAAGTATGCCTCTAGGATGAACAGTTCACCGGTAAAATTCGACAAGGGGAATTATGGAAGCACTCTGTAATTATATAGAATTAAGAAACGATTTTTAAACAATTCTAAAAAAATATTGTTGATTTAGAGATGGTTTCGTTATTTTTTCTGTTTCTTCCAGATCAACTAGATATTGCAATAAATATCTACGTGATATTCAGTTCGATAACATGTATATAACATCATACTTTCGCCACATTGATCATCGCAGAGGATTACAAGTAAGTGTAAACATATCATAGTTGTGTTGCTAGAGTTCTATTTAGATGGCTTTTATGACCGTATTCTCCCGCATTAGCCGACACGTCGGGAGACAGTAAGGAAGAAAATCACGCCGAAAATACCCGTATTTTCCGGCATGCCGGGATATTCGAGCCTCAGATTCTGAAAAATTCGCAAATAACTTTATTCTACAAATCCATTGAATTGGCCAAGTTAATATTGATCAACCTTGATCCTTATCGAGCTTCACTTTTCTTGGCATGCCGGGAACGGACCAGGCCCTCAACATTCAAAACGCTCGTGTTCCTGAAGTTTCGCAACATGCCGCCTAATTCGGGGGATACGGTAATTTGAGTACAAAGTAACCTCTTCTCTTCAATAGAAATAATCGGCCAATTATGTGAGAGAAAAACTGAGTTGTTCCTTTTTACATTACCTGACGACCTTTTGTCCAGGACGAACTAAGCCTTGGAAAAGTGAAAGGATCACCTCAGGAAAACGCGACGAGACTTTTTTTGAGAATGAAATCAATCATCCTGCTCGATTTTCTGACCAGCGCTGAACAATGTTCAAAAAACTTAAGCTGCTCCTAAATAAGAATACCCAGATCGGTGATTCTAGTTGCATCCAGAATAATAACACTATTCAACTCTTAAGTGAAACGTGGGTTGTAATGTGCGAGATACAAAATGTAATTCAGAAAAAATGATCATAGTATCCTGAAGATATTGAGTATCAAATATTTATTTTCTCAACTCTTCAGAAACTTGTTCATTGATGAGAAGAAGAATCATTGAAAAAAAACAATACTTTTGCAAGATGGAATCAGACATTGCAAGATAAGAAATTTGAAAATTTAATTAACTGGGAAAGGTAAAATTTTCGCACATATAAGAAGGATGAAATAACCGTAAATATTAAAATATTCATTTCAGTTTTCTAGTTCTTAAAACAATTCTGGTGATGTAATATTCATAAGTCGTTCTATTTATTTCAGACGCATAAAGCGTTTTCGTTATTGACTCGAAATTTTTGTAATTAAAAACTACCTTCAAAGGTGAAAGAATACTTTTTCATTTCCTTTATACTGAATATTTTATATTTTGGAAGCTATTCATTAAAAAAAAAAGCAAATATATTTCAATTCTTGTTTCAAGTTTATTTTATTTTCGTCATGTTAAGGTGTATCTCATTAACTTTGTGTCATGTACAAATATTTGCACGATAATATTTAAGAATTTAGATGTTGTCATACAATAAATAATTTTTTTCCCCCTACCATGTTTTTTTTTGCTTAGAATCAATTTCTAAGAAACCTCATCGTAAATTTTTGAAAAATTATTCATCATAATATTTAAATTTATACGAGAAGCTCGTTAGCAGTCGTGCTTTACGTATTACATGCTCATTTTTTTTTCTTCAAATATTGTGGTGAACGTCTCATTATATATATATTTTAAAAAGAACTAACCCTATTTTTATAAAACTTTTCACAAATATTTGCTCATGGTTATTACCTTTTGAGATTTTTAATTTCTTTCTAAAAAAATATATTTCCTTTGAGACTGGATCATGTATGAATCGCGGGATTATTTAAAGAAAAAAATTGATGACAAAGTATTAAATAAAGTTCATAGCGTATTTATGTTTGGAACGTGATATTTGAGCATCTGAAACCCAAAATTTATGAGCACGTTTTTTTTTTCCTCATTCGAGCAAATATTTATAAATGTATTTTTTCTTACCTACTAAAATTTTAAAATTTACTTAATAAAAAAAAATTTAAGACAATTGTTACGGGGAAATTTTTATTTCTTAGAAATTAAATGCCCACAGTCAATATTAAACACATTATTAATGAGGAGTGTTTCGAGTTTTGAAATGTTTTGATAAGTTTATATATCGCTTGGAGAGAATTTCTTTTCGTTCTCATATTTCCCATTTACTCTATGTACTGGGTGAATCAAAAGTCCCTGACGCATTTTGAATGACTATTATAAATTTAATAGATTATCAAATAAAAAAAACAGTCTACAGCAAAATGTTTGCTATGATCACTTGAACTTTTTTTTTCGTTCGTAAGTTGTAGGTAAGGAAATTGTTCTGAAGTATAATATTCACTTTATGACTATCCAGATACAGTGCACAACGCTGTGATCTCATTGAGATCCAGCTTGATCTTATCGAGGCACCTTAGGCAGGGATTTCACTATAAAAGTTTGATGAAAGGTTTTTGCAAAAACTTGGAACTACTGGTACTACACTCTCTCGGATGTAATCGATACGCTTATTGTTTTCATGAAAGTATTTTTCACTTTCCCAATCAACCCTTTTGAACAACGAAAAAAGATCTCGTGCACACACACACACACGCACGCACGCACGCACGCACGCACAATGGAATCAGATTTATTTGTATTTTTCTTCGTTAAATTCTTCGTGAAGTGTGGCTAACTTTTGGAATTTTCACTAAAAATTATCTTTGAATTATTGCTAAACTCTCTTTATTATCTATAAAGAAAGATACACAGGATGTGATCAAAGCTATGCGTCTCTAATATATACATAAAAAGCTTAGTTTTTATACTCATCCAATGCTAAATATTTATAATTGGTAATATTTTTTTATTAACCAATTGTAACTGAAAAAATATCATTGAAATGCCAAAAAATTTCCTAAAACTTAGGAAAATGCCTTAATAGTGAAAAATTTCAGAAAAATGCAAATGCCATCAACATCCGGGCCCCGGTGATAAAAATATCCGAATGATAACATTATCTCTAAATCCAATACGCAAAGTCAACTGTATATTTTAGAAAAGTTAATGCACTCATTATTCTTTACCTGTCTGGTCTATAGCCATAAGGCAATCCACTGCCATTTTAGCCCCATCCAGGAGTAAGTTGGATCACAATTGAGTTATCGTGAAGGAAATGGTTTTGAGGATTAATAAGATTAACGGTCGGGTGTTATATATACAGGGTGTCCTGTAAATATCAGTTCGGCCTTTATCTCATCAACAGTTCGTCGTAGAGGCATGGTTTCAGTTTTAAAAAAAGGATCCAAATGTATTCAGGAAACGCTGTGTTCCAGTTTTCAGAATGAAAACACAGTGTGACAAATTATGAGAAATGAAAGTTTTCATACGTTCCCGCTCTCCTCTTACTTCCAGTAAGAAAGTTGTTACCATGCCTCCCATGAGGCTAACAAAAACTTTTCACGTTTCTAGGAGCAAAATTCACTCAATTGAACTCAAAAATCGGAGAAAAATAGGAGAGGAACATCATAAATGATGGAAAGGAGCGTTGTACGTTATGCTGTTCTTTCCAAACTTTTTGGATTCAAATATCTCAGAAAATATTTCACTTAGAAATGTGGGAATTTTTTGGTTGGTTTTAGGAGAGAACAGCAACATTTTGATAGAGTAAATGGGGACCGTATAAAAATTCAGATATTTTTTTTATATTTTTGGCCTAACGGTGTTTTCACTCCCAAAACTGGTACAGGGTGATTTCTGAAAACATTTCAAGCATTTTTTGAACTGGAGCTATACCTCTACGACTAACGGTTGGTGAGATTAATGCTGATTTGGGACCTACAGAACATACCGTACACACAAATGCAAACACAAAGTTCACAAATTGGCAAATTGCCCAACGAGGTGGCTGAAAAAAAGATGGATATAAAAAATATGAATGTCAAATATAGCAAAAATGCAACAACCTAATACAAAACCACATATCACGAAAGAACTAATAATTGATACTATATGTGGATGGCTTTTGTATAAAAGAAACCAAGCGCCATTAAATCAAAACTGAGAGAAAGCTATTTAAAGTTATCTTCGATTCCCAACTCTCTTCGATTCCTATCTCTTCCGTTTGGTAGTTGGTTCAAGTGCACACTGACGGCATCACAGCCTATATGCCACTTGGTTCTATTTAGATAAAAAATCCCACTTCTATCAATAGTTCAGATGTCGGTACATCTCAAAAATTTCAAAAATGGCGCTTGGCCCCTGTTATATAAAAGCAGCCCGTATAATACACTCAATTCCCATAAAAAAGATTAAAGTTGTCACATCTAAGTATGGATAGCTTCTCGATTTATTCCACTATGTTTTTCTTATACTTCTTTTCAAACGTATCAATTGTGCTAGAATTCCGGACCCACAGGAGGTGAGCTATTCCATTTATTCAGAAACCTATTAGAGATAAACTCCCTGCGACAACACAACCTGGAATTGTCCCTTACTAAACGGTACTACTATTTAACCGCATGTATGTGTGTGTGTGCACCTCGTACACATTCCTTTACGGAATTTCTAACGAATCGAACGTGCCGGAATGTCTGTTCTGAGTGTAAGTGTGGCCCTAACATAATTATGTTGCGCTTGTTTTATGTTGCTATCTAATCTTACATTTTCTGAAGTGAAGATGGAAATGTTTGAATTTTCATGTTATGTCAGTATTGTGTTGTAAACCTGCCTGCTCTTTACGGAGAAACTTTTTCAAGTGGGAGACCGGCACTCGCTCTCTCTCTCTCTCACACACACACACATATTTGTGCCTCGAAGCTGGAAAGCCGCAGAAAACCAACTTCAGCTGCCTACCACTACGCCGTTTACTGGTTTCGAACCTGGATTCTCAGGATAAGAGTCCATGACGATGCCCACACGACCGCACAGCGGCACTAAACGATACTGGCGTCCCTTTGTCGAAGCAGTTGAATTGTATGTGTATTAATAACTCACGCTGTCCATCTTATCTATCTGGTTAAAAAGTTTAGACACGTCGATCATATCCCCAACACCTGCGTTCCCCGCAATGTAAACATATTCAATAGACCAAGTCTCTCTTCATAGCTCAAGCCTTGTGTGCCAACAAGAGCACGCGTTGCTCTTCTCTGCATCCCCTCAAACAATGTCCCTGTGTAGGTATAGTCTCCAAAACCTTACGACTTAGGCCTACTCCAGTCCATGACGAACTAAGCCTCGGAAAAGCGAAAGAATGACTTCATGAAATCGCGAAGAGACCTTTTCATGTGAAAATCAGGATGTTTTTTTTTTTAATTACTTCCCACGGCTAAAACGAGTTTCCCAGCTTTATATGAACAAGAAGTTTATCCGTTTTGATTTTATTTTACAGGGAAAAATGACTTTATTGCCTCTAAAGAAGGGTGAACGGCGTGAGTTACTCGCTCCTCTCGAAGTGAGATTTTCCGGAGAGGAGAAAACAAAAATGGTGAAAAGTTTTGTTTGATATTTTGCTATTAGCTGTGTATAATCGAAGTTCTATAATCGAATTTCCCACATATTTAGATTCATTCGGTCGTGAAGCAATTATGGATTGTACAAACAACTATTAATTTCAGTAATTTTACGAACATCGGGAACAAAGTCGATTCGCGATAATGACGCTGTAAATTTCAGCACTGATGATACAAATTTCATGCTTTACATGACAAAACGAATTCCGTGTCCACGCCTTTGTTATGCTGAATAACTGAAATCTGAATTCACGGTCGGTTCGTCTATCCGACGCTGATTTTGCGTGAACCGCATGTCACGAAATAAATCGTGGATTCGAATTCATAAACTCGGAGGATACACGTATGCGCCTCGGCTGTGAGCGTATGTTTATTATTTAGATTTATTCAAGTATTCACTCGCCTTTGTCTAGTAACCGCGGAAATTTAACAGAGAATTACAACGGTGAAGACGAACATGATGAAATGCATTCCGCGAGGCGGGGCGCAAATTGAAATGAATTTAACACTCGTCACACCGGCGGTACGTTCATCATGTGCAATCTCACATCCATGGTTTAAGCTCCATCGATTTAACGCAACTGGACTATAGATGAAAAGAATCTTGTTATTTTGTGGAGGAGGGGAAGGATTCGTACCGATATCCTTGTCTCGATTGGAGGTTTGCAGCTGCTGCCAGAACAGTTCCAGATGCAAATTATCTCACTGGGAAATTATGTATCGCGATCGCTCCTGCGAATATTAAATTTTTAAAACCTATATAGTAATCTCTTGTATTTAATGATTTCATTTCCCAGATGGTGATAAGCGTCGAGCGTAACATAATATTACCACGCGGTTGAGGTAAATGGGACGTGAAATTAATTCGTCTCATAAATAAGATGCGAAGAATTCAAACCCTACTTTCTCCCACTAACAACCAGATTTTGCGCGTCAATGTGCACCGCTGCGAGTAAACAAAGCGTGACAAATTCCATCTCCATCATCAATTAATATATTCCGGAAAACTCGTTGAATTCCTAGAATTCGTATGACAAGGTGTTATGCCCCCCTATACCTCCCATATTCTTTCCGTATATTATTCCTTGGCTTGATGGAATGATTATCGCAGAACTTGTAAAGAAGTGAATCGAGAACTTGGGAATTCTCAAGATATGGCACCAGAATCTTTTTGGAATAAACGCGAGCTGTTTTGAACTTAGCGAGTAATAAACGGCACGTGGGTAGTTTTAAAATAATTACGCTCGGGAAAATATTCCAATATATATACGGACTGTGTATACATTATAATCATTATCGATTTTAATCCTCCGCAGGTTCTTAACTCTTTGAGACTTTTCGGGGAAGCGACGACAGTTTCGATTATCATTTTATTCGATCGAGTGTTTTACGAATTTCTGATGCTCGTGCAGCGGCATTCCTACATCGAGTATAAACAGACCGGTAAGTCAGTAATTAAATGCAAAATTTCACGCGGGAATGATTTTTACGTGAAGGTGAAAAGGAACCTATAAAGAGTAATCCTCTTGAGAAGGATTATAGAAATTTTTCAGTGAACTTTATTCATTAACCTTACTCACTTTTGGCAATAAAACAGATGTGCGCCTATTAGGGCTTCATATTTTATTCAATGGCAACGTGCATATATACAGTAGAACCTGTCAATAAGGGATATTCACACACGCACATGGACTTTTTTCCCCTCAAATAAAGGCGCCCCTTATTCAGAGGTAAACGAGTTTCTCTATTGAAAGGGACACAAGCATGGGAGTCTCAAATAGGGGTGTCCCTTAAACGGAGGTTTGAACAAACCAGAACATGGCTCCCACTATGTCTCAAACAAGGGTATAAGGGAGATTTGACCGTATACCACAAATACATTAATTAAAATCATAGCAGAGCAAAATCAAAAACGATGCAGAGCTGGACAAAACGGTTGCCCGACACATGCCGGGGGAATGTAAGAATTTACCTGACGCATATACTTTTTAATCACACGCTCGACGTTAGCATAATTATGAAATAGTGATTCGGTCGTTGTTGGGGATGTAAAGGACCGTAAAGTCGAGGAATTTGTTGAATCGGAGTTCGTTATATCGGGGTCCGACTATATCTGAAGATTGCTGATATGAAAAAACAGCTTCAGATCAGCTATAGCAGTATATGATCGGCACAAAGGCACAAATAAATTCCGATGTTTTTACAATATAACACTCTTACAGTCCATAGATTATACGATGAAAAATACGGTTCATAAAAGAGGTATAGGAACAACTTGAGAACAGAGAACCTAACATAATAAACTCTTTTACTCTTTGGGACTGAAGCGATACAGTCGCACTGCAACATACCTGAGTTGATAATTTATAAATTTCAAGTATCAATCTTTGTTTCCAGGATCTCATCACGTTAGTTTGATTGTACATGGCAATGGATTTATCGGCAAGTTAGTTCGAAAGATACTGAAAAACTTCGATCAAAAGCATACCATGGACTCGTTGACGAATACCGCACGTAATTATCATTTTCATTTTCATGTACCTACATGATTAGGGTTTTTTTTGAGAGACATTTTTTTGGAATAATCTGTATAAAAATGATAAATTTTTATTTAAATTATTTTTCTCATTATCCAAGAAATGTGAGGCAATGTTGTGTATGTAGCTTTGCCAAATTATTAATATTTGCCAATAAGCTGCGTTATTTGACAATTCTTGATAGTTTTTATTTTATATGACATGTATTCTTCTCTTTCAAGAATGCTTACCTCTTCCCACCATATTCGAAGAACGCGAAATTCTGAATTTGTACTTGATATTTCTTCTTTCCTTCACCATGATAGTCGTAGAAGCGTATGGTTTAAGACTCCGGAGAATAGTTTGTTCTTTCTTCTTTGAAAAGGTAAGTCAACTAAAATAATGATAAACTTATGGAGTAGATACCTCTCAGTCCACAAAATATACAATTTTATGTTACTGTATGCATGATATAATCCGGTAATTATGCATAATCACTAATTATTTAGGTAAGTTTGAAACATTTTCGAATTTTTCACATTTACTTGTGATTATGTATGATCCCCAGCTCAGCTAGTGTTAGTAAATACTTATAACTAGAGCCCGGATTATATGCACTAAAAAGTCGTAAAATATGCTCTAAAGATATGCAAATATGCACCTAAAAATGCAAAAATATGCACCTAAAATGCAAAAATATGCACTTAAAATGCAAAAATATGCACCTAAAAATGCAAAAATATGCACTTAAAAATGCTATAATACAAATAGTGCACTTAAAATGCCAAAATATGTTTTAAACACCCCAGAATACACACTAGAAATCTTGAGAAAGTCAGAAATTTCAAAATATGTACAAACAATGAGAAAATATGCATTAAAAACATTACCGTGCAAAAAAAGGAGATATGTTTTTAAAATGCATCTTTTTTTTTCTATTTCTTCGTGCATGTATTTATTTACAAAAAATATATACCGCATATGCAAATAACTTCTGCATACTTTTTATTCAGTCTCTTTTTACTTTTCAGTTTGTTGTAGCTGCTCAATAACGAAAATACCAGTAACAAAAGAATTTCGACACTATTTCTAAAAAATATTTAAAACTTTGCCATATCTCTAGAAATAGCCTTAGAATAAAACGGTTAATAATTCGTAAAATTCTTTATAAATATGTATTAATTGACTAAATTTCTCCTGCGAGAAAAAAATCGATGTTATGAAAATATTATGAACAATATTTATTTGAAAAAATATTTAAAAAAATTGAATGAGCTTAAATAAACCTTCAAAAATACGCACTTATACTGAACATTCTTTGATTTTATGCATTTATATGCGTTAATGCTAAAAAAGGCCAAAATATGCAAATGCATATGCACATATGCATTTGCATATAATCCGGGCTCTACTTATAACCCTTTCAGACCCTGGTGCCACAAATGTACAGTTAGCTTTTTTTTTCTCCTCTAGAATTATTTTGACCTCAATGAATTAACCCTTACAGCGGCAATCCCGAGCTATCTCGTTCAACTTAGTCCGTTTTATTTTGGGAATCCCGAAATCATTCGGGCTCTTAAAAAGATTTTATATCGGCATTGACAAACTTATATAACGTTGTACTGTTTTCTCCTGCTATAACATGCTTTCCTTTTGTCCTGTTCATCAACTGCCAGTAGACGGAGTCAGCTTTTGATCAAAGTCTGATAACAGAAGGGGAGAGAGACAATGTTTTGCCTTTCCCTTCGAGCTGGCATATAATGAAGCTTACAGCATGAGAACAGAAAACTATAGTTTTTCTTCCCCTCTTCCATGTTTTTATTATTATTATTGGTTTGGGGGGGGGGAAAGCATTTATCAGCTCGCAATCGAAAAAAAAATATTCTGCTTGAAAATAGGTGGCAATTTCAAAAATGTTTAGTGATTTCCACTGCGTCAGTTATAATACTGATCAGGAAAACTTTAAAAACTGCTTAAAGGGTTAAAGGATTGTTTTATCATCAGAGGGTTGCTCAACTTTCCGAGGGGTTTCAAATGAGAAAGTGTTTCCGGGAGAATTTGGTTTATTACATAAAATTTAACAATAAAATTCTGGAAAAAGTTGTATTTAAGGATGAATATACCTTCAACATTTTTTCAAAAAAATCGAGTCCGGAAGATATATGATAAATTGTCAATGAATTACTTAAATTTTGAGGACATTTTCTGCTAACTTCACTGGTTGATGCAGTAGATGGCGCCCCAATTCGCATCTAAAGACCGGCCTCAGCAAATACAAAGGCGAACTCTCCGGACGACCAAACATGAACATCAGCCCTTCAAAGACTCACTTATGTGATTTCTGATCACGAGGTCTTGATGGCGGCTCTCCATTGTAGAGCCGAAACACTTCGACCAGTCGACCAATTAAAATTTTATTTGTCTTAAAAGAATATCAATTTTTGTATAAATTCTGAAATTACTGATTTTATTAATTCAAAATTTTTAATGGTTCTGAAATAATTTTTCTCGCCAATGCTGAAGAAGTTACTGATTAATTACTTACTGCATGTTCAAGTCGTTATTAGATAGGGTTTCAAGAATTATTTTTTTCTCTTAAGGAATTTGTGCTTAAGAGTTTATCTATATGAAATGTATCTATATTTATAACAAAAGAATTCTGAACCTTGTACTTTCCACGTACCCATTGCATTTAGAGTGAAAGCCACGGCCCCCTTCTGCGAATAACACAGTCCCTACTATAAAAATAATGAGTTGTTTTCTCATCCAAGCTCAAGGATTCCCTGGAAGCAAGGACCCGCAACGGATCACAACCATGGATCCATAATTTAAGAACCCCAGTTATAATAGGACTCTTTTAAATGATAATAATCAAAAGTACTTTTTTCTCATGCATTTACACAAATGCCTATGCACAAAAGCTCAAAACTAAACAATCTTCTCTCATAATTTACTTCGTAGAAGTTAAATAATGTAATAAGTATTATTATATTAAGTAACATATAAAAAATACAAATATTATTAAATAATAGTAACTTTTACTTTAAAATTTGAGCCGTTTTTTATTCCCAATTTTTGTGATTTGAAAGACGGATACCTTCATTTTCAGAACTAGGGAAGAAAAATGATGGGGGTTGAAAATACTGTTTTTGGAGAATAATTCCCATGAAATATGAGATAATGTAAATTAGATTATTTCTGTGCATAACTTGACTGAGAAATTGTACCGTTACGCTGCGAAATCTCTATAGGGGAAAAAATAACGAAAGATCTTGTTGGCTTTCTTATTTGGATGCGTGCCACCTGAATATGAGTAATGATTATTCTGTGTGATTCCCCCTCTTCTCTCTCACACGATGAAATTTCTTGCACAGCGTGAGAAACGGCGTGTCCTTTTCCTATACAACGATAGGCTGAAGAAGAGAAAATCCTATCTCCATCATATGCGGCATAGGATACATAAGATGGCCAAGAAGAATGCCATAGCGGTAAGTCTCTGCGCATGTTCTTTTCCACATGTTTATTTCCTCCAGAAAAGTTGACAGTCGTCGCCCCGCACGTGAGCGACAGTGGCGTAATAGGTTTTCGTCACCGGAACATGAATGACTGCCAAGAGACTGTTCTGTCGAGCAAAGAGAAGCGGCAGGGCTTTTTAAGAATTCATGGCATGAAGAGGAACTACCACCTCAACGCGGGCGCCTGACAAGAAGCGCTGACACATCAATTCATAACAAGTAGCAGAACTATGAACTAGAAAGGAGCCAACTAACTGGAACTCAAAACTGAACATTTCGCGCTCAGCGAAATTCCAAATTGTAAAATGGTCACGAAGTTTTTGAATTACAAAAAGGAACACACACCCCTAACTGAAATCACGGCAACTTGTATCATCCGAGTGGAAGTTACACAGATATTTCATTGTAAATGTCAAAGATCTAAAGTCATTTTGCAAAGAAGAAACCAACATTTCAAACGCATGTTTTAGTTGCTTATGGGAGAAATACAGTCATCTAATATTACTGGGGGGGGGGGTGGGTTTCCTACTGTATGTTGACATACCATAACGCTTTAAAAGATTTAAAATAGTGGCTCCAACTTTTTTTTTCATCGAGCGCATATTACTTGAGGGAGCATAGAGCCGCCGCAATGGCAGAAACATCGAAATCACGTGACACGTTGAATAACACAGTTCAAGCCTGGCAAGTTCCACATTGAAATGTACAGTTTGGTCTCTAAATATAGCAATTAACTGTCTTTTAAAGAAACAAAGAAAAGGATAGAGGACTCTTCTAAAGATAAAGAAGATTAAATTATTTCTTTCATTAATTCTGGAATAATTTCTTTCATCAATGCTGAAACTATTTTTTTCATTAATGCTGAAACTATTTCTTACATTAATGCTGAAACTATTTCTTACATTAATGCTGAAACTATTTCTTACATTAATGCTGAAACTATTTCTTACATTAATGCTGCAATGATTTTTTTATTAATTTTAGAAATTAATAAATGTCGTTAATTTTGGAAAAGTTTCAATCATCATTATTTCTGGAATTATGAATTTCGTTATAATTTTTTGAATTATCGATTTTTCATTTATCGTGAAATTACCTCTTTCATTTATTGTGCAATTATATCTTTTATTTATTCTAGAATTTTTCTTTCATTAATTCTTTAATTATTTATTTATTTCATTCTGGGATTCTATCTTTCATTAATTCTGAAATTATCTCTTTCATTAATTCTGAAATTATCTCTTTCATTAATTCTGAAATTATCTCTTTCATTAATTCTGAAATTATCTCTTTCATTAATTCTGAAATTATCTCTTTCATTAATTCTGAAATTATCTCTTTCATTAATGTCAAAATGAAAAAATTCATTGAATAGTTCTAAAGTATTAATTCCAGAGCCAGAACAACGATAAATATATATTTGTTTGATACTATTTTTTTACCAAGCACGGTAATAACAGGAGGTACGAATGTAAACAAAGAGAAAAATACTTTGAGTATTGATAGTATTTTTGCTCGTTTAAAATTAAAATAGAAAACGAGCGCAATCGCTAACGGAAAAAAAAAACTTTTGCAACACACATTCTGCACGAGACATTTCTGCAAGCGAAAGCTAAAAAATTAGGTGTCAAAATTGTTGGTATGACACATATATCTAAATAATTAAAAAAAAAACACCCATTTTCAACATCTTAATTTTCTTTAATAATTAGTCAACACGTTATATATAATATTTCCCCCATCTCGCACCGCCAAATATGCATTGCTGCACCCCCGGTTAAGAGAATCAACTGGTTTAAAATAAACAGTGTTCAAAATAAAGTCCTTACACACTTCAACTTCTGAACGGTCTATACTTCCACACACACAAGTTGGAAAATACATTCAAGAAACGTTTTAATCTTAGATATGATATTGACTTCACAAGGGGCTGCTTTAGGTGTTAGAATACAAAATATTTCTTTTTTTTTTTACTGTATCACTTAACTGCCATTTACATATCGCAACTTTTTTTACTGCATTTAAAGCGTCAAATGACAAAAAAATATTTTACGCTTGTTATTGAACTATTCGCTGAGATGACACGTTCATTATCCAGCTCTCGCCACCTGGTGGCCATTCTCTGAAGTTAAGAGAGGCTGCTGTATCTCTGGTCAGCAAGTCACGTTAATGTACGTGTTTTAAAAGAAAAATTATCTTGTCAATACGGTATAATGGTCAGTGCTCTTGCTCGGTTTGCGAGAAGTAATTGGTTCGATTCCTGGTAGAGGCAACGAAACTTTTTTCCCAAGTTCACCTCGCCATAATATCCAGAAAATTTTTTCAGTCGCAATGATATTTACGTCTTTTACAGAGATTTTACACTTTGAATTCAATTCAGTTTTTCGCAATGTGTGAATCACCCCCTCAATTATTGGCGATAAATGATGAAAAGTTAAAAGTCAAACATATCCATAAATATTTCATATATTTGATATTTCATATATAAATATTTCAAATATTTTTAGGAGCATTTTCTAGATTTAGCTAATTGGAAGTTTTGGCAAGTGTGAAGACTGTGTATAAAAATTTAATTTCTTTATTTTTTTCTCAATGGTTGTAGAAATATAGTCAAGAATGTGTAGAAATACACATGCAGCTTCTCAAAGTTTAACCACACTTTTACTGTTGGTGAAAATACATTTTTCAGAATATATCTTAGTTACTGAAACATATTTTTCACTACCGATGTTGAATTTTAATGTTACACAATTGCATAAAATGCATAAACTGATTTTATGCTTTATATTAATATGAAAAATCTTGGCTTCCAACTCAATGAATAAATTTTTGATTTAATTTGGAAAAAAAAAAATATCAGAATTACTAAAAGTTGGAAGAAAGGAGGGAAATTAATACACACGGAGAATAAGCAAGCTTAAGAAAAAGAGAGAGAGAGAGAGAGAAGCCGAGTTTTCTCCTAAGAAAAAAGTTTTTCAATAACAGCTATGGCAGTCCATAGTGGATCACACATGCAGATGAAGTGACTTTATTATCCCACTATGGCTAGACCTCATACGAGTTTCTCTGCCCTAAACTCTCTAATTAGACTTCCCGAGATGAATTCTTCAAAAGAACGGAACTTCTTGAGAATATTCAAGCAACAAACAAGAAAAGTTCTTCTAAAGAGGGTGGGAGAAAGACTTGAAGAGAATTCCTTATTTATTTTCTTGTTCATAAAACCAGACGTTTTTGTTAAACCGCAGCCACCATCAGATGGTCTCACCTTACGTACAATGACTTTCAAGCTGCTAAGATTCTTCAAAAGAGACAAAAAAAAAAAAGTGTTTTCTAAGCGATATAGCGAGAATAATAATCAGCACGCACCTGCACTAAAAGTGGGTACAAACACGTGAAAAAGTATAAAAAAGTGTTGTTTGAAGTCACATTTCTTATACATGCCTACACATTCAATCTCACGCTCTTAACTACTTTGTGAAGTGAATATCGTTGCATAAAGAGAGACATAGACTCTTTCTTCTGGTAATGTAAAGTTTTGCCGTTGGAATGAATTGAAAGTTTAGAAAACTTCAAGTGTAGTGAGGTGAAAAAAAAGTTTTTAAACAGTTATTGTACTGCTGCAACCCTAAAAGAAACATTGAAAGTCATTGAGTTGAAATGCATTTTAGCATAACCGGAGAGTTCCAGCGCACTGCAGTTTCAATTTTCATTTTTTTTTTTAAATTTTCAAATACTGTTGACTCTTGTTTTATCGACCGTTCCATTATAACGACTAGCACGGCAAGAAGTCCAAAATAATGTTTTCCGTTCATCCCATGTTATTTTCCATCCAATATAACGACCATTCAATCCAATAGAACGGGGGGTCTTCAACCTTTTAGACGTTGCGGGCGAAATTAAGTTTCCACTAGCCCCGCGGGCGAACAAGTCATTCTCGTGGTATTCTCTGTCATTAAACAGGGTTTGCCAAATATATTTTATTTACTCTTAATTTATTTATTTTTCATTAAATTCATTACTTCTTTCTATTTTATTTATTTTCAAATAAGTTATTTTAAATTAATTATTTTTAATCAATTATTTTTCATTAAATCTAAAATTTGTTCTGATAATTCTGAATTTTTTATAATTTATTTTAAATTTTCATTAATTATGAAATAATTTCTTCTTTTCCAAAAATTCTTAATTTTTCCATGAATTATTACTTTTAACAACTCTGAAATTACTTCTATCAGTAGTTCACGCAATTACTTCTTCAATAATTCTGTGACTTATTTTCCATTAATTATAAATTTTCATAAATCATTAAATTATTTTGTTTAAATCATTCTAAATTAAGGTGTTTTAGAATTTCTGTGAATTTCTGTAATTATGTATACGTTTTGGATGTAGAATTATACCTCTCGACGTACATAGCCTATTTAAAATCATACGCTTCAAATACTGTTTTGGCTCAGGGTTCCCAGAGTTTGTTCCGACGGCCGTTTTAACGCATCAAATGCACATACAGCATTACTATTGAATCTAGAAAGTATCTCTCACAGTTCTAAATACGACAGTAAAGATTTCAATGACCAGAGCTCTTTTAACGAATTTTGTTTTTGGAATTTAATAATTTTTCTATGTAAAGAAGCTATTTTTCTAAGAATGGTCGGCGGACCACAGCAAAAACCTCGGAGGGCCACAGGTTGAAGACTTCTACAATACAACGTTCTCTCAAACTCAGCAATGCCTCAACTCTATTTCACCAACTCGTAAACATTCCCGTTTTGAATTTCTGACGAATTGTTATATGTTGTAACGTGTTGAATGTGTGAAGAAAAATGGTCCTAAATTATCAATGTTTGTTTCGTGTTCTGCTCTGTTGCTGTCATCCTACTTTCATATTTTGAAGTGAAGATGGCAAATGCTACAATTTTCAAGTTAGGTGAATATTGTGTTGAAGATCTGCCTGCTCTCTTCGGAGAGGCTTTTTTCCAATTCCAGAGCGGCTCGCATTCGCACTCCGAAGTTGGAAAACCGCAGAACATTCAACCGACCACATCTGTTCCTGCCATCAGCAGGGTTCCAACCTGGATCCTAACGATGACAGTCCTGCGGGAGATGCATTTTTATTGCAACTGCTTACATCATAATGCAATTTTATTCCTTTAAAATGTGTGTGAATTCTCTTTAACCCTTAAAGCGGTTTTTAAAATTTTCTGATCCACATTATAACTACCACAGTGGGAATCAATAAACCATCTAGAAATTGCCACCTATTTTCAAGAATAATATTTTTCCCGCGATCTCATGGGCTGATAAATGCTGCCCCTCCCCCATGAAATAATAATAAAAAACAATGGTATAGGGAAAACTATACTTTATGTTTTTTATACTGTAAGCATAATCGTATACAACCTCGAAGGATAGGAGGGGGGAACATCTAATTTCTCTCCGCTTTCTCCCATCATATTTTGAACATAAGGTAACTCCGCCTACTGGCAGTTGATAGACTGGACGGGGGGGGGGCGGAAAAGGACGAAAAACACGTTATCAAGAGAAAAAAAACTTAACACGGTATCTGGGCTAGGAGTTGCTGTTTTGAGAGAGTTTTAAGAACCCGAGATACTTCGGGATTGTTGCTGTAAGGGCTGAGAAGATAGTGGTTTTTTGAACATTTGATATAACCAAGAGGCCGATGGGGGTGTGTGACACCTGCGGTCGCACAGGACCATACGTCTGGGGAGGGGAGGGGCCCTGTATTTACTCTAACAATATCTTTCATAACTTTTGAATTTTCATCAATTCTGGAAATCTGCATTTCTAGAAAGAAATAATTCTGGAATTTTTTACATTTTCATATGGAAAGAAATGATTCTGGAATATTCTGGAGTTTTTATTCTAGAAAGAAATAATTCTGAATTTTTGATTCTGAGAATTTATTTCTTTCATTTTTTTTTATTCTGAAACTATTTCATTTAATTTGAAATTTTCCTCAATTCTGACATTCCCTAAATATTTATCCATTCTGGAATCATTTTCTTGCATTTGTCCAGAACTTTCAATTACTCTCTCTCACAAAAGACCAGGGTAGCCCTGGATTTAGTGACCTCCCAACACAACGGCCACTTTCCGTGGAACAATGCTTCTGTGGTCGTTACAACGAACGTCATTGTATCATTATCTGGATATACGATAGAAATATAAAGTTGAAATGAAATCAATGAACAACATATTAGTCTTAGTATTAAACTACAAAATATGGAGCCCGCATTTCCAAATTTCGAGACTTTTCTTAATTTCTGTTAATTCATTTTGCTTGTAAAACACTGAATCGAATTTTAAATAACAATGAAAATGAAATATTGAAGTTAGAAATAGATTTTAAAAAAATCGACAGAAAATTCAGAATTGAAACCTCTTCAGTGATCAGTGATTTGATAAGTCTTTTCAAACTCGTGGTTCATTGGCCGAGCTCTGACGGCTCATTCTGTCTAATATGTCACTGTCTAACTTGTGAAATTTATATTCCGATATATTTTATTCATATTTCTAGCTTGACACGGGAGTTTTCGCCCATTTGTATACGATGCATCCGAAATATTTCAAGTGGCTGAAAACTCTTGGATTGACCAAGAGAAAATGTTTAGTTTGTGAAGAAACAGAGAAAAGAAAAGTCGAATACTTCAGATGTGCCATGGATTGTCCGTTTATATATTGCCCTAGTTGTTGGAAGGATATCGGAGTGAGTACAGCGTATTAGTAAAATAATACGAAACTGAAGAAATATAACATTACACCATGATATAATTTATAAATTACCATGAATATCTTAATGCACCCACGCAGTTTCGAACGAGAACTGTCGGGCAATGTTCGTCGTTTAATTAACAATTTTGTTAATAAACGATATAAACGGGTATAAAATTATTATAGTCAGAGCAGCCCTTAGGATATGCGATAGGTGCGGTTGCACAGGGCCCCGCGTTTTGAGAGCCCCGCACTTACGGTAATAATAATTTCAGTCTTAAATTCAGAATGAAATTCTTCATTTCTTCATTCTGCAATTCTGAATTTTCATCAATTCTGCAATTCTGAATTTTCATCAATTCTGCAATTCTGAATTTTCATCAATTCTGCAATTCTGAATTTTCATCAATTCTGCAATTCTGAATTTTCATCAATTCTGCAATTCTGAATTTTCATCAATTCTGCAATTCTGAATTTTCATCAATTCTGCAATTCTGAATTTTCATCAATTCTGCAATTCTGAATTTTCATCAATTCTGCAATTCTGAATTTTCATCAATTCTGCAATTCTGAATTTTCATCAATTCTGCAATTCTGAATTTTCATCAATTCTGCAATTCTGAATTTTCATCAATTCTGCAATTCTGAATTTTCATCAATTCTGCAATTCTGAATTTTCATCAATTCTGCAATTCTGAATTTTCATCAATTCTGCAATTCTGAATTTTCATCAATTCTGCAATTCTGAATTTTCATCGATTCTTGAATTCTGGATTTCCCACAAATCTGAAGTTATTTCTTTCATTTATTCCGAATTTTCATGATTTTCATTTTCTGAATACTTTTTATTCACCTATCCTACAGAAGAGAAAAAAATCGGATCGGGCTGGGAAGGGGGTGCCCGCGTCTGAAAATGACGTCCCTGTATAAAGTAACGATAAGAAATTTATTGATTAATTGGTTTGATGATACTAGAAATGAAACGCAAAACAATGAACACACTGATCGGTAAAATAGGGTTATTATACTCATCACGAATGAAGAAAATGCAATCACTATGCGATTGAACTCTCAGAATTAATTAGCGATGAAAAACAATCAAAATCGCAGAACTAAAAATTATATACATTAATGACTATTTACTCAAGCATCGCTTCAAAAATGGCTAAAAGTATTGTGGATATCCTTGATAGCTAGCTAATGGTTATAAGTAATTCAAATTTTATTGAAAAATTTAGGTATTTCACTCAGCGTTTTCTGTACCTTTCGTAGAAATGAGTTCGATAATGTTAAATACCTGGCTTTATTTCCGCTGTTCACGGAACACAAAATTCAAACACGTTAATTAACAACGAAACAACCAGTAATTTATTCTTCAGTGAAGCCTGATTAACATTTGATTCAAAAGAGGAGCAGAAAATGCATTTAAAGTGAATCTCTAATTAATTTGAAATGGGCAAAAACTGTAATTTAATCAGTGCTTAATGATCTGATTGTGTGCCGAATTTTTGTTTTAAAAAATACTCAGCGGCAATATGCAATCAAATGGAGAAGATAACGGGAAATATTCTAGACATATGAATAGGTATATATTACAATAAAGCCGAAAATTACTTAATTTGTGAATTAAACTATATTTTGAATATAAATTTGCATTTTGGTTTTTTGAGGTGCTCGGTCTTTATTTATGTCGAACTAAATTCACGATGTAAAATAATGAATAAATGTCTGGAAAATGTTTTAATTCAAGAATGCAATATATTCGTACTTTATTCGTTTATCAATTTGTTTCAGGAGAAATGCTACATATGTGAAGGCGACGACACGGAATTTAGCGACACTAGTGATGATGAGCAATCTGAATGAAGTGGAAATGCGTCAGATGAATTAACATTTTTTTGAAAAAAAAGTGTTTTCTTTTGTGCTTTTACATGCCACAAAAAGACTTTGAAGGAATATTAATGAGAGAATAATTAACATATAAATTGCAAAAAAGAAATAATCAGCTCAGGATTAACTTCTGATTAATTTTATATTCTCATATGAGGATTATTAAAATAAAAATATTAACGACTTTTTTTGTGTCTTTTGACTTTTTCAAGTATAACGTCCGCATTGATAGGGGGAGGGGTTTCCGATTTGCTGACTTTTGATGACAGGGGGGGGGAACGGGGGGGGGGTTGGGTGATGCTTACGTCATCAACCACCCTTTATGAAGATATGAAATATTCTTAATGGTATCTTATTCGGTGCGCCAAAAACGAGAAAAAATCTTTCGATAGTTATTCGGCGGGTCAAGGATTTACCACACAAGGCTTAAAGGGTGGGTCGCAATAAATTTCTTAAAAAGAGAAATTTTGATCTCTTACCCTTTAAATAACATTGAAATTAACAGAAATCGATTGTAATAACACAAATATAAAGGTATTTTCTTTCGAAATTTTAATTTTTTTAAAAATATTTTTGCATTAAAATTTTTTTTTTCCGTCAGGGGTAGGAAGGCGCGTGAGCCCCCTATGCCCCCCCTCCCGCGCACGTTTCTGATCCCACCAATATGCGTTAGGAGGTAGGGGGCAGTGATGACGAAATTTTGCTGACAAGGGGAGTGTCAAAAATGGATAAAAATTTGCTTACCTAATACTTGAACGGCCCCATAGATATTATTCAGTAACTTTTATATATATATGTATATATATTATTATAGTATATATTTTAGATATTATTGAGTAATATCCACAAATTTATTCCAATGGAAACAACCATTAGAAAAAAAATCTGGTTATAGATGTTTTTTTTGAGTGAATATGATGCATTTATTTAATTTTACATGACATTTGCCACCAATTATGAAACGAGAATTCATTTAAAAAGGTTTGCGTAAAACTGAACTGCTTAATTATTCAGTTCGGTATTCTCTCTCTTCCCTTCTATGAATTAAATTTGAGAACTTACTCCTAAGTATTCTACTCAGTACATAGTACTAAACGCAACGATTTCCCAAGACATTAGCATAATAATGTGCACAAGTTGTTTCTGTCTTTTAACGTAACTTGAATTTCCTTTCTTGTTTCACATTTACAATGACTTAAATAGATGGTACTTAATGAAATGTATTTCATTGCAAAATGGTGAGATCTTTACGGAAAATGTAATTAATGCATATATTCAGGAAGTTTTTAAAGTGTTCGGAAGGTTCTCGCTTTTGGTGAAAACTTTTTGCTTTGATTTGAGATTTTACTGAAGTGTGGTACAGCGCTGTATTCGCAGTTTAATCAGATATTCCTTCATTAATAATTCTGAAAAAACCCCCACAAATCACTAAGATAGAAAGATCAGAGTGGATACCAGTAATTGCAAAACTTTTAACATTAAAAAAAATCTCGAATATTCACATCAGCATCTCTTGAACCATTTTTTCCTGAATTCGATACAATTTTAAAGAAAGTGATGGAAAATTCGCTTCAAGTTTTTCGAAATGAAAAATCACTAATATGTATGCATTACGCAATGCATGATTTGGAATATTAAAAATCAAACAGAAAACTTTGATGTTTCAATATATTTTATTTCAAAAATAATGGATGAAAAGACTCTGATATCATTCTGAAATTACGAATTACGAAATTTAAAAGCTTACGAAAAACGCAATTACTTACATTCATAAATATAATATTTTCTTGGAATACAGAGAAAAGGTAGATCAAACTACAGTCCACGCCCCTTAATGTGATCACATCAACACTCGGGTTCCTGATAACAATAACTAAATGATAACTATATCCGAAAAGTTCCCGTTTGCAAGTGCGGTGACCATACATACCGCTTGGTAGAAAGGGATTGCATGGTGAACAACGGTTCAACAGTTTTTCTTTCCACATAATTTGTTGCAAAATGTTTTTATTTTATTCTAAAATGGGACTTTTAGAATAGGACCTTTTTTTGCCTTTAATCTAAAATGCTGATTTATTTATTTTTTTATTCAGCCATTGTGAGGCGTTAGAGTGAAACTGTCATGCGTATTATGGATCACAATACTTTTTATAATGTACGGAACGTCTCATACATTCCTTTGAAGGAAGTCACTCGGAAATTGAAATTTGAATTCGGTCAACTGAAAGAAACTAATCAAGAATCGAACGAGAAATATTTTATTTCCGTCGTACCTTTGCCTTAGGTTTCGGATGAATTTTAACTCTCAGTTGCTCAGCTGAAAAAAAAAAAAGTTAAAGACATGGTCAGAATGAAGTTGGGGATCTGCATGTTGGAACTGGGTAAAAAGGTCAAACGGGATCCCAGGTCGCATGATAGTGGTTATATTCATCCTCTGAAGATGGTACCCTTGGTTGGTGGAAATGTGTTAACAATTTCGTATTTTTACGTTCATTTCCTTTTATCGTTGTTCCCTATTTGTAATTAAACGATAGGCCACTTTAAAAGATAGTCAGATCTGAGCAAATTCCCTAGATAATTGAAAAACTGTAGGGAAATATGGTTCTTGGGCCTCAACAATGACTTTTGTAATGCTTATTTTGGTTACCGTGGTTTCCAACAAAAATACGTTTCAGACTTTCTACCCCTTTACAGCAGTTTTTCAGTTCTTCAACACTCCCAGTACATGGAGAAAGCACAGACAGCATTGAATATTTTTACCAATTATTTATAATATGTGAGCGTTACATGTAACTATTACGCTAATTATATACATAATGGATGTCACCATGAAATATTCATTGATAATTTAAACATAAAGTGTGAAACATTCCTCAGTACTAGTCATATATTTATTTTATCCTATCAAATTTACCCACAAACATGTAAATATTACGCTATATTGTACATATCAGCGGTTCTCAACCTTTTTTGACTCGCGGAGCCCTTTTTCAGTACATAATTTTTATATTGGAGCCCTGTTTGACTCGAGTAGCCCTGTTTGTATATAATTTTTATGGCGGAACCCTGTAGGTCTCTCTTTCATTTTATCTCTATCAAATTTACTTATTTATTTTATTTTCCTTGAGTCGTGACGGAGCCCCTCCGCGGAGCACCGGTTGAGAACCACTGGTACATATGATCATTATATGATGAAAACAAAATTTAGAAAAATTTGATTCAGAACACAGAAAAGAACGGACCGAGCACGACAGGCTCTGTCGCTTACACAATCTTTGCTCACTGCCTAGAGGGCATGGCCGTGCCGGGGAAAATGCTGAGTTACAAGGAGAAAAAAAAATTGGGGTCCGTATCATGGGATCTGAACGACTCCTAGTCATGTATTTGTATTTGTATACAATTACAGAAATATTTGATTCAATGTCATCAGTGGTGACAATATATCGCCATCCATCACCGATTTTTTCCTAAAAAACCTGAGAAATGCTCTTCACAGTTAGAAACGACTAAAAAAATAGTAAATAAATAGTACAAACCACAAACATAATAAAATATACACTAACGGCAATATGAAATGGAATAAATTACACAAATATATATATATATATATATGTGTATATATATATATATTTATAAATAATTTGTTTTTTAAAAACTATCAACATTTTTTGGAATAGTTTTTTTTCAGAAACTGAAATACTAAATAGATTTAGCATTCTGTGCAACGAAAAAGTTTCAAAAAAACAGTCATCGTCTTTGATGTTGTTTTTTTAGATTACAATTTTTATGATAACTTAATAGGAATAAAATATATATATGATCACAATAGGAATTTTCAGAGTTTACATAAAAGATCAGTGTATATATACTTAAAAAAGATCAATATTATGACGTAAAATAAGTTTCGCAACTTGGTTAATAAAGATGAATTTCAAACTCGGCATCAGACTTTAATTGCACTCGTGATATATAAAAAAAAATTAATTCACCCGACAGAATAAAAATATAAAAATTTTATGTAAAACATATGTAATCCTCTTGTAACAAATTGTGCTGTGCTCCAAGAAACGAAGACATCCATATTTTTTTTGTCGCAGGGAAGCTGTTGCAGTGAAATAAAACTCACAAAAAAGAGGAACCAAGTGTGGCGAAAAATGAACCAAAAATAAAGAAAAAAAAATTTATAACAAATATATAAATAAAAGAAAAGGCGAAGAACAGAAGCTTATGAGGTCTCCTAAGATTTCCGTACTTCATAAATGCTTCATCTCCTTTTTTTTTTTCCTCTTCTCCTCTTATACATATATATATATATATATAAGGAATATTTCTTTTCCCGAAGAAACCAAGAACATGTTGCTCGTACCAAAGAAGAAATATTTTTTGAGTTATTTTTCTTCTTTTGAAAACGTGGATTTTCTTTGCTGACAAACGCAGATGTATTAATCTTAATTTTTCTTTCTCCCGCAAAACTTAGTCTAGGAAGCAAGACCACCCTTTTATCACCCACCGTTTGAATGGAAAGAAAAGCATGAATCCGGGAAAAGGATTCTTATTTATTTTTACCCTCTTCTACTTCCCTATATATAATCTTTGAAAGGTTTATTTTTCTTACTTAAAGAACCCGTACTTTGTTTTGCCGCAAAGAAATTTATGCTATTGAGGATATGAATATTTTTAAAAATATGTTTTGCGACAAGAAATATTAAATGCGTTTAAAAGATCTTTCGATATCGAGAGTATAGTATTTAAATTTATCTTTGTTATTCTCTTATTATATGAATATTTTTGATGACATTAGATTTGTACGACATTTATTTGACAAAGTAATGAATTTAATTACGGGAGTGGGAATTGAATAAAAGCATTCAAGTGAAGCTGAGATTATAAAATTAGAAAACTTAAAAATAAAATTATTATTCAACCCACTACGCTTACTGATTTCTTAATTGCTCTTACTATATTTACATTTCGAGATAGGAATTTGAAATAACAAGTTTAATTTATTATTTTCATAAAATATAAAGACTTAAAAATGTAATTTAATTAATTGCAATTAAAGGTCGTTCTATTTTCGACCATTTATGTTTGCGTAATAATTGGTTTGCAAGACCTCAGTAATTTGATAGACTTCTTTGAAAATAAATTGTTCCAAATGAACATCAGAACCTCTTATATATATATATATATATATATATATATATAAACATAAAAAAACAGCATTCAAATTAAATACGAAGACTGTACTATACTTTTCGTATTTAACTTGAATCTTTAATATATATTTCTTTTTTTAATATGTACTAGTAAATTGTAAGAATAATTAATTTTTTACTACCCAGAATAATTAGAAAAAAATCATTTTTTTAATTTTCCATTGGTTCATATTTTCCTAATGATACATTAATTCCTATGCAATTAATAATTGTACTTTCTTCCAATAACTTGAAGTATTTGTTTCAAGAAAAAAGTTAAATTTTCATTAGTGTCACAACTATATTTTGTGGTATAAACACGTTTCTTTCTTGCGCTATTTCTTTTTAAATGAAAAAAAAAATTGTCTCAGCTGCACCAGTACTAATTGGAGATTTTTTTTTCCCAATTGAAAATAAAGATCTCACCAGAGAAATTAAGAAGCCCACGAAATTAGATTAAACTCAGCAAAATATTCACTTGAATTCACAATTTCTCACTTCTGCTCAAGAAGATAGATAAATAGCAGCTATCACATGACATGCAGTGGGATCCACAAAACTCTATTCTGACATAGCTTGTCTTTTCCAAGGTACAGTACAGCGGTAGTGAATTGCATACATAATGACGGTCAGTAAAGCACAGTATTTTTATGGCTATGACGAAAGATTCAGATTTTATATGGTACGTATAAAAGTATAGCCTATAATTTTCAAACAACTATATGAAATTTTAGATGAATTGTGAAAGGGGAATACCAGTTTAAAGATATATTGGAATGCTATTTTGAGATTATTGCATTTAATCCTTTATGTGTCAGTGTTGCTCCCAAGCAAATTAGTTTCTTATAATTTTCAAATTAAAGACATTGCATGTTTTAAGTTTTTTTTTGGCATTAACACGTCTAAGCGCAACTCCTAAACATTCGATTTCTACTTGTGAGCTGTTTATAAATTTTATATAATTGCCAGCGGAGTAGCGCAAAGGTACACACGTCTCCTATTTTTTGACAAGCCAAGCGGCAATAATTTTTAGATCATTTTTGTGGGAAAAACCACGTGTGGAGGGAACATATTGCTGTGCATTCTTCTACAATGATAGAAAAGTAAGATCGCAAACAATAAATAACATTTTTAAACTATTCAAATTCATATAAATTATATAAATACAGTGTGTTCCCTGAAGTGCAACATCCCATATCTCTTTAAATATCGACAATATTATTTTTGTCATGTAATAGCAACAGGGGTACCTCATTTCATTAATATAATCCCTCAAAATTTTTCTGATCTGTATATTTTAACGCTTGCCAATTAAAGGGTAAAAGAACATAATAATTTTACACTTTAAAGTTGCCTTATTAACATTAAAACATTATTCGGATAAATGAAAAATTTAAATTTTCTCCCCCCCCCCCCCGTTCTCGCCAATCACATAAATGTCATTTAGAAAAGTTTATGCATCTCTTTGTTTGTAACCCAAATAGAATTGCTTCTGGACGAAAATTCACACCGGTTCAAAAGTGACTGAAATTCTAGATTTTTTTGCTATTTACGTACTTAAATAAAAATAACAAAATCCCAAAAATTGTGAGACTTCAAAGTGTTGCGAAAAGAAGCAAAAATCAGCGATTTCGATTCCCGATATCTTGGCAAATTCATGTCAAAATGGGTTATGGGATAAATTTCTCAGTATAACAAAAGAAAGACTGAAATTTTACTTCTGCAATTTATGATAGGTAGTCGTAGAAAAATGTTCAATTCGTGTCTTTCAACTAATAATTAATAATAAAAAAAATGAAAAAAAAACACGGCTCACTATCACGGTTGGCTTTTCCTACTTTTTGTGGATTATTTTTGAAATTTTATTTCAATTCTAGAAATAATTTTAATCAACCATATTTTTTTTATTTGCTGCTAAACACTTTTCATGAAACTGCCTGAAAATATATATTACATATTCTTATTGGCTCGTCTTTCATCAAAATATAACTAAATTAATGCTATTGATTTTAGTGCTTGAAGTTTTATTCGATTGCGGCTCATACGTAATTGAAATTCTGAACGTCTGTTTAAATAATTTCGTATCTTCATGCGATTGACGGGAAAAAATAAGTTTAGAGAAATTTAAAAATTATGATAAAGAAGAGTAAAATAAATAAATTGGCAAACATATAAAGCAACATATTTTGTGAAAATCGAAAACAAAATTACTTTGGTGATATATGAGTGAAATAAAAACTCTGATCAAAACACTTTTTCCTCTCGCTAAAACATTTCTTGGAAAGATTATTCTGATACGAATGATGTTCATAAACATTTTGACTTTTATAACCGTGCTCAAAAATTTAAAATCCTGTCTTAAGTGCTCATAGTCAAAAAGAACAGTAAAGCCTATTTTCTTTTTCAGTTTCCATTTTGTTCTCTCGAAATTTATCTTTCATAGGCTATTTTTGTTATATTTTTCTATAGCTTAGAGTGAAAAAGGAAAGTAAATGTATCAGCACTTTCGAGTGGAAATTTCAATGCAAAAGAAAAGAATCAATATCCTAGGATCAGTAAAGCTCCCCCTAAAAGGTTAACCCGCTTTTCTCGCATATCTCACCTTTGCATATAAGAATCCCTCCCGAAAGAAGAAAATAAGAAAAGAGTTTCTTCTTTTTCTCCTCTTCAATCTAGAATGTCAAGATGCCGATTTGAAAAATACGCGTATTATTTATGTATTTATTTCTTCCAGAAAAAGGAGACGCCAAATACGAGTATATTTTGTTTGGAATATATTTCATTCGATAAATGAAATGGATATGAAAAATATATCCCGTTTCATTTAAATATCTTGACTCGTCATATTTATTTTGCAATGAATTTCAATAAGGTATTAAATTTGATAAAAATGTTATTTGGGATGCCCTTTTCTTTTAAAATAGAGTTTTAATGTAAATTATAGAAAAACTAAGTAAAAGATTTTTTCTTTTGCAAATATTTATGGACAATTGATTAATACTTTTGGTGATGAATTAATAAATATTTTATTTAGTAATTTATTTTTTGGTGCATTACTTAAAGGTAACTATTCATTGCGATACTGATCGAATATTCATTATTCGTTGCATCGACGCAGTGCTATACCATTTTAAACAAGTGTGCACAGCGTTTTCATTCAGCGGGCCAGATATGCGTAATTTCTGCCGCTCGTGATCAACAAACTAGTATATATAGTAGTGACCAGATCGCGTATTTTACAGAACATTTCCAAAAGTTTGGCCACCCAACTTTTTTGCAAAATATCCCGTTTTTTTTCTCAAAAAGTTCGAGGCATACTCGAATTTTTATTCTTTAGTGAAACCAAGAATTAAAATTATTCAGATGGCTTTTAAATTATGTTATGATGATCATGACTTTTATCTTTACAATTATCATTATGATTATGACTTTTAGCTTTATAATTATCATTATGATTATGACTTTTAGCTTTATAATTATCATTATGATTATGACTTTTAGCTTTATAATTATCATTATGATTATGACTTTTAGCTTTATAATTATCATTATGGTTATGACTATTGATCTCAACTATCAAAATTAGTTATAGGTACAAAATATATTCACATTTCACATATTTGTCGAACACATACGTTTATCTGATGAACTAATTTTACTGTACTTGATTGTGAGCCGCAGTAGCTGTCGTTTCTCATCATTGATGATTTTTTTAGCTATATTAACGCTAGTTGGTAACTTTACAACTGTTGACCGAAACGTATATTTTGGCTATAATTGGCAACTTTACTTGGCTTTGATTATCTTTTTTTTTTTGGTTGTAATTGACACTTTTACCTGCCATTGACGGTATTTTTTGGCGATAGTTAGTGATGCTTCGTATAGATCCCGATTTTCTATATTTTTGTGCAGAGAATATGGTCTGGCTGGGTATTATACTTATTTATCCTGGTGTATATTGATACTTTTCGATCTGAACATCTTCGTGGGCCGGAGGTTCTCCTTGTGCACCCTTGATCTTAAGGGATTCCGATATCATTTTCACTTTTTTCACTTTTTTATGCACCCTTAAAAATAAATAAGATAAGAATTTTCTACATCTGGCGGCAAACCTGAATGATTTTCTATTTGTTGATTTTCTTTGTTTGTCAGCAGCTGATAGTAAATTCAATTATCTTCTTGTCTTGTTAGAAAGATGTCCAATCTTTTTTCCGAATGCACTTTCATAATATTTTAAATCATTCCATCTATAACGAGATACATTTCCCTTGTCCCCTGAGTACCGTAATTTAGGAGTTTCAGTGTTATTTTAACTGAAAAATAATTATTTTAACTTGCACGGCAACCTATATCGTCACGGCACACCGTCTGGGAGAACAATCAATCTATTCAGCACCGTGACCAGTTTTTTTAAAATTCAGCACAGAAATAAATTTTTTTCATCGCGCTTACTGCTTTTTCCAAAGAAGATATACTGTTTTAATAAGTAACTCCAACTCAACTTCAGCAACTCAATTACTGTTGTTGTAGTCAGTTCGGAGTATACTTGTAATCACTTTAAATGTCATTGATAACGAACATTATTATTAATTTACAACACTAGAAACAAATGTCAGAACAACAACATGAGGAAAATGAACAGTTGTATCTCGAAGTCGCTATCATGCGCTTGCAAAGCGCACAATAGGGACATTCATAGTTAATCATATATCGTAATAAGTTTATAAAATTCCAGCGAAGTTCCAAAAGTAATTTAAATATTCGTTCAAAAAGCATTGCAATTAGCATTTCAAAAGTCACTTTCAATAAAAAATAAAAACGCATTTTTAAAAATAAATTATTCAACTGTAAATACAGGTTCTTTTTCTTTGAACAAATATACTCATTTCATAAATTTCCCACGCATACATATAGTATATACTTTTCTATTGCCTCTGCCTAATCTAATTTGTAAATGTTTACCAGCAATTTACAATCTTGGTAATTCAATGATGAGGGAATAATCTCTATTGTTTTTAATTTGCTTGTTAAAACATCAGTTAATTTTGTTCCTTTAACGGTTTGTTTGTCAGCAGCTGATAGTAAATTCAATTATCTTCTTTGTCTTGTTAGAAAGATGTCCAATGCTAATTTATCTCTCGTAACAGTTCATTTAGAGTTAATGTTTGCAAATTTAATTTTGAGTGTTAAGCATGCAAGAGGTTTTTTTTCCTACTGTTTTTTTACTCGTAAAGGTAGAAGATACTCACCCTGGTATGTACAAAAAAAAAAAAAAATAGTATGTATTTTGTGATTTCTTTCAATTTAAAGGCACTTCCGGATTTTGTGAGATTTGTTCGATCTACGATTGCCAGAAGTGAGAATTTTATACTGATTCGATGGGTTACGCAGAAATTATTGAATGATCATATGTTGGAAGATAAAGTTTGAATGTTGTTGAAAGAATTATTGAGTATGGTACACTCGAGTGACATGGAACACCACTTTTATTTTGTTTTGAAACATGGTAGATACCTGAAACACCTGTATTTCTATGAAACTTGGTTCTTTGTCTTTCCATTGGCATTTGTGGGGATTGGGGGAAGATTTGAAATCAAGAAAAATAATTCGAATTGTTCAAAAACCAGATTTAATGAGTCTATGGCAATGAAAAATGAAAAGTTCATCGTTTGCTTTTGTAGTTGATGATGATGTGGTGGTGCCATAGTCCACTCGCAAGGGTCACAAATGCAATTTTCCCACTCTGCCCCAGAACAGTCAACATGAGCCCGCAGAGAACAGGACACACATTATTTCTAAACCTTTCCTCTTCTATCTTGTTTAACTGTCCATCTTGAAGGGATATTCTAACCCAACTTAGATAATAATCAAACTACTCCATGTTACCCGACACACCGTCTGTGAAATGTCATCTAACCGGAGTAGCTAATAGAAATGAGCACATCACAATAAAATACAACACTTGTGATGTACATTTTCTGTGCATAATTTCAAATTATTAGACACATTTCAAATAATTAATAAACAATTGCCTAAGTAAATTTCTGGAAGTAGGAGAAACAAGTATTCTCTTATAACATCCATGATGATGCTTGAATTTTCATGTTACATCAGTATCGTGTTGTTGGCCGCAGAGAGCAGGCAGACCTACAACACGATGCTGACATAATACGAAAATTAAAAAATTTCTATCTTTACTCCAGAATATCGAAGGCAGATGGCAGCAAGAACAGGAGACAAGCGCAAGTCGACATCATAAATACGTTAGGGCCACACATATTCAAGCATGTGTCGATCCGTTAGAAATTCCATATAGGAATGTGTACGAGGTGCATTTACGGTTAAGTAGTAGTGGTAGTAGCCGTGTGATGGTAACACCCGAGCGACACTGACTCTATAGCATCGTAGGGACTGAAATCATAAAATGCAATAACATAAAAAAATTAAAGTGCCGTATTGAATTTCAGGAAAAAAATTTAGACTATAACAAAATTTAAATGATCCCTTGAAGATGCAAATATCGTTAAGCCAATACCATGAATGCGATACAAAAACTAACCTAACGTTCTCAATGGCATTGACGAGATATTTCGCGTCCTCAGAAGCCTCTCAGTTTAGATCAACAAGCCCAGCTAGTTTGTTAAAAATTGATTCCACATTGAAACACCTATCCCTAAACCCCTCACTTTGTACCTGCTGAAAATGAGAAGAATGTCGTCTTCATTGAAAAGATACAACATTTTATAAGGGGTTTAGGGATTTCGAGTATGCCGCTTGAAGGTTTGAGAAACTGATTTATCGTTTGGTTATCTTCGTATAATAGGTTTTTGTACCAAATAAGAAGTGTGGATGCGATGCATATTTGCGAGCACTAAAACATTGATATTTAATGTCAATGTCTCTGGCTACGAGGATGCAAGTGCAATATCGCAGCACAAATGAGTAATTTGTTTTTCTCTCAGTTGAATTTATCAAGGAAACAGATATTTACGCCGAGGTGAACTCATGTGGAAGTCATGTGGTCTTCGTCGGGAGTCGTACCTAGGCCCTCTTGCAAACCTGGCAAGCATGCTACCTGAGTTCGAGTCCCAGAGGAGAACATGATTTTTCTTTCCGAGTTCCTCTCGGCACAATATTGAGAAAAATGTTTGTTTTTCCTGTTTCCTTCAAGTGATTAACTGGTTTGCTTCAATGGTAAGCATTTTCAACCTGTTGCTTGGGAGCAATATGATGATCACTAAAGCAGGCGGAGATTTTTCAATGTTTGAGATTGATTTCGGGCTGACGAGAGATCTGATAGAAATGCTTATTTCATTCCATTCAAGTTGTGAGCACTCACACATCATGCTGGTCTTATTTTAAGCATGCTGGGCTGCCATATTAAAACTCTGCTTATGCTGAGCATGAGCGGTGCTCATCTCATCACTTGGAAAATACGTCAGAAAATTAATGTGTGTGAGGGACGGCGTGTATTTGGTCCACAAAATGAGGTCCGAGAGTACAAGCGCTCAAAAAATTAAAATAAAATTAACATAATTTCAAAAACTTGCAATAAAATTTGAAATAAAAAAAAAGTACATTATTAGTACAAAATTTTAAAAAATATCTTGGATGAAAGTTTCCAAGTAATTTACATGATTTATCTATGCACAGGGTCAGCTGTTAATAAGCTGCAAAATAAGTTATCTACTTCAGAGCGCTCCAGAGTGCGTTCTACAGCTCCAAATGAGACAAAATTAATACTACAGTAATTCCAACGATACGCTAGTCATTTATTAAGTTAAAAAAAAGTACAATAATCCGTCGATATGTGGCACTGGAGAATACATACATATTGATGAACTTACACTTATAAATGTTTAATATGCAGCACTAAAACTGCACAATATATTCCTCTTCATTTTGATCAATGTTCTCTTAATCGCACAGGACAGCATTCTTTGTACCATGTTCTAGATATTTCGGCAGACTCAAACGTTCAGTTTCTAGAAAATATGACTTTGCCATTAAAGCACATTATTCAAAGTGAATGGAGGGTGAACATATTGAGCAGTTACAGTGCTACATATTAAACACTGACATGTGAAAGCATTTTCAATATTTATATATGTTCTCCTATTGTCGGATTTTTGTGCTATTCCTTTTAATAAATGATAAGCGAATCATTTGAACTATCTGTGGAACAAAATTTGTCTCATTTAAAGCAGCAGAATGCACTATAGATCTCTCCGAAGTGAGGAACTTATTTCTCGCTAACCCTGTATATTAACGGGCCACTTAATGTGTAATCTATAAATGTACGTGAGTCACTTACGTTAAATGTAAATATGCCGCGAGTCACTTAAGCGATCAGGAACTGGGCCGAGTCGTCTTAGTGATTAAGTGATCTAAAACTGTGCTATGGGTCATATAAGTCATGCGAAATTGTGCCACCGTCACTTAAGTGATCAGTGAATGTGCAACGAGTCACTTAAGTCATATGAAACTGCTCCGAGTTCCGCTTAAGTGCTCTGGAAATGTGCCGCAAGTAACTTAAATGAGGTAAGAATGCGCCGCGAGACACGTAAATGAGGTAAGACTGTGCCGTGAACAATTTAAATCAGGCAAGAATGGAATGTGTCGCGAGTCCCTAAAAAAATTGACTTGCAAATGCCCCCCGGGTCAATTAACAAATCTGGTTATGTACTGCTTAGTTCATTTTTACAAAATTATGTTTGAGGTTGCGGGCCGTAAGTTCAGAATGTATTCTTTACATATTCATACATGATAGAAGAATCAAACCAGTATTCTTTCATTCACTATGCCTCTGTATTAAAGAAAATATCATAGAAGATTTAAAAATCGGTCATTTTATTCTTACTTATTCCATTCAAGTCATAAGAATCTTGAGTCGAATTTCATGAAACCATCAAAAAAATTATATGTTTTCATTTCTCATCTCGATGAAAAGAAAGTTCCTTCATCATCTCGTGCAATCTCTGGTGATGTATGTAGTAATTATTTTATTGGAATTACACTAAATTCACTGGGATTCCGAGAAAACAAAAATAAGAACATAAATACATACACGCAAAGAGAAAGATTCATAACAACCTATGCCTAGAAGAATCATATCGCCCATCTATTCGACAGCAACTGATAATCTCTTACATTAAATAGCCTCATTTGAAAGCTTGCATCGTACATAACGAGGGCATTTCCGTTAAATCATTACCGTTATCTTGATCGTGAGGTAGTTCTTCCCGACAAGCATGTAGTTCTCTTATTTTTTTTTATTATTTTTGAGAGATACAAGTTGAAAATAAAGTGGAGAAAAAAGAAGAAGAGAAAAGACTTCCCGTACAAAAGCGATTCGGTTCTCCTGCCTCTTTAAGGGTAAGCCTCGCTAGCATATCGCCGCATTTATGAGCACTTCAGTCAAGTCATTTTCTGTTGAGCATCGAGGATTTGTAGCGTCTTTTTACGACACCATTGAACGAAAATGAAGGGAAAAAAGTCACTATGTGTGTGTGTGTTTGTGTGTGTTCATAATTCTCTTTTATTTTTATTTCTGTTTAGTTTTTATGGAGGCGAACCATAAAACAGAGGAGGGGGGTGGCCTTTGGGAGAGAATGTTTTCTTGACTCAGAGCAAATTGCAAAGATTTGTTCTGCCTTAATGTCACAAGTGTCGTAACCAGTAAATACAAGCCTGATGCCGCTCAGTTATTTCCACTTGGTTCGTTTCTTCTTATGTCGTTAAGAATAAGAGATATTGTGTGTGTGTGTGTGTGTGTGTGTTTTCTCCGTTGTCTTTATTGTACGGTATCTTGTCCTCTCGAGAGTATTATACCATAGGTTTCAGCAGTTTATTGCACTAAGTCGGTACTAATGGAGGAGTTTGATTGCTGGTGTTCTTCGGAGAATCCATTCTCGGAACAAGATACGTACTTAACGTACCAGTGGACGTAAAAATTATCAGTTTTTAATGCTATTTCGAGACATATAAAACATATTTGGCTGAGTCTAACAAATTATTGAAATACCTGTCTTTTGTAGTTACTTAAGGGGGTATCATTACTCCTGATGTTTATTTCTTAAAAATGACTTAAGAAAATATTTGTTATCGGTTAATTTGTTTTGTGAAAGTAAAAGAAAAAAATAATGAACTATATTGTGAAGCATACAAAGAAAAAAAAACGCGATTTTTTGAGATTGCAGTTTTTGAACTCATCCTAAAGACCATTATATCGCACACCAACTCAGGTTATATATTGCCTTACAGCAAATTCCAATCAGTGGAGTTGGGTGGGAAATGAAGGCTACATCCATCGGCGGTCACCCGAGGCTCGGTCGGTAAAGAACTTGCTTCTGACGTTCATTGCCCAGATTCGATGCCATGGACCTTCATGGTAACGTTCATAGTAGAAGACGAGCATCTTACCACTGCATCACTCGGGCACAAACACTTCCCCGGGGCTCCCGGTAAAGTATAGTGGTTAGGACCCTGGGCCCCATGGGTGAGAGCCAGGTATCCTAACCACTATACCTTGTAGGAAAGATGAAGGACTGGATCCACCCTGCTTCACATCTCAGGGACACCATGCTTCCCATCTCAGGGAGCGTTTCCGAAGGGTGGGTGGGTGGGTGCATCCTGAAATTTGATAACAAGAAATTAAAGTACGCAACAGCACTCGTGGAGAGTGTGATATGATTCAAAACATCAAGAAAAATCAAACTGTTTTATAACAGATTCGACTTATTATATAAGTATGGAAAAATGTCGCAAACAGATACCGATGCATCGTCGACGGATCAACAATACATGCATTGTCCATTGAACGGCAAGATACATGTCATGTTGGTGGTTATTAATGAAAATTTATCAACAGCTCAAAGTAAAAATCGAATGTTTAGTAGTTGCTTAGAAGCATCATTGCCGAATCAAGCTCAAAATGTAAAATGCGTTTTCTTAAAGACTATAAGAATTTGATGTGCTAGTGTGAGAGCAACATTGCTCAAATGAAGGGCAAAATTCTTTTACGTATACAACTCTTCAAACAATTCATCTCAAATAACCACACGCCATTTCAAATACATTTTGTAACTCAAAGTATGTTATCAATGTCAACATTCTCAAAGATAGGAAACCATGTTGTTAGGGGGGGGGATACTGCCAAATGAAAGGTTAAAAATTGCAATAGAATGAAATGAAGCCCCGACTTAAATTATGAATATTATTTTTTTTAATCGAAAATGAAAGCTGTAAATTAGATTCATAATTGACACCCTATATGATTGTGCGGTATAATGTACCATGCATCATAATAATTATACCATATTTAAGAAAATTAATGAAGAATTAACTAATTTTTCATGTATCCAAATGGATACATTTTCTACATAAGAAAATTGACAAACTCTTACTTCTATGTAGTGCATGTTTCCTTACATTGCACAACTAAGTAACTGCTTTTATATCAGCTAAAATAATACTATCGGTCTCTTCACTGGAGAAGTAACTGTATGATTATAATTATCATCCAATGTGCGTTTATTTTTCTTTCTCAAACTAATGTAAGCCCTACAAGCTCAGAAAATCTGGTTTTAAAAGCACAAGTTATATAGCACAACTTGAGATATACGTAAAGTTTGTTAATGTGTAATGCTGGTTATATGTTGCCATCTGCCATCCATTTTTCTGACTATGTGTCAAGTGTGCGATATAAATTCACTATACAAACGTCATGTACCAATGTAGGTTAAATAGCAAAGGCAAGTTTATAGACTGCATTACTAGATTAAAATAAAATTCCTGATTCAAAACAGACACATGTAACGCAGTGATAGGACATCCGTGATAATATACATTATCAATGTACGCATATTTTAGAATAAAAAAGTCTGGAAATGAGAAAGAAAACAAGAGATTCGATAAGATGGTGCTTGAACTTGGAAGACGTACATCATGCTGATGTTTGCGCTTGAGGATGTAGTGTGTGAATAAAGGTTTATATAATTTAATATCACTCAGTTGAGAAACTCGAACATAACTAGCTGTTTTATACGAAATATGAAATTTACATACTCAGTTAATCGAATAAAATGCTATTAAATTTCCCAAGCATAGACCATGAGCAAATATCCACATAATTTTAATATTTAGATAACGTATTAGATTCCCTCACGCTATTTCGTACCATCCATTCCCGTCTCTCATCCGTTCGAAGAAATTGCAATGCTATGAAGTTGCGTTGCATCGCAATGCAAACAAAGATAATTCAAACTAAGTATAATTCAATGAAAATTTCTCAGTTGAAGGTTTCAAAACAAACACGAAATGAGAGAAAATTCCGTTACTTCAATGCATAATTATATGATTAAAATTTGACGTGATTCGATACCCGATGCAGAATCATAAAAATCAAAGGTCGTGAGAAACTTCAAAGAGGAGTAATATAAATCGAACGTGAAGTAATGATGTTTGTTCCAATCATTAAATAATCCACAATAAGAAAAAGATATTATTGAATATATATGAGAGTAGATAAATGTGTTCATGGATAATTCGATAAATTATTCTATAATGGAAATTGGATTTTCAAAGACGGGTTTAAAATGATGAAATTCCGGATAAAACTCGTCTCGATAAAAATAATCTATTAAATAAAACTCTTAATGAACATATTCCGCGTTAGTTGCTGAGATACGAAAAGGTTTTTCACAGAGTCCAGAAATATAGAAATATCAGGAATACCAAGAACTTAATGCAAAGGTATATCCTCAAGAATAAGGTTGAAGTAATGACCTAACGAAATCACTGAATATTCATATTTTAGAATATCAGATTTCTCGAAATTTGCGGAAAAACTCTTTTTAGGATTTTTTGCCTAATTCAGTTGCTCGACTACACTCATGTCCAAAAGTAAAGCACAGCTGCTAACTTTGAGAATTACAGAGGTTTTCGCGCCGCACTTAGGAGTAGACGGTTCTGCTTCCCCGGCACTGGACTACTGGGGGTCCAAATTCACACTCTATATGACGGTTCCTTCTACATTACACGAAGACGCAAAATGCGTGGTAGCCCCTGCTGTAAAAATATCTAGTTGCGTCCTACATATGGTCAAAGCAAATATACAAGTCACCTAGTCAATTTCGAATGTCCAAAGGCCGAATTGATGCTGGCTGTTTGACGAATTTTGTCTCGGCCCTGAAAATTATATACGTTTTTATGATTTGACGCAATGGCGACAATTTACATTACGCTTGTGAGATCATTTCTGGGATAAGAAAACTGCCGTCTTTTTTCCAGATAAATTCTTTGGAAATGAGTATTTTTTTTACAAAAAGTAGGGATTTTTTTTAAAATCACGGGTGAAATTCAGGAGATATAATATCCAGGGGAGGGAATAAAATATCGGAAAATTTGGATTCAAGCCTATATGCCAGCACTTTGGTGAAGATTTTGTAAATTACTGATAGCAGACTGGTTGGTCGATAGTCCTTGATATCCTCTTTTTCACCCATTTTGTAAAGAAGAACTATTATTGCGTTATTCCAATTTTCAGGCACATCCGATTTTGTGAGACAATTTGTGAACAAGGCAGCTAGCATACTGACAAATTCTTCTCCTGCTTCTTTAATAATGTCTATTGAAATCCCATCTTCCCCTGGACATTTGCCTTTTTTTATACATCTTATAGCCTTGTAGACTTCCTCTTTCAGCACAGGTGCTACTTGTACAAATTCGGCTTCATTTTCTTTTCTTTCTGCTCCCTTTTCTCTGTCCCGATCCTGTTCTTTGTGTTTGTATAGAGTATTATAAAATTCCTTAACAATACTAATGATTTCATTTCCATCTTTTCTTTTTAGTGCAAAAATTTCGTTTCTCCCAACACACAGTTTTCGTTTCGCTGATTTTAAGCTCCTATTATCTTCCAATGCTTTCTTTACAATATCGCAATTAAACTTCCTGACATCTTCTGTAATCCGCTTTCGCACTGTTTTGCAAAGTTCTGCATATTCGACTTTTGATTTAGTGTCATTCTTCTTAATCTGAAATTCTCTCTCCGGTCTTTCATAATTTTCTTGGTTTCTTCTGTTATTTTCTTCACCGGTTTGATTTCTTTTTCCTCCAGCGGCTTCTTTTGCTACTTCTTTTAGGGTAGTGGTTAAAGTTTCATTCATCGTGGTGACGTCTTGTTCATCCTCATCCACTGAAGATGAACAAGATGTCTAGACCCTAATCGTTATATATGTATATACAGTCGAACCTCGTTAATGAGTCACTCTTGGGAGAGCAAAAATATGACTTAGTAAGCGGAGTGACTCGTTAAACGGAGTAAGCCATAGCTGTGCCAATTCCTGCCTGAGGACAATTGGGACTTCAAAAAAGTGAACCGGTAAGCGGAGTCACGTGTTAACCGGGTGACGCACTAACGAGGTTTGACTGTATGTATATATGAATCTTCAATTCAGTATAACTTCCAGAATGTCTGGAATATATTGTATATATATATATATATAATCACTTTTTTGTCCAAAATTTTTCAAGGTTTCATTTTATTATCAAAAATTGATAAGTGCCAATTTTTTTTCTTTCAAATATTCCTGTTCGTGAGTCTATGAGTGATGAAATGATTTTAAATTACAGATTAAATTATAAATATGCGGATGGCAACCAGGATACCGGCATTCTAATGTGGTGGATTTATTTCTTTCCTTATACCGAATCTCTGACTACGTAGATAGGAATAGAGTTCCTGGTTAGGAAATATGTAAAAATACTTTCCCACATTCAGAAATGTAAGGAAAATTATCCCATCTGTGCGCATGTAAAGTGTTCAATAGGACATAAAGAATAAATGAAGTCTGTAAATCCAATACTAGATGAAAAGAAAATAGAATAATTAATAATGTTTCTGTTAAAAACGAAAAGAATGGGATAGATAGATAGAACCGCTCACAACCCCGGACTGATCCAAAGAACCTTACTTCCGTTACCTCAAAAGAGGCAGAGTTGTGTCGGAAATGTTAGCAAAGATTTAAAGTTGTGGCTCCCCTTGCCCCGTGCTCGCAAGTATCGAATCACTCGCGTCGTTCTCCCCTTGCAGACAACCATCAACTCGATGCAACGAACAAGACATTTGGATAAAATGGGCAGCTGAACCGAATGACTAGGGAGAAAAATTGCACGTGCGCCCAGCGACACATAAGGGCTGGAGAACGTAGCCAGGGATTTCGAAAAAAATGTGAAAAGACGTGTGGGTAAGAAAGAAGAAGCTGGCATGTTGAAGTGGGAGAGATTTGAGAATGGTCTAAATACACAATGTATACAAAATATATACACGCAGCGTCTCCACTGTGACGGGAAACGAAGAAACAAAGCCTCCGTCCACAATGCTGGGCAGTTTGTTTCCCTCCCCTTTTACAGAATATGCAATATACACACACAGAAAACACACAGAGCCTCCACTGTGACGGGAATAATAATACAGACCCTCCGTTCACATTGCTGGGTGGCAGCGATCATATTTGAATTACACACATATATTTATATAATACAATTATAAAATATACGCTATTTGCATAATATAAATTTCCCTTTTTATGTAAGTGTTGATACACATAAACATTACTATGTGTGACACATATTGGGAGCAAATGTCATAATGAAATCATAGAAATATTCAAGGTTACAAAATTACCATCATACTATGAAAATGTATATACTAAAACATTCATAAATTATACAGTGTGTGTGTGCGCCCCTCTATATTGAATCTGCATCTGTTTCAGATTCTACTTCCGAATCACTAGTGGATTGTTCACTGCTTCCAGTATTATCAAAATAGTTTCTTTAATATTCATCAGCTAGCTCAAGATTTGTTGCAGTTTCCTCGTTGCAGATCTTTGTAAAATAATTTTCCGTTTCTACAAGATCTTTCGTCCGTTCGGTGGCGCCTCTAAATGGTATCCCTCTGTGTACTCACACTGTGTCACAAAGAATGGGAATTTTTGTAGTACCTATACATATAATAATAAGTAAAAGTGAAATCAACTGAATTGTGTTAGAAAATAATGGGAAAAAATAGTAATCGGATACTAATGATAAAACTTGAAAAAAAATTGATTTAAGAATTAAAAGAAAGAAATTCTCGTATAAGATAATCAAATATAGTGAACGATGAATGAGACGAAAATGATTTATGAAGCGAAACATGGCAAAATAGATTGTCAAACATTGTTTGCAGTTACACCGAACATAAAACTTATGAAGAAATGAACAATGACGCGATGCCACTAAGAGACATGATTAATATCCTGATACGGCGAAAAGGGTTTTGTTTGAAAAGATGTTTTTAGCTATATATATTTTTTTTTATTTCATTTTCCCATGTCCTCAAAGAAATCGTTGTACAAATTAACGGCTATTGTGTATATACTGCTATCCTGACAAAACATCCTTTTCAATCTGTTCCGGAAGCTTAAGAAAATTGCAAATACGATTAACTTCGACGGCAGAAAACCCAACAACACGGACAACACATTATGAAACATGACAAGCTCGATGTCTAGGGTGATTAAAAACTTACCCGAAACACAAAAAATATAAAAATAAAATAAATAAATACGTTGGAAATTAACGACTCTTCAGTGGGAAAATACAGTCTTCCTCCGGATATTTGTTAACATATGTCGTTTCCTCTTTGTTATTGTTATTTTTAACGGGAGGTATTATTTCCATTTTCTGAAGTTTAGAATCCAAACGATGCCGTAAAACTTCACCTGGCTTTATGTCGTGATCAGTTTATCGCTCCGATGGTAAATCACGCACAGTTCTGGGTAGTAAAAAGGTTAAGAGTATAATTAAGTATTTTGGATCAATTTACAGTTGACTAATAACAGTCAAGTTAATGATCGAAATAAAATATCAAAGATTCGGAAATTCATTACGACGTAATTATGTTTCACCGTGAGTAATTTTGTCTGAGATTACTTCATGGTTACCGACATTGTCTAGTAATTGCTTGAATGATTTATCTTAACGATACTTTTTTTTTCCCAATGTATCCCAGTTATGAACGTTCAAAATAATCTGTGCTTTCAATTTAATGATCGATGTATTAACCTGACAGTCTCGTGATGATCATAGCATCACACCCCAACTGTGCACGCAATTTTTTGAGTCCAAGTGGCCCTTCAGAATTGGATCTGAACCAGAAGTGGTTCTTCATGAAAGTGGGCAACTGCACTCCCTACTAGTTAAACAGTGATTTGATACCTTAACCTCTAGCTGCGGAAATACTCAGAGAAATGTTCCTCTCAAAACGGCAGTGTAAGGAGACTTACCACATAGCAATTTTGCACACACAACATAGAAATTATTAATACCTACAATTTTATTAACACTTTCCGTAATCAAGTGGTTTTAAAAGCACTCTAAAACAAATTAGGTCAAAAATATATAAAAGGTGATTCTGAGTTTGATGAAAAAAAAAATGTTGCAGTTGTTCAAAAATCTCAACAAAAAATATCGTTATCAGCGTTAGAATTGAAAAATAAAAGCACTTGTGTGTGTTGTGTGTGTCCCCCGGACCAGTGAATACTGAAACTTACCGGTCCGCAGACATCACGAGTGATCCGCAAAATGAAAAATTTCTCATGAACATAATAATAATACAGTAAAATCCCTCATAACGAACATACCTCAGATGCGGGCATCTCTCTCTAATGGACGAAATTGTTTCTCCCGCCAATGACTGTATATATATACATATATTTAATATTTAAAAAAGAGGTTTTTTACTGTAATTCATTTCCCTAAATATATTGTCATTTAGAAGAGTGATAAACTATCAAGGGGTGCAAAAAGCCGTAAAAACAATTAGAACTGTAGTCAAACCTTATAAAGCTACCAATATTGATTCTGTGAAAAAAAATGAAAAATTGAAAAATATGAAATTTTGCCATCTGAGCGCAGAGTTTGTCATTACACTATAGAAAATTTCTTAATATAGTAAGATGTCAAAAAAATATCGTCGTAAAGAGATTCATCGTTACATTCGGTATCTTTACAATGAGGTTTTACTGTATAAGATGACATAACCCGCAAATTTACTTTCGATTATTTTTTTCTTGCTGAAAATGCGTAAAACCCTAGTAAATATCGCATCATTACTATTTTTCGCAATATCGTCAACTGGGGGGGGGGGGTGACTTTGCCCAGTTTTGAAAGAAAAAAAGATTTGTCTCATGGTGCAAAACTTATAATAACTACTACATGAAAGGGGCATTCGCTTTACATGTAAATGAGACGACCTGAGGTTTGTGGGCGTTTCTTGATGAGTGATATTGTCAATCATCCGGCATTTCGATAAGGTTCGATATCAAGAGAAATTTGAACGCTCCTAACTCTTTTATTTGTTCATTTGATCAGCCTTTTTGATTTTGTCCTTTCAAGTCCTTTGAAGATTGTAAAGTAATTGGAGTTTTTTTTGCAAGAGAAACTATTACAAAATATTTATTTTGCAACTATAACTAAGTTGCAAAACAAAAACTCGAATTACTTTACAATCTTCAAAGGACTTGAAAGGACAAAATCAAAAAGGCTGATCAAATGGACAAATAAAAGAGTTAGGGGGTGTTCAAATTTCTCTTGATATCGAACCTTGGAAGACTTCTATTTTAATGGGCAATCTAACCCCGAGATCAATAGGAGATTTGGGGCTACTTTGCGAACTTTCCAAATGCCATGTTTACTCAGGGTACCAACTTGGAAGGAATAAATTTATGGAATCTTATGACGTAAATATATGAATCAAAACGAGATTCAACAGCTTGAAAAAAACCAGAAGTTTATTTTAAACACGACATCCATTCATGAAAACCAAAATACCCATACTTAGAAGAGACAATCATAATTTTTATGAGGAGTATATTTATATTTTATATCATAATAATTGGTTTTTTATTGTCCTTATTGTGGGGGTTGATTTTTTCATATAGTTTAGACATATATATTCGTCATCCATGTTTTTTATGGGCATTTCATTTGAGCCAGCTCGTTGGACATTTTGTCTGTTGTGACCTTTGTATTTGTATCTGTATACACAGAAAATATCGTGACTTTATTCGTGATTTGTGACAGGGCGGACTCATGAAATGTCTGTGGGAACCAATTAACCAATAATTTTTAATGCCTTAACTCGAATGTTTCTCTTTCGTTTCTAGATATCTTTTTTTTTTCTTTTTTTTTATTATAAATAACGTGGTCTTCATGTATTCCCAAGGGATCAGCATGATCCGTCCAGGGAATTTGTTAGTGTTAGTAGACATCGATGCCCGAACCGGAATTCGAACCCAGACCTGCACAGTGAGAAGCTAGTTCCCTAACCACTCGACTGCCGGGCGGCAGTCGGACGAGTCTTTTTCAACTCTTTCAATACTAGATTTAACATATTTTCTATGTTACTAAAGATATGTTTGGTATATACTATGTATATACTAAAGATAATACGTGCTTAGATCTTTGAACTATGTTAAGTTGTCTTTTGTGTATGTTAATTCCTATTGCAGTGAAACCATCGGTGCGGTCGATCTTTTCGTACTTTTCCTTTGTTCTCTGCGAATTTAGAATTTGATATTCATTCCTTCCAGAAAGCCCACATCCTTATAGCGCCGCATGAATTTTTAATGTAAATAATTTACCCAATTTCAACTTGTACTTTCCTAATTTGTCGTAATGGTTCATGGACCTGCTTAAGGAAGAATCATAATTAAGTCTCATATGCTTTGAAAATATTCATTCATTGCATTTTTTTACGTTATTTTTTTTTTTTGTAATTGCGGTTGTTTTGATACCCCGTGTGGTCACATTGCCCTAAATGCGCTCATAGATTCATAGATTTGTAATATGCAGAAATCTAGTGGTGGGAAAAGTGACCATATTATACCGGATGATTTTGCCCATCCTGCTTTTATTTTTTCATAAAAGGAGGGGCGACCTATTTGAATAAAAACTACATAAATAATATCTAAAAACCATGAACAAAACATACAAGTGTTATTTTCGACTTTTATTCAGCTGATTGAATGGAAATTTTTATTTTCAATTTTGAAAGCAGGCAAAGTCACCCTATCTAACGGTACTTAAAACCAAAACGACTTCCAGAATCAGTTCATTCGGCTGATTCTCACTGGCATAAGCTAGAATTATCAACTCCAGCATTCCATTAAATGGTAAGAGGAAACGTTTCTCGCGCTTATTTCTGCACTTCACAGCTATTTTTACAAAGAAACAATCCATGATATGAGGCGCATTTTAAATAAAAATGCATCTCCCTCACAGAAATAAATGTTCGAATCATTCCTAGTCCCCAGGTATTTATACCGACACACATTCTTCCCCATAGCGGAACAATAAGAAATGCACTTGAACAGCCAAGACACACCGATCATTATAGGATGTTTTTATGAACTCGAGGAAACGAAACTTTTACGTTTATGCACTCCAAACCAAGCATTCGTTTGAAATAAAAGCAATCGTTAAAAGAATCACGTTTTATCTTATGTGTAGGAATACTTACTAACATACGTTGTGAGATTCCGTGATGAATCGCGGAGTTAATTCGGAATATGCATACAAATATCCGAAACATTCTAAATGTTAGCCGAGAGAAATCGCAGCAGATATGAAATGCATCTAGTGGAGAATAATAAAAGAAAAAAAAATCTCATTACGTGCATCTAAGTTTCTTGAAGATGATGGCGGATAAAATAAAAAGAAAAAGAAAGAAGAAAAGAGAGAGAGAGAGAGAGATCTTCGTCAGAACTCGAAAAGGAGCTCGAAGTTCCATTAGTTGCAGAAAGTGGAATTAATAAGATAGAAAATCTCCATAAAGTATCGCTCAGTTCTTCGTGACCTCGTTTATTCTTCAGAGAACTTTCAGGGATTATATACCCGTGGAATGAAAAACGTCTTTTACTCGTCGCTGGTTGCCTGCAGAGAAATAATTGGTGCGAGCGATTAACTCGAAACTTTCCGCTGCCCTTTGAAGATGGAAAAAGAAGTAAATGCCCAAGTGATCACTAAAATTTTCGAGAGAAATTTCCAGATCCATACCTTCCACTTTAATTTTTATTAATTCATATCTTGATTATCAGCAGCCTGCAGTACAGAAAATAGTAAAAAAAGATGGAATTCTGAATTTTAGAAAATTTTGTGAAATTTTCAAAGTGTTTCTATGTGATTAGAAGCGACTATTCGATCATTTGATCATTGTTGTCGCACCATGGTCATTTTCTGCACAGTGGAACTAACATCTGATAATGCCGAAGTATGGCACAAGAAATGAAAAATTATACGCTAAGATGTGAAAAAAAATACGCATTTGAAAGTGCCGAAAAATGAGAAAATTCATAATTGTTAAAATTGTCACTTAAAAATACCGAAATACGCATGAAATGAAAAATTTGCCATAGAAAGTGTTCAATATGCCCCTAAAGGAATAGGAACCACGGGGTCCCGGTCATTTATTGACGATTCCGAATGACAGCTTTTCCATCCTCACCGACAGGTCAGTGCGCTAATAACTCGGTGTGGTACTCCCGGCTGTAGAAATCTTTCTGTGTGGTCACGTCGCCGTTTCTGTTCTACCCGTGTGTCAAGAAACTTTCTGACAAGGATGAACCGAGTATCGAACTAGCGACATCTCCTTTGGTACTTTAGGCAAGTATCTTATCGACGCGCCCTCAATTGTTCCATAAAGGTGAATACCTGTGTGTATTACTGATCCGATAACAATAGAGAACTTTAAAATCTTAAAAAAAGACAAATAAAACATGTCACTGTTCTGAATACCCTGTGTGTCGTAGATATGATTCCTTCAACTCAGCGTTTCCAGACCTTTCTGAACCTAAGGACTAGTAAAATGTCTGAAACAACTCGATGGACCACTAACATAAGTAGTGTGACCTTATGCCCTTTAAATATGGGGCATTAAAATTGAGGAATAAAATACGTATTATGCAGGAATGTCCACTATTTCATGTGATATTTATGTATTTTTGGTCGTTCTGACTTTTTCATAAACTTCTCTCATTTTTTCAATAAAGCATAAATTTGAATTTGCAAATTCTACTAGGATATTGTGAATGTAGATAGCTTTAATCACTTATAAATTTTATTATGATAACTATCACTATAAATATGAATATTTTCATCTAAACATATTTGTCTTGTTTCAAGGTTTTTTCAGTAAGCTAATGTACTTTTCAATTCACTGAGATTTCCAGTAATTCTTCATTATCAACTGACTGATAATTTTTAAGCAATAATTGACAATTTTACCAATATCATCAACAACTATTTTCAATCTACTGCTGGATGAAGGTTTCTAAATTTTTCCATTCTGCTGTGTCTGATGCTTTAGCCATCCAGTTGACTCCAGCCACTTTTCTGAGTCATAAGTCAGTGCTTATAGCACACACTGATTAAACACTTTTCTTTTTAGGTATAGTGGCACGTGACTTCAGAATTTCACGGTTTTTGCCAAAAGTGCTCCATTCAATCTTGATCCTTCTGTTTATTTCATTAATGATTCCATTGTCCATAGTAATTTCTTGTCCCAGATATACATAGCTTTCTACTTCTTCTATCTCTGTGTTGTTGAGCAAGGTTGTCCTCTTCAACGCAAACGGGTTGAACATAACTTTAGTCTTTCGTAGATTTATTTTCAAGCTCACCTGAATACTTGCTTTCATCAGTTCTTGTACCATTTCTTCTAGTTCGTCTGGATTACTGCTGATAACAACAATGCCGTCTGCAAAAAGCAAATGGGTGAGAAGTTATCCTTCATTTTAATTCGTTTCTCTCGTCCCAATCCAGTTTCCTAAATAGTTCTTCTAAAACAGCGGTGAAAAGTTGGAAATATATGACATCGTTTTTGGTGAAAAGGGCTGATGTTCCGTATTTTACTGTATTTAAGCTCCAAATTTTCCGTAGTTTTCTGAATGGAACATGGTCACCTAAGTCATGTGATGGATGTTTCTCTATAGAAATAAATTCTTGTTCAACGGGATTTGCAGCACCACTTGACTATATATTTTCTTTAGCAATTTCAGCAATAACTGTTACATCGTAAATTGCATTATACTTCGTTATTGCTACAAACAATTATATTCCGTATTTACGATCGCAATTTCCCGTATTTTTCTCGTTTAGTATGTTTACCCCTAAAGCATGCTCCCCATCCCCACATCTCGATTTCCAGAACCCCTAGGCTGCTATCTTTGACGGATCCTTCCATTGCGAACATAAGTGTGAACAAACAAAAATAATGAGATTTGCCTTGGACCCTCGGGCTTGAATCCTGTCAGTCATAGCCTTGTGGGGTGACCCTATGAACGAAGATATAATTTTCTATTTTTCACCATGGGAGTGGAGGTATCACTATATTTTTATGTGAATACTAACAATTACGCTTTTTTGTTCAGTTGGAATTCAATTACCAATTCTGCCTGCAGATAACCTATGTCATCTTCGTGAACCAGAGGTGGTCCGTGGACCACAGGGTGAGAAACGGTGCTTTAAGTCTTCAACGGCATAATTATTCTCTCTATCAGGAATGGTACAGTAGAAACTACCTGAAAAATTTTATTTTCCATATCTTCTTACATGAAGTTGTTCTGTTTTAAAACTAGGCGCTAATGCCTTTCCCATAACGAAAAAAAAATACTTTCCGTCAAGAAATCAACTATACAAAATTTTTGAGATCGTCATTGCCGAAATAATAGCCTTCCAATAAGACGAATGATCTCGTCAATGCCGGTGAGAGAGTTAAACTTTGAACGTATCAACTTCAAGGATGCTAATCCTTGGTCATCCTGATCGGAATGAGTTCGGAAATATGGACGACTTTTTTTAGAAAAAATTTCAAATTTGTAACTTTCATAAATTTTAAAATAATAAAATCAAAGTGTGATATGCATATGCAGCAATGTTGTTATATTTCTAAGTTAATGCCAAAACAGGAAACGAACTTCTGTTATCTTAATTTACAATTGAGAGCAATTTTACACCTAAAAGCATTTCACACCATCCTTTGGAAGTGCGCGGAAGTTTAGCCAAAATGTCATAAATGCCTTTTATGCCCTATATTAAGATGAAAGAGACACCTTGAAGACAATGCGTTCGAACAACTTGCTGTTCCGTATGGGTGTACGCACAATTTTTCTTACATGCCATCAATGCACAATTCTTCTAGCATATTTGCTTAGAACTATCATTTATTTCATAATTGAGATGAAAAATTTAATAATAGAAAGTAATTAAAAATAAATTTTTATAACATAATGTAATAAAGTATAATAGCAAAGACATTATTTGAGATTGAAATGTTGATGTTTGCAATGAAATTTTATATAAATTCCTGTTGAAAAAAAAAAAGATATCTTCAGAGTCCTTTTATTGAGTAAATGGAAATTTTAACATTTCTTTTACTGATTTTTTAAATTCATATTTCACGTTTATAGCTACCTCTATAACTACAAACTTTTCAAATTTTCCACGAAAGGTGAATATTTCAGAACATGTTTCGTTATATATTTTTTCCTGCTGTACATATAATCACATAGTTTAGAAGTACTCATAAACGCGTAATGCAAAAGTTATACGCTTATTTCTTATCTGTATTATTATTTATACACTTAATATTAAAAGTTGAACATTTTTGTAGGGTCCATTAAAAACAAACATGTTTATAACTGCAAAGTTATAAAAGTAAAAAAAAAAATACAACAAAATTCCAGTGGTAGGACTAAAATCACGTCTTGGGAAAAACTAGAAAAGTTTCTCTAAGGAATCCTGTGAATCCAAAAAAAAAGAAAGAAATTGTGTAGTTTTGTTTAAAAATTAAAGAATTTTTATCAGTTATAGAAACGCGTTACGATGGGATTGCTGAGGAAATACGATTATTTTTCCCCATAAGAAAACAGCCAGATCTATTGTTATGACATCTGAAGCGTCTTATAATATCAATGTCATATTTCTTAAACGTGTGATATTGCATTTTTTCTGATCAAGATTCGTTCTATAGTTAAGACCCACAAAATAAATACTTATTGGGTAAAGGGAATATTCTTCTTTACAAAAATATCGATAACAATATTCTATGACAAATTTTCAATGAACTCACAAAAATCTGAGGCAAAGGTTATAAACTTATTTTTTTCTTATAACAGTGCAAATCCCACAGAAGAAAAAACACCACGTTCCAGTCTTAGGACAAAAATCACTCTTCGGAAAAAGATTAGAGAATTTTATGCAAAAAAGACCTGTAAAAATCTGAAAAAGAGATAGCATAGTTTGTTAAAACATTTGCAAAACCATCAGTTATAGAAACACGTTGTGATCAAATTCCTGAGCAAATAGGATTATTATTTTTTCATAAGAAAACAGCCATATCTGTTCTTATGACTACTAAATGATCTTAGGTCTTATAATATTATTTCATATTTCTTAAACGTGCGATATTGCAGTTTTATCTGATCACAATTAGTTTTATTGTTAAGACCAACAAAATAAACATTCCCATGGTAATAGGAATAGCTTTCTATATCAGTGGCAAACGATATTCCATCACTGGGTTTAGATGCACTCATAAAAGCATCCCAATTTTAAAAAAAATATATATATATATATATATATATATATATATGTGTGTAACAGTGCAAAGTCATATTTACGTCAAAAAAAATACAACATTCTAGTCTTAGAAAACCACGTCTCAGGAAAATATTAGAGAAGTTTCTCTCAAGAGACTAGTAAATCCTACAAAAAATCTACAATACAAAGTTATTAGTTATAGAAGCACGTTACGATCAAATTCTTGAAGAAATACGATAATTTTTGTTTTTCACCAGAAAACAGTCACATCTCTCGTTATGACATCTACACCGTCTTATAATATCAATGTCATATTTCCTCAAACGTGCGATATTGCATTTTCATCTGATCACGATTTGTTCTATTGTTAAGACCCGCAAAACAAATATATCCAGGGTAATGTCGTACGATATAACGCGATCGGAAAAGAAAACAAGATATTCTTAGCAATTTTTTCCCACAAGAAGGGCAAGGTAAAAGTTCAGCAGTGGGCCTCCGCATCGTCCATTCACGTGCTCTATTGCTGGAAGGGGACAAATTTCTTTTGCTCCGGATTCACGTTTCCTTTCTATAGCAAATATCTACACTGAGAAGAAATAGTTTTCGGTCGTGTACGAATAACCCTTTCTTATTTTTTATTTTTCTGGATCGATGGTTTCAATCCGCGTCGTAAAGAGCAGTTGGGGGGATACCTATCTCGCCGCTGCCATCGGATATAACAGGAGAGAGAGGGTATCGCTAAAAAAAATAAAGGAATTGCAATCGGTTTCTGTAGATGGTATCGATCAATCATTCGTGTTAACATCGTTTTCGCCACCTCTATAGTTGACGAGATAACCGTAACTGGCGTGTCGTCGTCGTACATATATACATGAAAGAATGCATTCAAATAAAAAAAAAAATCGCTGTGACAAATCTGACAGTTGGAAACAATAATAAATCGGAATCTCGTGAAATGCGAAAGACGAGACATTGGCAGGTGTTGAGGGGAAAAAAATTCACACATATTTTCGAAAAATCGACGTTTTCTTTTTGAATACTATTATCACCACGTCGTTCATATTGGCCCCGTAAGATAAATATTATGAAAAAATCGGATAAATTGGGGCATTCGGGATAAGACAATGAAGAAATGACAACACATATTTTGGTTCCGATTTTTAATAAAATTCACTGGTTATAGAAGAGAAACCCTCACAAAGATCAATGTTTTTAAATATTGCTGTTTGTATTTCACACTTGGAAACTTTTGTGGCTGAGGTGTTGCACTTTCCTGATTTTAAAGCAAATAAACAAAAATAACATAATATTTCATAGATAAAAGTAAAATAAATATAACGAATGTAAAAAAAAGCCAACCTTTCTCTGACTTCATAACCTTATAATCTAGTCGAAAATGCTTCCTTAAATCATTGCCTGTGATTTTGGTTTATACAATTATTGAATATCACAGTTGATAAATTGTAGAATTTTATAATGGAATTTAATCATTTGCCTGATCGGTTTTTAATTTTTTTTTTTTTGCGCAGAAAAAATTTGAGGATTTAAACTTTTTTTTTTCATTTTATTAGATTACTAGATTATGTATCTATATGTAATACTAATGAAAAAATAGGCAAACAGTTACAAAAGTTTCCACTTACTCTCACAGTGTGCAGTATGTCAAAGACAAGTGGTTTTCAACCTGGGACCAGGGCCTTATGGTTCCCTCGCGGCCCTGGGATATTCTAATGAGGGACCACGGATGAAAACTAGGTGAAAGAGGAGAAAGAAGTGGTGACGGGAACCACAGATGGCTGGGAAAAAAGTATCCGCAATTACGCGGAGAATTCGAACACATCTTTTATGTTGCAAGGGGGTTGTACAGTTATCAAAAATATAAAATAATAACTTTTTATAACACACTGTCCACAAAAACCCAATTAGAGAGTTGTTGTTGTGTCTCCTGAAGGCAACAAAAAAAACATCCACGTTTTCTTAATGGGATATTCACTGAGATAACTTAATCATATAATCGAAAAACAGAGAAAATTTGTTATAGAACAGCACAAACGAGGGAGAGGAGCAGTGTCCGTTGGTTTATGCTGTTCTTTCCCAACTTTTTCCGATTTTTTAATTCGAATACCTTAGCGAATATTTCATTTAGAAACATAGAATTTTGTTGGCCTCATGAAAAACAAGGTGGCAACTTTTTAATTTGGGTTTTGAAGAAAGGGTGTCCGTATGAAAGGTAATTTGTTTTTATTTTAATAACTATAAAACTCCTTGCAATATGAGTGACGTATCTGAGTTCCACACGTAACTTGGATAACGTTTTTAAACAGGAAGTATGCGGCTAGAATCAATGATTCGCCAGTAAAATGAAGCAAGGGGAATTAAGTTATCACCCTGTATAACTGTATATATCACTAATCATTTTACTCCTTTTTCAAATAATCTTACGGTTATTTTATGGAAAACTCAGTTAGTGTTAGTCAAGCTGAGAATATTTTCAGTCCGCATTAACAAAGTGTACGAAATTCCTCTACTCTTAAAAACTTGAAAAAAAATTGAATAAGTGCATAGAGGAAAAAACAGTAAGTAAAAAAAAACGAAAAAAAAAAAAAAACCACTTACCACACACAGTTGAATTCTCACAAATTAGTTTACTGGTATATAACGGAGTAATTCATAACTTGTAATCCTGTATTGACCTATATAATAGATATTATGCGTTCTCATAGTGAATACGAAGGTCAAGTTGTCAGAATATCAATCTATTATGATACGAGTTGGTGGTTTAGAATCAGCGGTTATGCACACAGGCTCACGTTCATCAAGCTATAACAAACTCCGTTAATGATTGAGTACGCTCCTTACGTAGAGTTTGCTGACTTTTTCTTTGACATTTCTCACTGATGCGAAACTAAAATAAATTTCGAACGTCGTTAGACAGAATAGAAAATGAAATACACAAAAAAAAAACCAAATATCTCTTTCTTCACAAGTCGATGAGACATTTGTTTTCCTTTTCGTTCGTTTATTCATTGTACCTCGAATTTCCAGAATAGAAAGTTCTTCAGATAGTGTCCATGAAATTATCGCTAAACAAACGAAACATTCAATTGATAAATTCATAGAATCCTCCACGGAATCAATCAATTACGTATTCAAACAAGTGCAAAAGACACACTTGGATGCATCAGATCAATACCTTTACAATATATACTGTATATATAAATAAATAAAAAGAGATGAAAGAATGGCCCTGGGAACTGTAAGAGATGAATAAGAAAATCTTTCTTTCTTTAGGGTTTATATCTATGAAAAAAAGAACTTCTTATCTAAAGCACTGAAACTTTTGAAATCGTATTTTTTTTCTCTCTTGTGTCCTTCCCGTTGCCTTGATGTTTGAAGATTTCTGCGCTCTCTTTTCATATCTTTTGGATTGTGAAGTTTTTGCCGCAGGTGTCCCCTTTCATCTCTATTGATTCTCCCCTTTCCTTATTTTTTTTTGTTTCTTATGAGTTCTTATTTTTTTAAGGTCTTCTCAATTCCGAAGGAACAGTCCGCTTCCTGTCGAGTAACCTTCAATGGCAGAAAGTGGTTTTTCTTCCCGCGGAGACAAAAATTAGGTTCTCGAAGTAAAGGAGAAAGAAAAAAAAAATTGGATCCCAAGAAGAAGAAATTTTGAACTCTTTTGAATCTGTGGCCTGAATACTAAAAGTACAATTTTTATGCATATCATTCAGCGCTTCAGACAAAACTCCAGTTCAGTAGTAATGCGCGTATACCCAGGTGGATAGCCGCATTACATCACGAACTCATATTTACTACTTGAGTATGCATGAAGTCACTTTTTATCCTACTTGAATATGATTGCTATCATTGTGAGTGAAAAGTAATTTCATATCGACTGTGTGTTAGTTTTCACCATATGCATCAATATACAAGCTGTACCAAATTATTAGTACAGTGGATATCTCTGCAACCGCTGGAATTGGAAACATACTTTCAATTACGAAAAAGTTTTCAAATGACGGGAGCTTACGGGATATTTTAAATTTCCGAGAGAAAAGTCGCATGCATGAAAAGATTTAAAAATAAACATTTTACTAATGATAAAACTTATCATTAATTAAATGTAAATGCGGCTCTGAGAATTCATTCACGAAAAAAAATGCATATTTTTAAATGCAGTATTAACGGAGATATTAAGTTTTCAGCAATTATCGCCTATGGTTGACGGTGTAGTTCACAAATTGCAAAACGTAAATTAAATTCATAGTTGTAAAAAATCCGTAGTTGTCAAAATAATTGTCAAAGAATGCAATAATTATTTATTGTAAATTAAAAATTGAAAGTTTGGTTTGAGTTCATTCTATTTGTGTACAGTTTCTAAAAATGGTAGCTTTCGAGCCAATGAAAACTTGCCAACACAGTGATAAGTGGCCAAAAAGTAGTTGCTTCATAAATGTAACATCTCGATAAATATAACACTTAAAAATATGATTTTTTTATTCATGCAACCGCTCAAAAATACTTAAACTTTAAATAAACGCACATCATTTGAAAATTTTTTTGTCGTTGAAAGTATGTTTCTAAAGTCAACATTTGCAAAGATACCTGCTGGGAACATAACTTGGGGTATAGCATGTTTTTATATAGAGTTTGCAAGATTTTATTTTCAAATAAAAATCGTCATATCTCTGATGATTTATTTATTTATCGAAACATTGATCTAAATATTTTTATATACAAAGCTTCAGAGATATTCAAAACATAATCTCTTTCGAACTCCCTCGGATCAAATTAGGAAAGTATGAAATAGACTTCCCCTAGATTAAATTTTGATGGAAATGATAGTGTTCACTGGTATTAGATGAGTTTGATGGAAATGTGCCAACCCAACAGAAATATCAGCCTTCTTCGGATAAGATGTCAAAGTTCTGAAACGGATAGGTTATTAATAGTTGGAAGCGATGTGATATCGATACTCTGGAGAACGATCTCTCGTGGTACGCATTACGTTATGATGGGGACACACACATGAGATGAAATCGGAAACGTTGATGACAGATAAGTTCGAAAGTATGGAGGTCTCATATACTTCATTTTTGGCATTTAGAGACTTTCCATGAGAACTTTAATAAACAAGCTGTCAGTACAATCAATATTATTCCAGAATGTAGCCAATATATTTATGCCAACACGTGAAATTTTTCCAGCTACTCCCCGTGATTTATAAGTAGTGTTTCGCGAGAGTGACCGAAAGGAATAAAATTTGTATGTTTGATTCTGAAATTGAAGCTAATAGATATCAGCGGAAATTTAAATTTTTTTTAACAAAGCAATATGAATTAAAGAAATTTGAGCTTTTCTCTATTATACCGAAAAACTCCCTCTTATAATATTCTAATGAAAATAAGTCGAGAAATTGATTATTGAAATTCTGTGACGATTGGTGAGGTGTATACGAAGCGACGAACATGAAGTATTCCTTTATTTTGCATTAACCTGCGAAACACACAACCCTTCGTCATGAAGGTTAAAATCGAACTCTTCGAGAATGTCTTCTTCTCTCGATACAACTTAAATCTCACGTGCCTCGTGAATAAAAATATTATTGTACATCCTTGTTAACAGCTTGCCTGTTACAATTCTTGATTATTTCCTCTACGCACGTGCTAAAAAGGAACAGAATCTCAAATGAAGCAGAATGTAAATTCTGATAATTAGCTTAATCGAGCACTTCGAGCATCAATATCTCAACGAATTTTCATTAAGATACTATGAGTTGAAATTTTTTTCCGGGGCCGCGTGTGGGAATTTTTATTTTAACGGAAACTCTGATCACATGTGTGATGAATAGTGACTGATGAAACATTCTCTGAGCTTTCATGTGAATCGGGCAGTGTGAAGATTTATTATGACATAAAAATATATATATGTAAAATTTGTTTTGTATAGCTTGTATAAAACGGTTAAAAAAATCACGAACTGTATGCTATGCACCTGTAATTGTAAAATTTAGACACGTTTTCTCTCTTTCTCGATTGTATATCATTCAGATTCTTTATGAAATGCAATAATACTGACATTGTGAAAGCTTATAAGATAATTAGAAATAAAACTTTAATGCTGTGTAAACAATATTATTTCGTAGGAAAAAACCACAATGTGATTCCGAAAAACGTTTCTACGTGAAACACACAGTAAGGTACATGGAATTTAAGTTACATTGTAACCATTGAATTAAAAAAAAATTTAACTTTCCTTATTCTAATAAAAAATGAAAATTTTCAGTAAATTACACACACATGTGTAAAACTCTCCAAACTATCACAGAACTTTTCGAAATTCAAATATTTATATAAGTACAGTAGAACCTCCGTTAATGGACACTTTTCTGATCCACCTTGTCCCGTGAAATAGGCTTTAATGTATTTCACTACCCCATTAGCGGACAGTAAAATCAGATAAACTCTAATTTAACTTAGAACTTAACACTAATTTAACAAACTCTAATTTAATTAGAGTGTGGAAACTTTTTTCCAAACTTTAATTCATTTATTTTTGGTCATAAACTGAGAATTTATTATATTCAACTAAAATTATGTTTGATCCCAAGCTCGTATCGGTAAATATGATAAATCGTCAATTAATTACTCAATTAACTGAACACAACTGTGGTCCAGAATTTGTGAACTCAAATAGAAATGTCGGTTTTATTTCTTGATACATGTTGAGAAAGCCCACATTACAAGACTGATAGTGTTATCATGAATGTTTTTATCTTCTTCGTATTTATTTTAATTTAACTTTTATTGCAAAATATGTGTAATATGTGTAGTGCGCATATCATGCGCGAGTAAAAATAATTAATTGGTTTAATGAAAAAAAGAACGGTTATAAATTTTTCCATATTTATCAGACTTTCCAACTTTGTTTGGGAACTATGCGTAACCGCCAGTAAAAGTGATAAATGTAGTGAAATTTAATTAAACAATCTTTATACCTTGACGATTGGTGATTATGCATAATCACCGGTGTATCATTTTTACGGTAATATATGCATTTTCACATTAACACTGAAAGGCCGGACTATAACATTATTCCTAAAAGAGCCGATGGCAGTCATTGTGACTGCTGCTTCTTTTTATTGCAGTATATTTAACAACACTAAAGTTTTACAATTAAAACCAACAAGCATTTATTATACATGGTTAATTTGTTAATTTTGAAGAAATTTGCGTTTTTTAAGCATACACGGTCCATAAAAATGATTTTCCAACTACAAATATGAAAAATTACAGGGCAGCTGTGGAAAAGAGTTACCATGAAAAAAGATAAACATTCCATTTACATCACATAGTACATGCTCCATTTTGATGATGTACAAATTTTGCATGTATATCACGGTTTTTTTTATTCACTTTATTTAGTTGTTCGCATGGATAACATACTATTATGCCACTGTAAATTTGCACTATTGAGGAAAAACTAGGGCACTATTAAAATTTCATACCACAAATTAACTTCTGAAGAATACACAATTTGAAAAAATACACATCTTTGTCTTTCTTTTTCTTCAATATTATCTGATTCAGACCAGTCACTTCCGGAATCATTACTTTCTTTTTCGGGTAGATATAGCAGAAAATAATGATTTTCGTTGTCAGAATTTGCATCTAAGTCTCCTCAACCTCAGATTTATTGTCCGAAATGCCATTCAGCACTGATAAAAAATTAGACTATTTGTTCTAATACATTATTTTTCTAAAAGTCATTTCTATACACTGTGAATGAACCTGTTTTCTAGGAAGCTTTCAAAGCAGGTGGTTGTATGAAGAGTTAAGAAATGTCAAACCAAAACAAAAACTGAACATGCCAAGGGAACGATCAGAAGAAGAAAAAAAGGTTTCATCAACTTTGATAGCAGAGGCTATAGTTCAATTAAGATATAGAGTTTTTATTGTGGATACATACAGTTCCCTGTCAATGGACTCTTTAGATTATCCAGTAACAGGATGCAACGAATAGCATTATTTTATTTTATTTATTGGTATGTTACTCGTGAATACATGTTATGTTGTGTGTGTCATCAGAGAATGATAGGGAATAGACATAAAAGCAAAGTATACAACAACGCCCACCACAAGGAGAAACCAAACAATTTACATAGAACAGTCATTGACGTCTCTATGGCCGCTCTATGTATAAACGTCGATATCTCCCGAACAAAACCTTCAATGCCTTCAAATTTTTGTAAACAGATATACAATGAAAAAACAATGAAAAATCACCAAAACTTGAGTATATACGTCGAATACTGCCAAGATTATAGCTTCTTCAAAATCAAAAACCGCCAAAATGACTGCTCCGACCGTTCTAGTGCTAAAATGTACAAAAACCAATTGCGACTGAAGCCGAAAGTCGTATAAACGAGGTTAGACTGTATATCGTACCTCACCATCAGCGGACACTCCCAGTTGACGGACAAAACTTTTGGTCCCATGGGTGTGCGTTGTGGAGGAGTTCTACTGGTTTCGAAATATGTCATAGAATATGAAACAAAAACCAGCCATTAAGTATAGATGAATTACAAACTAGACACTGATGGTGATTATAGCATTCATCGAAGAGTAAAATGTCCCCAACAATATTATTCGGATCAAATAAAGGTTTTCGTGACTAATCCAGAATCATTAGAAGCAGGATGGATGGATGCTTCCTCATCCTTCTTCTTCTTTGCCCTTTATTCATTCTTGACAAATAATGATTTCAGACTAATTAAGCATTCGCTTTCAAATCCTTCGAATTCTCGTTGCCATTCTTTTGACTTCATCCATCGTCAAGGGAAGCGACACAGAAACAATTGCTGAGCAATCATTAATTACTCTTTCGTTCGATGATTGGACCTAGAGAATCTTTATAATTTAATCCTCGTCTTCAAACAATATTGATACACACACACACATAGAGAGAGAAACACATACTCGAGGATGAATGAATAAATAAATAAACTAGCTCTTTCGCAGGATGTGCCCTTTTCTCATTGGAGGTAATCGTTGAGGGAAATTAACAGAAAATTACTCTTGCGGAGTAATTTTCTATCGGTTTTCGGAGAATTGAACGTGTACTCCATTGCGTATAAACTCCATTCTCTCTGTCTCGATTCCCTTCCGTTTTCGTGATAACGAAATATTCAACAACGATACGTAGATTTTCTTTTCAATTAAAAATCAATTTCGAAATATCACATTCGCTACCCAATAGGTTCTCCCTGACACTTTACGGCAGCCCAAGCAATCGCTGGGGACTAACATTATTACTGTTATTGATCTTTGCTGGTATGTTGTAATGATTAAAAAAATATATTCGGATTTTCGCGAAATTGTATTCATTTTACGTACCCCGTCCCCCGCATTAGCCGACGTGCTGGGAAACATCGAGGGAGATCAGCATGCTGGGAATGCCCATGTTTTCCGGCAATCCAGGAAATTAGAGTCACAGTGATTTCGGAAACTTCTCAAATTTCTGGACTTTAGCCCTTTATTTGGCAGAGTTGCTCTCAAAAGCAACATGGGTTTCTTATATTTTGCCAATAAAGGAATTTTATATTTTCAGCTTATTTTTTTCGGTATTGATGCTTCTAAGCATCTCCCAAACATATTACTGCTACTTGTGAGCTGTTCATGAGTTTTCTATAATTACTAGCAGAATGGCTGGAAGGTACACGTCTCCTTTCTTGACAAGCCAAGCAAAAACGATTTTTATTCTTTGCATTTTTGATGAAAATACCATGAGTGGAGGAGACATTGCTGTGCATTCTTCAACAATGATTAAAATACAGGATGTTGTGTTAATGGACCGACAAACTCAGTGGGTTGTTAACAGGCATCAAGAGGAACAAAAATTACAATGGAATACAATGGTCTACCCCGTTATTTATAGCATGCGGGCTAATGTAGTCAAACTCGGTTATAACGACGTCGGTTGTAACGACATTTTGGCTATAATGTCAATACTTGGCGGTCGTACCTCATTCCAAAATGATGTTAATGTACCTTGGCTATAACGTCGATGAAAATGCAACGATCTCTTATATAACGACACATTTTTCGTTGCTTTTTCTTCCGCTTCTATGGCATTTTCTCGAAATTCGGAGAATAAGAGCCATTCACATTAAGGGAATGTTTGTCTGTTATTCTATTAATACCCATAACGATAAACAAAGATTTAGTAGATGATCGAATCTCTGATTCGCTCATTGATGAATGTGACGTGTAAACGGGAGATTCCGTATTTTCCCGTAATTTTGCACTTTCAACATTTAAAGAAAATAAAAAAAGCCCCGTTTGTGTAACGAAGCCCATTTCAATTTATAATCGTTACTAACATCAGGGATGAACACAATTAGTACAATTTGTAAATCGCATTATAATTGCATTTGACAATGCAATGTATATAATATTCATCAAACAAATGTGCCAGTGTTAAATTATTTTATTTCTTGAATGCATTTTCATTCACTGCAGACTTGATGTAGCACTTTATCAGTGCCAAGCCTTTTTATTAGTAATAATGTGCAATTTCGTGGACAATTGTCGAGAATTGGTGATTTTCCGTGTTTATGATCCAGATTTCCCGCATTGTTCTCTGTAAAACTATGGTCATCATAATCATAATGAAATCTCAACTCCATATATTTGATTGCATATGGAGTTGTCCATTTATTAAATATACTCCGCATATTTGATTGCATTTCATTATATTTTTCATACTTGCAAGGCCTTTAAAACATCAACCTTGGTTACAACGACAAGATTTCACAGAATCTTCGATGTCGTTATAAACGCCTTTTACTGTACATGTTTCATATAATACACGTTATTTCATGATTTTTAAATCGTTCATGTATGTCGAAAATATTTAACCTCGTACGATAGTTGTGAGGTGGCAAAATTGCTCGCACACTCTCTCTCTCTCTCTCGCGTGTCTTTGAAAATAATCTTTCAAGTATATGCGAAGCATCTTGTACATTGCAGGAAAAATCCACTCTACGACAAAATCCTAGTTTTCGGAATCTCTGAATACTTCAGCTTGGAATTCTGTCTACGTCCGAAGCTCTTGTTACCAATAAAAGAGAACAAATGGTATTGGATATTTTCGGTATTATATCTATTGTGTGCATAAAGTACTAATATTGCGAATTTTTCTTGAAAGTTCATATTTGAATATTGTACTCTTTACATTCCTTTTTAATTAGCCATAAATAAAGACTGAATTCCTATATTTAAAGATTTTTGTATAAGGCAATGGGAAAAAGTTCAAGGATAACCATGAAATCATATACATTTATCTTGTAATTTTGGGGATGCAAATATATGAAAATTTCACAATGATAATTGCAAGTAGATCCAAACATTTCTGAGTGAAATTCTGATGAGTGCTGCACTGCCTTGTTTTCAGGTCGATAGGTCACATCTGTTTTACTTATGTAATTTCTCATAAAATGGATTGTGAACAGCTGTCCCTCTGAACTAGCATCTCTGACCATTCCCATGTAATTAATTTTTATTCAATGCAATGTGTCTTACGTGGGACAGTGCCCCAAATTTAAACAAACTTGACTTTTTCCTACTCTAGCCAGACTGTAATCAGACCCTAAATCAGAGAAAACCCCCGTGTCTAAACGTAACTGTGGTGTAATCCTTAGTAGTTTATTAAAACACACACACACACACACACACACACACACACACACACACACACACACACACACACACACACACACACACACACACACACACACACACACACACACACACACACACACACACACACACACACACACACTAACCGATTTTCAGGAAAACACTAGGTAAAAACTTTTCTCAACCGAAACAACACATTCTACACCACTAAAACCATCATGAAATGTTAGTACAGCAACAAACAAATACGATGACCTGCTTTAAACGCAATCTGCAACAACCGTTAGGGCTACCAAGATATTAAAACAAAAAGCTCCTAGTCGTTTAAAATTTGGCCGTTGTCCCAAGTATTGGGCACTTGAATATTTTTATTACAACGAAAGTTCCATGATGGATGAAAAAAAATTGCCACAATTTATGACAAAAAAAACAAATACTTCTATCGATTATCTAGTGTATTTTCTTCTCAGAAAAAAAAAAAATCTATAATTGCTGAGCTGGTAGCATACGATGTAACTGACATCATCGCCAGCATCGGATAACTTTCCGATAAGAAACGGAGGAAATTATACTGCTTACATGGATCATGTTCCTCGCAGGAAATGAATGATAAAGTCACGAAGAAAGAGTCGTCGTCATCCGTGCAGCAAAGGGGATTTTTTTTTTCCTGTATACAGATATGAAAATACTCCGTAAGAACAGAAAATCGACATATTCATTCCTTTCGAAAAGAAGAAACGTTGCAAATAACAACGAAAACAATATAAGGGAGGAAAAATGGTTTTGATTATGATTCTAAGAAATGATACGTCGATATCAATATTGTTATTGAGATGTTCCTTTCCAATCTGCTAAAGAGAAATATCGTAACAAAGGGGGAAAATAAGAGTAAAAAAGTTGCATCTTCAGCTGGATTGCCAACGCATTTTCGAGAATATGATGAAAACATAATACAATGTTTTAATGTCCTTATAGAAAAATCCTTCCATAACAGTGGCCTCAAGGATATTTGGATTTGGGCATCACGTGTGGTCTATCACTTTCAATTTTCTTTTTAGCTATAGCATTGTATTAAATTATAATGAAAGGATAATGGATTTTTATTTTATTTTCCCATTATTTTTTCATGTTGAAAATAACCTACTCGAACATATCGTCAATTTTATTGGTTTAAATTGCGGTTCTTCACTCTCTTCAGCTGTTCTGTCACTTTGAAAACTTATTTAACTGAACGTGCATCTCGTAAACATTCCTATGGGGAATTTCTAATTAGTTGATATGTTGTTGGCTGAACCAATTAGTAATCGCATGGTTTTTTTTGTCTATGTGTGTAGATTAATTTAAATTATATTCTATACATTACATTATAAAATTTAAAATTTTATTTTTAATTGGGCTGCTGTATCTTATGAATATATGACATCCATATTAGTTATGGACATCTTTTTCTCAACTACCTTGTTGGGCATATTGCCTGTTATGGAATTACATTTGTATTTATGGATTGTATCACTTTATTGGCCAGCTATTCTCGTAAAAAGCGTACCTCTTCCGGGTCATAATCTAAACGGCATAATGTATTTTTGTTCTCCTGAATATCGGCCTTCTCTGTGGCTACGTCCGGTCTCCTCTCCAACTCTTCACCCATCTCATGCACAACCACAGGACTGGAACCTCATGTTGTCAAAGTTATGCTTGCTTCCTGTTATACGGGTGTTGCCATCTGTCTTTCGTATACTGAAGTGAAAACTCAAAAATTGCACTTTGTAAAAAATAAAAAATTCATTACAAAAATGGCACTATGTGAACTGAAAGTAAGTTAAGTGTCCTAGTTGCTGAAAAGTTTTTCACCATTTACAATGTCCTCACTTTCGAGATTATTTTATAGAGGTTATTTTTGGGGCAGCCAAAATAACTTCTCACCACCCACATCTCATTTGCACAGAAATCGGTAGTTGGTTCCGAGACATATTTGTTATTTCAGAAGCCTGTTAGTTTTCTTGATTTAAAAAAGTTTTATTCAACAGCACAATAAAAGTGACGACACAAGTGACTTTAAACTCTATGCTTGTGAAGAAGATCCGAAGTATGGGTTGAGAGGACTAGTCCACCTCATAAAGAATGGGGCCTTTTCACTTCTCTTATGTTAATAAGCTCCTCTGAACTAATTTTTTTTACGTGGCTATCAATTATAATAAATTAGGACGCGGTAGCCCAGATCGGTAAGATACTCGCCTAAAGTACCACAAAATGTTTAGAGTTGTCGTGAGTTCGATACCGGTTCATCCTTGTCAGAAACTTTAACGGTGCAACATTAACGGTGACATATATGACCGCAGAAAAAGATTGCTACAGCAGGGCTCCCATTTAGAGGGGTTAGCGCACCAACCTCTCGGTGAGTATAAAAAATAGGCTGCCACGTTTGGAATCGGTAATAAATTGTAGGCCCCAGTCTAATTACCCCTCGTGTGCAGAAAATGACCGTAGTGCGACAAAAATGATCAATATTTCATAGATGCACATTTTTAGTTGATTTCTCACAAAATGCGCACCATATGTAACGAATGAATATGCACATTGGAATCTCTTTTCTCAACAACCTCATTTAAATGAATTTGCAAGAATCAGAAATGTACCTAGAAAATCCTGTCTCATTCCATCCTGGAAGTGGTTTAAGTTTGTACATGTGAGAGAAGACGTTTTGCTCAACTGCGCTCTAGAATAACAAACTGGTGAATTTTCGCTGTGTTGTTCATCGGCACTTGAGCAAACTTTAGAACAAACGAAGTTACCTTTCAAGTCTAAATGATTCGCCTGAGTTGAAATGTTTCCAGCTCTTTTGTAAGCGTTTACGTGCAAGATAACTACAGCTTCCCACGCAATCACTTTGTCTTTTCCTACTTACTTTTCAAGTTTTCTCTCCCCCGCCCTCCTATCCGTGTTTCCCTTTCTGAAAAAAGGGACCACGTAATGGATTTCCTAACAATTCCTTTGTTAAAACCCGATGCATTTCATTGTAAATTTTAACCTGGAGCTTCTTACCTTTCGGCATTTGATATGCAAAATGCAACGTTTTCTACATTCTCATGTAAATTTTCTTGGATGGAATATTTTAATATTATTTACATCTGGAGTCGAAACACACGAAATAAAAAGACTTTCATTCACTTTCTTTAAGCTTATCAGAATGTTTTTTGACGCTTCCAAAGATCCCAAAACTGAATATCGTTCCAAATTTTTCTTTTTCTCCCTGTTATTTACAAGAAAAGTGTTCACGAATACTTCTATTAGTGTATAAAAATGATAAATCATCTAATTTGGCAGCAATTTTGATGTTCAAAAGGAATGACATATAATTCGGATATATGTGGTTGATAATGCAGTTTTATACGGAATGTTCCTATCACATTTGCTAATATCGGTCCAGGATACTTTGTCCAATACCTTATTCGATTTTTTGAATCACCGCATGATATCATTTTATATATATTATATCGTATCACGTTTATCTCTGATGTGCTGTATATAAATGAAATAATTTTTAGGTGAAATATTTTTAATCTCACTAAAAATATTGTTAACAGGTAGAATTCAATGTACATATATATTTATCGCTATTTAAGCAATAACGAGTAACGAAAAACTAAGTTAAACTGTGTTTATAAGAAAATTTTTCGAACAAAACATCTTTTAAAAGAATACTTTCTGCATGAAACATTTTTTACTAGAATAACGTTCGTATAAAACATCACAAGAATAAAAAAATGTTTGGATAAAAAATATGTTTAGTTGTTGCGCATTTATTGTTGCCTAAATATAACATGATTTTCTTTGGCAACAGGTTTGTCTTTAGCAACAATTGATTTTGGTGCAAAGCTTACAAGTATACTTTGTTAATGAAACTTTTTTTTAAAAGAACATGGTTAGAATAAAAAAATTGTTGTTAACATATTTCCATCACAAGACATTTTTAACAACATATTTTTTGGATAAAACATCTCTAATAGGATTACTATTTGGATAACAATCTGTTACTTTATATTTAACATAGTTTTCAAGAGTTGTTCTTGAATTACACATTGATTTCAAGGATACTTTTTTGGATTAAACACTGTTTTCAAGAATACAGTTTGGGTAAAACAATACTCCGGAAAATATTACCTAGATGGAAGATTTTTTATGAGCTTTGTTTGAAAAAATTCACTATAATGAAATGTTGTAAACAATAATAATTTCCGGTAAGGCATTGTTTAAAAGACCAATTTTTTGATAAGAAATTATATACAAGATCAGTGTGTTGATAAGACATAGTTTGTGAGAATATTGTTCGGATAAAACATCGCTTTCAAGAATACTTCTTAGATAAAACATTGTCAACAAGGATAATATTTGGAGGAAGCATCCATTGTTGGCTAGAGCATTATTCAATAAAGAATTGTTTGTATAAGAAACAATGTGATAGCTGAATCATTGTTTCAATCGTGTTTTAAAATTTTTTATTTTATTTTAATTAGACTTTTTTTTCTTTTCAATGAAAACTATTTCATTTGACCTATAATACTTTATATTACAAATGCAAATATATTTTAGACTTGGATGTCCCCTAACTGTCTGTAGCAGAAGTTCTGTGATCCTACAAGAGGTATAACCCCAGTTATAAATGCCCTGGATTGTAATGAAGCCCGTTAGTGAGAGCCGTGGTTCGCGGCACACCGGTGCTCCGTGAAGCCACTTCAACTATTCCGCGAAAAGACAAAAACAAGTGCACAATTAAAAGTTATTGCAAAAAAAAAAAAAAATACAATGCAAAATAATTTTTATACGGCATTAATAACCAGCAACCGTGCGACACTTTTTTAGTTAATATGTGGTATTGTAAACTTAATATACATTAACTCATACATGCTCAACACATGACTCGCGGGCCAATTGTGGCGCTTGAAGTTGTTGTCTGATGTTGCCCGCGACTTCAAACCTAATTTTGCTGAAATAAAATGGAATTCCTAGCCACATTCCCAAATCATTCATTTAATTTCTGTGCAGTTCCCGATCACTTGAATGATCCACGGCCCATTTACAGATAACTTAAATGTCACGCGACACTGTTTCAAACCTTGGCTCACACCAAAGTATGAACACTGTCTTAAAGGTTGAGCGTCCTTGTCCTCATTGATATGAAAAAGTTCCGACCGAGTGTTATAGAAAAACCAAGAAAGTTCTGTCACGATGATTGTCAGAGAAAGGATTGTCAATCCACTCATAGGCTCCAGGATGTGAGGGCCACCCGTGCTCTAAAGCACATGTTGTATTGTAAGTGTTTTGCGCAAAAAATGCCAGAGTTTAGTGAACTTCAAAAATATTGAAACCAAGTAGTTAGAGTAGTGGTAGTAGTAGTAGTAGTTAAAGTATTGCTCGGAATTCAGTCAAGAATAATGAAACGATTGCGAATTCCACATACTCGTACATCAACACTTACGTATATATTATTTTTAGTTATGCTCGCAATATATGCACAATTAATCATTTTATATACAAAATTATAGAATACTTGAAAATTATGCTTCAGAATTTTGCCAAGACCAATTTGCATTCAAGAGATATTTTAAATAGACGATGTCCATTAACGGAATTTATGGAACGCACGTAGTTAGTTATACTCGTACATCGCATGCGACTCTATATATCATTAATTGAAAAAAAATTAAAAAAAAGCTGAAACTCACGAACAGTTTTGATAGTTTGAGAATCTCCATTAACTCTTAAAATTATGACATTTATGAATCACATGGAGACATAATCTTATATTTATAGCATAATTACCGAATTCTCGAGAGTTATTAGTTGGAAATACACCAGATGCTTATCAGGACATCAATTTTTCATCAGCAAAATCTATTTATAATCTCGTTTCAAAAATCCTTCGCTCATCACGTTTCGCCGGCAAACATGAGGGAGATTTACATTTTTTAAAGGTGACTATCAGTTTCATAGCATCATATTGCAATTTTTACGAGTAAATTATGAATTATAAATGCCTCTGAAGTCATTTCATTAACCGAAAAATCAAAACTTTCTTCCATCTATATTCCAAAGTTTGATATACTTGGCAAAATTGTGATTTATAATGATGAAATAGTCTACAAAAAACCATGGAAATGCTTATAACAAGGGGTCTTCCACCTTTTCCAGAGTCGTGAGCACTGGCTATGCCCATCATCAGACGAGGAGCATCCGATACGACAACTATGACGTACTTGTAGCTAAAATCTACATCAATTGTAATCCTTGGATGCAAATTTTTAACTGAGTGTTTAACTGAAGCGTTGAGCCAGTGCTCGCGGGCACAAATTAGACACGAGCGTTGAGCCAGTGCTCGCGGGCACAAATTAGACACGAGCGTTACCACTCTCGCAAGCAACATGTTGACGATGGCTAATGATACTATATAGAAAAAAATAATTGGAAAATTAAATGGCATAAAGTAATTTTTTTTTTGTAGATTTATAAACAATATAATTGGTTTACACACAATTCAAGCTGTATTAAACTGGTACTTGATAAAAATTCGATTAATCATAATTACGGTTCTAATGTATATGCTAATTTCACGCAAATTGGTGGAAAATTAGAATCTTTGTATCGAAAATATATTGGCTGTTCTGAAAAATCACTTCCTATATATTTGGTCGCTTCTGAATGCAATGAATTCGCTTGGTTCAATATAATAAAAAATTGTAAAAGAGAAATAATTTCCAATGCAATAATAAATGAAAATGCAGTGTGTTCAGGCAAAAAAAAAAATTAATTACAGTATATAAAAGTATTTGTTACGGAGAAGTTCTTTAAAAGGAGAATATTGAGATAAGCTCTCTTTCTTCTGGAATAATCAAATAAGTATATCTTCGAAATAAAAACGTATTATATTTTCTTTTACAATTCCTTCTTATTATTGTGTTTTTCGAATTTCATTTGTTATTGACCAAACCATGTTACATATATTCTCAATATCATCGAGATATTGAGGCAATTTTTATAAAGTTTTTATAATTTTCTTAGAGATCTATTCCAGACTGATAAATCTTGAAAAAGTCGCAAAGCACGGAAAAAAAATGATAAGGATGATTCCATCATTAAATTTCCAACAGATATATTTTTACAAATCATAAGTACCTCAGAAAGAAAAACGTATCGACTCGAATCCATTTGAAAACTCGTTCGAGTTTCTTAAAAAGAAACATACCTTTAATCATATCATAAAATCCATCATTCATTCATACGTCGATACGTTATATATCAATAACCTGATAACGTTTGTTTTTCCCTCGTCCGTGAATATAATGATCATTTATTTATGTATATCGATATGAAATTTTTCTTTTTCAAGTATGTATGATTGTGTACTTTTGGTTCACGTCAAAAGTTCAAGAAAATAATTCGGATTAAAATTGAAATGTCATTGGAAATATTTTCGTTTCAGACAGTTTTGTTGTTTTTTGATAGACTTCTTTTTTTCCCATTGAAATCCTAGCATAATTGGACTATTGATCTTCTTCTTCCCTACTCCATACAATTGAAAAGTCAATCGCTAGAATAATAATATGAATACAAAAGAGGGGAAAAAAACAATACGGAAAAGTTAATAAAATAGGATATTTGTATTATAAAAAAATAAGATTAAAAAAGTTTTAACGTCCTTGAAGTTTTCCATTTAAAATTTTTTTGTTATTCTGAGATGAAATCCAGACTTAGACTTGGCTTTTCCACGTAAAATAACAAATATAACTTTGTTATTAAGAAAATAAAGAGTATAGATATGGGAATATATGAATATAAGTTTTTGATAGTTATTGAATAGGAAGGATTACAGACATAAAAACTGAGAAATAGGAAAGCTAAATGGAACGTATTTATTCGTTGTATGAATAGTATTTCATTATTTTTCCACAAAGGTTCGAAAATAGTTTTACGTTGATACGATAGTTTATACTGTTCTCACTTTTTTCATTTCATTATTATTACATACAGGGGTTGGACAAAATAATATCAACACCTGTGAAATGAGACAAAATCTTTATTAATAGGCTGTTGGTCCTCCTTTTTCATTAATTACTGCTTATATCCGTCGTGGGATGGATAAATACAATTCATGCACAACAGTCGCAGGGATATGTAGCCTCTTGCAAAAAGGTCACTAATTCAGAATATGTCTTTGGAGGTGGAAACCTACTGCGCAGTTTGGCCTCCAAAATACCCCGCAAAGATTCAATTATATTAATCTTAGGGGACTGAGAGGGCCACACGAAGTATTGCAGTTCATTATAGTGTTCATCAAACCAGTTTCCGACAATTCCAGCAGTGTGAACGGGCGAATTATCTTCTTGGAACACAGGTCGAGAATCAGGGAAGAAATTGATGATGAATTTCACCATTGGATGAAGATGGCCGGCCAGAATATTGACATAAACCGATGCATCAACCCGCCCATCCAGGACAACAAGTGGGCTGAGGCCACGGTGAGACATCGCTCCCCACAGCATAGCATCACTGATCCCCCTCCATGCTTAACAGCAGGAAAAAGACAATCAACATCATAGGCTTGTGCTGGCGTTCTCCAAACGTAAACACGTTCATTAGTCTGGAATAATGTGAACGACGATTCGTCTGACCAGATGACATTCTCCCATTGTTGTTGTTGTGTCCAATTCTTATGTTCGTGACACCATGTTCGTCGTTTCAAAGCATTGCATGTTGTCCCCAATGGTTTTGGAATAGCCGCTCTACCTTGTATGTTTGCTGCATGCAGTTCACGGCGGATAGTTTTTGTCGATACACCTTCCTGTAGATGTGTGTTCATCTCAGATGTTATCTAGGGTGCTGTTGTCTTGTGCTTTCTGGCCACAATCCGCTTCAAAACATTTCTGTCTGTATCAGTCATCTTCGACTTTCGGCCACTGTTATGCTTGGCAGATGATGTCTTTCCCTGTTTGCTATAGGCTGTCATTACCATCGACACGGTACTTCTTCCGACACCAACAAGGGTGGACGTTTTCGTTACTGTGACCCCGCCAAAACGGGCTCTAAGCATGTATGTGAGAAATAATTTGTTCATTCGGACACGAAATCTTTGAAGTTACATCATGTCTAAACATAGGGATGTTTGCCAGGAGAGACACAGACATGGTTTTGCTACCGCTTCACGTTACTGCAAAGCTGGAAAAATGCAAAAAGCAACAGTGTTTTTTGCATTATGTTTCGAAGTAAATATTTTTTCCTTCCTATAATTGCCACTCCCACAAGTTTGGTAGTTATCCCCTTTGTCCCTTTCTTAAATTTCTTTAATTCTGGAGCTGCCTAGAGTTAGATGTTCATAGTAAAATGTTACAGTGCTTTCGGGAGAATATTGTCTGCACCGACGGTAACGTCTGTGTGGTCATATGGGCATCGTGAAGGATTCTCATGACATGGACCGAGGGTCGAATCCCACCCGTGGCGCAGTGGTGTTTGATTGAAATTGGTTTTCCGTCGTTTTCCCAATTTCAGGTGTAAATATGAATGAATATCTCTCTCTTTAAAAGTCTCGCAACAGCTCCTACAACCGTGGCCGCAAGGAAAAAAAAATAAATTAACACTGTCACCGGGGAAAGTAGGTACCGATTTTTTGGCAGCCCCCCTCGTAATTTTCAACGAACAAAAAAGAAACTTGGTGCCCCCTGGGAGTCTCCAGCACCCAGGGCACCAGATCTCCTGCCTTCCCTTAGTTGCGGCTCTGCCTACAACCGAACAAATATTCAACTAATACACTTCAGTCACAATTCGAAATGCAGATGACAGCAGTTACATGATGCACAACACTAGATACGCACGCAGACAGTTAGGTATACCAGGTATCAGTTAGGTACAGAATATATACAAACTATTGGCAAAATTTCCATCTAAAAAAATGGTGGTAAATTGCCCAATGATCGTAGATTGGAGTTGCGCTTGGTTTAAAAGAAGAAAGACTGATGGTGTCACTGCAGTTTATTTTGCTAATTATGTAAAAAGTTCCTAAAAACACGGAGCAGGTTTAATGTGCAGCAACAGTGAAACTCAGCTATACATTCCACAATCAACGAGATTGCAGAAACTAGACGTCTCTAGTTTATGACACAAACCTTCTCCAAATATCGTCCCATCTGGTACTCGTCTTTCTTCTGGCACAGAAGAAACTAATGACAGTTTTTCTTTAAACATTTGAAATTGCATCTCATAAAATCTAGTGTGATTCTAGAACGGACTAAAGCACATTATTGTGGAATAGGTAGGCGTGGATTAGGTGAGGGAATTTTAATTTAAAAGGTAAATTGATGATTTTTTTTTGTTTATTTTTTAACTAATAAGATAAGAAGCATATATGAAAAAGCAGTTGGAAAAGAAAAGAATGAATAAAATATTGGGAATATTTTAAGGTAGTTTTTTTTAAATTTTAAAGTCATATTTTCATGTTTTTTATGCCATAAATGTTGCATATTTTCATGTTTTTTATGCCATAAATGTTGCATATTTTCATGTTTTTTATGCCATAAATGTTGCATATTTTCATGTTTTTTATGCCATAAATGTTGCATATTTTCATGTTTTTTATGCCATAAATGTTGCATATTTTCAAAATTTTTAGGTGCTAAAAATCCTAGCCGTCATTGTACAAAATTTAGTATATTTTACAATACAATAGACTGGACTATCCGGCCTAATGTGACGGAAGGGCAGGCCGGGTAACAAAGCCGAATACGTCAGTTGCACGTTCTATAAATGTTCACTTCCCATCCCACCCATTACCGTTAAAAACACCCTTTTTATGCCAATTTTTATTTTATACCATATATTATAACCTCTAAGAGTGGTATACAAAGACGTAGTTTAAACTAAAGTCACAATTTTTGGATAGGCTATCGACACGGATTAGTTAAAAACCTGAATTTAACCAATCCGTGTCGATCTCGTATCCAAATTTGTGGCTATAGTTCATACCATGTCGGTGGTATCATGCTATGTACAGGTCAGTACATTGAAAATGCTTGTAATGTACTGTACTGTACGATAGCGCAAGCAGAACTTTCTTGGTGTTGGGGGGGGGGGGTTCAGTTTTTTTTTATTGTTTCCCAGTGCTTCATTTTTACTGATATGATAATCTCTAATTTAATTGCAGGGAATATAAAACTACGTTGACTGTACATAATGAATAGGATTTAGCAATCGTACAATTAAATAATTAGTTTTTTTAATAACTATTAAGACTTACCTAGAATTTTCTAATCAGACTGATATTTTTTGGGCTCATTGAAATGAGCCTATACTCTTTTAAAAGTCAATGAAAAGAAAGTGTGACAGATTGTCCAGCCTGTTCAATCCGCCAAATTGTTAATTACAATAAGCCGAATTTTTCAATTAAAGGATTTTTTAATTCCAAGTCTGTAGTGCAATATTTTCTAATGTATATGAGAAATATAGATTTGTTTCAGCAATAGATGAACCAGACGGGACTTTATTGGTTGTCAGTGATTTAGTAACCTCGTGACGACGCAAGTAGAGAATTTCCTCAATACCTTGACTATATAATCATCACAAAGTTTTCACACATTATAATGTAATCGCTAAAACAACTGTTATCTTACCTAGACCTGATTTGTCTCGATAAAACATCACAAATGTGTGTTCTGGAGATGTTGCAAAGGCTAATTTTTAATCTAATTCGATAATGTATATATAACCTCCCTTTTCCTTCCAATCCACAATTACATTATCCATTCGAGAGGTTTAAGAAATTACAGACTTTAGTTAGTTGTTGTTATTAGTTTTACTAAAATTAGCTCAGCGTGGAAAATTATATATATATAAATAGACATATTATAGGGAAAAATAAAATTTATGTATAATCTATTAATCTAAAGGTTTCCAATGAAAATACGTTCCGTATATGAAATTGTCGTTGTCTATTTACATTGGGAGCGTAGGTTGTAGGAGTTATTTCATTCTGGACGGTGAAATTCCACGGTGAAGTTTGGAAGCCATGAATTTCACAGAAGACTGGCCTGAAAACATGGAATGATATTATAAATGTCGTAAACAACCAGATCAAATATTCTATTTACCTCAGTAACCAGACATTCGACACTAAACTATTCAATATACAGAGAAACTTTGAAATCATGTTCAGTTTCAAAACATATTTTAGGAAAAACAGTGTAAACTCTCTTTGTAGTATTACTCTACTCCTTTTCCATTCATTTGTTACAACAACACTCTTGGATGAGCGTATATGCAGAAATGGGTGCCTTCTTATCCCCTCAGAAATTGAAATCACGTCTTTTACGCAATACCAGTGGCAGAAGAAGCAGAATCAGCGTTTCAGGTTTATTGATCCGATTCATAGAAGTTGCATCTGAAATTTCGTCGAGTTTCTTGTGCCGCAAGCTATCAGATCAGCCAGCTTTCGTACCAAATGAGGCAGCATAATACGCGCTGAAGTAGTATCAGCAGAGAGAGGTAACTGTCTGATGTGAACGAAGAAAGGGATTGCATGTGAGTGGGTTTGAGAGAGAGGTAAAATCACGATGATCTTATTTGAAATGGAAGCAAATTCTCATTTGCAGGAGAACAGAACTAAGTTCTCTAGTAGTGTTTCATTTCTCTATTTATCTTCATGCTTCGCGATCGAATTCCATTCGTCTCAGTACTATAGACTGTCTGATTACGTCCGTAGGCTACATAAACGAGGGAACGTCCGACAAGGCTACACCTACATAACTGACGCCGAAGACCTATTTTATGCTATTGTGACTGATTTAGATATTTCTCAAGTACAGCGAGCGTTGCAGTCGAGCTATAGTAAACTTGCATAATCTCGTACTTGGACGGCAGATTCAAGAGAAAACTCCGGGGAAAAATTTCCTGAGTAAACGTTTCTGATTCAACTTCGATAATTAGATATGTGCACGTAACTGTAATCAGCTGACTTTCAAATAAATGCTGTTGCTACTTCTTTATTGAATGAAACGGTGATATGGCAATAGACAAAGACGGTTGCTTCGGTGCATACAAGCTGCAAGACAGGCGAACAATCATTATTTTTTCATACTAAAATTTAAATATGTATATATTTATAAATTATAAGAGCTGCTTTTAATAACACACACAATCGCACAGGGTGTTTCACAAATAACTCCCCAACTTAAGTTAATCTGAAACACCACTCCCACTGGAAGAAGTGAAGAATGGAGTTTAAAGCCATTTTTCTGTAATGTCTCTATTATGTAATGTACTCTGTAATGTCTCGTATTGTTGAGTCAATACGCAATAAACACTGCATTCCGAACTGCTTAAAGCAATTTCAATAAATTTTACGGTCTTTCTTTTTTTCTGTCATATGAAGTACTCGAATGACATCGACATACACAATATACCATAACACTTAGCAATTTTTCTTTAAATCATTCAGATCACGTCATCCATACGCCATGTAGACGCAATCTTCGAAATTTGCATATAATCGGAAGTTTTCTAAACTTTTAAGGCAGCCATTTTTTTGTATTTCCCATATTATAAATATTCTAAAAGCTCCGGGGCCGTGATTGCCCAGGCCGATAAGATACTCGCCTAAAGTACCAAAGGATGTTTAGAGGTGTCGCGAGTTCGATCCCGGTTCGTCCTTGTCGGAAACTTTTCTGACGCAGGGGTTAACAAAAATGGCGACATGTCCACAGAAAAAGATTACTACCGCAGGGAGTCCCTCATCGAGAGGTTGGTGCGATAACCTCTCGATGAGTATAAAAATACGCTGCCGTTCGGCAATAAATTGTAGGCCCGGTCTAATTAGCACTCTCATGTGCAGAAAATGACCGTGATGTGATCAAATGATTCTAAATGTTCTTTCAAAGAAATTTTTTCTCTACACATGTAGAAAGGCTTCAGGTATTATCCATTAAAAGAGGAAAATTTTACTCGCCATATTTTTCTTGTTATTTTACGAAAATGCATTATCTAAAATATTGACACGGACTGTATACAAACAGATGGTAGTAAAGTCCCTTGGCCGCATTTTACTGGCGTACCGTCGATTCTAGAGGTATACTTCTAGTTAGAAAAAGTATTCCAGTAATGTGTGGACTTCAGATACACAAATCATATTGCAAGGGGTTGTATTGTTACTTGAAGTTAAAAAAAAAAAACTCTAACTTTTAATATGGACACCCTGCCGTGATACCCAATTAGAAAGTTGTTTCTCTCTCTCGATCACCTAGGGCGAACAAAAAAAAATCCACGTCTGTAAGTGCAATATTCGCTGAGATATTTTTATTCAAAAACCGGAGATAAATTGGGGAAAAAAGCATAAATGAGATAAAGAAGTGTTACGGCCTATTTTCCCATTTTTGAATTCAAATATCTTAGCGAATATTGCATTTAAAGGCGTGAAATATTTTTGTTGGCATCAGGAGAGACAGTCTTCTAAGTGCTTCCTTAATAACAGGGCCGGTTATTTTTTTATTCTAATAACTGTTACAACCCCTTGCTATATAAATGACGTATTTTGGGTCTATTCATTTTTTGGTTATTTTTTCTAATTGAAATTATGCCACTGGAGTCATGAATTTTTAAGTAAATGAAGGCTAAGACTTTCCTTACTTATCCTGTATAATTTAGCATTTACTTTCCAGTTGATTAGCAAATTCTTACCTATACAAAATGAGCAAGTCCAAAATTCGTAAAATTGATTATTGATCGTAAAATTGATTTGATCATTTTTGACGCACCACGATCACTTTCTGCACATGATTAGCACTTCTGCACTAATTAGATCATGATCTAGGATTTATTGTCGATTCCGAACGGCAGCCTTTTTTTTATTCTCACCGAGAGGTTGGTGCACTAACCCTTCGGTGTGGAACTCAATGCGGTAGCAAGTTTTTTGTTTTTGTTTTTTTTTCATGTCGCCGTCTCTATTGCACCCCTGTGTCTGGGAAATTTCTGAGAAGGACGTACCGGGTATCAAACTCGTGACTCCTCTAAACATCCTTTGGTACTTTTAGGCGAGTATCTTATCGACTTTGGCTATCACGCCCTAATTCATCATAATTGATAGCTACGGAAAAACATTTCATCCTACATATCCTATTTTTTCATATTTCTCAGAAATTCATATTATGTTAACAAAAAATACATGATTATAAAAAATTCATAGTTTCCTCACAAGCTACAAATCGAAAACAGTTCCACATAATTAGGTACAGTAAAGGAAAAGGGATGCTAGTGTTCCCTAGCGATTTCAGGAGGGAACAAAAAAGACCGTAAGACTTATGCTGTAAACAGAATCTTTCACGCGCATTTTTTAGCACCAATGTTTCTTACAGAAAAGAAGAAATTGGGAATTCTTTTACGCGCTGGAAATTGATTTTTACGCAATAGAACGTTCATTCTCTTGAGAATGCTTCGCTTCCATACTCATACAAGAACAAAAGCACTCACTGGTATGACACTGATAACAATTTGTGATAATTTCCCTAGCGGATTGAAACTGTCACAAAGAGGAAAGGCATATTTGTTTTGTTTCATTTTGTTATATATATATATATGTATGTAATTTGTGGAGTTCTTACGAGAATCACGCGTATAAAGTCTCCTCGAAATAGTTTCTCTTGTTGCGTATGGATTTCTTGTTATCAGTGGATATATAGTGAAACGCATCTTTATGAAGTTCTCTACGTTCCCCATCCAATGCGAATCTCTTTGATGTATCGCAAAACTCGTTCTTATATGCGAAGAGTGTGAAGAAAATTCCACTGGAATACGTCGGAAATAACCAGAAGCAATATCATTTTGTGGATATGGAAAAGTATTTCAACTCAGAAGTGGAAATGGTCTGGAAATGTTATTCCATCGGAGAAAAGATACTCGTGTGAAATTGAAATGAATAAGATTAACACTGCAGCCACCAATGGTATTTTTTTTTAAATTTATAATGCATGTTTCTTGTATTGACTACTTATATCACTGAAGTGGCAACCAAGAACCCTACCTATTTCGAATAAAACCCCTGACATTTCGAAATAAAGGAGTAGAAACATTAACGTACAATAATAAGAATATAATGATCAATATGTGTCCATTATCACTAAAGCTCTGTTTCACAAAGTTGGCAATATCATACCCCCGGGGGACATCTCCATCAACCCCCTGGGAGGTGGTGAAGGAATGGTCCACGAGGATGCTAAAAGCTACAGGTTAAGTACATTATCCTACGAGGTGGCTTGAATTGGGGGGGGGGCGATGAGAATAATTAATTTTTGAAAAAGGGGACGATGGAAAGAAATTTTTTGGGGAACTATGCTCCAAAGTTTTAAGCTATACAGGCTGTCACACGTTGCTTGGTCAGCAGATATTCCTACAACCTCTGAACTTAGAAGCATAACTCCAATTGCATGTTTTTAAAAATGAAATGCGATTATTCACAAATGCTATACATTTTCTGAGGGTTTGCTTAAAGCAAATAAGAATATTAACACTTTCTAAGAGATATTCTAGGTTGTTGTTGCAGGGAGCTTTTCTCTAGTAGGGGTTGTGAATAAATGGAATATCTTACCTCGTGAATTCCAACAAGATTGACTCGTTTAAAAAGAAATACGATAAACATATTGCATATTGAGATAAATTGAGAAGCTGTCCATACTTTGATTAAGATAAGCATAATATTTTTATGGGCAGTGCATTATGTAGTATTAATTATTATTTTTGTTTCGTGATACAAGGTTTTTATATATTGGGCAGTATATTCATATTTTATAATAATTATTGGTTTTTTATTGTCTTATTGGGTTTCTGTATTTTTGATATACTTTAGATATGAATTAGACATCCATATTTTTTATGGAGACCTTTTCCAGCCACCTTGTTGGACATTTTGTCTGTTGAGGCCTTTGAATTTTGTATATAGAACTTTGTGTTTTTTTATAGACCTTTGTATTTTGTATATAGACCTTTGTATTTGTATATAGACCTTGTTTGCTGAAACTTCCACAGTTAGTGAAATTTAGATCTTGCCTAGGTTATATGTGAAAAATTCCATATTTTTGAATGCGATATTATTGAGATATATTAAAGATAAACATTATTATGTTTTGGTGACGTATTGCTGTGGTGGCAAGTTTACATTGACTTCAAATATTCATTTCGTAGGGCTTTACATAAAAGAATGATTATTTATATCATTTTATTATGTACAGTATTAAATATATAAATGATTTCTGTCGCTCACTGTGCCAGGTGGTTCGCATCCTTCTGGGACAAAACTTCTATTTAATACAACAATACTAATTGTGGCTGAACTTTAGCTTGGAATTCATTTAAGTTTCTGAAATTTGTGAGTCACGTCTGTAACTATTGCCGATAAATGCTGAAAACTTTAAAGCTAAATATCTTCCGAATATTTCTTTGAAAATAAATTTGGAAATTTTTCTAAATGATCTTACGGAGCAGGGTCTACATTCAATGATTGGAAGTTTTAGAACATGGAAATTCCATGAAAAGTTTTTTGAGACGTGAATACGTCTTTTAAATCATCTGACAATACTGGAAGCATTCGCAAGAAGTTGCGTGACGAAGTTCTTTAAACGCTCATATCTCAGGAAGTATCCAACGCAAGTCAAAATTAATTATATCATCAGATGCGCATTGCAAAGGTGCATCTAAAACGGTATCACTCCGGTTTCAAAATCTCTTCCCGTTTGGGCACCAGACCTGCTGCCCTGATTCGTAACAAATTGTTTTCCGCAGTATCCCCAGCAGTGCACAACAATAATAAATGACATTGGTATCATTTGTCAGCTATTCCAAAGACAAAGCCGCCGATGATAATAACATATTTTTATTATGCCAGTATCTACCACTCGATTCAAGGCACAAAAAATTCAGTCCCGTCAAAACTTGCGGCCGTGTCTATGATACAGCATACCCGAATTCTTTTTTATTATGCTTACATCCCATTAAATATATTATGACATTTTTCAGCAACCGCGCAATCTACGATTACAATATATATATATATATATATATATATATACAGACACACACACACACACACACACACATATATATATATATATATATTGTAATTAGAAGTATATGTTTGCAGAGCTATCTTCTGAGCGAATAATTTGAAACAGTCTGAATAGGGTTTACGGAAAATTCGCCGTCAACAATTCACCCGGGAAATGAACCGACAACAATTCACCGCTTTGATCAGGGTCATACGTTGAAACAGCGTTAAATGCGGGTAAAACGATTTTACTGCATTTAACGATGTTCTTTCCCAAATTTTCTGCGTATTTCGAATTCGAATATATCTATGGATATTGCACTTAGAAGCGTGAAATTTGGCATGAGGAGGCAACAACTTTCTAGCTGGGTTCCAGAGCACGCTAGGACTGTATAAAAACTTAGATTTTTTTATATTTTGTTGCACACAGCATTTTCACTCTCGAAACTGGTACAGAGTAATTTTTGAACGCCTTTTGGTCTTTTTTATAAATTGTAATCATACGTCTACGATGGACGGTTGATGAGATAGAGGCAGTGACTTATAGGACACCCTGTATAATAAAATTAGGGGAATATAAAAATTCACAGTTTTACTCTCCCCAATCAGAGAAATAAGAATTATAGTGAAATTTTCACGTTCCGAAAACAAGTCTCACGCAGGATGGCTTGGGAGAAAATTCACAGAAATATCAGCGATTTAAAACTATTGTTTTCTTTATTGAGTTTTAAGTTGAAAAACTTTTACTGCTCGGGAAGCAATAGGGAAATGGTCACGATAATATATATATATATACACAAAAGGAAAAGGAAAAAAATTGAATTTTAAGAGAGTGAAATAGAACATAGATTCTTCATCAGCGGGAAACCCATGCATGGTTTGAAAAGTGTAGGCGTTTCTGAAGGGTGGCTATGCCTAAATTCATAAAAAATGCCAACCCTTTCCAACCATGTATGGGGTTCCCCCTGATGAAGACCCACTGCATAGGTTCTATTTCACTCTCCTAAAAAATTCAATTTTTTTTCCTTTTTCTTAAAATAATTCTTTTTTGTATATATATTTTTTGAAAGAACAAGTGAGCAGCACTAGCGCTTTTGTCATTCAAAAGATATTTTTTCACTACTCTTAATTTTTATCTTCATTTCTCTTGTATTTTTATCGTACTATATATATATATATATAGATACTCATTGCTACTAGTTTCGATTTAGACTTGCGCTGAGGGAAATTTCTCTGAGCCTATAAAAAGCAATACTAGAACGACAGAGTAGGAGAGAGACTAAAAAGTCAGTTGTGACACAACTTTGCGGGAAATTTGCTCGGTCTCTAATTAGCTTGTAAATACGTGTATAAATTGCTGTTCTGTAAATAAATTTGTGTTTGCCCGTCGAACCGCTTCTTGTTTTGCAATTTAGAAGTCTTGTGGAAATTGTCCGGAACAATATATATATATATAAGAATGTGATAATCGATGTCTCAGTTTTTTTTACATTTACATTCCAATTTTGAAAGGGTAAAATTATTTGGGTATGTGATGGAAACACGCGAATTTCTTTGATTGAGTGTCGTATATAACTTTAAATCTATGAAAATGCTCTTGATTAGGGGTTCTTCCTTTTGTGTCAATAAGATGGACACCTGTGTTGAAAAAAATAAGAATCTTTGAAGGCCACGGACCTTTTCCGAGGATAATGGCACTCTCCGCTATCCACACAAAGTTTTTAACTGCTGGCTGATGCGAAGATATATTGCGGAAAGAGAGAAAATCTAACTACCCTTGCGGGTAATCCAACCCACGTCCTTTCACTTTCCGGGTGAACGGAGTGCACACGAACTCCAAGGAAATATTGAGATATTCGTTGCCTCTGTAATCTAGGGCGTTCACCAGGAAAGTGAAAGGACGTGGGTTCGATTCCCCGCCGGGGCAGTTAAATTTTTCTCGTCCCAAAATATGTCTTCGCATCAGCCATCTGTTACAAACCTTTGCACTAATCTTTTACAAAATAATATATTCAGTATAGAATGAGGCAAAAAACAGTAAGTTAATTGTTTTTTTCATCTAAGCTCACAAACCTTCCAAAATTACCCCATAGTTAAGAACCCCCCATTCTAGATTACGATTACGAAGCTGAAACATTACCGCCTAGGAAGCTGAAATTACGGCATAGTCCCTTTTCTCTGGTATATTTCAGATTTTTATTTCCATAGTGTCAACAATAGAATTTTCTTTCTTTTCGGACATTCTAAGTCAAGTGAGCCATATGCAGGGTGATTTTAAATTAGTGGGGCAAACTTTAAAAGGTGAAATAAGACTCCTAAACAAGCATTTTTGGTCATAGAATGCGCGGTTCGCCATAAACAATATATTATATTTTTATGACGGATTTTCTGCCATAAATGCATCCAACTATTCGAGGGTGCAGGGAATTAAAATTTGGTAGGCCTTCTCATGCTGCATCCTGAGTAACGCAAATTCTACCACAAGTCATTGTACCGCTTGATCATTGCTTGGCGCATCATAACCTTGATGGTCCTTTAACCTTGAAGGTACATATGCGCCCTCGAATGGTCGATAGCACATATCGCAGCAAATCCGTCGGAAAAATATGATATTTGGTTTATGTTCTAAAAACACGATCTTCTGCCTTTGCTATTGAGATCCGACCACACATTCATTGATCGAAAATTCATGTTTTTACGTGTCTTATAATACCTCCTAAAGTTTGTCCCATGAATTATAATCACACTGTATACACAAACTTCACTAAGATTCCGACTGATGATACATACAGATGATCGAAATTATATATCTGTCTCCACTTCTCTTTCAATAATTTTAATCACTCATAGGAAATAAGCTTACGGACTATGTTTAAACTCCATACTCCGAAAGCTAATAGTTGTTCCGAAATCATCCTTAACAAAAAAAGTTCCCTGAAAGCATAAATTTTTTGATAATATAATTAACATATCAAAATAGTTTTGTAGCAGAATTATTGATAAGTGGCTTTAATTGAAGGTTGTTAAGGGTAATTTTTTTTGTAACCAGTGTATGTAATTTCAAAAATTAATACTTCGAATTAATATTTATCAAGCATATCACTAGAGAATGACAAATTATTAATAAATAAAATATCCTAAGATACGTATAATTGAAAAACAAAAATCAATTCCCAAGATAATCCACGATGTTGGACAGGCTTCGCACGTTGATTATCAGTAGAAAACCACTTAGATTCACTTATTCTTCGTGAAACAAGAAATGCCGCGGTTTTTTTTTTGTCTCCCCGCATAAGTAGAATATTTACTAAAATAGGAGAAGGCTTTCAGTAAGTAAGAGCCAGTGACATTTTTAATAAGAAAGCATAAAGACCACTTAACGTGTCCATGAATATGTATTAAGAGTCAGGAGAAGAAAAAGAGCATTCTCATGCACGAGTATGTCTCTTCGAAAAATATAAAATTATAAATTTCCCGAGACGTAATCTCAAGAAAAGTGAAAGCAGCTGCCATCAGGCTCCCACTCTCATAAATTCCGTAATTAAACATAAGAATGCAGATTCTTGGTTATGTTAGTTCGTAAGTGCATCATTACATCCTAAAAAATGCAAGAGCCACAGTTTTTCTTTTACAGAAAAGTTTTAGTTTAGTGAAGAAAGTTTATTCATGAAAAAATAAAACTTTTCTGAGAGAAATAAAATAAACACAACTCTGCTTTGTAGAAAGTTTTCTACACAGAACAGAATTTTATTTACTTCGTCGTTTCCCAGCCCAATGAGGCTGTCTGACGACTTACAAATAGCCTTTCTGAAACAATGTGAAGGAGAATGAGACATGTTTGTACATGTATGTGTAAAGCATGGGTGTGTGTTTGTGTAGAGTAAACAAAAATCCCGTCCAACATTATGTCTAAAATACAAATGTAGTATACGCTCTAAATGATCCCAATCAGGGGGGGGGGGAGTGAAATATTCAATATTTAAAAAAATCGTTGGTAGATAAAAAACCATATAACACATACAATACCTATAAGACATATACAGGGTGATCAGCGGATAAGCCCTTATTTCAAAATTAAATATGTCTACAACAAAGATCAATGGAATTATGCGATAAACGGTACGTTTATTAGCAAAACTGTAAGAATGTTGTGCAGAAATTTCGAAAATTTAGTTTTTTTTTTAATTTCAAAAAATTAAAAAAAAAACTGGAGATTTTGGGGTTCCGAAAATCCTCATTTGTGTGAAGAGAAACCACTGCATTCGCCTAAAGTTATTGCACGGGCTGCGGTATGCGCCAAGAGGCATTATCGGCCCCTTCTTCGTGCGAGAAACGATTACTACTGAACGTTACGTTACAATTTTGGAACAATTTGTCAGCACACATGGTGCATACCGCAGCCCATGCAGTAACTGCGAATGCAGTGGTTTATCTTCGCACAAATGAGAATTTTCGGAACCCCAAAATCTCGTTTTTTTTTGTTTTTTTTTTTAATTTTAAAAAATTAAAAAAACAACAACTAAATTTTCAAAATTTCTGTACAACATTCTTACAGTTTTGCTAATAAACGTACCGTTTACCGCATAATTCTATTGATCTTTGCTGTTAATTGTTCTTTGAAATAAGGGCTTATTCGCTGATCACCCTGTATGTAGATAACACATACGGATTCAAGAATTGAGTACAATATACCAGTGGCAAAGTAGATAAAGTGAGATATAATTGGATGACTTATACAGAACAATAAAAATAGAAATGCACAGTATAAATATATATTATCTCCTCTTTTTTCTAATTCAATTTTTTTTAAATTCCTTTTTTTTCTCGAAAACATTTATAACAAAAATAATGATGAATACATAATTTTCTTTATCAGTAGAGTGTCCTGTCAGTATGCCTATGGTGTATTGGCCTATGGTATATTGTTCTCTGTAATCCACTATCTCATTGAGATGGCCATATTCAGAGTTCTGTAGTTTGTCATAGTGGGTTACTAGACTTGATAAAGTCCAGTATAATGGGTATACCCAGGTCTTTCCTGATTTCAGCTCCACGTGTAAATTTAGGTGCAATCACAACAGACCTTGGGATCTTGTTTTGCTGAGAGATTGTAGTTTTTGCACATTGCTATGACTTGCGTATGTCCAGACCGAGGCTGCATATGTCATAATTGGTCGAAGTATAGATTTATATATATAATATTACTTTTTCTTCTTTAAGGAGAGACGAGCTTGAGGAAATGCCATTTTAGCGAGCATGCCTAGGGTTTGGGTGGCCTTGTTCCTGGCACAGTCAATCTGCGGACTTTTCTCACTGGTTCCACTGCCGCTATACCGATATAGATGGGAGCGTTTCCTGGGTCCGTTTTTCTTGTGAACCAAATAAATTGGAACTTGCTGTGTTTCTGCTCAATGGCGTTGATATCACACCAATTCTCAATGTCCTCGACGATTTCTTGAAGATTTTCCGGCAATATAAAGTTTTCTATATATTCATTCTAAAAGTTTCCAGATGTATAACTTTTAATACACATAGAACCGCTCACAATCCCGGACTGATGCAAAGCACTCTACTTCCTTAAAGATTGAAAATAAATGAATTTGAAGGGTGGCCCATAAATATGTGTAAATGGTTTAAAAATTCATAAAAATTGAAGGAATACTTCACGTGAAGAGGGATTTTGTTTGGACAGAGGAAAAAAAAATAGTAACTAAATTTTTGTTGATAAACAGGGCGCTGCCCGAAAGCAAATCACTGGAAATATGATGGAATCACTGGATCGTACGATTAATGATCGCACAGAGGATCCTTACATCGAGGATTCACTGTAATAAAATATAACTATGCACAATACCCTTTTATCTGGCTTAAAATTCGTTCCTGCCGATCTCTCCGTTAAAATGTCTTACCACAGAGAGCAACGGGCCTACAACGGCACACTTATTCAAACATTACACTTCACTCACTTCTGAAATATAGATGGCAGCACTGAAGAATCAGACACAACACTATATACGCACTCAGACTGTTAGACACAGACGCTGACACATTCGGGACATAAATCATTCGACAGTTAATTGTCCATGGCGATAGACCGGAGTCGTCCTGGATTTCAAAGAAAGAAAATGTGTCACAAAATAAACAATCTAAATTTTCATAAGGTCCCGTTGTCCTCAAACTCCCAATGAAAAAGTGGTTGCCCGGTCTCCCCTCAGTCCATTGAAAACAGTTCCACGCTTCTAAGTGCAATATTCGCATAAAATATAGATATAGATATTTTAATTTAAAGAAAACATAAGAAAAACTGGGAAAAAAGCTGCATAAAAACTAACGGACAGTCCTTCTTTCCCTCGTTCATTTTCTTCTTTCCCAATTTTTCGCCGATTTTTGTGAATTCCTTCATCTTAATGAATACTGCACTTAAAAACGTGAAATTTTTTGTTCGGCTCAGAGGAGACAAGGGTAACAACTTTTAAACTTGGCGTTGGAAGACTGTATAAAAATTTCGATTTTTTTATCTTATTTTGTGACACACTGTATTTCTCTTCACAAAACTAGTACAGGATGGTTTATTTTGAATTGAAATCACACTTATACAACAAACAGTTGATGATATAAAAGCCGGATTAGGGAGAAAATTATAACGTTATGACCAACTAACGTTGCTAACACCCTGGTGAGAGAAATTGACATCCTATAAATAAACTACCGATTCAATTTCCGGGTAGAATGTTTTTTCCCCCCGGAAATTCAAAAATGAGAAAATGACGTCCTCTTTTCTTGGTAACGTTTTTCCCTCCGACGAATACGATGAGATTGGAAAACCCTTGTTGAAAAAAAAAAATGATTGAAATCTTAAAAATTCTGCCGAGTTTGGAAATTGCGAGCTAAATTTCCTTTCTCAATTTTACAGAATAAATTCGGATCGATTTTTTTCCCCTTTTCTCGATTTAGCGAAAAAATATTTATTGCTGATGACGGATATGGTTTTTCCTCTTTCTTGATATTGTATTGAAGATGTATTTCTTATTCAATAAGAATAGCAAAAACTATAGCGTAATGATCAATATACATATGTATAAAGATTTGTTTATATTTTGTGTTAGAAATGTGTGTACGATTAAAGAATTAAATATTTATTCAAAACATGTTGTGTTGTCCACAAAGACAATTGGTGGGATTGCGTGGGTCACAACGTCTTCCGAGATGAGTCGTTCAAATTCACTAACATCCAGGGTCTGTTGTGCAATGGGTCACGATCCAAAGTTCTTTCGCCAGGGCTTCCGAGAAAGATTGTATGAATCCATTTACGGTCAGGTATTCTTGAGCTATGCTATTGTTAGACGCAAACTTGGGTCGTATGGGTTGGAAAACCATGGTGTATGGGTCATACAAATACACTTACAGTCAGGTATTCTTGATCTATGGTTAAAGAAGTTTGATTCCACCTGTTTAAGATGACCAGCTCTAGTATATAATTGTTGCTCTTTACTACTAAGAGATGAGATTCCGAACACAAAAAGTTCGTGCCATCGAAAACTGTGAAAAACGTAAAATAGGAGTTTATTCTCTTGCAAATGAACTCAATGTCGGGGGGGGGGGGGGGACACAGATATTTTCCATTTTAAAGCAAAAGGAACGTTAGCAAGAAAAATGGCTGAAAAACGGAAATAAGGTAGGAAAAAATAAATTCGCGAAGAGAAAGGACTTATTGCCATAGGCGCAATGGTACGCGATTGGTTTGTTTGATCAAGAAGTAAAAATTTACATGTTTCTGACCCGATTCTACTACAAAAAGCTCGAAAGCTGCAGAAGAGTTCTCATCAACAGGACTCATTGATAGATCATCATCAAGACTCATCAACTTCAAAACTTCGAATGGACCGTTTTCGTGTACTTCCCGAAATTGTGTTTTAGAAATTGTGCGGAGAACTTCATCATTGTTGATGCCAATGATGAAGTGTGCCAAGGATGGAGTAAAGAACTTCACGACGCATTTTTTTCGAGCCGTGAATGTCCATAAAAGAGGGGTTTTACTATATTCTGTATCTGTCATAATGTAACGTATTTTCTACCCCGGTCGACTTGAAATGATACATGCTTGAAACAGTATTTTTTATGTTAGAGCTGGACATGTGATTAAAAACCTTCATGCCCTACCAAAATCTCTTACAGTCCCTAGCACATATTGGGAGACAGATTTATTCCGCCCTGTTTTCTACATACAATGGATAAAATTTTTAGGGGTAAAAAGCATGGTTCACAAAGCATAAAAAAATATGCTCTCGTAGAAATATCATTAAGAATAAATATTATATTTTTAACCATTGATTTATTTCAAGTTTTTTACTCATATTTTCAATAACATATGTCATGCTATGCCAATTTAATATTGTACATATCTCTGATACCTAATATTTTTGAAATTGTCAATTATTAAGAAATAAAAATGCATTAAAAACAGATTCCGTGCATGATAAAATAGCTTAATATCAATGTAATGGAGTAAAAATTGATTCAAAATAAAGAAAAACAGTTCATTTTGTGTAAGATGAGGCAAGTGATATGAAGATTTAATTGGATGACTTAGTAAAATTCAAATTAAAAATTCAAATTTTTGAAAATTAAAACAATTAAATGATTGATAAATATATATATTTATTTATTTATTAAATTATAGATCAAGAATTCATGAATGGAATCCAAATAATTTTCATCATTTTATGAAGTGAACTGTTTACAGTATTTTAAATAAATTTTTATTCGATTACATTGATGTTATGATGTTTTATCATGAACGCGAGGGGTTAATAAAGCAATTTCTTCCTTAATGCTTAAAATGTACAAAAATATGCGTATTGGAGATATGTATAGCATTGTATAGGCATAGCGTAGGATATACAGGGTGAATCCGACCTATTCTGTTTAACGAAAGGGGATGACAGACGAGCTCAAGTGGGACATGAAACACCCTACTTACCCTATCCTATTTCGAACCGTTATCGAGTTATGATGTATGATCGATTATAGACAAAGAATGCGTCTAATAAACTCAAATTTGTGAATTTTTTAAGAGAATACTAAACACATGCTTGGAAAGCACGGAAAAAATGCTAACCTTATCCTATAAAGCTCATTCAAAAGTTGGTACAATGGCCAAGTTTGTGATAAATTTTGTCGATTTTAGCTGGAAGGGTGTTTGCGTAATTGGCGATGAAAAATGTTGGCAAATATCGATATTGAACTTTGCCAATTTCCAACGCTTGTAGCTTGCCAAAGAATCCAGATATTCTAATGTAATTGTTATATTTTTTATTCTTCATATATAAACATATACATAATTTGTGTGCAGATTGCTTAGAAATTTCACAAATTCGGGTTTTTTCAGAATTGATGAATTTTTTTCCATAATCGATTATCCACCATAACTCAAAAACGGTTCGCATAAGACAGGGCTGTCAAGGTGTTTCATGTTTCACTCGGGCTCGTCTATCAACCCCTTTCATTTGGCAGAATATATCACGTTCACCATTCATTATCGAAAATACGTATAAAAATTGAAATGAATCAATGATTAAATAGTATTTCAATGTTATTTCTACTGGATCACATGTTTCTTGAGAATTTTTAATCACGTTAAAAGGTATCGATTTAGGTAAGTACATCTTAGACCCATCCTTAACTCACTCCTCGAGTTTGGGAACGGCGGAAAACCAACTTCATCCGACCACTACTGCAATGTCGGTAGGGTTCGAACCCGGATCCTAAAGATGCGAATCCGTCACTTTGACCACGCGACTCCACAGTGGCATTCTACCGTGCTGAAAAATGAAACTTCATTAGTTAAGTACACGGAAGTCTCTATCGGGAAAATTAAAAGACAAAGTAATAATAAGTTAACGGCTCAGCGATGTAGCCACTCACATTACTGTAAATACAATTTTTATCGGAAAATTTTCTAATGGAAATATTGCTAATGAAATTATATTATGCAAAAAAAAAGAAAAAGAAAGATCGTGATTGTTTACTTTTGATTAAAATGCTTTATAGACCTTATTTTTTTCTAGTTCATGGAAAGTCTTAACAAGTACAAAAAAAAGGAAATCACCCAGATAAGTTCAAATTTATATTCAGAAATTGCATTGGAATGCAGTGGATTTGAGTGGAACATTTATGATAAAAAAAGGGAATGAATTCTATTTTTTTTTTTCTAATTCCATTTCCCGAAAATAAGACTTTTAGCTAAGCAACTTCTTTTGATGAATATGCATTAGACTCAATTTGCGAGAACTCTCCTCTTTATCTAATATTCATGTTTATGATTCAATGATTAATTGATTCAAACGAAGCATTTACAGGAAATGCGATTCTTATTCATTTCGAACATTTCATTTCTGAAAAAAGTGTAAGATAATTCCTGAAGCTTCAGTAATTGAAAGAAGAAAAAGTAATGCAAATCGGGAGAAATTGAATTTCAGATATTCTCAGTTTATTAATGAAATATTCATTTGAAAGTTTGACATTAGTGAAATTTTTACCTTTTAACGATTTTGTGAGCATATATATATATATATATATATATATATATAATATTTGAAGCTTCATGGAGTCAGCTGTAAATTATATATTTTGCTAATAAGGAATAATTTCATAAACGGGACAGGAAAATTATTTTTGTGAGCAATGAATAAATGCTTAATGATGAATTTTTTGACTCAGAGTAACAAGCAATTTTTGCATAACATTAGATGATATTCTAATTTAATTCAATATTTTATTGAAAGTAGTGGAATGCCAATTATTTAAATTAGGGTTAATTTGGTTAATTGAATAAGTCATACAAATAAATATGCATGAATGCACATCGTTTTTTAATTGCAACTGTACTGAAAATTCCCATTGAATCCAATCATATTTATTACTGTATTCAGGGGAAATGCTTTTTGAACAGTGAAATCAACTACATTTTTTAAATAAGTTTACCGGAACGAATAAATTTTATTATTACAAACTTTTCTAGTTTACTTAATTTTTTTTTAAATACAAGTAATTTCATAATTTTTACTTTAAATTTTATAAATTGCTTAACCCTTATCTGGTGAAGTGGGGTCATTTCAACTCCCCACATTGATCATTTTGAACCATCTGAACCATCCTCTTTTCATTACAATTCAAGCTCGTTTGACACTCGTTTATGTCATTGTTCTACTTTTTCGTCCCTTTCTATCATTGATGAATTTTTCCCTGACGAAATGACGCCCACCACACCACCTGCGTAAGGCTTTTTTGTCTGAGTGTCTGAGCGTTCAGATCGGAATGTCGTCTCGGAAGAGCGTCGGTTAATCCGATAACAATTTCAAATTAATCATGACACATTAGATATCCGAGGTTAATCATGCCACTCAGGAAAGTTTCCTTGGACCCATTTTCTTTTCAATTTTTATCGATGAACTCGATCAGAATAATTTATGGAATTGTTTGTGAATTTGCGGTTAAACTAATGGATGCAGTTGGGAATCAAAGCGATAGGGAGCTGCTCCAGGCCACCTTAAATAGGATTGTAGCATGACGTATGACGTTCAGCCTTGGCAAGTGCATAGTCTCTCATTTTGGTTCGAACAACCCTCGATTAACTAACGCGCTAAATGGGAAAACTATTCTGGATGCAACTGGGCCCACCGATTTGGGAATTATCACTGACTTAGGTTTCCTGAACATTGTTCCACGATGGTGAAAAAAATCAAATGGAATGCTTGGTTTGATTCTTGAGAAGTTCTTTTCGCGTTTGCCCAGAGTCATCCTTCCGCTTTTTCGAGACAGGCCTAGAGTACGCCTTACACTTTTGGGGACCCTATCTTCAGAAGGATATATTGACTTGGTTGAAGGGGTGCAAAGAAGAGCCGCTAGAGCGCAGGCAGATATGCAAGGCTTGAGAAATGAAGAAAGACATGATTTGTTGAATATGTTTGCGAATAACATGGGCATCGCGGAGATATGATTGAAGTATTTAAAGATTGAAGTATATAGATGATGGATTTGATGAATCATGAAATATTGTTACGCTGTCTTTCAAATGCTTCGACTCGGGGGCACCCGTTTCGATTAAGGATAATTACCCGTTAAGGATAATTCTAGGTTATTTTGTAGTAAGGGTTTTTTTTCCCCTACAGGGTAGAAAATGCATGGAATAGCTTTCCTTCTGATGTCGTGAATTCCCCCACGATAGACACCTTGCAGAGGAAATATGATAAGATGGGTGATCGAGTATATTCAAATTTAAAGAATTACAACCATATATCCATGAGCAGATATTTTAGTTGTTAAGTTACTATTTTGGCTTATTATTTTTGAGTTGTTGTATTTAGATTAATAATATTTATTTTTATTTCTCGTTTTAATTTTTTCCCAGCCACCTTGTTGGGCAATTTGTCTGCTGTAGTTTCTAATTTTGTATTTGTATAGTGAATCGTACGTAAGATCTGTGCGATCAACATGTGTCGTTGTGGTGATGTTTACAAGGATTGTGTTTCCGACTTCGAAGAAGACTAACTTTTGTTCTTGTGAAAATATTGTAAATATTATTTGAATTTGCGAATTTCATTTTCTGAGTATATTTTAAACATATTGGTTCATTTGTTAAATCATAAAAAATGCTTTCAAAAATTTAACACCCGATTTAAAAAAAATAAAGAAAAGTAATGTATTCCTTCATTTCTGTCTAATGCGCATCTTAGTTAAAGATAGTTTCCAGAAAGAATTACAGAAAATTGAAAAAAAATATATTCAGTGAGTTATTTGATCGATGAATGAAGTCATGTAAAAAATTCATTGCTTTTATGAAAACTCTGTTTGTGAATTTTTTAAATTCATTAAGAGAAACCCCTTTTAACGTTCATCTCTCTTTACGGTCAAATAATAATTTCACCTTGTATAATGAATCTACACATTTTGAACCCCTGATCAACGGCCACCTCTCTTTTACATACGAAATTTTCTTTGTCCCACCGATGTTCACAAAAGCGAGACTTTACTCACTGGGTTTAAAATTGGACCACGGAGTCAGTTAGGCGAGGATTACACTATAAAAGTTTGCTAAAAGATCTTCCACAAAACTTGAAATATACAACCAATAAAACGCATCGGTTACGTTCAAGCGAATTTAACCAACAGGCTTATTGGTTGTTTTTTTTCTTAAAGTTTTGTGAAGGGACTTTTATCAAACTTTTATAATGTAGTCCTTTTTATCAAAACGATAAAAATGCCAACGAGTTTTGCAAAAGGAAATAAAGAAATGAGTTATTTCAAACCCGATGATGTGTGTCTTTGATAAAATGAAAATCATGTGAAATAATTCACTTCAACTGCTCTATAACGGGCTAAAAATCTGCTTCCGGAACAGAATGCCATTTTTAGATTATAATTATTTCGTAAGTCAGGAACTCGATTTCGCGAAAGCCTGTGTTCCTTCCCGCTTCGGCTCGCCTATGATGTAGAAACGCGAACCCATTAACCTACGCGTTATGTGAAGTGGAAACTTTCGAGGAACTATTTGCAATCATTAGTCGTCTTGAGAGGCAAGTTACAATGAAAGAATTTTCGAGCCAAGCGCCTATCATTACACGTTTTATGATCAAAATCACGCGTTCTTCTTCTGAACGTCACACATAGTTCTATAAAGGAAATTTTCCACATCCCTTTCCTCACTCAAATGCCATAAAACTGCAATGAATTTATTTTTACATAGATTTAAATTCCTGATCTTTCACACAAATTCCATCATTTTATTTCACGAATAGAAGTTGTGAGTAGAAACTGCCATTAAATTTCTTTTGTGATTAGATTTGCAGAAGAATTTTTTTTTTTTGAAAAGTAGTTTTTTTTGGGGTGTTATATGTGCAATATATATGCTACGATGAATATAAGTTATCTGTATTGCTACTGCCAAATCACACATGCACCCCATCCGCATTCCTCTGCTGAATTTCTAACGAAAGTTATCGGTGAACTATGCATAATCACTGAACGCCTTGATGAAGTCTGACAAATATTTCATTACATTTATTACTTTTACTGGCGGTTGTGCTCAAATTCCAGATCAAGTTGGTTGTACGGATAAATATGGGAAAATCAGTCGAAAATACCACTTAAATATTTAAACACACATGAGTTTCTCCTGTTCGTGATGCGAGTGCTGCATGTATTCTGCCATAAAAAGCAAATTAAATTTAAATTAGGATGAAGAAGGTAGAAATACAAAATTTTTACCGTTGTCGTTTATGCTGGTTTTATCATATTTATCAACATTTTTGAATGTAATGCACACCACTGATTGACTTCATCATTCTAAGCTGAAGTTTGAGCAAACTTTTCGGTAAATTTAAGAAATTCGTTGACGATTTATTGTAAACAGAGTGATTATAAACAAACTGACACTACTCAGACCTATGCATCACCCAGTCTGGTTGACGTATTTCGTTGAAATTGGTATATATATATATATGAACCATTGGAAAAAGGAAACTGCAATAAAAAATTCTATTGTATACCACACGATTTTTCACGTGGTAGTCGAAAATTGAACTAGTGTCTTTGTATATTATTATTATGTGTTATATTTATGCATATTAGTTTCCTTTTCTCCACTTGGTTCCATGTAACCTATATACAGTAGAGCCATGCTTATCAGAATTAATGGTGAGGAAAGTGAACACGTGTAATCGAAAAACACGATTGAAGATTTAACAACCTGGAGTAAAAAAAAAAACTATTTGGAAAAAGTATTTATGTATTTTTTTTTACCTGTTAAAATGGCTATCCACTGTATATATTCATATTAACCATGCGAAAAAATCTAATAAAAAATCATATTTATTGAAGGATAGATACAAGGATATAATATATTGGGTTTTATTGATGGCAGATATGCAGTAGAACCCTGATTATCCGGGCTAATGTTATTAATAGGAATGGTGATTATGGATAACTGAAAAACGTCGTTGCCCTACTCCTTTATGAGCCATTCGTAGCTATAAAATGTACACACCACGAGAATGACACGAACAAGGAATTGTGCTGGCCCAACCGTTGAGCCATACGGTCACGTGACCGCATCCGAAGTTACACCGTTCTTCTGTTGCAAATCTTTCTTTGAGTTTTGCGAAAATCATCATTCAGTTTTGAAAAAAAAAAACAACAACAACAACAACAACAACAACAACAACAACAACAATGCATTTCAACTAAATTTACGGCACCTGTTGTGATCAGCTTTAAACAGCGTCTTGTTCTTATGTGCATATATGGGGGCTACCGTTTCAACGCGTTGGCGTGGGAGAGTTCAGCACTCAGAATTGGGAGTACAGGAATGAAGAAATCCTGCTCTACGAAATGAAAATGTTTGTTTTCATCACGAGCCTTCACAAAATTTTTATTACCAATTGGGGGAGGGGAAACACCAACAACAATAATACAGATAGAAAAGAGCTGAACTGAAAATTGAAATTCTCGGCTGTTCCACGCACTGATAATCGAGATCCTACTGTATCAAATTTCAACGAAATACATTTAATACAAGTAGAACAAATGCTACATAGATCTTAGTAGTGTTACATTAATTATATCCACCCTATATATAATCACCGATAATTAAATGTGATACATTCAAAATATTTATCAAACTTACCAAAACGACCAATGGTTATGCATATTTCCCGGATTTATTACTTTTACCGAGATATAACATATACCGTAACATATGTACAGTATAAATTATTCATAAATATTCATTCACCTATCATTTACTTCTCATTAATATTGGATAATTAGTTTTTTATGGGCAAAGTCTTTTTTTTTTCGCTCATGTTTCCGATTTTTCTTAATCGATGGTAGAAAAGATTAAATTATCTCAGTAGAATGTGATTGTCTCTGGTCAATATTCCACGGGACATTCCAGTATTTTCACGTTATTTTTGGGGTGTCCCGATTCCATTTCATGAAAGACTCCAGTTCTTCGACGATGCCATCAGGCATGTTTGTTCCTTGCTCGGCAATTAAGGATGGAGATTTTTTTTTTCAATTGTGATTCGAAAATTATTTTATGTTATTTAAATTGGAATATGATTTCTATTATTACTATTCAGCCTATAGGCATAAACTTCAGTTTTTTATTTATTTAAAAAAAGGTGAAAAAATATAGATAATTATAATTGAAACTTTTAAGTCCAAAGATATTAAAATCCCGTATTGCATCTTGTTTTACTTGACAGATCTGACAACATCAATCCATACTGGAAAAAAGTCTGAATATAAAAAACAATTGAGTTTGTTTTTATATTAACATGTTGAGATTGTGTAGTTGCTAACATTTTAGTGTTATTTTAATGATGCATTGCCAAACAGCGTTTTTATTGCATTAGAAATTTAGCTTGAGAAATACATTTTTTTTAACATTTCAATATTAATCAAATCTTGAGTCATGTTCAATTAATTAGCTTAAGTTACAATCTCAGTTAATTAGTTTTTGATATTTTTAATCTTTTCCTTACAAAAAAATCTAAGGAAATGGATTTTTTAAACTTTTTTTAGTGTCTTATTGAACAATAAGTGGCAAAAAATGCTTTCATTTTTTTTAGGACAATCAGGATTATATATCAAAAAATAAAATAAATATTCTGTAACGTATGGGAATTTATTAACGACGTATGAAAAAAGTATTTCTTAAAATTGTATGAAATGAGTTTTTCATGATTATAATCAAGAAATCTCATCATATTTTTATCAAATGCGAACCAGAATTACCCGTTATTTATATATTTATTTTTTTGCAATACAACTATAATAATTGCAAAAATATAATATAATCATTCGATATACATAGATATTTTTTAGGTTTCGAATACTTTTGATAAATGAAATCGAAGTACAAATTTTTTTTTCTCCGTAATGCAACTCGTTCGTTTACCAGATTTTGAAAATACATATCCAAGAAGCAATTTCTTGCAAAAGGTGATTGTCATACGTTATCTTTTATTTACAGGAATCAAATATTTGGCAACGGTAATGGGTTGGATATAACAGTAAATCGCTATAGCCGCATTGGAAATGAGATATTTTTTTCTTTGTTTTCCCTCTTAATATACAAACATATAGACTTTCAAATGCAGGTTCTCGATAACTTATGCACCATAATTCCTAGATATACGCATACGTGCATCCATATAAATTTTGCACCGAGTAATTCAAAAAAAGATTTCTCCGACATATCTTCAACTAATAAATGGTTTCAATGTTTTTGTCTGAAGATACTACTTTTCTTAAAGAAATATATATCTGTTAGTAATAAATTCAAGAAATTCATTAATGATTCACATTTTCTCGTATCCGTAACTTACGAGCTCCAACTTATTTAAAATTTGATATAAAAAATATATATATTTGGATAAGAAAACTACTATAGGGAAAATGTATTGTTATGCACAAGTAAGTATGTATAATGTTTTAATAGTATAGAAAATTATGCTATAAATATACAGTCAAACTTAATCAGTTGGTCACATAAGAAATATGGCCCCATAAGCGGAGTGACCCAATAAACTGAGTAAGCCATGACCTCGCTATTTCCTCTCTCCCATTGATGCAATCATGGACATAGAACCAAATTTTTGTTATTGAAACAATTTAGTCTTGAAAATTTATTAATTAAACTTACTAAATTTAATCACATTACATTTACCCTAATTTTCTTCTCCATCACAAAATCATATAAATTCGCAAAAGCCCAAGATAGGGTCGTTTTGACTGCAGTAGACATTTTTTAAAGTTTCCACTGTAAACCTCTTTTTTGACATAAAATAAAGTGTTCCAGGCTCTGCCACGAAACTGGGCTGGAAGAGATCTCGGCAACGGGATAAGTTCTGGCGTTCATTCATTCATTCATTGTAAACTACCCCATTGATAATTTTACATATTTCAGGGGATCAAATTGTTTTGCACGCTTTTGTAATCATTTCTTAATGATGAAAACAGTGAAGCAATGATGAAAACGATGGAAGACTAATACTAGTTTACCGTACACGCACTTCAGACAGATTGCTCCACAGAATTTCTAATGAATTGGTACGTGCCGGAATTGGTCAGTGTACGTGTTTGTTACCTAACGTGAAGTTTGTTTTTATTTTTAAAAATTCTTGTTATGTGTAGTGCTGCCATCTGCCACGAATTTCTCTAACTATGAGTGAAGTGAAATGATTGAATTATCACGCCACTGTAGGCCGAGAAGCCAAGCTGCAGTATACACCAAAACATAGTCGATAAAGTATGAAAATATAGTAAAAATATCATTTTCATGGCACCTAATTCCCGATTCTTGAATAAAAAAATGTGAAATAATCTTCAAAATTCAGTCTTCAGAATTCGGAGAAAACAAAATTGAGAAATGAAATAATTCATAAGAAATTTCGTTCTTTCAAACAACTTTGAGTTGAATTGGCCATACTTGTTGTGGCCCCTTAATGCACTCTTCCACCTGGGTATGGCCTGGAGACCACACGAGCATATAAGGAGCTCACATGAAAAAAGTTAAAATTGAAAAAAAAAATACATGTGTGTGTGATTTCATAAGAGCATAAAATATTCTAAATTATCGGTGACCAGCAATTACGCTTCAGTACGGGAATACATGGACATTGGTGGATCGTGGTTGCGGGGCTTCTTTCTATCTCATAGCCTCTGCCCCCTCCCGCAGGGCTGAAGGCCCCATCAGCCTCCTTTATATGGAATGGTGGAATTGGGACGTGTTCTTTCGAACGGCAAGAAAACCATGTACATTGCATGAAGAATTTAGATTTTTGTATGAAAATTGATGAAAACGTACTTTCACAAAAGTGTCTCTGCAAGCAGAGTAGTGATACGCATTATTTTGGGAATTCAATAGCATAAGAACCGAATATAAGACAACCGGGATTTTAAGGAAGTGACCCGGTAAACAGAGTGACTCGTTATCCGATCGACTCGCTAACGAGGTTTGACTGTATACTCTGCATGAAAATAAGAATGTTTTAATCAGGTTAACAAAGTCAAATATGTTCAAAATGATAAATTAAAACATTATTTCTAATTACATTTCATGTTAGTTTTGTATATTTATTGGAAAAAAAAGTGTTTTGCTACATTAACATTTCTTTAACTAATTTAATTAGTTACATATACTCTTTCATTTTAATATAACTTTTTGTCGAAATATTTAATGCTCATAATTAAATACATTATAACAGAAAATACAATCAGTGACAAACACTGCTGGAAATATGCTTGTTGCAAAACAAATTCATAAAAATGTATACGAAGTGTATTATTTATTACAGTTTAACACATGTAATTTTGCCGCTTGAGTATTTTAACAGCATATATATATGCGTTTCCTACTCCATACTTTTATTTAATCACAGTTCTATGAATAAGCTTCGCGAAATTCATTTTTCAATGCGAAACGTGCTTCACCGATTCAGCTTTTTTTTTTCAGAAACGTTGAGAAAAAATGCATAATTACTCCAGCTAATTAACTTGTACATTCCCTAAATCACCTCATAAATTCTTATGTGTGGGAAGCGGAGCTTATTAAAGTTTGGAAAACAAAATGCTGTATTAACTAGCAGCAAATAGAGAATCATTGGGTCTGAAGAGACGAGAAATTTACGAAGAAAGGATATAAAACATTTTTTTTTCGTACTAATTTCAAAAGAATAATACTCTTCTTTTAGACTTTTCTTACATTTTTCAGTAACAGTAGTTTAACTTAGTTACTGGTGAATAGTCTCTGAAACAACGGATACATGGATATATAATTTGAGTGAAAATATTCATACTTAATGAATAAAATAGCTAAGATCATTTGGAGTAACATTTGTACATCATTGCTTTATGTAATTAGGAGCTGTTGATAAAGTTGAAATGCCCAGCATGAAACGCAGTATTTAAGCCTTGTTTCGATTAGGTACCAAATATTTTGTTATATTTCATTGTTTACTCTTTATTGCTGTTAAAATGAAAACCATGGGCACTTAAGAAAATAATATTAAACATAAGAGCAATGTAAAAACAATAAGTTAATTGTTTCAACATCCAAGATCACGGACTCACTAATTTACCACGCACCAACTCCACTCATATACCGCCATACGGCAATTTCCAACCAGTGGAGTTGGGGACAAACGAAGGCTCCATCTATCGGTCATCGACACAGGCCCGGTAGGTAAAAAAAAACTTGTTTGTGATGCTCTTGCCCGGATTCGAAACGTTGACCTTGCCGCAACTTTTATCATGGAAGACGAGAATCTTGCCACTGCGTCACGTTGGGATACTCACGAGCTGACTGAAATGCCTTCATGTATGTCCGTGGAATGCTGTTTAGAAACAAACTGATGACTAAAAACCAATGGTTATAACTCAAAATAAGAAAATGAAGACATCAAACAGTTTCGAGGCACGCGGCACATTCAACCACATGTTTTGTTCAAGCGAGTAGTCTGTGCTGTATCACTGAAGAAATGTAATGTAAGGCTATGTAAGTCTCGAATCGGCTGTTTCGTGTATTAATTTTAGTATTTTGAATTATAATCGTGGGTTTTCATCTTTCGACATCTACACTATGTACAAAAACAATTTTTATATCTCAATACACCATATGTGTACATTTTACGTTACAGTAGAATTACTAATTACTGTACTTGTAATTTAGTATAATTAATCTAGATAGAAGTATTTGCAGAAGAATACGTAGAAGATAAGGAGCACACTTGTTAGAAGTACTTCAAGAAGCGGATTTAAAAAAAAAAAGTGAAATGTGTAAAACGTATAAATCGTTAGAATGAGGAAATAAAACAAGATTTTCTGATGACATATTTATTTGCTCATCAAACACAACTTGAAATCGATTTGAAACTGGAAGACGAAAGATATTTCAATGATATTCAAGCAAATTTTATTGTGAAGGTGGCAACTATTTTTTTTTTCCAAAAAGTAATTATTTTAAATTTGAATAAGAACACACTCGCTGACATCTACCTGTAGAACTGGCTTTTCCTTATGAAGGATATTGTTGCAGTGAAAAACAATTTACAGGCTGACTGTTTCAGCTTTATTTTCATCGGAATTTAATTTCTTCAAAGAAAAAGGTAAAAAAGATATGGTAAAATAAAAAGATATAGTATAAAGGTAAATAATTAATGCCTTTATAATGGTTTGCCACTTCTACAATCTTCCCAGCAATTGAAGAGCTATTTTTCCATAATCTTGATAACGACAAAAACTTCATCTTAAGTGGTACACATTCCCTATGCACTCCAGTTGAATAATGTCAAGAAGGACGTTAAATTATGAAAGAATGAGTAGAGGAAAAACAAAAATTTCAAACTTTTATTTGTTTTTCAAAAATTTGCTGTTTAACAACTTGATCAAGAAAATCAGTCTGACTTCTTGCATAAATTTTATGAACTGAACTTGCTTTACAAAAATCACAATTTCCCCCCATCTTCGAATTCTCCAAATAATTGGAGAAAAATTCGAATTTCTCCCGAAGCATCAAAATTAGAAAACTCAAGAGAAGTTCGTAAAACTTCGAATTATCTAAAATTCGAATGAATCATGTTCGAAGTTTTGCAACTAAAAATGAAAAAAAAAATATTTCATTCTGAACGAAAATGAATATTCTAAACAACAGTGAAAATTCAGCAAAATAGTAAAAAAGTAGAAATTATACGCATACAACTTGTTTTACACAGATATAACACTTTTCTTTTACTTCATTCGGAAGAATTTCCAGCAGCACATTAATTAGAATGCATTTTTGTGCAATTATCTGATGAATGTGAGGTTTTCTGATATTGAAATAAAATTCAACCACTCCAATCAATAAAAAGTCTATTTGTATTCTGGAAACGTTAAGAATTATGATAAGAATATATGAATGAGGTGGAACATTGCTGAAGACAATCGAAATGGAAATGATGAATGATTTCGAAGAAATTATTTTATAATCATTCTACAGATATAAATTATTCACAGCCTTATTTCAAAAACATTTATTAAAATCTTCATGGCTTTTGATTTTTAAACATTTGTGTTTGTGAATTCACAATCACAATTCATTTATTTTTAGCATGAACGGCAAATGAAGAAATATAAATTACAGTTATTTTTACGTCGTTGCTCGTAAACACATTTTAATTTGCCATTATATTATTCAGTTTTTGAATTCAACTGTGGCGAAAAATCCTCAAAGCACGCAGTAAATATCGCGGCTTTGAGAAATAATCACAGCAATAAAATATTTTTAATGAACCACAAGAAATTGTTCAACCGTTTTGTATTCATCTCGAGACGTCAACATGACTTCTTTTGTCATTCTAATAGATGCGGAAGATTCTCCCCGTTGCTGATGTGTTTCTATTTTATTCTTCTCTTCGCATTCATATTTATTTATTGTTATTCAACGCCAAGGGTTCAGTTACGGTACAGCCTCTCCATCCGTACGGAAAAATCTCGCTAAATTGATTAAGACGCGGAGCCGAGAGGATGAATAGTAGTCTGTTTCTCCCAAAAGCGTTCAAAAGACTTGGTTTTTCCTCCGTTCATAGGTCGTCGTAACAATTCAATGTTATCCAACGACCTCTCGCATTTTCTCGTACGTCATACTGGGAAAGGATTAGGGTAAAAATAAAAAATGCAAATATTCATACTCGCTTTTGTTTCAAGACACACACACACATAGCGTGTGCTGCGATTATTTAAATTGATGATCTCGCAGAAAAATTGCTCCTTTGTAACTTTTGAAGCCTAAAAAAAAAAACCCCCAGAGCGTGCGTATATGTGTCGAAGAGAAGTTATTCATTAAAGTCCTCTGAAGTCATTGTACTTTAAGCTATTTCCCCAAGCTTGTAAGCGTTAACATTTCAGGCTAAAAATTAATTCTAGAAATTTTTACCGTGGACGTCATGGGTGAGAAAATTTCCCGAAACCGCAGCGGGTTCTTAATGTAGATAAATATGCAACGACATCATTTTAAAAGAGTGCATTTAAGTTTGGATTTAATGAGTCTTCTTCAATTAACTCTGAACTGCGCTCTCACTCACATCGTGAGTTTATTTCGGTGACATATTTACACGAGGAGAAAGTGCAAATATATTATCTTCTTAGGCATAAAAACCGCAGCGAGTTTCTGTAATGAACACAAATGAGTGAAAAGTTTCATTTGTCTATGCTCGTTAATGAAATGATATTAATGGAATAAACAAAGGGAAAAAAACACAAAATTAACACCTATATTCCGTGACAAAAGACGGTGTAATATTTAGTTAGGATTATGCGTGTAAATCAGAGATTATGAATAAAAAATAGAAATAATATTAGAAAAAATATATTCACACGCATTTTCTTCCGTGTATTACATCAATTACTATTACATTATTACATAACTTTTATTTCTTTATATATTAAAGTGTTGCCTCGGAAAATTGCGTGAAGTTGTTGCGAGAGTTGAGTTAAGTTTCTGAATCATGAAAATATTCCATTATTTCTGTTATGAACGAGTTAATTATCATTTTATTGTCTTAGAAATTATGATTCAAATTTACGGTCGTCATGCCCTACGTAAGTGAAATATTCGATCCTATTTCTCATGATTAAAGATGTAAAGTTTATAAACATCAGACATCGCTATCTCTAGCATAATACCTCCAAACCCGATTATAACGTCTTTGGTTGTAAGACATTTCTTCGATAACTTCAATAATTGGCGTTCCCGACTTATTTCTATAGATCCCCATGAATGTCATTGAACCGTGCTTATAACGCCCGTGAAAAGCAACCACCTCGGATGCAACGAAAAATTTTTGCAACACTTTGTTTCCGTTAAAAGACGTTTTCCCAAAAAACATTCCTAAGATTCGAACTGATTAGATTCGGGGCGTGTTCTCGTTTCTTTTTCTAGTTTTAATGGAATCAGGAATGAAGTTAATTTGCATAATTTATGAATAGTTAAGCTGAATATGACTGTTCTATATACTCTTCTCGCATATATGTCATGTTCATATTTTTCTTGTGAAATACATTTCAGAACAGATTGGTGCAGTTTGTTTTTCTCACCAAGTCTTATTTATAAACAAGTTATGAACGATTTTTTTTTTCAATTTCGTCTACATTTTGCGACATGTTTGGCGAGAATCGGTGATTTTTCTGTCCTACGGAAATTTTCTCAATTTCTTGTATTTTTCCCGATCAAATCGGTCACACTAATCATAAAGAAATATAAACTTTATGCAAAGTATTCGATCGTCTGTGTGGCTATACTTTCTGCCAGAAAAATATTCTTGAAAATGCCGACCTCCGTTATAACGGCAAATCTTCGTGGAGTCTTGAATGCCTTTATAACTGAGTTTGACTGTACTATAAAGTTTGTATTGAATGTCATAAATGATATTTAAAAAGTGCAAATTCTGATGTAATGGATGAGTATATTTCCTCTGAATTCCGAATTAGCCACGTGTAAGTTGATAAGTATAACGGGCAGAAAGCAATGAGTCGCCTACGTCAGAAAAATAATATTGTTTTCTCGCTTAATCCAGAAAACAATTTTCAAACTGGTCTCATTGAATTGAAAATTTCGTCCCGACAATATGTCAAGGGAACTGATTGGCTGAACCTTCGCCATTAATCACGCATCGCCCACACGCGTGTGTCTCGCACTGAAAAATCAATTCGTAATATGCACTGACGAAAACGTATTGTATCCAGAAATTTCGTATCATGATTGATTAGCTGATCACTGCTTCTGCTTGATGGAATGAATTTTCGGATAATAGCTTCCGATGACAATATCTGATCGGCGTTCATCGCCGTTAGAATTAATTAGATTAATCAAACTCTCCATCGAGGATGGACTTGGTATTATTCTATATGCATGAGAATCATAACGGTTCATAGTGATTCCCCATCTATATCGTAGATCCACATTACAAGATAACTGAAATTCAGTATGTGAGTGTGATGTACAAAAATATAGAAGTACAAAGGAAATTCGGTTAACGAGCTTAATTCGTTCCGCGAACGAGCTCGTTATTCGAATCAAACTCCCCCTTGGAAATAATGAAAACAGGGATAATTCATTCCACAATCATTCATTCACATAAAAATGACTAATAAGAACTGCATTTAATCAATAATACTATGCAATAATAATTATAATACATATAATACAATAAAATATATATAACGTAATAACGCCATAAACTAACATGCGATACGATAATGTATACAAATTAACTTATTCTAAGCAACGAGAGGGAAGAGGACTATCTCGTGTTGGAGGATTTACGGACTCAAATGTTGTTTGCATTCTTATTCTTTTTTTGTGTGAATTTAAAAAGAACATACCTAATTACACTTGCTTTTGCTTCCTTTTCAGAATTTCTCGAAGATGGGAAAATTGCAGTGTCATTGGACAGATTTATTGTTTGCTTTACTGTGCTTCTATTTCATTGGTTAGATAGATAGAACCGCTCATAACCCCGGACTGATGAACACACACACACACACACAAAGCATATTTCATTGGTGCTTTTCTACAGAATTCTGCACAGATTCCCACATTTCACACACCTTTCTAATCACATTTGAAAAGTGAGGGGCTTCTCCTCACTCTTCTCTCTTCCTCAGAAAAAGATACCCTCAATATAAGCTGTTACTGTTGCATGCAATCGATGTTCATCAGCTCGTCTACGGTCAACTACTGGCCAAGCATTATTTATAAAAAAAACAAGCGCGATTACAGTGCGACATCTAGTTTGGTATCGTAAACAGTCACGCTCAATTTTTCCAGTGAGACACGCTGACCGGAGACTGTAGGGGAGAATATTACCTACAATTGCACAGCACGCGTGTGCACGAAAGCGAAAAACGTTCAGCTTAGTTGTGAAAACGTGACAATAAATATAAAAAAAGCGCAAAATTTGTTCTCGTAATGCGAACCATCGCTCGTTAATCAAATCAATTTTTTTTTTCAAAATTTTTGCTTGTTATGCGAGTTTTTTGGTAACCGAAGTTCCACTGTATTAATATAAAAAGGTATTAATGTTGAACGAAAAACAGTCAACTTTACACTAGCAATTTTTTGGAGTTTTCTAAAAAATTCTCAAGCTACATGTGGTGTATCTCATCCGATATACAGACCACCTTGTAAAATGAATTTTCACAGGTACAGAAAAAATCTCGTTTTAATGAATATTTTTCTAATACCCCAGATAAGTTTACATAGGAACAATACAAAAACTTGGAATTCTTTTGTAACGAAATTCCGTTATAAGGAAGTGATTTCTACGGTCTGTTGGAGTTCGTTATAACAGGATTCGACTGTATCTTCCGTCTGGCCTTATCAGGTCTGTACTGAGCAGGAAAGCGACGTCGGTTTATTATACTCAGAGGTAAGGTGTGTGTGTGTACTCGGTGCAGAAGTATTAACACTTTTCTATTAGATTAATCTTTTTTTATAATTAGCGCTATTTTCTTAACTCTGGTAAGCAGGGTTTCCTTTCTTATTGTTGTCAAATAGTATATTTCTAAGCCGTTAGTTTTTGAAAAAACTTACAGTTACAAAAGAAAAATTCAACTTTGTTAGCAAACATCCTATAAGAGATTTCTATAATTCACTTTGGATCCTACTTCAAGGCTTACGATAGGGTCCATCTTGTAATTTTATCACCTATTCATTTTTCACGCATATTCTGCTTGATTTTTTTTCTTTTTTTCACACATTTTGCATATAATAATGAAATACAGTTGAACCCCGATTTAGCGAATCGGAAGAAACTGGCAATTTCACTCATTAAATAAAGGTCAAATCGATCAGAAGATTAGACACATTGGAAACAGCAAATTTTAAAGCTATTTTGTGTTACAACATTCACTGTTACAACATATTTCTGGCAGCAATTAAATATGTATATACATATAAACTTGAGAATAAAGTCAGAATCTATGACGAAATAACTTGGCAGAAGTTTGTTTGGTACGTTCAATATTTTTTATCAAATTCTGCCGAAATTGTCGTGTTTTTTTCCCTCGCTAACCGAATCTTGTCAAGGCGGAGCATAAACTTGAAGTAACTTTATTTCTTTACTGAAATCTAAACATGCGGACAGTACGATGTTTTATAGTATTGTACATCAATTGACTAACCTTCCCACACAACACCCACATTCTAAATGGCTTTATTGCCTTGTTTTCTCAAAAAGGAACAGATTCCTGTTTCCCACTTTCATTTGTCTCTAGAAAAGTGCTGAACGTCAAGTGATAGGAAGTCACATCTTCGGATTGTTGTATTGGGTGACGAGAAACAAGAAAAAAGATGAGGGATAATTCGAAAAAATAAATCGTTATATCGTGGGTTTTTATTCGTTAAATTGGGATTTGGCCTTTATTTTCGTTAGAATTTCAGAAAAAAATTCGTTATATCGAAGAATTCGTTGAATCGGAGTTCGTTATATCGGTGTCCAACTGTAAACCCATGACAGTAATTGATTATGTATTTCAAAATAAATAGTTTTCTCACCCTCAGTTTTAACGACACCTGGGTTAGAAGAACCAAATTACTCGGTCCTTCCAATAATCGGCGAGTTCGACAGTACATCTTCAAACAGCACTTTTTCCTTCATATTTGGATACAAAAGGAGGTTAACCCAAAACAAACGTGGCAATAGAAGAATACCTGAGAAATCCCTTCTTTTTTTTCCCATTCATTGAAGTAAATTGACATGGACGGATATTTATTGAATGTTCCGCGTGGCGAAAATCGTATGGCACTCTTCATTAATTGCAGATTCAACCGAGCGATGGCTTCCGAAAGAACTTTTGTCGCTGGGTGATTGAAAATTCACTTCTTCCGATTCACGGTTTGTTAGAATTCAAAGCCTTCGTTAATACGTGATTTGGCGAGTTTAGTGCCTGAATAGAATTTTAATTAACGTCCTTTGCTTTCATTTGCTTTACTGACGCTTAATTACAGTATGGATGCACACGGGTTGGATGGATAAGAGAGAGCGAAAATCCAACTTGCGCACCACCACCGCCGCCATCTTACCTTCTACGCAACCAGACAGAATTTAATTGCGCTATTTCACACGAGACACGTTCGCCAATGCATTGCCGAAGAGCAGCTAATTTCGTTTCATTAGATCCTTTCTACCACCAACACTACTTCTCTTTTGCAGTGTTACAATTCGGAAGTTGGTATATCGAATTAAGCATCATCTCAGCTCGGGAGCCTCGAGTATTAAATATTAGGGGGTACATCGCTGTTGATTAGGTTACATGCGAACGAGTTTAGGATTGAATTCGTGCCAAAAGCTTATGATCCGCGATCGGTTAATTGGTTTCATATGAACCCTGAAGAAGGTATTTGAAGTGATTAGTCATTGAATTTCACGAACACATCGGCGTATATGCATTATTTTGAGAAATACAGAAGAGCCGTTGAGTATGACGAGGTTATTTCCTACTAAATATCCAACAATATCTCACTTGATCTAGACACCTTCCTAGAAATATACATAATAAACATTTTCACTCGTATGTAGGTGCAGGGCCGTAATTACGATTTTTATCTCTCCCACAACATTAAAATCCTATAATTTTAAAACGGTGTTCTTTGTTCCCACCTAAAATTGCCGCCCCTAAATTTTGGTGTCCGAGGCAGTTGCCGTTCCAATCACTACAGCTACTTAACCGTACATGAACCTCGTACACATTTTTTAACGGAAATTCGAATGAATCGGAACACGCCGGGATTTGTGTTCCTAGTATATATGTGGCCCTAAACCTATTTATATGTCAGAGTTGCGCTTGTTTAGTGTTCTTGATGGTACTGCCATCTGTCTTTCATATTTTGAAATGAAATGGTGAATAATTGAATTGTCTTATTATGTATCCATGTTGAAGATCTGACTTAACCACTGCAACTCCATTTTAAACACTTCAAAGAAATTTGCGATGTATGATGACGTCAAAAAGCTGCACTTTATATGACAACTCTTCTTTGGGAGGTGCTGCTAGAAGTAAGTAAGATTCTGAGGAAATGGATTTCTTCAAAACTCTCACTGATATTGATGTCTCACTGATGATGATGATGATAATGATGATCACACCTTACCTTCTTGAAATTTTCTTACCTTAACAATGACATTTTGTAACACTGATTTCGCAATGGAACACGTTTTTCTATTTCCCCCATCCTTTGCATCTGCGGAAAATCGGAAGAAAAGCCGACTTAATATAAAAAAAAAATCTGAGTGAGAATTTTGCGCGATTGAAGTGAAACATCTAGATTTGACATGACATTCACCTCAATTGAATTTAATTATTCAAAATTGATTTTAGACATTTCAAATTTAATTAAATGCCATAATAGCCATAATAGTCCCATAGTAAATTCAATGAGAGTAAGAGAGAAAGAGAGAGAGAGAGAGAGAACAGAAGAAAAAGAAAAAAGTGAAGCTCTCTGGATATACAGCGTTATCACAGCGCAGGCAATTAGGAGCTGGCACTGTGACGTCACAGAGCATGCATTCGCGTGCGAAATATACTCTCGCGTGGCCAGCAGCTGCAGCGACACGTGGCGGGGGGGGGGGTGGGGTAGGGAAAGGTAGTAAAATGTCGTTGTCCGACATAAACCGTCCAAACCAACCCTCCCCACTATATTTTCTTACACGGCCGAATGTCTATTCATATCCCCCACTGCCGTCATCACAACCCATCTGCTTCTTGGAACGTCATCACACAATCAGTTATTCAGGGGCCATTCAAGTATTACGAAAGCAGATTTTCAGCCATTTTTGACCCCCTCCTCCCCCCTGTCAGCAAAAGTCAGCAAAACACTGACGCCCCCCGTCAGCAAATTTTCGTCAGCAGCTTAGAATATTTCACATTTTCGAAAAGGGGTGCTTGATGAGGTAAGCAACCTTCAAACCCTCCCGCCCCCCTTGTTATCAAATCTCAGCAAATCCGAAACCCCCTCCCCCTCGATGCTGACGTAATACTTAATGACCCCTCAACGGAATTGCAATTGATTTTGAGGAAAAAGAAAGCGTTTCACTTTTTGTGATGGTTTTCTTTCCCTTAAAAACTTACTCATATATGTTCCTTTCACTATTACGTCGATATAGAAGTTTCACTGAAAAAATATGTGTCGTTTTACACTCCAGCTCTGCCGTGTAAATGGTTAAGGTGAGGGACAAGCATAAGATAATTCAGAACCTGTACGCAGAAGCGTGCGGGTTGCTTTTTTTTCGAGGGAGTTTATCTCTGACAACAGTGATTATATGTGTGTTATCGTTGAATTCAAGGCAATATCAGTGTACGACAATTTTTAATGCCGTGAACGAGATGGGTTGGAAATGAAGGCATGTATCCATGGGTGGTTGCCTCAAGCTCGTTAGGGGAAATGTCTTATGCTCAAACCTGGGACCTGACGGTAACCTTCACGGTAGCAGATGAGTATCTTAGCACAACGCCATTCGGGTGCAGGGAAAGACGACTGAAGAAGATGCAGAATTTGTTAATTCAAAAGCATCAACTGGATATTTATTCTTCTTCACAAATTTCCTCTCAATATGACAAATAGCGATACATACTTGACGTATTTCAAATAGAAAGTAGCGCTTTAAAAATTTATATAAAGAGAGTATATGAAACTGTGTAATTAAGAAAAAATTCTAGTCATAAAATAAACTTACGAAGCATCAAAAAATTAAATGGCTTCTTTGGGTGACGATCAACCGCATTTCTGCAGTATAAAAATGTAATCTTCATAAAAATTGATGCCCTTTTATTAGAGTATAATCAGCTATGATCTTTCCGGTTTCTCTCGAATTTCTCTAGAAATAAAGATTACTTTGATCAATCTTTGGCATTTCCTAAAATTTTGGGTACCGCTCTGAACAGTAACTTTCCAAAAGTTTCATTACTTTCGGTGCGCAATATTTGAAATTCGCACTAATCAGGTTTAGTGGCGCTTCTTATGAAAGAGATCTCATTAAATATTTCATAATTGAGCCTCTTTATGAGCCTCCTCTCCTATTATTCTGGTCGTCGTGATAATGAAGAGTCTCCTGCATTAATACGGCAAGGTAATAGAAGGATGTGCTTCATTAAAATTACATGGATCATAAGAGGAGACGGAGAGGAGAGAAAAGGGATAGAGAGATCACACCCATAAATAGGGAAATCTCTATAAATAATTCATTGAAGGAGGATGAGTGTGTTTATATGTGAAAAATTTTAATCACGTTAAGAGTTATTACTATAAAGAAAATAGAAAATTCTTGAATAGGAATCTCCCACTATTTGCAGTCTAGTCATAAAGGTACTCGCGTATTTATAATGCTCAGAGATTGGACGTATGGAACAATTTCATCATTATCTACGTAAATTATGAAAATTATGTAAAAAAGACTCAAGTCATAAATATTGAGCAAATAATTTAGGAAGAAAAAGGTTCAATTTTCAGAAAAAAAATTCAACGGACATTTTAATCAGAAATTTCTCTCAAAATTTAGTGTCTGAAAATCAACATTAATTACATTAATATTCATGAAAATGCAGTAATTCCCTGAGAAAAATTTATGTTGCTTGTCATAATTGTATCCCTAATAATATATGTATGTAGACTACTTCACGGGTGGAATCGCAACATTATTCTTACAAAAATCTAATTTTTTTGAATAAATTAAAGGATTTTATAAGCTTCTGAAAAAAAAGAAAACGTAAATCAAAGAATTATATTTCAGTTTTTAGCATAAATCTAGAAAAACTTTTCAGTAATAAATAAAACTTTGAATTATTCATAAATTATATATAATTCATAATATATTATAGTCTTGTCTCCCTATAATGTCATCCCCTCATTCCGTCAAAGAATGTGTTATACGGAAAAAATCTTAATATAGAAATTATTTTCCATGAAAGTAAATTAAGAAATTTGCGAGCGTTAAGGTAAAATTTTCTTTACATTGAAGAAACTGTTAAATGGAAGTTAGTTGCACATAGATTTAACTTTAGTTCTTTTAAGTTTAAAATAATTTAGGTTGATGTATAATCCGTATTTATTATTCATGAATTTACATTTTGAATGAAATTACTTAATTTTTTATTTTTCACTTACAGTATACGGGGTAATTCCATAATTTCCCTTGCCGCCATAGAATCAATACTGGTGAAGTATTGATTCTAGCGAGGCATATATCTCCAATTAAAAAAAGTACCAAAATACAACGCAGACCTCAGATACATCATTTATCTTGAAAGGGGTTTATAGTTATTAAAATAATAAAGTTAACGTTTTAGACGGACACCTTGTCCTGAAAAACACTATTACCAAGTTGTTGTTTGCCTCCAAAGGCCTTCCACTATGAAGGTTACCATCAAGGTCCATGAGTTCGAATCTAGGCATAGAACGTTAGAAGCAAATAGCGGATATATGACAGGAGTTGGTGTGCGGTAAAGTAGTACCGTCAGATGAGACGTATCCACGTCAAAAGTGTCCGGATTTGGGGCGGCCCTACGACTGTATATCACTTCTTCAAATATGAAAAACTGAAAATAGACAAAAGTGGATCCATATCCGGAATTCACCTAGCGTGGCCCGAAGAGTCCGGAGTTGGGAGGTCCTACTGTACAACAAAATAAGTTTTGTAAAACTTGGTAAAATATTTTATTGGTGAAAGACTTCCGTTATTCTATCTTTTTCATTGTGCAACGGTTGAAAAATAGAGGGAACATAAATTAGATCGAACCCACAAGAAAAGTGTTTACTTTACGATATATATTTATTTATTATACAAAGGAAAAAAGAATCTACCGTGGAGAGAGAAGAGAGAAAATAAATCACCGGTAGCCATTTTTCTCTACTAAAGGCAAAGCAGGTTCCTGATAAATCACCTTGTTCGCTTTCCGACGTTAACAAAAGAAAACTCGATCGTGATAATGTCAGACTTGTCCTCCATCTTTAGCGGGACAAGTCTGACATATAAGCAGGTAAAAACCCTGCGGGGCGTGGCTGTCGATCCCTTTTGGTAAAATAGTCGACAAACACTCCATCCGATACGATAAGACTGCGTGTAACTGAGCATAAATAACGATCCTCAACGACAGCTTCTGTAAATGATATACAGCAAAACCCAGATATGCATTTTTATCCTATAAATCTTAGCATTACAGATAACCAAAGTTTCAAATAGAGTTTTGCAATCGAAGTAAATCTATATGCCGCTTGAATATTAGATTTTATTTATTTATTTTTTGAAATTTCGTGGTATTTAATTGGTGATGCATTCACCATTCAGATATTCTAATACGATACTTTAACACTACAATTACCCGAGCGGTATTTCTGACCGCTATTGCAAAAATTCGTGATACTGCTGCAAATGCTGATATATTTTTAGATTAAACCAAGTACCATAAGATCCAAGGTTGCCTGTTTTGAAATGTTGTTGTATGAGGGTTTTTAGGGAAACGGGGGCACCTGGGCACCCCGATCCCGTGAACAATATTATGTTGATTTTTTTTTTCGAATTTATATTGCGTTATTATTTATTGATTTAAAGATTTCGGAATGTAAGTTGCTCCACGACAATCAAGTGACACCCTTCCCCCCTCTAACTCAGGGGTTCCGGTAAGGCAAAACAATGAAGGGTTTCTAGGGATGCCAGACTTTTCCTATGTAAGGAATTCGATAAAACGCGCTGGGGTACGTGCATTGTTTTGCATGTTCATGAATTATTGAGTACACGCTCCATAAAAAATTCTTCGGGTATCAAGTGACCCAAATCCTTAGAGTTCCATCCCGCTCCCATTCCAGCTGGAGCAGTCAAGGAGATTTTACGTTTGAAGCTAATGCTCAATTTAGTAGCAGAAAGAACGTGAGGTGCTGTCGCAATTGGCAAACGATTTTAACATTTCTCATATAATCGTATACTAATGAAAAAATAGTTGTGTTATATATATATGTAAAAATGAGATTATTTGAATGCATTCTACCTCCCTTTAGAAAATAGCCCATCTATTTTTGAAGTATCCAATAAGTTTGATTACACCTGCAATGTGACGAAGAATGGACGATTTTATACTCTATTTTTAGAAAAGAAAAATAAATGATAATTTTATTTCTTAAAAAAATGCATCCCTAGTGTATTTAAAATATGGATGGAAACAAATTTTCGAATTGCGGTCAAAATGACCGCTCGGTTTGGTGTTAATATGAAAAAAATGGATGAAATTTTTCAAGATAATTTTTTTTTCATTTCATCTGACATTAAAATATTTTTAATTCATAACTCTCAAGGGGGAGTTGATACCTTTAACATGCTGAAAAAATTATTTTCTAATTGAAATATCATTAAAAAAATACTATCTAACCATTTATTTAAATCAAATATTTCACACATGTTGTCCATTATATATGCTATTCTGTGCTGGTATAATATTTCACATATCTTGAATACTTAGTTTTTTGTAAGCATTCAAAAAAATGCAATAAAAGCACATCATAACATACCATAACATCAATGTAATTGAATAAAAAGTGATTCAAAATAAAAGAAACTGTTTAGTTTATGAAATGAAGCAAAAGTCTCAGACTTCATTGAAATTTCAATTTTAAATTGAAAATTTAATTTTTAATAAGATTGAGTCTGAAACTGTCGCTTCATTTCATGAACTAAAAGCGTCCTTTATTTGAATCAATTTCTATTCAATTACATTGATGTCATGGTATGTTATCATGTGCGAAGCTGCTTTCATTGCATTTTTTTGAAGCATACAAAAAATGTAAAACTTTATACCAGCATGTGATAGCTCATACGATCAAGAATATGTGTAAAAAATGTGAAATAAATAAATGTTTAAACTATATTTTTAGTGATATTTCCGTTGGAGCATAGTTTTTCACTATGTTAAAGGTGCCAAGCCCCCTTAAATGCATAGCTTTGCATATGCTCAAAGCGTTCATTGAACGTTCTTTAGTACAGCCAGTTTGGAGAGAATAATTCAAAAATGCTTATGTACAGAAGGTGAGGTCATGTTCATATTCATTTTATATTTTGAATTTGCTGGTAAATGTTCCAATTAACGACAACAACTCTTTGTTTGTTGCAGAACATGTGTCGCTGTGATTTCGCTAATTTGCTAAAATGCTCTGTTTGCATTTCTTTTCTTTTTTACTTTGAATTTGAGAAATTCGAATGTTTTTTCTTACTATACTTGGAATCACAAAAAAAGGTAGTTATACATTTCGAAAGTAATATTAGCCTAGGAATTCGTTATAAAAGTTTCATACAAGTTCGTTTGTAAAACTTGAAAAATTCAACCAATGAGTCTCCAGGTTACATTTACTCTAAAATAACCGATACGGTTATAATGTAAGTAGCATTTTTTAAAGTTTTATACAAGAACTTTTACAAAACTTTTATACTGTAATCCTGGCCTAAATGCGGAGCACAGGCTGGGTACCCATAAACCCTTCTCTTGTAAAACCTTTAAGGGATTCTAAAAAAATAGCCACATTTACCTCCAAGAATTCTTCCACTTGGAAAAAAATAAATTTGCATATATTTTTTCACAGATCCCTTTGTTCCCCTTATAATCCCTTTACCTGATTTGTAGCACTCTTAAAATCTCACATGCCCGCGAGTGGGGTCATATGTCCTCTGACTGAGGATCACTTATCTTACCAGTCACGTCCTAAAATCACTTGTGATTACAATAAAGGAAACGAAATCGCTTCAAGCGTTATGTTGCCAATACAGTATATGATTTTGGTCCTAATCCAGTATGATTCTAAATTCTTAAGATATGGCTTAAGAATTTATAGATAAGACTCCTGAACAAGTATTTTTGGTCATAGAATGTGAGATCGAATCGCAATAGTAAAGGCAATAGAGAGTGTTTTTAGAGAGTGCACAACAGCTCTTCACCAAAAGTAAATATATTTTTCTGACGTGTGATCTACCATTCGAAGGTGCAGGTTATTTCAATGTGGTAGGCCTTCTTACGGTGCAACCTGGGTAATGGGAATTCTACTATTACTACTAAACCACTCATGCAATTCGTTCACATTCCTCTGCGGAATGTTTAACGAATCGGCACATGTTGAAAAATGCGTGTACGTGTTGTGAACCTAACGTGAAGATTGTCACTGTGTAATGCTTGTTATGTGCAGTGCTGTCATCTGTCATGATTTTTTCTAACTATGAAAGAAGTGTAATGGTTGGATAATTGTACCGTTGTGTAGGCCTGTTGCTCTCTGTGGTTAGACTTTTAAAGGGAGAGTTCAGCTCGCTTTCGCACCTTGAAGTTGGGAACGCGAGTTCTACCACAATTAATTACACCGCTCGATCATTGTTTGGTGCAGCACTACCTTGATGGCCCTTGCTCCAATAAAAAACAAATTCCAAACCAATCCGAAAATTGTCGGATGCATATGCACCTTGAATCCGCCACAATCCTTGAATGATGGATATCGCAGCAAATCCGTCGGAAAAACGTGAGATGTGTTGTTGGAGAAGTGCTGTTGCGCACTCTCTAAAATACCCTCTGCTGCATTTGCTTTTGTGATTTGACCGCACATTCAATGATCAAAAATGCTTGTATATAGATATCTCATATCATCTCAAGTTTGTCTCAAGAATTTAAAATAACCGTGCTTAAACTATTCCCATATTGTTGCACGTCTTGTGATAACTATTTTTACATGGTTTCTAATAATTGGTTCAGCATTCCATGTTTCAATTATAAATTGCTTAGTAAAATTTTTCTGAATGAGACTAGGATTACAGAATTTCGAATTATCATTAATGAGTTTAGATATCCATATGATATGAATCAAATACCAAACAAGAAAATTAATTTTCTCGCTTAAAAGAACAGAAAGCTGTGATAATTCTCATGCTAATGTTTCAAATTAATTTATCGGTGTTTGTGTGAATAAACTAGATCCGGGATATTATTTCAAAGTATGTGAACATATTGAGTAACGAAGTACTTTAGCGTTTCAAAGTTTTCATTTTTTCACCTCGAATTAAAATGTCAAAAATATTGCCGAGTTACATTGCAGGTGCTAATTAATATTAATGCATTTGAATCATATAAACACCCTCGTTTATTTACATATAGCAATGCAATTTCGAATCGATCGGATCAACTTGATAAGCTACGCCTCACCTTACGAAAACTCAACATTGGAGAATTAATTAATTATAACATTCCATTGTTTTCATATACCATCTAATTATACTCCAAAATACACGCATGGTCTGTCACCAAATCCGGCACGTATCACCAATTTTCTTTGCTAAAGCGTTCTTACATACATTACAAGTTGCCTGCTTCTAGGAATCTAGGAATTATACGTGACAATTCTGAGTATTAATCAAAATATGCGAATGATTAATCCCTCTTATCATTCCTGAAAACTGTGTTCGTTTTGGGGTTGTTGTTACTTTTACAACAGCATTTCTACCAAATTGAAAGGATTTCCATGAGACGCATGAACGGATTTTGATACGAGCAAATGTTTATTTGGCATCACGTATTCATTTACGTAAATTAAGGGCTTCGTTTGCATCAAATATGCGAGTCATAAAGATAACGTAAATAACATAATTGAGATGGAAGTACACGCACAAAAGCCTCGAAATTAATTCGCAAAGAGAGCTAATACATATTAACTTCGAGATTCGATATCAAACATATTGAGCTCTGCAGGGAATCCGTCAAGTTCCCAAACTAAATTTGAAGAGAAAGCCCACGTAATTCACTTTCATACATGAATATTCGAATTTTAATGTTGCGTAAACGGTAAAAGAGGCGTCTCGCTCCTTTTGTTAGAAATGACAAACTTTCGTAAGATGGGGTAATTTTGTACCGCGCATTGTGTGCTTTGCTTCGTAGATTTCGTTTTTATTCCGTTCCTATATAGATTTGCATGTATTGCATTACCGCTAGATTGGAAAATAAAAGCCATCGATTTTTTGTGAAACACCCAACCCTTCTCGATCAGCCTTTTTTATCTTGAATTACGTCGAATTAGTTACGGATCGTGAAACCATTCATGAATGTTTTTCGAGAAATTATGAGTTTCTCGATTATTAACGGAGGAAACAATAGCACGAAATGAAACGTTACACAAACTGAAAAAACCTTCTGAAGGCCTAAAAAATATCAAACATGCAATTTTAATATTATTATTAATTTTAATATTTAATATTTAATATTTAATATTTAATATTTAATATTTAATATTTAATATTTAATATTTAATATTTAATATTTAATATTTAATATTTAATATTTAATATTTAATATTTAATATTTAATATTTAATATTTAATATTTAATATTTAATATTTAATATTTAATATTTAATATTTAATATTTAATATTTAATATTTAATATTTAATATTTAATATTTAATATTTAATATTTAATATTTAATATTTAATATTTTAATATTATTATTATGCCTAAAGCAATTTCTAAGCAAAATGGAGCTCTCAATATCTCATAATCAAAGCTTGTAGCTATGGTGTCAACGAAATTGCTGATATAACCATTGTTCTACAATCTGATCGAAGCAAATGCCGCATGAATAAATAAATAATTTTGTCACATATATCGTATAACGTAATTCTCAAAATAAGCACCAGAGAGTGTAATAAATAATCCAAATAAGCTTGTGAGCTTAAAGTGAAAATCGTACTGCCGTAAACAACGCATCTCCCTTCAATGAAATTTAGAAGACATATATTATTTCTCTTCTAGTATTTAGAAACAGATACGTATGTGTGGTAAAAATATTCACTTAATTTTCTATGAAATCTAAATAGTTGGAATTCTTATAAGTTAAATTATATCTTAATTCTTACTAATGACAACCATCCTATTATCATCATCCCTATGGTATTTTTATTTTTAAACAAACGGACTGAAGTTCTCTTCTGTTAAAAATTATTCTGATATTTGTTATTCAAATGCTCGGGTTATTTCTTGAAAAGGTGTCTTCGCATTCTCCTAAAGTGATCCTTCAACTTTTCAGGGGTTTAGGTCGTTCTGGGCTGTAGTATGCCGTTAGGTATTTGGAGGCGATGCCTACAGAGGGATATAAACATGGTTGAACTGATGCAGAAAAGAAACCAAGCATAGTCTCGATGGCCCCCGAGTCTAAATCCCGGAAAACCCCGGAAACCCCACCGGTCGCCAAGGAGCCCGGGCGGATCGCCCGCAAGAGACCAACGAAAACATCGCGAGCCATCCGTTTTCATCACCGTACTCTGTCCCCAACCATCAGCCGATTTGCAACTCCTCTCATCTTGTCCTCGGTTGGAAGGTTCTTTAGCAATGAAGAGAAATTCGATTTTTTAAATACGTTTATACGTTGATAGAGCGCAGGTGTCTGGAGGATATGATTGAAGATTTTGAAATTTTCAACGAAATGGATAGGATGGACCATGTTTATACACCTTCAATCGAATATTACGACAAGGAAACACCAGCATTTTAAAATGAGAGATAACTCCAAGATGTGTGATGTCACGGGGAATTTTTTTCTATAATAAGGTTATAAATAAATCGAATAGCTTTCTCCCGGTTGTCGTGAATTCTAACACAATTGACACGTTCAAAAAGTTTCTGACGAGGACGAACCGGGAAGGTATCGAACTCACGACATCTCTAAACATTCTTCGGTACTGTAGACGAATATATTATATCGACCTGGTCTACCACTCCCTTGTACGATTCTCTATGGTGATATCGTATGATCATGCTACGCTTTTCATTAATTGAAAAAAATAATAATAATAAACGTCGTTACATCAGCTTTCTATATCATAAAAAACCGTTAATATTTCCATAATGTGCAGTGAATATGTCATAACCACCTATTGGACCTATCAAGAATCGTTAATCTAATCCTTTATATATTTCAGAATTAACTGAAATATCTATTCATTATTATTTTATTATTTGCTGACTACTATAGCAAGCCAATCTGCAATGGCTGCATGCGAAAAACTGAAAAAGAGAGAAAGCTGAACATCCAGTGAATAAGGAACGGAAATGGCAGAATAATCGAACCTAAAGGCAAATATCGGCGAAAACGTAAAATAAATCGCAAGTTTTTGGACAGCGACCTGGTGCCAAATTTCCCATCCTCATAAAATAAATTATGAAAAATAGTCAAGTATGCACGAAAATTTTCAGTGCAATATTAACGGAAATATTTGACGTTGAAGCATTAACCATCGGCATTTATCGCCAATGATTGCGGTTGTGGTTCAGAAATTGTGAAACGTAAATCAAATTCAAAATTGTAAAAAATGAAACTCTCAAAATATTTGACAAGAAATGCAATTGTCATTTATTGCGAATAAAAAATAAAATGGTTGAATTCATTCTATACGTGTACAGCCCCTAATAGTGACAATTTTTAAGCAAATGAAAACTTTCCAACGCAGTGATGTGTCGTCGAAATGTAGTAATAGAAAAAAGAGTTTATATATTTAATATCTCGATAAATATTGCATTTAAAATTAAAATTTAAAATTTTTCAACAGAGTGGGATCCACATTTATATAACTGGAGCGTTTAGCACACACAGGGACTGTGAAAAAAATTAATTTCTTTATTTGTTTATGTACACGGCTGTTCTAAAAATTTTTGAGATTTTAAGTAACTGTCCCTCATTTGAAAAAAAAAAAGTTTAGCGAATTATTTTTCTATAATGTAAGAATTTGCAGGAATATTTTCTGTTTGTACAACAGATATCTCATAATTTCGTATTTTGTATAGAAATGACACTAAAACATATACTGTCTAAAAGAATAAAAAATTGAGAAAAAAAATCAGTATAATGGATTTGTTTGGCTATGTACATTGCAATATCCACCAGATCATAAAGGGTAAATACATGCATTTTACCATAGAAACCAAACATTTTTACTCGAACAATTCACCAGAAAGCCAGCATAAAGGTTAAAAATACCTAGAAATATATTGAGAAATGTACGAAACGTAAATGGAAGTATACATGAAAAGGGGGAATAAATATCGAAATGACCATCGCTCTCGTGAGACTAAGAAAAGAAAACTTTACGAAAATTTCCAAGAAAAGAAAAGGAATGGCGGGCAGATGGGATAGACCGGTGGAATTTTCTCGGGAAAATAAAGACAAATGATAAGCAGATCCAAAGACCAAATGGACTTCTCCATAGACATCTTAGCTGCCGGAACTTCGGATAAACACAGAGCGTGTATGCAGTTTCTTTTCCTGGCACTTGCGTGGCCATAAGCATTGAACAAACGCATGAAATAAAAATCCACTTTGAAATACAGCCAATGCTATTATTACTTTCTGTTTGTATTTCAGGAAAAAAAGATATTAGAGAACTTAGATACTTCGGAGAGTTCGAATACCTAGTATCACACGAAGAAAATCCTTAGCAAATGAAAAAGAAGTACCTGTCGTTTCAACAGTCTTAATGTTTACTTTTTCTTTTTGTGGCGACTATCATCGTCTTCGGAAATGAAATCAAATAAATTGATAAGATCAGGTGGAAAACTAATAATAACTAGTTCCGTCTTAATGCATGGGCCCACGCGGGCATGACCCCACAAAAATGAAATCTGGTTGAAATTTTCGCCCGTTATGGGGTCCATAATGCTTATAAGACGGCACTGATAATAACAATCCAAACTCTTTATAGGGAAAGTATTAAAATTAATTAAATTTGAAAGAAAAATGTGCATGCATATGGGAGCAATAATGAACCAAAATTGAAATATGCTCAACTCATGTACAGTCGGTCTCAATTGTTTAGACACCATAGATTTTTACTGTGCCGTGTGTGGATATCGTTTGCATTTTTTTGCTTGGGATCAGAATGCAAAAAACCTACTTTAAACTTCGGTCATTGTCGAGGAAAATAAGTTTTGGACTTGCAAATTTTGCAAAATAGCTGTTTCAAAAGTTTAGAAAAACTTCAGATTATATGCAAATGTTGAACATTGTGTCTATATGGTGTATCAAAGACGTGATAGTGTAAAAGTAGAAAGCTATCGGATTGGTTTTCACTTTAAACAAAATGCCGAAATCATCGCACATTTTGCACGATGAAATCATTCGAGTAGTTCATTTGAAAGCAAAGCGAAATTCATTGCTATTGCTTTGAGCAGGTCGAAATAAAGTGTTTGACGTGTATTGACGCAACGTGTTTCCCAAAAGCCGAAACCTGGGCGTTGTACGCAACGCGGTACAAGTTTACGCGAAAATAAAACCGTTGGAAGATTGGTTTCAACGGGAAAAAAAATGACTCCATGAAATTGCGAAAGATCCTGGAGTGAAAGTTTCAACAGTAACAGTTCATAGACAGATCAGAGAAGCTTGTATTTGATTCATAAAGAAGTGTTTAGGAAATCGCCTGTCACAAAAAACATCAAAGAGAGATGGAGAAGAGAAAATGAAACGAGCACGAAACCATATGGTTTTTATGGAGACATTATACATGTTTTTTGGAAAAATTGTCTATTCAAAAATTTTCTGCCTCAAAAAAGCTCTTTAATCGCGAAAATGTTTCGGTTTTAGACTGGACACCGTTGAGTCCCGACTTGAATCCTAATAGGAATGTATTGCCATATTTACGATAAACGTGTTCGCAAATGAATTACAGTATTCGACTGTTGATGACTTGAAGAGTTCTATCGAGGAAACCTAGTATACAACCTTGATGTTGAAACCCTACAGAATATAATTAGATCCATGGAGGATAGATAATTTCAGGTTGTTCAGGTTGTTAGTTAAAAAATGAAAAGGCTAACAGCTATTAAATGCCTGTAACTTTTGTAGATCTGAATTTTTTTTAAAAGGCCGGGATTACACTATAAAAGTTATATTAAAGAGCTTTTATAAAACTGGAAAAAAAAAAACCAATGAGCCTATCCGGTCACATTCGCTCGAATCTCACCGATAATCTTATTGGTTGCATTTTTTTAAAGTTTTATGAAAAAATCTTTTATAGTGTAATCCTGGCCTAAAACTTTTGGGACTGCAATTTTTTGTATTTTCGATACACTAAATATTCTAAATGATCTCTTTCGTAGAAATATTTTTTCTCTATAAATGTGGAAATGGTTCAGGTATTATTTATTGAAAGTTGATAATTTCACTCGCCGTATTTTTCTTGTCATTTTAAGTGCATTATTTAAACTTTTCAGACCGACTGTATATTCCGTTTTAATAATAATAACTCCTTTAAAAGAATTATTCTGCTTGTTTATCAGAATTTTCAGTTTTGGGCTCAAATTATTTTTCTCTCAGTTTTCAATTAAATAAATGTTATATATATATTCACACACTTTTTACTCCCATTCATTTTCATTCTTTATCAAATGATTTTGAAATCCGAACACTAACTTGAATTTAATTAAATTACATTCAAAACGCAACATGTTTAATGATAGTAATCAGTACCCACTTGTAGAAGTTTGTTTTTTCAATTTTTTTTTTCAATGCAAAAAATAAAAATAAAAAAGAATAAAAATGTTGATCGAAAGAAGATACACATATTCTTTTTTTCTCATTTGATGCATTTTTTTTTCTAATTTCGTGACATAAAACGATGCTGGATCATTTCTAATTAAAAATACTCCACTTACATGAGAATAAAGACATTTTTTTCTGAGTTTTTTGTGTATTTATTCCATTTTTTTTTGTCATTTTCTCTAATTAAAATACGCATTTTGAAAATTAGGAATTCTGATTTTTTTTCCCCGACAAAAATTCTCTTATGATTAAAATGTTTTTTTATAGCTATGTTGTAAGAGAAATTGTTTTGAAATAAGAAAAACATTTTTTTTCGATGATATCTCAATACATAACCGTTGAACCTAGAGGAATACTTTCAAAGGGAAAGTATCCAAATAACGTGTACATCTCAGATAGTACGTCATTCATATTTGGGTTGTGTAGTTATTAAAACATGAAAACTTTTATACGGACACCCCTGTCCTCAAAAACCCAATTAGAAAAATTGTTGCCTTCTCTCCTGAGGCCAACAAAAATTCCACATTTCTAAGTACAATATTCAGTGAGATATTTTTTGAATAGAAAAATCGGGACTGGGAAAGAAGCTTAATGCTGTTCTTTCCCAACTTGCGTCGGATTTTTGAAATCAAATACATCAGTGAATATCGCACTTGGAAACGTAGAATTTTTTTTTTGTTTACATCAGGGCCGACAGGGCAACAACTTTCTAATTGGGTTTTTGAGGACAGGGTGTTCATATACAAATACAAATACAAAATGCGGTATCGATTATTTAAAAGTGAAAAATTACAACTATTTACATAATCTTCGTTACAATATTTTTAATTTGTTACTTTGCTTGCGGATGAGGTACAGTCGCTCCCCCCCCCCGTATTCACAGAGGTTACGTTCCGGGGGTGACCACGAATACGGGAAATCCGGGAATAACCGAAACCATATTTTTTTTCTTGCAGATCTCGTTTATTGAATAGCATGAGAAGAGCGGGGTAACGCAGCGGGGTAACGCATAAGGGAAAGTAAAACAGGGTGCAGCGATTGTTGGTGATGCTTTCTGAAAGAACAATTGTGATTTCTGTTTGCCGTTTCTTCTTCATACCATCAAGTATGCTGGAATATGATCACAAGGCTTCCTCTACCAATTTTTGTACATGTGAAGAGGGTACCATAGAGGGATCTATGTTATGAAAACAATCTACTGTTGACTTGAACGTGGGAAGCCCTTCCGCTTTGTTACTCATAATGAACTTGTCTTCCACTTGTTCACCTGGTACCGCCTCAGTTTCAGGAGCAGTCAACCTGCATTGATTCCTCCTCGGTCAATACCTCTGAACTGCTATTAATTAGCTGTTCGACTTCTGCTACACCGCACATGCACCCCGCCCACACCCCCCCCCCCTGCGGAACCCCCCAATGAATCGGTACATGTGGGAATGTGCGTGTACGTGTAGTGAAACCTGACGTGAAGTTTTTTTTTGTTTCTCTGTAATGCTTGTTATGTGTAGTGCTGCCATCTGCCACCAGTTTTTCTAACTATGAGTGAAGTGTTATGATTGAATGATTTATCGTTGTAGGACTGTTGCTCTCTGTGGCGAGACTTTTTAACGGGGAGATCGGCTCGCATTTGCGCCTTGAAGTTGGGAACCACAGAAAACCAACTTCAGCCGGACAGGCTGAAGAAAGTTAAATATGAAGTGAAAGTGAAATATGAAAGTGATATAAAGTTAATTTATATATTTCCAAAACTATACAACTCCTGGCGACATGAATAACATATCTGAGTTCTACACGTTATTTGGATACTTTTCCTGACTGGAAGTAAGCCTCTTGGATCAACAGTTCGCCAATAAAAATGTTGCCTACGGACTTTCCTTACTACCCTGTGCATTAAAACGTATTTGGGTACAAATATTTATGAGAAGGGAAAATATTTCTGATTATGTAGATATCTATACAACATTCGCTTAAGACTACTGTGATATTTTTTTGTGCCATATATTACACAGCAATGACATTTTATATTATAGGTTTGTCATCTAATTCCCCCACAACCGATCTATAATTTTTTAATTACGTGATAAGTTTTATTGCCGTTTATTCTGCTGAAGATTTTTTGCCTCGTTAATTTTTTAATTTGAGCAAATAACTTGATTGCGAATCGAAAAATTACAAATGATAGATCCCTGTGTTGATTTATAGGCAATTGCATACATTACCTAAACAAAACCATAAGTTTTTAATCAGAAATCACTTATATTTTGATGGAAGCTCTTTCTGTGTGCATATAGGAAAAAAAGTGTAAGAATAAGTTGCTTAAAAGAGAAATGAATGGCAATTACTCTTACAACATGTCACAGTATAATTGCAATCGGACTCATTCAGTCCTCATACTGCTACGTTTTTTACTAATACAGCAAAACAATATTTTTGCAGACAACAGTGGGGACAAAAAAAATCATCAATAAAAAGAGCTGACCGCGTCTGAGAGAGTTATTATTGAGGAGTTTGAAAAAAAGTTATTAAAGTTAAATTACTATGGTAAGTTACTAAGTTAAATTATTTTTTGGTCGTAAATGAGGGGATGACCGTTAATTGGGGTTTAACTATTATTTTCTGCAGCTTTTGTTGGAAATATATCCTTTTGTGTGAGTTCGTTTTTTGCAATGTGTGTTTAACATAAGCTCTCTATGACCTGCCGAAACACCTTCACAGCTCCATGTATGTTATGGCCTGTGCAATCACGAACCACATCCTGTTTGCAAATACTATTCCGTGCCTATAGATTGGGAACCCATTTGCACCGTAACTAGAGGCACTAATATTTATTTTGTACAGCTTTGGCGCATTTATATGCTTCGCACTGTTTATTGCAATCTCTGTTTTGCTATGTATAGTTTTAGCTCTCGATAACCTGCCATGACTCCCAGTGTAATCTCTCACTAAGAGACACAACAGCTGTATTTTTGTCGTGCCCAGCGCTATCCCGCATTATTGTCTATTTTCGAATATTGCAAATATTGAAATGCACATGTCTCTATGAATTGGAGGCCCGCTAACACTTTGTACTATATATAGGGATCGTAATTTTTTTTTCTTGTACAGCTTTTATTAGATTTTTGTCTTTTGTTTCGTGTCATATTTTTTGCGAGTTATGCCATACACATGTTCTCTATAGCCTGTCGCGACACTTTCATGCTAGAGGATTCACATGTGAATTGTTTTACACTGTAAATTTTCTTTTGTAAACTTTGTACGCGCATTGTCATTGTTTTGTGCCATAGTTGATATTGGTTTTTTGTAAATTTTCTTATATTTGTAATATATGTGATATGTACAGGGTGTTCATAAAATGACATTGCCCATATAGAAGCTCAAGCAGCTGCAAAAACCAGCGAATGCAACTAAAATTCGAGATATAGGTGTTTCAAATTATGTGCTCGAGAATGAGTAAAGAAAAAAAAACTAGTTGTCCTGGTTACGGTTACAGCAACAACATTTCAGAAAAAAGATTTTTTATGCATAGCAAAGTGATTGGCGCAATAAGAAAATCATGAATGGCGTTGGAACGGTACCTCTACCAATATAAACACCAGTGCAAGAAACAGACAAAAGGAGAAAAAAAGAGGGGTTAGCACACCCCTTCGTGAGATCTTCTGCCTTCTCCCGAGTCCATCGTCGGAAATTATGGTGCTACAGGTACCGTTCCAACGCCATTCATATACATTATATAGTTCCCACGCCGAATGAAAGTGGGAGAGAGTGTGTGTGTGTGTGTTGCGATTTGAATTTTTTTTAATTTTTGTGATGTGACCGTAACCATGCGAGAGCTAGAGTTTTATTTTTTGCTTCATAACGAGCGTATACCTATATCTCGAATTTCATTCGCATTTTTTGGTTTTTGCGGCCACAAGGGAATCGTATATCGGCAGTTTTTTTATGGCTACCCTGTACATAATATTGTTACCCCGACACTACCCAGCTCCGCTTGGACTGGATGAAGGCTAAAATTGACGATTGCCGACACAGGCCTGGGAGGTGTACGGTTTAAAAGTAAAAAGCATATTTTTTTAAAAAGATGTCGCCTCAAACAGGACCATAAAAAGTATATTGAAGGAATTTGTGTGCAAACGGTCTACGAGAACAACAAAAGACGCATTCGTGAATGTGTTTCCCGTTTATGTAATTGATGTTAACTTTCTCTTGTGTCTCATCTGCACATGCGAGTTTCCAAAAACTACACATTCCAATAGTTTTAAGCCTTTTGTTTTGAAATTTATGGTCATTTTCAGTACACCAAACTTTTTACCAGATGCATAGCTATTATTTTTCAAGAGTTTTGAACTGGCCCAAAAAACTGTACGTAACGGGCACAAAAATATGTCCTAACTTCTTTGTTTCGCTGCTGCAGCTGCTCCGTTGTCATGTTTTATTTTGTCAGTTTTTCTTCCATCCGATGCACATTTGTACAGTTCAAAGAAACTACCTCTGGTTAGAAGTGCCAAACAGATGTTATTGATGTTGATGTCTATAGTGGAGTAACCATGTAGACGCGCTAACGAGTATTTAATGCTCTTTCTCTGTTTCTGTCTCTCTATTTCTCGATTTTTTTTTTCTTTTTGTCGTGCTACATCTTTTTCTAAGGATCTGGTGGAAATGCTGAGTATACTGAATACTCTGAGGAAATTCATACAAAGTTAAAATATTTTGTATACATTTATTTTTGATATGTATTTACAAATAAAATACCCATGAATATGCGTCTGCATGTTGCATTTTAACGGTTTTTAATCATTTCATTGAACGTTATGAGTCTGAATCGATCCTTTTTGAGAATGGGTAACATCACAGTGTGTTCTTAAACTTGGTCTAATAAGTTCTATGTAAAATTCATTAGCTCCAAACAGTTCAGTCTATCTATGAATCTACATGAATGCCAATATAACCAATATAACCCATCAATATGATATGTGTTGATGCTCAGTTCCCCAATATGCCATGCACTAATACTCAGTTCGCTTATATGTATCAATGCTTAGCTTATTAACATACATAAATGTTCTGCCCATCAATATGCACAAATGTTCTGCTCATCAATATGCACAAATGTTCTGCTCATCAATATGCATGAATGCTCTGCTCATCAATACGCATTCACGCTAAGCTCATCAATTCATCAATACGCATTCACGCTAAGCTCATCAATTCATCAATACGCATTCACGCTAAGCTCATCAATTCATCAATACGCATTCACGCTAAGCTCATCAATTCATCAATACGCATTCACGCTAAGCTCATCAATTAATCAATACACATTCACGCTAAGCTCATCAATTCATCAATACGCATCCATGCTAAGATGATCAATATGCTATGCACTGTAGAAAACATAAAATAAACTAAAATTAAATCGGTTCATCAATATACCATGCATCAATACTCATCTCATCAATATGCATCGATGCTCATCTCATCAATATGTATCGATGCTCATCTCATCAATATGTATCGATGCTCATCTCATCAATATGCATACTCATCTCATCAATATGCATCGATGCTCTTCTCATCAATATGCATACTCATCTCATCAATATGCATCGATGCTCATCTCATCAATATGCATCGATGCTCATCTCAATGCTCATCTCATCAATATGCATTAATGGTCATCTCAATGCTCATCTCATCAATATGCATTAATGGTCATCTCAATGCTCATCTCATCAATATGCATTAATGGTCATCTCAATGCTCATCTCATCAATATGCATTAATGGTCATCTCAATGCTCATCTCATCAATATGCATTAATGGTCATCTCAATGCTCATCTCATCAATATGCATTAATGGTCATCTCAATGCTCATCTCATCAATATGCATTAATGGTCATCTCAATGCTCACCTTATCAATATGCATCAATGCTCATCTCATCTCATCAATATGCATCAATGCTCATCTCATCTCATCAATATGCATCAATGCTCATCTCATCTCATCAATATGCATCAATGTTCATCTCATCAATATGCATCAATGCTCATCTCATCAATATGCATCAATGCTCATCTCATCTCATCAATATGCATCAATGCTCATCTCATCTCATCAATATGCATCAATGCTCATCTCATCTCATCAATATGCATCAATGCTCATCTTATCAATATGCATGAATGATCAATTCATCGGATGTGCATTAGTGTCGTCGGCAGGCGGGCTACATCTGGTGTTGAATTTTTCAATCTGTGCTAGGTAGAATAATGTCTGTTCATGTTTTATTTTCAGTAATAGAAGAGCACCAGATAATGTTTGTATGTTTGTATAATTTCAATTAATGGCTTTCTATCGTTCGGTACACTTGAAAAACCAATGTCACGCGTTCATTGATTGCAAGACTGTTTTTTTTTCTTCAAAATCTTCATTTGATTTTCTTTTGCCGAAAAACTAATGCCAACTTTCGCCACCACCGGTGTCATGATTGAATATCTTTATAACACGTAAATACGAGTGAACAAAGCGGTCACATTCAGTTATTGCTTTCCGAACTTCGATTAAAAGCAGGATGTCGGATCATCAATTTTTCCACTCTCCGATGCGAAAGAGGATTTCCTCTCACGAAACAGGCTTCCCTGTCTTATTGATTTTGATCTCGTATTTTATTGGCAAAACTGATTATTTGGGTGTACGAAGAAAACGAGTTCATTCTTTACACCTTTCTCAACAACTGCATTGTAAATCGAATGCGAGGAATGAAGATACTAATCAGCATCGTGAAATGGTCCTGATCGCGTAGAAATAGATAAAAATCTGTATAACTGTAACGCGTAAAGTATACTTGTGAATTCTATTGTATGATTTCAAGTTTTCTGAAGAAAAGGAAGGAGCACGGCAACATTAAAGAGGCATAAGTGTCGATGGAATTTTAATTAAAATTGGTTATACGGTTCTACATAATGATTAGCGGTACTCTTTTGTAACGATAGTTTCAGGAAGAAAATATTAGATGGGAATGCAATGAACACTTATTATATAAGGGGAGACTTAAAAGACAGTCATTTTAAAATGCCATGAAAATAGATGCATACTATGTGCATAATTTTGAGGTATATAGAGGGTTCGCGAGAAATAAGTTCTCCAGTTCAGAGTGCGCTGGAGTAGTGCTTTATACTGCTCCAAATGAGACAAAAAAATTTCTATGGAGGGTTCAAATGATGCGCTTGCCATTTATTAAACAAGAAAAAGTAAAAAAAAAAATCCGTTGATACATGGCGCTTGTGCATCCATATAAGTATTAAATATGCTTACATATATGAATTTTTAATACGTATCACTAAAACTGCTCAATATGTTCCCTTTCATTTCGAACAATGTGCTCTAACGGAACTGGGCAGCATTCGATGCCATGTTCTAGATATTTTGGCAGATTCACTGCGTTCAGGTTCTTGAAAAGACGGTTTTACGATTAGAGCACATTGTTTAAAATGAAAGGGGACATATTGATCAGTTTTAGTGTTACATATAATTATATGTGTAAGCAAAAAAAAAAATCAATATTTACATGTGTGCTTGAGTGCCACCAATCGACGAATTTTTAATCTACTTTTTTACAAGTGCGTAATTGATTCATATGAAAATTCTTTACTTTCAGTCAAAGTTGATTTATTCTGTAATTTATTGGGGGGGGGGATTTTATATAATATTATATTTTTCAAAATGGTCAATACCTTATCATAGATTTTAAAAGATTTTTTCGATACATCATTCATAAAGTTACACGCGAGTATATTATTTACGGAAAAGCCAGAGATCCAGAAAGAAAAACATTGAATTTGATTATTTTTCTATCCTAGAATGGTTTATTTTTTTTACGGGCATTACAATACGACGATGGATCTGGAGCATATGAGAAGACTTACACGAATCTCCCGAAAAACCAATATAAACGATAACAAGCTCTCTTCTATGTCGGACTTTCAATATTCTCAAACTCTGCCAACACACACTTACACTTCCTTTATTATTTTATTTTTTATTACTTTTTAACATATATGTCCAGACAGCTTATATATCTCCTCACGTTTCAGATGATCTTCTTTGCAGCTTTTTGTATTACTTCAATCTGTTCACGTCGCTTCCGTAAAAGAACTTCTTACAACTTTCCGACCGTTCTTACAGTATCTGAACCTGTTTTTATTTCCCGCGTAAATATCTCTGCGTTCCAAAATAAAGGCCATTGACTGAAAATGTTATACGTGTTTTGCGTTGGTAGAGTAGAGGAAGTGATATGGAAATGATATTGAATGTGAAGCTTATTTAGAGTTCTTCGAAGCAAATCTTGTAACTCGAAATGAATCCGATACTTGGTAAACATTCTCTGATGTAGATGATTGATTTAATGGTCTGAAGAATTTTGAAAAAGTGTTCTAAATGCATTATAATAGGCAGGTCATAAAGTTCATCTTCTGGACTTTCGAAGAGAGCGGGCATACAGATCTGAAAGATTAGTGAGTTTGTGATTCTCGGTCATATTCACTTTAACTTTACCCCCCAGAGTTGACTACGTTGTCACATTTCTGAATACATGTAATTTTAGTCCACGCAATGGATAACGAAGGGATGTATTCTTGAAGCTCATTATATGGCTCAACTATCTCTCAGTAGTTATTACGGTTCAGAATCGAGCGCATTTTGGTAATTTATACAGGTGAAGTACAGATTTTGATTTAAAAGTGGGTTTGTCTCGTTACGGTGTCCTTTATCATGAAGAGAATGTATTGAGGTCGTGAACGTTTTTACTAAAATAAACAGCTGATCGTGCGTTTTGAATCTTTTAAGACCATGCACGTACTGTATAGGTCCTGAAATTAAAGTTCATTGTTTCTGGATGCCAGATTCTACCAACTTACAATCATTAAAACTTTCTGATGAGCATCTTTAGTGATAGTGTGTATTATGAATTATCTATGTACAGCGTGTGTCAGTGTTTGCCAATACGCATCTAGATGTTTGTGATTAAGGCATCGAAATTCAATTTTACTCCTTCAAATTTCGCTGTAAAGTGAAAATACACTTTCAGTTGTTAAGTAATTTTCTAGAGCTATTTTTCTCCGTTTATTCTTAAATAAAAAATACTCCACTTTTTACAAAAATACCCATTAAAATTTAGAGAGGAGGGAAATACCTTTTTTTTTTCTCGAATAAACACTGGGGTGTACCAGAATATATGTGCCTTCGTAGAAGTATAATAATTTATTTTTCAAGGCCCGAATGTATGGGGCTTCAAAAATAACTTAGTAAACGACAATAAATCAATACCACCAATCGCAGCGCCATGGCTTGAGTTCATTACGAGCGGACATTGAAAGAAAATTCGAATCGCTCAATTTCGCAAGCAGCCAATCAGGGCGTTACACGCAAGCGATCTGCTTCATTTTGGTCACAACGTTTGACTTTGGACAGACGTATATATTCTTTCCGCTGAGCAACTGAGAGTTAAGATTTGGTGATCAATCCAAGTGGTATTCTCGGTGATCGGTGAGCGTGATATTTTTTATCCGCTGAGGATGACATCCTTAGCGTGTCGGAATGAATTAGGAGTTCTGTATTTTCCTTATTCGTTGGCTGGCCTGTGTGGACTACAAATCTCTGATTAACGGCCATTCCTCTTTTATGGAAGAATTTTTCTGTCCCACCGGTGTCCGCAAAAAATAGGTTTTAAAAAATTGTAATTTAAAATACATAAAAAGTTGAAGGAATTGGTACATTTGTGAATGCGGGCTGCTGAAAAAACATTCTCAAGAATTGCACTTTTTTTGTGAAGAAAAAATAAGCCAACAAAAAATTAGCTGGTATATGGGTCAATAGAGGAAGCTGCAGGAAAGAAATGAGTGGAAGTATGCAAATCAAAGTGCTCGATAAAATGCAGGATGTACGATTAATAGATCCTTTGAGAAATTTCCTGTTCCTGGTGATTGTATACGTTTTCATTGAGATGTAAGTGCAATGACAATGCTTTGACATCGGTGGACAAAGTTGATAACTATTGGTGAAGTTGATTTAGCTGAGCTAAGAAGATCTAGCTGAAGGTTTGAGAACGTTTCGGACACAGAAGAGATCGAAGAAAGGTTGATGTTCAGCCATTCCTGCTGTACTGATTTCCCTGATCTTCTATCGCCAAAAATTTGAACTACTTTTTTTCCATAGTCCAAAAAAATTCACATTCGTTAAGATATTTTTTTTTTTGCAAACCGCATTAAACATACGATTTCCTAAAATTTTTAAGAATGTTTAAACTGTTCACGAATTTACGGGACACCTATTATATTCAATAAAAAAAAATATCAGTTCCTAATCAGCATGCAAATAAAACAGTCATATATAAAGTTACTGCCTTTGCTTCTATTTTGAACGAATGAATAGGAAAAAATCTCTTAGTATAAAATTTTGTTATTCTCCTTCACGAAACACGTATTAACATGAATTTTATTAATTAAGCAAATACATACGCTTATTGCTTTTATTTATTGAAACAAAAGTCTTGATAATTTTTTGTTTTTTCTCGCATTCTCAAATAGCTTGTATTTGACATTAATAATGTAGATGGATACTGCTATTATTTTTTGCTTGAAGAAAAATACTTATTCAAATGAAAAACCATTTCAAACTATGAAATACTTTTTATTCTGAGAAAAAAATACTTTTTTATAAACAAAAAATATTCGCGTATCTTTTCCTTCATTACAGAAGAGTCTCGTATATCATGAGAAATACACACGTGGTAGTTGAGATATTTCGATCAGATTTTAGACTACAGTATTTTATAGTTTTATTTTCCATGTAAATTTATTCACTGAAAAATAAGTTTTTTTAATAAGTCCGTATTCATTTTAGACACATTTCATTTTTAACTGTATTTTCTTTATCCAAACTTAATTTTTAATCAAGCTTGTAATTATTAACTTAGTTAATTTTTAATTAAGTTTTGAAGTAAACTTAGACATTTTTTACCCTATAGTTAAGAAGACAACTTATTTTCATATGCTTTGAACTCGGTTGAATCATGCTATTCTATTCGAGTGTTCAGGTATTTACATTATTCTCACATATACAGTCGGGTTCTCGGTTTTTTCCCCTTATTGGACGTTTTTGCAACACTCAGAAATCGTCATTCATGTGTTATGTTTACGAAATTTGAGTTGTGCATGTTTAGGATGGCTCGCTAATGACATTACTGTCATCACTAGAGCCGTGACAACTCCCAAGAGAGAAACAGTTACCTTGGGTTGGATTAACTTTTGGCCACAATGTGCGCTAAAGGACACAACCATTTCTATAGAGCCAACTGGAGAGATTGAAAAAGGCATTGTACGTTAGCGAAACAGGTCGGTGGAGAAGGGTTCAATGATACAGATATAGAAGTCGAACAGCTAATTAATAGCAGTTCAGAGGTATTGACCGAGGAGGAATCAATGCAGGTTGACTGCTCCTGAAACTGAGGCGGTACCAGATGAACAAGTGGAAGACAAGTCCATTATGAGTAACATAGCGGAAGGGCTTCCCACGCTCAAGTCAACAGTAGATTGTTTTCATAACATAGATCCCTCTATGGTACCCTCTTCACATGTACAAAAATTGGTAGAGGAAGCCTTGTAATCATATTCCAACATACTTGATGGTATGAAGAAGAAACGGCAAACAGAAATCACAATTTTTCTTTCAGAAAACATCACCAACAATCGCTGCACCCTGTTTTACTTTCCCTTATACCTCTGCGTTACCCCGCTCTTCTCATGCTATTCAATAAACGAGATCTGCAAGAAAAAAACTATGGTTTCGGTTATTCCCGGATTTCCCGTATTCGTGGTCACCCCCGGAACGTAACCTCTGTGAATACGGGGGGGGGGGGCGACTGTACCTCATCCGTAAGCAAAGTAACAAATTAAAAATATTGTAACGAAGATTATGTAAATAGTTGTAATTTTTCACTTTTAAATAATCGATACCGCATTTTGTTGGGAACCCTCAAAATTCACAAACTTGGCATGTTTGGCGACAGCTGTGGGTCTGCAGTGTCCTGTTGCCAAAGGAAAAATGTAAAGACGTAACGCTAAAATCCATATTCTTCAGGAAGGTTAATTTTCTTCCCGTCAAGTGGCGCCACCCATTTGGTACCATGATGAATGGTAGAATTGTCTGGAAGTTAATTTTTCTCGAATCTTCTTCCGTATCTACAAAAAGTGATGTCATTACAAGAGAGGAGTCAGAGTTATTGGACTTTATCCTCAATGCGAGAACTTTATTTGTAGTTCGTCCTCTGATTATCGCGTTTTGTCGAGGTCGGTGCGTATGAATAAGTGTAAATAGCTAGTTCTGTGAATAAATCTGTAACGCCCAGCAAATTGTTTCATCCTCTGCTCATTTCAAGGACTTGTGAGACATTATCCGGTAAAATACATTTTATGGATTACGCTTTAAATGTAAAGCACTTAACCGATCATTTTTAACTGCTAATAGGATTAAAAAAAGAAATAATGAGAAAAGAAGTAATTTAATGGTTATACATGTTCTAATACCGAAGTGTTGTTGTACCAAAGCCATCCTCGAGAGCCACATCCTCCACTAAGCAAACAAAATGATATTAATCATATTCTTTGACGGTAATTCGGAATTCTTGTCTCGTTAGCTGAAGAACGGTTTATCTTTCGGATAATTTCGTAATACTCACGAGCCTCCACATTGTCAAGATTATTTCCCCACCAACTTGTTGACTTTGTTGAGAATTAAAAAGATGAAGAGAACGGAATTTTCCCTGTTTGAACAGGATTAAAATGATTAAGAGCTTTGGAATTATGAAGCTTTTATATAAACATAACCGCTGTAGTTTTTAGTTTTTAAAATTTCAAAATTCCTATTAGATGATAAAGTGCGTTATTGTTATATGCTCCTCATTTAATTTGTATTATTATTTTCACAAGTTTTAAACTAATTTAAAGTTGAATGTCTTCGCATCTTAAATACGCTTAGACCTGAAATAAAAAAATAGCAACTCTCGAGAGTTTCGGATATAAAATTCAATTCATTTTTATAGTCATGTTTTGGTTAAGTGTGCGGAAAAGCTCTTATATATAAGTAGTGAAACACTTGAATTTATTGCGTGGAGTATAGGTTGGAAACATTGTCGTTTATCTTTGCGAAAGCTCTATGCATATTTTATCGAAACATTTCTACATTGGAAACTGTACGTGGGACAATTTATTTATAATAGTCCACGAGGCAACATGAACGTGGTGACAGAAATCTGTGACAACACTATGTAACAGAATGTTTTTTCTTCTTCTTTATTCTTTATTCTGGGTAGAAGTTGTTGTTCCCGTGTTTGTTTAGAACCCGAATAAATCTGAAAATGATTATACCTTTCAAACTTTGTTTTTGTGGTAGGGAGGTCGTAATTTGGGATTTGGTCATTCAAACCATTTGCTGATTTTGTGAATGGAATAGCGAGTTTGGAAAAAAACAAAAAAAAAACACGTTTAACACAAAATGAACAAAAACATTTCACACCAGTAAAGTATATCAAAAACTGCGAATATTCTGAAAGTTATTCGCAGTTTCTGACAAGTTCCAAATATGGAAAATAAAATTTAAAATTTAAAAAAATACATGTATATACAACGGGAATGTTATATTTTTTCTCATACGCTTCATTTTCCTTTATTGCCTCCCCCCCCCCTCACCCAAGGTGTTTTTGATGTGTTTTTCGTGATACAGATGCTACATTCGTGTGATATAAACATCCAACTCAAGAATTTCTTGCTGAAAGTGGTAATCTTGACCTCATTCTTTTGAGTGAGCACTAGAACTTACTTTGAATTTATCCATATGAGCGTGCAGAGGATGCGATTTCGATTTTTAGAGGCACATTCTGCATCCCGTTTTTGTACAGATATATTTTTCCTTATAATCTTGAAATGGTTTTTATACCTGTGGTTATCCAAGAAGCCGTTAAGAGTACAAAAAAGTATCGCAAGCTTCTTTTGCAGTCTTTTTTTTTTTTTTTTTTTTAGGGGGGGAGAAGGAATTTTCTTGTATTTCATTCGCTGAGATCCGTCAAAAAACCCCATTTTTAAGCTGTGTGCAGAACATGTAAGGGACATGTTATAAGTGTTTTAATGCTGTACGTCACAGCATGGAAATAGGGTTATCTGTTGTATGAATTTTGACGTATGCGCGCGTATGTGTGTGTGTACTCCATCCATATATGTAATACTTTTATAAAATAAACAAAATGTAAGTATTTCTTAGAATTATGTCATCTCATTGCAAAATGCCGAAAAAAAAGAGGGGCTATGACTACGCTTGTATCCTTGAACTTTATAAATGCAGTTTGTGTTCTCAAATCAGCCATTTTTTTACTTAGCGTAACTGGCAAAAGCAATTTGACATTTTTGTGAGAGCTGATTAGAGACGATTCGACAGGGTACATTTTCGGTATATGAACACAATATTCATCAAAATTTATCAAATAATCGGGGATCATACATAATCAGTGGATTTCTGAACTTTACTGTAAAATATATGTCTATGTAATACGGCCAAATTTCGTAATGTGATCACTCCGCCAAGTGGCCGGCATTTCTCATCTAACATTGCCCGGACTTCTGACACTGGCTATTTCATGCATTTGAACTTCAAGCATTCACAGTGACATAAGTACATGCATATTAATATTCAATTTCGAAGGCTGTTGATCGCGAAGTAACCAAGTGGTTTCTTGGGAAAAGTTGGAAATAGATGTATGACTACTCAGTCAATATTTTTGAACCGGATCATAAGCATCATTCCTTGAGCTAAGGGATCTTATAACGAATTTTCCCTCCATCTGACATTGAATAAAAGAAAAATTCACATTTTCGTTCTTTTTATAATCTTCACATAAATATCTTAACAGTTATAACAATTTGATGAGAAACTAGTACGTCTTCTAATTATATAAATTCAGGAACGGAATTTCTCAGTCGTGATTAGTTACGTAAATTATATATTTACGAGACAATTGTAACCCGATAATTTTGTTTGTAACAGTAATTAAAAAAATAGGAATTAAAACACAGCAACGTGTATTTAAGATTTCAGTAAAGAACGTAGAAAATGTATAATTATCTCTTAACTGGCGAGGATTTGCGAAATTTCAAAATTTTTGCATTGATTACGTTAAACATTAATCATTTCACGCGTGAAACGTTTTTTTTAATAAACGCGGGAGGAAGGCATCACATTTCTGAACGAAATGAAGTTGTAAGCCGTGTTCTTTAATATCCAATTACTCGTGCAATGAACCTGAAAATACAAAAAATTATCAGTATAATTAATGATTGTAAACTAATTACTTCATAGGGAATATTTCTCAAACGTGTAATCAGTGACGAAAATTAGTAGAAAAGAATTGATTACTGACGTATGGGAGTTACGTCTGGAAATACAAAAATATCGAACCGCTTCATTAATTCGTTTGTGAAATATCCCAAATTAAACGTTAGAGATTAAAATAAAAATTAAGTTCAAATTTGGGAATTAAAATAGTGAAGTTTCATTCACAGCTTTATTAAAAGCATCTTAAGGAAATTTTACATTATAATCATGCCCACACACAAACTTGAAAGCATCGTGGTGTTGATGTTGATTATCACTACTGTTCACCAATGCTATCAATGTCTAGAGATGTTCTGCTGAGTGTGCTGGTTGAATGTATTCAAAGGCTTATAGTGAAAGAATCACACACTATTTGTAACACATTTTATTTACATTAAAGATAGCAATTTTGCAGGTATATTTACAGGTTAACCTTGTGAGTACCTTTAGTGGCCTGCAGATGTAAAAACGCAGGTGAAGCTGGTATTGCGATTTTTAACTTAGAGGCGCAAATGCGAGCCGGTCTTCCATTTGAAAAAATATCTCCGCAAAAAGTAGGAAGGGTTTCAACATGATACTTACAATTTTTTTTTAATTTTGTGTCACAAAGACATCTCCCTATGCAGCACACAGTATGACATAAGACCATATATAATGGTACAATTAGCATTCGTATATTCATATTTACAGTGGAAAATACACCAAAGAGAAATTATAATACTTTATACACAAGAGAAAAAGGTTTTTAGAGAAAATTATAATAGTAAGAATAATATAAAAATATAAGAATATAAAAAATAATAATATAAAATAATATGATACTTACATAACTTGAAAATTCAACCATTTACCATCTTCACTTCAAAACATAGAAGACAGATGGTTCCACCAGCAAGTACACGAAACAAGAACAATTCTGACAGCATTTAATAACGGCCACTCAGAACACACATTCCGGCATGCAACGATTGGTTAAAAATTGCGCATAAGAATGTGTACGTGATGCATGTACGATTAGTAGTAGTTCAAACGGTACTAGATCTTTTGCTAAGCGTTAAGTGGCATTTAAAGTTGTTCTTAAATCAGCTGCCAGAGCGATACACTGTTTTAAAGCATCCAAATCGTGAACGTTTTGCTGGTACACAATAATCTTAATGGAGTCCTCAAATATAAAAAAGCCAAATGGCGTTAAGTGCAATATCTGCGAGACCAGGCAGTGGAACTCCTCTTTTCCGTTCCAGAGTCCTGAAAAAAAGTCCTATTTGAAAACTCGGTAACATCTCTATGAAAGTGTGGCCGAGTACAGTCTTTTTCAAACATGGAATTTGGAGATATCGATGGAGCACTAAGTTCTCTAGCATGACAAAGCGAATGTGTCCTGCCACTGCTAGTTGTGTTAACCCTTTAACGGCCGAATTAAGATTTGAATTATTGTCTGACGCTTTCATGTCGTTCGATAATGTTAAAAGCTGTTTCCGGGCTATTAGGTCATGGTTTTCGTCCGCATGGTCGCATTTTCTTCCTGACATTTCGCATACATCTGCGGCAGGCGTCTTCTGAGGTTATACGCAAGTAGGTTTCGTGCGTCAAGCGGGAAAGGCTTCGTACATCTAGTGTCGTCCAGTTGTTCGCTATATAGACTTTTGATCTGATCTGATCAGAAAGTGTCTTTTTGGACGGTTCAGCGCATGAGCAATCTCGCGGCTTACAAATTGGCTCTTAGAGCCCTAAGAATATAGACTTCTGAGGCTTGATCGGCCGTAGAAGAGCCGAATTGACTGACTTGAGTGGATGTGTCGTACTTAGATTAGCTGCGTGTGGGGCCTAGTGACGATTGACGATTGGCTGTCAAAATAATTTCCTCTCTGGCTCTCGCCAAAGGCACAGCTCTCTACGCCGCTGGAGTAATGGGACCCATATGGTGTTTGAATACATCAAATAACTTCTCTATGAAGCCGAGCATCGTAGTGCATCTCGATATTTTCAAATTTAATTTTGTTACCTTTTCCCAAATTTGTTTTGCAATTGCTGCACTTTCCCTTTTCCACAGGCGGCAGCTTCTGCAAAAATAAAGGATCACCAGCGAATTTGCTGCCTGGGGAAATGTTCAACCATTGCAAAAATATACGTGGGAAGCCATCCCAAAATTAAATTTGAAAATACCAAGGTAATATCGTCTGTATAGCTGTTAAGATCGGGCCTTTTTTAAAAACATGAATGTTTGTTAAGTATTTCACCCGCATGATCGTTCGAGCTCGGACTTAAAGTGCTAGATAGGGTAACTATATACGTCCAGTATTTCCCGGGACAGTCCCGGTTTTTTCTTTTTTTCTGGTTGTCCCGACTTTTTTTTGCCGAAATGTCCGTTTTCCACGTATTTTCAACGAAGCCAACTTGACTTTTCATTCTTCATATTATTCATCAAATCAACAATGGAAATTTTTTAACTTCCCAACTGATAAAATAAACTGGTGAAATAAATTAAGAGAATTTGCATATTTTATGGAATTTCATGAAAAGGATTGAACTGAATGTAAAACCACTGCTGCTAGACAAAAATGAAAATCTTGTACTCCAAATACGTAAGCGTACACGTGTGAGTAGGAGGAGCCAGTAGAGAAACAGGTTTTATAAGCGCGCGTAAGTTAAGACGCATTTCGTTCGCTAGCACACCTCGGCGAATTTCTTATTGTTATTTTGCAGCAATCGGTTAATTTCAAATTGTAGCAGTAAAAATGAGTAACCACCAACGTTTAGATGATGGAATGAGGTGGCGAATTGTGGGGAGGCTAGAAGCAGGCCAATCTCAAGTCCAGATTTGTAGAGAGTTCAATTTAACGCCCAACGTCGTGTGTAACTTATGGAAACAGTTCCAGGATACCGGATCAATCGAGAGAAAGCCTCGGCAAGGTCGCCCAAGAGCCACGACGGCCAGAGAAGATCGCCATTTGTCGATTATAGTGAGGCGTAACATTAGTGCAACAGCTTCTCAGCTCTATCGTGACTTGTATGCAGCCACAGGAACCCTTGTATCAAGGGTGACTGTTTCCAAAAGACTTCATGAGAGAGGGTTGTTTGCAAGAAGACCTGCTGTTTGCGTCCCGCTCACTTCTACGGACGGGAGAATCCGTTCATCATGGTGCAGAGAGCATAGAGATTGGAGTATGGATCAATGGGCGACCGTTCTCTTCACTGATGAGTCGCGGTTCAGCCTAAGTACCGATTCTCGCCGTACGTTCATATGGAGAGAACCAGGGACCCGCTACCTACCCTCCAATGTCCGCGAAATCGACCACTATGGCGGAGGAGTTTTAATGGTCTGGGCAGACATCATGTTGGATGGCCGCACATCTCTCCATGTCTTTGAAAGAGGCACTGTGACTGGTGTGAGGTATAGGGATGATGTCGTGGAGCCCTATGTTCGCCTTTTCAGGGGTGCAGTTGGCCCTGAGTTCATTTTAATGGACGATAACGCGAGGCCACATAGAGCTCTTCTGCTCGACGATTTTCTAGAGAGTGAGGATATTCGCCGGATGGATTGGCCAGCCAGATCTCCAGACCTTAACCCTATAGAGCATGTATGGGACACTCTGGGGAATGCAACTCGCAACCCCCCTCCGGGAACCATCCAGGGAATGAAAACAGCGTTGCTGAACGAGTGGGACCAATTGCCACAGGAAATGATAAACTGCCTGCGTGATGAAATCACGCTGCGAGACCTGTATGAGGGGACCATACCCCCTATTAACCCATGTATTAACCCATTTTTTTGTTTATTCTGCAACCGCTGTTTCACACCTTCCGACTCCAACGAGTGTTACGCACGATCATGCGTGTGTACTACAATTATTGAATGGTTATTTGTTTTGTATTGTATCAATGTATGTACATATCAAATTTCATTAAAATCGACAGTAGTTCTAGAGATAATCTACCAAGTCTGCAAATTCTCTTACACCAGTGTATATAGCGACAATTACCACAAAGAAATAGAATATCCATCTCACATATTTGTCATGTTTTTTTTTGTTTTAATTCATTGCAATTTCAATTGGAGATTCATTTTGAGCGATTCGCGACTTTTCTGCGATTTCAGCTTGCGAGTTGGAAGCTTTGCTTACTTTTGGCATCATTTTTGGTGATAATCGGCAATGTCCGGTATTTTTCTCGAACAAATATAATCAGCCTAAGGATAGAGAATAACTCGACGACGCTAGATGTAAGAAGCCTTTCTCGCTTGACGCACAAAACCTACGTGCGTATAACCTCAGAAGGTGCCTGTCACGGACGTGGGAGAAATGTCAGGAATAAAATGCCCTAGGTCATGGCCTAATAGCTCGGAAACCTCTTGTATCTAAGACTTGAATTGAATTTCTTAATTGTCTCCTGTTATTTCCGAATATTTAATCCTATAGTTTTTTCGAGATATCAACCATAAAATAAATGAGAAAAAATGTCATATACATTTATATAAACTTACCCATGTCCCTACAAACATTTAAATTGAAAACGAAAAAATAAATTTTATACATGATTTAAAAAAAAATTAAAATTGTGGCATAAGTGCTGAAATGAACCAAATTTTTTTGCTTTGTAAATTGAGTTTGGAATCTCACACGTTCAGGGAAAGAAAGGTGCTTTTTCATGTAAGAAAAATGTTCTTCTCCCATAATTAATGAGACAGATGTTTCCGATTGAAAATTTCAATTTGAAAGTGCTTTCAACCGGAACTCTCGGTGTGTTTTATTATCTCGTGGGTACTTTTGTTTTCTGGCTTATATTAACGACACTATATTGCTATTCGCATGCAAATGATTCTCTTGTAATTGATTAGTTTGATTACAGCTTAATGTGAATAACTTATAAAAATCTATTTAATTTGACTTCGACGTTTTTTTCAAATGCGTCGTTATATTTTGTTGTTCTCACTTGTTTTGCCCAGTGTCGTACTTCTTGTTGATGTATTTCAAAAGTCTCTTAGAATATTCTTAAACAGAACCCTTTCAACGAGATATCCCAATACCGAAATGGAATTCAAAGTACATCAAAGTGCATGTATGAACGGGGTAAATTATATGCTATTACTTTATTCTTAGTTTCTCAGCCTAAAATCTGTAAAAATACACTAAGCTAAATCTATGTTGGACTGGCGAGGGATTAATATAATGTTATATATTAATTATATAATATAAAACTACAACTATATACTACGAATTGAACAAAACCGTGGTCAAAGTCGTCTCGTCCTGTTTTTGTTTATATTTGTGATTCCCGGCCCTCATGTGTGTGTGTGTGTTTCGCCGCTTCCCATTTATATGTGCGACCTCTTTTTCTTATATGTTATTATCGTGTTTTGTTGCAATAAATGTATGCGAAGATTTTCACAGCTGTTTGATGACTTCACTTCTGAGATATAGATGGCAGCACTAAAAATAATCATACACAACACTAGATACACACTCAGACTGTTAGGTACACATACTTACAGTTCACTAGGTAGTAAATTGCCCATGGCGATAAACTTCAGTTGTGCTCGGCTTGAAAAAAAAATGCTGGCTGATGTGAAGGCAAGAAATGCTCTTTAGGCAATGATGATGCTCTTTTGGCAAGAACAGGGCCGTCATTTCAACTTTTTCCAGGGGAGGGGGGGGGTGGACATACATGTACTCAATGTATGTATAAAGATATTTGTATACATATATACCATTTTTAGTGTATTTTCGAAAGCCGGGGGAGGCAACGGGCCTGGGCAAGAAAGACATATCGACTGCCCTTGCGGAGAATCGAACCCATGTCCTTTCACCTGCCGGGTGAGCGCACTAGACTATAAAGCCAACGATTCTCAATCTTTCCTTAGAGCTCGTGTGTGCTGAACCAACACCACCTATAGTCAAAGTCCTCCGTTTGAAGATTTGACGTTACTGAAGAGAAGTCAATTTCGCCTGTAGCCATTGGATATAGCAGGCCAACGCATGCGATATCTTTTCTTTTTTGCGGTATATCAAATAATTATAGGTGAAATGGACCTCTCAAGTGACGTCACGAACTTCGAGTGAAGGCTTTCTGATATAGGTGGTGTTGGCTGAACAGAACCGTTCATGGACGGCCGGACCTAACACAGAACAAAGCTCACAGTTGCTCACACTGCCACCAGATGACGACTTATTCGACGGATAAGTTACGTGGGTCTAGACAACTCACCCGGCAAGTAAGGGGCCATTCAAGTATTACGTCAGCATTGAGGGGGTTTCGGATTTGCTGACTTTTGATGACAAGGTGGGGGGAGGAGGGTTTGGATGTTGCTTACGTCATCAACCACCTTTTTTTGAAGATATGAACTATTCTAAGCTGCTGACGAAATTTTGCTGACAGGAGGGAGGGGGGCGTCAGTGTTTTGCTGACTTTGGCTGACAGTGGGGGGAGGGGGTAAAAAATGGCTGAAATTCTGCTTATACGTAATACTTGAATGACCCCTAAGAGGCCGTGAGTTCAATTCCCTGCAAGGACAGTTGAATTTCTTCTCTTTCCGAAATTCATCTTCGCATCTGCCAGTTGTTGAAAAACATTGGTATGGATAGCGAAAAGTGAAATCATCCTCGAATAAATGAATGCTATTTTCTACATAATATCTGCTCTTTAAAATCCAGTGCACTGCTCCACCTATCCTTCAAAATACGACACATACGAAAATGAGGCGAAACTAGAGAGCATTTTAAACTCAGCCATCCTGTTCCCCTATTCGGAATCCACTCATAAAGGCCCGAGTAATATATTTCAGACTTCACAAACGCCAATCTCTTGAATTATCTATATAGCAGATACTGCATAGCATGTTTATAATAAATTCGAGGATATTTTTTTTTGTACTTAAACATTTTTGTGCTTATCCAGCAAAAAATAGTAATAATTTTAGAAGATTGTTTTCATTGTTATTTAAAAATGTTTTTCTGATTGTATATCTCTCACTTCCTTACGGTATCCGACTACGTTGGAAACGTCATTTTCGAAGAAAATATGGATTTTCATTTTTTTATTTTTTATAAAAGCCCTATTTGTTGTGATTCCAAAACGGGCCTTGTTTTGTTTATATGATGCTTAGAATCAAAGTTACGTTCACTGTAGTGTTGCGTTTTTACATACAAGTAATACGCGAATAAAGAATTTAAACGCGTTTTACGAAGAATGCTATTTTTGACATTTTACTTGACTTTGTGACATGATTTGTAAAAATTGATGCATTGCATCCTTACGAAATTTTAATGTGATATTTTGCTATATATTGTTGAGGTTATGAACCAAAATCTAAGGTCTATCACATATATTTTTTGAATTACAGTGTTTTATAGACAAAATGTAGGAAGAAATTTCAAAAAATTCACACGTACTGAAACATATTTTGGTGTAACTTATGAACATATCGTGCAATCCTTTAGATTTTGGTTCATAACCTGCAACATTACTAACTAAATGCTAGTGAATATCACAAAGCATTTCATTAATAAAATTTTTTGCAATCGTGTTTCGAATATCACATGAATTTTGCCTAAAATTTGACATAAAAACAACTTTTTCATAGAAAATATAATAGATAGACCAAAATTTGTCACTGTTTTGACCATTTCGAGACACTTTCTATCAAAAAATGTATTTAAAGTTCACTCCAGAACCATTTTAAAGAAAAGTGACAAGAAAGGTAGTCGGATACCTTAAGTAAAGTTAGTGAAAATACACAATATATATAATATTTTCTCTTTGAAAGAAAATACGAATGTAGTGTCTCAAAAACAAAGAGAGAAATCAGGAACTCTGGGCATCGATAATATACATAAAAAGAATAAAGAAGCAAAAGTTTGGTGGAAAACACTGGTTGCGTGTTTTCACTCGCAGATGAAAGTAAATCTGATCATCTTAGGTTACTGAAGATGCGAAAAAAGGAGGAAAAAAAGTAAATAAAAACAAGGGAAAACTTAAACTTTCTTCAGAGAACTTTTTGAAAACATTCTGAACATTTACATACGGAGAACATCGAGTTTTAAACAAAAAAAGAATTGTCTGCTCGAGTAAAGAATAATGATACCTCGCAGGGAGAAAAACCCGAGAAGGTACGAGGGAAAAAAGTATCCATATTCTTAATTCCTTAGGGTATACGCCTTGGTATTGTTTTCATTTTGTTTTATTTATTTTTATTCGAAAACCAAGATTTCTTTTATCGCACGTGCGAATGTCTCGGTGTATTTTTCTTACCTTTTTGAAAAAAATATGAATCCCGTGCACTTTTTTTTCTTTTGAACTGAGTATTTTTGTTGCTGGCGTTCTTTTCTTCATGCCCGTGAATCGTGTGATATTGGTTTCCGAAATCTGTTTCGATTTCTATTTAGTTTGCGAATCCATCATGACATAATTAATTGGTTTTACTTTTATGGATGCGTATGAATAATAATATTGTAATTGAAAGTCACCCTTAATCACAACAAACCTGCAACTGCCAAAAAATGGAAATAGTACGTGAATACGAATACTCAGGGATAACCACACACTACGACTTCAAATGGAATACCAATTGCGATAGAATAACGATTTTAAAAAAATCGATTTTTCACAGCTCTTTTATACAAGGTCAAATATTTTATGGAGGATGATTTTTAAAAAAAATGTCTTTTAGCATTTGGTTTCCTCAATTATAATTTACGGTTTATGTGCATGGGGTGAAGCATATGTAATATCGTGAAATTTAGTAACACATATAACGAGGTAAGAACTATGATAACACAAACCTATACTGAAAACAATCGAAAAACTAACTGTCACGCGCTAGACATCAGACAATTATATAATTACAGAACGATCTAACTTTGCGACAAAAAGTAAGGATTGGCTTCAGAAAAAAACAAATAAAACTGCAAAAATATTCAAACATGGTTTTGAAGTGCCAAAAAAACAAGTGTGCAAAAGTGTTTCTCATTTACTGCTCCTAAATTAATGAATTCATTTCAGTCAAAGAAAAAACTGACAACTAAAAATACTAACCACAAATATGATATTTGCAAATATCATACCTATGCCTATACCTATGACTTTGCGACCTATTCAAAATTATGAAGACACTTTCTCTGAAACTATTAATCGAATAGTTAGAATAAGTATTAAAATACCAACATTATATTATACAGGGTGATCAGCGAATAAGCCCTTATTTCAAAATTAAATATCTCTACAACAAAGATCAATAGAATTATGCGGTAAACGGTATGTTTATTAGCAAAACTGTAAGAATGTTGTACAGAAATTTCAAAAATTTAGTTTTTTTTTAATATTTTAAAATTTAAGAAAAAAAACAAAACTGGAGATTTTGGGGTTCCGAAAATCCTCATTTTTGTGAAGAGAAACCACTGCATTCGCCTGAAGTTACTGCATGGGCTGCGGTATGCGCCAGAGGCATCATCGTCCCCTTCTTCGCGAGAGAAACGATTACTACTGAACGTTACGTTACAATTTTGGAACAATTTGTCAGCACACATGGCGCATACCGCAGCCCATGCAGTAACTTTAGGCGAATGCAGTGGTTTCTCTTCACACAAATAAGGATTTTCAGAACCCCAAAATCTCCAGTTTTGTTTTTTTTTTTAAATTTTAAAAAATTAAAAAAAAACTACATTTTTGAAATTTCTGTACAACATTCTTACAGTTTTGCTAATAAACGTACCGTTTACGGCATAATTCTATTGATCTTTGTTGTAGAGATATTTAATTTTGAAATAAGGGCTTATTCGCTGATCACCCTGTATCTTTCTATTTAAAACTATATTAAAACTATATATTATTATGTGTATATTATTATTGTAAAAATTTTGTTTAAAATTCACGAACTCCGATGTCATTTTAACTTTGAACTGCTATACAACATGTCTTGAATTTGTACGTTCTTTTTTACGCATTATACTGTGTATTTCGATCACAATGGCGACTAAACAAATAATAAAAATCTTGCAAAAACTATGGAGACGAATCTAGAAAATCTAATTCAAACATAAAATAGGATATGTATGTCACGATTATTGAAAACTAATTTGGTATATTCAGTCGCGAGAACTAAAAGGTTAAGAAACATTGTCAGTATTAAACTATGTACCAAGTTAGACGGAATAAATTAGAACTGATAAAGTTAAAACAAATTATGACCGGAGAATACTTTATTTCTCGCATTAATCTAGTAATTTTTCAACTGACTGGATGAATGAAAGCTCCAGGACGTCCATTTAAGGCTGAAGTCAGCGAATGAAAGTAATAAAGTGTTTACGAATGAGTGCTGTTGATTCTGAACATTCTGCAGTTGCAGCGAATAGCGCTAGCGAAGTATCTATCGTTAACGCGAGTGGCTTTTCAAACGAAACTTCTCCTGGTGAAATTCTCGGAAATCCGTTACCTCTCTCATTCTCTCTCTCTCTCGTGAAACTATTCGCTTCCGGAAAACCATCTTTTATGCACCTGCCATGATCCGAAAAGAGATGAATGGACTCGGGAAAAGGACAACATCCTCGGGCAATATTCGTCCGGCACAAAATTTCGTTAAAATTCGACCGCAGATAAATCCACGTAGGGGAAACTTTTGAATGTTTGAAGCATGATGGTTGAAGGGAGAACATTCTTTTATTCATGGATCTCTCTCTCTCTCTCTCTCTCTCTGCATCAGTTTCGTTCTAAATAGATTCTCTCTCACATACAAGTGCCATACATCAGATAATGCAGCAAAAGGAAATACAGTATAAATAAAATTTATTACATTCCCACAAAAAAAAGTTCACAAAACAGCCCCAAAAAAATGGGGATGCTCACTTTTTCAGTTATCGTGACCAGATTTTAAATATTAGTTTCACACCTGAAACATATTTATCCCAGGTATTAATTTGTTGTTGAGTTTGGAACAATTGACAAATACAAATGAAAACTCTTGGTACACAAAAGCCTATGTGTCAGGATAACATTTGATTTTTATATCACCAGAATGAATTTTTTATTCAATTATTTGCAACTTTTGATTCGATTGCGAGCATACTTTTAATTCTTATTTGATTATTGGCAAATTATGATTTTCTATTCAATTGCTTGCTATTTTTGTTTTTTGATGCGATTATTAGATTTTTTTGATTCGATCATCAGTAATCTTTCATTCAGTCATCAGTAATGTTTGACTCGTTTATCAATAATCTTTGATTCGTTTATCAATAATCTTTGATTCGTTTATCAATAATCTTTGATTCGTTTATCAATAATCTTTGATTCGTTTATCAATAATCTTTGATTCGTTTATCAATAATCTTTGATTCGTTTATCAATAATCGTTGATTCGTTTATCAATAATCTTTGATTCGATGATCAGTAATCTTTATTGTGACTACTAGCAATTTTAGATTCATTTATTAGCAATTTTAGATTCATTTATTAGCAATTTTATATTTTTGTTTGAATTGCTAGCAATTTTTGATTCAAATGTTGGAAAACTTTGATTCAAACGTTAGCAAATTTTGATTCAAACGTTAGCAAATTTTGATTCAAACGTTAGCAAATTTTGATTCAAACGTTAGCAAATTTTGATTCAAACGTTAGCAAATTTTGATTAAGTTGTTAGTAATTTTTTATTCCATTACTAACGACTTTCGATGCATTTAGTTATAATTTGTTATTTCATTTCTAACTAATAGCAATTTTGTATTTCTGATTCTATTTTTAAACTCTTCATACCCTTTTTTTTCTCAACACATTTTTAATTGTTCGTTTTGTTGGCAAAACCGAAAAGAAAGAAAGAGGAACGCTTTAAGATATTAAAAACACAGAAATAATGATAGTTAATGGGAGCAATTTGATGTCACAATTCACAGTTTAAACAGAAATGATTCAAGATCTTCGCTCTCGGGGGGGATGTACTAACTAGAAATCCACCTTAAACTTAAACAGCGCGAGGGATTCTAAAAATCTTTATTAACGGCAGTTGGAAATTCCTTGTGGACCGCATAAATACAGTATTTGTTCCAGGTCACGAGTCAGATTCTTATATACGTACTATACGTAATAACAGAATTTTAATTCGCAAACGAATTCAATCCTAAACATTTCTTTCTGGATTTTATTTCCATTTCCTTGAAAATCCTGTCCCCATTAAACTATTAAAATAAAATGACTGTTTAATTTTACTATATAAAACATCTTCTAATACTCCTAACGTGTTCTACCAGTAATGAAATGCATAAAATTTTTAGAAGAAGTTTTGGGTTATTTTCGATATTTTGAATAGCTTTAAAAAAGTAAATTTTTTTCTGCTTTTGATTACTTTTTTTTCACTCTTGCAATGGATATCATCTGGAGACATCCGAAATCAGTACATAAAAGAATTAAAATTTAAACCTTACACGAGAGCAGTTTTTTTTTGGCTTAAAAAAGTAGAGTTTATGCAAAAAATTCTTTTCATTAATGTTTTTCTCTCTCATGCTTGTAATGAAAAAATAAGATATCCCCGTGGTGTAGGTTTCTTTCGATCGATTTTTTTATTCAGTTTTTTTCCCCTTTAATTCAACGAATTTTTTAGTTTGATTTCGATGCAAGAGTGATTCCTCACGGGTTATTCAATAAAATCTATAGAGACATTTGAGGATATTTACACTTAAGAAACTGTGTGTGTTTGTTTTAGTAAATTGACTTAAGAAGTGACTTTAATGATAAAAAATCGTAAATACGTGGCACTTCTAATTAGAACTAGCTACAAATGCCCGGTGCTGCCCGGATTTCCTTCAACTGGGAAGATTGATAAAGTGTAAAACTCTTGTAAAGGAATTAATAAACTATTATAAGTTACATGATACTGGCAACATATTAATGAAGTTATAGACCGTTGTAAAGGCATATGCATGTCTGAAATGCATTGCTAGGGAAATATTGTAACCAATGTAAATATTTGGAAAGTCATTGTTGAGGCTTACGAGCTAATTGTTGCCCTACAGGTTTTGGGCCATTTCGAGCATTTGCGCAGCTTTGACGAACTTTTAAAGTAGCCTATCGTTCAAGTGGGATCCAATTTCGTATATATGCTAACATTGCTAACGATCGATCTAGAATTGTAGATTTCTATAGAGAAAAAATACACACACACATCAATTTTATATGTATACAGGGTTTCTGTATACATATAAAATTGTATACAGAACTAGAATACTATAAGCTAGCTTAGTGCTAGCATAGCTAAAGGTTATGCTAGCACTTCTAGCATAGCTAAAGGTTATGCTAGCACTTACAAAAATTATGTAAGTGCTAGCACAGCCTTTAGCTCATCAACCATCCACGTATCGGTAAGATTCCAGTTTAGAAAATGCTCAATCGGCGTTTAAAAATTCCCTGTACCTGTACGAGTTTTCGGAGTGAAAAAAGTGTCAACATAAAAATCTAAATTTTTATACGGTTCCCTTGGGCTCTAACGTCCAATTGCTGAAAGTTGCTGCCCTGTATCTTCTGAGGAGAACGGAAAAATATTCATTTTTTTATACGTGCAATATCCGCTAAGATATTTGAATTCAAAAATGGAAGAAAAGTTGAGAAAGGACAGCATAAACGTGCAAAGGAGCGTTGTCCGTCAGTTTTTGCTGCTATTTCATATTTTTCTTTTTTTTCAATTATATGGTATCTTAATTCAAACATGTTAGCGAACATTGCACATATAAAAATGAATTCTTTTGTTGGCATCAGGAAAGACAGGCAACAATTTTTTAACAGAAAGTTAGAGCACAGGAGGGACCGTATAAAAATTTAGATTTTTTTTATTCAGTTGCGCACTGTATTTTCTTTCTCAAAACTGGTACAAGAAATGTTTTGAACTCCTGTTGAGCACTTTTTAAATTGAATCTACTTTTACGATGGATGAGATAAAGGCCGTGCTAGCGCTTATGCGGGACACACCCTGTATATAGAAGAATCGTTTACACCAGGTTTAATGCACTATTTCTTTTTGTTTCTCAACTTGCTATTTCCCGATGGTATGATTTTCAGAAATTTATTTTGTACATTAGCTTTTAGATTAGCATTAAGAAATAAATAATTTAATTTGCAAGGACAATTGAGCTAATTATAGAAAGTGGAACTAATTTTCTCTTAGAAGATAGAGCAGAAGCTAAAGCCTCCCTAGAAAATTCAAGTCGTTAATATATTTATTCAAATGAATTTGATACCAACTTGAAGAAATTGAATTATATTTTTGTCAAATATGCATTTGAAAAAAATTAAAAGCAATAAATATTTTTAAAAGAGTTAGTTGAAAAGCATTGTCTCGTAAAATACGATTCTGATGGTCGACCCCTACGCAGAATGTCATGTGACAGCCAAAAGTATGATCTCGCAAAATTCGCCCATGGATACCGATGCTGCCATCTATTAAATTGTAATATGATATAGGAATGGGGAGGGAGAAGCAAAGCCTTTAATGTATCACTCTCCAACCATAACACCTTTACAAATATTAATTTTGAGCCTACCCAATATTTCCAATAACTTCATGCTTATGCCAAAACCTGATTTAAACATGAGAAGACAGTGGAAAGTTAGAAATTACCACCCTCCGCAATAAGAGTTAAAGTCGCTTCATTGACCACTGAATATATTGCATGGCCGGGTTGCGACACATAAGATATAATAATAAAAATAGATTGATAAAAAAAAACAAAAACGGAAGATACTTCAGTTGTGCCGCTTTTTACTCCTTGATTTATCTGAAATTTTTCCAAGACACTTTACATCATACAAATTTCCCCATTAAAAAAACATAATCATCCCAAACATGACTTCAAAATCTCACCCTATAATAATACTGAACAAAAATGGAAAAATAAATCTTTGATCACTCGCAATCAAAACTCGCAACAAAATCACTCGCAGTCTTTGCAAGTCCCCATTTCTGGAATCAGCTCTAGTAAGAATCAATTGCTGTTTTCTCTCTCCGCACCTGTTGAAAACTTCTCATAATACCTACAGATAAATCACTCAATGTGCCAGAACGGAATCTACCAAGCCTTTATCTCACCCTAAACCCCTTTGTGTGTTTTTCAACCACTTTACGATCAAGGACGTAATATTGCGTCCAAACACCAGTGGAATAAATTCAAACAAATCCATCTGTTTTCTTTCCTTTTTTCTCATCGCCACAAAACTTTGTTGCAACCCTAAAACAGTAGTTCTTTTATCTCCATGATGAGGAGGAAAACTTCTACTCAGAGGTCAAATATAGGTTGTATTATATACATGCACAAAAGAGGGGAAAGAAAACAGGTAGGTGAGGGTGAAAAGACAGATATACTTCATACCTGCTATGTCTTATCTGTTAGTATTACAGATATGAGAGAGAGTATAGTAATATACTGTTTCCCTTCCACGTGTTTTTTTTTTCTTATTATTTTTCTATTTTTTGCCCTTCCTTCTTCTAACATGCAATTACGTTAGAACAAGGTTATCAAGTTGGATCATACCTGCACGACGAACGTTCATGAGATAAAAATTTGCGTTTACAGGTAACTTGAGGGGGCCTTAAAGTCACGAGGCTTTGGCCAAAAGCTACACTCGCCTATGGGAAAAACGGGACCGGCCCTTATGAAAGAAAAACGATTTTGGCTCTGTTCAGAATTTTGTGTGAGGAGACGCCACTGTACACCCCGTCCTAATGTCGAGATAAGACCGTCACTGGTACGGTCGGTTATTAAGCGTGTCACACCAAAATGTAGTGCTTTCAATGAATTTTTCGCGTCGGTTTTTAATGGAGATAATGATATTCGATATACGGGTGTTGCATGGGGTAATAATACCCTCGACAATATTCAAGTAGAAGACGTGAGGTCCTAAATCTTCTAAGAAATGTATGTGCAAGCAAAGCACCAGGACCAGATGATATCTATCCCGGGGTCCTCAGGGAAAGTGATAATGAATTGTTGGGGCCAGTCACACAGATATACAGGAGTAGTGTTGCTGAGGGTATCGTCCCAAGAGATTGGAAACTTGCTAACGTTGTTCCGATATTTAAGAAGGGTAATAGAGAAGCGGTGTCAAATTATCGTCCAGTGAGTTTGACGAGCTCCCTCTCGAAAATTTTGGAAATTATCATCAAAAGGCAGTTTGTGAAGTGGATAGACGAGGATAATGTATTGTCGGAAAATCAGCATAGGTTCAGGAAGGGGAAGTCATGTGTAACTAACCTCCTTTGCTTCTATGATCACATGACTAAGGCTTTGGGTAAGAGCAAAAATGTAGACGTTGTTTACCTTGATTTCCAGAAGGCATTCGATCGGGTCCAACATGGTAAACTCTTGAAGCGTTTATACGAGATTGGAATTGGGGGCAACTTGCTGAATTGGACAGAATCGTGGTTAAGAGATAGGTCGCAACGAGTTATGGTGAACGGGGAATTCTCTGGTTGGACAGACGTCACAAGTGGAGTTCCTCAAGGAAGTGTCCTTGGCCCCATACTTTTTTCACTTTTTATCGATAAACTCGATCAGGGTATCGATGGGATTACTAGCAAATTCGCAGATGATGTGAAGCTAATGGGGGTAATCGGGAATGAAAGCGATAGGGAGTTGCTCCAGACCAACTTAAACAGGATTGCAGCATGGGCAAATGAATGGAGCCTGACGTTTAGCATTGATAAGTGCATGGTCGCTCATTTTGGTTCGATCAACCCACGGTTCTCTCACGAGTTGAATGGTGTCACTATCCCGGATGCAACTAGGGTCACCGATTTGGGAATTCTCATTGACGAGCGACTTAGGTTTTCTGAACATTGTTCAGTGGTGGTCAAAAAAGGGAATAGAATGCTTGGTCTGATTTTCATAAAGGTCTCTTCGCGTTCTCCTAAAGTCATTCTTCCGCTTTTTCGAGGATTAGTTCGTCCTGGACTGGAGTATGCTGTAAGGTTTTGGAGACCATACCTACAGAGGGACATAGAATTGGTTGGAGGGGTGCAGAGAAGAGCTACGCGTGTCCTTGTTGGCACACAGGGCTTGAGTTATGAAGAGAGACTTCATTTTTTGAATATATTTACATTGGATGGACGTAGGTGTCGAGGAGATATAATCGAAGTGTTCAAAATTTTCAATGGGCTGGATAGGATGGACCATGAACTTTTAGTACACCGCCAATCGACTGCTTTTACAAGGGGACACCAGTATCGATTGGTGAGGGACAATGCAAGGTTATGGTGTCGCAGGGAGTTTTTCTCTAATAGGGTTGTTAATAAATGGAATAGCTTACCTCCGGAGGTAGTAAATTGTAACACAATTGACACGTTTAAAAAGAAATACGATAAACATGTTGGGGTAAATCAGGAAGCTATCCATTCTTAGAATAAGACAGCCATAAATATCCTTTATGGGCATTGTAAAATATTTTTTATCATGTGTATATATTGTTTATAATTTGTGTTGATTGCATTTTTAATTGGGTTGCTGCTTTTTTTTGAAATATATGACATCCATATTTTTATGGGCATCTTTTTATCAGCCACCTCGTTGGGCATTTTGCCTATTGCGGCGTTGTATTTGTATTTGTATAAAATAAAAGGCAATAAATTCTTGAGGATATGCTTCTCTTTGGATATCACGTTTATAACCTACTAATTTAGGCAATTTAGATCTACAAAAGAAGACTTAATGATCGAGTTTCATACTTCTATTTTCGTAATTTAAAATATTTGTAACGCTCGTGTAGTGCTAAAAAATGCTAATTTCACGTTTACAGAATACTTTTGCTAGGACGAAGATACAGTTTTAGATACTTTGTCCATTGTTCTGTTGCACTCTGTATGAAGTACCTGGAAATTTCGTGGGAAGGGGTGGTTTCTAAAGATTCAAATTTTTCGAAAAATTATTTCAGAGAAATAGCTCAACGACATGCGAGTAATTTTGAGAGAAACTCCGCTTGGTATTCTTTTATGGAGAAGCTTCCGCGTCGAACCGAGCGTAACAATATGATAACGCATTATGCTTAACGTGATCTTAAGAAATGGGAGAGAGAGCCACAAAAGGAAAAGCTTTGCGTGACGCTCATCAATTACGTCACAGCGTATTCGCGTAACAAACAAAGACGCCTCAAGGGCGTTAATGAGATTTTATTTTCCAACAAGTTTTCTGAGCTTGATGTATGTGAGTCGGATTATTCTATGAATGTCATCATCATGTGGTTCCCCCCTTTCCTGCATCTTCCGCAGCTTCGCAAGAAAAATAAACGATGCAGTATAACGAGTGTTTTCTTCGTTTTAAAAGGAGTTTGGGCACGTGTGGAAGGGAGGGTTTTTCGTAATCAATTAAGTCTAACCATGAGAGTCTCTTTTATATGCGCGTTCAAGTGTTTAACAGTGAAGAAGATATTTCGTATGTAAATTAGCTCTGGTGCGTGGTTCTTCAGTAACGTCACCCGAATCGGAGCTTGAAACACAAGAAAACATGGAATGAAAAGTCGGGTCTGTGCAGTTAATTACAGTGAATCGCGAGTTTCCGTTGGTTGCCATGTCTCGTTGATTTTTACCAGTAGTTGAAATGGTGTTTACGACAGACAAATAGACAGTAATCCCTTTTCATGGAACGGGTAATGAACTGGGTAGAGGTGAACAGCTCAGCACATTGTAATTCTACTTCCGAAAAACGTTATGTTGCTTTTGATTGAAATAATGTGCAATGAATCAATTTCATTGAATGGAATATTTAATTAATCAAATTAATTAGCTTGTGTTTGTGTGTGTCTATTTACTAGGAATGCTCTCCAACGAAAAAACTACGTTTTCACGAAAAGTTCATCAAATGATTTGACCAGGAACCAAAACTGACCATAAATTATTAAAGAAAAATGTAAAACGGATTTTTTTTTGTCAGTGTCACTTAATGTATGACGTGTATTCTCGTGTCTCTTCTGAAAGGTTGAGGCGAAGGAAATTAGCAACATTCAAACGTCATTTGATTGGGAATCAAATAATTGAAGTCACTTCATCGCCCTTCTTTAATGTATATACAGGGTGTCCTGTAAGTCAAAAAGTCGGCATTTATCTCAACAACCGCAGTACGATTTAAATTCAAAAAAATGCTCAGAATGTGTTCAGAAATCACGCTGTACTAGGTTTTTGAGAGTGAAAATACAGTGTGACACGAAATGAACCAAAGACAGAAATTGTGTCGCAAAATGAAAGAATCTGCGGTTTTATACGGTCCACCCGTCCTTTAACTTTCAATTAGAGAGTTGTTGCCCTGTCTCTTCTGAGTCCAAAAAAACCCTATGTTTTAACTGCGATATTCCCTGAGATATTTCAGTTTCAAAGCCAGAGAATTGTTGGGAACGAACAGCATAAACTGACGGACAATGCAACCTTTTTCATGCTACACTCATGTCCATAAATTAAGGATAATTCAGAATCACATGGAAATCGAAATCTAAAGTAAAAATATCACCTGTAGAATTATCACACACATCTGCAAGAATGAAAATTTCAGGAAACCACCAGATGATGCCGATTGTACGTCACAGTGACGAGAGTGTAAGAGGGGGGTATATAAGGAATGGTGGCAAAGAAGTAAAATTGTTCACAAGGCGCTCAGTGCCGTAAGCGAATAGTTACGACACAGAGGACGCATGTGGATGATTTTTTACGTGGTAGAATTATCGGCCGCCTGGAATGTGGGCGTACTCAGATGGAAGTATTTGAGGAACTTGGAATTTCCCAAAGTGTCATCTCTAGGCTTTGGCAACGATTCCAAGATAACGGAAATGTCAGTAGACGTTACAGTACAGGTCACCCCCGAGTTACAACTCCGAATGAAGACCGGTATTTGGCAGTAACTGCCAAAAGAAGTAGACGGAGCACAGCATCCGACCTGTCTCGTCAGCTATCTGCAGCCACGGGTATCACAGTTTCAAGGCAAACCGTGCACAGACGTTTGGGAGATATTGGTCTATATGATCGCAGGCCTGTCAGATGTGATCCGCTCACGGCAACTCACTGTCGGCAGTGATTAGCCTGGAGTAGAGAACATGCAATGTGGACATCGTCACAGTGGGCTTGTGTGATGTTTTCCGACGAGTCCAGGTTTAGGTCCGGTCCAATTCACGTCGGACTTTCATATGGGGAACGCCGTTACCACCAAGACAACATCATTGAACGACACCGTTACGGTGGTGCAGGCATTGCCCGTTTGGGGTGGAATTATACTGGGTTCCAGAACAGATCTGCATGTTCAAACGGGAACCATGAAAGCCCAAATTTATCGGGACATTATTCTGGAACAACATGTACGTTTGTTTAGGGTTGCCATGGGCGCAGAATTTGTGTTTATGGATGACAACGCCCGTCCTCACCGAGCATACATCGTAAACGAATGCCTCGAATCTGAGGATATAACCCGTATGGAATGGCCAACATTCTCACCTGACTTGAATCCGATAGAGCATGTGTGGGACATGTTTGGCCGACGAGTTGCAGCCCGTCAAACACCTCCTACATGTGTACTGGAACTTTGGAGAGCATTGCTTGCTGAGTGGAGTGATCTTCCCCAAGATCAGATCGATAATTTGATACTCAGCATGCCTAGGCGTTGTACGGACTGTATTTCATCGCATGGGAGACATACAATGTATTAACCATCATACCAACCATGTAATAGTAAGTTTTTGTAAAGGAGATATTTTTTAAAATTGCTCCAGGGAGCAAAAATCGTAGTTTTATGAATGGTATCATACATACGCCATTGTTTTTGTTCTTTATCATTTGTTTAATAAATGGGCTTTATGAAAAAGTAACGTTTGTTTTGTTTCTGAACCTTTATTTGCCGGAGCTGGCATTATCCTGAATTTATGGACATGAGTGTAGTCTTTCTTAACGCTTCTCCGGTATTTGAATTCAAATATCTTAGCGAATATTGCACTTGGAAACGTGAATTTTTTTTGTTTGGCTCAGAAGAGACAGAATAACTAGAGGACAGGGGTGCCATATAAATTTTCATTTTGTGACACTGCATTTTCACTCTGAAAACTGGTACATATTGATTTCTGAACCCATTTTGAGTATTTTTTTTAAACAAACACCATACCTCTACGACGAACGGTTGATGAGATAAACGGTGAATTAGAACTTACAGGACACCCGGTACAAAACATACTGGTTAGGAATGTGCGACCCTTGAAGTGAACTAGATATGCAGAATTCGTCACTAATATCCCAAATCAGCACCTTAAATGCAATATTTATTCTTTTCTTACATTTATTACATCACTAATAGTTGAACTCCAATTGACAATGTGAGAAAAATATAGTAATGGAAAAAAAAATTGTCGAATTCCTTGCGATATGGGATTTTTTAAATCGAAATAATGCGTGGTAGATATTTATGAGTACGGCTGTGGATTAGCGATTTTCCATCATTTTCAATTAGAAAGCGACAGTTGTGGCTGTATAGAAAAATAATCGCGGTGAAAACATTGAATTTTTTTCAGTTTATGATGTAACAATGGTTAGACAACCACTGTTGCCTATAACATTTTTCTAGTAATTTACGTACTGAAAAAATAATTATTATTCATTTTCTTCAAGAAATTCAAAAGGAATCGCTGTTTGCGACAATGCTAAAATACTGCATATTGCAATATTTGAAAAAAAAAATCAGTTACGCAATTTTTAATGTCGGTTTTATAAGAAGTTATGAAACATCAAATATTGTCAAAAAGTAATTTCTATTGCATGAACGAAGTCAAAAGTTATTGCCAAACGTTGCTTTAATACTCTTAAGTACATAATACTTATACCCATACTTATACTCATACTTATACTTATACTCATACTTATACTCATACTCATACTTATACTTATACTTATACTTATACTCATACTTATACTTATACTTATACTCATACTTATACTCATACTCATACTTATACTCATACTTATACTTATACTCATACTTATACTCATACTTATATTCATACTCATACTTATACTCATACTTATACTCATACTTATACTCATACTAACACTCATACTTATTTTTCAAATGTTCAAAATAAAGTAATAACTCATAAAATTTAAAAAGATTGTTTCAAATCATTTTTGTCAAACGGTTTGTTTAAAAAAGTTTCCATTAATATCGCCTTTTTATCCCTTTTCTTGTATTGTGAAATTACTGGTAACAAAAAAAAAATATATTTTCGAAATTATTGGTATACACAATGTTTAAAAACTGACACATACGAATATTTCTAATGCATTGTTATTTTTGTTTAGATTTCAGTTCAAATGCTATTCAATTCAAATTTCCAACATTGATTCATTTGGTTGGTGAAGTATGAAATAAAATGTTTTTCTTTTAGAAGTTAACAGATAAGATCTCTAGAAAAAAAATAATAATATAAAAGATACGCCGAAAGAAAAGACGAGATTAAAGGGGGAGGAAAAAATTTATGTAGATTTTTTCGGTGGTTTCTACTTTTTCGTGCGGTTAGCTGATGTGGCTAAAACTTTCGGCCATGAACTTCATTTTTTCTTCTTCTTTTATTTTATTAACTTCTTGCCGCGATTAGCATGTACGCTTACTGTGAGGAAATAAATTTATCTTGTCTGTTTGCACAGTTTGTGTCAAGCAAAAAGAAAAAAAAAACTGTTCCTTCGTTATTTTTTTAGTAGAAGAGAAGAATGAAAAAAAGATACTCAGAATTATTTTAGCAGTAAGTAGCGGCTTCATTATCTTTTAGATAAAATGGGAACTAAGTTAAGAGAATGGCGTTTCTGCTCCTCCTCCTTCTTCTACGATTAATCGTTGGGAGGATTAAGTGTTCTACTTTATTGAAGTTCCGGTTGAGTTTTTTCTTTTCTTCTTCAATTATTCATTTGTGTTGTTAATAAAGAACTTTAAGTATTATGCAAAACCAAAGAACTCAAACTTTTTTTCTTGATGATAAGTGATAACGTGTTACTGGCTTCGCAGCTGAAGACAACAATAGTACGGAAAAAAGGTCGGAATTAGCTCTCACAGAAACATTGTAAATAGTATGGAAAAGCTTAGTTAAGGTGTTTTGTTGTTTTCCAGTACATCATTTCGTATATGCCAAGTTTGTTTACATGCCATTTTCTTTCGTTCTACAAGAATAAAAATTCGGTGAAGGCAATGGGCACACTCTTATGGTTCGAAAAAAGCAATGTTTGCGCGCAGGCTAATTAAAAAAAGAACGGTGTTATTGCCCTCTTACAAGATTAGTGAAAAAGCTCAGCTTCATATAATCTTTTTCAAAATGATCTTTTATCATTTTTATGCACCGAGCTAAGTAAAATGTGTCGTTTCAAAGTAGACAACTACAGTCGGTTCAGTTAATCGGATAACGGATACCCCGCTTAAACAATAAAGCCCTTTAGTACCCAAATCTCTCACATTGAGACAATGTCAGAATTCTTTACTGAATATCAAAATTTCAATAATTTTATTTCAACCAAACGCTATGTTTCACACTTCAATAGTTAAACCACTATACACATTGTTTTTATTGAATGAAAACTTTTGAATTAATTAAAATATGTTAATAAGTTAAGATTTTAAATAAAGTTGAGTGTAGGTACTGACATTAAAGTACTTAAGTTTCTTCAATAAGTACATTTAATTATTTCATTTTTTCTCTGTTGCGCCAATAGACGGCGCTAAATTTCCTAATGGAAAGTAAAATGTTTGTGAACATTGTAATTACATATAATTTTAATTTTACTTGTTTGATGTCCGATTTATTCGAGAAGCTTCATTAATATTTATCCTTCATTAGTTTTCACATTTCAAACTATACTAACGTTGTAAAGGGCAACTGAATTGTTTTCCACATAATCGAATGCAAGCTTAATCGGATATTATGTGCTGGAATCTTCGACATCCAAATAAGCGAGGCCGGCGGTACTATTTAACCGTTCACACACATCGTAAATATTGCTCCGTAGAATTTCTGTTCAATGTCCACTAAATGTGTCATATTTGGAATCTTGGAAGATGAACTGGAACCCGTCTTTCTAAGACCGACGTTCGTGAGTGAAATCGTTCCCTTAGCTCCAATTCATTTTAATGAAGTAGGAATTCATCTATTAATTCATTTTGTATACCTTGAAAAGGTGCAGGGGTACTCGTCGATTCAAAGTGCGAAGTCCTAACTGACTTGTATGTACTTAGCTCATAGTACATCGCCTCAAAATTATTTCCGCTGATGAGAGAAATCATGTGTGAGGTCAAGTCTGTTTGACTGATGCAGCATTTATTATACCGTACATGTTTCGTTTGTTCACAATAATGTGTTGCAATAATGACAGACATACGCGGCCAAGTGTGTGTCTATACTGGTGAATATATAAAGTAACAGTTTAAAGCAGACTATATCAATTGAATTTTGGCAGAGTAGGACAAACAAATGTAGTTTACCTACTATTAATGTAGTACCGTTATTTCTTGCACTTAATCTACTGATTTTCCACATACATCGAAAAATTAGCATCGTATAATCCAAGTCGGCGTACGATCCTCCTACGAAAATTTCATTCATCAATAATGAAATATTAAGAAATGGAACCCTTCCATTTGTTACTTGTCTCTATTATAAAAAAATCAATTTATCTACCCATTCATATACGCCTACTATAAATCTTATAAAAAAATAGTTTTTAAAATTAAATTTTTTTAAATCTTCATTCCAACCTTTCAGTGAAAAAAAAATCTGTAGATAAGACACACAGCACGGTAGTGAAATCCGATGATTTTATTTGAACATATATTCCACGGATTATACGCAAAAAAAATACGGCAGTGGAATCTTTCTCATTTAGTTTTGAGTGGCCCCAGTATATACCGCCTTATTGAAATTTTTATGAATTTATTATCACGTGTGATCCAACATTATTTCTCTTATAAACGAAAAAGAAACACAGTAACAATTTTCCACCAGTTTTATTTACTGAAAAATATCTGGAAACATGGCTTTATTCAGAATTCTCTCGCGTTGGTTCAGAGAGAGCTGGCATTCACTTCTATATGTTCTCAGTTTTGTAGTCGGTAGTAGGAATTCCCTGAGGTTAATGAAAAGGTTTTTGGTGGAATTGGAAAACGAAAAGAGTTGTTTTTCGGGATTTTCGGAAAGTAAAATATAAAAGAAAACTTGTTGTTTTCGATTCTCACTTTCTTTCCGATACACGATAAAAATAAATGTTTCAGAAAATCATCCGATGTGACAAAATATCCTGTTACTGGAATGAAAGCAGAAGAGGAATTTATGGAGCATTTATTGGATTAAAGAGCGTCTCGTTCCAATTTTTCCCATTGGATATGTTCAATGGTACAGACGTCTTTGAATTTTCATAAAAGCATCCACTATAATATATGTTGACGCTACGGACAAAGCCCGAAAACAGTCAGTTCGCGAATTGGCCAAATTTGTCTAAATTAACCCGGCCAATGTCCGAATTTCGTGCTTTGGTCAGACAATACGAGATGTGTATGGAGATCCCTTAGCCTTGAAAAATACACCTTTTTCATTCAAATACTAGAGAACCGTAACATATATGTTATAAATTATTGAAGAATTTCGGACGATAATTATGTTGCACTCAATTCATCTTAATCCTCAGTACATCAATATTTCGATATTGATGTACTAAATTGAAAATAATATTTATTTATTTTCAATCAATAATCGAATAGAAGCTTCTAGATTTCGATCCATAGTCGAAAATAATTTGAAAATTGTTGTGAATTGTTATTGATAAAATGATTGGTTGCAGATATGGGGCTCAGTGGATTGACCTACCGCCCGGGTGTCGCAGTGGTAAGATACTCGTCTTCCATTATGGAGGTCGTCAAGATCCGCGGGTTCAATTCCGGGCATATAACATTAGAAACAAGTACCATACCGAGCCTTGGACGACCACCGATAGATGGCGCCTTCATTACCCGCTTAACTCCACTGGTTGGAAATTGCCATATGACGATATATGGCCGGCGGTAAAGTAGTCGATTACGCTCAAAATGGAAAGGTTTGGATATGTTCAGTGTTCCAACAACAGTTCGATTGCTTTCAGCCTGATTTGCGTCATTGTTGATGATGGGGGGGGGGGGATTTTTGACAATTCTGAATCTTTTTATTTTCATTACCCGTATCATATATGAAAATTATGTGCAATTTGGGGGTTAGAAATTCGAAGAATATGATCAAAAATGGATGGTTTCATGCTATAAAAGTATGTTTTCACTTGCGTCATCTGCTTTTGATTTAAAATACTAATTATTGAATTGATGCGTATTTGCGCAATATATTTACAGTAGAAACTCGTTTATCCGAACATCAATCAACAATCATCACTTAACAATTCGGTCACCCCGAAAACCTTTTCAACTTAACTCATTATGTTTAAAAAAATGTGTTCGGAATTGAAAGCGTATATCATGCTTTTACCAACACGCCTTGGTAAAACCCATGTCTTACCGGTACAACTTAGGTTTTCAATATTCAAGTAACCATCATGAACTGATTGCACATTAATGTGCCTGATGGTGATTGATTAATAATTATAATTGCATAATAATTGCAGTTAATCAAATAATCTATTGTGGCAGACTGCCATGATTATGACAACGATAAATAAATTGATAAGACAATCATTAGTTGATTATTAATTATTTATATTTATAAAATAATTATCATTTAATGTATTCGTTCGTGTTGCGATGTTTATAAAATTATAATTAAAATAGAGATTTTTTCCTTACACAAAATGGACTCTATATCCAACGAAATGAAGAGGAATAAAAACGTAGTATTTTCTATGGTATAAGTAGAGTTCCGAGAAATAACTCAAAAAGGTCGCAGTTGTGTGAAACTTTTTTCAGGTCACCTGTACCTTATGAATTGCCGCATATTACAATAGGAGAAGGGTCGAAAACGAGGCTCGCTTGTTGTTCGAGTAGAGATAATCTACCTAATAATAATTTAGATGAAGGGTTTACTTGCAATGTTAAGAAATCGGGGATGAGGGTAATGGACCAGTCTTTTTGACATTGACGTGAGGGCAATCGACTCATTTTTTGGCTCAAACTATTCATCTTGAGGGCAATCGACCTACACCCGTAGATAAGATATAACTCCGTAAGATTACATACATTCTGTCCGATGTGATTTTGTGTGTGTGTGAAAAATGCCCGATTTTGATTTTGATCACTTATCTAGTATGAATGTCTTGATTATGTCCCTTTCTGTACCCCATGATGAAGAGGTTAGTTGAGTTATAAGACAACAAATGGCCGACATTTGTAATTCGGTACCACGGCCTTAATAAAAATATCCCGCAAATTATTTCGATAGGTATATGAGGATAATTAACGTAATTGCTGTCAGTGCACTATCCCTTCCATAAGTAGATTAATTTAAGTGGAATTCATACATCTGAATTTCAATTTGAATTTTCCATTTTTTTAAAAAATAATTTATAAACCTTGTGTTTTAACATGTGACTGACAGCACGTAATGAAACAATTCATGCAGACTAATCACATTATTTTGTAAAAGCAAAGCATCTTTTTTGCAATCTTTTGAAATAATGTCTCGTACTTTAACAAATTTTAGTTTCCGTTTAATGAAATATTTTCTAGATTTAACGGACCTTTAATTAAAGAAATATATATATATATATATTTAAAAAATATTTCAGATATGCGATGACGTTCCTGAAAAGTAATTGGAAAATTTCGGTAAGCCATTTCTCCCTTAACTTCACACAACCTGAAAAAACTATATATATATATTTTTTTTTTTTCTTTCTCGTCTCGTTACTAAAAAAGTATAATTTATTTTATTTACGTATTTTCAAAGAAATTCGAGAAGAACTTCTTAAGAAGGCAAAGAAAATTTCTTTATTTCATTTTGTTTCTCTTCTTTTTTCGTTATTAAACTACGGAGTCTGATACTAAGTTGGAAAAAAAAAAAGAAGTAATTATGCAAATTAGTATAGCAAGAATTGATAAAGTTAATTAAAATTCCTTGAGGCAATCATTCCACCTTTGAAGAAAAATGATTCGTTCCTTGTTTTTCGATAAGAAAGCGCTTTTATCGGTTAATTAGAGTGACGAATACTGCACAACATTCTTTTCTCTTTTTCTTTTTGGCTTTATTACGGACAGGCAGAAATTAAGAGCAACAGAAAGTGCGCATTTCTTGATTTCAAACATGAAAAAGTTACGAAAGTTAATTAAAACACTGATTCGGCTTCTTTTTACTTTAACCAAAAAACCTTCACTTTTTCACTTTTTTTTCGATCATAAAAACAATCTAGAGCATTTTTTCCGTTTATCTATTAGCAAATATTTTTTGAGAAACAAAATATATTCTCAGATATCCAGATAGCTAATGCACTTACTTCTATATATTTATTAATAAATGTATTCGTAATATATATATATATATAAGTTGATATAGCTATTCTCATTTTTATATTGTTCATTATTATTCATTTATTCGTGACATGATTAGTTTTCTTGTATCTTTATTTCTCTATCTTTTATTGAGGTTTCAATGCCAGTTTGAAATTTGTTTGATCTAGATAACTTTATTTTTCTGAAAAGTAATATATGAAATACCATGACTTATAAAAAATGCAGCACAACGTCTCTTATACTCCCCTCCTTGAACCGAATCTTCCTCTTAACGTCCATTTGAAAATACCGTTCCTTATTTGATTTTGTAAACGATCTTGCTATTTACAGGTGTAGTGCTGCAGTCATTTGCAGTGCCCCTGTGTGACATTGTGCTAGACTTTCGTCGTGAGGATCCAGGTTGAGACTCCGTCAATGGCACAGTGGTTGTCAGCTGAATTGGCTTTCTGAGATTTTCCAACTCCCCGAGTTGCGAATGTGAACCGGTTTCCCTTATTCGAAAAAAGCCTCCCCGCAAAGAACAGGCAGACTTTCAACACATGCTTACATAATCACGGTGTCCGCCATTTTGAATAAGAGTTAAGGAAGACAGATAGCACAGTGCCACTAGAAATCCCAACGTGCATAACTCGGTCAGTGATCATTTTGATCATTTTTGTCGCACCACGGTCATTTTCTGCACACACGGGGACTAATTAGACCGGGACCTACAATTTATTGCCGATTCCGAACGGCAAGCGTGTTTTTTATACTCATCGAGAAGTTGGTACGCTAACCCCTCGATGGGAAACTCCCAGAGGTAGTAATTTTTTCTGCGGTCATGTCACCGTTTCTGTTTTAACCTGTGTCAGGAAAGTTTGCTGACAAGGACGAACCGGGTATCGAACTCGCGACAACTCTAAACATCCTTTAGTACTTTAGGTGAGTATCTTATCGACCTGATCTACCGCGTTCGCATGACTCGGTTTTGGTTAAAGTAAAAAGGAGTCGAATCAGTGTTTTAATTAACTTTCGTAACTTTTTCATGTTTGAAATCAAGAAATGCGCACTTCCGGTTGTTCTTAATTTCTGCCTGTCCGTAACGTGCATAACATAATTATATTGACTTTCTAAATACCTTAGAGAGGGCTATGCATATGCAAACACACACCAACATGCATGTAACCAACTCGTCAGAAGTTTCCCAGAGGAGTATTTACGAGATGAGTGTAAGGTTAAGTAGTAGTAGTAGTAATTTGGAGTGTTTAGATCACTATTGATTCTAAAAACACGATGTCCATATATTTTGTATTAAAATTCATTTTCACAATTTTTAAACATAATTCGTGTAATGCAAAATTTTTCAAGGTGATAGATGTTGGCACGATGTCTGACATAAACAACACCACGACAGACGTTATGATCTCTGTTTATTAAAAAATAATATTTCATGCTCGCGAGCACTGCAGGATTAGGACACGAATCCCTTTGGAATGAGCTATGAATCATATAATTTGTTCAATTTAGTTTATCATTTTATTTATTAATTAATGATAAACATTTTATTTATTAATTGATAGTACTTTAATTCAAGGGAAACGTACTAGGAGAATGCATGAAAAAATGGAGAATATTAAGTTTGTTTCATTTTACTTATTGTTATTGATTCTTATCATGTCTCATTGTTAACTTGTAGGGGGTTTTACTGAGTTCTTGCATATTCATGTAACATGGTAGAAATATTGTTTATTGAACTGATTTTTTCCTGTTTACTCTAATCTGTTTCTTTTTTCTTGAAAGTCATAGTTGAATATCATGGTTTAAAGACAATGGGAGAGTAACAATTCTGTAGGTCTTTTTAAATATTTTAATTGATTATTAATTATTACTGTTTATTTTTGTTCACGTGACGTTGCCATGTATCTTGTCACAAGTTACTCTTTTGTAGTAGAAGGATAGTAGAAGAAGGGCCCATAGAAGGATCATCAGTTTGGGGGTCACGTATTGTTTGCTTTTATAATTGCGTCTTGTTTGATTTTGTGTTGTTTTGTCTTGTTAAAATAAATTATATATAATAATGATAATAATTTTAGATGCAACCCATAAAAAAATCATTTCATCTACCTGTGACATGTAATTCTACGAATGCAATCATACTTTATAGATTAGAAATAAGTTTCGCATTGTAAAATTGAAAACAACGAATATATACTTACGCTTATTATCAACTTCAATTTTTAGCCGTATCACTGAATAAACATTCTTCATTAAAACAAGTATTAATTAAAAAATGTTTTAGAGAAATTATTGAAAACGCCAGAATAAAAATTTAGTTGGCATCATATTTTTGAATAATTATTTCCAAAATAATTTACTTATTTTCCAAGAACTACATGGGTATAATTCAAGTTTATCACTACCCCCAAAACTAACTTTATTTTATTTTTATTTCGTTTCGAGTACAACAGAAGTGCCTATGAACAATTTTTTACTTGTTCATAAGTTTATTTTCATAAGAAAATATTTTGAAAGCCATTGAAATATTTGAAAATACATGTTTCTTAATACGATTTTCGTTAAAAAAACCTAGAAACACACATATGTTGTGATGGGTTTTTAAAATATTTTTCCCGGTATATTTTTTGAAAAGCACGTTTTTTTTCGAGGAAATCGAGAGCCACACAAGTTTCTTTCGATATCACTATATAATGTATAGTGAAGTAATTTTGTGCGAGTTTATCGCTTGTTGAATTTTAAGAAATGTATCCACTTGAGATTTACATCACTGCCGTATAAAAATATATTTTTTTTGATTCCGATATGTTATGCGTCACATTCGTAACGTCAGAGAGTGCTTTCTATATTACATGCAAGTACTGCTACTACAGTTTCCCGAGTTTTGTTTTCCAAAAACAAAGAATATGATGCATAAGAGCTTCGATTCATGTAATGCATGATTTGGGTGAGGAAAAAAACAACCTAGATTTTTATACTCAATAATTTGTGAGAATGCAACAGATATAGTAATAGACGGAACAATCGAAGAGAATGAAATATACAAATATAATAAGTAAAGTATGTATATCACATATTTCCATCATTTTCTGTCAGTTACTTTCGCATATAAATTTTCTAACATGTTCAGACACGTACTTCAATGTTTCAACATTTCTTAACTCAAGTATATGCAGTGAAAGTCTGTTATAACGATAGTTCACAATCATTTTGTTTCGTGTGACAATATTCCGATAATTTTGTTGTACATTAAGTTGTTTAAAAATTGTTCACTAAGAATTTTATAATGCAGAATAATTTATAATAGTTATCACTAATTTCATAATACTTTTTTTTACAGAAACTTTCACATTCTTTTTATTACCGAGTTAAAACATACAGAGTCGAACGCGTTCAGTAATTAATGAATCGAATAAATAGTATACTGTATTCCAATCAATATACAGAAGAATTGCATAATTGAAATTCATTATATATTCCTTCTTCTACATTATATTTCAAAAATAGCGGATCGGGAGCATTCAATTCATTAATATCAGCATTTGCTCAACGTTTGATGTTTTGATGAGAGTAGAAATGAATATTAGAAAACGTAATTAAAGAAACATTTATTCCTTCTGAATAATTTTCTCTAAATGAAATTTCTTTTCCTTAAATCAACATTTAGCAAAACTAATGTCCGAAATAAAAATTTCATTGTTGATTCAATAAGTTTAAAAATTATTGTTGAGTTAGTTTCTGCTAATTTTGGTTCCATTGTGAGAATTTAATATGTGTAAGTTTCTTTGTCGACTTCAAAAAAGAAAAAATAATAATAATCATTGCCGCTTTTTTCTATTCGAACAAATTCTAAGAAAGAATTGTGATGATATTATGCCTGAAAGGTTTTAGAAGATGTTCTACAAATGAGAGAAAACTTGAAAAGCTTAACTAATTAAAAGAGTAATTAACTGATTTCTTTTTTTTTCAACATTTTCAGCGATAAAATAGAAGAAATCAAGAGACAATTTTTTCGTTTCCAGCAGTGGTAATTTTTTCTTTTGTGTAATTTCAACGAATACCACTCGTTTCTCTCTTTTGAGAATTTTTTTTTTAAGTTTATAATATGGGCTTTTAGGGTCATGTTTCAGGTTCGAGTTCATTCTATTAACGTTAGTTTTTAATTTCTTAATTTCTTAGTATTTCAACTTTTCTAATTAAATTGAAAAAAAAGGGAGCAATTTTTTTTTATTCTCAGTTCGAGGGCAAAAAAGTACATTTGTTTAAATTGAAATGCTCTATTTTTGTTACAATTTATTACGATGATAAACCCGCATCCATGGAACGAGTAATTTTTTAAGCATTATTAAATATGCATTAATGGGCATGAATAGTAAAGCTTTACAAAATAAATTGTTTAGTGTCTGGAATTTTTAAACTGATTTCTCAATTAGTTGTGTGAACACCCTCTTGCAAATAATGTTCTCCGTAACAATATTTTGCAAAAACTATTCTGCGAAACAATATTTAACAATGAATGCCGCGGAAAATAGTATTTTCTGAATAGCGTTTTGCAAACAATACTGCGAGAAACAATAGTTTTCAGATTATGCTGTGAAAAATAGTATTTTCTAATGGATACAGTATAAATATTACTTTCTAATGAATACAGCATAAATATTACTTTCTAATGAATACAGTATAAATATTACTTTCTAATGAATAAAGTATAAATATTACTTTCTAAGCAATGCAGTGAAAACAATTTCTAAACAATGCTCTGCAAGACAATGCTGCGAAAAACTGTATTTTCTAAACAGTATTTTAAAACATTGGTCTGAAAAACAACATATTCAATACAATTACTTTGTAAAACACATCTTCAATACAATTGCTCTGTAAAACAATATCTTCAATGCAATTGCTCTGCAAAACAATACTCTCAAAACAATACTGTGCTGAATGAACGTGCGGAATGCTGTGGTAAACATTATTATTATTTTTTAAATAATGCTTTGGGAAAACAGTATTTTTCAAACAATGCCATGAAAAAATATTATATTTCAAAGAAGACTGAAAAACTTCTTAAAATGATATGTATATAATGTATGAAACAGTAATTTCCAACCAATAAACTGTGCGCTGATGTGTAAAATAGTGTTTCCTAAAGAATGCTCTGAGAAACAGTTCCAAACAGATGCAAATATTTAATTAAGCAGTGTAAATACTGCATATAAAACATACTAAGTTATAAATAGTGTTTTCTATAAAATACTGTATGCGAAATTTTTGTTTTTAATTTATTGAACAAAGGAGCTTTTTTAATAGCCCAATGTAAATGTCATATCTATTTAAATTTTCACTCAACGCACCAGGTATTGTAACCATTAAACGTAGATATATTTTTTATACATTATACACATGCACATTATTCATATTAAAAAGTGTTCCTTTAAGAAAAGTTAAAAAATTTAGTATCTTAAATATAGTATCACACGTGTGCATATTTACGCACTTCCGCATAGCTATTAGTGTTTCAAAATATAAAACATCTAATCCTTCAACAGAGTGCTTTATTAATAATTAAAACCATTAAAGTAAATGAAGGTACGGGATAAGAATTTAGACTTATAAAAAAATCTCCGAGGAATCCAAAAAAAAGATGAAAACAGTGGTGTTTCGAAAGCTAATTGCACTATTCGGAAAACTGTAGATAGAGTGAAAGAAGGATGAGAACTTCAAGGTATTTTCTTTCTTTTTTGTGAAAAAAAAAAATTAAATTCTTAGTCACTGAAATGGAAATAAGTAGGAAAAGAAGAAAAACTCAGTAAAAGAAGGGAAGTGAGGATAAAGAAAGTGGTAAGATGTTTAAACAGAAATAAAATAAAATTTTAAAAAGACAGCGTAAACACATCGGTACCCACCTTTACCAACATTGTTTGCTCGCCTTACTTCGCCTCCATTAGACCATACATATACACAGACTGTCCATTTGCTGCTCTTCACAAGAAAATGCATTTATCTTTTCCTGTTTGCATGGCACGTCATTTTTATTTTATAGTCCTTTTCTCTCTTACTCGCCATGTTTACTCTTTTACGCCCAAATTTTGGAAATTTTCTTATTCCTTGTTTTCTTTCTAGCCGAGTGCAAGGTACGTTTATAAATTTTATTAGTTTTCCTGACGTGAATGTTAAGAATAACTCTGTCTTGGCGATAATTATATTTAAACGTCAGTCTTTTTTAATACGTCACTCTGATTTTTTTTTACTGTGCTAATGCACTATGACATTCGCGTCTGATTCTGTAACTATCGGATAAGTGTGTGTTAAATTTATGAATGATATCAAACTTCAACTTATATTTCGTGTCGGTTTGTTATAACGTGTGTGATTTGAAAAACAAATAACAGGACTAATCCCACAGCTGATTGACGGATAACGTTTGCATATATTTGCCATATACATCATCTTAATATGGATGTCCGATTTGACTCTACATACGGTATTAATTCGTATTAGCCTACATGCCGGGAAAAAGGGAGGGATATCATCAATACATTTATTTTCTGGCATGACGGGAAGTTCAAGTGACAGATTCCGGAAAATTCTTGAATATTTGGGTTCAAACTATCCATTGATTTGACTGATTCGAACTTCGTCTTTTCTTTGTATTTTAAGATCACTTAGTGTTTCGCAAACTGTGTAGCCATAGCTTTATATATATATGTTTGCTTTTGCTACCACATATTTTAGTCTGTTGCACATGACATACTAAGCATATTCGTTCTCGTAGATCGGATGAGCTAAATGACAAAATCAATAGACTGAGAATTGTTTTTATATCATGTTTTAGATTTTTGAATAAGCAGAGCAAAAAATTAAGTATTTGCAATGCAAAACATGATATAAAATCATATACAAAAGCCACAAAATATTTCTTACATCTGTGAACATTAAAGAAAAAAGTGCATAACACAATAAATATTTCGTAGAGGCTGGCAATAATTATGTCAGAACGATACGTACCTGCTCAATGCTGTGCATATCAACATTCAATAATTTGACGACAACTGTAACCGAGTTCCGTTGTCGCTTTTGTTAACCGTTGGTCACGACATGGTTCTGACGAAGATGTTCGGATATTCTGGCTTTATGTCTGCGTTATTTAGTCCGTGATTACAAAAATTATCATTTGCATGATTAAATGGCTTCTAGTTTTCAGATTTTGCAAATTGACTTTGATATTATCTTGATATTCCCTTAATCACTCCAAAATGGCGGTTTTGAAGTTTCATACCTTTCTGATGCCAGCGGTGCCAGCTATGGACAGCTCAGGGAAGAGGAACATCGATTACACATGGCCTAATCATTACGGTGAATGCATTTGGGGTACAGGATGTACCATAAATTCGAAAAAAACTAAATGTTTTTCTGTACTAAAAAATCCCCCTCTTCGTGAGAATGGTCTTTTCCAAACCGCATTCAAACGTATCTATTCTTTCCATATTTATGCATTTTTAAACTATTTATGAATTTATGGGATACCCCTTATTTCTTGCACTATTTGTATTAATTTAATCAACGAGTTAAATCTGCTTCATAATTTTCTTTCACAATTCTGGGTTCATCAACCGTTTTTCTTCTTATGCATTCAACCAGCCTTACTCCTCTATTTTTTCGTCAAGAGATAGTGCAATGACTTGGAGTTCATCATTCTTGTTGATGTTCGAGTGAGCATCGAAGGCACTCCTACGACAGCAAAATCGAGAAGGAAATGCTTATACCCGCTCTCTCTCAGTCATTGTCTCTTCTTGGTTCCAAAGTGACCAAATTAAGACTGATGATAGGAGACCAAGTACAAAGTAGCAAATTTGTCCCCGTTGTCAATATCCGTCAACGAGGGGGAAAGAAATCGAGATAAATGCTCCTGAAACAAAAGCATACAGCGACGCAAAGAAAAGAAAAACTTTGCTTTGTACATCACTCAGATCACTCTTTTATCTAATGTATAAGACTTTCTTATAATCTACGCACATTTAACATCCGAAAATGAATTACTCGGATGATTTCTCGTAACGGAGAAAATTATATTTTCTCATCCTGAAAGAATAAGAATCATTCTAAGACATGTTCCGTGGATGCAGCTGTAGATTACTTTCCAGCTATCGATTTGATCTTATGAAAGAAACTCATGGGAAAAACAACAACATAATAGCTACACTCATGTCAAATAATGAAACATATATTTTTTTTAAAAATACAGCCGTCTTACATGAAAATATGCGGATTTAATATGAAAAAAATATCATTTGATTACGGAATAAAAAGAAGAATGAAAAAAAATGTTTTCTGAACCACATTTATGCTAAATGTTTGAAATAGAATGACACTCCATTCAGAATGCTGCTTTCGGAACACTTCATCGATGCATACAGGATGAGCATAAAATATTTAGCCCGATTCGGAGCATTCTGCAGCTGCAACCGATCGCCAGATCGATTAAAAAATAACTGATTATTTTTCGCTGCACGTAACCGCTTGAAGATATGCAGATAAAAAGAAGATAAAATCATGAAGTAATATCAATGATTAAAATCAGTAATGAGGTAATATTAGAGAGGGCGTATTTAAAATCTCATGTGCATTGAAGAAGAAAAATAACCACGCATTTCTAGTATCAGGTGATTTACGAAGGTATTTTTTTACAACTGGCTGTTGCGAAGATATATTTCGGGAAGAGAGAAAATTCAACTGCCCCTGCGGGGAATCGAACCCACGTCCTTTCACTTTACGGGTGAACGCCCTAGACCACTAGACTACAGAAGCACAGAATCTCTCGATCTTTCCTTGGAGCTCGTGTACACTGAAAGGGACCGTACATGGACGGCCGGACCAGACTCAGGCTAAGCTCACAACTGTTGACGTTGTCACCAGATGGCGACTTATACAAGGATGACGTCGATTCCCCGCAGGGGCAGTTGAATTTTTTCTCTTTCCGAAATATATCTTCGCAACAGCCAGTTGTTAAAAAAAACCTTCGTATGGTAGCGGAGAGTGACGTCATCCTTGTATCAGGTGATTTAGTTAGTCGTGATTCCGTTCAGTATGTTCATTATTGAAATTTGAATTGATTGAAAGCGATATTATATTGCATACTAAATCGCTAAATAAATCTTTATATATATATAATTGATTGTGTGTGTGCGTGTGTTCTCCATACAAATCTACAATTTTAGACCGATCGCCGCCGAATTATGCATATATGTGAAACACGACCCGGATTGAACGATAGGCTATTTTAAAAGTTTAAGAGTTTCAAAGCTGGGCAAATGCCCGAAATAGGCAAAAACCCATCGAATGACAATGGTTTTTGGGCCTCAAAAATCATTTTTGGGATGTATTCTTCGGTTCTGTGACTATGCATTTCAGACGTGCACATGCTTTTTTTTACAATGGTTTGGCATTTCTTTATAATGCTGCCAGTATATGTATACTGTAATAGTTTATTCCTCTATAACGGTTTGTCACTATTACTATCCTCCCAGTAACTGAAGATAATCTAGCAGCACCACATCAGGTGTTATAGCTAGTCGTCAATAAGCTCGGTGGCAAAGTTCAGGTGTTCCAGGTTCATGTGTACCCTTACCGCTATCACAGATGATGAGCTTTCCGTTTCGCGTATGCAGCAATATACTATCCATTAGTTATTTGAAAAAAAAGAAAAAAAATTCGATTGCATTACTTTTGTCGGACGTACAAAATTTATAAATCACGATACAGATTTTCAGGCTAAGCATGAAAAAATATACCTGTTTGAAGCAGTCTGTAGCTGTAACCAATAGTCGAATTTTTGACGATATCGTTACAAGTACAATTGAGAAGAAACGTTTCTAACACAAATATCCTGAAATAGAAATCGGTAATAAATTTGTGCGATGTCAGGCGCTTTGTGCCAGTATATTTTTTCAATTTCGAATTTCCCATTTGTAAAGATCTCTCCACAGAGAGCATGCAGACCTTCAACCTGATACTTATATGACATGAAAATTCAAGCATTTGCCATCTTTACTTCAAAACAGGGAAGCAGATGACAGCACGTAAAGGATATGAAAGACGCATAACTATGACTGACAACATCAATACGTTAGGGATACTTATTTATATGCACAAGCACAATACGTTCCTGTATGTAACCGTCTTGTTAGTTCGACCCTCATTAGAGAAATGTCGTCCCCAATTTTGTTTCCATTTGGAAAGATGCACTACCCTGCATGAGAGAAGTAGCCGCTGTGGTGGTCGAGTGGTCATAGTGACGGGCACGCATCGCGAGGATCAGGGTTCGAACCCCACCGGCGCAACCGTGGTGGTCGGGTTGCGCAGGTGAAGTTGGTTTCCAGTGGTTTCCAAATTCAAGGTGCGAATGCGAGCCCATCTCCCCGTTAGAAAGTCTCGCCACAGCGAGCAGCAGGCCTACAGCGTATCAAATATTCAGGCATTACACTTCACTCACATTTTGAAGTATAGATGGCAGCACTGAAATATCAAGCACAACACTAGCTACACACTCGGACTGTTAGGTACACTCACTTTGTTCCAGACTCTGCCACGAAGCTGGGCGGGAAGAGATTTCGTCTACGGGATAAGTCCGGTGGCAGAGCCCCTGGCGTTCATTCATTCATGCATGAGGGAAGTAGAATCAAGATACCGTCTTTGCCGCTGCTATGGTACCTAACTTTCTACTGTATGTCTCGATATCCAGCTTAGTTCAAGAACATATTTCTGGTTATAGCTGTAGACTGCTTTAACTATGTAAGTTGCATAGCAGAAATCATTAACCCTTCTAAAGAAATACCACATTTTTAAAAATTAAATTAACAATAGATGGCGCCTTTCGATTTTCAGCCGGCACGAAGTAAAAGGTATAGGGAAACGTGTTCCACTGAGAAATAATCTTCACAAAATATCTGGGCTTGTCAATGCTGAAAAGAAAGGCCTTTAAGGAGAGGAGATACCTCGTTTATGCCGCTTAAGGGTTAAATTACTACAGTTACTTCATGCTTAGTGAATAATTACATTTACTTTTCATGCTCACACTCTGTAGCTTGAGTTTTGAATTTTAACACCTAGCAGAGAAGTATAGCCCAAGTAGCGTGGCGGTAAGACGTTCGTTTATTTCTGTGAAAGTGCCGTCAGGTCACAGTTTCAAAGAATATAGATAACAAGATGGTTTCCCTAATGAGCCCCTGAGGCGACCACCGGTAGATGGCGGCTCTATTTCCAACCCAACTCGTTAAACGCAGTAAATTGCAGTATAGAGATATTGTTGGAGTGAAGTAGTAGAGATGTATATGGAAAGCTTATCTCCTATTAGATTACAATAACTGCTAAAATAGTATTAATTTAATTACGTATAGAATTCAATGCGTAATTAAATTAATCAACCAAACTACAGTTCATACTCGCAGTGTTGAAATAATTTTGAAAATAGCAGTAGCATACTGACACATCTTCAATTTGTTCGAAGGTAAAGACGTATTTTCCCGCTATTTTGTTATTCAAAATGCATTAAAAATATCGAAAAATTGTAGTGAAATAATAAAAAATGTACTTAGTGTGCCTTTAGGTGTTCGCAGACAAAATTTTATTTTCATATTTGTCCATACTCCTTGCATGACTCTAAAAACTTAAGAATAATTGCGACAAAAAAGTTATTCGAAAGGTTTTACGATCAAACAAAAGCTATTTCGAGGAAGTTACGAGCTTCAGGCAGTACGTTATGTCTGCGATACATAATATGTACGACAATTGTTTCATGAAATATTGTTATTACCTCAAGAGGAATTTTTGAGCGGCCATTTCTTTTCTTTCTGGAAATGAATATTTTAAAAGGTTTAGTGCATCGTCTTTCTTTTTTCCCGAATTTCTAACAAAGCCTCAAATAAAAAACTGCGATCGCGTGTATACAACACAAAATATTTTCTAGAATGGATTCGCAATTCAAATGTTAATCCTCTTTTTTATGAAATATTTACTTATTTTATTTGGAATACTAATAAGGATTTATTCTACTTTTCTCTATTCACATTAATTTGAGATGCTGCTTCGGATATATTACAACTTGCGTCACAATATTTGGCCCGAAGCGCGAATCTAAATCATTGGTCCACAAAGAAAATAAATATTATTATTTTGAAATGCGCATTTTTTTTGCATTTAACATTAAACAAACATGTTCGGATTTGTTTGACCACCTGCTTAGTCTCGAAAAGCCAAATCAGCTGTTACATGTCCTGCAAAAGAACCCCTAACACAAAGGCCACAACAGAAATAATGCCCAACGAGGTGGGTAAAAAAAATTCCCATAAAAAATATAGATTTCGAATGCTTATATATCTAAACTATATGCAAAATACAGCAACCCAATAAGAACAATAAAAACACCAATATAGTTATGATAATACAAATATATTATCCATAAAAAATTACGGTATTGTTATCCAAGGATAGATAACCTAAATTATTCCAATATCTTTATCGTCTTTCTTTTTAAGCGTTCAAGTTGTGTTAGAATTCACGACCCCCCCCCCCCCCCTTCCCTGAGGCAAGCTATTCCATTAACTCCCAACCGTATTAGAGAAACGCTCTTTGCGACACCACAACAAATAATTATCCCTTACCAATCGATATCGATACTGGCGTCCTCTTTGTCGAAGCAGTTGATTGATCATGTATGACCTATGGTCCATTTTGGCCATCTTTTTTGGAAATTTTGAATCGACGACAACTGAGCTCTTCCAATATTATAAACATATTCAAAAAATGAATTCTCTCTTCATAGCTTGATCCCCGCGAGCCATCAAGTGAACGCGTGGCTCTTCTCTGCACCCTCTTGACCAAATCAACGTCCCTCTGTAGGTACGGTCTCCAAAACCTGACGGCATACTCTAATTGCGCACCAATCTCTCGATGAGTATAAAACAAGCTGCCATTCGGAATCGGTAGTAAATTTTAGGTCCCTCTCTAGTTAGCCCTCGTATGCGGAAAATGACCGTGGTGCGACAAAAATGATCCTGGAAGAACTAAGCCCTGGAAAAGTGGAAGCATCACTTCGAGAGAACGAGAAGAGACCTTTTCGAAAATGAAACCGATCATTCTATTCGATTTTTTTTACCATCGCCGAACAATGTTCAGAAAACCTAAGAAGGTCGTCAATCATTCCCAAGTCGGTGATCCTAGTTGCATGAGGAATGACATGACCATCCATGTCGTAAGTGAAACGACTACTAATATTGGCTCGACGAGAGCCGAAGATGTGGAGCTTTGGGTGCAGGGAACCTTTCCCCCCCCCATCCCGCTGGATGGGCCAGGGCTGGCCCCTGTCGAACTATAAATAGGGCCATACAGTGGCCCTCTGTCACCAAATAGTGAACTATAAAGAGGGCTACTGTGGGCCCATGTCGCCAGAGGCGAACTATAAAGGGGCCCCACACAGTCCCTCTGTCACCAGAGGCGAACTATAAAGGGGGCCCCACACAGTCCCTCTGTCACCAAATAGCGAACTATAACGAGGACCACTGAGGAAGCAGGCGGGACCAAAAAAGGACCAGGCAGGACAGAGCAGGGACTGCTCGTCCATGCAGGTCCCAAATTGAGCGACTACGCACTTGTCAAAGCTAAACGTCATGCTCCAATCGTTATCCCTACTGTAATCATATCCAAGTTCTTCTGGAGCCTCTTCCCCTTTCACTTTGATTCCCAACTGTTCCCATATAAGCTTCACGTCATGAAATAATTTGCTCAAAATTCCATCGATACCTTGATAGAGCTTATCGATGAAATGTGAAAAAAGAACGGGTCAAACACACTTTGTTGAGGGACTTCACTTTTAACACCTGTCCAATCATAAAATTCTCCGTTCATCATAACCCCCTTGTAACCTATCTCGGAACCACGATTCTATCCCATTCAACAAGTTGTCTCCAATCCAATCTCGTGTAAAAACTCTTCAAGAGTTTGTTGGACCCATGTTCTGTGCGGAATATGGTCCGTAAAAATGGAAACATTTCTGAATCTATATTCACAGCTGGGAAATAATGATGTAGCTCAATCAAAGTATACGAAATATTATTTAATCTGTACCGTTTTTCCCCCTACGATATGGTATATGAAATGTATAACCAAAATCATGAATATTGTAATAGAAAATGGAGAAATAATTATGAGTAGCTCTTAAATAATTAATTAAATAAAAATGGGTTTCTTAAAAATTAATTGAAACAGTTATATAAGTTTCACTCCTTTTAACCTGAAAATCCAAGCATATACTATCTTCACTCAAAATATGGAACACATACGGCAGCACCAGAAAGAACACGAAACAAGTGTTCTGACAGCATAAATACGTCAAGGGTCACTCACACATGAACTTAGAAGACACGTTCTTGGTATGTACTTTTTCATTGCATTATTTAGAAATTCCGTAGAGTAATATCCACGAGGTGCATGTGCGGTCACTGTGCATTTCGCCTATGATATATTGAGATATATGAATTACGTCGAAGGCTTTATATCAATATTTTTCAGTGATAGTGAATGTTTATTCAATCATATGAATGTCATATTTTGATATCGTAAATTCTTACCTATTTTATGAGGGTTTTTTTTTTTCATCATTCGTTCTTCGAGTTTCGTATATAAAGGAAACGATTCTCTACGTCAGTAGTGTTTATGCAATTTTAATTATCAATTTATTTAAAAGACCCAAAGTGTCTCTGATCTACCTAAATTACTTGGTGGATTTTTTAAACAAAATAAAGTTCAAACTTGAATGTCAAATCAGTTGAGAAGCTTATTTTCAAATGGGAACATTTCCAAAATATTACTAATAAAGAGAAAGTAAAAGTAAAAAACAGCCTTATTTCTCCGGAATAGGCAGCTTTGCAAAAGTGGAAGGTAGCATGCGTTGATGGTAAACAATATTCAAATATTATGTTTCTTGACCAACATTCAAGGGAGTTATCTATATTTAGGTTTTGGAAGAAAATTATAGTGGAAATGTTATCCTTTGATCAAAATTGGGAGTGATTAAGTCTGAAAAATTCGAAATGTTCACGCCTCCTGTTGATTCAGGGAAGCTTCACTTAGCCACCATGAGAAACATGACAGTCTATAGTGGGGGGTTCCCTAACGGACACTCTCCGTTTACGGACATCTACACAAATGGATACTTTTCTAAATTACATCGGGGGGGGGGGGGACTCAGTACTCAGTGTATTTTACATTCCATTAACGAGCACCTTGTTAGCAGAGAGGTTGCTAACCTTGTTCATTATCGAGAGGTTCTGCTGTAAAATGCAAGTTTGATAGAGCTTCTGAAAAATGTTCCGTTTTTTGGAAAAAAAAAATCCTTAATGCCGGTAGGACAACCGCTTTGTTATGCCCCCTTATGGATGAAAAATACTGAAGTGAATGAACAAGGCGGATGTGTTCCTTTTTTTTCATAGAAACCACTAACTTCGTACCACTACATTATAATTTCTACCGAAATTATTCCCGTTTGAATAAATCCTAATGCATAGTCCTACAGAACTCACTCCAAAGATTCAGAAGCCATTAAAAAGTGTATTTCGAAAAAAAGGGTAAAAATTCCCTTTTTGAGAATAAGCTCCTCAGTTATGCTTCACGATATCCTTCCTTACATTTTAAAACTTACCGTTCTCTAAATTATAAGATTATCTCGAAATTAGAAAATAAAATAGCGGGATTCACAACTGCATAAATCGATGACACAAAGCGTAATTGCATAACTAGAAAATACATAATTAAAAATACAGTAAAAATACAGCCAGGAAGAGGGCATCAAGCAAGAGAGAACCTTTTTTTTTCTTTTGAACTGACCGCTATGGGGAAAGTGTATCTGTATATATGTTGTGAAATATCATATATTCTCTTATACTCTATTTTGAGATCGACAATGTGGATTTCATCTAACAAAATAGTGCCTCAACAACCAATTTTTACCACAATATTCGGGAATTCTACGCGATGGGTCAGATCAGCGTTAGAAATTAGTGTGCATCGATAAATATTATGGTATCCATATACTACTCCAATTTCACTATATCCCCGTGTAATTTCTTCCGGAAAACGTTATAGTCTTTTGTGATTTTGTGTCGTCTTCAGATAAACTAATACACTATATTAGAACCGAAAGACTTTTCATCATCAGTGTTTTTTATTAAATTCAATAGGGACATGCTACATCGCGTACGGCAGTGTTGCTCAACCTTTCTGAAAACAAGAACCAGTAAAATGTCTGGAAACAATTTGACGGACCATTTGTATCCCGTATTACATGAATACAGGACATTCTTGTAATTCTCGTTGTCCCGATTTTATTTATGCATTTGTCCCGTTTTTTAAAAGACACTTATTTCAATTTTTAATTCTCGCTGAAAGTCGTAATACACACACACACACATGCAGCGTTTTCATAGTTATACTGTGTATCATATAGTATAAAATAAATGATAATTATGGCGAAAATCATAAATGTTCATCTCACATATTTTCCAGGCTTAACGTTTCGTATACAACGATGACGTCACTATCTGCTACCATGCGAAGGTTTTTTTAACAACTGGCTGTTGCGAAGATATATTTTGGAAAAAGAGAAAATTCACCCGGCATTCTAGTTGGCTAGGGCGTTAACCCGAAAAGTGGAAGGACGTGGGTTCGATTCCCCGCAGAGGCAGTTGAATTTTTTCTCTCTTTCCAAAATATATCTTCGCAACAGCCAGTTGTTAAAAAACCTTCGTTAACGTTTCTTTCTGCAATTTTAATTACGATCGGTGATTGCCCCTGCTTTTGATGAAAATTGGCGATTTCCCGTATAAGATCCCTTTCTACCGTATTTTCCATAATGAAGCATGGTCGCCAGATCACTTGAAAATCTTTTTCGTGAGGTACTATACATTTTTTTTGATGATAAGATTTGTAAACAGCTGTGACTTGTAGCAGCGTCTTATTTCCACACACCTTCAGAAATTTTAGCAGTAATTACCAAATTGCATTTAAAGTAAAGAATTCCAATTTTCAGTAAAATTTATTGATAACCAGTATTTAAGATCGCAATTTCCTGCATTCTCCTGTATGGTGAACCTAAATATCAAGGTGTAATTTAATTTGAACTCAAAATATGGATATTACTAATATCAATTACAACGGGTGAATAATTTTACCAAGTCTGCCTGCAGACCACCTATGCCATTTTCGCGAACTAGATGTGATCCACGGAACATAGGTTGAGAAACGCTGGAGTTACACGGAATAAACTTGATAGAATCAAAATGCAAGTATCAAGCACTCGCAGGGTGTTAAAAACAGAGTTTTTCCCTTCAGAATTTGAAAATATTGCATGACCATATAATGTGCAACAAAATCTTGAGAACACTACACCCGGTTTTAGACCATCCTGTATTTTTATTTTTTTAGTTCACGCCAAACGTAACATTAGAATCATAAATTTGCGAATTAATGAATTGATTTCTGATCTTGCTAGGTAAAATATATCTTTTATAGGCATTGAAATTTTTGATTCTAGTACACTGTGATCATAGGAGTACTTCCAAAAGAATTGAAGTTTAATGAAATTGAAATATTAGTTCGGCTGACTAACGTCATAAACAATTGCAGCAACAATTTATTGATTCAAATATTTTTGAACGCGACTTTTCCACACAAAATTCATTCCCAAGATAAATGTAGAAAAAAGACTAAAACACTAGAATATGTTGAGAAGTGTCAAGGAAATAATGTATGTAAAAAAACGCACCACTTTCTTCTAATATTTATTGAATCTCTTCACGAAGTCAAACACACGAAACTTGCAAATCCGAGAGCATAAAAGTTTCCAAATCACGTAGGACGTTAACTGAAGCAGTAAACACAGGCAAACACAGAGTAAAGAAAAAAAAAATCGATAAAAATACCAAAATAAATTCTGTAAGTAATTAAGTTGCTTCTCAGAGTCACTTCATGAATACTTAACAGTGTCTTATGTTCCTTAAAATCACATCTCAGATGCATGTTCTAGAAAATTAAAGGATGAGGGGGGGGGGGGACTGATGAAATGTACTAATATGAGCAAGTCGTGACATGATTATTTATTAATTATTTCGCCGTTTTAAATATTGAGTTTCGAAATAGGTGAAGCAAAATTTAATGCAGGTCTCACATTCAATGAATGTTATATGTAGGTTCTATAAAATTATATCCCAAACGTACGATTAAGGTACGATTGCCAATGCATGTTTTCAACTTGCTGTATTTGGTCATAATGACATCCTTATTTTGATGGGCTTTTTTTCAATATTTTTTTCTTATATATCCATATATATATATGTACATTCGGGTAATATGGAGCAGTCAGGTATTTTAGAATATCGGGCTTTTTCCACCTTCAGGGATGACCACCAAAGGTAATAGTTAGGCAAGGTCGGGTCAGCGACTTGAAGCGATAAATAAATCATGCGCAGATGTCTGTATTCGTAACACTGATCACATTGCACATACACAGCGAGAACCTCGTCCATTAACGGCGATCTTCAGCTAGTGATTTCCGGCTACAACAGCAGAAGGGAAAAATTTCCGAATCCTGTGGAGTCACACTTTTCTTGCCGTATCTGAGCAGGCGTAGTAGGGTTGTTTAATACTCTTTTCCGACATATTCATTCAGTTTTTTTTCTCCTCTTCTCGGTCTCTTCCTCCCTCCCTCTTTTCCCGCATGAACGTGGGAGCACAAAAATTATGTAATTGCCGTTCATGGGTTATGATGATCGATAATAATCGATTAAATACAATTATTCATTTATTTAACACCAACGCCTTCTCCGAGTTTGTGTCAGATGTCTCATTAAGTATAGACTTTATTAAATTAATTATTAAATTTAGTAATAATCTTTCATAAACTTTGTTTTTCAATATTTCATCAAGATTATTTGAGAAACCAGTCCGCATGGACTGCAGTCGCAGACTGAGTACCGAGTATAAGTCGCTTTTAGTGGACCACAATAGGAGCTTTTCGTCACCGGACTCAATGTCGACTGTTGCCGCATGTCTGTCATGTTGTCGCTTCCAGTGGACGACCGGCTATAAACTACTTACTTCAAAATGCATGAATGATGCTAGATATAGAGTCAGTGTCGCTTATTTGTAACCATTATCACGGCTGCTATAGGAGAATATTTGTTTTTCCAGTACTAGAAATTTACTTAGTAATTTCTTGTGCCAGTTTTCAAAAGTGTTTATTAATTGCTGGAAATGTGCCCAATAATTTTAAACTAAGAAAAATATGTTGTATTTTACTGTGCTGTGCTCATATTTAGCTAGGGATTCTTCCCGTTACACGGCACGATATTCTTATTAAGATCGTGCGTCGGGTTATACCATAAGTATTATCTTAAAACGGCTAGAATATATCTTTCTTTAACTAAACTTTCCATCTCCTCAAGATGGAAAGTTTAGTAAGAGATAGAAGAAGGAAGGTATCTATAGAAATGATGTGTGTCCTGTTCTCTGTGGGCGTACCTTGACTGTTTCGCTGTATAATGAGAATATTCCATTTATGACTCTTGTAAACAGACAATGACACCACCATATCATCAGTTACAAGAAACGATGAGTATTTTTTTCATTGTCATAGACTCATTCAATCTTGTTTTTGATTAATTCGAATCATTTTTTTATATTGAACCCCCTCATTTTATCCCACGAAAATGATTTAAATGCATTTTTTTTCTTAGTCATTTGTTTTTTTGTATTTGTATTTATAATATTTGTTTTAGTTATAAATAATATTTATTTTCAAATACGATACCTTTGCCAATGCAAAAACAATAAACCAAATTTTATAGAAATTAAAGATTTCAGTTTTCTACGTTTTTCAAATTGGAAGTACCAAAAAAACAAAAGTTGTATTCCATATTTCCCATATGTACTATATATTTTTTTTCTTTATTTTCATATTCATTTGTATATTTTATATTCATTTCTTTGAGTTATCTTATTGGTGATTCACATGTTGCGGCGTCAAAATTTGCATTTGTATTTAGTACGCAATCACATAATTCAAAGCAAAGTTGTTCCAATCGAAAATTGTACTGACAAATAAAGAAGAGAATTCTATGAAATGGACTACATAAAAAATAAGAAGAATTTTCCGAGTTCCGCAGAAGTAATTCAGAATATAACCTTGTTTTATATCCAATCCTTCAAGAAATAAAACTTCACAAAATTCTGGCTTTTGAGGGAAATAAATAAATAAAATGGAGGAGGAATTTTTCTTCTCTTTTTTTTCAAAAAATAAAATGTTATTTTTTATTTATACTTATAAAAAAAGGGGGATTTTCCCGCCTCTATGTACGCGATTGCACCCTCTATTTCTTTTTGTAGGAATATATATGCGAAATCGATTTAAAGTTTTATTGTTCAATCGTGTTTTCTGAGACTTTTTTGTAGTGGTAAAGAAAAGAAAAAAGGTGGTAGAAACTCCACCACGTTCTGCCTCAGCAGATCCGGAAGACTGTTGATCCGGAAATTGAAGGGAGAATACTTCATCAGCACTTTGCGCGTTTTTTCCCGGTAAGCAGCTAAACCTGAAGAGAAAAAAAAAATTGTATTTATTTTTTCCTCTCGTCTTATTTTTTTCTCCCTCACACATCATTTTTCGGTAAATGTAAGAGCTGACAAAAAAAAAATTAAATGTTTTTGCTTATAGAAATTTTTAACGATTCTGATTGGTTATTGATATGTGGTCATGGGATTTTTGGACGGAGGGGATGTTTGGGATTATAGTGCAAGGGTTTTCTCTGTTTGTAATGTGCTTCATTAAGGTTATAAAAAACTTTCTGTTAGATACCGAATTTTCCTGGGTATAATCATCCTCGAATCATACCTTAAAAAAGATAGATCAGAAGTTGATCGATGATTGAACTAGTGCGGGTTATGTACCCCATGCGTGTCATATGTAGCTGCATGCCTAAATACAGTAAAACCCATTTTTAACGGAACCCCCCCCCCCCATCCCTCAGAAGCGATCACCCTCCATTAGTGCCGAATAGTAATTTCCCCATTTGTATAAAAAAAGTATGCATTTCAAAACCATGATTAACGGTCACCCGTCTTATACGGAAGGATTTTTTTGCCCCACCCGGTATTCGCAAAAGAGAGGTTTTCTGTATTTTATAGGTTCATAGACGGCGTATAGATACTTGTATAAAGGTTGGGTACTTTTCTAGGGAAACAGCCTCTTCAATATTCCTGAAGATTTTTCATAGTAGATGAGTAAACTTCACATCTGCTGATTACACGCAAAAATGATGATAATCGTAAAACTGGTTCGATATTACGCAGCGATTAGATTATTATTTGTAGCAGAATTGAGGACAGCATTCACTCATGCTATTTGCAAAGAGTAAAATATGCCTTTTTTACAAAGTCATTATACGTATAATATTATTTTGTCAGCGTAGTCATATCTTCCCTACTCAGCGGTTATCCATGTCAAAAGCTTAATAATTCTCCTACGTTTTGACTTCCCTGTCATTTATTTTAACAAAAAGAAAATTTGGAAACATGGGAGCAAATGAAACTTGGTATACGACCGGTTTGGACACACGCATACATACCCTCAGAACACACATATCCCGGCATATATTGATTCGTTAGAAATTACCCAGAAGAATGTGAGGTGCGTGTACGGTTACGTAGTAGTAAGTTAGTAGAAACCATTTAAATCATGTGTGCTCAACCTACAAGTGGCCACTAAGTACTAGTGAAGGTGGTATATTCTGTAAGACTGATTTTTGGTTGTAAATTAATACATCTTCTGACATCAATCGAATGAGTAAAACCATACACCGTATTGATAGGGTTTAAGCCTACTCAATAAATCAATGCCCAGGTGATCAAAACCTTAAAAAATACAATCACTTACAAGAGAAAAGAAAAAAAAAACTTATTTTTGGCAATAAAATTAGGATGACACAAGGTCCTAAACAAATAATGTATTGTTTGCCTTAAATGTGCATGATCATTTACAGGGTGATTCTAAATTCAGGGGACAAACTTTAATGTGATGTTTAAGACTCCTAAACAAAGCGTTTTTGATCATAGAATGATGTTCGTTTGAATCGAAATAGCAAAGTAAATCGGTAGAGGGTGTTTTTAGAGAGTACACAACATCACTTCACCAAAAGCAAATGCCATATTTTTCCGATGAAATATCAATCGTTCGAGAGTTCATACGCACATTCGGATTGGTTTGGAATTTGTTTTTTATTTGTGCAAGGACCATCAAAGTTACGCTGCGTAGAACAATGATCAAGCGGTATAGGGACTCGTGGTAGAATTTGCGTTAAACAGGTTGCCCATGCGAAGGCCTACCACATAACAATAGCGTACATTCTCGTATGGTTGATTGGATTTCTTGCAGAAAATCCGTCAAAAAAATATGATATTTACTTTTGGTGAAGTGTTGTTGTGCACTCTCTAAAAACTTCCTCTTCCGCCTTTGCTATTTCGATCCAGCTGCACATTCTATGATCATAACTGCTTGTTTAGGTGTGTTATATCTCATAATACACCTAACATCGTAATTTAGAATCACCCTGTATATGTATTTGTTCATTGAAACAGTTTGCGCACAATTACTCTCTTTTATGAAATGCACTTGATTTAACTCATCCAAAAATTGATATATGACTCCCGATTTTTAAACATATCTATAATGAAGCATCATAAATTACTTGAAGTTTTCTGGAACTACGCGTATTTTTCTCTTCTGCCATGATTATAGCTTGTAGTTCGCACAATTTTTCGCTCTCATCTGTATTACAACTCGCAACTAATTCATAATAATTATCTGTGTCTTTTCATTTTTCGCTCTTTATCCTGATGAACACGAAGTCTACAGAGTGCAATATTATTGCAATGAATCAAGATAACACGAGCCCTAGGGAAAAGACGACGACGATGACGACGACGAAATCAATTCGCTCCCACGTTTTCCAGATGAAACAAGAGCCACTTGTTCTCGAGGTTGTGATTAATTAGCTGAAGCGCGGATGATTAAATACATTTTCCAGAGTCCGAATGTCTGATATGAAGGAAAGCAAAGAGAAGCACAGATGCGTACGGACATTTTGCCTTGTTCTATAAATATGTTAGCGTCGGGAAAACTCATTCGCGATCCCGCAACAGCTCATTACGCGAACTTTATTAAAGGAGACAAGTCACGCTCCACGTCCTTAATGACAAATTCCCTTCCCGTAAGATTCGAGAAATATTTTGCAGCCTGCTTCCAAAGTCCGGTTGTGTTTGCCTAAAAGAGCTCGCATGCGAAACTCGCTAAGCGCAATCCCTCTTATCTGAAGCCACTCTCATAAACTTTTACGCTCGCGAATCTCGATGGATGAAATTGAAGGCACTTACGCACGTTCAAATAAATTCACCAATCGGTCTCTCGCGTAAGTGATCGTTTCTATCGCTTATTACGTGCTGAAGTTGATTACTCGAAATCTCTCTATGTTATTTTCATTGTATTATACAGGGTGTCCTGTAAATGTTAATACGGCCTTTATCTCATCGAACATACGTCGTAGAGGTATGATTTAAATTTTGAAAAATGCTCTGAAGATGTTAAAAAATTACCTTCTACCAGTTTTGAGAGTGTGTCACAGTGTAACAGTGTGTCACAAAATAAAAGAAAAATCGAGATTTTTAAACGGTCCCCTGTCGTCTAACTTCCAATTTAAATGTTGTTGCTCTGTATTTCCTGAGGTCAACAGAAAAAAAATTGCATTTTTATGTGTGCAGCATTCGCTAAGATATTTGAATTCAAAAATCGGAGAGAAAGGTTATTAAAGAACAGCAAAACACTAACGGACAACGCTCTTTTTCCTCATTTACACCGTCTTTGCCCAACTTTTCTCCAAGAGTTTCGAATTCGAAAATCTCAGCGAATTTTACACTTGAAAACTTGAATTTTTTTTGTTGGTCTCAGGAAAGATAGGGCAACAGATTTTTATCTAGAAGTTAGAAGAAAAAGATGAAGTATATAAAAATTTAGATTTTTTTAAATTTAATTTTGTGACGCACTGTATTTTCATTCCCAAAACTGGTAAAGGGTAATTTAATTTTCGAACGCCTTTTGAGCATTTTTGAAATTAAAACTATATCTCTACAACGGACGGTTGATGAGATGGAGGTAGCAACAGCACTCACAGGACACCCTGTATATTCATAAAAAATACTGTAATATGTGTATAAATGATTTCGGAACAAATTACAAGTGACTTTCATAATTTTTATAATTCGAATAAAATCCATGGGTGAGAGCTGAAGTTTCATAGCACAATAAATTTATCTAGAGCAGTATTCTCTAATGTTTGAAGATCTGAAAAAGGTGCAGTGGATGCCGCTTATATAACGTTTTTAAAAAAAACCGTCATGAAAAAATGATACAAGCGGTAAAATGCTTTAATCGGAAATTCTCGATAAGTATTAGTGAAATATGGTAATACGTAAATAAGCCGTACTAAGCTAGAAAACATTCTAAGAGGAAAAGTATGAAACTAATTGACAATTTGGAATGATCAAACTATCCATTCGCGGGAGTTTTGTGAAGTCAATAGGCTGGTATTCTTCTATTGAGGTTTTTAAATTTTTTTTAAAGGCATGATCGAGATGGGGAACACGATCATGTAAGATGACTACTTCTAGATGTAAACCAACGGACTTTTGGTTATATCAGGCAGACTTTAAATGTCACCAGTATAACTTAGGCAACATCATGTTTGGGCCACGCATACACACAAACATACATCATATTCCTGCCCATACCAATTCCTTCGAAACTCCCCAGAGGAATGTCTGCGAGTTGAGTAGTAGTATGGTTAAGTAGTAGTAGACTTCTAATGTGAAACACAATTGGTACTTCCTTCAAGAGCAGCTATTAATTTAAATTAAAAACATACCATAATTAAAAAAAAACTTCCGTAATTATACTTAAAAAAAGAAAAATTGTGTCTTTAATTGTTGTATTAATTGTGTCTCTACGGACAAATACAAAATGTTTGATGTTGTTTTGTTGTTAATTTTTTGTTTTGACAATAAATGAGAAATTTCGATTCCAGAACTTTTTTTGGGAAATTTCGATTTTTTTACTTGCAAAATTAACGTATCTCCAGTCATTCCTACTGCAAAGGGTTGTATAGTTTATTAAAATAAAATAAAAAAATCAGCTTTTTATATTTGATCATCCTGTGTCCTAAAAAACCCAATTAGAGAAAGTAGCTGCCCTGACTTTCCTGAATCCACCAAAGGAATTCCATGTTTTAAGTGGAGATAATTGAACTCGAAAATCGTTGAAAATGAGGTCAAGAATAGCATATGAAGCGTGGAATGAGCTTGCCTTTTAGTTAATGTGGTTCTTTCCTTCATTTCCAGAAATTTTGAATTTAGCTATCTAAGAGAATATTGAACTTGAAAGCATCAATTTTTTTTTGGGCATTGGAGAGGCAGGGTAACAAATTTTAATTGCTTCTTCAATACAAATGGCTTTATAAGAAGTTATTTTTTTGTTTCAATAACTACATAAAACCTTGCAATATGAATAGCGTGTGTGTGTCGTCAGCAGATCTACACGTTCTTCGAATACTTTTTCTTCAATTGGATTTATCCTGCCAGGATCAACGGTTCTTGAACTATTCCATAATAAAGAAACCTTCCCATGCACCCTGTATAATAATATCATTATTTTATTTATAATAATAATACTAATTATTTCCTTATACATATATAAAAACTACCATAGAGCATAAATACTCAATTAAATTTTTAATTCCATCTCCACTCCATTTTAATAGTGATTCATTTTTAAATTCTTTACTTATTTGGAATTTCTTGACTAATAAATAATTTTATAGAATAAACTCTCTGAATCAGAGCTTACAACAAATGAACGAATACAATTCAAGGTAATTAAGATTTAAAACCACAAATTTCATTATTTACGAAAAAATGCCTAAAAAACGTATCATGATAAAACTATTTTTTACTATGTAAAAAATGTGTTATTCGTTTCTTAATATACAAGAGTACTTCGTTTTCGTTTCGTTAACATAGATGAAAAAAAAATACTTGCTCACTTTTTATTATTATAGATTATTAATATTCACAATTGAGTTAAAGTTATTTATTTATTATGTGCAAGAGAGAGATGAGCATTTCTAATATTTCCAATTTTCAAAGTTTCAAGGAAAATCTAATTCATTTACTGAGTCGGAATCGGACTGAAGGCAATTGCTGGAACTAAACGAAGAAATTAAGGGACTAATACTCGCATATTGAATTCAATCGCTGAAACTTTGCTGTGAAGTTATCGGAACGTGAACGGAATATTTAATTATCTGACTCGAAATTCCAGATTAAAATATTCCTCTTGAATACTTCGATATTTTGAAATTGAATATGTCAATGTATTAAAAGGAAGATGGGGAGAGAGAAATACATATTTTTTTTCCCCTTCAACAAATATCTGTTTTAAACAAGTGTACTAGTTGAAATTTTAATGGGAAATTGATATGTCACTTACACCTTCCGGACATGATATCCCGAAATGAGTTGGAAATATACCATTTCAATAGGATATAACTTATTAATGGCCCCATTTCAAATAATTCCTGTTTTTTCTCCTAAAAGATAACTTTTCGAATATTGAGAATTGTATTAAAAACTGACGTAGATGTTCCAAATGTACTTGCGCTTACTCAGTAGAGCTGAACTCTATCTAGAAAGCATGATGAAATTAAACTGCATGCATTCATTAATGTGAATGCCTACGTCATCGAATACTTATATGTTATACATACAAGATAGGGAAGTCCACGAATTCTAATTCTCTAAGAACGGGAGGATCTATCGAATCGTTATTTATTCATAAAATTGTAGTTTAAATTGCTATCTCAATACTTTATAACTGTATGCATAAATTTTTCTCCAATGGGAAAAAAGATATGTATATTTCATTTCAACATTTTGCTCGGAAACTTGGAATTTTGAGTTAATGTTGAAATGAAATACACTATGTCAGCATGATAGCGATCATTATTTAATTTGGCTCGTACGATATGAATGGGGAATACTTTTGATTATTCGAGCTTTTCCATTTGTGCATTAATTTTGATTGAGCATAAATATAAATAGCTTTCATATTTTTGTCTTTCGAATTTAGCATAGACTTTTTATTACATACTGAAAAATACATATTTTGAAAATAATTTCACAAAATATCCATCTGTACAATTTTCAAATATAAATGATGTTTTGAATATTCTTGTTTAAGAATTTTTGTTTCAATTCAAATGAACTTGTATTGATGTTTAGAAGTATATGGTGTTGTCTTTTCTTTGTAAAGAGAAAAAAAAAACGGTAAAATACTTGGAAATTACTTTTCGTTAAAGAACAAAGAGGGTGTGACATAAATGGGGATTTTTATAGGAAATATATTGCACTTCCAAACTAGATATCTCTCTTCTAAATCGTCTTAGATGATCAGCGTCAACTTGGACATCAAACTGTAGTTACTGTTTAGAATTAGTATATATAGCTAACATTAGGTTGAAAAAGAGTTGAATTAGGAAAAAGATAAAATAAAAAAATATATATTCGGCTCGACGTTTAAACGTACCATTAACTGAAAACACACGTATTTTGGTCTCGTCTTTCTCTGCTAAACACCAGCGAAATCTCATGGGAATTTCGCTTTTCGTTGTTTTCGGCCCGAACCTTTTCTTGCCATTACTCGTATAATAAATGGTACTAAGGAAAAGTCTCTTACCGACTTCTTTTACGATTCATTGAGAGAAAATTGCTGGATTTGTTTTCCATCAACTACAGCTCGACTTGAGCTTTGTAACCGCCACGTGAGAACGTCAACGGTATCTTGAGATTAGCTTCTTCTTGACATGTCTTCCTTTTTCTTTCCCTCACGGTCAGAGTTTTATTCTGTCTTTCCACACGTTTAGACACATTTTGCAATCAATGAACTTATTCCAGCTCATATTTGGGAAAATACACAAAATAATATAGTAATAATTTCACCAAATACTGTACAATATACGTATATTTAGCAACTGTTGTGCAGGTGATTTTTAGTTGAAATAGAAGTGTTTCCTCGTTTTTTCTTCTAGGTGTGCGGTTTCCAATTGGAAGTTCCACGACATTTTTGCTGGAGGCCCACGGCTTAACTGTGGAATTATAAAGGAATTTATTTAAATTACTTAATACAAGATATACGGAAGACTGGATGTTGTGAAGATATTTATTATTTGAGATGTTAATTTTGTTTTTACCGGGACCCGGTAGAGGCAGAGATGAGTTTTTCCTTCCTTGAAAAAAAAAATTAACATCTCAAATAATAAATATCTTCACAACATCCAGTCTTCCGTATATCTTGTATCAACAAGTGAAGAGCGACATTCATGTCATAAATTACTTAAAATAAATAAAATATTAAAAAGAAAATTTTAATTTTCAATTTCAATTTAATTTTAATTTTCAATTTAAATTTAATTTTAATTTTCAATTTAAATTTAATTTTAATTTTGAATTTAAATTTAATTTTAATTTTCAATTTAAATTTAATTTTAATTTTCAATTTAAATTTAAATTTAATTTTCAATTTCAATTTAATTTTCAATTTCAATTTAATTTTAATTTTCTATTTAAATTTAATTTTAATTTTCAATTAAAAAATTTTCACTTCAACGTTTGTAGACTGCAGTAGTAATATTATTTATTGATTGACAAGAACTGTACTTGTGGTGTGATATTTGAATAAGAGTATGTGTGTGTGTGTCGAACATTGCTTTAGCTCTTTTGCACTCCAATAGATGGCACTACTGCTGCATAACTTCTACCAGTACTGGATAAAATGTCCTTTGTTTGAGAGCATTCTCGCGTTGTCAGTTGGCTGCAGTTTCTTCTGCCGAAAATGTGGTCTATGGCAGACACCAAGATTTTTGAGTGGTCCACGACTATAAACACTTGGGAACCGCTGTGCGTGTTCTATCTACTAGCGCGATATATAATGCTAAAAGGTCATTCTTATTGCTTTTTTCCCTCTCTCATCAGCAGACAAAGGGAAGGGGAAAAATACAACCCCAACCAAGCTTCCTTTCATCCCGTTTGAAAAATCTGGAAAAGAATTCCACACTCCGCTACTTTCTTCTGCTGAAGAACGAGTTTTAAATTCCACTCAGACGAGATCGGATTGAGATCTCATTCCTTTTTTTGGGATGTGTTAAGTATTTGGGATATACGATGTGTCCGAGAATCGATTAATGGTTTTTTTAAGGAGTAACAATCACACGGTAATAGCTATTAATTTTTTTTGCATGATATTAATGTGTGATGTCTTTTGTTTTGGTACGCTCCTTTGTGTTCTTACTAATATCACCGACAGTTGGCTATCCCGTTTCTCAAGCTTTTAATAGGTGAAAAACTTATGGAATTCCCATTAAAATGTTCTCGAGGTATCTACTCCGAAATCACAAATCCCTTTCATACCCTTCATGCACAAATGTGGTAGTTGCTCTTTCTCACTGTGTAGAGTTTTTTTATTCTATCCTCGGGAAGTTAAACCCTGACTTAAAAGAGTGTGTAAGCATTGAGCTAGAAATTCGGTGAATATGAACTTTGGAACTTTCCGAATAAAATTCTGGGAAAAGTTTTATATTTGAAGATAAACATACCCTGCATCATCTTGGCTGAAAAAATATTTGAAGGTAATGAATTATTTCTTCACGAAATTAAAGTTGAAAATTTGAAGAAAAAATATTTTCTAATGTTTATGTTTTATTTAATGTACCAAAAATTGCAAAGCATCTTGAAAATTCCAAACAATGCGGTCTGGGGTCCTTGTGTCTGAAGGGATATTGTAAGCGGAGTATGAAATCAAAAGACAAGTGCAACATCACTACTGCAATTGGAATTCGCAACCATATGACTTTGAAGGACCGGACACACTCCACTTCATAATTGACAATTTTTTTCAATTTCGCAATTGCACAAAATGAATGAGATGCAGCGAACACACGGTGGCCATTTCACACCCTTGCTATATTGTAAATCAGTATTCCTCGAAATGTGCGTCGCAGCTCCAAGGACGCTGTCAACCTTCGTCAGGATCATCTCGGCCAGTTGGTGATATTGATTTATCTATACATATATAGTCGTTATTTTTATAAGTGAAAATATCTATCAAACTATTCTGGGGCAGCCGCAGGTAAACCAAGAATAGGGCAAACGAGGCACGGGTGACAAAACTTTGAGAACAACTGCTGTAAATGCAAAGTCTCATTGTACTGCAGCTCCATCTGAAATAAGTACACCACCAAACATTACTGACCTCACATATTAATTTCCTACAAGTACTATTTCAATAGAGAGCAATCATTGTTTGGGGGCTATTCCACTTTAAATATCATCAGTCCATTTAGATACAGTCTAAGGCAGAGATTCGCATAGTTCTTGCACCGCAGCACCCTTTTCCCAAGTCAACGATTATCCGAGGTTCCCAGAGCAGTTTAACAAAGAATCTTCTAGATAAACCTTTGTTAGGGCCACCGCTCCACGGCGCATCAGATGTTAGAGGCGAACCTCGCCGCGATGCACAGTTTGAGAACTCCTGTCCTATATCGCATAAGGCATCATTTTAGGGAAGCCCCCAATTCAAATGAGGTTGCCGTGCCCGGGTGGGACTCATGCCCGTCTTTACGACACTGTACCTACTTCTTATACAAATACAAATACAAATACAACGCCACAACAGGCAAAATGCCCAACGAGGTGGCTGATAAAAAGATGCCCATAAAAATATGGATGTCATATGTTTCAAAAATACAGCAACCCCATTAAAAATGCAATTAACACAAATTATAAACAATATATACACATGATAAAATATTATACAATGCCCATAAAGAATACTTATGGTTGTCTTATTCTAAGAATGGATAGCTTCTCGATTTACCCCAACATGTTTATCGTATTTCTTTTTAAACGTGTCAATTGTGTTACAATTTACTACCTCCGGAGGTAAGCTATTCCATTTATTAACAACCCTATTAGAGAAAAATTCCCTGCGACACCATAACCTTGCATTGTCCCTCACCAATCGATACTGGTGTCCCCTTGTAAAAGCAGTCGATTGGCGGTGTACTAAAAGTTCATGGTCCATCCTATCCATCCCATTGAAAATTTTGAACACTTCGATCATATCTCCTCGACACCTGCGTTCATCCAATGTAAACATATTCAAAAAATGAAGTCTCTCTTCATAACTCAAGCCCTGTGTGCCAATGAGGACACGCGTAGCTCTTCTCTGCACCCCTTCAATCAAGTCTATGTCCCTCTGTAGGTATGGTCTCCAAAACCTTACAGCATACTCCAGTCCAGGACGAACTAAGCCTCGAAAAAGCGGAAGAATGACTTTAGGAGAACGCGAAGAGACCTTTTTGAAAATGAGACCAAGCATTCTATTCGATTTTTTGACAACCGCTGAACTATGTTCAGAAAACTTAAGTCGCTCGTCAATGAGAATTCCCAAATCGGTGACTCTAGTTGCATCCGGGATAGTGACACCATTCAACTCGTAAGAGAACCGTGGGTTGTTCGAACCAAAATGAGCGACCATGCACTTATCTACGCTAAACGTCATGCTCCATTCATTTGCCATTTTTCTTCTAACCATAACATGAGCCGCCGCTCTGTCTCAGCGAAGAGATATAAGCAAGTACGGCACCGTATACCGAATTTATCACATTCAACCTGTAATAGAGTGCCGGCCACTTCATTGATTTGAAAATGTGTCACGGGCTGCTTAATTAAGTGATTTAGAATAGCGCCATTGCATACTCAATGTGATCAGTAAACAGTGCGCAGCCCACTTTAATGATCTACAACTGTAACGCGTTTCATTTAAATGATCTGAAAATAAGCTGCGGGGCGCTTGAATGCTTTGGATACTGTGCCGCGGTGAACAGTAAATATGTCGCAGCCACTTAAAGTGAGCCGCTGTGCTGGTTGAGTGGTGATATTGACGCACTCACATCTCGGATATCCAGGTTCAATCCCCACCGTCACCGCAGTGGTTGTCGGCTGAAGTTGGTTTTATGTGTTTCCCAACTTCGAGGCGCGAATGCGAGTCAATCTCCTCGTTGAAAAGTCTCGCCGCAGAGAGCAACAGGCCTACAACGGAATAATTGTTCATTCATTACACTTTACATACTATGAGTTAAGAAAAAAATCATAGTTTAAAAAAAATTGATTGCAGATGGCAGCACACTACACAAAACACGCATTACACAGAAACACACTTCATGGAAGGTTCACTATACGCACATAAACATTCCAACATGTACCAATTCGTTAGACGTTCCTCAGAGGAACTTGGACGAAGTGCATGTGTCTGGTTTAGTAGTAGTCACTAAAAGTGCCGCTGTGCGGTCTTGTGAACATCATGCTGGACTCTCGTCCTAAGGATCCAGGTTCTAACCTCGTTGACGGTGAGTGGTGATCACCTGAAGTTGTTTTTCTGCAGTTTCCAAGGTACGTGAGCCGGTCTGCCACTTGAAAAAGTCTCTCCTCAAGAGGAGGCAGGCCTAAAACACGATATTAACAAAACAGGAAAATTCAAGCATTTCCATCTTTACTTCAGAAAATAGAAACCAGATGGCAACATGAACACGAAGCAAGCGCAACTCGACAACATTTACACGTTAGGGCCAAGTATGCACTCATAACACACATTCTCCGGCATGTGCCGATTCGTTAGAAATTCCGTAGAGGAATGTGTACGAGGTGCATGTTCGGTTAAGTAGCAGTAGTAGTCACTTAAAGTGATCAGAAACTGTGGCACGAGTCATTAGAGGGATCAGTAAATGTATCGCGGGTCACTTGAATGATCTGAAATTGTGCCGCGGAATACTTAAGTGATCGTAAATACGCCGCGAGTCACTTAAGTACTCTGGACTGTGCCGCGGGGACCTGTAAGAATGTTTTGGTCGTTTAAATAATCTGTAAACGTATCACGGGTCGCTTAAGTGACCTGGAACTGTGTCGCGATGATCTGTAAATATCATGTGGACCACTTATGTGACCCGGGAATGTGCCACGGGAAACAGTGATCTGGAACTGCGGCGTAGGTCATTAAAATGACCTGTAAATGTGCCACTTTTCATCCAAGTTCTCTGGAACTGTGTCGCTGTAATCTGTGAATATGCCAATGTAAAAATACTGTAAATCACTTAAGTGATCTGGAACTGCTCCACAGGTCACTTAATTAATTTGGAAATGCGTCGCTCAGTTTATCTTAATAAAATAAGGTTTGCGCACTCTTGACACATCGGATTGACTCCAAAGGCCACGTTTGACCCCACGGGCCATGGGTAGAGCATACACGGGTTAGAGGCTATTCAAGAAAAGCGATAAAACTCTGGAATTTTTAACATATTATGATATTATAACATAATATCAATTCCGGACAAAAATCGTAGTTTTTTACTTCTTTTATTTTTCAAAACATCATTCAGTTGTTTTGAAATAGTATTTATTTAATTACTGGGGAGCTCTAAAAGAGAGCATTTACAACAAGGTAGAAAACTAACGAAGCTTTTGTATTTCTTTGAAGCTTCTCAATATTACAGAGACAAAAGGAATACCCGGCAGGAACAAAAGGTTATAAGAACTAGTTATCCATAATTAGCGCGATGAAAGCGTTTCTTTTTTGTCTTTTTCGCTGTGAAGAAGCAGAAAAGCAGAAAAAAATATCATTCGTGTTACAAGAGATTGAAGTTCATAGTTTGCATTTTTGTGAAAAAGAACATTTTTAAATCTCTTCCTTGCTTTCTACTCGGATATGAATTTGTATGATCCTTTCATTTCGTTTTGGATCTCATGGGATAATAGAATATAACACAAAATACGGAGTATTTTACGTGCAAAAAAAAAAATCATTTTTAATTCAAAAAAAATTAGAGAGAAATATTACTACTGGGTGAAACTAAATTACATTTCCATGTTTGATTTCCCTTGTTGCCGGCAGTTGTAGTAATTAGTACAGCGATAAGATATATGCTTTCCCAGTAATGTTTGCATGTTTCTCTAGTGAATCGGTTATTGTTTAGTCACAGAGTGAAATTTGAAATTAGTTGAGTTAATCTTGTAAAAACATTTGCAAGTAGGCAAGAAAATGATTTGAAAAAGAAAAAAAAAATTAATTGCATACAGTGGGATGTACGGAATGTATCATCGGTATACAAAAATCAAAACTAATGTAAAATGAATGAAAAATCAATGAATATTTGAAAAAAAAATATCATATTTCTCAAAATATCTATCATATGTCTCAAAATATCTATCATATGTCTCAAAATATCTATCATATGTCTCAAAATATCTATCATATGTCTCAAAATAAAAAAATTTAAATATTTATACGGTGTTCCTGTTTCTCTAATGTCCAAGTGGATATAAAGTAGTAGTGTGTTGTTCTGTCTCTTCTGAGGTTAACAAAACTATTGCACGGTTCGAAGGGCAATATTCGCTGAGAAATTTGTATCCAAAAATCGGTGAAAAGTTGAAAAAGAACAGCATAAACTAACGGACAACGTATATTTCCAAACTTTTCTCCGATGTTTTGAGTTCAAAAATCTTAGCGAATATTGCATTTAGAAACAATGATTTTTTTTTTTTTGTCTCAGGAGATATGGTTCGACATCCCTGTGGCATTCGGTATTTTCACTCTCAAAACTGGTACAGGGTGATTTCTGAATACATCTTGAGTATTTTTTTTAAATAGAAAAACCCTACCTCTACTATACTTATGTGTATTTTTCAAATTCTTCCATTCGTTTTTTAATATAAATTTTAGTTTGTTCTTTTTTTGGCAATACATATGTCCCACTCGGTAATGCTAAAGTAAGTGATGTATTTTTCATTAAATAAATGCAATTTTTTTCTGAGAATTATACAAAAAAAACCCCACTTTTTTGTTGCAAAAACATTCGTGAACAAGAATAATAAATTTCACAAATATCCTCAAAAAAACATTGTATTATCTTATTTTTTAATCATCATAATTGAATGGGGAAAATGTCAATTCAATTAATTGATATGGGTATATTTTCAAGAAGAATTTATTAATCATTGAATGTATGGTATTTTCTATTTTTTGTAGGAAATTATCCAAACTTTCATTGAAATATTATTGTATTGAAATATTATATTTCAATGCAATTTTTACTTTATATATATATAAAGAACGTCCTGTATATAATTAAAAAGTTGTTGCCCTGTCTCTCCTGATGACAACAAAGAACCTCCGTGTTTCTATAGTCACTGAGATATTCAAAAAACAGGAGGACATTTAGGAAAGAGCAGAATTAAACGCAGATAAAGTCGTGTTTCCGCAGCTAACCATAGCCGTGAGCTAACCCTGTTCCACGCCCTCCCTCCCATATTTCCTCCGTATTTCGAATTCGAATATCTCTGTGAATATTGCACTTGGAAGTATGGATTTTTTTTTATCCCAGGAAGGATAGGGAAGCAACTTTCTATTTGGAAGTTTGAGCAGAAGAGGACAGTATTTTCACTCTCAAAACTGGTACAGGGTAATTTTTGAACGCCTTTTGAGAATTTTTCAATCTGGAACTACACCTCTACGACGGACGGTTGTTGAGTTAAAGGCCATACTAAAACTTACAGGACACCCTGTATATAAGATCTGCATACATTGGAAATTTTACTGTATGCTCCAATGTCTACAGTGTTCTTTCCTTTGTCGTTGCATATAGGTCTTGATAATAGCATGGAATACAGTACTTTACATCAAACAATCGTGAATCATTCTTGAAGAGTTTCAAAATTTGTGCAGTTTTAACAGGCGTTTATAAATATTTATGGTTTTCTGCCCGTGAGATATTTCTCACATGAAATGGTTCATTGAGGAACGTATTTGCGGCGTAGAATACAAAATACTGCTATTAAATACGATAGAACATCAAAAATGAAATATGAGTATAAGTCTCACATATCCCATGCTTATATTCAGGGACAAGTTCAATCTCAGATACGTAAAATACTATATTCCCAATTTTTCCTTCCAGCAAAGAGTTTAGCGATTCCGAAGCATTACTTGCTTTGCAGGCACTAGTACACTTGGAGAGGAAATATTTAATGTAGAAATATGTAAAAAAGATCAACGGGATGTAGAGGGTGGTCTAAAGTCGACAAGATTTTCGACGGTATTTTGAAATTGTAGTCACGTGCTCTCTCTCTCGTATCCGAGGAAATGGGCCAACTTGCGTCGGTTTGTGGAAATCGAAAATTTTTCAAGGCTCTACTAGAGTTAGGGCTTCTTTGAAATTCGATCGAAGTGACGAAATGCAAAAAAAAAACTTTCGTAAATTATGATGCATGAGTCCAAATAATGCATGGAATAACTTGAGAGATGGAATTTCAGCAATGAAATTATAGAAAACTTCAACGCGTTTAAGTTCAATAGCCATATTTATTTTCTATTGAAATTAAAAAATAGTCAAATAAAAAGTAATAAAATGTAATAAAAATAAATTATTCCAGCATGTTTGCTTATTAACCTTTTTACGATCGCGGCCGTGATATAACGTCTAAACGCCAGTGGAATAAATTGAATTTTTTTTCGAAAGATAAAAGTTTTTCGCAACAAGCCAGTCGTTAAAAGCCTGCCGTTTGGTAGCGTAGACTAACGTCATCCAAGCATAAGTCGCCATCTAGTGGCAGGGGCAGCAGTTGTAAGCTTGGCATGAGTCAGTTCCGGCCGTCCACGTACGGTCCTGTAAAGTGAAAGGACGTGGGTTCGATTCCCCCGCCAAAGGCAGTTGAACTTTCTCTCTTTCCAAAAATTCATCTTCGCAACAGCCAGTTGTTAAAAACCTTCGTATGGTAGCGGAGAGTGACGTTATCCTTGTATTCTACAGCCTGAACAAATAAACATCAGCTCTCTGCATCTTTGATCCATACTTCCCACAGGACCATCGTTGTTAGATGACGTTTACATATTCTTTTTCGTATGTTACGAAAAAGAATATATAAACGTCAGACCTGGGTTAAGACACCCCCCAAGTTTTAGATACCGCTACTTTTTTGTTTTGCTGTTCTAAGCTGTCTAGCTGAAATGCAGGATGCACGGCTCCTTCCAGGACTGTCACCATCCATTTTCCCATCCGTGAGGTGAAATTAAAAATATCACTCATCAGTCGCATCACGTTACTGGTTAACAATAGCCGTTGGAGCATACGCGTTCTTCTCTGGATCACGAAACAGTCTCGGCTCTATGGCGTGAATTAAGAAATCATACTGACATCAGTCTCCCATGAATTATCCACGGGTCTTCTACGAAGCCCACAAAGTGAAATGTGGGTTATAGCTGCAGGTCTATCTGACTGTACGCATTAGCTAGGACCACTCGTTCAGCTAAAGATGATAATTTGAGTTAATGCCTAGTCCATATGATATGCACCTATTATCTACCCTAGTGATGGACACACCATAGCCCACCGGTGATTTAAAAATAATACTAAAATGAAGTAAATAATGGAAAAAAAGAGTAATAAGAATTTTCAATTTCAATGTTTTTGAAAAATAATTTAAGGGGGTTTTCCTTTTTTTTTTTTTTTTTTTTTTTGCATATGGAAAATATTGTGGTGAGATTTTATACAAATAGAAATGATTTAAAAACTTTTGCATACACAAAAGAATGGAACGCATGCAAAAAATATTCACAAAGTTATTAAGATATACTTATTTGCATTTTCACAATTCTAAACAATAAAGTTTATCCCTTACAATAAGAATAAGTAAAAGTATATATAAGTATAGAAGACGATGGTTTATCCATTGCAATGATAGATCATTATCTCATTTGCAAGGAAAAGCCGTGTCAGTCTTCAAAATACACAACACATCCCATTTCTTCTTTTTTTTGATTTTTGACTACTATTTCAATCCGAGGCATATAAATCGCATACTCTATTCATTCTATGGTCCGGAAGAAAATAATTTAGGATAATCACATTACTGCCTAAAATATTAAAGGCATCAGTGCTCCCCACATGTGCAAAAGCGGGTGAAGAGCACTACGGGAGTTGATTAAAGTGAATTGACTTATTCTTGGTTCAGTAACACTTCGTATCACTCGTGTTACTGTGAATTTTCAACCATGCAAAGTTATACATATTTTAACAGACGAAGACAATGTATTATGGAAGACAGACGGTAGCACTAGAAGAACAGGAAAGCGCGCATAACTTTGACAACATAAATATTTTAGGACCACACATACACATTGAACAAACGTTCCGGCGCGCACTAGTTTGTCAGATATACCCCAGATGATTGTTTATATGAAGTGAATGTAAGACAATGCAGTAGTATTAGATGGAATCAACGTAACTGAAAATGTAATATTCACCTTATGCGATACCAAAATTCCACTTCTCTTTTCTATCCTTGAAACGTATATTTAGGCAGAAAATTTTTTCAGCATAAGAATTTTAAGTATGTATTTGAAATTTACTTTTTTTGTTAGAAAGTAAAATGTGTATGTATGTTTCCTGTAAGGAAAACATATCCGTACATGTTTTCATTATCCTTCTCGGCTATGGATTATTCTTCGCGAAAAAAAAACAACTTCGATGCATTCTCAAAACAAAATAAGAAGAAAAAATATGTATATAAAAGTGATTGGTTCACAGAAATGCGAAAAGATGAAATAACTTATGCATTCAGAGTTTGGTTAAATTGAAATATTCCCGCAGCATACACCTCTTTTGAAGGTATATTTATATTCATTGAAATTAATATTCATTTCAATTCACTTCTTTCAGGAATTCTCTCGGAGCTGATACCTAAAGAAACCTACATGTACGCGAACAACTACCTGTACCTAAACAACACACGTGCGCACAGTTTGTTGAATAATTACAACATCCTGAACCAGTGATATGTGTAATATACATTATTCAGTATACAAATTTTCATTTACTAATCCTTCGGTGTTCTTATCGATCTGAATAATAAAAAAATAGATGAATATGAAAAATTCTTGTCTACCACCATATAATTTTCAAGGTAAAAATTACATTATTAAAGACGCTTGTATATTTAGATGAAAAACGTTATCCGTTGAATATTTTTTATCTATTGAAATAAATAGTATTTAATAAAAAAAGATAGTTATCTTTTACATTCCCTCTTTGTTTGATTTTAATTATAAGATCCGACATGGAGTTATAATAAATTGCAACACAGATGATTCTTCATTTACCACGAAAATATGTTTTTTCTTTCTGCACTTTATTATTCTTCAAGCGCATGCTGATGATCTTGCAATATCTCATAAGTATATAATCCTTTATTCAAAATAATTTTAATTACACGCTTTTACGCAATTTTACATTATTATAAATATTCATTATTGTTTTTTCTTATCGTTTATTATTGTTGTTTATTGTTAATCTTTATTCTACATATGCAGGATGATTCCATAATTTTCCTTGTCGCATTTTATTGACGAACAATTCATTCTTTATTTGAAAAAAATATTCAAATAACGTACGAAACTCAAATACATACCATATTTTAACGTGTATAAGGAACCCTTACCCCTTGCCAAAATTTTGTCCCGAATATTTAAGGGGTTTCGTATACATGTATAGTACTAAATACCATACACTCAGTAAATTGGGAACAACCCTCACTCAAACTTCCACTTAATAAACCGGATTTCCTGATAAAAAGTTTTCTCCTGATCCGAACACCAGCTAACGCTGCAATTTGCCTGGTCATGTCATGGGGAGAACAAGATAGTGACTTTGAACGTGGCATGATTTTGGGCATCAGAAGGGTGGGTCCAGTAGCTCCGAAACCACTAACCTTTTTGGTTTTTCTCGCACAACAGTATCTCAAGTCTTCAAAGAGTGACAGTTAAGCCGAGAAACTTCGGGCGGAAAGCGGAATAGTGGGCGGAAATCGCTTGTGAACGAAAGAGGTTCCAGGCAACTGCCACGCATTTGTGTGTGTAGCAACAGAAAAGCTACAACGCAACAATATATACGTACGCGCTACAAGACGAATCTTAAAACAAATTCGTTTTAATAACCGATGATCAAGAAGCGATCATTTGATTTTGCTGCAAAAACAACGAGAACGGCTTTTGTGGGCTATAGAACGTCGATATTGGAACTTGCTGATTGGAAGAATGTTGCGTGGTAAGAGGAGTCAATATTTCTTTTCCATGACATGACGTTGATGGCAGAAATCATGTGTGGCGTAAGCAGCGTGAAGCTTGGATCAGGCATGCCACATGAAAACTATTCAAGCGAATGGTGGCGGAATCAGGGTCGAGGAAGCATTCTCCTGGTATACACTTTGTCCCCTATTTCCATTGGAAACATCCGCTAATGCCTGTGCCTTCCTCCACATCGTTTCTGGTCACGTGTATCCGTTTATGGCCATAATGTTTTGTGATGATGATTATGCTATTTCCAGAAGGACAATCCCCCCTTCCCCCGCCCCCACTGGACTGGAATTATCTCAGATTGGTTTGAGGAACATGATTAAGAGTTTCAATTTTTTCAATGACCCCCCCCCCGCCCCAGTCACTTGATCTCAACCCAATTAAGCATTTGTGGGACGAGGGTGAAAGTTCTGTCAAAAGCACCGAAGCACCACCACAAGCGGGGGTGGGGGTTAGAACCCCAACCCCCACTCTGTGTACGGCAATGGGTACACACGCACAGTTACACTTCTGGTGCAACTCACAAAGTAGTAAATCGCCCATAGATGGTGATAGACCTGAGTTGTGTTCTGTTTGAAAGGATGAAAAGAAAAAAGCTTAAAAGTGAATTCTAAGGTTAGTTGCTCTATTATTTACCCATCTACCAAGCGGAAATATGTCTTGCAATTTCACGAGTATGTTAAGTATCATGAATGGAGAAACCTGCAAATAATTTAAATTCATGTAAACTATTTTAGAACCTTTTCTGCATCTATAAATGTGGTTCATATATCTAGACCGCATATATCCTTCTTAGTATATGACACCAATTTTTATCTTTACTTCTCGACAGTTACCTCAAAGAACGAGTTAAGAATTCATTTTTTTTAACAGTCAATTCAACCCCATTTCGAATCCCATTTAACTGAAACATATCTCATTTCCTTGAAATGATTCTTACACGGCAGTCGTCTCGTCGTCGTATTCCGCTGTTTTGCATTTCTTAGGACAGACTTGATGAAATCACCTATCCATACGTTTATGCAAATACTGGCAGTATAACATGTCTCAAAGCCTACCCCAGACAGGCATTCCGCCATTTACTTCGAAGAAAATATTCAAATGCGCGAGTACACCATCTTTTTTTTTTCTTTTCTCTGATGCTTCTTTAACTCCTTGATATGCAACATGTCGATATTTTACTATGCAATTCCTTTTCGTTTTTACACCTGCGTAGTAAATTTTTGATTTCGGCGAATGAATGAATGAATTTACATATTATCTTTCGTATACAACTACTGGAATGTATTCTTTTTTTTTTTCGGGTATATGCCATTATTAATGGCGAGACATCTCTGAGATGCTAGCCATGCTTGCGAGATGAATATTTATGAGATTTCGACCCAGATATTCCTGAAGTAATATATTTGAAGCGTTTTGAAAATGAACTCGTATTACACAATAGGGGTATGCCTGACCCTAGGCGATTGAATCAGACATCATAATTTGGAGCGCTTCATAAATTATTAATGATTCCTATTTATGTTTTAATTTTTTTTTATTCCCTGTACAAATATATGTGTCATCAGTCATCATTGTGTTAGTCGATGGATATTAGTGTCATGTTTCTTGTTACTTAGAACTGAAGTACACGTTTGTCAAAAAAACAATTTAAGGTATTCGATCATTGATCTTTGATCATTTTCTGCACACGAGGGCTAACTAGACCTGGATCTACAATTTATTGCCGATTACGAATGACAAACTTTTTTAATAGTCACCGAGAGGTTGGTGCGCTAATCCTTCTCCCCCCCCCCCGGATATGGGACAGCCTGCGATATCCGACTACGTTGAAAACGTCATTTTCGAAAATAATATCGATTTCTATTTTTATTCTTATTCTGAACGAAATATTCCTTGAAATTCCAAAACAGGAGTTTTGTTTACATGAAGCTTAGAACTGAAGTTACATCTACTTTAGAGTATTGCGTTTTTACTTACAAGTGATAAGGATGCTATTTTTGACATTTTACTTGAGCTTGAAAAACATGATTTCCAAAAACTTATTCATTAAATCATTAAGAAATTTTAATATAATATTCTGCTATACATTGTTACGGGTTCGAACCAAAATCTAAGTTGCATGTATGAGTTTAATTACAGTTATTTTATACACTATATGTGTAATAGAAAAATTCAAAAAAATCCAACACCACCAAATCTGCATCAACAGATTTGAGTGTAACTTATGAGCATACTATACAATCCTTCAGGTTTTGGTTTATCACTCACAGTACTACTAGTTAAATACACTGTGAAATTAACAAAACATTCCATCCAATGAATTTTTTTGTAATCGTGTTTCGAATATTACATGAGTTTTGCTTAAAATTTTGACATAAAAATGGCATGGGTACTTCAAAATTTGTTCACCGCAGTACTATTTTATAAAAAAATGCTTTCGAACGCAATCGGAGACCTTAATACCGTTTAGAACCCGATGACAGTTAATGATTTCAATATAACAGTATGGCTGTATCTATTCATTTATTATCTACAAGTATAATACCTAGCACTGCAATGGTTTTCTCAACGTACTGGCAGAGATGAAGAAGTGACAAACCATTGTAAAATAATAAACATGCCTGAGCCGCATTGTTCTTGAACCACGGTGATCAAAGTAAACATTCCGAAAGTCATCGTTAAGAATAATCCAGCGTACTTGGATCTCACTGGCGGCGAAATAACACAAATCGTTTTTTTAGCTTCTTGGAAGGAAGTGTCCCTTAGGGTAACATAGTGTATATTCGTTATATGCATATGTCTATTTCTTTTGTAGTCCTTTCTGTTTGTTACTGTTCAATATGCGCTGTATGCGTGTGTGAATTTTTTGCAATAAGAAAGAATAAAATTGATAGAGCGTGAAGTTTTAATCTTCAACCAAAAGCTTTCAACTACTCCAACACATGGCTGTTAGGGGAAAAAAGGGGGGATTGTTACATCTTCTAGGGAGAGGGACATTCTAAACAGTTTATGCAAAATTTTCACCACTGATGTACTTATCGTATGGCCGGAAATAACCAGGGCACATCGTGGAGGACACGGGGATGTAATCAATAAAAACTTCCAGGAAGACAAAAATGTAGATTACTGAAATGCTGTAAATCTGGGCTTTCTAAATTCGAGCATTTCATGAACCACGCTTGGAAATTTCGGGAGAGTTATAATTTTTCTTTTATGAAACAAACTTATATACACGGTCATTGGTAATGCGCATTCATACCAGCAAACGCGTTCTTAAAAAATCCCTTTTCCTCATAAGAAATGTGAACAATGGAATTCCCATTACTATGTATCCGAGATTTCTAGTAGATCATTATTCCACTATACCAGCTGCCACATGATTCATCTACCTCGGCAAAATCTCTTTGTTCAATTCTTTTGTATTGGTTTATAGGAAAATCGGTTAATTTGGCATCGCCGGAGCTGCTGCTTTGCCGCCTTGAGACAAGTTCTTTTCTGAGAGGAATTGGACCATTATCGATAATTTGAATTATCTAGAAAGACTTCTAAAATGAGATCACGTGTGGGAAATGAACAAGGAAATTGTTCCCCGCTTAACACTTTTAAAAGTTCCGAGTTGCGCAGATGCTATTTTGGTACGGCTTCGTAGGATTTCATTGAATTCTCTAGATTGTGACTTATTATAAGTTAAATGAAGAAAATCTTTGATGGAGTAAGAAAGTGCTCAAAAACTAAAAGAGTGTTACGACCTCTGAGGCTTCAAAATGCCGATTTTTCAAAAATGAATTGCAAGAAATATTTAATTCAATTGCAAATCGAACGCAAAAAAAAAAAGAACATGTCAATCGGTTGGTTGGTTCTTTTGAAATAAAAGAAGTAATGGATAATCATTCTAAAATATCAAATTTTCTGATATATTCATTACCCATGTAAAATTACGTTCGTTTCATATCATTTCCTTTACAAAATTATGAGTAAACCAAATAAAAAAATCACTGAAACCATACCAAGTTGTATGATTGTTATATGTGGCTAAACATATACAGTATAAATACAAGACACAGTCGTACAGAAATGAGGGGAACATGCGCACATCCCAGTGTCAACTCGCTGTTGACAACGACAATACATATTTGCTGTTCAAGTGCCAAGGGTGATACACATTTGCATATCACACGCACCGCGGGATATTCACAGTTCTGCATTTAGGCTTTGTGACATAATTGCGGCATGCATTGACGGGAGCCGAATACAGCTGAATTCACATTTCTCATGCTCTTCTCACGCATTTATTCATTCATTAATACTTATTCAAGTACCATTTTTGAAACAAATGATTCATTATGCAGCCGTAATATTCGTTTGCTACGTAAACATTATACTGGAAATATACACTTGTTTATAGTGATTTAATTTCGAAATTTCTGCAGTTTAATCCTTTATTTACTAGATTATCAAAAGCATATTAGAAAAAAATATAATAAATTATATTTAAAAATATAAATACATAATGATAATAATAAATTGTTACCATGTAATTTTAATTGTAATTTGAGATACGTAATTTTATTTTTTATTAAAGATAATAATGAAACAAATACTGTTTTTCGCACAATTAAGTTGTAAATGACAGATTATCCAGCCAGGTACCGCCAGTAGATTGAAAGGACAAAAAAAAATCATTTTTAGTAATGTATATGTTATGGTAAATGTGATAAATATTGATGATTATGCACAATCACCCATCGTCTCTGTATGTTTGATAAATTTCAATATACATATATCACTTTTACCTGCCGTTATTCAAAATACACAAGCGTAGCTGTATCTGATAACTTTGGGTAAATACCTGAAATTTATCGCTTTTACCGGTGATTATGCATAATCCCCTAGTGTGATTGGTGAATTTGGTAAATGTGAAAAAAATCTCCGAATATATATATGATTCTAGTAGGTTTGATCAACATGGTAGTACCGGTATATAACGAACTTCCGTTTAATGAATTCTATGGTTTAACGAATTTTTTTTCGAATCCTGTTCCTGAGCGAATATTTGTGTCGATCATGACCCCTATATAATGGTCTTACTCGATTTAACGACGAAAATATATTTGATTTATCTGCTTTGTTAAACCCGGGTTCTACTGTATTTTGATATTTGTTAAATGAGTGTTCTTTACATCGCGGTGTGATAATAAAATTTATTAAGTGAGAGTGTTCTATCGCGGGCAAGGCCATAAATGGTAGTTCGTTATATCAAATGGCCGACAGCAGAATTCGTCAAATAGGTGTTAGGGAAGGCGCAAATGGAGCCGCGTGCGACGTCCATGAGTGGACCAGACCATCACCTCCTAGAGATAGAGGTCTATCTCTAGGAGGTGATGACCAGACCCGATCGCGATGACGTCAACCCGCTCCGCGCGTAGCGAAAAAAATTCAGGAAAGGAAAATTACTCATCCTTTTCTTACTTAATTCAGAAAAGGAAAGGGTAATTATAAAAAGATAAAAGTGGATTAACATAATTAAAATTGAGGATGTAAATCGAAAATGAATGAAAATTCAGGATGGATAACAGATAATAAAAATTCTCAGGATTCATGAAAATTAATGAAAATTTAGAACTTTTTTATGACAGTTCAAAATTCGAAAAGTTACCATAGATTAAAATCACTGAAAATTCCGAAATACAAAACAATTCAGAAATTAATGAAAAACAATTCAGAAATTAATGAAAAACAATTCAGAAATTAATGAAAAACAATTCAGAAATTAATGAAAAACAATTCAGAAATTAATGAAAAACAATTCAGAAATTAATGAAAAACAATTCAGAAATTAATGAAAAACAATTCAGAAATTAATGAAAAACAATTCAGAAATTAATGAAAAACAATTCAGAAATTAATGAAAATTTAGAACTGATGAAAAGTCAAAACAAATTAAAGAACAATTCCACTATCTAATAAAATTTCAGATTCCATGAAAATAAGACTAGAATTAGTACAAGAAGTATTATTCGGAGATATTCGGAAAAATTCGTTGTATCAAAGTTCCTCGTATCAGGTTCAGATCCTAGCTCAGAAGTACGGTTATCTAAAAAAGATATTATTATAGCACTGGGACCGATCTATCACATTTACTTAAAAGAAATATCAATTATGCATAATCACCGGTAAATGTGATTATTCAACAATATATTTGAAGAAAAAAATTATCAAACTTACCAAAATGATCGACTGGTTATACACGTATAATCACCGGATGTATCACATTTACAGTAACATAAAAGTGGGGTTTGGTATGTAATGTACATGAAGGTCCTCATTATTTTTACATCGCCTCTATGAAGTAGGAATTCGGAAAAAATCGTTGAATAAAAGAATACCCAGAAATTTTGAATAACTGGTCACAATCTCGAGTGCAGTGACACAGATCGGAAGTCATTGTGTTTAATACAATTTTATTCCTAAAATATCTTCTAAAATACTTAAATATCTTAAATCAAATACTTATGAATGGATCTCAAATATTTTGCCTCCTTTTTTAAACTAAAATAATTTACTTTATTTTTCATCTACATTTTTTTGAGTTGAATTTATCCTGCACACAAGAGATACAGTCAAACCTCGTTAATGAGTCACTCTCGGGAGAGTGAAAAAATTACTTAGTAAGCGGAGTGACTTGTTAAACGGAGTAAGCCATAGCTGTGCTAGTTCCTGCCTGAGGAAAATTGAGACTTCCAAAAAGCGACCCGGTAAGCGGAGTGACGTGTTAACCGGGTGACGCACTAACGAGGTTTGACTGTATATTAAAAACACATTTTTCCCCTTATTTTTTCTGAAAAGTTGCAGAAAATAAGAAATAAGAAATAAATAAGTATCAGAAATGTTGAGAAGATTACGCTAGCATATAACATAGGATATAAAATAACAAAATATGGGCCAAAAATTTGAAATAAATGAATGATTAAAAAACATTTTAAATTAATATACTTATAAAGCAAAAGTTAAAAGTTATTCCACACTTAATCCAATCGACTCGTATAATGCGACGTTCATGTCCTTTTGTAACTGAGCCTTCAATTCCGTTGACGTGAACGTCACGCGCCTTTAAGTTGTATTCTTCATGTAACTTCCAAAACAGCTAACACACTTGAGTCAACTCCCACGAGTTCTTGGGACGTTGGAAGTGTGATTCCTGTATATTCGCTTGTATAGATAAGAAATAATAAACTGCAAACGCAATTTATGTGATAAGGTATTCTATAAGAAAAAATTGGAAATTCATAAATGTCAACCGCTTAGTTATTCCTACGTTAAGATTATCTACCAAGAATATCTCCTTTATGGTAACATAACTACTGTTTCTTTGATATGATAATTTCTCTCCAAATAATTTCAACCATTAATATTTAATGTCAGACCCGTAAACTAATTAGGTCTCTAATAATAAGAAAGTAAGAAAGTTAATAAGCATTTTTCTCAATGAAAAAAAATCACATAGAGCTATGATAACATAGTTTAATCAAAAAAAAAAGACTAGTAATAATGAAAAACAAATAATGATCGTACCTTAAAAGGAAGTGATAATAAGAAAGAAGTGCTTCTTTTGTGAAATTTTAATTACTTCAAGTAGTTAAACTGAAATTTGTAGTGCGTTGGATGCGCAAACAAAAATCAAGATAATCCCTTGCTGGGAGAGATGTTTCTTTTTTCAAACAATTACATTGTTATTGTCTTTTTTTTTCCTTGTCCAGATTTTTCTTTTAAAAGAATTTTTAGGATTAGGACATTTAAATTTATTTTGCCCTCATTATCATTCCCACTTTTTCTTTTTTTTTTTCATCCTTTTAGCTGGAATTTCGATTTTCATTTTTTGTTGATCATTAAATGCGAAAATATAAAATCACAATTTGAGAAATAAGATTAAAAATTATTGGAAGAAAGCAAAAGAGAAGGGCCTAGAATTAACAAATTCTTTTAGACTGGTGGGAACCTATTCGTAAATTATTTGGCATGATAAAAAAATAAATAAAAATTAGAATGTTAGCTTATCGAAGCGTTATTAAAACAAAAATGCGAATTATTTTGAAACTTAGTTACGAATTATTTTGAACCAAAGTTCCTAATAATTTGGAAAAAAAAATAAGATAAATTTATTATAAATCAAGTTTTGTCTACAAAATTATCTTTTGGTCCAGTTTGGTGTACTTTTTCTCCCCTTTAACCCAGGGGTTATAAAACTGTGCTCCTCAAAACTTTTTAAAAGATTTTTCGAAAATATTCTTTGTTAAACAGCTCTGCGGATCCGGCGGATCTTGCGGATAAGCATTGGATGGGGGAAAGTGTGAGAACCCCTGCCTTGGCCCAATCGAATCTGATTTAAATACCTTATGTGTAAACACCAAGAAAATACAGGAATCACACTTCCAACGTCCCAAGAACTCGTGGGAGTTGACTCAAGTGTGTTAGCTGTTTTGGAAGTTACATGAAGAATACAACTTAAAGGCGCGTGACGTTCGCGTCAACGGTATTGAAGGCTCAGTTACAAAAGGACATGAACGTCGCATTATACGAGTTCATTGGATTAAGTGTGGACTAACTTTTAACTTGGGGGAGAAATCCTCAAAAAGAATGCTTTATAAATATTTTAATTTGAAATGTTTTTTAATCATTCATTTATTTCAAATTTTTGCACATATTTTTTATTTTATATCCTATGTTATATGCTAGCGTAATCTTCTCCACATTTCTGATACTTATTTATTTCTTATTTCTTACTTTTTTGCGAATTTTCAAAAAAAATTAAGGGGAAAAATGTGTTTTCAATCTCTTGTGTCCAAGATAAATTTAACTCAAAAAAATTTAGATGAAAAATAAAGTAAATTATTTTAGTTTATAAAGTGATTCAAAATATTTGAGATTCATTCATAAGTATTTGATTTAAGGGGTTTTTTTTTTTTTTAAATTTGAATTCTGAATGTAATTCAGTCGAAGAAATTTAAATATTTTGGCTCATTTGATGAACTGAAAAATTCTTTATTTTGAACCGATTTTTCTTTTGTTTATGACATGCTATTTGTCATGCGCACAATTGTTAAAAACACATTTTTTGTCTTAACGGTACGTAATGGTAGGTATGCAAAGCATTGTGTCGGAATAGCGTAGCGTGTAACAATCGGAAATATATATTTGTAGCAAATTTAAAATAAATCAATGGTTTACTGATTTTTTTTATGACATTCCTGCTAGAGCATACTTTTTGAGGAAATTCGTCCGTATAAAAAGGTAGGTAAGGTTTTAATTTTTGACACTGAATTTCACAGGTCCTGCATATATTTCTCAATAATTGGTTCATGTAATAGCATGATTTCATAAATGCTGTTCAAATATTCGTTATTGTTATTTCCTTATACTTTTCGAAGTCTTACTCTCTGAAATTAAAAGAATCATAATATTCTAAATATTGAAAATATAATAACAATCTATTATTATGGAAAAGGGGAGCAACAAAGGGAATTCAATGCACCTTCACCGAAATATTACCAACTTAAAAACATTCAGCCATGAAAAACCTTTTTTATTATAACTGCGGGAATATATATCTTATATGAAATATGTCAGGGAGTTAGAGGATGTAGGTTATGTTCTCAGTTTTATTCACCTAAATAAAACCAAGAAAATCATTTTTGTTTCAAAAAAGTGTGGAGCTTTGTATATCTCATGTGCTTTGTACGAGTTTATATATAAATTGTTTCTCATTTCAGTACCAGAGTAAGAATTTTTCATTCTTATTCGAAAAACAAACCAAACGCATATTTTCTTAGACATGAAAGAAATTGTTTTATAGGACACGGGTATCAAGTTGAAGTTGCAAAGCGATGGCTTCCAACGGGAGTATTTTCACCATTTCAGCATTAGTACTTGAATATGCCAAGACAATACTTTTAAAAGATATTTCTTCTTGGGAGGGCAGATTTACGTAGACGCAAATAGCCAATGCCAGGTTGTCCCAGTGGGCATTGCCTACGCGAATGTATCCTATTTATTATCTGGGGTTTGCTCAATTTTTCTCTCTGCTATGTTGCATTACGTGTGTTATCTTCTTTACGCTGTCCGAGAAAAGAAAAAGACATTTTTTTTCTAAACTTTTTTCCCGTATTTTACGGAATTCCCTTGGTGCATACCGTAAATAAATCGATGTTAGCCTCTATTATCACTAACCTGATCTACTTTCCACGTGGAGAACCAACTGCTTCGATTCGAAAGGAAGTATTTCATGGACATGCAATATATGTCCAAATTCTGTTTTTATTCTTTTTTACATTCTTTTTATCGTTTTTTACACCCTATATTGAGTAATTACTTTTTTATGAGCGTTTATTTGAAAATTAATATATTATGCATTTAAATCGATATCTAGATTTCTGATAACTCACTGACGCACACGACCTTTATGGATTCAATATCTGGTGATCTCTTGTTTGTTGTAAGGCAAATTGCCCAAATGGTGGCAATAAATTATACCTTATATTGTTTGCATTGAATAGTGAACTCTTGAGATTTTTTTTCCTCATGGATTTTTATTTAAGGGTGTTCTGGAACTCCAATGACAAACTTCTGGAAGGTATCTGATCCTACACGTCAAGACAAATAACTTCCGCAATGGAGACTTAGGTCGATATATGATTTAGTCGGACACCTCGTTAGCAACGTAAAACCGACTACCACGCAACGGTAAATCCAGGGCTGTGGACGGCCGTAGTTGACCTGTGGTATGGCGAGCACGCTCTCAATCCCCCTGGATTACTTCGTCTGAGGCCACCTGAAATTATCAGTCTACGACGCAACATCGGGAAAAACTTGTCAGGGATTCTTGATGCTGCTGACACTAATTGTCTGTTATACTACAGTACCCTTGTATGTCACTTTGAGCAACTACTTTCAGTGCCCTCATAAACTGGTGCATTGACATGCTATATATATATTGTCCCTGCTGCTTTTTTTTTTTACTTTGTTTTCCGATTAATTAAATGTATTTCAAAGAAGGCTCCCCCCCATCGCAAAAGTCATTTGCCTTGACTTGTATGATTATCTCTAGACGTTTGTTGGTGGAGTTCTGGAACACGCTGTATAAACACAGAGAGAGAAAGAGGGAGCAGCCAATTAAATTTAAATTCAAAATTGGCCCAGAAATGCACATTAAAAATCATAAAAACTTATGAGTAAATAAAGGTTTATAGAGTGTATGGCAGCATGTCTAGCAAGTGGCCATAGTGACGGACTCGCATCGCGAGGATCCGGATTCAAACCCCATCCTCGCAGCAGTGGTGGTCGGCTGAAGTTGGTTTTCTGCGGTTCCCAACTTTGAGGCACGAATGCGAGCCGATCTCCCCGTTAAAAATTCTTGCCACATAGAGCAACAGGCCCAAAACGGTAAAACTATGAGGTGAGAAAAAAACTCAGTTTAAAACAATTGGTTGCAGATGGCAGCATTATACATAACAAGCATTACATAGAAACAAACGTCACGGAAGGTTCACTATACGTACACACATTTCAACATGTGCCAATTCGTTAGAAGTTCCGTACAGGAATATGGACGAGGTGCATGTTTGGTTTAGTAATAGTAGTAGCATGTGTAGCACAGCTGTTTCTTTGAGAAGTATGTGTATCTGAATTGTTCAGGGTTCATTATTATGGCACAAACGAGTGACGTTAACTTACCTATGGTATGGAGAAAAACATTGGACAAGTACGCAGTTCTTATCACACTTCGACATTTGATCATCAATTATATTTGCTGAGAATAGGGATATCACAAATGGGGGACTCATAAGTCATCATAGGTGTATAGGCAAAATAAAAGTTTTGGTGCCGAATTATCAGCCTAAAAGTTGGTCTATACATTGATATTTGGGTTGAAATTTCTCGGCAAAAGGCAGATGACAACCATCAGATCCGTTTTGCTACCGTGGAACGTTTTTCATTTCAAAAATGAATGCTATGATTTCTCTAAAATCTATGTGAGAAAAGTAGAGGTGGGGGGGGGGGGGGGTCCATGCTGAGCACTGACAGTGAGTACTTCGATCGTTTCTAATACTGGCCCTAGAAATAACTAATTATACTAGATCTTTTGGCTGAGAAATGAATGGGGGAAGTACGCAAAACTATTTCAGAGACAAATAATTCTGACAAATTGATTCATTCATAAAAATGACCAAATAATCCTTACTATCTTGTCATTGGAAGAAAATCTTGAGAAAAATATATTGGTTTTCATATTGACACTTTTATATGTTATCTGTTGTTTTCCAATATGTCTCTCCTCTTTTTTATACATGACAAGATTGTTACATTCTTTGATAAAGAATATTGCTAAAATTTATAAAATTCAACGTTTCAAAACTGGTTCCTATTTCCCGATTTCAGTGTTCAATGTCAGTGCATGAAGACGTTTTTCGTAGATGCGACTCTTACGGAACCCAGTGACCACACATAAATTTTAAAATTGAATATTTCAAAAACTTTTTTGACTTAACAATAGAACGACGGAAGCGGTCATTTTGACCACAAAGTTACTTTGACATGCGATTGTACCCAAACGAACTATCTCAGGACATTAGAATTTCATGACTTTTCTCATCTTGTTAAGCCTCTCAAACTTCTGAAATTTAAATGTTCTAGGTTTCTTAGTTTATTGGTAAAATGAGGTTCTAAGTAGAACGACGGAACTATGGATGTAGTTAACTAATATGATAGCAAAACATGCTGAAATGGACAGCCTTCTCTTATCTGAACATAAATATTGAGGGAACAGATGCTCTATGCTGCTTGGTATTTGCTTTTCTCCAGTACACATTTTCTACCATTCAAAGGTTAACTTTTGAAGAAGTTCGTCTTCGTGCTTTATTCAATTTATTAAGCGTGTTTTGTGGATGTGTGTACTTCTACTACATCGCATTGGCTGGTACAATGTTGTGCGACAAAAACAATGTCAGGTTTTCACGATTTTTCCAATCTACGAGGTTCCAGCTAATGTAACCCTTGAGGTGACTTTTACCCCATTGTTTTTCCTCACACCAAAAATTCACTATAGAAGTTCCGGGGGCCCCACCGAAGAACCCAACGTAAGGGGGGCGGGCTTGGCCGATGATGTTGGAAGAATTGTAGTACCCTATATCATGCTTTCGACGGAGTAAAAATATAATTCTACATTTGGTAATCAGAGAAAATCTAGGTCTTGAATACCACGAACACACGAAATTGAAATCATCAGGTAGAAACAGTATCATTCTCGAAAAAATTACACAGAACATTATTTTTCTCAAAAACAGCTACGAAAAGTATTATCGCAGATATTACATGCTAAATGAATCGATTTTTGATAATTCATTCCCAAAACGGATGCCGACAGCGACGCTTGCAAAAGCTTTTTTGCTCCCATTTCACTGTCTGGGTCAAATAGACAGGCTAAGCTGTCTCTCATTTTACTATTATTATTATTATTATTATTCCCATTACTTTCTAGAATAAATTCCATTTTCTACAACTTTCGTAAATGCCAGAAAATAGGATTTTAATAAATAAGTATTTTTATTTTATTTTATGTGTGAGAAAAAAATTCTCACCTTACTTTTCTGACTATATTTAGAATGATGACAAAGAATATGGTTGGACATTTTGTTTTTGTAAAAAATGGCAGCATCATTACGTTGGCATAGAGTAGAAGGATATAACTTGTCAAATTAATGGTGCATGAAGAGCAAGCGCATGAAAAAAAAAATATGGTATTCCACTTTATTTTGGCCTTTTTTAAGGGGGAAAAAGAATAAAACATTCAACTTTAACCATCTCGCAAAGGGTATCCTTCAAGGGTCTGCCTGCCACCTATCTTCTTATTCTTATTCTCCCAATTTTTTCTTTTCTGTAGCTATTCTTTCTCTTGAGAACAGTCTAACCGCGGTTAGATCTCTTTGTTTTTTCATTCCTGACAGATGATATCCTTAAAAAAAAGACGGTAAAAAAAAAGGAACATACAGAAAAAAAATGTTTTAGGATCTAAAGTAGAAAAGCATTAAACGTCAGAAATGTAAAAACAACGCATTAACTCTTCTGGTGAATTCTTGCAGAAGAATTTTATGTATTTTTTATTCCTTCTTATATTTTTATGTATTCCATTTCAGTCACATTGTTGCTTTTTCGTGAAATAAAACCTCTTAGGTATGAAATATCGTACGCAGCGGTGGAATATCTGATATGTAAAGACTGATACGGCGTATCAGAGTATCAGACGTTTATTTATTCTGGAACGAAGCATTAAGCTTTTCAATAGAAGTGATTTTAGCGGGAAAATGGTAGAGATACGTTTTTACGATTCTAACTTTCCCCAATAACTTAATATCTGTAATAACTTTATTTTTATAGGGTGTACAGAAACGCTAAAACTTTCTTTACTTGCCTATAAGAGGAATAGGGATTTAGTTTGACGTTGCGAGACAAGTGTCTCAAAGTTTTACTTTATTTTTGTTCGTGGCCGCAAGAAGAAATTGGTCATCTCAAAGTCAGTAAAATGGCGTCAAACCGCAAGGAAGCATTTGTTTTTTTCCTTTTGCAGCAGACTACTGAACGTGTTGGAAAAGTTACCGTCGCTGAATTTGGTGACCTTTTGAATCTGATGACAGAGCTATTAATCCTCGGAGAAATAAAAAAAACTAAAAATGTGCAGGCCAATGTATTTCCCTTGCACTTCCCATGAAAAGATTTGACTTAACAGTCCAGAAAATTTCCACATTTTATAAAAATAGTGTTCAAATACATGTCATTTGACTACCACTTTACAAATCTGATGATAAATGTGCCAATGTTGTGGGCGAATGTAACAAGGTTAGAGTCTAAACGAAGAGGAAAGACACCACTCGCGTGGAAGAAGATAGAATATTGCATTTAATGGGATTGAATACTTTTCCCCATTTCATTTTCAATAAGTTGCAACCCGTTGCATTGGGACAAAATTACTTTCGTCGGGTATTTGGCGCGTAACTGACCGGATCAACGTCACTGGAACGTCACAAAACTTCAAAACGTTATAACTCCCGAAACATTTGCCTCATTTTAATACAGAAGCACTTTTCCATATTCGTTTTTGTAAAGGAATAACGTGGTGTGGTTTTTGGGTGATAGTATACACCCCGTATTACACACAAGGTAAGGGTCCACAAGGTGACTTCCTCAAAAAAATTATGAGAAATTTATCTCACTCAGAAACACATAAAAGAATAAAAAATAGCTATTAAGTGCAATTATTGTAGCAGCAAAAAAGTATTAAAAATGAGAACAGTTGGTTATTCATCACCTCTCTTCTTCTTGACGGTATTTATAAAAATATTCTTTTCACTGTCTTTACACGCTTCAGTTTTATATTTTTCCTTTTTTCTGTGCTGTACCTGATCATGTGTTGTTTGAATGACGTCGCACTAGGGTTGCCGGGTTTTAAATTCATCATTGGCCTCTAACGGCGTTCAAAATGTTACATATTTACGAAAAAAGTTAAGAGCGACCCCCATATAAATATTCCGCTGGAATTTTTTTATATTTCTTCACGTATTTAAATGAGTAGAATTAGTGGGGTAATTTTCGATGCCCCTTTTAGACGCCTTATTTGCCAGTCATTTCCAAAAAGTTTATCTGCTAGCTTCAGCAAAACCTAGAGTGCCGTGAGATCGCTAATAAGCACTGCGAGATACTTTGACAACGAACGTATTCCTTTATAGGTGTCCTTATTATTCCTGATCAATAAGCTTTTGCACTTCGTGCCATCGAAGTCCCTTGAGATCGTGGGATATTTTGAGTTATGATCTCATTCTGAAAGAAGCTTTGAACGTTAAAGTTATCGAAATTGTTGCCATATTCTTCAAATAATTTATATATGTATATAGTCCTTGAGAAAGGAGGTATTTCTGAAGGGGGAACCAACCATTCCCCACATTGTCCCAAAAGCAATAAATGTTTCTGATGATGGTAAGCCGAAGGTGGGTTATTTTACCGTCCGTTCCTCCGACATCTTTTACAAAACAAGTTTTGGAAGTCCAAATGCATGAGAAAAATAGCAAAATATTGAGAAAAAAATGAAAACATCCGCATAAAAGGATGATGAACAATGATGATCTACTAGCATGACAAAAAACGTGGGTGAAAAATATACCCCACGAATGAAGATGGAAAAACGTTGCCACTCGAGAAATCCAAAAAACTTTAAGAAAATCATTTGCATTGTTACATGTTGTTTTTTTTTTAATGCTTGAAAGTTGTCCAAAGAAAAAAAAAAAAATTGAAAATTATAATATTAATACAATAAAACCGGTCTTAAACAGAACCTGCATTAAGCGGGAAAACTCTCTCCAACGGAAAAATTTCGTGGTCCCGTGATTTCAATGGAAAAAACCTGGAATAAACCAACCTTAAAAAGCCTGGGTTAAACAGAACGTGTCTAACGCGGAAACGGAAAGAAAAATTGCGCCCTTTAACTAAAAATTTCATACAAACACATACGAGTGTTCGGCGACCAATAGACCAAAGGATCAAACAAAATGTTAAAATGCTCCACCGAAATTTTTTACACAATCTATGGTTATGAGTTCTACATCATCCACCCTTCGGTTTTGTGTCAAAAAAAAACCATATTAAATAAATTTTTGCAACATATTTTTCCCGGACAATTGGTACCGTCACGATTAACAAATGTTATTTTGATTTCAGAGGATATGGGTTTGGGAGTTGGAGAAGTTTCGGGGTTTAGTTAAGGTGAATGTACACATATTAGGATGGAGGTATGTTTTAAAAGCAATTGTGCCCCCCCCCCCATGCCATCTCATCTGTTAACTTACACTTGTCATATTAAATATACAGGATACAAAAAGAAAAATAAATTAGAATCTTATTGTGAAATAAAAGAATCCGTCAGAGCGAGTCATCTCTCGCTTAACACCTTATTGGTGAGCAAATGGGTTTGATAACTTGCGGACTTGAAGCCAGCATCAGTTTTATTGGGTTGAGTTCACTCGCTCCGGTGGATTTAATGAAAAAATACAGAATAGAAATATTCTGTGTGGGGGGGGGGGATATATACAATATTATATTAGGGATCACCCGTGCCATCTCGCTTGCCACTTTATTCGGTGAGCAACATGAATACGACAATATGAGTACGCACGTGTGTTGTGGACATGAAAACATGAAATGCATGAAGAACTTGAATAAAGGAAAGATAAACACAAATACATTCATATACATAATTGTATATACTACATATAACTGCCAGACCGAGTCGTCTCGCTGTAAACCTATTACGGTGAGCAATGTAGGATTAGTTTAAATGGGGGATTTTGTCTGGAGATAGCCTTAGCTAAGGATTAGCTTCGGTCTTGCTGTGTTGGTTGACTTGCTCTGGCTGGCTATATTTATTAAAGAAAAAAAATCAATATATAGAAAATAAAAACTTCATGCAATACAAAATGAAGTACAATAACAAGTACAAAATATCTAAAGTAAAATACTGGAAGCACTACTAAAGTAAAATAAATAAGTACAAAAAAGTCAAATGAATAACTGCAAAAACAATTTACTGAACAGAATGATTACAATATAGCCCGTGAAGCGCAGTTCAATGTCAGAGAGTAGGTGAAGAGAAAAGACTACAGGAGTAGTTGACACCAGAGGCTAGTATTAGTTACTGATATTCCTATGGGAACTACTGTTTCCAATGCTTTTGCGAATATTTTTCTGCAGTCTTATGAAAGTTTGATTTGCGAAAAAATTAATGGTTTTAGATGTATAGATGGCGGTCATTTTTAATTTTCAGAATCTTCGGACATATTTTCAGAAGTAAAATATGTCCGAATATTCTCAATCTAAAGTAAACCAATAATGACCATATTTCGGCAGATTTCCTGAATTTGAAAATCAAAATTCACAACAAAACAGCCTTCACCGGTGTTTACGACAAAAGGAATGACGTCAAATTTACATGCGATTACAACGCTGTTAGCAAAAATGTTTTGAAAAATATAATTTTCTCTTAACTCAGTAGAATCAAAATATATTTGCAACAACACTGATGACTGCTACTGAACCACGCATGCACCTTGTCCATATTCCTCTGCGGAACTTCTAACGAAGTGGTATACACAGTGGAATGTGCGTGCACGTGTTGTGAACCTAACGTGGAGTTTGTTTCCGTGTAATACTTGTTATGTGTAGTGCTGCTATCAAATTTTCAAACTATGACTGAAGTGTGATGATTGAATAATTGTATCGTTGTAGGCCTGCTGCTCTCTGTGGCGAGACTTTTTAACGGGGAGATCGGTTCGCATTCGCGCTTCGGAGTTGGGAACCACAAACACTGATGACTATTTCGATGCAATTAACAGCTTCGAGAGAACCATAGTTGGCAACAGCTATCCTTCTTCACTTTCAAATATATACATCGGAGACAACACGTGGTATCTTTTTATGATCCAAAAAGACAAAGTTATTTCCGTATCAAGGGGTAAGCTTCTATTGCATGTGGTGTTTTACCTATTTTCTACATCTCCTGTTTATTATCCATAGTTTGATCGATGTAATACGTTTGAAATGTAATTATGATTGGATTATTTGTTTTGTCAAATTTGATTTTAGTTTGTTATACTGTTAATGTGCTACATTTTCAGAAACGCAGGGGGGGACAAGTACTTTCGTTTAAGGCTTAAGCCTAAAGTTCTTTTAGAAACGTTTCACCCAGTCTCTGTGGTTTATCCTTCGTGGAACGTTTCTTTATCTCTCTGAGATGGGAAGCTGGGTGTGTCCGGTCTTCAAAAGTTAAAGTCTCTGTGCTGTTTACCTATGCTAAAGAACTCAGAGATGACTTTGTATTTTCAGCTCGTCAATTATTTATTTTGTTTCAACTGAAATTTCAAATTGCATTTTATTGATTTCGTTTTTGCGCTGAGATATATGTTTTCAAATTCATCTTGTTCTTTTAAATGTAGCACAATATATATTGTAGCTGCCTTTGGCACTACTATTGGTATGTTATTACGTGTTTTATTTTGCGCGCACGCACACACACACACAATTCTGTTTGCCACATTTTCCAAATAATAATTCTGTATTGTAGGTCGTTTTTTTTCGAGTGTTTTTTTCTCTCTATATTTAGAATTTGATGTTCTGTTAATATAAAAAATATGAAAATCACTGGTTTAGTTTGAATATCCCGAGTCCTTATGCTTCCCTAGTCTTCTATGTTATCCCACGTAACAAGTCTTATATGATTCTCTATGTTTTGCCCGATGCTTAATATATCCCTGGACCATGTACAGTACCGCTTATTATATCCAATATAGTGCATACAATTTACTTCCATCTAGTGTATTTTCCTTTGTTTTCCAAAAAGATTTAGGAAGTTGATCTCCTCCATAAATAATCTGATAGCGGGATACTTCTTCCGGAAACTCTCCGTTTTATCAGTTTAAATAAAGATTTTCAATACATCCGCATCTATCGATTAATCGTTATTCGAACCTGTATTGTGGGATGTGGAAAGGAGGGAATTCGAAAGTATGGTAAACATCGTAGACACTGGAAACACTTGAAGTTCCTGTTTCACTGTTACAAATATTTAATGCACCTGATGCCGTAACATTTTTCGAGAGTAAGTTCAATACGTTTCATTCAAGTTATTCACGAGTTTTGGGTACTCGGAAAGTGTGAACGCATACTATTTATGTCGTATCTGATTCGCTTTCTATCGCGATATCTAAATACGAGTAAAATTTTGTAATGGGTATATTTATAAGTTTTATTCTGCCCACTCGCTGTGGTTTTAGAAAGCCAGAGTTTATATTTTTTAATTTCATGAGTTGTTTTAAATATATGGATTTCATGTGAGAGAGACAGAGAGATTCCATAATTTAATTTAGTCTATGAGAGAAGGAATCCATGTAAAATTCCACCTTTCAAATTTATTTGAATCTAAATTCAGTTTGAAAGCTGAAATACGTGGTTAAAATTTCTATGGTAGATTAATGTTTTGTGTGATTTCATATTTGGTTGATGGGAATAGTGTTTCAAAAAGGACTCCCTAACTTTGGAACAGTAACAAATAGAAAGATGAGACAGGTACTTTCAATAGGCGAGCCTGGGATATTAAATACACCCGTTTGTAAAAATTAGATACCAATTTTCACTAATAGATAGCACCAAAGTGTTGGTGCAATGACCTCTTATCAGAAGTTGAATTTTTTTTTTTCGTTAGCATGGACCCAATCATATTACAACGGATTCGAAAGTACCCTGATTTAATATTGGCACGGCACAAGCAAAAGGCGTACTTCGAAGCCACTCTGTGAACTACTTTTTTTACTTTCACTAATGCAACACACAAGTACCTCGTAAATTTTCCTTTGTGGAATTTCTAATGAATTGATAAATCCAAATACGTAACTCTCCGCTACTATTGTGAACTTTAGCCTGAGTTAGTTTTGACTGTCCATATTAAATCTCGTTTAGCACACACGAGCGTTCTAACAAAAGAGATCTGTTTCTTTTGTAGCGCATTTTTTATTAAACATTATCATGATATATTTTGCAAAGCTAATAGAATTCCATGCATGTTATGTACAACACACCGTAAATATGAAGCGCACACGTTGTCATACGCTTTCTGTGTATACTTTCGCCCGACTGTATTTCTGTTCACAGGTGTGGAGCCCTTACAAAATTAAGGATGCAAAGCTCCTCGAAAATCCACAGAGGTCACTTACCAAAGGAATAGGCCGCATTAATGAAATAGTTCGCACTAGTGGCTGGTCTTGGTGCGAGAGGCTTGAATTTCTCGGTTTGCACTCTCTGGAATGACGTAGAATCGATGAAGGCCTGAATAAGTGCTACAAACCAGTCCACCAAATGAACCTTCCTTCGAGATCATGGACAGACGAGGCAACCTACGTAGGCATCACTTCCAAATAAGAATACCAGAGGAGTTTGATTTTTCCACTGGTACAGATGTCATACGGCGAGAATCTGGAGCAGCCTGCCATGTATGAGCCACTTACGCAAGATTTGCTTCAGCTATTGTAGAATTCGGTATGGGAAGTGCTTTCCCTACAGCGCATGTCATGCTTTCTGTGTTTGTTGTTGTAAGGGAATTTCCGAATTGTCATTCTCCGCTATTAATACAAATGTTTCGACAGCTGGCTAATGCGAAGATAAAATCCAGGAAAGAAAATTCAACTCAGGGCAGTTGAATTTAATTCCTGGATTTATATTCACAACACAGCCAGCTGTCGAAATCTTCGTAGTAAAAATCTTCGTAGTTTGTGAATAAATACTGGTAAATGTTGAAGGAGCGATTGCTCTCTATGGAGAGACTTTTCGAATGGGAGCTCACCACTGCAGATCCTTCACGCTGCTCACTCGACCGCATAGCAGCATAATGTCTTCATTGCGATGGATGCGTATGTATCAAAGATGGACTGCCCAAGCTGATACAGGGAGCTGATAAGAGTTTGAAGACTCTTATTTTATGAAATGACTTTCAAAGAACCCACCACCATTACAAAAGAAATTGAAAGCGTGACTTTTTATTAATTTAAATTAGAATAATTTCTAACTAGTGTATTTAGAATTTCAGTCCTCTTCTCCTACATACTACGTATTTACGTTTCTATCAGTCACTGATGCCAAGTTATGTCATTTCAAATTTAGGGAGTCTTTCCCGAAACGCCGTGCTCTATGATTTCACTGTCTAACATTGATTAACGTAGTTTCATCCTGTTGTAATTGTTATTTGTGAAGTTAAGCTGATTTAATAATGTAAATGGGGCGTCTTCAGCCAAAGACAAGATACTAGAACAAGCGTTGTAAAGTTCCATTCGTAGTGCAAGAATATCAAGCGATTGGTTAATGGCAATTTAAATTCTGCTACGAAAGTCCGAGGTAATTCATTCACGTTTCTGAATAATTTTTTTTTATTTTAACATTGGAACGAAAAACACTTTTTCTCTCGTATGGCTGGCTCATTAAATTCTCATTACATTTCAACTTTAGAAAAAAAAGAAAAGAGGGGGAAAGTATCCCCTACGGAAATGAAACTGGATTTTTTAAGTATCGTGAATTAAAGTAGTTTTCGGCGTTTCTAACGACGCTTGTGATATTAATTTCGTAGCTGGGAGATAATCCTCACTTTCTTGCCCTTTTTCCTGTTTTTTTTCCAAGCACTTTTATTCACCAGAGGGATTTGAGAAAAATTCCAAAGAGTGAAATAGATCATGATCACAATAGAGAGAATCCTTTGAAATTCTATTTTAAAAAAGGATTTAGCATAATTGCTTTTTTTTAACATTTTTGATCCCATCTCCCAAACGTTTATATCATTTACTGCAATTAATTTCAACAAAAAACAATGATTTTTATTGCTACTTAATTCGAATTCGTTGAAATGACTTTTCTTGGAAATTAAATATTCTTTGAAACAATGGAGATAAATTAACATCGAATCGAAAAATTTATATCATGCTCAACGTTCCTAAAGTAGTAATTGAGATCAAAGTAAATTGTTTTCCCATACAGATTTTATTTTTTTTTTAGTTTTTTGTGATCATAAAATATTTTTCATTCTAATTACTTCGGTAAATAGTTAAATAATGAAACACAATTACGTAAAATTACACTGAACTACATAACATGAATTTTATAACATGAAGTGTTTTTTTTTTATACATAAAATATTTCATTTACTGAAATGAATAAAAAAACGGGAAACATATTTTGAATGCCATAAATTTTTGGAGAATTTAAGCTTTGAAATTTCGTGATAATTACGAGTAAACAGCATCTGGTTAAAAGAAAAATTAAAGACGTGGTTGTAAAAACACCAGACAGCTTCAGTTGTTTTTCTTTAATTTTTCACAAGATGGACAAAAACACTTTAAAAATACGCGATGTTTTTCAAAACTTATCAATTTCGGTAGAACATCAAAAATACCTTCCTTTATCACAAACTTTTCGCTTTTTCACCTTTTAGCTGGTTTTTTTATTTATTGAGAAAGAAAGAATGGAGCTGTCTTTTGTTTTCTTCCATCCAACACTGGAATTTCCAATAGAACCATAGTAGATACCCAAAAACGTTTTACTAGCATGTTAAAGCTATGGGTACAAGCAGTAACTTGTGATAAGTTTATAGGAAAAAAAGAGAAAGATTTTTTAATAATCATTGAAGTTTGTCCCTCTTTTTCAAAAAAGTACTTTACCAAAATCACTTGAAAGCAACAGTTACAGTGGAACCTCCTTCAACGGACACTTCCTGTTAATGGAAAACTCCCATTAACAGGCACTTTTCTGATCCCCGGTCCCGTGAACTTTAATGTATTTCAATCCCTGGCAGCGGATTGTAAAAAATCGAGCAAACTATTTTTTTTTCCAAAATCTTAATTTGTGAATCAAGAATTTATCATATTCAAAGAGAGAGAGAGAGAGAGAGAGAGAGAGAGAGAGAGAGGTGATTATGTATAATCCCAAGCTCGTATTGGTAAATATGGTGATCCGTCAATTAATTACTTAATTAACTGAACAAAACTATTGTCCAGGATGCTAATTCCTAATGGCTATGGTGGATTTGTTTACACATGTTGATACGTGTGAAGAAAGCCAACATTACGTATAATGATGTTTTGAACGTTTATTTCGTCTTCACACTCCTTTTAATTTAATTTAAGTTTTATTGCAAAATATGTGTAGCGCACGTATCATGTACGGGTAAAAATAATTAATTGGTTTAAATGAAGAGAAGAAAGATCATAAATTTTTCCATATTTATCAGATTTTATTTGGAAATTATGCATAATTGCTAGTAAAAGTGATTAAATGTAGCGAAATTTAATCAATATTTCTTTATCGAAACGATTGATGACTATGCATAACCACCGGTGGATCACTTTTACACACGGTAACGTATAGGAACCAATTGCAACCGAATACAAATGTCGTATAAACGAGGTTCTACTTTATATCGTACCTCCCCAATAGCGGACAATCCCCGTTAGTGGTGAAAAGGTTTGTTCCCGTGGGTGTCCGTTATCGAGAGATTCTACTATACTATTACGCTGTTCATTGACTGTGTTCAGAAATCATCATCATTTTAATAGTAAAGCAGCAAAATAACGATTTTTCGTCGAACCCTGTTTTGAAGTGATACGTTTTTCTTTAATTGTCGGGTTTTGATGTTTAGGGTATGTAGGATAATAAAATAGCCGGTACCCATGCAGTATTCTTGGGCAACTCTTAGAATTCAAGATGGTGGCCATACATAAATAAAATAGTTAGGTTCTATCTATTTCGTCTTAAACATATTTTCCTCGTATATTTAATGCTAATAAATATACGAGGTTATATTTATTAGCAATAAATGTACGAGACCGGAAAGTAAATATTGGATCCGAAACTAAATATTTTTGTGCTTAGCGAGGCTGCCACATTCAATTATTCAACTGCGAACATAAACTGCGTACCCTTGATTGGTCCTATCTTTATCGCGACAAAAATGTAAACATGCTATAATCAGTTTTTGTCCATGAGCTGAGAATTATACACTAACTACTTCCCATTAATTTGATATCGTTCTAACAGGAGATGCAGAAAACCACGGATGACTACATGATATTCAGTCTAATATAAATAAGAGGAGAAGACTTTTCTCCAAGTTCATTACACCACACTCCGTCGATGACTGGAATACCACGCCCATTAACTCGTGGTACATTAGTATACCACTTTTATTTTTCAAAAACTTGTTCTTGACTTCTAGAGCTTAGTTAGAACTGAAACGAGCTACTAAAAAATGTATATGATAATATATTTCATTTTTCCATAATGTGGTACTGAAACGGCTAACAATGAGACTAAACTAGTCAGAAATTAGGGAAAAAAAGCATCAACCCAGTCATTAAATATATCTTTATGATACAGTACAATAATTTTGATACGAAGAAATCAGATAAAGTAATCTATTATTTGATATGAATTATTTGATAATACCGCTGTGGTGGTCGAGTGGTTATAGTGACGGACTCGCGATGCGAGGATCCGGGTTCGAACCCCACAGTGGTGGTCGGCTGAAGTTGGTTTACTGTGGTTCCCAACTTCAAGGCGCAAATGCGAGCCGATCTTCCCTTTAAAAAGTCTCGCCACAGAGAGCAACAGTCCTACAACGATAAATCATTCAATCATAACACTTCACTCATAGTTAGAAAAACTGGTGGCAGATGGCGGCACTACACATAACAAGCATTGCAGAGAAACAAAAAACTTCACGTAGTTTTCACTACACGTACACGCATATTCCCGCATGTACCGATTCGTTGGGGGTTCCGCGGGGTGCATGTGTGGTGTAGCATTTCCATTTCATTTCATTCCCTGCACCGCCCAGGCTCTATCGACCATTGTCAATTTTAGCCATTGCCCGGATGAGGGGCTGGATGTGTGGTGTAGCAGTAATAAGTAGGGCCTCCAAAAAATGGCTCGGCGATCCATGATGTTCTTAAGTCAGCCACCCGGTTGGGCAATTTGCCTGTTGTGGCGTTGTATTTGTATTCTAAGTTTTTAGGTATTGAACAGCATTGAGACAAGCGTGCTTAGGAAAATTTAAAGATTGCATGAACACACACCTTTCCAAGTTTTGAACAAAACAACCTCGTGCGTACATGTATCTCTCGAGATTTGAATATTTGATGTACAATATTATGTTCAATTTCAGAAATGAGTTCTCAAGGAAACACTATGCAAAATAGTATCGTAAACAAATTGTTTTTTCCTGATATTCTATCAAATATTCAATATGCATATTGAAATGATGAAAATGTCTCAAAAATACACACACACACACATATATTTTTTTATTTAAAATAAAAAGAATGACATATTTCTACCCAAGAGAATAAGAACGCACTTTCAAAATGATATTTAATCATAAATAAAAAAAAAAGCGCGAACGTCACATTTCCCCACGGGAAATGAACGATTTGAAACGTTTTCCATTTTTGTCAATTGCGCAAAACCGTATGAAAACGTCGAAAGAATTGATATTTTGAATGATACGTTATACATACGGCTGCAGTATTTTTGATTCCCGAGAGAAATATGTTCGGAATTTTGTGAAACGATAAAAATCAAAGTTAATTAAAACCCAACAGACATGGCGAAAGCTAAGGTTTAGGAGATTAAGAAACATTAAAAATAAGCGTTCATATATACATACGCCTATATTTTATGTTCGTAATGATTTGAAATACGGTTAGATATGAGCTAAATTATGAATACAAATATTACACATGCCTGACACAAAATTTTAAATCCATACTAAAATACAAAAATGCAGCTGCAATTATACCATTAGATCGAAACAAATACAGTAAAACAACTGGGAATAAAAGTATTAAGTACTCTTATACAGTTTCAGTTGCTGGAATTCAATTATTATTATACGAAATGCATTTGAATTCAAGGAAACAGAGTAATTGAATATTCACAATTCACATGAGTGTAAACATATATCCTAGAGTGTTTCATAAATTCCATCAAATTTATTCTTTATTTTTTATCTCCATTTATTCAAAATATTTTGATTGTTAAATAACTCATATCAACCCTTCAGTTCATAGGTGAGAGAATGTTCAGTAAGTATACGGGTTGGGCCTCGCAGACCCAAAATACTAAATATATATGTTACTGTAAATGTGATAAATAATGCATAATAGCCGAGCACTTTGTAAGTAGGGAATATTTCTCTAAATTTATCATTTTTACCGGAGATTATGCATAGCTCCCAAGTGTCGTTTGGTTGGAAAATTTAACAAGTACTGCAAAAAAAAAAATACACTTTTTACCTGTGATTGGGAATAATAACCAAGCGTCGGTTCGCTGGTAAACATGATAGATCGTACTATATATATATGAAACACTATACATGACAATTCATATATGTTTGCTCCATTTTACCGATTGTGAAATTTGTTATAATCATATCGGGGTTCGACTATATTCATCACAGATACTAGACTGATTTGTATCAAATTTACCAACGACGCTTGTGTATTAGGGGTCGTTCAAGTATTACGTAAGCAAATTTTTAGCCATTTTTGACCCCCTCTCCCCCCTTGTCAGCAAAATTTCGTCATCAGCTCTGCCCCTCTGAATCCTAACTCATATTTCCATAAAGGGTGGTTGATGACGTAAGCATTATCCAAATCCCCCCCCCCTTGTCATCAAAAGTCAGCAAATCGGAAACCCCCCCCCCATCGGTGATGACGTAACACTTGAACGGCCCCTTATGAATAATTTCCGTTAAAAAGCATTCATTTAGCATTTATCGAACTTACCAACAACACTTATGTATTATGCATATTCGCCGCTAATAGTGCTAAATTTATTTGTTTTACTTACCAAGACGATTGTTTAGTAAGCATATATAATAATATCACATTTACCGTAATATGTGGAGAAGGGAATGCGTGTTATTGAAAATTGGAAACTTTATGATTAGTTTAAATTCATATTTGATGTTTAAAAGAGAGATTTCAGAAATATTTGACTTATGTGAAATAGACAGGATGTAATTTTTAAATTAATATATTTTTTTAAGTAGAATAATATAAATGTGAAATGGACATGCTAATCTCGATTAACCACTTGCCTGATGGGTTTTTGAATTTTTTCTGCACATTAAATGTCAGGTTTTTTCAATATATTCATATATCTGTGACTAGGAATAATAGACAATTACAGAAAATCATACTTAATTTTTTTAATTTAAAAATTGTAAAATTTTGATTCAGTTACTACCTTTTTATGAAATTAAAGTTTTTTTGAAAAGTTCTTATTTGAATTTTTGCATGGGATACAAATAATATAGTTTCAAATAGGTTATGTAACTGAGCTGGCTGATATGTAATTAGATTATAAGATTATGTATTTAGACATCATTATACTACTGTATTACACAAAGCCATATCGCTTACTCACATTTAGTTAAATGTGTCCTTTTCGTTAGCGCCCTCTAGGGGCAAAGATTACGAAGGGCGGGTAGCAGCGGAAGCTCGTTTTTCACACAGGCAATTGGTTAACCGTTCATGTGCATACGTTTTATTCAGAATTTCTTCTTAAAAGATACTATGAGCTTTGACTTCTAATGGTAATCTCAAATTCCAATAAAAATGTTTAGAAAAACTTCGCATCTCGTGATAAATGCTTTAAACGCGGACGATAATGATAGTTCAAAAGAACATTACGTCCATCATAATGTGTTCCCCAATAACTCAAATATATATCAAAAATTCTCGATCGTCATTATTGACTATAATTCATACTTCAATATTTTCTTTTTCTTACTGGATTCTTGTACGTGTTTATTTCTATATCTAATTTTTTATTCTTTCGTAGCAATTCTACTCCGCTATTCCTCTTAAAAATACTCAAATTTTCGAGTCTTTATCTTTGAAAAATGTATTCGTTTGGCTGTCAGAAACCTGCAGAAAATAAATAAATCATGACGATGATGCTCTTTATTTTTTTCGCTTTGTAAGGAAATGAGGTTAAAGTTTTTAAATTTTGACGTATGTATTTTCTAATAACTAGTCTAGAAATTCGTAGTAAAAAAAAGAAATCCAATGACACTGTACTTTTTTTAAATTTAATTCACAATTGTGTGCATGGATGACCAACGTTATTTAACCAAATTTTACATTTGTGAGTCACATAAAAGCCAATTAAATTCTTCGTGGTGGGTGGGGGCGTTAATGTATTTTCAGTTCATGAATTCCAAGGTTGATTCAAAAACTGAAGCAAAATATGAGTCAATTGTCAGTGTGAAAAAAACTTGAAACTCAGCTGTGACAATGTCAGCTATTTTGAATCATTGAATAGAACAATCATACAGGGAAACAGAAAAATTCACACATCTTTCAAAAAAAAATTACACCTATCTCTTTTCTTTAGAGATATTTACCCCATGACATTTGAACTTTATTTTAACAAGATATGAATGATTAAAATAATTTATTTTCCTACGTGACATTGTGAACAAACTGTCGAAAGACTACAGAAATAGTTGTAATCAAAAACAGGGCAAGAATCAAGAATTTTGGTTTAAAGGTTTTTACACAGTATCGTCATGTCAGTGTTTTTCGGGCTATTGAGAATGCTCAGCAATATTGCGTTAGTGAAACGTTAAGTAAAAACTCCAGTCTAACGCGGCATCTATAATTCCTATTCTATTTTCTAAGCATTTACGTTATTTTTGTTTTCCCCCATGAAGGTTACCGTCAAGGTCCATGGACTCCAATCCGGGAAGAGAATATCGAAAACAAGTTTTTTACCAGCACGGGACAACCACCGATAGATGTCATCTTCATTTCCTACCTAAATTCACTGGTGGAAACTGCCGTATGGCAGTGGTTCTCAAACGTTTGTCATCCGTGGCTAACTTGCCCAATTCATGGATCATCTGTGGATCCGCAGAATAGTTTGGTAGATATTTCCGCATATGAAAGAAACACTTCAAAGCATAAATCAGCACAAAAATCAATATTTTAACCTCGGAAAATTATATCGGGAATCTCTAGCATCGATATCTCAGAAAGTTTTTTTTGAAATCCAACGAAATAAGTTTCTTCCGGCCCCATAGTGTGTGAGAGGCACAAGCTTTTCTTTATTTCTCTCAATTAGTTTCTTAATAGGATGACATTGTTACAGCTAATTTTTTGATTTTCCCATGTTATTTTTCCTATTTTTCTTGAATTCTAGAATCAAGTCAACCGTTGAATTTTTGTTATATTCATAAACATGTGATTTATATTTGTTAAATATTTTCAGTTAAACTACCGTTCTTACAAATACAGAAATACACCGAAATTTCGCGATAGGTTGGACTGACAACAACTGCTTTAGTCGGGGTATAATTTCCCCTAGAAATGCAAATAAATATTTGTTAATTGGAACAAAATATTGACTTTCTTTTACTATCACTGTAATGCTACGGTACTGTTCTACGGCTTCATAAAATCAAACTTGTGCTGTGTGGCTGCAATCTGCACCGGTATAAAAGACTATATTCTTCTAAGATCTGCGTAAATGAAAGTCTCGTGCGTTATAAACGCTTTAAATGTTTTGGTACTACCTTAGCCTATCGAAAGAAATAAGCGGCTTGTATTTGAAGACACAGAAACACCTTTCAGCCATCAGTTGAAATTAACTGAGAGTTAAAAATCAGGTGGATTGTAATCAAAGAGATCACATTAAACGCGGTTTTTTAATGTTGTGTTGGACTTCAATTGATTGTGACCTTCTTTGTAAAAATGGCATGTACCAAACAAGCCTTGAAATTCAGTTTTTTAAATCCCGACAAGTTTTCATCGTTGTATAGTGTAGCCTCTCAAAAATCAGTATAGTTTCATCACATATCACGTTCCGATAGAATTAAACTATTCTTTAATTGCTTATCACTTAATATTCTCTACTATCTTGACAATAACCCAGTGATTGCGATCGAATTTCAGAAAAGTGCATTTTTCACAAAGAACCATGTAACTCCGAAATCGCGCAACTATGAAAAATTCATTATAAAAATTGTGAACTTAAAAACATAGATCAGTCTATTATTTGTGTTGAGAAGTGAACAAAGAAATATTTTCGTTAATTGAACCAAAGTCTGTGTTTACGTATCGCGCGCGGATAGAAAATAATTTCCAAATGATGTTTACCTCAGATTTTATAATTTTTAAAAATTTCGTTACTTAAGCTAATCAACATTATAATAGGAAAGTTTCAAATATCAGTGTAGTTCTTTTTACGTCCACAATTTGTTCTGATTTGTGAACTTTAATTGACTCTCGTTAATAAGTTTCTTATTCTTCCCGTATTTCGCTGTAGATGATTCTTTTGTCAGAGTTACAGTTGACGATTCTGAGAAATCTAACGGGGTGTTTTTTTCGAAATTATTTTCTGAAACAATTCCTTCGGTATCATATTCTATTAAAGGGATTAAAAAATCAAAGATGGTAAATATACCAAGAGAATCGATCTAATAACCGAATTTGAAATTAAATGTAAATATTTTTCTTTTTTTTCGGGGAATTTTCTTCTAAAGCTTTCAGCATAGAAATTAGTTCGTTTAATTAAGTAAAAATCACATCGCTTTCTTCTTAAGTAAAATATAAAATTTTTGTGAAAATATACCCAAGACCTTTGTTCCTAGGTATTAGCGGAAAGTGAAAACATAGCGATCCGCCTCGAGTGATACCCACTATCGCTTGTTGATTCTGAAAACACAAATTTTCCTAATTAGCCGATGTTTTCTTTTAAAATAATTGGATGCATATTATGGAAGGAACTGACACTAGCGAACTCAGCTTTAAAAAGTTTGTTACCCGAAAAATGAAATAATTAATATCCAGCCATGCCCAAGGATTAGGGATTCATAAACTGAATGACTAACCGATATGGCAAAAAAAAAAACCCCGATTTTTAGTGATTATATTAAAACTTTATTAAAATGATTTTTGGTCGTAAAAGTCAATATTTAATGTAATTGTTTTAACCCTAGATTACAATTATGGGTGAGGTTGCAACCTACGAAATCGTCAAAAGTATACAGGGTGATTCAGAAAAGATGGGAAAAACTTTAAGAGGTGATAGTACACACCAGTACAAACAACTGTCATCAAAGAATGCAGGAATGCAATTGCCCCCCCCTCCCACCTCAAGTGAATCCATGGGCGCTAATGTTAAATCTGCAGCTTCTATCGCCCCCCCCCCCCCGGACCATTACATCACCCACCGGGGGCGATATTTCCCACTCTGGGAAACAATGTGTTAGAGTTAGACCATTCATTCTTTGATGACAGTTTTTTGTATTGGTGTGTACTATCACCTCTTAAAATTTTTCTCATCTTTTCTGAATCACCTTGTATATACCATTAAACAGCAGTGCAATACAGGGAGTAGTCATTCCACCTAATCTTCCTTCAAACGATGTACTCCAGAAGTCTTGAACTCATGACCCGCGAACCACATTTGGCCGACTTAGCTTTTTGTCGTTGCCCGCCGATCATTTACAGAAAATGGTTAAAAACATTGGAAACTATTAATTGTAGAATGAAAATGAAAAATAGTTTTAGAATAAATTGAGAAAACTCAGAATTAACGAAAAAAATAATTCCAAAATTAGTGAAAATTCAAAATCACTGAAACAAATATTTCCAGAAACAATTTTTGAATTTTTCTAAGAAATAATTTATAATGTTTATAATGTTATAAATAACATATCTGAGAGAGAGAGAGAAGTTCAAAAGAATTAGATGTTCATTTTTTTTTGCATGTCTTTCTTTGTAGTTAATGCAAATTTTCAATTAATTAGTATATACTAATTAACTTAATTTAATTATTTCACTTAATCAATATAAATTAATCAACTTTTTTAAATTAAAATAATTAGTTGTTATGATTTTGAAAATCCCCATACATCATGTTACATAAAATATTTGTAGAAAAATCTTTATTTTCTATCTTTAATAAATTTATTTCTGTTCATGGTCATGAAAAAGTAAAATTCCAGATCAAGAATTATGATAAAGTTTCCAAAATTTTCATTTTCGAAAAAATGATAAAAAATCTTTTTTCCCATACAAATTCAAAAAACAAAAACTATGACAATCATTGCGTCTTTCAATTTTCAAAAATGCTCATTGTTTTACAAATGTTTGAATGAAAATTAATTGGAGAAAACATTGAAGAAAAAGCGTTGCGAAAATACAACGTCACTTAAAAATAGACTATCGGTCAAAACTAAGACGACTTCATATACTATTAAGGAGTATTAAGGAGTTCTAGTCAAAAATCCCACGATTGAAGTGTTGGGTTTTGTTGCGAATAAACACTCGAAAATGCATTCTATGGTAGTACAAACAACGAAACTTCAGAAGAGATGCTAACAACTCCAGGAATTCGGCATCTGCCTCTCCTTATATCAATAACCTCTCTACAACGATATTTTTTCTTGGTCCGCAGAGTATTGTTACATCAAGGTCTCACTGTATACGAAACTAGCTATAACGCCCGATGCTACCCTGGTTTACTCAATGTACTGGGAGCATTGATGAAGTGATAAACTATTGTAAAGGCATACACATGTCTGAAACGCATTGCTTGGGAACCACGTTAACCAAAGTAAACATTCGGAAATTCATTGTAGAGGTCCAGAAACCATTATTGCCCCACAGTTTTTTGCCCATTTCGGGTACTTACCCAGCTCTGGTGGATTTTAAAAGTAGCTTATCGTTCTCCATCCGGGTCTTGTTTGGTGCATATGCAAAATTTGGCGACGATCCATCTAAAATTGTAGATTTGTGTAGAGAACACACACTCACACACACACATAAATAGACAGAAAATCAATTTGATATATTATAGATAAGATAAATTTACTTAACAGCTGAAATGGAATGTAAAAAAAGAAAACTTGTAGGGTTGAACTTCCACCCATGACAGTGTTATGGGATCTAGTAGAGCATGATGGCATCCAAGCGTTAAAGACGTACTTTATTTATTAAAGAATACTAAATTTATCGTGCAAATGAGAAATCCATGTAACGTCTTTGTGAACGTTCGAAGAAATAATTTCATCTGAAATACTGATTATGACTGATACGAGGAATGTGAATTATGCAAGTAATGTTTTCGTGAATGCGAGAAATATTCATTGAGAATTTTACTGATGAGCAAGATAGAGAATAAAAACACGGCGAAAACTTCCACGTTCTGGCTTCCTATACCAGCATATCCGTATCATGTTTCCGTTTCCTTTAGTGCTTGTGTATCCGTGTCAGGTTCCTATTTATTTTCCACCAAGGGGACATAAATTTCCACAGTTGGCTTGATTTTTTTTTCCTGTTTTCTTTTCTTAAGAGCTTTTCTCTGTTATGATTCGTTCGAATAACTAAATGGACAAAATTTATTCCCTCGTGTTTGCTTATAGGGAAAAAACAGTGGAGGCATTATATTATGAGGTCGTCTTGATCAATGATATCGAATTATCGATTTTTCATCCTTTCCGTCTTGAAGACGGAAGAACGGGGAATTCGGATTATTATTATTCTTTTTTTTCCCGTTGTTGTTATTAAAGGTGATATGGCATTCGAATAATAGGATTGGGAATGCTTTTATACGACAAACGTCAACCGTTTTAGTCAATCATAAAAGTCGACGATGATAAACGTTTTTCAATGCGATTAACTAGTACCCAGCGGTTTCCAAATATTTTCGGTCGTGGACCCTATAGGTAATCTTGGTGTATGTCATGGACCTCAATTTATAGCAGCAAAAACTACAGCCATCTATCCGCGAGAATATGATCGAGATGGATGATGGGGGTCATTTCTGTGTCATTTCCCAAAAAATTGAGTTGTTTGCATTATGTTATTCGTTCGTCAAAATTATGGAAGGTGACAAAATTTCGTCCACCTCTTTCGGTTTATGAGGAACCAACGGAGGCCAATTGCAATAAGTCAAAAAGCCAGAGTATCACATTTTTACAAAATATTGTTTACAAATTTGCCCTCGTGAAATTCTGAAAAAGTGACTTGTTACATTTTGCCATCTAAGCACAGATTTTATCCGATACTAGTAAATGCGATCCTAATGCAATGCAATCTACTGGACTGCAAAAGAACTGAAACAATACCGCTATACGACATTCATACGAAATTCATACCGCTATCGACAACTATTGCCACAAGAACAGATTTTGTTCAAATCATAACAATATTACTGGTGCAGTCTACCAACGTTATAGCTATGATTTTACGCGTAAATTTAATTACAACTTTTCTATGTAATTTATTTATTTTTTTAAAACTTAGCATTGATTTATTTTATAATTCCACAATTGGGCCACCGGGGAACCAAAGACCCCTCGTAAAAAGGTCGTGGACCCCCTGGGACTCCAAGCATCCCCATTCAGGAACTACTGAACTAGTCAGTTGTGTCTTCCACGGTTGAAAGTCATAGTATGAATGCACTCTAAATTGTGAAACATAGTTCGTGAATAGACAAAAATGCCATTGAAGTGTATTAACGATCTTAAATTTTAACATTGAAATATTAAGTGAATAAATTTTATCTGAGTATTTTTTAGATTATGGGGAAATAAATAAATATATAACTCATATATATATATTAAATTGAAAATATTTTGTCCTAGGAAAGTTACTTAATTTTACTACGGAGTATTTTAGAGAGGGCATAAATTGTAAACAGTGATATTTAGAAAGATAAAAACGCTGGCACGTTTGATGGCGGGCAAGAAATTTTAAATACACCGATCCGCAAAATTAGATATAATTTTAATTGAGAAGCAGATTTTCAAAAGTGAACATTTCCACTTTTACTAAATTTATAGTAGAAGTAAAAAAAGTATTCCTCCGGAATGGTCTGCCTTATATTAGTTGAAATTGCGCAACAGGTAGCATACAGGATTAGTAAAACAAAATGCGGATATTAGGTTGAAAAGAAAAAAGTGGAAGTTGAATGAAATAATGAATTTCGAAAAGTGAATCCAAAAAGAAATGTGTTTCCTTTTTTGAAAATAAGCTCTTCAATTAATAGATTATGTCACAGTCAAATTCTTTCTGCTGTGGGCGGAGGCGTTTTAAAGCCATTGCATGGAGTGACAGCCCTGATACGCTTCCAGCTTGTCAGAGCTTGGACAGTTCATCTGTCAGACAGGAAACCATCGCAGTAGAGACATTGCAGGAAAGTGGTTTCCCCTCCACTCCACTCTTCACTTTTGTAATTTCCTTGTAAGTTAAGGCGACCATTTCGTTTCCATCGGGATGCGATACTGTCCCTGTTTGCCAAGGACTATTGTAATCAGTGTCTGAAAGTCATTGCACCGAAACTGTGGTACCATTTATAAGTCAAATATGTTACCAATTTTACGAATTGTAAAGATGTCAAAAATGATTTACCCACTTTCAAGTCAAGGACTTAATATCGTGTTTATAAGCCAGTGGGGAATAAACTCAAACAAGTTCTCTCTGTTTTCTGTCCTCTCCCCTCCTCATCGCGAAGCTTTGTTGTAACCCTACATATAAGAACGAAAGAAAACAGGTAGGGTGAGGATGAAAAGGGAAATCTATCTACTGTCTAGTCTACTTACAATAATACTGTTTTAATCTTTCATTCGTGTTTTTTCTTTTCCTTCTCCTTCTTTTCCTTTTTCTAACGTACTATTAGGTTGAGACGAGGTTACCATATTTATTGCCGATTCTTGAAACAGAGATCATCCGAATTTCTTGTCCAAACAGAAAACACAGTAGACATGAGCCTAGCTATATGGCATCAAGGCAGTCTGAGAAGAGGCTGTGTACAATCTTTAATCTGGACTATCGAGATCACAGACGGTTTTGTAACATTATGCCATGCCATCGTTGTAATAACAATGCCGAAACAGAACGATTAGCCCGTGGTATTATGGTAAGTTGACGTTCTTTCTATCCGCACATTGTCTACATAACATGTTTAGAATATGCTCTTCGTGCGCCACGTTTTTATTTTAAAAAGTAGATCTTTCGTGTGCATATGTCATGACAAACTTTCAAGAATCACTCAAACTGCGGACACGCTCACAACATGTAAACTTTCAATTATAGACAATTTGCCGACATGCGTCTGGAAAATTTAAAAAAAAAACACACACACACAATAACAACACAGAGTAGGCATTGTTGTACTCCGAGAAAATATGCACAGTATGTGAAATCGTAAAACATTACGTTGTACAAGTTAATTTTGTTTCTGATAAACATTATACTGTTAATACGCCTTGCTACTTTCTTTTGCTTTTGATAAGGTATGGAATGTATACTATCATCCTTAACGTCATCTCAAGGAAAGCGGTGAGAATAAAATTGGTAGAACTTTATCGAATAAGGGGGTATATAATGTAGAAAATATAAAAAGAAGGGAGTGGGAGAAAGTGTTGGTACTGGAATATCATCCATTATTTTGACAATCTCCATCTGTTCTAATCTGACAGAAGAACGATCGAGGGTGATTCATCATAATTTGTCATCAAGAGCCGTACCAACATCTGTACGATCAATATATCACGCATAAGTGTCCGGCTACATTCTTTATAAAGCTTCATGTTATAAATCGACGAATTTCTATTAGTATTTTTTTATGCTGTTAACATCAACCTCTTTTCTTTTGAATCGAAGCGGACATGTAATACTCACCCTCGAAGCAGAATATTTCTTCTATTTTCTGATGAGTAGTTAGTTAACTCAACACATATGACGATTTGTTTTTCCGAATTTTTCCAAATTCAAATACAGTAGTACCTCGACTCACGTCAACCCAAGAAGTCACGTTCTTACAGAAAAGTATTTATCAATGTGACGCGCGCGTATTAAAAAATAGAGTTGAATATTTAGTTATAAGGAATAGAGGAAATACATGAAAGAGTAAAGAAAATATGAATAAAAACCTGCAAATTTACCTCCCGTTTTCTCTTCAGGAGCGAAGGACATTATCATTGGAAAAGTTCACCTCCACTGCCTTTTATTGTATGACGTTTGCAATGTTATTGAATTAACTTCATTGTAACAACCAGAATGGGGCCTTGGTGTCCTTGGTAATTTCCATCAGTCAAATATATTGTTTTTATTAACCTGATATATTAATAAATTGAACTGAATCGAATTTTGACAATGAAATGAATTACTAAAGTAAATTGGGATATTACTGTACTATAAAAGGTGATTCACAGTAAGAAAATCATATGCAGCGTAAATTTCGATTAATTAATAGTAAATCAGAAACTTCATTTGGTAAATAGACATGAGATGGGTGAAGAAGAGGGAGGGAGAAAAAAAAAGTAATGTCGAAGAACACGGGCTAATGTAGTTAACGTGTTAATTCAGAAGCTGAAGCATCAGATTCGCCGATTGCATGTGTTTGGCGTGGCCTGAACACCTCGATTAAGGTCACGCGCTCAATTAAATGAAAGCTCATCGCACTGGAAAGCTGTAACTGATCGATCACCTAATTTTCGTTGATTTTCATTCTCGTATCGTGTTGCATCAGTGGCCTATGACTCGTTAAAGCCGCGTAAATGTTGTTATGGTGGGATGTCGCTCAACTCATGATTTATTGCATCCAAACTAGCGAGAAACTCTGTAACCACAAGTTCAGCCGTTTTAAATTATCTTCAGTAGAAGCCTAGCAAGAATATTCTATCACCATACTGTATCTATACAAGATATTAAATTTAAATCTTTATACGTAGAATAAATAATTCTTTTGTGTGTATTGCCTTAATGGAATTAAATTTCGAAAGTAATTCTCGGTGATTTAGAAATCACAGAAAATAAGAAGTAATTATAGTTCCCCCTTTTACGAATACGTTACGAATATACTCATTAACATGAGAAGCATATAATTACGTACTAATTCATTTACATCTCCAGAAAAATTACATATTTGTATGGACTTAATCTTGTAAGTATACTCATCTTCGAGAAAAAAGTATACATCCCATATCCGTCTGAAAATTCGAAACAACTTAAACTAATCCAAATGGCTTCAATGCATGGTATCCTTATTTTAAATTCACTGATGATAATTTCTAAACTATCATAGAATCCATCTTCAGTATGCTACAAAAATGCGTATTAATCTTGACGTTTATGAGAGATTTGGTATTCATAATATTAAATTCCTCGTAAACCTTGCATATTAGATGTGTTATACATTTATATCAAATTTGAATAGAAATGTATTCATGAGCAGATTTGATACGTATAAACTGTTGACGCATTCATTCATTAATTTATAATTTTCTGGTAATTGTTCTAGAAATATCAGGGAAATTATTCTCCGCTATTGTTAACTATGGACATTAAAATATGATCTCTCTCTCTCTCTCTCGTTTTAGTAGATAATAAGCATTTTACTAAAACGAACCAAAGTAATTAATATTGATTTGTACGGTATCTTAGAAAGATACACTTTATCCGTTGTGTGAGCTATATACATGTTAATTCCTGAAGAATGATCCAAGAGAATATAATCAACTTGATTTCAAAATTGAAGTAAAATAGTAATAATGCTCATAAAAGAAGAGGGAACACTCAACGGGGGAAAATACGAATATTATTACTTTTTTGACTCGTGATAGAAAAATTTTGAATGCCAATCAGAAAAAGTTTTGCTTTTCTTCACCGAAAGAAACTAAACAAATAAAAAATATTGTAAAATATCAAGGAAAATTTGTCGAGATATCCATGATTGAACATCATGGTTTTTTCCCCAGGTGCTACAATTCTCAAAAGGAGTACAGTCAACTCTGACTGACAAGAATCTTCCGATTTAAAAATGATTATACACTTGAAATCGACCATTTACAAAAATTGTTCATAAAACGTATATACTTATTAATTATTAAATTTCCCCCTTATATTCACATACATTACTTATCACTGGAGCTCGGAAATTTAGCCACTAAAAACGGTTAAAATAGGCAATCAAAGAGGTCCTAAAATGTTTAAAATTGGCCTTAATATATATTTTTATAATCAATAGAAAAAAGGAAAAATTACTAAAAGATGTGACATTAAAGGTCCAAAAAGTTTCTAAAAATTGACTACACTCATTGTATCTGCTTTTCAAAGATATATTACAATAACTGTTGTTAAATAGAACAAAAATATAGAAAAAATATATATGGAAAAAGTAATGCACACAGATAGGAAGCCCATGTTGATGAAAATGGTACAAAAACTCGGAATTAGTTCATAATTATAAGCCTGGAAATAACCTCGATATAAATAGGCTCACAATGTTTTTGAAAAAAACGTTTTAAAAGGGAAATTTCGACGAGTATTTGTGAAAGTTGGGACCACGAAAATAAATCATACTAAGTGGGGAAAACGTACAGTGCGGACTTAAGAAGCGTTATCCACTGTATACGAATGACGCTAAAAGAAAAGCGTGGGAAATGTTTGTGGAAAATCATCAAAGTACATTTATATAGAAAACAGTGCCTCTCGTCATTCCAAAAATATCAGCTTTAAAGATTAGTATATAGTGTTGTTTTTAGAAAGTTTATGTACATATCGAACGAAGCGAATGTATAGGAATATAAAAAATGTATGTCCGGTCGAAATTTCTACATGAAATGGGCATGTCGGCCAATTTTCCCAGCCCTGTGTGTTTCCTACATTCAAGCTCTAGAAATACATTACAATATGCGCCAAGTTCTTTAATGCTATTTTAATGGTTCAGACTCATGTAAGCAGAAGAAACATCGTATTAACCGATACTTCACTGTAACAAATTATTTTATAAGTGGGCTTAACTTTTCCAAATAATCAATTATTTTGGAAATTATTGAGAAATTGATTTCTGTGATAAAAAAAAAAAAACGCGATAGAATCTGATAAAAATAGGACCGAAATTTATACGTGTAAAATTAGAAAGTAATATTTAAAAACGAAGATAGATGACGCTAAAACACATAACTGATTTATTCAAGCGTGGAAAAAATCAAAACTTGAACTGACTCTAAATCCCAAAGTGGTCAATATCGCCCCCTGATGGGCGATGAAATGGTCCAAGGGGCGATAGAACCTACTGATTTAACATACGATCCTATGGGTTTACTTGACTTGGGGGGGGGGCGATGAGGGAAAACAATTTCTGATGAAGGGGGCGATGGAACAAAAAGTTTGGGAGACTATGCTCTAAATGATCCAACGACAAAATATATATTAAAAATTATATTAACGATATTTGACTACATCAAATTTCCCTATGGATTGAGTTCAACTGTGTAATATTTTTTATCGAAAATATTATTTAAACATATTTTTTTCCAAAAGAAAGTTGCTCTTATAATATTCATTAAGTCACAAATAAATGTTTTGTGTCGACAGCATTGGACGTTAGTGAAAATGGTTTTCTTTCTGGCAGGCGATGCAAGACATTTTTGTGACAGATTTTTCAATTTCTTAACCATATTTCACATAATTTTTGCACATGATTACTTGTTACTTAAATAACATGTTTTAGAAGTTTCATAATCCCCCCACATTCATTCCGTCACCTCCAATGAAGAAAATTAGACTGGGGACAATGGACTTGCGGCGGGAACAAATTTAAAATTCAAACCCTTCCAACTGTAGGGCAATCGACTGAGTCTCTTAATACAAAGGGTTGAGAATTGATTAAAAAAATCTTTTGAAGTTCTAAATGCTAAAAACGCTTAAGTTCTGCAGAATATGGTCTCTGAAATTGACGAATAAACGTATAAAACAATATCGGAATAGGAATTTACTGCAGGAAAAATTCAAAAAAAGACATTTTCACAAAAAAAAAAATTAAAACACACAAAAAAAGTCATTTTGCCTGAACTTCCGGGCTCGACTCATGGCATTCTGTGTTTTTAATTTTTAAAAAATATACAATTTTTAAATCAGGTGATTCTCCCTGAGTCACCCTGTAAAAGTATTAACTTGATATATTGATTATTGTACAAATAGAATCAGATAAAATTACATTTCACGGTACACGGTACAGCACAGCTGAGTAAAGACATTTTTCATTTTTGACACATTTTTAAAATAAAAATGAGTTTCTTACTTGGGGAATTTCTCTTTATTTTGGGGAATCTCTCGCGACCCACTCCCCAGTTCACAGACCCGAAATTTGAGATCTACTGCTCTACATTATGAAAAACTTACACATCTTGGAAATGTGAATAATTGGCATATATACTTAATAACGAAATTTAATACATTTCATTATAGTCATCCATTGTTCCCTTCAAATAGTAAACTTGTTGTTCTTCATACACAAACATATAATATCCGTGGAGTAGGTTATGCATTTGTATACGCGAAACGAAATTTACATGCATTTTTCCAGTATTTTGTAAAAATATGTCATTTCTTCCTCTTATGTATGGTATTGGCTTCTTTCTGCAAAAAACCGCCAGTAATCACTCAGCATTGAAGTTTTCCACCCACCTGCCTCCTCAGTAGTTCCAATGTCTTGTTTCAACCTTTCTCCGGACTGCTCCAGAAAAGAAAAAAAAATCAAAGTAGAGTCGTTCAATTTTCAAGATATTTGTATGACTAGAGCAGGTCTTGAACAAACTATTGGTAATTTTCATCTTTGTGGTTCCCTCAAGACCCCCCTTCATTGCAGATGGGGATAATTGTCACTCAGCTACTTCTATGTGAAAAAAAAATCACTATCATTTCCTTATTTTCAAGACCTACAAATGCTCCCTCTTTTAATTTTGTATCATGTAATTTCGAAATTTTTCGAAATTCAGGGGCGTACGCAGGACGACTTAAGAAAGTTCACAAAAAGTTTAGGAGGGAGGGACAAGAGCTTTCTTCTGGATAACTGTTTAGTTCTTAACCATAAAATAATATTTAAGTTAACAGAAAGTAATTGAAATAACTGATAAAGGTATTTCATTAGTCTTTCACATTTCGTCTTTCGATATTTTATTTTTTTACATAAATATTAACCACTTGTAAATTAATGATAATCTTTAGAGGGACATAAGCCCCCATGCCCCCCCTCCCCTCCTGCGTATACCTCTGATAAGCCCCTAATTTAATGTCAAGTAGTGGACGGCAACAAAAAATAATACAGCAAGACATATATGGAACATTTAATACATCTGCGACATTGACTTAGCTGCATTTTTTGACTGAAGGGTTGTACTTAAATATGAAGAGCGTGTTTATCTTTAAATTAAAAACAAAACAAAAAAAAACCAGAATCCGGTGGCAGTTAGAAATAAAATCAGCTTTTTTTTTGCCATTCCCGTTTTAGACGACAAAAATTAGAAATATGATTATTTAGTATCATTTCACACGTATAGCCTAAATATGTAAATTTTGAAAAATATTCAATATTAAATATCATGAGAGAAAAAACTAGACGTGGTGACTATTTTTTAAGGTTAAATGTGGAATCAGCATCCAAAAATTAATTAAGAACAGTTAAATTTTTCCATGTTAAAAAAAAACCTTGTAGACTATTATAATTAGGATATGTTATACAGTACTGATTTTTGTATATTTTTAAACGTAAGTACATGTTATAAGATTAAATTACGTATTGTGAAGGTCAATAGAATACTATGCATTGCAGAATAATATACATTGAATTTCCTCTTTTATAATTGAACAAAGTGAAATATTATTGATTTATATTACCTGTTCAGGTATTGTATTCAACTGCATGTTTTTGAAATACGTTTATGAAAACTGAAAATGAATCTTTATTCCATAATCCATTTGTTGTTATTTATAGAATTAGGTGTTTCTTTTTTGCGAAACCACCTACAGAAATACAAACAAATTTATGATATGTATCGAAATATCATGAAGACCAGTGTTTCTTTTCCTTGAAATTTCGGCCATTCGTAGAGACGGGAACTACACGAATTTGTGAATGTGATTGGGAGAACAGGAGTTCGGAAAGGGGAATCAAAACATAGTTATGGCTTTTAATCATATTCTCTTAACGAAGTGCTATGGCTTGCAAATGAGTTTCGTACGTCGGAATATTCGACACAAATTCACGCATAAATAACTAGACATACACAAGCTCAGAGAGAGAGGTAACTTCTGCAGCGGGTTAACATCGTTAACGAACTTGTATCGCGACAAGTTCCGGCAAACCAGGATTTTGGATATCTTCGGGGATATTTCCCTCGAACAGATGTCACAAAGTGTGTGTGTTTCTTTGTATCTTGAAACTTTCCCACAGAAGTTTTCTCGTAAGTATCCGCAGCTTGCGAGACGGGAAACCTCATATCCTTGTTTACACTTGGGGAACTGGCTGTTACTTGTCCTCACCCAAGACATTCTCTCTCACTCTCTCTCTCTCTTTCCTCAGCAATACGTTCCGAGACAACATTCAAGACTCGGTATCAGTATTTCTCGGCTAGAAAATGTTTGAGTCAGTGTCACCTATTCCTGCTACTACGGCTATGAGAGTTCAAAGCTAACGAAAGAATTCATCATAATATAGATGAATTTCTATTTGTGCTGGTGCGAGGCGAGGATTATCGGCCTCAGCCGACATTGTAACATTGGAGGAATTTCTCTCTCGCCTAAATTTGTAAGAACACTTTAGCAGTGTCGATGTATATTCAGTTATCAATAATACGGGATATATGTGGATAATCTCTAAAAAAAATATGCCAACTGAATCAATAAACAAATATTTATATTTATATATTTTCACTATGAAAGTTTTCTGAATCTTCAAGCCGATTTTTTTAAATTTTAAATAAAAAATATTTCTCAGATTTGAGAAATATCTGATGATGTGATACCTGCTGATTCATTTTAAAAACTAACTGGATAAAGAAATACATTGATAGTGGCTAGACTATTTCGATTAATTACACTTGAACAAATTTTCATTGGTGAAATCAAAAAATGAAAAATTTTAAAAGTAAAAAAGTATTTGAGGGTTTCTAGAAATATTCAATTAAATTGAAATAATGACCCTGTTATAGTTTACCAGTTGGTATGGGGATTAAGCAAGTATGCACAAATATACGTGGTGATTTGTTTTTTTTTAAATTCATGGGCCAAACTTTATGAGGTGATATAAAACATCAATCAAGCATTTTTGATTATAGAATATGCTGTCGAATTGCAATAGCAAAGGTGGTAGAGAGTGTTTGCAGAGAGCGCTGTCAACAGCACTTTACGGAAAACAAATAAAATATTTTCCGACGAATTTGCTACGTGCGTTATCAACCCTTCAATAAAAAAATTACAAAATTTACAAAGTTTAAGATTTGAAATATACATATTTTTTTTTAAATTCACGAAGTTTGAAATTCATGCGCAGAAACACCGTTCCAACTATGGTAGTCTATAGTATCAATATTGTTATGATTTTACAAGAAATTATTCCTGTGGGACAGCTGTCGATACGGGCGAGGCACTGCTATCATCTGCCATTTACTAGTACTGAAGAGAACATTCTCGCGCTGATAGATAGCCGCACTTTCTGCTGCTATAAAAGGGGAAGGGTTTCATGTATTTCGGAGGTCCATGGCAGACATCAAGATAATCGGGGTCCACGACTAAAAGTTTGGGAATAACTGGGGGGCTAGAATACCTATTCAAGTTGGAAAGTTAAGTATGGCAGAAGGGGACAGATGTTTAGAAATAATGTGTTTTCTTCTCTGTGGGCTCACCTTGACTGTTTTGGGGCAGAATAAGAAGATTACATGCGTAACATGTAAATAGACTCCGACACTACAGCATCATCAACTGCAAAATATTAGATTGTCATTTCTGATAGCCATAGACTCTTGTTTTTGAACAATTCGATTTAGTTTTCTTTATTTTAAACCTCATACTACACATTACCCGAATATTCCATATTACCGGACGGAAAATAATTTTTTAAATGCCTTTTTCTTATACATAATTATTTTTAAATACCATACACTTATCGAAGCAAAGACAAGAATCCAAACTTTATGCAAGATTCAAGTATCTACCATCTTTCAAATTGGAATAATCGAAAAAAAAAATGAAAGTGGCATTCCATATCACTTGAACTTCCCATATTCATAGAGATATACTATACATCTACATATAATATTCAAGTGCAGCGCTACGGCCCTTTCCTAAACTAATACATCCTCTCTCTCTCTTCAGTCCACTATATTTCTATCCCTTTCCTCATGAAGTAGAAGGAAAAAAAAAGGACCAAAAGAAAAAGATAGAGGGAAAAGTTATATCGTAGGATGCGAAGAAGTGTGTGGAACTACCTACTGGGATGAAGGAAATAAAATTGGTTTTCTAAAAAGTACTGAACGGAAAGTGCCCGAAAGGGTAAAAAGAAAAGTTAAGAGAGGGGGTAAAAATAAAGTAAAAGTGTGCAGCTGTGTGTGCCACATGCCTGTTTTATAAATGCGCCGCCTACTTCCATCCCAGGAGTAGTAAGAGATATAACTCTGGAGTAGGACACACTCCGTTCTGACGTTTCTCTCTCTTTCTACCATGGATACATACACCTGCCCTTGCCCGAGAAAAGTCTCTCTATTCCGTTCCCTCTTACACGTTTTTCTCTGGCGTGGCATATACGAGTAATGTGTTTTTCTATTCTGAATTTCACTTTCTACTATTTTTTTCCCCTTCTCTTTCCCTTAAGAGTTATCTTCTTCTTTCTTTTTTTTTTAACGGGAACACATATAAATCAAATCTGTGAAAGTTCTGATTTTCATTTCATTCAATAGAATATACTGAGAATATACTATTTCTTTACTCGTTTTTATATATATATAAAGTCTTCTTCAGGTAACTTCTCATTTCAGAGAATAGAAGTATCTTGAAATGGAAACTTCACGATGAAGTACGTTTTCTTCTAGATATGTTAGTTCCTCATTGAATGTGGAAATATTAATCTTATTTTCGAGTTATTTTTAGTATGCAAAATCGAGATTTCTTCAGCTCGTAACGCTAAAATTTCATGTTTATTTTTAAAGAAGAAATAGTTTGATTGGTTTGAGCACATTTGAATTAGGAATTAAGGAATTATTGCTTATAGTTTACGTTCGTTAACAGTATTTTTTCAATGTTTACAGCTCATCTCATGTTCGCACCAAAAGCCAGCTTCGGACACGTTCTTTATTTCATTGGGGGTGCGAACATATTGCACGCTAGTTTCCGATTCTGCAGATCAGCCGTTAATTACAGATTTGTTAAAAACTTTAATTACAGGTTTTTTTCTAACCAATCCGTAACGACGCGGACTTGAAGAATCGGAAACTAGCGTGCAATATGTACGCACCCCAATGAAATAAAGAACGTGTCTGAAGCTGGCTTGATGCGAATATGTGAGATGAGCTGTAATCATTGAAACAATACTGTTAACGAACGTAAACTATAAGCAATAATTCCTTAATTCCTATAATTACGTCCGTTAACAGTATTTTTTCAATGTTTATAGCTCATCTTACATATTCGCACCAGGCCAGCTTCAGACACGTTCTTTATTTCATTGGGGGTGCGAACATATTGCACGCTAGTTTCCAATTCTGCAGATCAGCTGTTACAGATTTCTTAAAAACTTTAATTACAGGTTTTTCTAACCAATCCGTAACGACGCGGACTTGAAGAATCGAAAACCGACGTGCACTATGTTCACACCCTTAACCACACGTGAATATATCATCCATATATTTTAGAATTCTTGAACCATTGAATAATATTATTTTTGTTTTCATTATGAGAAATCTAGTCCTTATAAGTTATTTCACTTTACTATCAAAAAACCAATGACCATGAATCGATTACTCATGTTTCTAAATCGCTATACGATTACTCCATGATCATTTCAGTTAATTAAATTTCAGATCAAGAGTGCACAATGAAGAGACGAATGTAATTATTTTTTACAAAAACTTCATTTTTAAAACTAAGATTGCGGGTAAAAAGGAAATAGGGATAATTCTTTTTTCTTATTTGCGTCATTCAATCGAATGGTTTTAAATAAAGGTATTGGAAATATTCTCTAATCTAAGAAGAGAAAATTAAGTATAAAAATAATAGTTTTTTTGCCCCAGATCCGAATTATACATTCATTGTGTTTGTATTTGTCGTTTTCTTTTACGAAGTACTCGAGGAAAAAATATGAAACATTTAAAAATCTAAAAGTAAATTAAACTTCCAAGTAATGAGATAGATACTTTCAAACATCAAAGTAATTAAACTGAGAACAATGTGCATTGCTTAATGAAAATTGAAATAAAAATTGAGATATCGGTTCTTTTATTAAATTCCGACTTTTTAATTACTTCTATGGATACCTGTATCTTACTTTCCCCGTGATTTTTATTCTTTGCGACATCCATTGGTTGATTTTTTACTTCACTTTTATTCCAGGAATTACATTAGTTTTTCCGAAAATAATTTTAGTTTGAGCCGGAGAAAAAGTAGAAATGGTAATTTTTCCGTTACCGTATAGTATATGAATAAAGTAATTTATCCGGGTTCTCCCATATACAATGAGTTATTTATTTTACTTTTAATATTTCCATAGAACTGGAAGTACAAATATATCTAACCCGGGAGTCTTCAATCTTTCAGACATTGTGGAACAAATTGGAGCAAAAAACTTTTCATGGAGCCCGCGAGCTACCAAGTCCTACCGTGATCTTCTTGGTTGTCAAGGGTTATAACATGGCTTCCCCCAAATTATTACTTTTTTATTTTCTCTAAAATTATTATTTTTATTATATTTGATTTTTTTATTTATTTTGAAATAACTTCACACCGGTTATAAGATTTTTTTTATTAATTATATCTTTTAATAATTTTGAAATTTCTCTTGAAAATTCTGAAATGATTTTTTTCATTGATTTTAAATGTTCATCAATTATGAAAATTTCTTTCGCCAATTCTTGATTTTTTCATGAATTATTTTACTTCTAACAATTTTCATATCATTTCCAATAAATCGGAAATCACTCTCAATAAATCCGAAATTATTTCTATTAGTAGTTATAGTATTTCTTTCAGTATAGCTTGTAACCATTTTTTTCATTAATTATGAAATCAAATATTTTTAATTTTTTTTATGAACTACACTGCTGGCCACCGTAAATGCAACACCCTGAAGGAATCATGCAAATAATATGAAATTTACAACATGCATTAGCGGAAGTGAGATATGCAAATGATTAGAATTTCAGCGCAGACGCACATCACGCGCGCCTGTGGCGCCACTTCAAAGCGCTATTTAAGGCTTGGAGATTTCGACGATTTGAAGTACGGCAATTGTGTTTTCCTTGTGGTTTTTTCAAAAAACGATCAATTATGCCTCGTAGAAAACAGCGATCATCTTTTGATCAAGTATCCGAGTTCGACAGAGGAAGGATAGTGGCCTACCGAGATTGTGGATTATCTTTCAGGGAAATCGGTAGTCGTGTTGGACGAAACCAAACAACTGTAACGCGGATATGAGATCGTTGGATGCAGGAGGGTACGACGGACCGACGTGTTCGATCGCATCCACCTCAGTGCACCACTTCACGTGATGACAGGCGTATTGTGCGTATGGCAGTGACGGATCGCTCAGCCACATCACGAACCATAGCACAGCACATTCAGTCTGTACCGCATCATCCAGTGTCTGCGCGTACCATTCGACGCCGTTTACAGCAGAGTGGTCTGTCCGGAAGACGTCCATTGCTTCGTCTACCCTTGACGCAGAACCACAGACGTCTCCGCCGCCAATGGTGCGATGAAAGAAGGATGTGGACGGCACAATGGAATGAAATTGTCTTTACTGACGAGTCACGCTTCTGTCTGCAGCACCACGATGGTCGGATTCGAGTCTGGAGACACCGTGGAGAGAGGATGCTGAACAGCTGTGTTATGCACCGCCACACTGGTCCTGCACCGGGTATTATGGTATGGGGCGGTATTGGATATCACTCTCGCACTCCTCTAGTACGCATTGCCGGTACTTTAAAAAGCCAGCGCTACATCTCCGAGGTGTTGGAGCCAGTTGTCCTTCCTTACCTTCAGGGCTTGCCCACAGCCATATTTCAACAGGATAATGCGCGACCACACGTGGCACGCATTGTCCAAAGGTTCTTCGTCAATCCCCAGATTGAATTGCTTCCCTGGCCAGCTCGCTCTCCGGATCTTTCGCCGATAGAAAACATGTGGTCCATGGTTGCTCAACGATTGACCCAGATTACATCCCCAGCTGCCACACCAGATCAACTTTGGCAACGCGTGGAAGCTGCTTGGTCTGCTGTACCCCAAGAACACATCCAAAGTCTCTTTGAATCAATGCCGAGGCGTGTGGCAGCGGTGATCTCCAACAATGGCGGCGACTCTGGCTACTGATTTTGGCAGGAACCACACTTCACAGATGTCTATAAATTTAATCATTTGATGCTTGGTCAACATGTTATCTACAAAATAAATATTGTTGCGATATCTCTTGTCTTTCTTGGTGTTGCAATTTGGGTGGCCAGCAGTGTATTAAAATTAAAAATTCTGAAATCACTCTCACTAGTTATGAAATTACTTTAATCAGTAGCAATGCAATTGCAGTATTTCAGTATAATTCTGTAAAAATGATTATAAATGTTCTCATTAATTATGAAATAATTTCTTTCATTAAGATTTTTAATTAAAGTATTTCGGTAATTACATGTATACCTTTTGTTTGCCGAACATTTTTTCCTCTCGAAATAATTATATGAGCTCAAGGGCTCTAAAAAGTGTTTTGGCTCCAGGTTCCCCCGAATTCGTTAACACGGCCAATTCAATGTATCAAATGCACAACAATTATTATTGAATGTGGGGATTATATCATGGTTCTAAATACAGCAGAGTAGATTTCAGCGGCAAGCAATTTTCGACGATTTCTTTTATAACCTAATCTTTTTTCTATGTGAAATAGCCATTTCCTCAAAATCGTTGGTGGGCCATGGCAGAAAGCTCAGAGGGCCACATTTGGCCCTCGAACCATGAGCTGAAGAGCTCCCGGATCTAAGGAAACGGTTAATAGTTGAAAACGTTTCATCACATTTATTCTTTTAAGCAAAGTGATGTGGAAAGTCATTCAATCAAATTTAATACAGATATTTTATTGAAGTTTTAAATATTTTATTTAGATTAATACCTTGAAATCAAATATACTCAACAATTTATTATGGGAAAGAATAAACACAATAAAACCCAATACCTTTATCATGATTTGGTAAGGAGTTTTAAATCCAAGATATTGCAATATTGGTATTCTGAGTAATAAAAAATATAATGAATGCAATTTTTCATACAAATTCAGATGAAAATAATATTTTCTGAAAAGATGTCTCTCGAAATGTATGACCTCGAAGTTTGAGAAAAAAATCAGTTTAAAAGCAATTTTAGAAATGCGTATTCTATATGAAAAATATTTTTTAATGTGAAGTTGAATAATATATATCAATTTTTCAGAATCCGTTGAGTGGGTTTTTAGATACATACAATTTCATTTCAAATTTTCTTGGAACGATTTCAATCTTATGTAGATGGATAAAATATCGCTATGATTGAATTGGAGATAATATAACTCAAAAAAATTTATTCAAATCATTGCAGGCCGATGTTTAAAAAAATAAAATGTACAAATGTTCTTCGTGGAATGATAATAAGTAGGTTTATTTAGGATTAATTATATTTTAGAATGCAAACATACTGGGTAAAAATTAAATTACAGAATGGACGTTCTTGTGTTAGACCAAGATAAGTCAAGCTTCGAATAGGTAGTGCTCATGAAAATATTTAATGAATAATATTTTCATTATCTGAAAATAGAGTTAAAAACAACTGGTTTAAATAAAAGTAAATTCATAATTAATTATGGGTGTCTCCACCTCAAAAAAACGGAGGGGTTTTTTTTCTGACATTAAATAGTTTTTTATCGCTCTTCCAATTTGCAGACCAATTTAAAACATGGTTATTTGTTACTAAAATAACATATTTGCGCATTAAAAAAATGGCATAAATTTGATATTTTTTCTCTTTATTTGATGCAAATTTTCAATCAATTAATTTTATATTAACACAAATTAGTTGACTTCCTACCGTCATAAAAGTATCAGTATTTATAATTATATAGAAAACCTTGAACTATAAAGTATCATATGACAAGAAAAAACAAAAAAAAAACTGATTTTTTATTATGAAAAAATATATCTGTATATTGACAGTATCAAAAAAAATCTAATTCAAAAATCCGTATAGAATTCCTAATAATTTGATTTTTAAAAAGTATAAAAAATATATAAATTCTTTTTTAAAAAAATACTATAACATTCATTAGCCCTTTTAATTTTCAAACATTACTGTGTTTCTTACAAAATTTTGTATGGAGAGAAATTATTAGAGATAGAATTTTTTTTTGGGAGGAAATAATCGATTCCCGAGAAATGTTGACTTACCAACATTCAAAAAAACATTTGAATTAATGGAAATTGATAACAATAACATATACAAGCGTTCTAAAGCACAAAGGTGCAACGTTAAGAACATGCGTTTTGGTGCTCAAAACACCTGATATGTATTTCCTTTCGAGATTATAATTTTTTACGAAATTATATACGAAACTATAGGTATCCGGCTACATTGAAAACGTCATTTTGGAAGAAAATATCGGTTTTGCTGAACATTGTTCACCGGTGGTCAATAAATTCGAATAAAATGTTCGGTTTCATTCTAAAAAGGTCTCTTTGCATTCTCCCGAAGTGATCCTTTCACTTTTCCAGGGCTTAGTTCGTCCTGGATTGGAGCATGATGCAAAGTTTTGGAGACCATACTTACAGAGGGACACAGACTTGGTTGGGGGGGGGGGGGCTACAGAGAAGAGCTAGGCGTGATCTTGTTGACACACAAGCCTTGAGATATGAGGAAAGACTCGATTTCTTGAATATGCTTGCATTGGAGGAACGCAGGTGTCGGTGGGGGATATGATCGAAGTGTTTAAAATTTTCGATGGGATGAACGAAATCGACACCATGAGTTGTTTATACATCGTCAATCAACTGCTACGACAAGGAGACACCATTATCGATTGGTATAATCACACATATGAGGTAAAAATGTGAAATAAGCAATAGGATAAACAATAATAATTTTACAAAAGAAAGTGTTTTATTGGTTGAATTTATGGGACCCCTTGAACGCGTTCTACGAAGATTGCTACTTTGGGCGTTTTAATTCAGTTTGAAACATGAATAATAAAAAAATGTTCATTGTATCATTACGAAAATTTTAATGTTGCATTAGGTCACATGCTGTTAAGGTTATGTAGCAAAATCTAATATCTATCACGTTTATTTGTGCAATTATAGTTTTTACACGTTATGCCAAATGTAATTTAAAAATATTCATGCGTAATCATCAGATTTGGGTGTAATCAAGCATACCATATACAATCCTTTCAATTTTGATTCATAACGTGCATCATTACTTGCTTAATTTTATTGTTAAAATAAGAAAACATTTCATTCGTGCAATTTTTTGCATTCGTGTCTCGGATATTACATGAATTTTTGCTCCTAATTTATCACAATTTTAAAAATGACATTGCTATAGAAAATGGCATAGGAATGCCAATATTTATCACTGTATTGAACATTTTGATACACCTTCTATCAGAAAATGTTTAAAAATTTTTCTCCATTACCATATTTCAAAGAAAATTGATAAGAAAGATAGTCAGATACTTAGAAAAAAAATAAAAAAATGGTCTTCTCTTATAGAAGGAGACACGAGCTCCCTACCCCCTCCTCACGACTCCTGTATATTTCTGCTGCGAGGAATGAAAATATGAAAATATTTGTTCACCGAAAAATTGATAAGATATTGAATTTATGAGTAAGTTTACAGATATTTTTTTTTCTAAAGGTGTACGTATTTCAGAATTATAGCCGTTCAAACTGGCATTTCACCTCGAAAATAAATAAGAAAAGAATAGATGAGGTTTCTTTCTTGGAAGATGGCACGGCACAAATGCATCAATTGCTGAACGAACGATCTACAGCACGATAAGTGTATATGAACGACGTCATGAAAAGTCCCGAAAATGACTACTATTATCGTTTTATAGCATCTTATCTTACTTTTTTTCCTTTTAAACGTCCGCCAAAATAAGATCTGCGGATAGTGGTCTAGAAATTTCCGACTCATTTTTTCCCCCGGCCAATATTTATCTGCTCATACGCCAACCATCATTGTTTATACTCTGGAACGTATAAAGGAAGTACCAAGTTTAAATGCCGATCATTCATTTTCACTGGCGAAGAACGTGACGAGAATATATTCGTCCGGAGATATAAAATTTCTTTTTTGTCCTCTTTTCCTACCGGATCCGTGGAATGAAAGGACCTTTACGATGCTAGGGTGTGCGAAAGTCCGGAAAATTGGGAACAATAGGCGCTTGATGATAAGAGGCACTTTTTCCTATTACTTATTCCGAAACTATATCGCTCCTTTTTCAGACTGCAAACACATACATATATAGCTATAGGTCACAAAATATTCATTTCAACTTCCATAAATCTAGGTACTTTATTGGCAGCAAGAGAAAAAAAATGAAATATGGATAACTTTTTTCTTGTGTTATGATACGTGTATGCATACATATATGTAGAATATTCAGTTTTTACATTGGTAATTTTTCGATCAATATGCCAATTATTTTATCGATAGGAACCCCTGGTTGAAGTTTGATCGTGAAATCTGAAACCGATATTATTCAACTTTCCCAGCTGCAAAAAGGAACGAAATCAATTCAGACATGAATATACTCGTACATAACTCAAGATTGTTTTCACATTTTGAACTTATCTGTAATTGTGTGAAAAGTGAAATTTTCCGTGATTTTCTTATTGAATAGTGTAATTTACGTAAAAAAATCACGACCTGCTTTCTTTCTTTTTCTTCTTGATATAGAGAAAAGGTAATAAGTGAAGTTATTAGAGAGAGTGAATAGTACGCGTAGGGTGGATTATTCCTGGTAAGCATTTTCATAATCTAAATATTCAGAACAGAAAAAAAATTATAGTCAGTCATTATAGTATTTTTTATTCTTGATAGTTATTGATATTCTTTCTTTTATTCTTCATTTAACCCTTTAGGTGGTTTTTAAAATTTCCCTGATCCGCATTATAACTGTCATAGTGAATCATTAAACCCTCTAGAAATTGCCACCTGTTTTCAAGAAGAGGATTTTTCCCCCTGATATCGTGCTTTTTTCCTGAAACCGGGAATAATAATAATAAAACGTAAAAAGATAAATACTCTATCATTTTTCCTGAACGCAATATTTCTATACAAGTACGAAAAAAAAAACAGTCTCACTCCTGGTATCTAACTTTAAACAAAAGCTGACTCCACCCACTGGCAGTTGATTGTTACGACGGTAGAGGGGAGAAAACGTGTCGTCATAGAATGTTGATAAACGCTTAAAAAAATGTATCGCATTCACCGGCACTTACGAACAAAGCCGAAGCGTCGTTGGTAGGCCTATATATAATTAATCGTACTGAATTCATCACATTCGCCGGTTATTATGCGTAATTACCAGTTTATATATCATCAGTTACAAACGGCTTTTGGGTATTATGCATAATAGAAGGTAAAAGTGATAAATTCAGGAAAATTTATCAAATTTACCAAAATGGTCGGTGATTGCATAATAACCGGATTCATCACGTTTCACGCACGCAAAACATACATATTGGGATTACAAACGTCGTCTTCCCAGTGTTCGTGGCTTCAAATTCAAGAAATTCCAATTCTAACGGTAAAAATGTACACAAATAATATTGGGAGGAATCAATTCGGAAAAGTTGGATTTGAATAATTATTTATGCATCGTATTTCCGTACATTCATAGGCACAATTAAGTATTCATGCACATAAAATATTAGTGTAAAATAATGACGTCACAAAAAAAAAAAAAAAAAAAAAAAACCATACATACGTCACTGTTGAATTTTATTGCAATCAACTCATTGATATATCTACCGACTGCGCAGATAAACTCGTATGTTTCGAATAATTAAGTTAAAAGCAGAACTTTAGCGTTACGTATTTCTTGAAATCTGATGTTTTTGCTGCTTATTTACTTATTCTTGGAAAACTCTTTAGAAGGGGAATGAAGACGTGAGAAACACAGAGTGTTTTTCCTCACATTCATTTGAAATAATAAAAAGAGATAGAAGATAAATGAATTTTCTCGAATTTGCAATTCAAAGAAGATCGTGAAAATTCCTGAAAACTAAGTTCACTTAAACCTCTGTGCAGATTGGATTGGATTTTTAGCAACGTTCTCTTCTTCTTTTCTCACGCATTTTTCTTTTCAGCCTTCTTTCTCATTCTATTATAAAACTAGAACAAGATCTAAAAGAATTTCCGACGTTGGATAGAAGATATATGTAAAGAAAAGCGTCGGATATGTAAACACATTGACTTAAGAATGTTTCCACACAAAACTGTTGGAAAATTTCGCGGAGGGGATCAGAAATGAGGTGAATATGAGCGCACAAGATGAAATGTCAAAAGGTTTATTGACTTGAGAGATAGCAGAATGAAACTCTTTTCAAAACTTCCCCTAAAAGTGGGAAGTTCATTTCGTTTACACACTACGCTCGCTCACATAACAAAGATGGTCGAGGATCGGAAAGGGAAGACGGTTTCTCTCGTAGTCATTCAAGCTCCGGTGGAAACACACGGCAATGAATAGTAACGAAGTTTGTTCAAGGTTTGTTTGTTCAAACGGCTGGCTCAGGCTCCACGACGGCGCGTCTTGATGATTCGTAAGTAAATGAAGTTCTCTTTGAGTAACACCGAACAACCCTTAATTGTCTTGTGCGCAGATTGGAAATTCAGTCAACAAACGCAGATAAGGACGCCTTCTTGTGAGTAAAGTTACATGGCTCCAGCCCCCTTAAACCTGCGACGAGATAGGAGTGGTATGAAAAATCTCTACCTCATCTGGATACTCTTATCCGCTTCTTTCCGACATCCAGGGTTCGATAATATTCGCATTGTGAGTGTGGGACTTTCGCAAATATTTGTGGTCGTACTAAATTTATTCAGTCCTGAACAGCGATATATGAGCTTATGACATGGCTGATTAATTAAGCACTCACGCACATGATTCTAATTAAGAATGGAACAATGAGGGAAATTTAAATGCTATTTAGAACTGAGAACATATATGTATGATGGCAATGGAATGTTGCTATATTCATTATTGAATATACAGGGTATCAATACAAAAAAATTTTAAAAATTTTAAACAGATTGAAATTACAATGATAAGAAAGTAAAACATGCCATGATTAACGAACTAAAGCTGTGGAATAATGAAACCTGAGAAGAAATACGTATGAAAATAACAACGTGATTTTCCTAATGGCACTTCCGGCACAATATGGTGAACTGGAGAGAAAGTATGAATCGCCGAAGCAAAAAAAATTCGGTCATGTGTTGAAATAACAACTTTACGACAAGATGTTGGCGAAATTTGGATTATCTCTACTATCGGTGACAAATCTGGTAACCTTGCCCCCTCTCCAAACCGCACGTTAGAAGGGAAGAGGAAAAAAATTTTAAGAAAAAGTATAATAGGTAAGGTAGATAAGAGAGAGCCTCTTTCCATCCTCACCCTACGTGTTCTCTTTCACACCCACATGCATATAGTGGAAAGACTTATTATATAAATGGGAAAAAATCATTAATAGTAGTATAGAAATAAAAGAGGGAAAGTGTTGTCACACAAAGCTTGAGTTATGAAGATAGATTTCATTTTTTGAAAGTGTTTTCATTGGAAGAATGGAGGTGTCGGGGGGATATAATCGAAGTGTTCACGATTTTCAACGGATTGCATAGGATTAATAATTAATGGTCTGTCAACGCTGTCAATCGACTGCTTTGACAAGTGGACACCAGTATCGATTATTAAGGGACAATTCTAGTTTGTGGTGTCGCAGGGAATTTTTCTCTAACAATTTTTTTTAACAAAAGGAACAACTTACCCCCGGAGGTAGTAAACTCTATCACGACACGTTTATAAATGAAATACGAGGTGAACATGAAAAAAAGTTTTGTTTCTCCCCACCGGGAATAGAACCAAGGACCTCTTGCATACCGGCGGTCGATTCCCGGTGAAGAAAAACAACACTGTTCTCCTGTTCATCTCGGCATAATATCCCGAAAGCCCACTGATTTCATGTATCTCGGCCGAGCAAAAAATCATCATCCAACCTGTATACATTTCAATTATTCAAACTCAATTATTTAAAAAAAATGTAGTCTTTTTTTTCAAAATTTCATTTACTTATATTCAAGCGACATGATATGATAATCCTTTTGATAATTATTATTCAGCGGTTTACGTTAATTATCAGCAGCACAAATAATAGCTTTTGCGATTTGGAATTAAACACAGTTCCCAAATATCACATTGGTGTATGAAGTTGCTTACATTACTGGTCGCCAATTACGGCATGAATATACATTTAAAGTATGTTATAACGACCTCGGTCGCTTTTCACCTATAACATAAATAATTGTCAGTCTGGACTATATCTCGTAGAAAATAAATATTGTTAATGATCCTTGCTTATAATGTCGAGAAAAATAAACGGCCTCGAATGAGGTCTTAGGATGGAACTACAAGTTTTCGTCACTTTTGCTGCCGTTTCTGTGGCTTTTTTCCAAGAAATTCTTAGAATCCGGATCATCACATTGGGGATAATGTTTTTCTATATTAATAAAATATTGAGATGAAAAAAAAAAAAAAAGAAATCATTGCATGTTTGACGCTCAGACTTGCTCATTGACATGAGCACGGGACGTCCCTGTACTTTTCCCTACTTGAATTTTGATTCTTATAAAGATGTCGTGTTTTTCCAACGAAGTTTATTTTAATGCATGATTTTTATTAGAATCGGAGAGTGAAAGTAATTTGCATTGCTTTTAAATGGTGTGAACAGGAAGATGGCAACTAATAATGCATTTCACATATTTTGCCATGTTCATCCTCCCTCGTGAAATACGCACATTTTAGCAGATTTTCTTTGATTGAAAGTGCATGACACACACACACACTGCATTTCTAGCAAAGTTTTACCTTAATATACTAACTTTACATCATAGAAACGTAGCCGGGAATATAAGTTGCACACATGCGGTTTTTATTTTAGTTAGTATTCTATGATTTAGGCAGTATTTGGCAATTTGACCGACCAATGGCAACAATTGGTATTGTCTCTAATTTAAGGAAACCCATATATCCCATTTCTCCCTCCCGATTTGCAGGGTTAGCATCGCTAGGTGTCACGGGAATTTTTTTAAGACGGGAAAAAACAAAAACAGACGATAGGTGGCACTGATGCGAGTGACTTCGGTGGAAATACGCAAATGATACGGTTATAAGAACTTGCGCTCGTAATCCACAACCACTTCTCCGTTGTAAACCGTGTATGTAGACCTGCTGCACTCTGCCGTTGCTGGATTTGTGACTCGCCTGCAATGTGTTATCATTTGGAACACAAACTGCTGTAAGAAACGATCTGGAAGCATTCTGTTCATTATTTGAGTATCTTTTCTTTGACTTGTGTTCGTCAGTGATACCCATCGGCTGTTTTTTTTTTTTGTTACTTTTTCCCTGTCTTAAAAAACTTCCCGTGACCTAGTGATGATAACCTTGCAAAACGGTTTTTTTTCCTGTTTTTATGAATTTTCAAAGTTTTTACGGATTTATTGCCTACCCTGTACATAGAAATTCTCATTATATAATATAAAATGTCAACTAGAGCGAGTCGTCTCACTAAAGTCGTATCGCTTTGTAGGTGAGCAAATTAGATTGTGGTTGGTGTTGCTAATTTCTGGACTAGAAGAAATAATTTTTTTGATTGGATTGAGTTCATTTGCTCTGGAGGATCAGATGAAAACAGAAAATGTAAGTGTATGTGGGGGAGATGTATACAAATAAAGACCACTTGTGCCATCTTTCTTAGTATTTTCATTCGGTGAGCATTATAGGACGATATGAGTACGCACGTACTCTATCTTTCTCTCTCTCTCTCTCTCTCTCTTGCTGCAATGAATGAAAAATGACAGAAGATTTCGAAAGATTCTCGCTTGCAAAATCAAACAAATCGCCAATATTACATCATAAAGAAATTAAATATCCCTATATAATTATTTACAGACATCATACACATTTTATAATTATTCAAGTCAATTCATTCCAATTAATAAACATTTTGTTTTCCATTTCATTCATTTATATTTAGCCGACCTCATTAAATTACTTCAATAATACTTATAATTACATGAAGTTTCTTCATACATATTTTATTAATTACATGTCTTTTCAACCACAAAAAGAAATTTCTCACTTACGCAGTTTCAGCTTTTCTTATATCGAGTTGACATTAGACAGAAAATAATTAATTGAGCAATTGGTAATCAGAGATTGTATTTTATTTTAAGTAAAAATACTCTTATAATCCGAAAACATGTACATATGCATTTCATCTTCATCAATCCACGCGAAATACACACAGACATTTTAAAATACTCGTATTAACAATATTCCTTTTTAGATTAAAAATGAATAGACACCATTGATTTAAAAACGAAAGGAGTTCGTTAAGATAAATGAGAGGTATAGGTTTTATGTAATATCATAGCCATACACGTCATAGCAAATTGCAGTCATTTCCGATGGTCAACGCCTCATGATTTTTCGCTTTCAGTCCTTACCATTGTGAAGTACGAAAGCCTGGATGACCAAGCGGAGATCGAGTTGTAGTTCGGAAAGAAAATCCGCATTCCTCTGTGGGGAATCGTACCACCAATCTCTCACTGTCCGGGCGAGTGTTCTAACCATTGGACTACATAGGACAGGCATTCTCCTTCCTTAGAGCATATGTATGAATGCTGAACGGGACTGCGCATGGACAGCCTTCTAGCTCAGCTAATAGCTCTTATATAATACCCCAGATGGCGACATATAGAGAGAAACGATGTCACTCTCCGCTGTTCATACGAAGTACGAAAGCCTGTAGTTTTCTCTTGTTTTTCTAAATTGATAAAATCTTAACATGAAAAAAAAAAGAAATCATTGCACATGTGTGTTCGACGCTCAGACTTGCTCACTGATATGAGCATGAGACGTCCCTGTACTTTTCCCTACTTGAATTTTGATTCTTATAAGGATGTCGTATTTTTCCAACGAAGCTTATTTTAACGCATGATTTTTATTAGAATCGGAGGATGAAAGTAATTTGCATTGCTTTTAAATGGTGTGAACAGGAAGATGGCAACTAATAATGCTTTTCACATATTTTGCCATGTTCATCCTCCCTCGTGAAATACGTACATTTTAGCAGATTTTCTTTGATTGAAAGTGCATGACACACACACACACTGCATTTCTAGCAAAGTTTCACCTTAAAAAAATACTAACTTTACATCATATAAACGTAGCCGGGAATATAAGTTGCACACATACAGTTTTTATTTTAGTTAGTATTCTGTGATTGAGGCAGTATTTGGTAACTTGACCGACCAATAGCAACAATTGGCATTGTCTCAAATTTAAGAAACCCCATATATCCCATTTCTCCCTCCCGATTAGTAAACAGGTAAATAAAAAAAAGGTCGAGATGAAAGAAAATTCACATTCGGAAAGAAAATTCATATTTCTCCGTGGGGAATCGAACCACCATTTCTTTCCGAACTACATCTCGATCTCCGGTTGGTTATCCAGGCTTTCGTACTTCGTATGAACAGGGGAGAGTGACATCGCTTACTATCTATACTTAACATTGTGTGATGTATGTAATATTTTGCAAGATGGAAAAAAAATCACAGTTCCATTTATTTTTCATTAGTAACCTTACTAATTTACAATCGCATTTATACTTTTCATGACATGAGAAACATCAATAGTTCGTTTTTGTATTAACATTCTGATTTCTTCTCGTTAGTTTGTATTTGTTGTACATATTCCTTTTTTAACTAATTTGTATATTTACGTGTTACTTAGATCATGCGTCAAAGTGTTCGTTTTCGTTTTGCTTTTTCCTGTGTTGGCCGAATGACTAAGTGTTTTCTGTAATGCTTTTTGCATTGTGAGCTCCGGCCTAATGCACCATAAAGATTTATTATCAAATATGTCTTTCCTAAGACAAAAAGAAATTCTTCACTGACACTGTTGACGTTTTTCTTATTTGGAGTTAGCATTAGGCAGAAAATAATTTATTAACCCAATGGTATGAACCCAGAGAATTGTATTTTATTTAAATAAAAAATATTCATAATCTAAAACATGCATAAAAATTTATCTTCATCAATCCACTCAAAATACACACAAACATTTTAAAATACTCGTATTAACGATATTCCCTTTTAGATTAAAAACGAATAAAAACCCATTGATTTAAGAACGAAAGGAGTTCTTTTAGATAAACGAGGGATATATGTTCCATGTATTATAAGTTCGAAATTTCCGATTACATATTTGCTTTTTTGCTACCCCATTTTCGAATGAAGTTGAAATGCACTTATATTAAAATCTTCAATAAAAACGAAAATATTTGAAATTTGCTTGTTATTGATCGAGCAAGGAAAAGTACCGAAAATTCACGTTTGTGTATATATTTTTTAAAAAAATTCTCAATTACTCGTGTTCAAGTGCGGACGGAGCCGAGGTCACGTCACGCAACGATGATAGCATTCGTGATATTTCAGAATAAATATCCTGAACTCTTTTTTTTGGATGATATGGGCGCAATCTAAATATTTCTTTTTTTGTTTTAAATGAACGAGTTCACAAAAGATGTTTCACATTTTTTTTTCTCTCTATCTTCCTATTTCGAATTTTTTTTTATTTTGCCGAAGGACTAAAGAGTTTCCGATTTCGTTCGCGATTTCCGATAGTTCGTAGTATTTTTTCCCATAATCTTTCATACATTAACGTTTTCCGATCTCCGAAAAATCCTTATTCTCACCTTCGGCATGGATTTAAGCATTCGGTTGTGCTTAGGTAAATTTGCTATCTTTCTTTATATATGTTGCTTTCCTTCCTCTCTTCTTATTTGTAAGTTTATCTTTAAGAATGGTAAACCTTGAAAATGCACGTTATTGTGGTTCTCGAATTCTGCACATCATTATATTTAAATAATTTGTACTGAAACATTTGTGTGTGTGTGCGCGTGCGTGCGTGTTACGCTATTCATCTTATGTCAATACGAAAAAATCTCAAATTTTTCATTTATTCGGAACGTCTGTCATCGTTGTTGTTTCATTTTCTTACAATATATACTAGATTTTCTTATCACGAAAACTAAAACTTCGTACTTCGATTTCAGTATGGCACATCATAGAAATTCGTATTACTATAAAATATGCTCATCGTCTTCGTTATAACGAAATTCCGTTAGAAAGGAATTCCAGGTGTTTGTATTGTTCCTATAGCATTTCAGCTGAGAGATTAGATAGTGTTCGTTAAAACGGGATTCGACTGTATTGGAATTTCACTACAGCCAAATTTCATCTTTTTTTGTCTCACCACTGTGATTTTCTGCACACTAGGGCAAATTAGACCGGGACCTACAATTTATCGCCGTTTCCCAACAGCAGCCATTTATATACTCACCAAGAGGTTGTGCGCTAAAGCCTCGGTATGGGGTGTGAGACTCCCTGCGATAGCAATCATTTTCTGTGGCCATGTCGCAGTTTCCGTTGTAACCCTGTGTCTGTGTGAGGAACGTTTCTGACAAGGACGAACCGGGTATCGAACACACGACATCTCTTAACATCCTTTGGTACTTTAGGAGAGTATCTTATCGACCTGGGCTACCTTGCCCCACAACTACCAAATGGGTACTGTTATAATTTAGGATTGATAGCACTATACTCACCGACGTGATGACTTTTCATTCAATATGTAGTGATATAATTTAATTTTTTTTACTGTACATCTAACTAAACCAGACATGCAATTCGAGCATATTCCTCTGCGGAACGTCTAACGAGTTGGTACAGATTGGAGTATGTGTGTGTGTGTGTAGAGTACCTTCCGTGAATTTTTTTTGTGTAACTTTTGTCACGTTTAATGCTGCCATCTGCCACCACCTTTTCATAATATAACGAAAATTCCATGAATAGGGTCTCCTGAATTTATATTTCTACACCTACACTCTATCTACATATTTAATGCAAGCCAGTGGATGAGAGATCGAACGTAAATGTGATAAATCTGTGATTATATACGATCACTGAACACCTTGGAATGTGTTTAATCAATTCCAACATTTATATCCTTATTTTAATTATTACAAATTCCAAATGAAGTTGGTAAGTATAATAAATATGGAAAAAATCAGGCGGAAATATCACTTAAATTGAGTCATTGATCAGTTTGGCACGTACGTTATGGATGCAATTCACGTAATTTGCCTTAAAATAAAATTAAAATAAGTGTAACGAAACCAGAAACAAAGAAAAAAGTTATCAGTCTTGTGTAATGTTGAGTATATTCATACTTATATCAACATGGACAAACAAATCCTACATTGTCGATAAAATTTATTACACTAGACTGAAGCGTGAGCGTAATGTCTGTCCGGTAACTGTAATATAAGAACAATTTATATCACTTTTACCGATACGAGCTGAGGATTATACATAATCAAATGTGATAAATTGACAAAATTTTTCAAATTTACCAAAGTGGTCGATGTTTATGCATAATTACTGAATTTATCAAATTTACCGTAATACAGTAAAACCTCTCTTCAATGGAAAACCTGTATTAAGCGGAAACCTTCGTCTTCAAATGGAAAAAAAACATCCCGGCCCGTGATTTCAATGCCAAAATACACATTAAAAAAACATAGAATTAAACGGAACTCGTCTAACGCCGAAACGGAAACTGTATCCCTTACCGGAAAATTTCTCACAAACACTGTGAGTGTTCGGCAACCAATAAAGACCAAAGGATCATACAAAATGCTAAATACAATTTTTTTTGCCGCTGTGGTGGTCGAGTGGTTATAGTGCCGGACTCGTGATGCGAGAATCCGGGTTCGAACCCCACAGTGGTGGTCGGCTGAAGTTGGTTTTCTGTGGTTCCCAACTTCAAGGCGCAAATGCGAGCCGATCTCCCCGTTAAAAAGTCTCGCCACAGAGAGCAACAGTCCTACAACGGTAAATCATTCAACCATAACACTTCACTCATAGTTAGTAAAACTGGGGGCAGATGGCAGCACTACACATAAGAAGCATTACACAGAAACAAACTTTACGTCAGGTTGCACTACACGTACACGCACATTCCCGCATGTACCGATTCGTTGGGGGGGGGGTGCATGTGTGGTGTAGCAGTAGTAGGTAGGGGCTCGGGGATCCATGATGTTCTTAAGTCAGCCACCTCGTTGGGCAATTTGCCTGTTGTGGCGTTGTATTTGTATTTGTATAAATACAACGCCACAACAGGCAAAATGCCCAAAGAGGTGGCTGAGAAAAAGATGCCCATAAAAATATGGATGTCATATATTTCAAAAATACAGCAACCCAATTAAAAATGCAATTAATAAAGAGACTTTAAACAATATATACACGTGATAAAATATTATACAATGCCCATAAAGAATACTTATGGTTGTCTTATTCTAAGTATGGATAAAGTGCTCCACCGAAATTTTTTACGCAATCTACGCTTGAGTCCATCATCCATCCTTAGATTAGCGAAAACCGTTTCTGCATCTAATGCTGTGGTTTTGATAAGCCATAGGTATTAAAGCAGTTGGTTTTTGAAACTGTAACAAAATTTTTCGGAGAAGCAGGCTTTTTCCATTACATAGTGTAAGAGTTGAATTCCCAAATGATATGCGGCACTTACAAAATTGTGTGCATTCCGTGATCGCAAGGCTGAGCAGGGTGAAATTAATTAGAGAGAGAGGTGGGGGGGGGGGGCGGGCAACTTCCCTGACTGAAAAATTTAGGGGGGGGGGAGCGAAATTTTAGGTCAGAACAAAAACACCTTATGAAGTCCAATTTTGCAGTGGTATATAGGGGGTGGCAAATTACATTGCTCTCTCTCTCTCACACAAAATTCTTAGTTACGGCTCTGCTGCTGTGAGGATTACATAAACATTAGATAACATACATAATGTGCAAACTGAACCTGACAAATTAATTGAAAATTTTTGAGGAAGTTGAAAAGAACGTAATATCGTTATTTTAGAAGACAAATCAGTGTAGGTCGGAATTTTATGCAGATGCCGTCAAAACCTAAGCACAGCATATCAGCATTTATGAGCATCTTTTTTCAGCCACCTCGTTGGGCATTTTGCCTGTTGTGGCGTTGTATTTATATATATATTCGTATTTAATTTTTTATCTATTTTTAAATTATTTACTTTATTTTTAGTTAATTTATTTTTATTTCAATCACACACGAAATCGTTGCATAACTTTACACATTATATCAATTGAACCTTCATTAAGTGGAAACTTGTGTTCAAAGGAAAACAATCTCAGTCCGTTACGGTTCCGTTGAAGACAGGTTTTACTGTATAAATATTCCTCAGAATTAATTTATGAAAGACCTAATATATTGGCATTTTATCAACTCCAAAGGAAAAAATCAGGAGGTTATATACTTTCCAATATATTTTTTTGTAGTACATTTCAGATCACATTGCTGTACTATATTATGATGATGATATTTGATATTTATCTCATTCAATATAAATAACATATGATTTGTTCTTTTCACTTTATTTGCAGTGATTGAAGACATGTCCGGATATCACATTGCTTTATATTTCACGCATTATATTGACATAGTAGAGGTGCAAATCGTGAGTTCATAATATAAAGTTTAGGTATGTTTGAGTTTCTGATTGGAACGCCAACCTTCAAATATTTGCACTTGAAGAAAGATACAGTTCGTTAGTAGAAAAAAAATTTTTAGAATCCGGTTTCTGAAGAAATTGTTTTGAGTATAAAAAATTCCTTCTAGATTTTTATAACGGAGAATAGAATTTGATTCCACACTGAGTGATACAACTGGATACCGTAGAATATTTCCAAATTCAGTAGGTGTTCGTTATAACGATCCCAATCGTTCTAAGGGGAACAGACGTTATACTGGCAAGTCTTTATATCTAACGTTAGAGGAAAAAATAGCTTCTTATAAGATAATTCATATTTCGTGGTCTAAATATCGAAGTATGAATTGATACTGTAGCGTGTTTCGCACGTCTGGACTCGATAACCAAAGTTGCGTTGATGGCGTACGTCCGTGTGCGTTTGATGTCACAAGTCGTAGTCGTTTAGGCCGTACAATGACGGATTGATGACATATTTGTCTCATATGAAGCCCTGGTCTAAGTTAGCCAATGTTCGGACACCCAAGTGTTTTAGCTCGTTCTAAGCGCACATTTCTATTATACTCTGTGTTATTACTCTGTGTACTATACTATTACATAAGTGTTTTACGTTATACTAATTAAATATTTAGTTTACATTTTTTGAGTATTGCTGATGTATTTTACTTTACACAAACATCAAATGTTAAAGTTTTGAACCAAATTTATAAACTTAATTAAAATATTATTACTTATAAAAAATATATTATCACACACACACATTCTATATTGTTTTTTATGTGCACCCTATTTCTCATCAATTCTATTTTGAAGAATCATTAGCAGTTGTGTTTTTTATTTGATAGGTGGCACAGAAGGGGTTCCAGTTTAATGATGTTTCTCAATCTAATACAGTCGAATCGCGTTTTAACGAATACCGTTATAGCGAAAATCTCGGTTTAACGAACAATTTTCTAATCCCTCAGATACGTTTACATAGGAACAATGCAAAAACCTGGAATTCCTTTATAACGAAATTTCGTTATAGCGAAGTGATTTCCCCGGTCTCTTGGAGTTGTACTATATAGTTGTTTTCTGAAAGGCAGATATTGTGGCTGCTAAAATTTTGCTTTTGCCCGTTTGTAGGTCACGGGAAAAAGTAACCATGGACGGCATCATTTTTTCATGGTTAATAAGTTTGCAAAATATGGACGTTTAGAGTCCGGGAATGACTATGAATGGGAATGCTTCCTTGTACATAGGTAGAGATTTTTTGCTATGCAGAAAGAAACATTTCCTTATATTGTATAAGCTAGCATGTTATGCACAAGGTATATGTTATATAACATTCTATGCGTAGAGTAACAAGTCAGTGCAGGTGAAATAAAAGACAATATGCCCCCATCAGGAAGAAAACAAAAAATTAGAGGGCACATTTGATGTTGGAATAATACTGTTTTCCTTTCCCCGCGAGCATCTCTGAACTCGTCATCCCCCTTCCAACAACGGTAAAACAACCGACAACTCAGATGGACACCCTATGATTCAAGGACTAACATCATGATTATTTCAACCATTTTCATGATTATTTAAAGCACATGCCAGAGTTCTTGCACGGGGGCTCTGATGATGGATGTAATAAAAGCTTTTTATTCGTGAATATGCCTCCAATAGGATGGCGGGACACCAACCTCTAGAGTCCCAACCATGAGCTCAATCGGGCACGGCACGGAGACCCATGCCCTTTCCCAATCTTGCAGTGAGGCCCTAAGCTGATATCTTTGGTGGGCTCCGAAGTAAGACTCTTAACGGGGCTCGCTCTCTCTCTATTATGAACAAACAGTATGGAGGAAAAAATTATGAAGATAATCCTGTATCCCGCACTGGAGCTCCGCCAGCCCCACCCCCTTGTAGAGGCAGTGCTGGGACCTCAGTTGAATAGGGATTCCACGATAAGATCTGCCACAATGATTAATGACAATAAATATATATATTAAGTATGACATGAATGTACATGAATGTACAGAGATGAGTTTTTTCCTTCCTTAAAAAAATTAACATCTCAAATAATAAATATCTTCACAACATCCAGTCTTCAGTATATCTTGTATATATATTAAGAGCAGAGACTCCTAAACATGGAGGCGGGGGGGGATAGGGTTGAGGGTCCGTGCCTCCTCCTAAGCCGATCAAAAACTGAAAAAAGTCAATATTTCGGTTTTAAAAAAATTAAAATATCGGACGAAAATACCTTTTATGCGCTATTTTAACCAATTTCTGTTCATTTGTATGCTTTCTGAAGGATGATGACTCAAAATTGCTCGGAAGCACGATTTTTGTACCCTCCCCAAGCCAAAAGTCTATCCTGCGTACGGCCCTGATTAAGAGGTTGTGCTGAAGCCATCTTTTATTTTTTGCCCTGAGGCTATGACTCTGTCAAGATGGCATTAGGGATAGATATATATATTGAATATTTTGATAAATATTCAAAAATTTGTATTAAGTTCCGTGAAATAGCCTCATTATCATCTAGGGTTCAGCTGAACAGCATTATAACCACCAAGGATTTTTTGAGGAATTCTACGTTGAAACCTCTGCTCTAGGAGCTGCTGACTTATCCCGTTGCTTTAATCTTTTCCAGACCAGTTTCGCGGCAGAGTCTGGCACAGGAGTCCGTAGACTTCATCTTACTGGCAGTCACAAATTGTCAAGAACCCCTGTTTAAACCCCTTCGGAAGAAAAAAAAAAACTGAAAGAGAAAATTAAAGAATGAAAATCATCAAGAAGTTGCTTATAAGTGTAAAATTTAATCATATAAAAAAAATGGTGGGAGTTCTTAAAATCTCAAAACCTTAATAGAAAAAACTTCATTCTCAAATTGCCTTCTTGTGTTGGGAATCACCGCTTCAAGTGAATGATTCGTTATAAATCAGGATAATCAGTTTTCAGTAATGGTACATTAAATTTCAACTGAAAATTAAAAATTATGACAGTTCATAAACAAAGATTTCATTGTTTTCGGAAAAACAATGAAACAAAATTTCGGAAAACTTGACTAATTAATGAATTTCTAACACATCAAAGAAAGAATGGCGCATTGAAAGTATTAGCAACTAATCAGTAATTTTCGTTATAATTTAATGGCGTTAACTGAAAAAAAAAAGTAATTACGATATGATGGGGGTGTTTTCTCCGATTTTGCATTATCCTGCACGGAGGGAGAAAAAGATGGATGTTTTGAACAAAAGCCCGTTTCAAAGGAAAGAGATGCCAATATCGATGCCATAGGCAAGAATTTGATTGTCATTTTTCACCATTTTTCCCAGCCTCCAATTTCCAGTTCACTTACCAAGAATGATGATATCTTCTTGCGCGAGGGCATATTGCACGGGTTTGAGCGAGTGGATAAAAAACTACTCGTTCTACCATCGAAACACACGATATATATTTATCAAAGGAAGGGAGTAAAACGCAGTTTCCAGCAAGTAGGGCAAAGAGAGATGTGCATGGGAAAAATAAAATAAAATAAAAGAACAGCTTCGATTGAGGAAATGATTTAGAACTTACAAAAAGATCAACGATAACATCACGGATCTTCTAAAGACTTCCAAGACTGCAGTCTGAGAAACGTTCGCGGTCTTTAAAGGCACTGAAATAAAAATAAATGTCGCGGAGAGACTTATAATGTTTGGTTTCCGGATCCGTATTTTTCTAGTTTTCCTTTGGAAAAATCTGATTAAAAAAAAGCGATTGAATGACGTGTACTTTGAATTTTTTTCATGATATTTATATTGATGATGCTTCAGCTTTTCTAAATTACTCCATATGATTTTATGAGGAAAGAATACGTCAATGTATTTTATGTATTTTAATATATGGTTCAAATTATCCTTAAAAAAATTACTTCTGTTTATCACAAAAATTAGAACTTTGCCTGGTTTTAATTTATACAAAAATCTGAAGCGTTTTTAAGACAAATAACATTTAATTGGTCGAATGGTCGACGCTTTTCGGCTCTACAATGGAGAGCCGTCATCAGGACTAGGTTCTCGTTCACTCACCAGGTCACTCAGCCAGTCACTAAGTAACTCTTTCCCTCACTTAATCACTGGGATGCTCTCTCTCTGCCATTCACTCACTAGGTCGCTCATTATATTACTTACTCTCTAGGTCCCTCACTATGTTGCTGACTTTCTCATTCACTCACCAAGTCGCTCATTCTATCGTCAGCTCACTACGTTGCTCACTCTGCCACACACTCAATCACTTTGTCGCTCATTCACCAGTTTGTTCACTAAGCAACACTAACCACTCTATCACTCACTAACCAACTACTGTATCAATTACTGCCTCACTCACTCGGTCAGTAAAAATTGTTATCGGTGAATTTTCCTGGTGGTGAATTGCATGGCGGTGAATTTTCCGGAGGTGAATAAGGGTCATAAATAACATCCGTAAGCCTATTTACATACTTACACTCGAAAATGTAAATCGGCTCGGGAGTAAAAAACCACTGCAATTACCATTTTCACTCTTATTTGGTCAACCGAATTTGTTTGAATTTCTTAAAATATGTGCCACATTTTCGTTGAAGGGCAAAATAAAGAACAGTATCTGCAATACGAGAACTACTTTTATTTATTTGCAAGCTCACCGGGTTCCAAAACGTTTTAAGGATCCGTGACGTTTGATTCGGCGGAACCCCGAAAAAGCTCTCATGGCCCACAAGGGTTCTTCGAAACACCAGTTGGAAATCTATGGTCTAGACCAGGGGTGCACAAAATTTTCAATCCGGGGCCCAGATATGAGATATACTGGGTGCATAGCAAACGGGAAGTACGACATTTTAACAGGTGAACCGTTGATCCTAGAGGCATACTTCCAGTTAGAAAAAGTTTTCAAATAACGTGCACTACTCGGATATGTCACTGATGTTTCAAGGGATTGTATACTTATTAAAATAAAAACGTCACCAAAAACCCCATTAGAAAGTTGTTGTGCTGTCTCTCTTGATGCCAGCAAAAAAAACCACGTTTCCAGTGCAATATCCACTGTTATTCGAATTAGAGAAACGGAGGAAAGTTGGAAAAAACAGTTCTAAATGCTGAAAAAACGTTTTATCCGGTTCGTGAGTAAAATGACATACCCCTGTTATGCGCTATGCATTTTCCTCTTACTTTCAACAAAGGTTATTTTCCTGACTATATAAATTATATTATGACAACTACGACTTTATAACCATTAATTATAACCATATAAATATATTCATCTAATGTTAATCATATATGCTTTTTTTGTGGAATTACTTGCTTTTGACACATTTTTTGGGTAAAATTGGCAACTTAACTTGTTGTTGAGAATTTTGTGTCCATCATTGACAGGTATAATTGCATTTGACAACGGTTTTTGGCTGTAATTGGCAAATTTACTTGCATTTTACAATATTTTGACACTAATTAGCGATTTAACCCTTTAAGCATTTCTTTTTTAATTTTCTTGATCCGCATTATAACTGTCACATTGGAAATAAAAGCGTATAAAAAACCCAAGATATTTTTGAGTGACCGAAATAAAGTAGATCAAGTTTGACGAAATATCTCGGAATTGCCGCTGTAAGGATTAACGAATTTTTATGTGAGAAATATGATTCGCCTAGGTATTTATCGTGCTGTGCATATATATTGTGCATATTTTACATAGATAATCCCCCCGAACAACTTCTGCGGAAGAATAAAACCCCCTGTAGACCGCATTTGGCCTGCGGTCCAGAGGTTCAGAACCCCTAGTCTAGAAGGGTGGCTCTCACTCGCGACCATATGACCCTCCTTGTGGTCCTGAGATATTCTAAGGGCGCCACAGGGGAAAACCAGGATGATGGGGAGACGGTGTGGATGTTTAGAAGGTCCACAGAGCGCCTGAAGAAATTTTAGATGTGAAGAAATATAGCTTTCAACTGAATTTTTCAACTGAAACTTACATTTTAGATTAAGTATGTTTTACATTTTTAGATTAAGTATGTTTTAAATTTTTAGATTAAGTATGTTTTAAATTTTTAGATTAAGTATGTTTTACATTTTTAGATTAAGTATGTTACGTAACTTTGTATGACCATTTTATCTGACCACGGTTACTTACCACTTGAGGCTGTGAGATGGCACACATATTACAATAAATGACAAAAATGTACAATATATATTCAGTGATCACTACAAAAATTTTCCTAACAGACGGGTGTAGCGCACAAATCTATGAGAGGCATGAAAACAAGTCACTAACAAATTGACTACCAACTTTAACTGGTCCTAGTCTAATAGACCCCGTATGTCCTAAAGCAACAGTTGAGTGACAAAAACGGAAAAATTATCGAAAGATCAACGGATTTTAATGTATAGAATAAATTAAAATGTCGACCATATTTTGTGAAAAAAGTCTAACCAATGTGAATCAGATTTTTCGCTTAGGGGAGAGAGAAAAAAATTAAAGATAACTTATATAAAAAAAACAACTTTTTATCTCAGAATTATCTCTCCGCGATGTGTTCAAGCATTGACATTGAAATTAGAATCGATATTTCTCTTTCCACAAAGAAACTTGTTGTGATGCTCAGAGACACCTGATCGAAATAAAAAAAAAAGGACAACATGCCTAATGTCAATATTTTCCTTTTGAAAAGCAATGTATTCGAATTTTCATTTCATTAACATGAAAATGCAAAGTTTTATTCAAACTCTTGCTTAAGCATTGATTTTACTCATCTCGAATGACCCGCGGGTTCAAGAAAACGAAGATTCGGCTTCTGATTGTGAATTCAGAAAATTGAAATTGGTTTTCTTTTCCTTTTTACTTCTTAAAAATCATTGACAATGTTAGGATTAAAACGGCGTTTCTAATGAAACTGGCATCTGATTTCCTCTACCGACGTAGAATCATTATTTTCCCGATAAACCCTCAAGCGGTAAATAAGGGGGGGGGGGAGGGGAAGTAAGCATTTCAAGGTATTTTATAAAATTACTTATAGAAATTCCTATTGAACGATTCTCTTCGTATAAATACGTTTCTTAGAATTTTAATCTTCTTTACAGAGGGCTAAGTATAGTTTGAGAAAACTTTATTTTTCAAATATTACTGGAAAAAATAATGCAAAATGGATAACTTAAAATTCAACCTAACTACCCAGATAGGTTGTTTATTTTTAGTTTGTTTATTGTTAAGTTTAGGTAGTTAATTTTTGTCAATTTTTATTCCACCGAAAAGAATAAGAGTATAATCATGATATTGAAATACAAGAAAAATAATGAAATAGTCAACAAGATTAAAAATTAAAATTTTATACGTAATTATATTGGATGTAATCATTTTAAGGGCTTAATAGACAGATATTTAAATGTTAAAAAGAGTTTGGGTCTCGAGTCGTGGGCTGGAAATATTTGAGAAAATCAAGCCATACTTTGCCTCAGATTTAAAATCAAAGAGAAAGATTCGCTCTCCGACTGAGAAAATGTGAATACAGCAAGGATAAATAACCGTTTTTGTGAAGTGTTATGATGGAAAGGAAACATATTTTCTGGATATTATACCGACGTGAACTCGGAGAGAAAAAGCATCTGGCCTCCGGTGGTGCTCGAACCCAAGCCCTCTTGCAAACTGAGCAAGCATGATACCATCTAGTCGACTGGAGACACGACTTTGCCTTCCTTATTTCACGTATTGTGGTGTGAGGCACTGAAATAAAGGCATCAGTAGCCTCAACTTCAATAAATAGCCCCCTGGCTAATGGCTCGAACACCAGTGCCTGCCGCACGCGCCTCAAGCCAATAAGGAAATTTGTGTGAAATAAATATGGGATGGTCGTGTCTTCAGTAGGGTAGATGCCTCAGAACTGGCACGGACCAATGAATTTAAACAAAGCTTCACAGTGAGTGGTGTTGACGAGATGTGATTTCTGCCCAGTTCTGTAAATATCAAAGCGAGGTAGATGGTAGCATGGTTGCCGGGTTAGCAAGAGTCCCTGGGTTCGAGACCCGGTGGAGCCCAGATGACTTTTCTTTCCGAGTTCACCTCGACATAATATCCAGAAAATATACCTTTCCTTGATATATTGGACTTATCTATTCCTCTGTTATGATGGAAGTAATAAGTGCTGGGACAGAATTCGAAAACTGGTGAGACTGTAAAAAGATGACCGGAAAAAAGAGTGCTATTATCTAATAATTGGAGTTTTCAAATCAGAGGTGTTTCTTCCTGAGGAGGCAAAGTTTCTTGGGGAAGGCGCAGGAACTAAATTTTGAACAAATATCTTTTCTGAACATATCTTTTTTTTTTTCTTTCCTTATTTTCAAATATTGAGTGGTTAAATGTATTATATCTTTGCACGCACAATAGTTTAGCATGAAATGTAGTCAATAAAAATTGTTTCAAAATGAAGAAAACTGTTTAGTTCATTAAATGAGATAAAATATTTAAGATCCATCTGAAAATATTTTGTGTAAAAAAACCAACACACAGAATTTGATTTTTTAATTTTTTTCATTTAGTTTTACATTGTGTTAAAAATTATATTGTGTCTATGAAAAATTACAAAATTTTATCTCATTTCATGAACTGAACAGTTTTCTTCATTTTGAATCAATTTTCATTCAATTTCATTGATAACATGCTATTTAATCTTTCAAGCGGCAATGAAGAGATATCTCACCTCCATAAAAGCCTCTTATTTTAGTATTAACAAGTCCAGATATTTCATGAAAATTACTTCTCAATGGTAAACATCTCCCCATACCCGTTAGTTTGCACCTGAGAAAATCCGAAGAAACCCTACTCAATTAAAAAAGAAATGACATTTTGGGGTGGGGTAGGGGTTTAGGGATTTCTAATTGACCCTTGAAGGGTTAATCATGCAAGCAAGCAGTTAACTTTGCGTTTCTTAATGTCATAAAATTTGAAGGGGGTGGGGACAATACACTGTTGAAAGTATTAAACTTAAATATAAATATTCCGTGTGTTAGAGCACATAGTACATCACATAATAATCGTAATTGACCATGTTGGAAGCAGCGTCAGCCAATACGCATCTACATGCATGACTCAGTAATCAAAATTAATTATATCCTACTATCAATTTTGTTGAAGAGTGAAAATAGTCTTTCAAATTTTAGGTAATTTCTTTCAATAGAGTTATTTCTCCATCGATAAAATAAATACCCCTTAAAATTTTGGAGAGGAGAGAAATAACTTATAAAAATTCAATTTTTGGGCAACACCGGTCAGAAGGTATGAAATACCCTTGAGCACTACTTTGATAGAAATGAGAAATAGTGGTGATCAAGAAAATTTCGGCAGTTCTGGGAATCCGCGGTGACAAATAGATTAAATACCTCTGATCTAATGCTTATACAATTTATTGGCGTTTATAGATGTCTGGCGAGAGCGTATGTTCCCCTGATTTTTCTTCCCTGATTCGCTAACTTCGTAAATGGGTGAGACATTTACGAAGTTTGCCATCACTGGTGACATGTGTGCAATAAATTTCCCAGATCTGTTGATACAACTCTGCAATGTCACATTTCTTACAGAAAGAAGCCTATAATGGGCTTTATCTCACAGGTGTTGGACAGGCCGATTTTTTCTTTCCTTTTTTTTAAACATTTCCAGCAAGTGACAAGAAACGCATGCACTGTAAGCATAATTAAAAACAGTTTAGATAGTTTTAATATTATGTAAGGTATGCCGGAAGACACCGCGCGCATGTGCGATATTTTCAAATTGCACATTTTGAAAGTAAAATAATTCAACACATCTTGTTTCCACAATATTTTCTGTTGGCATAAATGAAATTTATACTTCGAAATTTCGTACATCGAAAATTAGTGTCTTCAAAATAATTTATCATTTTAATTTGTGCTTTTAATTTGTCGTGGATCATCAGTATGATGGGTTACAATGTTGATTCTGTTAATGATGGTGATTTGTTAATGCATTTCAAAATTTCTCGTGCAGAAATTTTCATTCATAGCTCAACGCATGTTTTCCAGTTGCTAAATTCAAATAAATTATTAGCGAATAAAGGTAGCGTACATTCATCTTATCTCAATGTTTTCAGCTAAACATGATAAAAAAATAATAATAATTGTTTCAACTTCTTTCTTTTTATTTCTTTTATTAGGCAGGAGCCATTTGTTCCGCTGGCTCCATTCCTTTTAAGGGTATTACTTATCGCTAGGGCAAAGAAGAAAGTGTGGGAACTATTTCCTCAACTATTCACGTGATTCCAGAACTGATTAAGTGATTGAGGTTAAATTACAGGACCAAGTACCCAATAAATCCAATTATCTGATGGTAATTGATTGGCAAAGATTCCTCAGAGATTCCGGTAAAAATGTTACCATTCAACGGTGGCCCAGACCAATTCGGTAAATTAACTTCTCTGGAAATACTCGCTTTCCTGTTGTTTAAACTTCTTGAAAACTTCCGCATCTAACATTGGGTTACTATTCTCATGTGCCGATTATTTTTCCATTTTCAATTATGTCTCGTTATTTTGGAGGCGTTTGCTTTATGAGTCTTTGATTACTTTGAATCAATAACATTGATTCGTAAATATCTCGTAAAATACCTTAGTCCATCGAATCAATGTTATTGATTCAATAGACTAAGGTATTTTACGAGACATTCCTGTGGCTCAAATGTACATCACATTTATCCTCAATTAAAATTCCTTCCGAAAATAAATTCCTTCATTCAATTAATACAATGCAAAATCAGCATATTATTTAAATAATGGATTCTGTACCGAATACTTGAAAAAAGTATTTTCAGTGGTTGTTTCTCGAACTTTACGTGTGTGTGTTTTTTGTTGGTTTTTTTTTTCATTTACAAAAATTACCGAGTCGCAGTAGTGAATCCAAAATAACATTCATTTTATGTCATAATGAATTTTGTATTTACATACAGGGAATATATAATTGCAATCACCTATTTAGAGCGGTCTACAACAGTAGGTATACATTAGAAACGTGTGAAACTTTGAAAACATCTTAATCAACCTCCTCTGTACACTTACAAACTATCTCTCACCTCCTTGAAACCCTCTTATTTCGGCAATGACGAGCCTATAGAGACTTTCAATTTCCTTTCTCCTAAGAACACGTTTTCTACCTCTACCACCAACCTGTCAGATCAGCAGTCAGTGGGCGGAGTCAGATTTTCTTTCATATTTTGATAACAGAAAAAGAGAGGTGGTGTTTGAAACATACTGTCGAATCCCATTAATACGAACTCCAAGAGACCGGTGAAATCACTCCGGTGTAACGAAATTTCGTTACAAAGGTACTCCGGGATTTTGCATTGCTCCTATGTAAGCATATAAAAGTGCTCGTAAAAACGAGATTTTCGCTATAACGGTGTCCGTTAAAACGTGTTTCGTCTCTGTATATCTGTTTTTTCCTTCCTTTTCTGGTAGTAAAGAAAGATGCGTACAATATATAATAGAAAAAGTGTTCTCGGAGTTGTCACTAAATCCTCTGACATTTTGCAGAGGGTTTGGTGATTACCACGTCGGTGGTTATGATGAGGATCGGTGAAATTTATAAAACCGCGTAAAGGGTTAAGGGGTGTAAAGAAAAATAAGAGCAAAGCGAATTAGGTCCGATATTCATCACTTGACGTTCTTTTCTATGCAAATTGTGGCACTCATATTAAATTTTTGCAAACTTTTGACCAAAATGCTCCATATTCATGACAGGGTATCTGAACAGAAACAGATTTCAATATTTTCATTCCTGTTTATTTGCCCAATTCATGGTCCGTTTGTGGCTAACCAGAATAAATTCGTATATATTTTCACTTATAAAAGGACTACTTCATAATTATTGAAGTAAATAAATTTAAGATACATTGAGACGGAAAATAATTTCAGATTCAGAATTACAGAAATAAATAATGTAAGAATAATTTAAAGTGGTTTCAGATTAAAATTAATCTCAGAATCAACTAATTTTATCTGTAATTAATCAAAACTTTTTCGGAATTAGTGAAAAAATTACTTCAGAGCTAATCAAAATTGATAACCAGATAAATAATTTCGGAATAACTGAAGGCCTTCAGTTATTTTTGTCCCTGTTTAACTAAAGGTCGCACTGGCCCCCTCCTTCTATTGAAATGTTACTAAAATACATGAGTTGGTTGCCCGGGACGTCGTGGGAAGTTTCACTTTAGCCCGCCGTGTCTGGAAATTTAAAGACCTTTAGCCTTTCTTCCTACAGAGGGAACTTGAATTACTCACACCTGTATAAGCATATCTATTTGAAATAATCAATTTTCAATACAATGAATTATCTTTTTCTTATCTATTTAGTGAATTTCGAATTCCTTCAATCTCCAAACATCTCAGAGTTTTCTCGAAAAATATTCGAACGATTCCAGTTTGAATAAAAAAAAAAGATTTTTCCTACGAAATCTGTGAAAAAATAAATATTCCAAGGCAACAGAAAAAGGCAATAAAAACGTGTTTTTGTCGGAAGCTAAAGATATTAAATTCATTTTGCATTGCTTAGGCATGTTGGATAACTAAAAATTTCTTTCGCTGTTCTTTCAGAAAGAAGGCTTATGAAAATATCTTCGAGTTGTTTCTTGATGCCATATTTATGTATACCATATCAGAGAAAGTGAAAAAAAAAAGGATATAAGAATTCGTATATTTCCTTTCCAACCAGACTCATCATCCGGAAAATATTAAAAATGTTCTTCCTGACAACATGTCCAAATATCCAGTGACAATACTTTTTCTTATATGTATTACATATTCGTATTTTTTCCCCTATACGATGTTTTATATATATTTCTAACTAACACAACATGTAATCTTGAAAGTTCTTCCGAATATTTTTCAATACTATTGGCATTTAAAAAAATGTGCTACGGGATTCATATTCATAGAATCGATTCAGATCAAATAGAAAGTATAAAATTTCTTTCCTCTTTTTACATGTTAAACTTATACCATTAAGATTTGAGGAGAAAATCGAGTGAAATGGATTCACAGAAATATTCATTTTTGCATCGTATTTCCATACGTGACATGAAAATTCTAGAACATACTTCAGGCGATGATGATAATATTAATAAAAATATCAGTCCCGATTTCACGTTGTAAATATTCATTCCATTACGTACGAATTTACAGCTAAATTAGTTTTTAAAAAAATTTCCTGTGTTACTTTTTTTTCATTTATATGAAAAAAAAACGAAGTGCGTGCAGAATTTGAATGTATATGGTTTTTGAAACGAAATTTCAGTACCAAATTTTCAAAATCGTTTCTTATAGTTATGGTATAAGACAATATATATATTTATTTATTTGATTTAAAAATATGTCTGAATTTTGTAGCATATGTTTTTGATACCATAAGTATAAAATTATTGTTTCTTCCAGCTTTGACAAAGTATATAGTCATGTTCCTAAATAATAAAAATTGTGATTATGATATTGTTTTTATAAATAAAATTGTTGACGTAAATCTTACCAACTTCTATATCCATTAGTCTACTAATCTGCTTATTACAATCTAAATAATACTGTATTTCAAAACCAAGCTACTATTCTGCATTTTGTTGCCGCAAAATTTTTCTTGCATACCGTATTATTTACCAAAATCGTACGCTAATGATTGCAAGTTAAGAATGATAAAAATTATATACATATCGTTTTTTGTGTTTTAACTTTCAATGCACAATAGGAAAATAAAAACATATTTCCACTCCTACGAGTACCTTGCTTAACATGCAAATTTGAAACAAAGAATGCAAAGAAAAATGATTTCGAGAAATAATGGATTTAAGGAGTGCATATCTCTCATAATTCTTTTTTTTTACATTTCCACAACGAATAAGTTTGCATTTCGCTGTAAATAATCGCATACATATGTCTCTTGTTAGTTCTTATGGCAATCTGAGACTGTTTTGCTCATTATCTCGGTCCCGTTTCTGTTTTACATAATATTTTAAGAAAGAATGTAAAATCTTAAAATGAAATGTTTCTTTTTCTTAATTTTTTCTACGCAGTTATGGATCTTACATTCATTTTTTTTCTTCATTCTTATTCTTGAATAATATTCATCTCGGTCGTAAAGACTTCTAGTATATGTAAGGTATGATATATATTTTAATAATTGTAGTTTTCTTTTAGTTTGTCTTGCGTGCTGTGAAAGGAAACTAAATAAAGGCAACATTTGGGGACATTTACCTCCACATATAACAATGGGGAGAACTCGTTAACGCAAGGTGGAATGCTAATCATTTGATATTGTGAAAACAATAGGATGACATAAAAAAATCACAACTTTCAAGAGACTAACGTATGATCATTACTTAAAATTAAAAAAGTAAGTGCAATACTGGTTTTCAACTGAAATGCAGAATATAATAACATGTAACAAAAAGTAAAAAAAAATATTATTTACAAGATAGTTTTATCCATGAAGAAAACAATCGATAAAAATGAATATATATATAATTTAAAAGTTCTCATATATTTGCACATACATTAATAAAAAGTATATATTTGAAAATGTAGTGAGTGTTTGTAATGGCAAAAATAATAAGAAGATAAAGCAAATACATTAAATAGAAAAAAATTATACAAAAAAAAATCGATAATTTAAATAAAGAACCAAATCCAAGTTTACAAAATGAGTTTTAGAAACGAAAAGAGTCTATAATGAAGCTGGAATATTGAACATTCTGACGTATCAAGGAAACATTTTATTTTCTGGATATTATGCTGAGGTGAACTCGGAAATAAAAGTCATCTTGTCTCCGCCGGGACTTTTCCTTCCGAGTTCACCTCAGCATAATATCCAGAAAATAAAATGTTTCCTTGATATCTTGGGATGAGAAAAAACCATTTATCTTTCTAAATTCTGACGTATGTTATTCAAATTCATTTTAATAATTTGAAATGAACACATTAAATATGGAAATGGATTACCTTTTGGGTTTGATAATACGACTAAATACTCGACGTTTGGGTTTTTGAATTTGACTCTTGTCTACAACAGCGAGTAACTCCCGCTATAAGGAGTTTTTTCAATATTTCTTTTTCTTCTTTGTTTCTGCTACTGATGAAGGAATTTCATATAGTTCTGAAACGCGTATAGCCGTGTTCGTTTTGAATTTTGGGTAAACCCAAACGTCGAGTATTTAGTCGTATTAACATTAAATATGTTTACTAGTTGTAAAACATTAACTCATTTTACAACTATCTTTAAAGGAAAATAACAAAAACACAGCATGATAGCATACAATGCCCATAAAATCTATTTATTTTACACAAAAATTGCCACGTTTTTAAGACAAATAAATCACACTGGTCGAATGGTCGACGCGTTTCGGCTCTTCAATGGAGAGCCGTCATCAGGACCTCGTGGTCAGAACTCACACGAATGAAGAGTGATGTTTACGTCTGGTCGTCCGAAGAGTTCGCCTTTGTATTTGCTGCGTCCGAGTGGTCTTTGGATGCGAATTGGGGAGCCATCTGTTGTAAAGTGTTGAAAGTTTTTTCACGACTGAGGTTAATAAAGCCTGTCCAAGCTGACGAAATAGGTGGTGTGTTTCTTCCATCATTAACGAGGAAATTCTGGCATGTTCTGATGAAATATCCCTCGAGAAAATTCAATTCCGAATTGTGTGTTGCTTTTTTAAAAACAAATGCTTTGTCAAAATCAAAATGATGTGAATGTTGCCAGCAGTGTTGGGCAATAGCCGAATTATCCGTCCGTCCCTTCTCAACATGCCTTCGGTGTTCGAGAACTCGAATATTTAGATTTCTTCTAGTTTGGCCAATATATCCATTTTCACAATTCTTGCATGGGATGAAGTAGATACCAGATTCTTTGGAGGGTGAGATAGGATCTTTCAGATGGGAAAAGGTGAGTATATTTGTTGGCTGGAATATTGTATGGAAGTCAAATTTCTTGAAGATAGAAGAGATCATGAAACTTGAAGAAACGAATGGAAGAACAACGGTATTAGAAAACTGTTTTGAGTCAGCTGGGAGCAGGTTCGTGGTGCATGTCTGGGTCATTTTTCTGAGGACCTTGTCGATGATAAAAGGTGAAAAACCCCGATTAGAAGCGATGTCACGAAGGATATTGAGTTCATTCTGGAGGGAGGCTGAATCACTGCAAAGTTTTTTTGCTCGATGAACAAAAGAAGAAAATGCCGAAAGTTTCTGATTGGGAGGTCAAAATCCTTTCATCCTCCCAATCAGAAACTTTCGGCATTTTCTTCTTTTGTTCATCGAGCAAAAAAACTTTGCAGTGATTCAGCCTCCCTCCAGAATGAACTCAATATCCTTCGTGACATCGCTTCTAATCGGGGTTTTTCACCTTTTATCATCGACAAGGTCCTCAGAAAAATGACCCAGACATGCACCACGAACCTGCTCCCAGCTGACTCAAAACAGTTTTCTAATACCGTTGTTCTTCCATTCGTTTCTTCAAGTTTCATGATCTCTTCTATCTTCAAGAAATTTGACTTCCATACAATATTCCAGCCAACAAATATACTCACCTTTTCCCATCTGAAAGATCCTATCTCACCCTCCAAAGAATCTGGTATCTACTTCATCCCATGCAAGAATTGTGAAAATGGATATATTGGCCAAACTAGAAGAAATCTAAATATTCGAGTTCTCGAACACCGAAGGCATGTTGAGAAGGGACGGACGGATAATTCGGCTATTGCCCAACACTGCTGGCAACATTCACATCATTTTGATTTTGACAAAGCATTTGTTTTTAAAAAAGCAACACACAATTCGGAATTGAATTTTCTCGAGGGATATTTCATCAGAACATGCCAGAATTTCCTCGTTAATGATGGAAGAAACACACCACCTATTTCGTCAGCTTGGACAGGCTTTATTAACCTCAGTCGTGAAAAAACTTTCAACACTTTACAACAGATGGCTCCCCAATTCGCATCCAAAGACCACTCGGACGCAGCAAATACAAAGGCGAACTCTTCGGACGACCAGACGTAAACATCACTCTTCATTCGTGTGAGTTCTGACCACGAGGTCCTGATGACGGCTCTCCATTGAAGAGCCGAAACGCGTCGACCATTCGACCAGTGTGATTTATTTGTCTTAAAAACGTGGCAATTTTTGTGTAAATTAAAACCAGGCAAAGTTACTCATTTTTTTGTGATAAAATCTATTTATGGTTGTCTTATGGTAAGTATGGATAGCTTCTCGATTTATCCCAACATGTTTATCGTATTTCTTTTTAAACGTGTCAAGGGTGTTACAATTTACTACCCCCGAAAGTAAGCTTTTCCATTTATTAACAACCCTATTAGAAAAAGATTCCCTACAACACCATAACCTAGAATTTCCCCTTAACAAACGACACTGGTGTCTCCTTGTAAAAGCAGTTGATTAACGGTGAAATAATAAATCCTCTGGCCCATCCTATCCATACAGTTGCAAATTCTGAACACTTCGATCATATCACCCGACATCTGAGTTCATGCAATGCAAACACATTCAAAAAATGAAGTCTATCTTCATAACACAAGCCCCTGAATCCGCATGTGCTAACGAGGTCACGCGCTCTTCTTTGCACCCCTTCAACCAAGTCCATGTCCCTCCTTGTATGATTTATGTATCAGCTATGATAAAACATCCATAACATGTGCTAATAGTACATTTTCATTATACTAGTCAGGGTTAGAATTAAAAAAACAATGGTCACTTTACTCCCGGACCAGTTAGTACGAGAACCTACTGGGCCGCAGACATCATGACTGGTTCGCGTATAAAAGTTTTCTGTGAATAATGATAATTTATTTTCCTAAATATACTATCGTTTAAAAGAATGATATAACACTAACGACGTAAAAATCCATACAAAACAATTGCATATATTTATATATATTGTTTCTAGTGTTTGTATTGCATTTTTAATTGAGTTGCTGTATTTTCGAAATATATGGCATCCATATTTGTTATGGCCATTTTTTTTGTCTGTTGTGGCATGTATTTGCATATTTAATTAAAACTGCATTCAAACCTCATCATTTAAAGTACATTTAATTATTTTGTCGCTTTTTTATTTAAAGAAATTTTTATTTTTTAACATATTCAGCAAAAAAAAAAAAAAAAAAGAATACATTTTCAGTTGTCAAAGCCTCCAAGACGAACAAAAAAGACTGATGGACTGTATGCACCCTCTGGAATGACGGAGAAAAGAAACCATTCATATTTTTGTCCCAAACAGAGAAGGTAAAAAAATTACCAGAGGGATAATAAAGAATTGAGAATCAGTCATGCGCAGAGCTTGAAAGCCATTTTGTGTTTCAAACATGATAAAATTTAATGACAAAATCAGTAGCATGCGCAGGATTTTCTGGTTCCGTTGTTTTACTCAGCCGTCATAATAGTTCAGGACCCTCCGCTCCCTGCCGTGTATGCCGGGGCACGGAAAAATCGGAAGAATGGTGGACCATTTTAGAAAGGCTATCTGAAATGCGTGAATTGAGAACTCCATTTTTCACAAGATTCATTTCAAAAATTCAGTCTGATATAAAAAGTTGAAAAAATATATATATTTAATTTATGAGAACAATAAAGAATTGGATTAGGATGGCATGCAAATTTCTTAGTACACATGTTGTTTGTTTTACTTGCAGCATATTGTAATCGGTTTCGCTCATAAATTTCTGAACTTCGGCAGAGACGTGGTTTTCTAAATTTTATAAGTATTTATTTTGTAGCAATGAACGTTTATCATTCAACATTTAAAGGTTTCCACTGCTGGTCTCGCGGACCACTACATTTTCTTTTTCCGGTTGTCCGATTGATTAGTCAGTAATCTCCGACCAGCGGACCACGAAAATTTCACAGTTTGCAGCATCACTAATCGTCACTAATTGGAAATGTAAATCTCTTTCGTTTTAAAAATACCAACATGCTTCTAAATTGATAATCAATTTTTTCGGCAACATGTATGCAGAAAATCCATTTGAAAAGATCCAAGTATGACATTATTACAATGTATTTAATAAGAGTATGTTGCTTTCTTTCTTTTATAAAAAGTTTTCGGTGAGAATAAAAATGAGGGAAAATTTTTTCGTCCCAATATATATATATATATATATACATGTTAAATATAGATAATACAAAATATTATTCACATTCTATAGTAATTTATCATGATTCCAAAAAAAAAAAAGAATTGAAATTTGCACAATTATTATGATCGAATAGTAATAACTTAGTTACGAAAAAAAAATTATTAACTTCAAATTTTTTAGTGAATATTACTTTCTGAGCAAAATGTTGACAAAACTATAGAATGATTAAAAATAATATAATGCAGTGAAACCTCGATATAACAATATACTGCGGACCAAGAAAAGATTATCATTGTAGAGGGATTATCGTTATATCGAGACGTGACATTATTATCACGTGCCACAAAATTGATGCTGCTGTTGGTATATTTTCTACATTATCATTATTATTACCAGAAAATGTGATTTCATCCGTTTATTCTCCGCGAAAATTTGTTTGTAATTGATTAGTTTTTAATTTCTTCGGTCAAATGCATTGTAAAGTTGTTTACCCCAATGCAGTTTTGTGTCTTCCACGGAAAGTAATTGATCGTAATAAATACTTTAGTGCTTTCGATCCTGTGGTGTGGATTACCGATGCTATTGGAGACCTTCAGAAGAACGAAACCATATAATGAAGTTAAAAAAAAAATATTCAAAACAAATTTGAGCAAAATTTAAAAAAATATCGCATAGTAATATTGTATAGCTGCTTTTTAAAAAAATCTCCTAAAAATATCGTTATAGAGAGATTTATCGTAGAAAAAGTATATCGATGTATCGAGAGGAGTTTAACATTGGACTAATTGGACGTTGCAATTACAAACAAGATTTGAAAAATTATCGTTGTAAAGGGATTTATCGTTATTTAGAGTGTCGAGATAGCGAGGTTTCACTGTATAATGATTGAAAATAATATAATAAATACATCATGATGTCATAAAAAATAGCTTATCCTACGACCATTCATCTTCGGTATAAATATTTTAATATTGATCTAAAAATATGGAAATGCCATTAAAAAACGCATCGTATGAAGATTTAAAATTTTTTCAGCCTCTCTCTCTTTTTTTGGAAAACTTCTTTCATAAATATTTTAATATTGATCTAAAAATATGGAAATGCCATTAAAAAACGCATCGTATGAAGATTTAAAATTTTTTCAGCCTCTCTCTCTTTTTTTTGGAAAACTTCTTTCATACCATATTTATTCATCTTTCTCCTTTTTGAACATTAGTTATATAATAATTAATTGCAGTTTTTCAATCTATACTGAAATTTGAGTTTCAAAATCGTGGAGACGGGTATTAAATTTAAAACAGATTTACAAAATAATATTTTAAATCATCAGTCTTGAAATGTGATATCATTCACTAAACTGTGTAATATTTTTTAAGAAAATTTGTTTTTTCAGCCACCTCGTTGGGCATTTTGTCTGTTTTAGTTTTTGTATTGATATCATCATATACAGATGTATTCGTTGTAGATTGCATTTCATATTAATATTTTTATGTTCTCTCCTCCTTCATCCAATTTATTTTATGTTTATAAATTTTGTTATAAACTAGAAGTTGGGTTTTCCAAGCGAACACGTGGGAAGAAAATAAGCCAACGGTGAAATTAGATTTGCATTTATATCAATATTTGCCTATCTTTTGGGAAGTAATAAAAGTAAAACTTGTGAGTGAAAATAGATTTTATTGCTATTTGTATACAGCTCAATCAGTTGCTTGCATAGGGGTAACTAATCCTGTGTATTTTTGTGTTTGTGATTTAAAATATCACCGTTGACAAATAGTATGTTACATAAGAGGATTTACGAAATTTCCACTGAAAATGCTCGTGTATACTTTATCGCGATGGAAATAGCAAAGTTTATGCATGTGGAAAAGGAATGTTCAGATTTCGTGAAAACTATTATTCATCGGTTGCGAATTATGAAATTTACCTCATTTCTCTCACACTCAACAATTTTAACACTTATGGTGTGTTTTTTTTTTCGCAAAAAAAGGCATGCATTACACAATTGCTCGAAAAAATACAAAAATACTACAAACAGGAAAAAAAAACAGGAAAAGGAAAAAAAACAATGCAAAAAGAAAATGGACAAAAACGAAAAAAAATACAATTATATTACAAAAGAAAATGACATAAAAATACACATAATACACCGTTTACATGGGAAATAAAATATCCCGGGAAGTTACCGGTAACGGGGATTTGCGCTACAACCCGTTTACATGGCGTTTAGTTTATTCCGGTACCCCCCAACGGAAGTCGACACTGGTCATTTGTGTTAAACGGAAGTGTGGCTGGCTCATGATGGCTGACTAACGTGCTAACAGTAGTTTTCGCGGCATAAAGGATTAAGGGAGAGAAAGGTCGAAGTCACCCACCATTATTCCTCAACAAAGATGGGACTTTTTGGCGAACTCTTCTCTGTCCTTCTTTTTTCCCCCCATGAAGAAAGAAGTTGCCATGTAGGTTTAATAATCACCAAAGCAAATCAACTCGCCCCTACACATGTAAACGGGGCTTGAGTAGACACAAGGTACACCAAGAAGTTAAAAACGAATGTTTCAAATATTTCTATTCATGAATTTAAGCTAAATATCATTTAAACATGTGTTGTGCTCCGCCATGCTAATCTTTTGTAGAGTCACAATTTAATGAACTCGTCAATATTGAATGGCGTTTGAACGTGGAAGGATTTAGTTCCTAAGAAAATATATATAGACGCGTCATATTCATTTTTATTAAACAATAATAGCGTATTAGCTGTGACAACTTCAATGAATATGTCCCGACCCTATCTTTCCTGGAAACCAAGTGAAATGAATAGCAAAGTCCAATAATTTCAAGCCACGCTAAACGATATATGCAAATTTTCTTCAATCATGGAAATTTATTTTACTTTCTTTTTCAAAGAATGATCCCCCTTTTCCTTCTATAACTGAATCCTTATGCTTTTCATTTTATTTCAATCTGGAAGTTTAATTTCTTTCTTCCTTCGAGTAGGAAACTTAATATATTTCGTAATACGTATTTATCTTATTTTTTGTTTCAAGAGACTTTTGACATTATAAGTCCCTTCTGTCTGTATCAAACTAACTGAAACAAAACCCAGTGAAGCAATCTCTTATGGGTTTTCTTATGTTATTAATTCTGAGCCCTCCCACTATTTTTCTTTCCCCTTTAATTTCCCTTTCTTTTAATCTTGAGCAATTTCAGAAACTTTCCAAATTTAAAGAAGAACTTATTATTATTCTGGAAAAAAAATTTTCATTATTTTACAAAACCTTACGGATCTGTTATTCAATTTTTATTTCTAATTTCATTATTATGTTGTTGTTTTTTAAATAGTATTGATTAGTTTTCTTGTATTTTTTCTCTCCCAATTCATCAGGGTCTGTGGCTCAGATATACTAATGTGAACCAAATTCAATTTAAATTTGATCTGCACAGAAAGAAGGATATTCAAATCAGCATACGGAAGTGCACGTTAGAGGTTTGTTTGTAGCAAATTTGATAGATTGGGATTGGTGATGGGATTATATATTTCATTATATTAGAATGTATGTGTTGCTTTTATAAATTTTTCTCTATTTTTGGGCTGAAAAATTTAAATAAATGAATAAGAGTTTTGAAATTTTAAATATAGGACTGAAGAACATACATCGCGGTTTTCATCGATTTTAATATGCGTATAACTAAGAGTTCTACCATTTAAATAGTTGGGCAACTTTTCTTTTTGATAAATCGCATTTTTACCTAAGAGACATAAAAGAAAGTATATAAGTTTAATATGTGTATTCATGTTTTCTAAAGCATATTTTGATAATCTGTGAAGCACAAAATACCGTATTCATTCACATTAGCCGGCCTGGCGTAACCATCTGTTTATATCTCTTTCTTGAGACAGTACTTTGGGTCACGTTCTGGTAAGGAAGAAGCCTGCGTTAAAACTCACGGGACACCAGCATTTTAAACGTTGGAGTATGGTCCATTCTCTGCATATAGCGGTGAATACATTCAAAAAATACCGATATCAATTTATATTAAGTACTGAATAAATAAGCAAATCAGAATAAAACAAATGTTTTTCTTTTTCCAATGTAGCAAACGCCCAATAATTTGACAGCAATAACAAAAATTTAGCATTTACTTGTTGATCTAATTTGATTATCATCAACTTAGTCTGTATTTCTCCAATTTTCCTGAATTAAAGAACAATGCTGCTTTTTTTTCCGATATTTGAATTCAAATACCGGAGTGTGAAATAGGGAAAGGGCAAATATCTCACGTATCAAATGGGAAAATCGGAAAATATCTCAGCAAATAATGCACTTAGAGATACATGGAATTATTTTTGTTGTCTTCAGCAAAGACAACAACTTCCCAATTGAAAGTTAGAAGACGGGGGCACTGCAAAATATTTAGATTTTTTTTAATTTTTTACAACTGTACCTCTACCACGAATGGTTGATGAGATAAAAACCTCATTTTGGGAGACCTCATTATATTGTATTTATAACATCATCGAACTGGAACCACTGCTGTCATCTATAGAATAAAAAATACAACTGTTGTGATTCTTCGATTAAGTTGATGACCGAATTTTAATTAATGTGCCGCATGGAAAATGATAATTTTATATAGTATAACTTTATTAATGATAAATTTATGAATATCACAGTGTGATATCCATAAATATTTTATGAGCAATATAATATTAGTTAAATTGTCAAATTTCCCTCAAAAGTGTAACAGTTGTTATTTGTGTGATTTAACATTAATAAAGCGAGTAGGATGCATTACTACTTTTTTTAATTACAATTTCAAAAAGCTATGGAAACCGAAAACCATAATTACTGATATAGGGCTTTAATGGACAAGGAAAAAAAGTTAAAGAGTTTATTTTAGCATTGTACTAATGGCAATTTACCTTTCGCAAACAACAATTGTTAAAATTTTAAAACAAACTTGAAAATTTAAATAATATTGCTTATATTATACGTAATATATTTTTTATTATATTACATTAAATTTACATTTTCCGTGTGGTACATTAATTAAAATTTAATCATTAGTGAAGAATCACAACTGCTGTATTGTTTTATTTGATAGGTGACACTAGTTCTATTTCAAGTATGTTTACATGCCACATAATAGTATATGCATATATAGATCTTGTATATTTATATTTTCAATAATTTCTAGATTGCACATTTTTATTGATAAAACTTTATTTTTAACCATTAATTGGTTATGGACAAAAGTAACTTAGAAAGGCACCATTTCTTGGTGAATAAGTTTGGAAAGACTCACATTCATGAGGCAAAAGTTCGAGCCGCTAAGGCTGCAGGACTTCTAAACAGAGTCTGTTACACACACTCTGCACTTAGCCTCAAAAACAAAACCATTATGTACAAGTCAGTCATTAGACCAATTATGTGCTATGCAGCACCATGCTTTTCCACAGCGAAACCCTCTGTCATGAAACAATTACAAGTGCAGCAAAATAAAATACTTCGGCGATATACCGGGGCACAATGGTATATCAGAAATCTTGACATAATGAAGGATTTGAACATTGAAACCATACATGACTACTTAGTCAAACTATGTAGAGGATATTTCGATAGAGCTGAAACATCAGAATATCAGCACATAAGAGACATCTCGCCTTATCCTGCGGTAGAGGTGTTGAGGTTTCTTCGACCTAAGAACATACTGGCCTGATATGGCCCAATGAATTGGTTTAGTTTTGTAAAAAGTGTAAATAGTTCTAATTCTCTCTTCATTGATTGGAAGCATAGTGTTGCATATATACTGAACGCCTACCAATATTTATCGCATTTAATCTTGTATCCACGTGTAATCATATATATTGTATTCACGTCATTTATTAGAATGAACATATATATATACTCTTTTGTAACCATTAGGTGCAGTATTCCACTTTTTTGTCAATTATTTGCTGAGATATTTGACTGATTTTGTAATTGTGTATAAAATGCGTTCTTGAATTTTGATACTTCATCTCCTTCGGACATAGCTCTACAAATTTCAAATTTCTGTGATAAGTAAGCCACAACTTACCGAATTCATTTTTTCTAATATGATCTGAATTAATTTGACGTATACTGACTCTCTGAGTACAGCATGGGCTGTAAATTTTATTATCTTTTATTGACACGCCTCTTATACACTTACACTCACACACTCAACTATCACATACAAACAGCTTTTTAACTTCTTCGTCCAGCTCGTACGGAGCAGCATCAAACAGTGAAGCTTATGGGAGTCTTAAAGACTCGGTACGCCCTGAGAAAATGTATCTACCTCAGTCAGTCAGTCAAGTTTGGAAAGTGTGCATGTTTAGAGTCTGAGAATGCTTCCTTGTATTCCAAGTTTATTGGTGAGCAGAGAAAAGTATTGTATAAGGTCGCATGTTATTGGTATTATTTTCTTTTTTCATTTCGCTCAGATACAACAGATCTGTGCAGGTGAAATAAAATGAAATGTGCCTCTGCCTGCAAAAAAAAGGATCCCTCTTGTATACTAGCGTAATTGTATAAATAAGTTTATATACGAAATACGTATTGTATATACAATAATGCATAATATACGCAATACATTATATACATAATAAGTTCCATACCGACTAAAGTAATGCGGTAAATGTATTCAGTGATTTTTTACGCATTTTTTTAAGAGTGTTAATGACAGCTGAGGTTAAAAGAGTTCTTCACGTCAAATACGAGTTTCCTTGAATGCTACAGTCGAAGACCAAATTGGGTGTGTTTGTTAGCTATAAATAAATTGTAAAAAAAAGAACGAGACAATAAACCGGAAACATATATTCCACGAATGTCTTACCTTATATTCCACGAAGGAATTACTGCCCACGCCCAGCCATGTGAAAGCTCATCTAAAAGAAGGAAATACTCATAGGGCGTAGGTTTGTCAATAGTCGTCGAAAAAGAGTAGTTTGAAATCGTGGCGATAAATCGATTAAAATTCTTGGATTCAACTCTAATTTCTTCTTCTTTTTTAGAGAGTATTATCTGGCCTGAGAGTGAATAAGTAAATGCTAATTTCACATAATCTCCAAACATTAATTAGTTCTAATGCATCACAATACAAAACTCATTTCATGCAGTATAGTGAATTTGATTCCAAAAAATTGCTCTACCTTACTCAATTTCTCTCGGTTACTTTTCATTATATAACCACTAGCTAAAATACCCGGTGCTGCCCGAGGTTTCTTCAGTTACTGGGAGGGTTGAAAAAAATATATGACCGTTGTAAAGGCATATACAATTGCACTTGTCTTATGCGCACTGTTAGGGAACGACGGTAACAAAAGTAAATATTCCAAAACTCATCGTTCAGGCCAGGAACCATTGTTTCCCGACAGTCAGGCCCGTCATGACCAGGGCCCCTGGCTTTTGAAAATACACTACAAATGTTATATATATATATATACAAATATATATATATATGCGTACCTTTAGTACATGCTCTTTGCCCCCCCCCCCCCCCCCCCGGAAAAAGTTGATATGACGGCCCTGCCGACAGTTCTTTTTACACATTTCGGGCATTTGCCCAGCTCTTACCGCACTTTTAAAGTAGCCTATATCTATAGTATTTCCATTGTCTTCTCCCCGATGTCGCTGCTGTACACTCATTTTATTATACGGGTTGCCCAGTAAGTCCTAATTCGACTTTTAGCTCATCAATCGTTTTTCGTAGAGAAGTATGGCTCTAATTTAAAAGAAATTGCTCAAAATACGTTCAGAAATCTCTCTGTACCAGTTTCGGGAGTGGAAATATTGTGTCGTAAAATATAAGACATATACTTACAAGAAACTATACTTATAAGAAATATACCACTGACTTTAAATTATGAAGTCGTTGCTAAGTCTTTCCCGACGGCAAAAATGGAGAAAAAAAATCAATTTTTCTGAGTGTGATATTTGAATTCAAAAATACATATTGGAGCAAAGTTAAGAAAGAGCAGTATATATGAAGGAAAGAAACATTATTCGTTTGTTTATTTTGATCTTTACCAACATTTCTGCAATTTTTGAATTCAAATATCTCAGAAACTTTCATTACATTCAAAAACATGAAACTTTTTTGTTGGTATCAACGAAAAAACATGGCAACAACTAATTAGGAAGTTGAAGGAAGGGGGCGCGTTGTATTTTTACTCTCGAAACTGGAGCAGAGTGATTCCCAAACACATTTTGAGCTCTTTTGAAATTAGAACTACGCCTCTACAACTAACGGTTGATGAGATAAAGACCGAATCAGGGCTTACATGACATCTCTTATACACTTTGTACATACTGTGTATCAGGACCGTACGCAAGATTGACATTTTCAGGGAACACAATGGAATAATCTTCCAGATTATTCTCAGTTAACAACCTTCTGAAATCATCTTTGATTAACATCGCTTAAAATAGTATATAAATGCATTTTCTTTTTCGATGTTTTCAATTTTCTCAAAAAAATTAATTTTTTTAAATTTTTGATCCTCTGGAGGGGGGGGGCATGGGAAACCAGGATAAGGTGGGGTCTCCTTTGTCTCCCCGGGGCCTTCGTGATGCTCGTTTTTCCCCTCTGGTAAGAAGGAAAAAAAATCATGAAGGCTCCAAGAAGAATCAAGAGGCTGCGTAAGCCGCTGCTGTTTATACGAATACAGCTTGCACAGAAAGTCCTTATCCAGTCCTTTTTCTTCTCACCGTTAGTTATTGAAATATAATTTCGATTTGAAAAAATAATTCAATAGAAGAGGTTGTAAAGTTATTGAAATTAAAAGAAGAAACTAGGGTAGGCAGTGTCATAGATACGGGCGCAAGTTCTGACGTGAACACGTTTTTTGAGCCTAGAATCACGTGTACTGACATAATAAAATTATGTGTCAGTGTCATTATTATCGGCTTTGTCTTTGGATTAGCTTACATGCGATACCAATGTCGTTTATTTTCGTAGGGAACTGCTCGAGATATAGCGGAAAACAATTTCAGACGGATAGAGACATTGAAAACGGAGTGCCATCATTGGGTGCACCTTTGCCATGTGTGTATCTGACAATAGCATTGCTTTTGACTTGTGTTGCGTCCTTCCTGAGACATGAGTGTTTAAAGAATTTCGTCGCGCAACTTTTTGTGAATGCTCCCAGTATCGTCAAGTGATTTAAAAGACGTATTCACGTCAAAAAAAAAAAAAAAAAAAAAAAAAAAACTTTTTATATGGGCACCCTGTGCCTAAACAACTAATTAGAAAGTCATTGCCCTATCTCTCCTGATATCAACAAAAAACCGAATTCATACGGGGAAAACGTTTTACCCACATTTATGATGGGTTTTTTTTTTAATCAATTGTCCTCGCTTTTTTGAATTCGAATATCTGCGCGAATATTGTGCTCAGAAATGTGGAATTATTTTTGTTGGCATTACGACAGACAGAGCAACAACTTTATAATTGGATTTGTAAAAACATGGTATCCACGTATAAAGCGTTATTTTCTTTTATTTTAATAAATTCCAACCCCCTTGCAACATGAATAATATATTTGAGTAATACACGTTATTTGGATACATTTTAATCGGAAGTATTCCTCTAAGATCAACGGTTCACCAGTAAAATGTCATTCCCCTGTTACCTATACCCTCCTGTATATTCGTCATTTAATTTCCACGTTTACTACAGGAATTATTTCTAAAATCGGAGTCGATAGTTTCAAAAATCCATATCGTAGAAAATTTAGTATCTAAATCGGCACTATTTTGCAGGTAAATGACTCTCTTCTGCGATTCCCACTCGACTCGGAGTTCTCTTCCGTAATACCTCGCTATTGAAAAAGGATTTTCGAGTGAATTTCACAAGAGCTTAGGAATATATATATACTTTTTTCTCTTCTCATTCGTCCCTAGCGAGATCATCATGTCAGTCAGGCACTACACTTTCGTTCACGGGCCATTACGCGGGAAATCACTTCCATTTTCTTCTACTTCGATATCCCATGGCCCCGTAACCAGTAAATACACAAGTGATTCCTGAGCCTCAGTAGGACTTAACTGTATTCTGCAATGGGTACTCGACACTACAGCTATCCGAGAAGTAAAATATTTTTCTTGATAAAGATTGGTATATATAATACTCCTTTTTTTTTCCATTTTCTGTGAAAATCTCTTATGGTAATAGGATTTTAAATTCATGATGAAATATAATTCGTTAATGAAAGGAAGTATATTTTGTTACTTGAGCTTTGATAAGTTTCGCTACAGTAAAAATTTTATTCCTCAACCCTACCAAAAATATCTCGTTTAGCGAATTTTTCTGTAAAGAAAGACATTTTTTCAGGAAATCTTGTTTTTTGTAGTTGGATAAAATATTGATAACTGTAATTTTTCCTTTTTGTCTTTTTTTTTCAAATTTAATCATTTTAGCATGAAGATTTGTACTGTAGCATGCGTACAGTCAAGTCCGGGAAATTCATCGGCAACAATTCACCTAAACGCAATTAACCGAAAGGAAAATTCATCGTCATTAAATTCACCGACATTACGAGCCACCGCTGAAAAAATTCATTGAAGACAATTGCCGATCATCAATTATTGATACAGGGAGTGAGTGGATGATCAGGCGAGGAACCAGTGAGCAAGTGAGTGAAATACATAAGTGAGCAAGTGAGTGAAATACATAAGTGAGCAAGTGAGTGAAATACATAAGTGAGCAAGTGAGTGAAATACATAAGTGAGCAAGTGAGTGAAATACATAAGTGAGCAAGTGAGTGAAATACATAAGTGAGCAAGTGAGTGAAATACATAAGTGAGCAAGTGAGTGAAATACATAAGTGAGCAAGTGAGTGAAATACATAAGTGAGCAAGTGAGTGAAATACATAAGTGAGCAAGTGAGTGAAATACATAAGTGAGCAAGTGAGTGAAATACATAAGTGAGCAAGTGAGTGAAATACATAAGTGAGCAAGTGAGTGAAATACATAAGTGAGCAAGTGAGTGAAATACATAAGTGAGCAAGTGAGTGAAATACATAAGTGAGCAAGTGAGTGAAATACATAAGTGAGCAAGTGAGTGAAATACATAAGTGAGCAAGTGAGTGAAATACATAAGTGAGCAAGTGAGTGAAATACATAAGTGAGCAAGTGAGTGAAATACATAAGTGAGCAAGTGAGTGAAATACATAAGTGAGCAAGTGAGTGAAATACATAAGTGAGGAAATGAGTGGGGTTGATCAAATGATTCAGGGGAATAAGTGAGAGTGAGTGAGTGGGCGATTGAGCAACCGGTTAATAAGTGAGTGAAGGAGTCAGCAATTGAACAAGTGAGCGAGGGAGTGAATGAATCAATCATACGGCCACTCAGTCAGGGCTGACCAACTTGCTGAGATGACAACGACGAGGAAAGAGTGTGACACCAGCGTAGCATTGCAATGGTCAGCAGCAAAACTGCGCTTTCGGAGGCACATGCTTAATCAGTGGTAGCAGGAATAGGATCGTGCTGACAGGCTGAAGGTCTCCATGAAATTCCTGGGTTGGCATTGGGAGGCAATAATGCGATTTAATGGCCATGACCCTTTCCCGGTTTATCTCGAACGCTTTGAGGGCATCGCTAATCGAAATTGTGTGTTTGCGTGTGTGGGGTTTGGAAGATACGCCGCTACATTATGCCGCGACTTGCATTCCAACAGCACACCTGCATTTTGCAGGAACAAGTGCTGAAAATGTATGTCAGTATAAAAGAAACACACCATTTGCCCTCCTGGTGCTATGAGACGATTCCAACAACCGATGCGTTTCATTGAGGTCAATGAATGTCCTTTGGTGCAACGGTCAGCAACTCCGAGCGTGAACGTGGCGTCTTCGAGTACCCGCACTTCGCTCGCGTACAACAACAAAGACTACCAGCTTCGAGCTAATAGTTGTGCGAAAAATGTGACTGACTGGAACTCAATATTAGTATATCATCAAGAACAATAACTGTTGTAACAATAAGTCGGAATTAATTTAGTAATTTACTGCCAATTTTTATCGACTTATTGCCGATTTTTATTGATTTTATACATGTGCTTGGTTTTATTTAAAACGTTATTTTTATTTGATTATATATTATATCTGGAACTCACTGGCGATGGACACGCACGTATATTTGTAAAAATTCGTATTTGCTGTCAGTGATGGCCGGCGATGTAATTATAATATTGAATGAATCTCCGGAGGTAACCCAGTTCCTAATCGAGAATGTGCTTAAATCACCCAGTGTGGTAGAGCCTGGGTGTCTCTCGGTCACTCACTTGGTTATTTATGCTTCATGATGTTATATGATAACGACAAATAACCCAATCTCACGACATAGATATAATCCCATATATTTATTTCATGAAATTCTTAATTTTGAGTGAGATTCTTCCCCTAAAGTTTTCCATCTTCATGTAAATATCTATTTGTTAATGATGTTTTAAATCATTTTTTCAATCGAGTTAAACGTAACACAAAAATGTCCTTAAATGTGAAGTTTAGTGTTTATAAAAATTTAAAAAAAATTCCCCTTTATTTTCTCATTAGACTAACCTTGTAGTGTTTTATTTTTTTGCGCATTTGAAATAAATGGCTCCTACTGTTCCATCCAGTAGCGTACACAAGCATAAAAACACACGGAAATTACCATCTTCAGCGTGTTTTTAGAACTCGTTACATAATGGACTTTCTTTCGAGTTTCTTTGTTATATACGAATCACCATTTTTTCCTTTTATTTTATTTCTCTTTCCTCTTTTTTAATGTCTTCTGAGTGATTATGTAAATTCTGAAATACGAGTTAACAAAAGGAATTCGCGAAGAGTCGTTCTTTTTCCTGTGCAAAACCTATTCAAGAAATAAAACTAGTTACTATTTCCGTTTTCCTCCGGCCTCCAATGACGATCGTGATCTTGTTTTTCCTATTAATTTGTTGTTTTTATATATTTTACCAAACGAAGAAAAACTCGCGAAATTAGGAACAATAGTATGTTTTCAGCTTTATAAGCTGTGTTTTTCGAACTTGAAAAATTTTCTATTCCTTTCCTTAAGGGTATTATGGATAAAATTGAATAGCACATTGGTGTATATGGATGAGAAACAACACCTAGTGATCCACGAGTTCCACTACATTGATCGTCAAAATATGAGGTGGATTAACTAATACCTATCTCGTAATAATTGCAGCCTTATTATGGATATTTCTGGCAAAGACATCCGTGGATTTTTATTATTTCGGCAATTTGACTACTCGGACAGAATGATTTTGTATCTAAATTAAAGAAAAGTATTATCAACGACATTTACCAGAGTCCCAGATCAGGTGCGAATCAACAAGCACAAAGTGATATAAATATTGTTCTAATGTATATACCTTTTCCGCGGTTTAATAAACGCCACTAATCCGCATTTTATGACTACTTAACCGTAACAGATTTTTCAAGTCCTATCGCCATACTGCAATTTTCAACCAACGGAGTTGGGTGGGAAATGAAGGTGTCATCTATCGCCCTAGGCTCGGTAGGTAGAGAATTTGTTTCCGATGCTCTCTTCCTCCGGAAACGAATCCGTGGACCCTGATGGCAACCTTCATTGTGGAAGATTACTATGCATATTACCACTGCACCACTCGAGTGCTCCGTATTATAATCATCTCAGTGGGAATAACCACAATTTCTGTGAAATGTCGTACTCCGATAGTACTCCGCCACCGCCCTCTCCCTCTCCCAACTATGAGATTGATAAACCGAGGAAGAGAAATACTCTACCTTTTCCTATTAATTATACCATGCGCACATTCCTATACTACCCTGGAGAAAATTGGAGAACAGGTGTATGTCGAGCACTGAATCTGTTCCGCTGTAACCAAATGAATACAATAAATAACCATCTAAAAGAAGAAATTTTTATATTTTCCATATTCATTGCAATTCTAAAAATTCATTGAAAATATACAAAATTTGTATTTGTATTTGTATAAATAGGCACCCAAGTTAAATTTTTTACTATTCTTGAAAAATCCGAAATATATCATCTACAGAGCGTGCTGTTGCTTATTGTGCGCAGAAATTTTATTAAGCTCTAAAAGACGGACTGAATGGGACTCCTAAGAGCTGTATAGTTGTATGTACTACTTTTGGTTTCACTTGTGTTGTATGCGATTGTATTTGGGTGTTGTTTTTTCTATAGGGGAAAAAAGCTGACTCTGCCTACTGGCGGTTCGACAGGTGGGGTAATGGGAAACAGGTTCTTGGGAAAAGCAAAGTTACAAAATAACTGGTCTCGTCATTGCCGAAATAGGAGGGGTTTATTTGAGACGAGATATCTCGTAATGTCCGGAACATAAAATCTTCCACACTGGTAAAGAACGATTTGATTCCCTCCTAATGTGGCGAAAACTCCTTTTGATTTTTCTATTGTGGTGTGAAAAAATAAAAACGGCTGTGGATAACCGCGGTTCAGAGCAACATTGGTCACCGTCAGACATTTTTTCACGGTTTGGATATTTTGATTTACTCACGAAATGATAAATTTGATCTTATGAAATAATGAGGATCCTCAGAAACCATAAATCGCATTACCACTTGTAACCCATTTACCATTACCATTATAAAATACTCGTTTTTTGACTGGCGTTGCTATCATGCGACGATTTGTGAAAAAGGTGATTCGCTAAAAATTTATTATTGTAATAAGTTTTTAGAGTAAATGGTATAATGAGTGTCATAGAATTTTCCAAAAGTTGTTTGCGATGAGAAACTCTATCCTTCGTATGATTTTTCTGAAAATTTAATTTTATTAAATTAATTTATAAGTTAAATAAAAAAAATTAAATTTTCAGAAAAATCATATATATATATATATATATATACATATACATACACACATATTATTTATTTATTTTTCCTTTTTTTTAACACATGGTATAAGAAATGAAAAATTTAACCTTTATAAAACCTACACATTTGTGACTCCGACAAAATCACAACCGCTGGCGCTCGGAAGGCGAGATGATAGATTTTGACAGTAACATAATTACCAGAGATGCTCCAGTTAACTGTTGCAAGCGTGTTTCAAGTGAAATCGGGCAAAACCATGAGTGGCCATACTGCGTGCGGCCTTAAGCGAGCACTGGGTGATTGGGATCAATGTGGATTGACGTGCAACATCACGACAAAATGGCACGCGAATTTCAGACGAATATTGACAAGTTCCAGAGAGAGGACGTATTCACCAGGGTCAGCATTAGACTAATTTGTCGGAATGTGTCAAAACCTGGTTTCGGAAAGACAATGACCACACGAGTACCTGATACTTGTATCCAATATTTTTCCCCCTCAATTCAACTTTTACTGAGCTATATTAGAAATGCTCTTTTTCTACGTTTTGCCATAACAACTTTACAACGATATTTTTTTCTTGATCCGTAGAGTATTCTTATATCGAGGTTCCACGGTATCATTATTTTAACAATCAAAAATTATAAGCGTAGTTGGAGTAACAATTTAGTTTGTAAGATACTCTTATTTCGCCTTATATATTAATAACATGAAGTGGAATTCAATTTTTATCAAATTAAAATGATTAATAGAATTAATCTTTTTTCTCCTCCATTAATAGCTACTTTACAAAATGTAACACTGAATGTTCCGGTCCAGAAATTTTCTCTGTTAATGACATATCTGTTAATCACATTACGTGTCTTTAATTCGAACGATGGACAATTTTTTTCCCTATTCTTTCAAATCACTAATCGCTTTAGAATTGAAATGTTTCTTGGATTTTTATAGGGAATATTCGCGAAAGGATTGAGTTGTAAGGAAATGGTAATTAATGAGTAGTTTTAGAGACACGGGAAATTAAATCGCGTGCTCGATTGTAGCTCAAAAGAGAGAAGAGATTAGTGCTCATTAAAATCGTTTTGAATTTTATTTCTAATATTTTTCTTTTTTTGTAATTTTACGCTTTAAATACAAACAGCAAAACAGCGCTTAAGAAAAATAAAAATGTGCTAGTTTAATATATTTTTATGCTCTTTGGATACAGATAATTAAGTTTACGAAGAGTAATTGGTTCAATATTTTTCTCATAGATATAAAATTAATAAATATTTACAAAATATTTGTTTTTGTCCATGCTTTTCCCTGACATTATACTAAAAAATATTATTAATATAAATTACTTACACATAGTAACATGTAATTACTAATTTATTCTCGTAAGTGTTGTCACTAGAACCGGTAATTACAGGTAGCGGTAATTTACTAATTTTTAAGGTAAAATATTCAGTTCAGAGTTCGGTAAACTATAGAGATCACGTCTTCTTCGAGGATAGCAAAATTATCATCGCTTATACAGCATCGTCGTCGATCACGATCGACTAACAGATCGCATTTCTTTTTTTCACTTGAAAATTAAGAAACAATGTCTTAATAAGAGGTGCGGCTGTGAAGAAAAAATTTAATGGTTGGGCAAAAAAGTTAATTTTAATATAACGATATTCATCAAAACTGTTCATAAATACATTCGAAACTATCTTCAAACTATGAATGTTTCATCTTACTTTCTATAAACTTCAAAGCAAATTAATAAATCCATTTGTATGAAAATGCCGTTTTGCCCCGCATTAGCCAGCAAGCCTAGAAACAGTGATCTGGAGAAATTTCGTTGTAGAGGGAATTATCGTTATATCGAGTATTGCTGTAACAAGGTTCCTTGTTCCTCTTAATTTCAATTATTTTCTCAAACTTTAGGACTTCAAAACTCGAATGAAAATTTTGAATATTATCTCCATTACATATACCCTTGTGGAATCAAGTTTATATTAATAATAAAAATATTACTCTACTAGCATGAGACTCTAAAACGGTTTGCATATTCCCTAGCAATATTCGTATAGCTATGAAATAAATATATTTGAATTTGATATGGTTGAGAAGCATTCGTGCGGATACTAAAACGCTAATAACATTTGAGAACGAATGTAAAACAGTATCAGGGAAAATGGGGACTGACTGTAAAATATCTTTCAGATAACGTCCACTTTTCTCAATGTATGTATAAAACTTGGGAATGGGTTATGTTTTCCCCAGTAAAAGAGTTACTTTGTTCTCTTTAAACCACTATGATATATCGTATAGAGTTTCCGGAAAAGTGTAATCCAAAGTCTACGATGCTCGTGAAGTATCCAGCTTTGAGAAGTATGTAAGCGATGGAGAGGAAGCTACCAGCTCTCTTTGCATGTCGATAAAATGGAGATGTTGGTGGTATAGGTAGGTTCTTCTCTCTCTCTCTCTCGAATATTTATGCAGCATACACGCAGTAAAAGATCTTTGATCTTTTGCAGAGGATGGTCCTCCTCATCTTTTCCACTCAAAGTCGTCCAGAAAGAATCGAATTCCGCTTTCAGCTGCTAAAAGTCTTTCAATGCTTACTCGAAGGACTAGCCTTACACATTCGTCTTCTTCGCTACCTAATAAAAGATTCATGCCAGTATCCGTGATGAATTCGGGCCCATTTTCTTGAACTGACATCACTACGCTATTATGTCTTCCGAGTAAAATTTCAGACTTTTATCTTTTAACACACCCGCACATACAAGTAATTTCAAAGTATCACGATATTCGCTGAATAATGTTAAGTAAACTAAAGCTCTGAAAAAAAAAAAGTAACTTACTTACTTTTATATTCATGCTGTAAATCAATAATATCACCTTCTCAATAAGTTTTCCAGATAAAGAACCATGTGGTTACTAGAAGGTCTTACAACCAGCACAGTTTTCAAAGATATTGAAATCCTCGTTGAAAATCCAGTACTGTTTCCAAAAATATTGAAATCATTTTCATGGAAAAAATATTTATTTTTCTAAGAAAAAAAGTTCAATGTATAAAAGTTTTATATTAAAGTTGCACATTTACCGTATGTGTGTAATGTGTTATGTATGAAATAAAGTGATGCTCCTAATTTTCTGAACGTATCTGTGAAAGATATCGTGAACTAGAAATTACAGTAAAACTTCGATTAACCGTCATTCGTTTAACCGTCAGTTTCTGTGTATGTCATCGTCTAAAAAAAATAGCACCAGGTTTTAAGGTCCAGAAAGATCGGATCACTGCTATGGTCTGTGCAAATGACACCAGCAATAATAGATTATCCCTGCTTGAAATTGTTAAACCCAGAAAACCACGTGTATTCAAAAACTTAAATATGAACACATTGCCCGTGAACTCTTATACTCAAAAAAGTGCTTGGATGGACCAAACATTTTTTTCAGAATGGTTCTACAGCGTTTTCATGCCTAAAGGTAGAGCTCGTACGGCCGAAGCAGTTGCTGCAGGAAGCACTGCTGTTAATGCACAATGACCTGATGACACACACTCCTCTTATGAACTCTAAAGTGATGAAGGCAAAATAGCATGCCTCTTTCCCCAGCGAATACAACTCCACTTATCCAGCCTATGCTCCAGAGCATGATTGGAAATATGAAGCGACGTTACAGAAAAGCATGTACCGAAGGCTTGCTTTCATCTGATGACGACATGACTGTCAGAGAATTTTGGAAGAGATACAACAAAAAAGACGCTATTTTCAATGTCACCGCTGCCTGGGTTGACATTATATTGAAGATGATATTGATTGATCACTTTGTAAAATTAAATACAGTATGTATGTATATAGTATTATCACGTTACTGTGCATATGTGTTAAGGTATTTCTGTTATTCCTATTCAGTTATCCGTCACAGCCCTGGTCCTGACGGTGACGGTTAGTCGAAGTTGTACTGTACTATGAAAAGTTATGTTAAATGATTTGACAAATAAATTCAAAGATATTTATGAAATCATTATTTTTTAATTAAATCTCTATGGTGTCATGCATATTTGAATATATATCATTCTCTGAGCGCCCTTTCCCCAGAATCTATTCAGAAATCCCCTATACAATAACACCCCGACTTACGTCATCCTCCTTACATTTACGTCGTCTTACCCTGATCTGTGAATATATAAAATAAGGTGTGGAATTTGACAAATCTCTAGTTTTCATTATTTTAATATCTAAATTCATACCTCGTCCTGTATGCGGGTAAATACGTTACATAGTCAAAAATCTTGTTCATACCAATTTATTTTCTCACAATTTCTTTGGTATTTCGAAAAGTACAGCTTTTAAAGTCTTTTCAATAAAAAAGTTGACAAACACTGACTTTTTTGAATTACGTCAATGGGCTTCAAGGTGTTTTCCTATCTAGTTACTTTCCGTTAGTTGACAAAACATTGTCCAAAAATTGTCCATGGATTGACAAAGATTGTCCGTTATAAAGGGGTTCTACTGTTAAACCATGAAACTTTTTATCTAGAGATAGTTGATTGTTTGAGAGTTGCTTAAATTTATCGTTCAGAATTTCATAAAATCTCACCAAATTGACGGAATCGGAAATAAAATTCAATGCAAAACTATTTAACTTCGCTAAGCAAGATTTTACCTGCTTATCGATGACATTAAAACCTAGGATAACTGTATATTTTACCCTTAATTAATGATTTTATCGAATTAAGAAATCAACTCTAATTAATTAAATTGCAGTCCTGATGTATTGCTTCAGTGCTAATAGCACAAATTCGAATCTGCTTTTGCAAAAAAAAAAAAATAATAATAATAATGATAATAATAATCATATTGTTCTTTCGAGCGTGGGGGGGGGGGTAACCATAAAAGGTTAAAATATTTATATTAAATCAAGTTTGTAATGCGATTATGCATAATAACTAAGTGTCGTTTGTAAATTTTATAAATACTTGATATCTATCGCCTTTATCTGTCATTATCCATAAAATATTCTAGTGTAATTATTGAATTTGATAAAGATAAAAAAAATTCCAAATGAGGCTAATATGTGTGACGAAGTCAGACCCCGATATAATGACAAAAAAATTTATATAGTGCCCCCCATATAATGATATAATGCATGTATGAGTTATCGTGTGAAGTATATCATATGTTGCATGACATATTTCATGTTTACCAACGACGCGACGCTAGGATATTACGCATAATCGTCGGAAAAAATGATTAGTTTGAGGAAACTTATCAAACTTACCAAAATACTCGGCGATTATGCATAATAGGATTTATCATGTTCACCGTAACATCTCTAACAAAAGTGGAAGGTGATCACACAATAGACTGTTATTCAATACATTACTTGAATCAGAAAAGGAAAATATACACATTTTCCAACGTATTGCATAAAGTAAAATCTGTAATTGTTCATTCGCTAATTTTTTTTATACACATCACGGAAAAGAACATCGGATCTATTTTAAATTTGACTTCTTCTTACACAGAAATAACTATTAATAATATTACCCACAACGCATATATTATGCAGAATTAGTGAGAATATATATATTTTTTCGGGACGTAGAATAAAATGGAATTTTTCTCAGTGTGTCTAGAGTTTTCCTCCCTAGGAAATAATTTGCTGCTAATGAAAGACCAAACCGTGTTATTTGTACCGTGGCAAAATGGAGAAAGAAAAACATGAAATTTGAAAGATAAAAGAAAAATGAAAACGATTTGTGTGAGTGTTCAGATGCTCTCGCAGCACAATTTTCTTTTCCTTTTGTCTGTCTTCGGTTCCAGCGAGAGAAGAAAATGCAATTCTTAGAAAATACCTGAAAAGTTGTAACAAAAGTAACGCCCTCTTTGAAACTAACAGTAAATGTTTGAAATAAAGTAGCTTCCCCATTTCTTTATTTTCCCCCTCTTTGAATTCCTAGTTAGAGATCTTTTATTTCCTTTGTATTCCTTGTTCTTATTGAGGATGTTTATTTCCCGTTCGCGCAACTTGGTATTAAAGAGAATTTATCATCAATTTAAAAATCAAAAGAAAAATGTCAGTATTTAACAAATGAAAAGTTTAAAGTTAAAAGGAAGTTGATGTTAGATAAGTGTGTCTTGAATTGATAATAAAGATTTCATGCTTGAACAATACCTAAGATAAAAGTAAAAGAAATAGGATCGGTAATGTTTGTTCATGTGTGGTTTCGGGTTCCCTATCGTAAGTATTTTTCTTTTTTTTAATTTTTAGAGGATGGAACTGGGCCTATAAATATGTTTTATCAGTTGTTTTGAAACTGGAATCTTGATAAATATTGCTCCGTAAGTAATTATTAAAATAAAAATTTAAATCATTTCATATTTTCTCTATAATTTTTCGTTTGATCATTAAACAACGATTTTCGCAATATTTTTATGATTATATGTTTGTAATTGTTATTGTTTCAAACATAAGTAGTGAAGAAGGATTAAGTTTTTCTGAATTTTATTTTTTATCGTATATAATGAGATCTTTACGACTGTTTCATCTATGTCTTAAACCCGCTATATTATTTCGTCATTATTTAGCTTCAATCGATGGTGGAATTGGTTCAAAAAAGATGAAGAAAACGAAGTATAAGAAGGTTGAAATGCTATATTTACTATTAATTTAATGCTCTTTTCAGTTTTAATGTTTAGCACAGAAACACAACTATTTACATTTATTTATTACTGAAACGAAATAAGCTCGTAGAAAATATACCAGAACTATATTGATATTGAGGAAAAGATGAAGTAAAAAAAAGTTCTTAAAATCATTATAATGTAAGATTTATAAACATATTTATTTAAGATCTGTAATATTTACTGTAAGAAAGAAACAGAAATTTCGCAAATTGAATTAATGAAGAATGAATTATTAAACGAACGCATGAAATTTCGAGATAAATTTGAACATGACACACGTAGAAACAGAAATACAGCTTTTATTCAAGTAATTTGTAGATGTATATTGCTTTGTAATTTCTTCATACATGACGTTACAAAAGGATACATTTGTTGTAAAAGTACTTTCACAAATATTTTTTTCGGTATACGGAGAAATACGATTGATTTACTAATGGAACTTCAAGTAGAACAACTTGATTTAATTATTATATAGATTTCCCTTTGATATAAAATTTTCTAAAATATTTTTCTTTACATTTCTTTCTCTTATATTTGAGTTTCATCGGCTATGTTGAAAGGTATTTGTCCCTTTACAGTGATTACGAGATTAATCACTGTAACACTTGAGGGATTACAGCTACTTTTAAAATAGCTGCTGTTGTGCGGAAAAGAACAAACAGTTAGGTGTACGTAACCATTGATTAAAACATTTAAACATATACTCGTATTCACGAGTAGGGCCCTAACGAAAAAATGGTAGTTTTTAATGGTTGATTTGAAAACTGAAGTTTGAAAAGAATATACAATTATAATCAGTGAAAACTGAAAATTCAAATTTGTACTGTAACATGATTTTCCCTGTAAAATTAGAATCGCAGGAAACATAAAATGTATGTTTTCTCTATTAAACTGAAGCAATTTGACCTAAACATTTGAATGGAAGTTCATCAATATATTATTGATTAGAATTCAGGATTTTGACACTTTTTACTTAATTGTAGCTTCTGTATATCTCTTTCGAAGCAATTGTAAACATTGCCAAAATGAAAAATTTTAACTATAGTGGGTCTATAAGAACGATGTGGTTATACATTATGCAGAAGAGGGACTTCATTGACTGACATTTTTCTTAATTGAGGTTGAATATGAAATTGTTCCTTTCTGTGTTTTCTCCAATTAGCATTTGACGAGATTGAAATTACCGTAACTCAATTTTCCTCGGTTTATTCATTTTTTCCATTTTTAGAATGTAGAAATTTTTTAGTAGGTATCTTCAAACTTTACAATCAAAAGTGGTTTTTATTCTTTCGGACACTCTTCATCAAACAACCCTATATATAATCTAATTTTGATCTCATGAACTAAAATTTAAGGAATGTTAGCATTCAAACCACTACAAAAAAGTTTTCAGCCAACCATTTATGTCCGGAAATATAGGAACAAAAATGATTATAAAAGAATTATTGTTCGTTGTATTATGTGATCACTTCGCAGATAATATTTTTTTCGTGTATTTCAGACCATAAGAAATGAAGTCCATTGATTTTAACTGGGATATAAGAATAAATGTTTAATGTTATCGATTCACATCAGAAAGTTTCAGTAGTATGTTTCTTTCTGAACATTTAAGAGAAATCAGTTCAACGTATCTGTTTGATTGCCTTGAGGAGACAAATCATTTATTTTTTTCATCACGTGAATCTTCTCCCGATGTCAGTTATGATTGAAAACAGAGATATTTTCGACGAAGTATTAACGATGCCCTCGGAGCATCCGAAATAGAAACGAATAGGTGAACAATCGATCAAGCATCCAGGGTATAATCGGAATGTTTCCACAAAAGACGTTCTTCTTCTCTTCTTTCATAATTTTTTATTCTTATTTCGCTAACAAGCTATTAGGGCGTGTCGTCTTCCACTAAGAGAATGTCGAGTTAACTATTTTAAGACATGCAAGTCTTTCCACACATACCTGAATGTCAAACAAATCACTTAAGTCAGTGAGAAGAACCTCACGACGTTTCCAGCGGTAATGTGCGTTCTGTGGATTGGGACTTAATTTGTTCGAAAGCGATTATTTTGGAAAGGACTGAGAATGTTCTGATGAAACTTTAACAATTTTTTAATGGAGAGCAACTTTCGGTATTATTTTCAGTAATCTTCGGTAAAATAATCGCTTTAGAGAGAAAAACTCAAATTTATCCAATTTTCGAATACCGTAAAACAGGGTGAATAGGAACGAAACTTTGTAAAAGCAAAAACATATTCCCTTTATTATATTCGCGAATAATTTTCCATACAAATTTTTTTTTCAGTTGGCTAACATGATGTGTTGGGCAATAATGTTTTGTGTTGTTGGCATCACTGCTTTCATGTTTACAAGAGTGTAAACAACGCCATCAAAAACGCGCGACTGATATTTAACATCCCCAAAACTTCCCCCTATAAACACAAAATTACTGTCAATATAGATGTAATATTATATTTTTAAAATCTCTTGTAAGCTTATGCAATGATATGCGATAATAACATTTATATTTCTTTTCCACAGTGGATGTGAGAAAAAAAATTATTGTCTAAGACGCCATAAATTTGTAATCAGTGTGTGTGTGTGGGGGGGGGGGGGGGTAGTAACACGGTGTTTTTGTGTCTCTATCCGTTAAAACACCTAAAGGACGTCCCCAAAAGAAGCTAGGGATTATCCTCAGAATCAAATTCTCCGGATCGCTCAGACTACTTCTTACAAGATAATGACAGAGAGCTTGTGTTATTGACAGTATATGATAAAAAAAATGTAACACTCAAATTCCAGACAGTCCTAGAACATCCGAGATGTGCTGTTATAGTGCTGAAAACTTCCAAGTGGTTAAAAAGTGTGGTAAGACCAAATTCAAAGACTAGACAACAGGCGAAATGCCCAATGAAGTGGCTTTGAATAGATGTCCACAATAGATATGGATGTCATACATTTCTAAAATACAGCGTCTCAATTAAAAATGCAATTATAAAAAATTTAAACCTTTATATATTACATCATAGAATATAATACAATGCCCACATAAAAATATTTATGATTGTCATAATTGCTGCCCATATTTATAAGTATGGGCAGCTTCTCGATTTACCCCAATATCTTTATCGTATTTCTTTTTAAACGTGTCAGTTGTGTTAGAATTTACCAACCCCGGAGGGTAAGCTAATCCATTTATTATAACCCTACTCTAAATAAATTCCCTGTGACACCACATCCTGGAATTGTCCCTTACCAATCGATTATGGTGTTCCGTTGTCAAAGCAGGTGATTGACGGCGCATTAATAATTAATGGTCCATCCTATCCATATCGTTGAAAATTTTGAACACTTCGATCATATCCCCCCACGTTCTTCCAATGTAAAAATATTCCAAAGTGAAGTTTCTATCCATTCCCCGACCCCGTGTTCTAACAAGGACACACGTAGCTCTTCTCTGCATCCCTTCAACCAAGTCCATGTCCCTCTATGTGTATGGTCTCCAAAATCATATAGCATACTACAGTGCGGGGCGAACTAAGAATCGGAAAAGCGGAAGAATGACTTTATGATAACGTGAACAGGCGTTTTTGGAAATGAAACCGAGCTTTCCATTCGATTTTTTGACCACTGCTGACCAAAGACACATTTAGGCTTAGACACATTAAGTTTTACACCATCAAGATGACGGATATGTTGGAGTTTTTTCTTTCTAGTAGCTCCTGGAACTGAAGAAAGGGCATTTTTTGGATTAAAGGTATTGTAAAAACATACTCTAGTAGTAACTGTGAACAAGTCCTCTTGTTTTAGGACATTAGCTTTGAGAAAGAGCTCAGCGAATAGTTTTTCTATGTATTTTTTTATGAAAACAACATTTTTTTTGTAACAAAATTCAATACAAATTTCTTTCATGATGACTGTGTGTTCCTTTACACCCCTCTCTCTTTGTGGGTGAATAGGAATACCATGTATTTTCTTTGTTTTCTTTTTTTTCGGTTTTTTTAAAATCTATAGTTGACTTCAGAAATTTCTGTTTTATTGGTAAAAGAAGGTGGGCTACAAATAATTACCTAGAACTATGTTATTTCAGAAAGTATATGATACTGTTTTTATTTAACATTTACAATTGAAAACCGTCCCTATTTTCGGAGAACTAACTTTGATGTTTTGCGAAGAAGGTTAGCGGAAGTTTTCAAAGACCGGTTGGAATCAGTAGGCGTGGTAAGTCAATGGGAAGAATTTAGTACGAAGCTGTCCTCTGTTTTGCACGACGTCATACCCTTTGTTCGAAAAAAGCGTGTTTGTACATCACACCCTCTATGGTTCACGGATAGCGTGCGGAACCTTTATCTTGAAAAGAAAAGAGCATTCAGAGAGTATAAAAGTGGACGAGGTGACCTATCATTGTTTACTGATAAAAGAAGACTGTTGAAGAAAGCGATAAGGGATAGTAAAAAGCAAGTTGAATCTAGGTTGGCAGATAACATTGGCTCTGACCCAAAATCATTTTTTCGATACGTCAATAATGGATGTAAGGGGACAGTTGGCCCTCTCTCGATAGGAGGCTCAAAAGTAGAGGGCAATGTAGGCATGTGTAGTGCTTTCAATGACTTTTTCGCGTCGGTTTTTAATGGAGATAATGATATTCGATATATGGGTGTTGCATGGGGTAATAAAACGCTCAACGATATTCAAGTGGAAGACGTGGAGGTCCTAAATCTTCTAAGAAATGTATGTGCAAGCAAAGCACCAGGACCAGATGATATCTATCCCAGGGTTCTCAGGGAAGGTTCTAATGAATTGTTGGGGCCAGTCGCACAGATATACAGGAGTAGTGTTGCTGAGGGTATCGTCCCGAGAGATTGGAAACTGGCTAACGTTGTTCCGATATTTAAGAAGGGTAGTAGAGAAGTGGTGTCTAATTATCGTCCAGTGAGTTTGACGAGCTCCCTCTCGAAAATTTTGGAAATTATCATCAAAAGGCAGTTTGTGAAGTGGATAGACGAGAATAATGTATTGTCGGATAATCAGCATGGGTTCAGGAAGGGGAAGTCATGTGTAACTAACCTCCTTTGCTTCTATGATTACGTGACTAAGGCTTTGGGTAAGAGCAAAAATGTCGACGTTGTTTACCTTGATTTCCAGAAGGCATTCGATCGGGTCCAACATGGCAAACTCTTGAAGCGTTTACACGAGATTGGAATAGGGGGCAACTTGCTGAATTGGATAGAATCGTGGTTAAGAGATAGGTCGCAACGAGTTATGGTGAACGGGGAATTCTCTGGTTGGACAGACGTCACAAGTGGAGTTCCTCAGGGAAGTGTCTCTGGCCCCATACTTTTTTCACTTTTTATCGATGAACCCGATCAGGGTATCAATGAGATTACCAGCAAATTCGCAGATGATGTGAAGCTAATGGGGGTAATCGGAAATGAAAGCGATAGGGAGTTGCTCCAGACCAACTTAAACAAGATTGCAGCATGGGCAAATGAATGGAGCATGACGTTTAGCGTAGATAAGTGCATGGTCGCTCATTTTGGTTCGAACAACCCACGGTTCTCGTACGAGTTGAATGGTGTCACTATCCCGGATGCAACTAGAGTCACCGATTTGGGAATTCTCATTGACGAGCGACTTAAGTTTTCTGAACATTGTTCAGCGGTTGTCAAAAAATCGAATAGAATGCTTGGTCTCATTTTCAAAAAGGTCTCTTCGCGTTCTCCTAAAGTCATTCTTCCGCTTTTTCGAGGCTTAGTTCGTCCTGGACTGGAGTATGCTGTAAGGTTTTGGAGACCATACCTACCGAGGGACATAGACTTGGTTGAAGGGGTGCAGAGAAGAGCTACGCGTGTCCTTATTGGCACACGGGGCTTGAGTTATGAAGAAAGACTTCATTTTTTGAATATGTTTACATTGGATGAACGCAGGTGTCGAGGAGATATGATCGAAGTGTTCAAAATTTTCAATGGGATGGATAGGATGGACCATGAACTTTTAGTACACCGCCAATCGACTGCTTTTACAAGGGGACACCAGTATCGATTGGTGAGGGACAATGCAAGGTTATGGTGTCGCAGGGAATTTTTCTCCAATAGGGTTGTTAATAAATGGAATAGCTTACCCCCGGAGGTAGTAAATTGTAACACAATTGACACGTTTAAAAAGAAATACGATAAACATGTTGGGGTAAATCGAGAAGCTATCCATTCTTAGAATAAGACAACCATAAGTATTCTTTATGGGCATTGTATAATATTTTATCATGTGTATATATTGTTTGTAATTTGTGTTAATTGCGTTTTTAATTGGGTTGCTGTATTTTTGAAACATATGACAACCATATTTTTATGGGCATCTTTTTATCAGCCACCTCGTTGGGCATTTTGCCTGTTGTGGCGTTGTATTTGTATTTGTATTTGTATTTCATCCATTTTACGGTACCAGTATCATAGACACCATTATTACTTTTGGTCACATAAGAAAATAACATTAATATAACTTCGATGATTATCAGTATACGATGTGCATTATCTGTCACATATGTGAAACTGAATGTACTTTAAGCTATTACAAAGTGATACGATCAATGAAAATGAAATGGACTAAGTCGCATTAAGCAATTCATATGCCTTTTCAATGTATATCAGGGAGTTTTGTATGGATGAGGTATTTCTTAGACCGGGGTATTTTTATTGCTTAGTAATTCTTAATTTCTACCGTTTTTTACTTCTCAAATGCAGTTTATACTGGTTGTTGTTGTTGTTACTAATTTGTTAAGTGGGAAGGTTAACCACACCAAAACAGTGTGGAATTTTCTATGGTTTTTGAATATCAAATTTGTATATGACCCCATTCATGAAAAATTCCACCTAGTGAATTTCATTGTTTCCTCAATACAAATCAGAGAAATCGACTCCGTAAAATTCTAACAAAAATATATCGAAATATCGATTGTAAAGATGTTTGATTTTTGCATCTTACCAAACCTCAAAATTATTTTAGTTTTTTTTTAACTCCTAAGAAAAATAAACAGTTTCAGTCACGAATATTTCAATGAATTTTAATTCCTGCAGAATTAATTCTATTCGGCATGATAGAGGAAATCACTTTTTTTTTCAAATGACATTTATTTGATTCGATACATAAGTTAGTAATTTTTACACTTATCATTTCATATGACTCGGTCAATTTTACAAAAAAAAAATATTTCTTTCGCTTAATCATGCATATTAACTAATAATACAATCAATAATGAACTTTTTACTTCATCCATTTGGAAAAAAAATAACTCATCAAATCTCTATTTAGTCTGAAAAATCAGCCTCTTTCATTTTCACTAACTGTCATTAGCAAGAAACTGCAATAACGATGTTTCGACCAAATAATGATATTTATATGAATACAAATGGGATAAATACTCAAATTTAAACAAATATTACTAAACGAAAAATTAATGTAACCTTATGTTAAAATGACGAATATCGTAAAATAAAACAACTTGTAAATTTAAATGGACATAACAATTCATTCAAGTATCGAAATGATTCATTTTTAAATTTTACTTTTGTCCACGTATATATTTTTCTATCCCTTCTATATTATAAATAATTGGTCACTAAGTAAATAGAAAAACCAAATCAGTAGCATAAAATTTATATTATCAGCTTTGAGTTGGAATAATTGATACATTAATTCAATTAATAAATATATTTATATTCCTACTGTGTGGACCAACAATCTTTCGTCTTTCTTTCAGGTCAAAAGAAGTAAGAAGATACAATGTATGTGCATCATAGAGTCGACACATTCTGTACTACTTTAAAAAAGCTACTGCTCTCCGCCCTTACACAGCTTTCTTCATCACATTATCCATAACACTGTATCCATTCAAATATATAATTTCATTTTCTCTCATTCTATTTTTTTTTACATTCTATAAAATTTGTAATTTATTGCAAATCTTAAGTTGGATAATTTTATTTTAACATTCAAAGACGTTATGTTATATAAAAATTAATATTTTACTTTAATTTTGCCCAAGTATATTCATTCTATTAAAGATTCAACCAGAGCATAAAACTCCGTTCCCTTTCCTGATAAATTTTCATATTTCACTCAAATTTTAAAATGAACCTTTGTTTCTTATTCCTTTCGGCCACATTTAGTGAATCACCCTGTATATTCATATTTTGGTCCATACTCAAATGACTTTTGCTCTTCAAAATGTTGGAAAAACATAAACGAAAAAATACATTGAAAAAAAAGAGTGAATATTATTCATATTTTTCTTTTTCAGAAGCTAATGCAAGATGTAGATTAGATGAGGAACGGCAAAATTTAAAGCTTTGCCAGAAATAAGAAAGAAAATGTACAGCTAGAAAAAAAGAAGTGTGGTGTTAGAAAGAGAGAAAAACGTATAAGACTATTAGAGTTTCTTGACGCTTTTCCTGCATCGTGACCTTCTTTTATTCCTTTTTATGGTTTCCCAACTTCTTCTCCAAGTCCTCTCCAATTTTTTCTTCCCCTCATGTCGGAATAGAAATTTATCTTTTAAAGCGACGGGAGTGAAAAGTTCACTTTGTAAGTTCTCATCCTGTTCCTCTTTCTAATTCAGTGACGCGTTGCAGCTTTACTCCCAACTTTACACTGCAATTTTCTCTCATCGATTCTCGGTAAAAAGTGATATTTCGGCTTTTGTGGTTTCCAGCTTTTGCAGTTACATACGTTGATACTATCTGCTTCCGCCTTATGGTGGGCAGGTTTGTTGATGCACGTAAAAAATACTTTTTCATGGAAAAAAGATACGTGGAACACAAATTATACTTCAATTTTAACCGAGAAAAAAATCCGTGGAAATTCTTGAAGCACATGAAATCACGTATATTCCGAAAAGATATTTTCCGGTGTTACATTTCCTCGTAATACATCAAGGTTAGTATGTGTGTAACATGGTCTAAGATAGAAGATAGCATCTATATACTACAAAAAAAAATTATATTCAAAATATATATTATTTTTCTTGGAAGAATATTTCAATTTTAATATTTTGCCAGTTTTTTCCTTGAAACTCCTCTTCGGAAAATGGAAACTGTTTGAAGTATTCTGAGCATTTCTAAGGTTAACTTTTCCGATTACATTGGATGTGTTGATATCCAATTTCTTGACTAGATATAAAGTTATATTAAAATTCAATTTAGCTGCCATCTAATTAAATGTTGACTTATTTCAGTATACTGCGTGAAACATAAAAGTTCATGTTATGTGAAGTATGCTGAAAGGAATTTAGTAGACCACACGACAAACATTTGCAGCTAGAATGTTTTCAAAAATGTAGTCGTATGGATATCTACAGATTTTGTTGTCAGATGGAAATCGTATTATTTAGTGGATTTAAAAATCTTCATTTTACACTGTATACAAGTTAATGTACTAATATTTGTCACAATAACTTGAAGTACGTTCAAAGTTTGAAGAACAAAACCACCGTGTATTTTAGTGCACCTGCCATAATTATGAGAAAAATATTGACACACGTGTCATGAAATTTCTAATGTAAGAGCTTAGAAATGAATTTGCTGCTTCATCATTCATTTTACAGTGAACGAATTGAAATCTCTTAATTTATAAGAATTGGCAATGTACCTTTTTATTATAGCAACTGGTATAAAAATCACTATCGGTGGATTTTCTTTAAATCTTTGTGACTACTTTTCGATGTTCCTTTCTGGGTAAATCATCAAGTCGAGAGGAGAATAATCCATTAACAGATAGATAGAACCGCTCAGAACCTCGGACAACTCATTTATAGTAATGTATTAAACTTTATTCACACATATGCCTAAATCAATACCTTTGCATGACAGTGCTAAAGTTGTTGTTTCTAAAACAAAATGACACTTCACTGAATATACCCGTACTTCTTCAGAATGTTTTGTAAATTTCCACCTGGGTTGGGTGCGGTGACTTGTCAGAAAACTTTCCTGACACAGGGGTACAGCAGAAACTGCGACATAACCACAGAAAAAATTGCTACCGCAGAGAGTGCTACCCCATTGAGGGTCAGCGCAACAACCTCTCGATGAGTATAAAAGACAAGCTTGCCGTTCGAAATCAGCAATAAATTGTAGGTCCTGGTGTAATTAGCCTTTGTGTGCATAAAATGACCGCGGTGCGACAAAAATCATCAAATGATCAAATTTCCACCAGTTTTTGTCTCGTAGAGAAGCTTTTGTTTTGTTGATCGCTATTTCTCTTTGACAACCGCCCTCAGAAATGCGGAAATTATCGTATAAGTTGAAATATTATTACTCACCCCCATAAATACGTGGAACATGTTATTTCAATAATTAAGTAATGATATGTAAATTCATGATTTAAATAATCTAAAAATAAGTAATGGATATAAATAATTATAATTAAGGTAAAAATAAATAGCTAATAAAAACTAGCAATAGGAAATATGATACATACAGGGTGCATAAAGGGTGCATATCCACGATTTACTGGTGAACCGTTGACCCTGGAGGCATATTGTCAAGTGGAAAAGTGTCCAAATAACGAGCAGACCTCAGATACGTTATTCGTATTGCAAGGGGTTGTTTAATTATTAAAGTAAAAAAATAAGTTTTTATATGAAAACCCTGTGCCCAAAATAAATTAGAAAGTTGGTGCCCTGCCTTTTCCGAAGCCAAAAAATGAAATTCAACGTTTTCAAGTGAATATTTGCTGAGATATTTGAATTCAAAAAATGGAGGGAAATTGAAAAACAAAAACCAGCATATATGGGAGAAAAATAATATTTTGTTAGTTTATGCTGTTTTTTTTACCAATTTTTCTCTTTTTCTGAATTCGCATATCTCAAGGTGTATTGGGCTTGGAAATGTATAATTTCTGTTGTTGGCCTCGGAAGAGACAGGGTAACAATTTTCTAATTGGATTTTTGCGCACAGTGTGTGCCCATATGAAAAGTTTTCTTTTAACAACTGCATCCTTTCCAATAATGAATGATCATATCTCCAGGAAATTACGGTGTCATCTGTTAGCTATGCACCCTTTATATAGCTACACAGCAGATATGATAAATGTTAATACCTAATAACTGTAATTAATATAAATAACTAATGCGATCATGAAATGGAAATATATTGCATTTATATAATCATAGAAAGTGGGCAAAAAATCCGCGTGGAGAATTTAGAAATTCATAAAAACCGGAAAAATCAGCGAAATAAAAAACGGTTTGTAGGGTTAGCATCGCTAGGTCACGGGAATTTTTTTCACGGGAAAATAAAACTAACAAGCAGCTGATAGGTGACGCTGGTACGAGCGCCTTCGGTGGAAATATGCAAATCAGACTGCTATAAGAACTTGCGCTCCTAATCCACAATCAGTTCACCGTTGTAAACCGTGTATGTGTGGACCTGCTGAATTCTGCCATTGCTGGATTTGTGACACCTGTGGCAATTTGTTATCGCCTGTGGAACACAAACTGCTGTAATAAACGATTTGGAGGCATTCTGTTCGTAATTTGCGTATATTTTTTTTGACTTGTGTACGTCAGCGCTACCGATCGGTCATTTTTTTATTTATTTTTTTCCATTGAAAAAAATTGACGTGACCTAGTGATGCTGCAAGCCGTTTTTTTATTTCGCTGATTTTTCCTGTTTTTATGAATTTCTAAATTCTCTACACTGCCCATCTTGAGTATTATTCACCACCAAATCTGTAAGCATATTTTTTTTTAAATACAAGCGTGAAGTTTAGAGACGTATAAAATAATTTTTTTCTGCATATTGTTTTGCCATGGGGGAAAAACTGCCTTCATCCCATTAATATTATTATTACCATCCAATTTATTGGGCATTTTTGTGATGCACGTTGAATATTTTATAAAACTCGAATAAAGAGAAGAAATGCATCCGATCAAAACATTCTTGCGCGTTATAAATGATAGAAGAAAATCTCGATATTATAAATTTAATGATAATGACGGTTGTGTTTTTGTTGAATATAAGCAGCCTCTATCATAAATTTTCAGTACCATATTTTTTGTTCCATAAATAATACCAGCAAAAAAGGGCAGGATTCTTTTTTATTTAACTAGCATGCATCACAAAACTTTGAATTAAGAAAAGTGACACGCGTTTCATTTGATAACTTGTCATGCATGTGAATTACTTTAGGACAACGGCACAGTTGACGTCTTTTCACTCGGGAGTTTTCGAAAGAGCTCCAACTGTAAATTACATCAAAGGCACAGAATAAATTGATTTCTTTTCCTGAATGCTGCTCGGTTCATTCACTGGGGAAATCATTTCCTGTACCTTTCAGAATCATACTTTATCTTTGCTCTCTATCCATCTCTCTCCTACTTTAGTTTTACTTTTATTTTTGCCCTTTCACAGAAACAACGAAGCAAAAATCTTCAGCAAAAGACGATTTCTTTCTGTCACCTTCTAAAGGAAGCAATTTATCAATTCCAAATAGACCTGCAACACATTTAATTATGTACTTTCTATGATTCTCAACCATCATAAATAAGAAAATCAGGTTTTGTTGTGAGAGATATCCCGATAGATAATTTGTTGACTACTCTTGTTTTACAGGGTGGCCGCAAAATAACTTTGCTGATATACGAGCCTCTTGCGGCTGCAAAAATCTACTAACACCAATGGAAGAGTCGAGATATAGGTGTTTCAGAGTATGCCTTCGAAAATGGCATAAGAAACACAAACAATCCTTCGCAGTTGTGGTTACAGCAACAAAATTTTGAAAAATTCAAATGTCATCAGTCACATTTATGTAAGAGTGATCGGCAGATTAGAAAACGATGAATTTCATTGAAACGATACCTGTGTAGAACCATAAACGCCGGCGCAGGACACAGGCAAAGAAAGATCTCGCCAAGGCATCTTTGGGCTAACCGCTCTGTCAGAAACTTCCTGCAGATCTGACCGAGCGGTTAACACACCAACCCTTTGGTGAGATCTTTCTTTGTCTGCGTCCTGCGCCAGCGTTTATGATGCTACAGGTACCGTGTTTCAACGCCATTCATAAATATCTGCTGCGTCAATCATTTAACAATGCATAAAAGTGTTTTCTTTGAAGTTTTCTATACTGCGATGCTGTAAGCGTAACCGCGAGGGATGGATTTTTGTTTCTTATCTCATTTTCTACCGCACACCCTGAAACTATTATACTTGACATTCAATTAGCATTAGTTGATTTATGCGGCCACAAAGGGGCTCGTACATCGGCAAAGGTATTTTATGACCACCCTGTACATACTATCATTGTTATGTACATATTATCATTATTATTATTAACATTCATTATGATAAAAAGAAAACATTCCTCAATAATACTGAAATACATGTATATAATATAATTTATATTTCTTGTAATACATATATTCAGTTATACGCATGAAAAATTTACTTATAACAATATTTTATGCCTATCAAAAACCCTCAATGTATTCAGAAGACTATCTTGAATATAAGGGGATTTTGCGTATAAATAATTCTTAAATAAATTTCCTATGATACTCATGCACCATTCCATGCATAAAATAAATGTATTTTGTGTTAAATTTAACCGAAATTAGTTACATTACACCGATCATCTAGGACTGATATAATTCTTGATAAAATGTAAAATCATTGTTATATCAAGCTATTCTATTTTAATGAAATGCGGGGGAGAAGTGAGATGAACAAGGTATTGAGAACAATCCAATCTGCAATAAAATATTCTATAGAATCTTCTTAAACCCGTTATGCAGGTTTTAGTTATAACTAAGAATATAAATGAGAAAAATTGTTGTCTGTTGTGAATTATGATCGCACGGGGTTTGAAGCTGTTGAATGGAATTTCATTAAATATGATTAATTTCCTTTTCCTAATATTTCATTTAATAAATATTCTCATAAAATTTATAGAAACTAAATACATACCACATCCACCAAAACACGTGTCACATCCGTCTATATGAAAATATAATTGTAATAATCACGATATCTGGATATGTTATATTTTGCAAAGATATTAGATATCATTAAATTGTCCTCTCTAATACATAATTCAGTCATTTAATGATGTTGAATTTAAGTTCGAATAACTCGTAAGCAATATGATTATATTTATTTATGTTATAATAAATCCGATATTTTTTCGAGACATGAATAAAACAAGTCATTACATAAATGTTCATGAAATTCATATAAATGTTAATTTTTATTCAAATACAAGGCCACAACAGGCAAAATGCCCAACGAGGTGGCTGAAAATGACAGTAACGTAAGACAATTTTTTGGGATGTGAAATGAATTTTTCTCAACATAGAGTTTTTACGAAGATTTTTAACAGCTGGCTGAGAAGCGAAGATGAATTTTGGGAAAGGGAGAAAGTTCAACTGCCCTTGCGGGGAATCGAACCCACGTCCTCCCACTTTTCGAGTGAACGCACTTTAGAGTACAAAAGCAACAAATATCTCAATCTTTCCCGAGAGCTCGCGTGCACTGAACGGGACCAAATATGGAAGGTCACACCATACTCAGAACAAGGCTCACAGTTGCTGATACTGCCACCAGATGGCGACTTATTAAATCAATTGCGCAAGGGCAGTTGAATTTTCTCCCTTTCCCAAAATTCTAATCAACCAGCTGTTAGATTAATAAGCGGAGAGTGACATCACATCCTCGGATAGAATTTTTAGTTCACATTCCTCAGACAACAAAATCGGCACGTACTGGTTCATGACCATTAATAATAGGATTTATTTATTTATTATTTATAATAATTTATATACATAATGCACATTACAGAGAGAATGAATATTAAAATTACCTCGAGATCGTGAGATCCATACTGGTAATCGTGGACGGAAATTATACAATCCAAATATATTTGAAGTATGTTTTTCGCGAACTGAATACTCAGAGCAATGAATCTTGGCAAAAAAAGAAAAAAAGATCAAAGTTGATATCACCTAATTATGTTTTCCAGGATTGTCTAAATATGAGGAAAAACTGAGTGATCACACATTGATAGATCACCAAATTCATTCACAGCTAATGTTTATCGATGTCTAGAATGAATTATGATTTGCCGATTACAATTAGTTTTTGTTTATTATTTCTTCCGGAAACAGTGTTGGATACACTCAATAATATTAAAATCATAAAATATTAGCTCCGCATGTATTTTGTTTTAAATAATGTAGTTTTCTTTAAGTTTTACATCGATGTGATCTATCTTTCATGTTCTCATATTTCAAAGTGATATGTAAGAATTCGTAAGAATAAAAGAAAAAAAAGATGGAGTTCATAAAATTTTATTCTGCTGTAACATACAAGAAATAAATTTCGCTTCTAGGTTTTATGTATCGTGATGAAAAATCATTTTTCTTTGTCTTAGACAGCTCAAAGTCATAAAAACATCGATGATCAAATGAAATACGAGTGTGGGTGGAGATAAAAGTTCGAACCACTTTCCCATCTTTTCCAATGGAAAAATAATCCCGAAGAAATTTCTTCCTTTCCTTACAAAAGAGACGAACATATACTTCATAGAACAAAATACTAAAGCAGAAATACATTTTTGTTGCTCATTTTTTGTCTTGAAATTGGTCGTAATTTCACTTTATTGTGTTCTCGAAGGAAACACTCAAAAAACTAAACTTGATATATAAAGTGTGGTAGTATATGTTATATACGGCACAAGAGTCTCAAGTCAAGCAATTTTCGACATTCACATGGCTTCAGCCATTGGCCTAGTTGCGAAATGGCTTGACTTCAGTCATGGGATGGATAAGTCACTGCCAAAGCCCGAAGTGTGGCCAATTCGTTACGGGGCCGGGCACTTCGTGAATTGGCCAAGAATTTTGGCCGAAGTCCGAATTGCAGAAATGATTTGGACTTTGGCCGGATATTTCACGAAGTGGCGGCAGATCCCTGGCCAAAGCTCGATGTGCTGATGTAAGATATTACGTAGGAGCCAAATCCATTTTTTTAAATCGCCAATGCATTATATCTCTATATATAGCAGCTGTACTGGATTAGTGTGACGAGAAAAAATATGTGAAATTTGAGGGGGAAAATGCTATAAAAATAATTGCATAAACAAAGTTTTTTTTTTTTTTTTTTTGCCAAATTTTGGAGAAAAAATGATTACCGCATCGTGCTGCGGTTTGATGCTATAACTAATGTGGACATAATTGTAACGAAAAAATACGCCAAAACTTGAAAATGTCTTTTGTTATCAACTTTGACCAGGAATCACCGGCCACTTCGAGAATTGGCAAATTACGGGCTTTGGCAGTAGCATATGTGGACTGAAAGAAAATTTCTGAATTTTTTTGAATAATGCAATTCCTCAAAGATACAGTAGATCTGTATCTACGATAATACCAATAAGACCAAAAATTTTGTCCACTAACGGGAAGTTTCCGCTAATGGAGAAGCGTGATATACAGTGGAACCCTGTTTATACGAATTTAACATTTATACGGCGTTTGGCTTTGGTCGCAATCGGTCCCAAAACATTTTAACTCTAAAATGCATATGTGTCGCACTGGAAAAAGTGATACACTAGTGGTTATGCATAATCACCAATCATTTCGATGAAGAAAGTATGATTAAATTTCATTACATTTATCAATTTTACCGGCGATTAGGCATAATTCTCAGAATTGTAAAGTCTGATAAATATGGAAAATTTATAACCTTCTCTTCATTGAACCAATCAATTATTTTTACTCGTACATGATAGGTGCACTAGAAATATATGATAATAAAAACTAAATTAAATTAAAATAAGCGTGAAGAATATAAAACATCCATAAGACCATTATGATCCTTGTAATGTTGGTATTCTGTACATGTAGTCACATGTGCAATAAAACAAACATTACCATTCGAATTCGCCATCCAGAACCATGATTATGTTCAATTCATTAAGTAATTAATAACGATTTATCATATTTACCAACACGAGCTTGAGATTATACATATTCTGACATAAACATGATCAATTGTTAGTTCATGACCAAAAGTTATTAAATTCAAGTTTTGAAGAAAAAAAAGTTCGGAGTTTACCTGATTTTACTGTCCGCTAACGGGGAGTGAAATACGTTATAGCCCAATTCCACGGGACCAGAAAAGTGTCCATTAACGGAGAGTGTCCGTTAGAGAAATTTCCACTGGATATTTTCTACTCATATAACGAAACCACTATTTGAGAAAAGTTTTATTTCGGTGAATTGCGCAAAATGTAAGCAGAAAAATATTCGATAAGCTTTCATTAGACACTAATTAATGAATACTTCGAAACTTGTAATTTTTTTCGAGGGGAGAAAAATGCATGATACTTCCTTTCTGTGTCCACATTATTTCGTTGCGTATGATCTCAGTTAATTTTAATAATGACGAGAGTGAAATTATAATAATTTTCATAATATTGTCTCTTGAAGGTTCTTAAACGATAAATATTGATTAGCTGGTTCCAGCTAAAATTGATTATTTTAATTAGAGTTTGCCAAAATTAATTAACTTCGATTCTTCCAATGGGACTCGAATCCTAATAGGAGTATATGATATGACAAAATAAATCCACACAGATATGTTGAAAATACGAATTCATCATCTGAAGCCATACATAATGTCTTTCGGTAGATAGATACGTCAGTTGTTTTTACTCAAACCCTGGTCATAGTTTGAGCTGACTAGCTGCATTTGATGACCAGAAATCTGAATCAGCTGTATTAGGATAATAATATCTAAAAAAAGGCATACTGCGGGTAAAATCACTTTTCTATATAAACTTAATTAACTAGACACATTCTATAATTAAAGTTTCTTCTCGTGAAGAGAGTAAAGATATTCATCCATCTACTCTATACCGGCGGCATTAGCTAATTAAAATGAATTGATTTCTTTTATTGCTTCTTTTGCCGAATGAACAATATTTTTGAAAAAAAAGTTTCATCAGAGACGTATGAGTGAGTGGTAATTAAATTAATTAAATTCAATCGACTATAATAAGCATTAAAAACAAAAAAGGTGTACTATTTTTATCCTTCTCATCTTGAGAGCTCTAACAATTTTTAACATGGTCAAAAAGCCTCAAAAACTATGCTCTTGTGAAATATAATTAAAAATATTATTTAACCATAGATTTATTTCAAAACTGCAGTAAAACCTCTCGATAACGGACACACGAAGATACAACGGTAAGACATTTACAAAAATGAGAAAGAGTAACGGACCAAGATTGGACCCCCCGAGGAACACCAGACGTGCTTGTATATGATTTAGAAACATTTTCTTATGTCAGTCTAACGATGTTTGTTCTATTACTCAAATTGGAAGCGAACGATGCTACAGATTCATTTGACAAATAAAGTTGTGAGCGTAATTTCATGTAGAGTACATGATGGTCTACTCGATCGAAAGCATTTTCAAAATCTGTGTATATCGTGTCTATCTGTTTCCCATTGTCGAGAGCAACCGACATATCATGGGAGAAGTTCGCAAGGTTGGTTACTTTTGAATGTTTGCGGAAAACACCGTGATGAAATGGGCTCAATAAAGGTGCAAAGTGACTATATAGTTTTTCGTAAATCAATGATTCTAAAATTTTGACGAAAGAACTTGGAATCGAACGTGGAGCGCATCCAACAGAGTTTCGCACGTAAACCACAGAAATCTACTCGCAGTGGATGCAAACATGCTTGCAAAAATTTTGAACGAATTTGACTACCGTATAGACATATGCCGTGCATCCCAAGGTGGACATATTGAGCACCTTTAATTTTGTTTGAAAAAAAAAATTATAATTAGCCCTGTAATAAGTATATTAAAAAATTTCGCAATAAAATGAGAATTGAATATTTTATGAAATTGTGTTAGCACGACATAGCATATGCTTGTATTTATGTGACTAGTTTAAAATAACTCAGTAATTAAATAATATTTTTAATGGAATTTCTAATAGATTTTATTTTGGATTATTTTTGACTATGTGAAATGGTGTATATATTATTGTACAGTTATAGGCGCAGCAGTTTATTTAATAGTCAAATTTATATTGCTTTGACTTCGGGCATATACAGCAAATTCATTATAGAAAATTAGTGAAAATATTGAGTTATACCTTGATTGGAAAATTCCAAATACAGTTTTATATGAATCCATATATCGTAGATAGTGATTGTCATGAGACAGTTAAGAAAACAGAAAAAAAACGTGTCGTTTGAAAAGCCCTCAAGGTTAATGCTGTATGTCAAATGCAATACCAAAACTCTCTTCCAGATTCCAAAAAAACTGATATATCATTCAGATAATTTAATAAATTAAATTTAAAACACTAAGAACAATCATTATAAACAATGTGGTATACTATATTTATCTTTACCACCTGAACAATGAAATAATTTGAAATTAGTTTAATAAATTCTTATTGCGTCGTTATAGATGTAGTAAAGCATTTAATAGTGAAATTATATTTATTTCATCATCGATCATGAAACAAATATCACCGATCATGAAACAAATATCACCGATCATGAAACAAATATCACCGATCATGAAACAAATATCACCGATCATGAAACAAATATCACCGATCATGAAAAAAATATCACCATAAAAAATAGTGGAATTATTGAATTGTACCTTGATCCGGAAATTTCAAATACCATTTTACACATTTATATATCGTAGAAGAAAATTTTCATTAGATCTCTGCACAGTTTAGAAAACATAAAAAAGAATCGTTTGAAAGAGATTCAAGGATGTTGTATGTGTCGAAAGGAATCCCAAAAATTATGATTTCCGGATTCCAAAGTATGATAAATCACTTTTTAAATGAAATTAATTGCATTTAGTCTACTGTAATAAGCTTTATCAACAAAGCCGTACACTGTTTCAATCCTTCCCATCTTGATAGCAAAATAGTTCGACATCAATGATTAATTCATTCTTATTGTGTAGTTATAGGTACGAAGTAGTAGTGATTTCAGTAGTAAAATAATATTTATTTTTGCATCGCGCAGGAATAAAAATCTATCATAAGAATATAGTGAAAATATTGAATTATAGCCTACTATTCAAATACTTAATTTCATGCATTTCTTCTCTTTATTGTTATTATTAAGGGGAAATTGTCATTAGGTCTCCGAACACTTGAAAAAACATAAGTATCGATTGAAAAGTTTCAAGCATGATGCTGTATGCCAAAATAAATCCCAAAACTCTCTTCTTCCGGATTCCAAAAGCTGAGATATCACTTTTTTTAAATTAAATTAATTTATATCTTATCTACTGTAATAAGCTTCATAAACAAAATGGTGCACCGTTTTTATTCTTTCCGTCTTGATCGTTCGACAAAAGTGTATTATTTATTTTGACATCAAGCCGGAAAAAAAATATCATAAAAAAATATTAGTAAAAATATTGAATTGTAGCTCGTAACGGAAATTTCAAATACCATTTTATACATTTTTTTATCATTATTAGGGGAAAATTGTCATGAAATCTCCAAACAGTTAGGAAAACATAAAAGCGTAACGTTTGAAAAAGTTTCAAGCACGATGCTGTATGTCAAAAGGAATCCCAAAACTCTCTTCTTCCGGATTCCAAAAGCTGAGATATCACTTTTGTTCGAAATCGATAAACGGAAATTGCTGTATAAAGTTCAGAAAGGGACACAGAAAATTGCTATCGTACTCAGTGAATTAGAAAAAGAAGAAGAAGAGGTTAACAAAAAAATATATATAATAAAATAAAAGAGTGTATCTCGTACGAAGTACAAAGAGAAAACTTTTCACTGCCCTCAGGTTAAAAAGATAAATTTCTTTTTCCTCTCAATAGAAGGATAGAGGAAGTTGGAAAATGGACGGAAAGGCATAAAAATGTCGGAGACAAGAAGAGAAGGTAGGTTGGTAAGTTCTAGAACGCGTAGGATTCTCCTACAGATAGAAGGAAGCGGAAAGGATACGGATACGCTTACCCCCCTTTAGCGCTTAGCTTCAGACATTTTCTCAATTTCACGTTTTTTTTCCCCTACTTCAAGCTAAGCGTCATTTTTTCGCTCCCGACATGGAAATGAATTCGCCTTGAAACATTCGCAGGGTTTGTGGAAAGTGGTTTTTGCTGCACTTCTTCATCCCCTTATTTCGTACTTACCCCCCCCCCCTTACGCGTATTTTCATTCTTTCTTCTTTTTTTTTTTTGGAGAGGAAGAATAAAAAAAGAAGAATGGAATTAAGTCTAAGAGGACCGTGTTTGCTACCACGTGTATTCCAACTTCATTATCCTTAAGAGGGACAATGGACGTCTCTTGTCAGATTAATGGTGCATGAGAAAAAGGGAAGGCTTGCAGTTTCTCTAACAGCGGCGATAAAACATTCAGGTGGGATCCATTTTTGTGACGGTAATGCTCGTTTTCCTCTCTCCCTCCACTTTCTTTTTTGCCATCACCTACACATACACGCGACAGCTCGTTTACGTGAGATTCCCTGCCAGTGTTTTTCCCGTAAAATATAAAACAAAAAAAGGAATAGAAAATCGCGTAAGGCCAAGTTCGAAGAACGAAACAAGATGTAAAGTCGTGAAATATAGTGTAAGAAAGACCATTTTCCTAGAGCTAAAATACATATGCTAAGATTATATTCTCACAATGCTCAAATGGTGCTATCTGCTTGCTGTGATGTATGTATGACTCGTATTCCTACGTGACGTTTAGATCATGAAAAGTAACTACATAACGTTTCCTAGCAAAGTATATCATAACATGCGGTAAACTAGCTTTTATTATTTCTTTTCCTTGTCGTGGAAATGTATATTCGCAACGCAGATTGCAATGTTCCTGGTGTTGAGGATATTCACTTTTGATGTCACATTCTCAAATTTATTTAACGAAAGCGAAGTGAAATTCATCCCAGTGTCAGTGCATGACGCTAATTACTATCTAAGGATGTTTACGAGTAATTAAATGAGTCCCAAATTAATCTACCATGAAATATACTGCTAATTAAAAGGGTGATAAACAAACCACTCCGTGTTCACGGAATGTCTCGAATATTATAAGAAAACAATACTTTTTTGATGAAACCTCAAAATATTTCAAGAATTACACGGATATCTGAATTAGTATGTATATGAAAAATATTATAAACTGAGTGTTTGTAATGCATATGTTTGTAAATTTCTCTGACATTCTAAACCGGTTCAAAAGATGCAAATGTGAAGAACCCCAAAAAGGTGTATATCGTGCAAAGCTCGTGGAAAAAAGCAGATAGAGAATTGAAAATATGATTACATTTTTTTTTTCTTTTTCGTATCTTATATTTTTTCTCTCCTTCACGAATATGAAACAGAATGAGACATAAAAATCGAATACAACACTAGTAAAAATGAAATACAGGAAGAAAAATTTTAAGAAAGAAAATAGTTCTCACACACGGCTTCGAATCCTTTTCTTTCAAGGCATCTTCAGCCAGGAAAATGGGAATTCATGAATACATGGCTGGAAAATGTGCTCTTCGAGCTTAATATTTCGAGAAAGAATGCATAAAAATCCCTTTCCTTACCAATAGAGATTTTATATAATGCCGAGAGCGTAAAAAGAAAACAAGAAAAGGAACGGTATAGATACGGAATGGTTGGTGCGAAAAAATTGCAAAAAGAAAGAAATGCTGAAGCTAAGTCATTGAGAAAGTCGGGTATAGATAATAGAAAATGCTATCCAGATTTTCGTCAGTGAACTGAAATAAAATTTTATATGAAAGAGAATTCACATGCGAAAGTGTAAGAAATTCCTGAAACGCATTCCTTATATTTTAGTTATATGCTTCAGAAATACTTAGTGAACTCATAAATTTTAAAACAAATTATCAGTAATTATTTAAACTGAGTTTCATTTCAAGTTTTCATTAAAAATTGAACTTTTTTAATATTTCTTAAAATAAATTCCAAACGAACTTTTCATGATAGACTGATCTATTTTTCAATATTTTGATGGATTTTCTTTCGCTGTGATTATAATAATGACATTTCTTACAAGTGATTAATTAAGATACAGTAGAATTTCTTTCCTATAATCTTTGTTTGCCTCTCAGCCAGCTATTGGATGAAGAAATGTAAGAATTGATAAATAAAAGAAAGCAGTGTGTGTGTGTGTAGGAGTTTTTTGAGAGAGTAATCTGATGACTAAAAAAAAGCGAAAGTGACAGTCAAGAGAGTAATTAAAGTACAGCCAGTCGAGTCAGTATTTTCTTTTGTGTATTTGACGCCCGTTCTTGTCTCGAGGATTTAACCGCGTGACTGACGTGAGTATAACCAGAAAAGAAATATTAGGGCTTTTAATTAAAGATTTGTCACCATTGAGATTTGAAAAGTCTTCCACTGCATTTCATTCTATCTTTAATTCCTTCGTCTTTGTTTTTCGTTTTCCTTTTCTATTCTCAGTTTCATGAACTTTTTTTTTATTTATATTTCTTAAAATATTTCATTAAATTCTTTAGAATTAGATATGTGGATATGAATGAAATGAGATTTTTAATGAATATTTAATATTGTTATATCATTATGTTATATAATAATGCTATTCCTCGACAGTGTTACGGTGACTTTTTCAAGGAGAAGGTATTTGAAAATACCGGAAAATATTTGTAAAATGATGCGCTGTTTCTGTTGGAAGAGTTTGTCAGGGCAACACAACGCAGTAATCCAGAAGATGTGGAATCATTCGCTAAAGATTATTTTGCCAACTCAACCATCACAGCTCTTTCATTAAATGACATTAAGGGTGGAACACGTTATTTCAGACCAATCCCAAAATTGTTTTATTCTGTTTCTTTTGGAGGTAGGTGTTAGAACTTGACACCTGCATAGACAACCACGAATCCGCGAGGAAGTTTGCTACACTGCGCTGCCATTATCATATCATAACGGAAAACAATAGGATAGAAATCAATCAATCATTATTGTGTAAGGCCAAATGCCCCTTAATAGATATAAAAAAAAGTAATCAGAGTTCCATCTTATACCCCTCCTCTCATATCTTGACACCATAACAAATGGGAGAGGGGTTTCTGTGTCTTCATTTGTATGATAATGTTATGGTAAATGCCCCTAATGACTTCTAAATCTTGGGTTTTAACGGTAAGACCTACTTACCAACGCCGGTACTTACGTTGGTAAAAGCCCAAAATACGGTTGCAAACATTTTCATTTCCGACAGTCACCAAGTCAAAACCCGTTTTTAATGAATAAATAAACCATTATGAATTTCTTTGTTCCTTACTCTTAGTAATTAATTAAAAATTATAATTAATTTTTAAGTATAATTTTTAATAACTAACTATTGGCTTAATCAACACCTAGAACGTATTAGAAATGCTTGACTAATGTTGCAAGGGTTTAAGTATAGGACATTCAAAAATTACATCAGACCATGTTTAATTTTTTTTAATTTAAAAATAACAATCGTTGTCAGGAGATATTTTAAATTTTTGTCTTATTTGAAAACAGAATTTTGAGTGTGTTCTTAACTGGAAAAGGTCCGTTTAATTGACAAATACGTTTTGGAGAGCAAATAATCCTAAGCAAAAAAAAAAAGTTATAATGAACTTATAATGAGAATTTCTTGTCCTATATTTTCTATAGCACTCAAATTACTTTGAATATTTTGATCTGTATAAACTTGTAAGATACTGGGCAAATACTTTGAAGCTGCGTAAGGATATTGCGAAAGCCAAACGAAAGGAATGCCAGATTTTCCCAAGAGAAGATCAAGATTTGAAGCTCAGTTTAAGCTATTTTCGGTGAATGAGTTATTAAAAAAATGCAGGGGTAAGAGATTTCACAATACCTAGAGTCTGACATCGTAAGTATCCGTATCCAGTATTGAAAAAATAGTTTTATAAACGTAACAGTACAGCAGAATTGAACAATAGGATAGAAATAGCCTTTGAAATATCGATTATTATCAACATAACAGTAAATTTAGATCGATTGTAGCCAAGCTAACCGACAGTTACTGGTTGACGATGATCGCTTCATCCACTTAAAGGAGAGATGCTGTTCCGTGTAGGAGAAACTTCCACCGAAAATATCATCTTTCTGGTAGAACGAAAAAAGTTGGCGATAGAAGATCTCGAATATTAAAATGATGGAAACCAATCACGAACCATCTTTAGATAAGTATTCTTATTTCGTAATGTTTTCTCAATCTATAATGTGTATCCAATCCTCCAACATCCACTTACACGTTCCCCAGGCTCGGATCCGACCGCTGTGGTGGTCGAGTAATCATAGAGACGGACTCGCATCGTGAGGATCCCACGCGTCGCCGCAGTGGTGGTCGGCTGACGTTGGTTTCCTGTGGTTCCCAACTTTAAGGCGCAAATGCGAACCGATCCAGCACCTCCTAGTGATAGAAGGCCTCCGCATTCTGCTTGTAACATCAGTAAATAGTTCGTTTTCCTTCAGAATATTCAGGGCAAAAATTCCCTGATCGTGCCAGTATCATCGTTGTGAGGAAAATAAATAATCGACCTCAGAATTGGTGGATTCTATGCCCCACATCCAATCACTACGAGGTATTTGTGAGTCAATGAGGAAGATTCTACGTCAAAATAAGAAGAAACGAAATAGGATGCTGTATTTAAAAATGTGGCAAACTTGCTAGGTAGTCTGAATGACGTTTATGGGAAACAGTGCCGAGGCCTTCTATCTTTAGGAGATGCTGGCCGATCTCCCCATTGAAAAGTCTCGCCACAGAGAGCAACAGGCCTACAATGATGCAATTATTTAGTTATTACACTTTCACAGGTAGAAAAAACGGGTGGCAGATGACAGCACTGCGCATAACAATCATGACACAGAAACGAACTTCACCTCAGGTTTCACTACACGTACACGAACATTTCAACATGTACCAATTAGTTAGAGGTTCCGCAGAGGAATATGGACGAGGTACATGTACGGTTTAGTAGTAGGCTCGGATTCAGGGGATGTACCACAATTCATCCTTACCCAATCAAATATAAGTTATATTAAAAAAAATCAGTTCCGTCTTATCCCGTTTTCATATCTTGACACCTTTAATCTTTCATGACCATCACCACCATTATTCTTTCTTATGATAAACAAAAATAATTTTTCTCCTTCAATAGTATTGCTGAAAGTTCTTTGGCAATGGGTCTCTATCTGACGAAAGAAGCTCTATTATGTGAGCAAGAAACTCAAAGTGTGAAGACGACACCAAAAGTGTCAAGACGATACTCAAGGAACAACTACATCGAAATACAGGAATCATTTTGAAAGGGGTGTGATTTTGTTGTTGGAAGAGTCAGTCAGGGCAAAGACTTCACAATAAATCAAATGATGTGCAAGAGGATAGAGATGGCCATTGAAAAGCTCAATTTTGATCAACGTAAATTACGATCGTTGGTTATTTTTTTGCCTTCCAGAACCTACTACTTCCTCAAACACCAACTCTTGCCATATCGCTATATTGCAATTTACTGTCATTAATCAGATGGGCTGGGAATGAAAGTGCTGTCTATTGGTGGTCGCCACTGCTGACGCTGCCACCAGATGGCGACTTATACAAGGATGACGTCACTCTCCGCTACCATACGAAGGTTTTTTAACAACTGGCTGTTGCAAAGATATATTTTGGAAAGAGAGAAAATGCAACTGCCCCTGAGGGGAAATTCCTTCCCCGGAAAGGGAATAAGATATCTATATCCTCCTTCGGGTTCGAACCTAAGACCGTGACCGAAACCCTCATGGTTGTAGATGAGCATCTTACCACCACGCCTAACCGATAAAGGATATCTCAACATTTTTGAAAAGCTGTGAGTAAAGCAAGTGCGAGGAGGAAACAATTCTGAATCCAGTTCAGTTTTTATACAGTGTTGTACAAGGTGAACTTTGCTCGCAATCAGAAGCAATACTTATTTCGGAAATCACGGGATGCTTTTCCGTTTGAAGAAAAACAGAGCACCATAAAGAGTCCAGATCAAACGATGGAATCCTGTACCCCTGAAAAATGCGCATTTTTATGCTCCCATCCGAGCAAAGTATATAATCGGAAGGAAGACGCTATATTGTCACTGCACTGAAAAAAAAAAATTAGCTGTATTTGATGAACTCATAGACAAAGAGAAGTATTGGTGACGGTGATCTTCAAATCGCGTCATCTAGCGAAAGGAGCAACACTGTTCCTAGCAGGAGAAACCTTCCCCTGAAAATATAATTTTTTCTGTGGAATCAGAAAAGTTGGTGATAGAAGATAGAATCAATACATGGTAGCAATAACTCTTGAAAAAACTTTTCGGTGTATATAAATATAATTCTTATTCCACAATATTTTCTTAATTCATGCATTCCTTCCTCCAACATCCACTCGCATAGTTCCCAGCCGCTGATTCGGCGATTTTCCGATTCGTCATTTGAATATTAAAATAAATCAGTTCTCTTTCTTTCTCTCTCTCTCTCTCCGTTTTCTCATATCTTGACACCTTAACGAACGGGATAAGGGTTGTCTTCCTTAGTGATAATGTTACTTTTAAAACCTAGGTTTTCCCGGTAAGACCTACGTCGTTATCTTATTGTAGTATAAGTCGGAAATACTCTTGCAAACGTTTTTAATGCGGACTGTCATGAAGGCAAAGCCCGTGTTTAATGAATAAATTAACCATAAGGAATTTCTTAGTTCATGACTCTTATTAATTAATTAATAAGTATTTAATAATTATAATTATTTAATGAGAATAATTATTTATTGAGAATAATTATTTAATGAGAATAATTATTTAATGAGTATAATTATTTAATAATTACAATTTTTAATAACTATTTGCTTGGTCAACACCTAGAACTTATTAGAAATAAAGACTAATTTCAATTTTGTTCGAGCATAATCTTGACTTTTTTTTCCAAAACCGTAATCTAGTTTTCAGCAATCTTTGGTCTAAGTTGACCAGAAACACCAATAGGAAAGATTTTTTTAGGCTGAGAACAGCACAAACAAAAACCGGCAATTTTGGCGTTTTCAACTTTTGGACTGCACATTCTCCCAGAGTCGTATTCAAAGGACATCTACCTCTGATTCAACACATGAGAATGAGACAAAACATTAGAAATGTTCATTTCAACACATTCGTTTGTTTTCTTTTATTAGATGCTGGAACAAATGTTTGCAAATGTTAATCGGCATTTCTCTTGATGTTTCATTGTTGATGAATTACATTTTCAAACGGGGATTTTATCAAAGATTATATGATACATTTTTAAAATATTTTTTTTTCTTTTTGAATCTTTAAAGATTGGCGCATGATTATTCAATATCAACGAAAGACATTTAAAAACATTTCCGAAACCGGATTTCGATTGCAAAAAAAGTATTCTCTAATATAGCATTGACCTCATAATATGTCTCATCATAGCTCATGGGTCTTATAATTGATTTTATCAAATTCATATAAATATGGCAGTAAATATCAGAAATATTCTTCAACAATGAAAAAAACTAGTAAATATCTATCAATAAACTATTCTTTGAAGATGAAACCCATTAAACACACACATCACCCATTAAAATAATGGGTGATGTGTGTTTATTTTTTATACATAATGCGCACAAAAGAAAAACTAAAAATACAACATTTTATCTTATATTAAATACAACTTATTTAATATGTAAGCCATCACGATAATTTAATGAAATGGTCAATTTAATTTATAATTTATGTTAAATATTAATAAGTAAATATTTATAATTAATTTATTTATAAAAATCCTGTTACATGTTTAACGAAAATAGTATTTTTTCTAAGGAATATAAAGGAAAGTTATGTCTTTCTCATGGAAGACTACACTCAACATTTTTTTCTGGGTTTTGCACCTTTAATGTAGGCAGGTTTGTTAATACAAATGACAATGGTGAGAGATGGGTGTTTTATTTAAATTATTTGTAAATTTGATTGAAAAACATGATACAATCACATTGTGAAGAGTTTTTCCCCTTAAATTTCATTCAAAATAATATTTACGTTGTCAACAAAAACATTTTTTAAATCAAAACAAGTCCGTAAAATTATTTCAAAATGTTAATGTTATTTACTCATTTTCATTATTCTATAAGAGTTATTGAGGAAAAAAAATTCTGAATTAAAAATAGGAAATTGTATCAAAAAAAAAAAAAACTTCAAAATAAACACGAGAAATTGTTTTTAGATTGAAAAAAAATGGACATATTCCTATACTTTCGTAAAAACTACCGTAAATTTTCAACAAAAAAAAACTTCCTCCAAATCACATCAGGGTAGGTGTTTAGTACGGAACTACAACACTATATATAATGCTTTGAATGAACAATACAAATCAAACGTGAATAGAACAGAACAAAGGTGATACAATGGATAGCAAATCTCACGAAACGTTGGAACATGATCATGAGCAGAAAGAAGATTATACATAAATAATACGAAGGAATACACTCGCTATGATAAAATATGCATATGAATAATATTTTAGAATAAAATATTGACGAAATAAGCCACGTGTATCCATAAAACGAAATTATCTTTTAAGAGAGTATTGTATATATTTCTTGCTGAATCACATCAAGGCAGGTTTCAGTGTATAGTACTTTCCTTCTTTCTTTCAAACCGAGCACACCTTCGGTCTATCGTCATGGGCAATTTACTACCGAGTGAGCTGTGCCGTAACTGTGAGTACCTTACAGTCTGAGTGCGCATATATAGTGTCTTGTCGGATTTTTCAGTGCCGTCATCTACATTTCAAAAGTGAAGTGCAATAATTGAATATTCGTTCCATTGTAGGCCAGTTCGTCTCTGTGGCGAGACTTTCTAACGAAGAGATCGGCTTGCATTCACGCCTTAAAGTGAAAGAACCACCGAAAACCAACTTCAGCCAATCACCACTGTCGACGGTGGGTACGAACCCGGGTCCTCCTAATGCGAGTCCGTCACTATGACCACTCGACCACCATAGCGGATTAGCATAGTACTACAAGCCAATATAATGGTTTAAATCAGGGATGCACAACCTCCGGCGCTCGAGTCAAATGCGGCCCATCAAGATATTCTAGTTAAAAGTACCTAAAAATATAAATAACACTATGAATACTTAGGCTGACCATAATTATTTCATGAAAATACGGGATATTCTCAAAAAGAATTGTCAGGGCAAGTATACTTGCCAGTAAGAGGGAAAAAACTCAATAGTGAATCAAGTTGCTATGTGCATTCGAAAAATTTGTCAAAGGCAAGTTAAGTTGCCAACCATTGCTAAAATTGCTCGAAAATCATCAGTCGCCAGAAATGATGGGTACTGTAAATCAAAATAGAATTATCAAAAATATATGTTTTCACCAAGAAAACGTATATTTTTGACAAATATGTAAGAGGAATTATATTTCTTTGATTATAATAAATTATAATCGAGCCATAATTATCATAATATACTTTGTAAGTCATGATTATAATCTTAATTCATTATTTAAAAATTGTAACTAAGCCCCGTTGAAAGTAGGGGGAAAAACGGTATGCTTTGTTTCTTAATGGAAATACAAAATCTCACGAACCGTTGGAACATGATCATTAGCAGAGAGAAAATATTACACAGAAGTAAAATACAAAAGGGGTACCGGCTATAATAAAATATGTATGTGAATAATAAGTTAGCCTGAATTATTACAGAAATAATATTATGTATATATAATAATTATGTATCCATAATTAAAATTAATTGTCTTCATAATATTGTGCAAGTAAACATGTATATTTTTTGCTTATATTCACATAATTAATCTTACTTATTTTATTATTAGAGCTAATTTTAGAACGTTTACAGCAATACAGTCGAATCCCGTTATAACGAACGCCAAGATACTGGAGCAATCACTTCGTTATAACGAACGCCAAGATACCGGAGGAATCACTTCGTTATAACGAAATTCCAGGTTACCTAGCATTGTTCCTATGTACACTTTTTTGGGGGATTAGAAAAGTGTTCGTTAAAACGAGATTCGACTGTAGTTCTTAACTTTTCAAAGCCCGCGGCCCGGTTGATATCTTTTTTGTGGGAGTGGAAGGTTCGGTTATACATGCGACAAATGCAAAATAAATGATAAGAAATAAGTAAGTTATTCATTCACGGCCAGGTTTGACTGAATGCAGGGCCCGTTAACGGGCCGCTGAGCGGCGGTTGAGAAGCACTGGTGTATAGTAGAAAATGATAAAATATACTTATAACTTTGAGATTAACACAAAATTTTCTATGAAAAGTGTGGTATGAACGAAAACAATAGCAAATCTGTTTTTTTGAGGAATTAATTATCATTTCTTTAAATGACATAATTATTTTATCATAAATATTTTTTTTATTTCGTTGAAAAAAAATATCAGAATTGAAAATGCAGTAGAATCTTCGTTAAAATATCCTCTATTTTGAAACATAATTTGATTACAATGACTTCAATAATTCGGTTCCGAAAATGTGATAATAAAACAGAATTTATTAGCTGCTCAATTGGTATAAGAAAGAGATAATGTAATATGTTCTTTCTTGTGGAATCTAGCGAATTGTTAAATACGATTAGTAACGAAACAAAACAACTAAAGAACCTTTTACTTTGGTTGAAAGACGATAAAATTGATTAATGAAGAAAAAAAAAATTATATTAGTGTTACTCTGGGAAAAGAAGAATAATGATGGAAGAAAATTAAGTGTTCGTGAAAATACCTCTTCATATGTCAATGAGAATGATAATCCAAGATTATAAAAAGGTCGATTCACCGCATTATTGTAGTTAACTTCAATTTCATTAGTATAGAAGACGAAGAAGAAGAAATCTCTTTATTTCTGTTTGATGGCGTACTTCAGATGTAGATTTTTACGAAAATAATTAAAAGATACCACATCAAGAGAGCTTTCATTACCCACGATCATCGTAATGTTAGAACACACACGCATGCAAAAAAAAGAGCCAAATTAAATTTGATGAATCATCTTCTAGATCCACGTTCAATTCCCTTGGGTTTTTTCATATAATTGAAGCCGAGGCCACGTTAATTAATCCCTTAATTGAAGTTGGTTCTTATAAAATTAAAATATCCGAATTTTGACAATCTGTTTCATCTTCTTAATTCCCTTATCACTCCGGTGTTTGCTGGTTAGACTTTCTTTTTTTTTTTTGGCTTTGGAAAAAGTCGGTGGTACTTTTTGAAGTTTGTATAAAGTTAATATTTGTCGTAATAAATCGAGAGCAGATTAATTTTTTTATGTCTACTCATTTGGCATGAATAAATAGATGAAATTGGAAACAATGATTTTGAGAGCTGAACAAGTATCCGTTCAGTCAATGATATTCTAAGCTTAAGTAGTTTTTTTTTTCTGCAAAGTTTCTAACTTGAAAAAGCTTTGAATGTACCAAAATAAACTGCTTAACCGTACATGAACCTCGTACGCATTCCTGTACGAAATTTCTAACGGTAAATGCCGAAATGTACGTGTTCTGAGCGTATGTGTGGCCCTAACATATCCATGTTGTCAGAACTGTGTTTGCGTCGTATGCTACTGTTGCTGCCAACTGTCTTCCATTTTTTGAAGAACAGGTGGTAAATGATTGAATTTCATGTTATGTAGACCAAAATAAACTGAAAACTTAGCGTGTCTAGCTCAGTCGTTTTATAGTTGTAACCTTTAAGTGCAGGATTCCAGGCATATTTGTCGATTATTAGCTGTAATAAATGTGATTAGATTCTGTAATTACATATGAAGATCATGGGCCTAGCTAATGAAATGCAGTGAATTTACTCAGTGTTCTTGAATTTTAGTGCTTCACTTCTCATATGGTTTATGTATATATGTACTGACTCTCTTAGAGTGCAGCATAGACTAAAAATTTTAATATCTTTTTTGACAGCCCTCTTATACACGTACACTCACACATCAAAAACCCCATACAAACAATTTCTTATCTTTTCCATCCAGCTCATACGGAGCAACATCAAACAGGGAAGCTTATGGGAGTCAGTTGACCCGGTACGCCCTGAGAAAATGCATCTACTTCTGCCAGTCGTTTTATTTTCGTTTATATTTATGGGTATGCAATGCATGTGATTACAGTTGTCACCCCGATACCACCACTCATGTTTCCCGGGTTCTGGTTCCGTCGTTTTCAATTTTAAACTAGTAAACAACTATAGAAAATATTCACAACGAGATGAGGACAAATAACAATTTAGAATACACCAACAAATGTTTCGGCAATCATGGGTGCCGTTATCAAGGTGGAAAACACGTTCCGTCCCAACGAAAAACGTGGTCAGAATGAAAGAGCATCTGTAGTGGTTAGAGTTGTTTCCTTCACTTCAGTATTTTTATTATCAGCTTTGACGTCATAGCTGTTTGCTTTTGTTGATAGTGACCTCATATGTCCAGCTTGGCCCCCTTCGAATATTTTTCAAATGGTTTGGTAGGGCCATGGAATGGACGGCGTTGATTTCGTGCCATTTACTAATTGTTCTTGAAAAGCGTTTATGTAAGTACCGTCAAAGAAGTCTAAAATAAATGGTGATCGAACTTTTTGGATCACCTTAGCTTCCAGCAGTGTAAAGCTATTGTGGACTATGGACCTCATGATTTTTAACATACCTCTTATGTCCATTTAATCTACATTTCAAAAAGCGTTTGGTTTGACCGATGTAGCCTTGGGGACAATCTGTGCACGGAATAGAATAAATGATCCATTGTTTAGTTGGTGAGATGGAATCTTTCGGGTGCTAAGGGGAAAATTCTTGGGTGTCAAGTCGATGACCTGCATTTGAAAACGACTGAAAGTCTGTCTCAGTTTCGCAGAGAGAAATGGATTGATTAAACAACTACAGTATTATGAGTTCGCTGGTTCACGCATACAATTAACAACGTAAAAGTGAGAAGTGACGTGGATGCGATTCTAATGCAGGGCTGTTCAAGCTTTCAGCAATTCTGTAGCATTTTTTTAATCAACTAAAATTTTCATCAATTATGAGATAATGTTTTCAATAATTTTAAAATTGTTTCTTTTATTTATGTGTTTTTCAGCATTTCAGCAGATTTTGTAATTATGTATGGCTTTTGAATGCCAAATTTTCCCTCTCGAAATACGTGAAACCATGAGTCTCAAAAAATTTTTTGGCTCTGGGTCCTCCAAATTTGTTACGGCTCCCCTTTCAATGTACCAAATGCACTACTACGGAATCTAATGGCTCCACAGTGTACGAAATACAGACAGGGCTTTTAAAGGATTTTTAAAAGTTGTTTTGTATCATAAATAGTTATTTTCTGAAAATGCTCGGTGGGCCATGGCAAAAAGCTCCGAGGACCGAATGTGGCCCTTGGCCATGGGTTGAAGACATGTGCTAACAGGCCCGGTAACATTTTTGTGAGAGGTTATTGATTAGTTTGCTCAGGCTAAAATTTTTGACTATGATCAAGTAAAATCACGCTCTGGTGGTCGAGTGGCCCGAGTGACGGGCTCGCATCCTCAGGACCAGGGTTCAAACCCCACCACCCTGTCGCCACAGTGGTGGTTGGCTGCAGTTGGTTTCCTGTGGTTTTCAAGGTGCGAATGCGAGCTGATCTTCCGGTTAAAAATGCCTCGCTGCAGAGAGCAACAGGCCTACAACCTTACAAATAATCAACCATTATACTTAACACACAATTAGAAATATAGATGACAGCGCAAAAATTCACACGCTGCATTATATAACTCTTAAGTGCACACGCTTACACTTCCAGCACAACTCAATCGGTAGTAAATTTCTCATGAAAGAAAGAAAGGACGGCCATGAACCAAGACACCCAATGCTATTCACTAAAATTATACAACATTCAAGCACGTTTTTTACTACTTTCGCAAAATATCCCCCCCCCCATACACAAATGTTGAAAAACTTTTAGCTCACATTAATGTAGATTGATTTGCATCATGGAAATTTTTATATAAAAGATAGATGTCTGTTAATTATGCTTCAATTCATGAATTTACTTGCAGTAGATTTAATTTATGAAAGTGCTAAAATATTGTAGATAAAAATTATATCTGAAATGTTTTTGCAATTTCTCCTAACCTAAAATAAAGTTAACACGTGCGCCAAATTTCAACGCAAAAAAATATCAAATACCCGAGACATTAAAAAAAAATATTCTAAGGCAGCAAATGAAATCATTTGCCTGGTTGTTCGATGTTCTACCAATATCGATTATTTCGATTTTTTTTTCATTCTAATTAATTTTACTTGTAGCAAGATATGAAGACGTGGAAAAATGATTCTCCAATGTTACTCTCTTCGTCTTTTTTTTCTTTCTTTTTTCATTCCTTCAGGTACCCTGTCTTCTATATCTTTTCTCCGAAACACAAAGAACTAATTATGCAAATTAAATTTGAAGAAATCGGTAACCGGTAATGAAAAGTTCTCGAGGAAATTCCGTTTCACACATTCGAAGGAAAAACGAGATGGTAGACATCCTTTGATGAGACTAGTTTTATCGGTTAATTAAAGATGAAGCGATGCTTGTCCCGTCTTTCCTGCCCTCGCGTTCATTATTTCTCAACTAGAGTTTCTTAATAAATAGCGATACATTATTCCCCTCCCCCCCTTCTACTATCCAATTTTTTTCTTCTCTTTATGAAATTAAAAAGAGAGAGAGAGGAAAAATGCGTGTAAGTTGATGAGGCTAATTCTGTTTTCAGTTTTTAAAATGAACTACGGATAACATTTTCTTGGTTTTTTTAATGTTATATGTATATATATATATAGTACAGAATTTCATGGATTAATTTTACTCTTTTTTTTATCTAATTAGAATGCATTTCGAATAATTCAATAATTAAAAAAAATCGAACTGTGTATGATACCTCGAGTTATGATTTTGATTTGGGAATTACTTTCATGTGGGAACAAACTTCACATATAAAATAAATATAATTATTTGATTATATAATTATTATATCACATAGAAATGAATGTCTCTCAATTCGGTGCAGATTTTTACAATTTTGTTACTTGTAGATGAATCAATTAGCATAATAAACTGCAGTATATGTGCTAATCAATTGTTGAGATCGCACAGATTTACAGGAGCAGTGTTGCTGAGGGCATCGGCCCAAAGGATTGGAAACTTGATAATGCTGTTTCGATATTTAAAAAGGGTAGTAGAGAGACTGTGTCAAATTATCGTCCAGTGAGTTTGACGAGCTCTCTCTCGAAAATTTTGTAAATTATTATCAAAAGGCAATTGGCGAAGTGGATAGACGAGAATAATGTATTGTCGGATAATCAGCATGGGTTCAGGAAGGGGAAGTTATGTGTACCTAGCCTCCTTTGCTTCAATGATCACGTGACTAAGGCTTTGGGTAAGGGCAAAAACGTAGAGGTTGTTTACCTTGATTTCCAGAAGGCATTCGATCGGGTACAAGACGGAATACTCTTGGACCAGATACGGCGTTTTTGCACGAGATTGGGATTGGGGTAATCTGATGAATTTGATAGAATCGTGGTTAAGAGGTAGGTCGCAAGGAGTTATGGTGAACGGGGAATTCTCTAATTGGACATGCGTCACAAGTGAAGTCCCTCAAGGAAGTGTCCTAGGCCCCATACTTTTTTCACTTTTTATCGATAAACTAGATCATGGTATCGATGGGATTGTTAGAAAATTCGCAGATGACGTGAAGCTAATGGGAGTAGTCGGGATCCAAAGCGATAGGGAGTTACTTGCTCCACACCCACTTCTGCAGGATTGGAACACGGAGAAATGAATGGAGCATGAAGTTCAGCGTGTGTGTTGACAAGTGCATGGTCGCTCATTTTGACTCAAACAACGAAAAGAATCTCTAATGAATTAAATAGAATCACTATCCCGGATGCAACTAGGGTGACCGATTTGGGAATTCTCATTGACGAGCGGCTCAGGTTTTCTGAACATTGTTTAGCGATGATTGAAATATCGAATAGAATGCTTGGTTTTATTTTGAAAAAGGTATCTTCACGTTCTTCTAAAGTCATTCTTCAGTAGAATATCATCATATAAAAAGTTATTTACATAAGTAACGCATGCAAACAATTTGCTTTGAAAAGTACTGAAAATAGGATCACCCAGACGCATTTTTTTCTAAATGACCCCACCACGCTAGTCAAGGCTAAAAAATAATTCAGTACACGGTACAGCTCCGAATGCTTCTTGTGCTACTTGTTCAGCTAATCTCAGCTGTAATGCGTTGGATAATTCGTTTAATTACCTTTCAAGTTCGTAAGTACGAGTGAGACCTAATTATACGGATTATTTGCCCATAAATCGAGACTTTTTCATCTGAAAACTTTGATAATTTGCAAATCTAAACACTCATAAGTCGACGTAAAGTGTACAGGGTATATATATATATATATATATATACACTTCTAATAAAACTAACAATACTCAGACCTAAGTAGCGCTTGTTCTGGTGGACTTAATTATTGAAACTTGGTATATGTTATAAGGACCATAGAGGGGGAGGGGCTGCTAGCAAAATTAGTTCGATTTTTGACCACCAGGTGGTAAAATTGGGGCTTTTTATTGCGGTTTTTGATTAATAATGGGTGCTACATAGGTCTGAGTAGTGTAAGTTTCTTTAACCAACTAGGTCTCTAGTAGGTTAGAGAAAAACAGTTCTGACTAATGGCAGTATAACGATATCACTTAAATGTATATAGTGCCTTAGCCGGTGAACTTATCTCGTTGAGAAGTTTGGCATTCACGTTATGTGGACCAGTGAGAAAGAAAAACTGCAGCAGAAAAAAGCCACTTTTCACCTGGTGGTCGAAAATTGAACTATTTTAGTGCTGTTTTCTTTTCTTCCATGAGTCTATATAACGTATATATCAAGTTCCAACAAAATACGTACACTTGAATGGGTGCTAAACAGGTCGGCGAAGTGTCAGTTTAATGATAACCACCCTGTATGTACTTGGTGTTTTGAGTGTGATTGGGTAACCAACAACTGTAAGGTTTGTTTTGACCTCATAATATTTTTTACAAGCTGTAAGTTCCATATAATACGTTATAATACATGGAATAGTAAGTGACGCTGATGGGTATCCATGACGGAAGGCGTTAAAACTTTCCAAATTTTTCATTAAATATCGAAATAATGAATATCATGCTATATACTTTTCATCTCATTTTAAATCGAGTTACCCATTTATGCCAAAAATATTCATTAATTCGGATTTTTTAATTGAGTTCTTAAGATAATATCATTTTTACGCTATATTTATAGTTGGAAATCACTGGTGGATGCATTTAATGCTCTCTTAAGAGTTGGCGTAGTGACAATATTTAAGCTGTACTGAGGTAAATAGGATTCTGTAAGTTAAAAGATTGATAAAAAAAACAACGTTAATAGTGATCGAGCTATCATTAATTGCTTTGAAATATTCATTAACGGAATTTGGTGGAAAAATAAAAACAAACTCGTCATTAGCGGATTGGGACGACAGCGAAATCAAAAAGCGTCTTCCATCGTTACCTGGATGAACTTCACTTGTGAAAGTGAAATTTAATTAAATAGAGCATGAAGAGGGACCACACCGTAATATGATTATATCTGACGGCGAAAGAATGAAGTGAGTAGTAAAAAGAAACAAGGGGGGCCCACTGAAAATAAATTAAGCGCGAGCGTAATGTCTTCATCGATTCATGCAATAAAACTTTGCTTCTGAAATTTGCATTTTATTGAGCTTTACATTACTATATGCACATTCCGGCGGTAATTTATTTGCTGCTATCGATTTCCAGGTACCCTGTAGATTCTTGATGCAGTAGAGGAAAAAAAGTAAACGAAGGGGGAAAGGAAGAAGACAGATGTGAAGAACGACTTTATTGATGGTGCGGAACAAGGAGTAGGTTTGTAGGAGCCCTAACGAGTATTTAATGTTCCTTATACCCAACAGAGAAACACAAGAGTCATGTGTAAAGAACAAAAAAAATGAAGAAAAGAAAACAAGCAAATGTGAAATATGGTAGCTTATATCATGCATATAAAAATAAAAATTGCATTAAAAACGGATATATAATTCATGCAGCGTGAAAACGATTTTTATTCGAGTAAAATTGGATTTATTTTGTGTAAATTGTACAAATAAAAAAGAGGCAAGAAATATATCTGTTCATAAGATCCGAATAAAAAAAAAACCATTTATGGAATCTCTGTGGTTAATGTTGAGAGTGAGCTGAAAAGCTTTGGTCGATAATCTCTATCTTAATAACGTGTAATTGAAGTGTTAAGAATTTTCTTTTCCTAATTCGTTCCCTAACAATTCATTCAAATATAATGTTTTAAAAGGGGTAGCTCATATTTTCCAATTTGTTATTTAAATCGCAGCACCAATCCTGTTAAAAATGCGATCCGTGTCTTCATTTGCAAAAACTTCATTTCTTGTGTTTTACTATACTTAACTGACATTACGCGATGAAATTGCTACGCTGTACGGGGATAAACTGGAAATTCTTCTATATGGCAGTGTTTCTCAAATTTTCTCTCTCTTGCCCTTCTCCCGCTTTTACCACATTTTCTTCTCATGGTCCCTTTGTCTTACCTAGCAGGGTCCATAACCCTTTTCTCCAAGAGTGAAACTTTTCCCCCTACGTATTGAATTTATTTTTTTCAGTCATCAAAATTTCTACAAATTCGGTCTCCAGACCAAAAAAATTCGTCCGTTTCGGACTAAAATTCAGCGAACGTTCGTCTGGTCGTGGTTCAGCGACGTATCAATATCATATGTACCGTGGCAAAGTGATGTTCTGAAAGCCCCGTACTCAGCTTGAAACAACACACTGTATATTTAGTAACTATTCTCGTCTCGAGAACCATCGTACTACATCTCTTCATGCAAACCGTTTTATGAACATTACGCCCTCGGGATATGCCTACGAGGCAGATAGCCCTATGGGCGGTTTGGCTGAATTATGAAATTAGTCAAGTTTTTTCTCACCATATTCCATGTAATAACTTTATATATTTAATCTACGCGTTTTTTTTATAAGCTCTATGTGATCCAAACTTAATGAACTGCCATGACATCCCTTCCATTCGATTTTCACTCGAGGCTTCCTTAGAACATCCTAGAACTACAAGAGGATATATGGCTGCTTCTCGAATATTCCGAGATTTTCTCCCACTGGGATATTTTCTGTTGAGGAATCACTTTTCTATGTGCTATCTCATCTATGTATGAGGAAATGATTTGCATAAAGAAGGGAATCTTTAATTTAGTGACCAACGTGCTTCATTGAATATTGTAATCTGATCTGCAGGGTGTAAAGATTGAAAACAGCCGCCACAAAAATGGAAATCTGGTAGAAAATGGGGGGGGGGGGGAGGGTGGAGTCTTAATTTATGTGAAATCGTGTTTGCCGGCTAGAGAATGTAACGTACAGAGTAGTGTGTGATGCTGAAACTACATAGGTTTAGCTTGGAAACAAAAAGCGCGTCATAAACTTATGATAGGAGTTTGTTATATAATCCCTGATAAGAATCGATTTACACCTCCAAGGTCCATGATGAAATTTCCTGCATGTGGAAACATACATAAGAGGGTAGGTAACGTACTAAGGTAACGTAGGTACCGTATAAGAGGGTAGGGGAAACGTACATAAGAGGGTAGTTTTATAAGATATTTCAATTATCCGGATATCGAGAACTTATCGGCTAAAAATCAATATGAGAAAGGCTTCCTTAAGTTGGTGCTCGATAATTTTTTGTATCAGCAGTACCGAAAACCAATATAGGGACACTTCTATATATTTTGGATTTAGTTCTCACTACTTCCGGGATCTTGAGGATATGTTTCGGTGGGGGAAGAGTTTTCTTCTAGTGATCACCGTGACGTTAGCTTTTTCTCTGCAACTTTTATTCGGGTAAAGCTGATAACAGAAGAATAGTTTCTTACTTTCAAAGAGCACCAACTTTGATCTTTTGAGAAAAAGGTTAGCGGGCGTTTTCAATGACGGGTTGTAATCAGTGGGTGTGTCAATGGGTGCAATTTGGGACAAAACTATTTGAATGACGTCATTTCCTTTGTTCGTAAAAAGTGCGTTTGTTCATCCTACCCTCTCGTATCGGAAAGTTATCCGTACTTAGATAAGGCAGCCATAATTTTTTATGGGCAGTGTATTTTGTTTTATCATAATCATTTGTTTTATTTTATCTATTTTATAATGTGTATTAGCTTTTTCGTGTTCCGTATGTCAGTTGTATTTGACATTTATAGTTTTCATGGCAATGTTTTTTTTAGCCACCTCGTTAAGAATTTTCCTGTTGTGGCCTTTCATCATTGTTCATTACTTTTTTCGGAACTATTTGGCATGCATGAAGCGAGTTTTTTTTTTAAACATTAACAACACGATTCCCATCTGGGGCAGTGCATTAATTTATTTGAACATTCTTGATTGTCTGAAACTCTTCAGACGAAATTACGATTCTCAAAATACAAATCCCTTGAAACTTGTGATGTCAATCACTTTCACGGCTGGCAGCGTAAGGAATGTAAACACTGTGCTGGTATTGTGGTAAATTAGATCTAGTAAAACAATCATTAGCAGCGAATTTTTGATTTATCCCTTCTTGGAAGATTTAAGTACAAAATAGCGTGATGATTACATTTCAAACAGAGATGCATTTATTCACTATGTCATGATCCATTAGTAGCAGTAATGAGCAATATGATCTATGTTTTCTACGTATTCAATGTCTATCTTAATAATCGCTCCATGCTGCTGTTAAAATTTCCTAGAATCAATTTCCCGGTGCGTGAATTAACTAGATTGAAGACTTGCCAAACATGTCTTGGTCAAGTGATGCAAACTGATAGGGAAATAAAGAGAGATACACACATTATATATATAGACATGTCAGGTGTGCAATCGTAACTTTTCATTCGTTGGTGCCCTTTCCTATTTCTTCTGTCCACATCTATTGTGTTGCAATGAATTTATTTGATTCTATTCATTTTAGAGTAATATTACTTGGTACTTCTCTCATCGATCACTGCTTATTCTTCACTGGTGTTTGAGTGAGGATAAATAGCGAAATTATTGGCATGTGTGTGAAAAATAACTGAGATATTTCAAATCTTAACGAGAATCAAATGTGCCTCATCGTTCCTTTTTTTTTTTTTTTGAAGGATGTTAGAAGGAATATAGTTTTTCCCCTCTTTCTGTTTTAGTAAAACGAGAAGCAAATATAAAGCGGAAACGAAAATCAATATTTACTTATCATTCGATCTTCATATCCTATATCCATTGGGAATTGTATTATTATTCAATGCTTCACCTTATGCTACACACACACATAGAAATACATTCTTATCAAGTTTTCAATATTCAAGAAAAATTGAATCGTGTGAATGATGGACTGTCTTCTTTCGATGCATATTGAAAATTTATTGAAATACACTGTTTTATGTCTTTTCCCTTATGCTTTACATAGTTACCGACTTGTTCTAAGAATTTTAAAAGGTGAGAACGGAAGGGAAGAATGTTAAGGAACAAGATTTATTCTATCTTTTTTTAATTCCAGTTGGAATGGCAAAGAAGAATAGAGGCGGCGGAATAATTATCTGCAGTCATTAGGGCTCTGCCAGCAACTTCAGAATGTGTAGCATCTTGGAGATGTATCGGAAACGTAATTATGCCGTTGTGAAAAGCAACATTATTCATTTGCATTGATTAACGCTGAAAATCCACCTACGAATCCCATCGCTCTTCATTTTCCTGAAAGCTTTGTATACATTATAACTTTTCCAGAACTAATAAAACCGATATATGTATAGCTTAAAAATCGGCTCTCATTTATCTATTTTTTTCACATTACAGTAGACGCTCAATAATCCGGCCGTGTGCTAATCCGGCGTTTTCTTCTTCGTTTACAGAAGAGGAAAACATGTCATTGTGTGCATATCTGCCAGCAGAAGTGCATGCCGCTTAATGTGATCACATTGGGATTCAAGATTTCTAATAACAATAACCTACTGATAATTATATTCGAAAGAAATCCAAAAGCAAATGCGATGATCATACTCCAGTTTCATCGAATAAAACATATTGAAACAGGATAACTTGGTTTTTAGGATTTGGTTTCTTTTTCCCCTGGTTGCAAAATGTTCGATTCCGCCGTTTTTCTTTTTCCATGTTGTTCTACAACAATGTGTTTTGCTTTTAGCTAAAATCCTACGTTTATTATTATTCAGCCATTATGAGCAGTGTGAATGAAATCATCTAATCTTTTCTACGAATAATGATATATTTTTATATATGCGGCACGTTCGTTCCGTAGATAACATGAGACAGCCTTTCAGCAGTGTAACTGTGAATCTGGTCTATTGAAAGAAACTTTCCAAGAGCTTTTGTTTTTGTTTTGCTTTTGTTTCTTCACTATAGGTGGGCCATTTCAAAAGTAGTTTCCTGCGTACATGGATTATATCGGCTACTACTCCCTGAATAGGGCATGTACGGAAACGACTGTCGACAAGGTAAGAGTACACCTTTTGACCTCCTACATAGCTTTGCAGGTTAATAACGATAATTTATCGAGAAAGAATGTGATTCAACTTCAGAGTCAAAAGAAAATATATATTTTTTTGAAGAAAAAAAGGGATAACACATAAACCATAATCCTGATAACTTTAAATGAATCTCCCCCATGTTATAATACTGGTCTGTTCTGTACTTTGCAAAAGTCACAACAATACCAGAATGCTCATATTATTCGTTATGTTAATTACCAGCGTCTACTGTGTTATTCAAATGGGATTTTTTCCTCATCACTTTCAGGAATCTGACGATTTCGATGATTCGACTCACTTTAGTCTGACATGTACCAGATGTGAGCAAGAGTCTACTGTTACATAAATTTATTACCGTAAAATTGGGGTGACTTGGTGATTGACAGGTTGACTCGTGTACATGCTTCAATTTCTAATTTTAGATGACGCCATAGCTACTATAAATGGATTAGAGAGAGTTGATTTAAAATCAAGTTGCCAGAATGAGCCTTCATAATTGAAAATGGTGCCCAAATCTATTATAATATTATTCTGCCTTTTTTTCTCGCGTTCTCTCTATGTTGTTTTCATTTGTAATCAAATACTAATATTGTGGTCGTGTTAAGATTCAGTGGCTCCTCCTGAACGCAGTTGATGGGAGAAAATATCTTGGAATGTTTTTTAAAAGACTACAGAACAAAAGGTAAAAATCAAAGCTCTGTCTTTCTGGAAAATTTCAAAGGAAATCATCCAAAATGAACATTTTGGTAAATTCAAAAACAGTGGAAGTAACATTAACTTTTGTTTCTTTAGCTTTGCTCAATGCTAATAAATAAGATTAGAATTCTTAATTAAGAAAAATATTGAATCAAGCAAAGTTTTAATTAAAAAACTACAGAAATGTGTAAGTTTGTAATTTTGAACCCAGAATCATGTCAAGCATTGAAACAAAAATTTGCAGAACAATAGATGGAATTATAATGGCTAGATGCTTCATCTCGTCTAACAGTAGAAGCAGATGTGTTACGTAGCATTGGTTTGGAAGATGTCGTCAAAGACATCGCAAGACAAGAAAAAGTGGAAGCGGGGTCGGGGTGGGGGCTTTTTAAAACAATTGAAATGCGTTCTTATAAATATTCACATCATATTCTGCGTACTTCTGAATTATAAAATTTCATTTAACGCTTCGTATGCGTTTTCCCTAAGTGATAGATTCGATGAATAAATAAAGGAGAAACACGGAACGCATGTGGTCACCCTGGAGAGAATTGGCAACATCAGATATTGCCAATTCTTGCCAAAAAGAGCTAAACGCGAAGAACGCCTGAAATTATTAGCCTTTAAAACGTAGCCAATGGCATGAAACGGTGGGGTGCACCAAAATTGCTCAAGTGCTTAGGGCCTTCAAGTGTCTTAATCCGGCCCTGATCAGAATATACACTCATGTCCATAAATTAAGGATAATGTCAGCTCCGGCAAATAAAGGTTCAGAAACAAAACAAACGTTACTTATTCATAAAGCCCATTTATTAAACAAAAGAAAAAGAACAAAAACGATGGTGTATGTATGATACCATTCATAAAAACTACGATTTCTGCTCCCTGGAGCAATTGTAAAAAATATCTCCTTTACAAAAACTTACTATTACATGGTTGGTATGATGGTTAATACATTGTATGTCTCCCAGGCGATGAAATACAGTCCGTACAACGCCTAGGCATGCTGATTATAAAATTATCGATGTGATCTTGGGGAAGATCACTCCACTCAGCAAGCAATGCTCTCCGAAATTCCGGTACACATGTAGGAGGTGGTTGACGGGCTGCAACTCGTCGGCCAAGCATGTCCCACACATGCTCTATCGGATTCAAGTCAGGTGAGAATGCTGGCCATTCCATACGGGTTATATCCTAAGATTCAAGGCATTCGTTTACGATGTTTGTTCGGTGAGGACGGGCGTTGTCATCCATAAACACAAATTCTGCGCCCATGGCACCCCTAAACAAACGTGCATGTTGTTCCAGAATGATGTCCCGATAAATTTGGGCTTTCATGGTTCCGGTTTGAACATGCAGATCTGTTCTCAGTATAATTCCCAGTATAATTCCACCCCAAACGAGCAATGCTGCACCACCGTAACGGTGTCGTTCAATGATGTTGTCTTGGTGGTAACGGGTACCTGGCGTTCTCCATATGAAAGTCCGACGTGAATCAGACTGCAAGCTAAACCTGGACTCGTCGGAAAACATCATACAAGCCCACTGTGACGATGTCCACATTGCATGTTCTCTACTCCAGGCTAATTGCTGCCGACAGTGAGTTGCCGTGAGCGGAACACATCTGACAGGCCTGCGAGCATATAGACCAATCTCTCCCAAACGTCTGTACACGGTTTGCCTTGAAACTGTGGTACCCGTGGCTACAGATAGCTGACGAGACATGTCAGATGCTGTGCTCCATCTGCTTCTATTGGTAGTTACTGCCAAATACCGGTCTTCATTCGGTGTTGTAACTCGGGGGTGACCTATACTGTAACGTCTACTGACATTTCCGTTATCTTGGAATCGTTGCCAAAGCCTAGAGATGACACTTTGGGCAATTCCAAGTTCCCCGAAAACTTCCATCTGAATACGCCTACATTCCAGGCGGCCGATAATTCTACCACGTAAAAAATCATCCACATGCGTCCTCTGTGTCATAACTATTCGCTTATGGCACTGAGCGCCTGACAGAACTCTTGTGAACAATTTCACTTCTTTGCCACCATTCCTTATATACCCCCCTCTTACACTCTCGTCATTATGACGTACTATCGGCATCATCTGGTGGCGTCCTGAAATTTGCATATCATTCTTGCAGATGTGTGTGATAATTCTACAGGTGAAATTTTTACTTTAGATTGCGATTTGTGTGTGATTCTGAATTATCCTTAGTTTATGGACATGAGTGTATTTGAGAAGAATATTCAAATGAAATCGTGATAGTCATAAAATTGCCTAAAATTATATAAAACTACATCTACACTTTCTGTTTCAACTGTAAAGATATATTACACGCCACACGACCATGATGATTATGGAATTACAATGAATTTTCACGAGGCTGCTTCTTCGTTATCCACTCAAATGTGACGACATTGACCTTTTTTTTTTATCGTGGATTTTTCTCTTGGAAAAATCCGCCAAGGAAAAATTCCGCTCGAACTATAGTCATTATCTGTGATTACCTCGATTTCCTACCCTTTTACTAGTATGAATGTCTCCGCCTTTATCCTGCAATCTCTAATTTATGCATAAGGGTGGCATTCAGTGTCTCATGAATTTTGCAACATTTAGGGGCACAGAACAGGTAATTACACTTAAATAATGTAAAGTATTAAGCTCTTGCGAGTAATCTCCTTGCACGTGAGTGCTAAAGCCGCACCTCAGTGAACGTTTTCTCCTTGCTCAAATTTTTATTTCCTACACCTTTTTTTATTATTATCATTATTATTATTTTTTTCAAATTACCAGTGGATCGAGAATCATAGAGTGATAATGTTGAAATATTCTTCTCTCTGAAACCATGTAAAGGTTCCTCGGTTCTTAAAAGCAGTAACTAACTTAACAGAAGCATCCACTACTCTCGAACGTGTACTTTAATTTAAATATTTCTCAGGTATTTTTCTGTTATGGTGAGTTTATAATTGGTCTGTAAATTATTGATGAATATATTGATTTCCCGTCCAATTAGAGTCTTGAATAATTTTCACGAAGAAAATCTCACTTCTGCCACATTTTATCTCATCAATATTTCTCATCATTTTCTAACTTGCGCAATTTTTGGCAAGTTTTTTTTTTCTTCTACGGATACTTTTTTAGGCTTTCACAATACATTATCACGGTAAAAAAAGTGTGTTTAACCTTGATCTATGATTATTGGTATATTTGGCATGATCCGTTTGTTATGGTGAGAGATAAAATAGGGGTGCCTAATAAATGCATGTCTATGATTATTGTATGACTAACCCCTTCATCTTTGGAGAACATGTCTCCACGGAATCTAGATCGAGGAGAAAGGGGAATGAAGGTCCCGACCACGACATCAGTCCATGTCGTCTAATAGGAACTACATTATAAATCACTTTTCTTCAGATAAAGGTGAGAATGCACAGACAAGTGGAATTTTGCGTATACTTCTTAGCACTACACGCGCCTCGTAGACGTTCCTTCTGGGAATGTCTAATTAATCGGTTGAATGTAGGATCGTGTTTTGTGTGTACATACGTGGCCTCTTGTTTACCAGCCATTACGGCCGCACACTTCACAAGCAAACAGCAAAAATGGCCGGAGACGGCCGAGATGGGGATTATGGGTATAAAAGAGATTATTGTGAAAGAGCAGAGAGGGATGATGGACAACTCCCGTCAGGGGTGGGAACTGGAAAAACAAGCCTAGACGCTGCATCAATTGAATTCAAAAAGCTACTACTCATGATGAAGTTCATGGTTGTTTGCAACAATACAATATTGGAACTGACTGGTATGAAAGGTTGGTTGTTAGGTGAGTAGTAAAAGTTTAGGCGAGTAAATTTCAGGAACCAAATACAGATTATTTTCACTGACTTCCCAGTTGATTAACGCATTTATGTTGTCAGAATTATGCTTGTTTCATATTATACTACTTTACCGCACACCAACTCCGGTGATATCGCCATACAGCAATTTACCATCGATGGACTTAACTCAGAAACGCAGGCCCCATCTATCGTTGGTTGCCTCAGTTTGAGTAGGAAAATAACTTTTTATCGATGTTCTTGCCTGTGATCAAACCCGCTAACCTAACGGTAGCCTTCACGGTGTAGACGAGCATCTCACCACTGAATCAATCGAGCGCCCTCATATTATACTGGCGCTGTCAGTGTAAACCACAAATGCCTGAATTTTCTTGTTATTGTACGTATTATGTTGAAGATCTTCCTGCTCTTTGTGGAGAGACTTTTTCTAGTGGGGGAACCGGGGCTCGTATCGTATTCGTGCTTCGAAGTTGGAAAACTGCAGAAAACAATTAAATATATCTTTATTCAGAATATATATATGTTGTCTTTTTAAGTGTGGCATAACCCAAAATAAATGCACAATATGATGTTCCTCCTCAAGACATGCATGTAAAAAACTAAACATCACATCAAAGCTGACCATTGCTATGCTGCCAATCGATTCGAATCTGAATGCTCACGATGAGAATTTAGCACGATGCAACACGCGACATTACATTACTCTGAGGGATCCACTATCATTCCCCCTCCGAGGAATTCCTCTGCACCGACACTAACGATTCAGTGCAACAGAAAACGGAAAATCAGGACTTTGTTGTTTACATTCATTCAGCATAGTTGTCTGCGTGACAATCTTGGATCCAGTGTGTCTGATATCCATTGATACAATTTTATTACTTTTGTAAAACCTTATGCATTTTCATTGTGAATGCTTGCAAAAAGACACAACAAACAATATATTTCGCATGGTCACTATACTTATATAGACAAACGGGATTTTTCGGATATAGTTATCATTTGGTTATTGTTATTAGAAAGCCGAGGCCCAATGTATATCACATTATCAGCGTGGTGTGTATAGCAATATAAGTGGTATAAGATAGTCTTTATATGGCTTATATGTAGAGACTCTATAACTTTTTTCCTCTGCTTTCTATCAAGCAGCAACGAGTAGCACCGTTGAACTATTTCACAGATGTAAGGACAGGGAATGTGTCCCTGATAAGAAGAAGCATATACTTGCATTGATGTGGATACAGTAAGCCTGAAATGGTTTAAGTAGGGGAGGAGGCCCTGATACGAGGACATTCGAAAGATAGAGCAATCGGAAGCTCTTAAAGGATTCGGAATATCGGTAATCGAACTTCCATTTCGCTATGAGTGCCCATCTCGGAGAAAGAGGGAGCCTGAAGGGAGACAGAGAGAGAGGGAAGCCAATGCAAGGGTCCGAATCGCACACACATAAGGTTTCAGTGTCTCTTCTTGCGAATGTATAACCCCTTGCTTTCCCTCACACGAGGATGGTCACTCAATGGATGTGATTCGAAACATCGCCGGATAAGTGGGTCGAGAAAGCATCTACCTGAACGGCTAAAGAAGACTTTTTTTTTACATTTATAAAAAACTGTTCCTGTTTTATGATGGAAATAAAGTGTACACTGTGTATTGAAACATATTGAATTTACTACTAATTGTACTGCATTACACAGCTTTCGGAGAGACCCAAATGTATGATAAATGGCTGGAAATTATATTAGTATTTGATCGAACTGAATGAAATTAAATACTGATATTCATTTGGCATATGCAATAAAATCCCGGTATAACGATATTCTGGGACAAAGAAAAAATATTGTTGAAGTGCAGGGGTGCATGACCTCCGGCCAGTGAAATGCGTTCTGATAGAAAAGTAGAAAAGTGTTTATGCGCATATATACGATAAATACTTTACCTAACGTATTTCCTTCATAAAAATACGGGTACTCGGGATCCGTACGTGATATCGTCAATTGTCTTGAAAAAATCGTCAAAGGTAAGTAAAGTTTGCCGATCAACGCATGAATGAATGAATGAACGCCAGGACTCTGCCAACTGACTTGTCCCGTTGCCCAGATCTCTTCTAGCTCAGCTTCGTGGCAGAGTCTGGAACAAAGTGCGTATACCTAACAGTCTGAGTGCGTATCTAGTGTTGTGTGTGATTTTTTAGTGTTGTCATTTATATTTGAAACTGTGAATGAAATGTAATTATTGAATATCTGGACCGTTGTAGGCCTGTTGCGAGATTTTTTGACAGTGAGATCGGTTCTCCTTCACGAATCGAAATTGGGAGCCACAGAAAACCGCTGGGATTCGATTCTTTCTAATTCGAGGTTATAGCACAGGGGAATCGTACAAAAATTTCGATTTTTTTTTATTTTGTGACACACTGTATTTTCACTCTCACAAATGGTGTAGGATAATTTTTGAACACCTGTTGAGCGTTTTTTAAATTGTAATTATACCTCCACGACGGATGGTTGATGGGAAAAAATCCGCATCAGCACTTACAGGACACCCTGCATAATTATTGTTTCTGACGGTTTGCGTTGCATAAAACTACCATTTTTCAACATGATCACCTTTTCATCCGATATAGTCCGAGCTGCAAAAGGGTGCTCGGGTTCTGAAATATGGTTGTTTTACCTAACGAAAATTTGCGTAAACATTAATTATACACTGTTTGTGTGTTGCACTTTATGTGTTTATATCAAGTTTTTTTTGATTTTACAGCGCCACCTGTGAGAGAAGTTTGATTTCTTTTTTATTTATCCAAAAAGAAAAAAAACTGCGTGAGAAAAAAGCAGTGGTAAGTAATTTAGTGCATTAGTCCAGAGACCCATTTTTTATGACAATTGGTTGATTTGTTATAAATTTTCAAAATGCCTTCATTGCTTCTCGTCTTTACCCTTTATAATTTATTATACGCACTTAGTACTTTACGAAAGTTCGTGCCAGTTTGTTATTGACTCCTGAATCGAATGGTCTTTGTGATAGCATTTTCGATTTTTCTAAAATTCAAATCGTAATCGGTTTTAATAATGAAAACTATAAATAAACACTAGGGCCTCGAATGTTTTTAAGACTTGTTGGTGCTCGGCGTCGGTTTCTGCAGATTTTGATCGTTGGACTAATCCCAGTGGTGTGTCGGGCTCCGCGCTACACAAATTGCATGAACTTGAAATACCAGACAGATACCCACGTTAATATTCCTGGGTATCTGTCTGATATTTCAAGTTCAAGTAATTTAACCCTCAGTACAAATTACAGGAGGTGCTCGAGCAACCATCACGATTACTTTACCTTACGATTACATGCAACTCATTCCTCTGGAGAATATCTAACCAATTCTACATGCAGAAACGTGATGCGTCTGAATTGTGTGCATTTTCTGTTAAATTGGCGCTGCCATCAGGCTTCCATGTTTTGAAGTGATAATGACGAATTCTTGAATTTTCGTGCTATCGTGCAACTACTGCACGCCTGGCCACGACTGACTCAATTCAAGACTGACAATTTCCTAAACTTTTTGTTCCATCCTTCTCCAAAATTTTTTCATTCTCATCGCCCCGAAAACCCATAGGATCCTATATTAAATTTAAAGTTTCTACGGTCCCCGGACTTTTGCATCGCCCCTCAGGGGGTGATATTTCCCATTGTGGCATTTCCCAAAACACTGTATTAGAACATCGGGTATAACCGATTTGATGTGTTTGGTCACTTGACACATTCCAGCTGACGCGCTGGGGAAAAAACGTAAGGAATAATTCTCTAGGTCAAACGGGTAAAGTCACGCGAGCTCTTGCTTCGTTGGCCTGGTGTTGATTCAGCCGTGGTCTGACTCCGGCGCCAATGACTAAACATCAATCACGTGCTACTTAATTTTTGTCAGATTTCATAGTGTTTTGGTTTGCTATCTCCAAAACAACAGCAGATGCAGAAGAACGAAACTCTGACATTCAGCAACTTATTAACCGGTGACTTGCAAGCGGTTGGTTTCCGCGCTATTAGGCCATGGTCTAAGAGATTTTCTTCCTGACGTTTCGCCCACATCTGTGGCAGGCATCATCTGAGGTTATTCGGTCGTCTCCGCGGCAAGCAAGAAAGGCTTCGTACATCTACTGTCATCGACTTGTTCTCTATATGCACTTCTGAGACTTGATCGGCCACAGAAGAACTGCATTGGTTCGCTTGTGCGGATGTATCGTGCTTTGCTTGCCGCGGAGACGTGCGAATAACCTCAGATGATGTCTGCCGCAGATGTGGGCGAAACGTCAGGAAGGAAATCTTTTAGACCATGGCCTAATAGTCCGGAAGCCGTTTGCAAGCCATTGAACGCCAGCCATGAAAGCCTCAGACAACTTATAAACTAGTTTGGCAGCAGTAAATCTTGCACACATGTACACGAATACTTTAAGAAATTCCTCATTTTCCATCATGTAAACAAAGTTCTCAGAATATTAAATGGCTGAGCTTGTAATAGTAATGATGGTTTCATGGAAATTTCAAGAACGAAGTCCAAATGATTATCTATGTATCACCAAATTATCTACATACTAACTGACTGTCTTTCTTTCGATACATTTTCGTTCTAAATTACATTTAAAAAAACTATTATAATGGGCAAATTAGGTCGTAAAACCATTTTTTACCGTTAATGGTATTTTTTATGAGTCACTTATTCACAAAAAAAGTTATTTTTTTCGGCAGCTATTCTAACAAAATTATTACCATACAGATTTTTTTTTTAAATTTCTTCCTTAATGCTAGGAAAATAGGTTTCTCCTGGGAAAATGCTAATTGCTCGATTTCTAGGAACGAATTGACAGGCTCCTTTAATATTGAGTGAAAGTCGTAAAATGCAATTCAACGCATTCATGAAATCGTAAATAATATAAATATCATAAAATAGAATGCCTAGCCATAAAAATGTCTTCTTAAAGTGATAACAAATAGGTTCATGGTAAACGAAAAATATCAGTAATTTATGTGACCATGTTTGTCTTAATGGGAAGTGTTTTGCAGACATCCATACATCAACATTGATATAAAACATTTAAAGTTAGGCAAAATAAAACTAGAAAAATCCATAATGGTAAAAAAAAAAACATCATTTTACCATTTAAAACATCTAGTACGTGGTATTCCGATACTTTTAACGTCAGAATAATTCAACGAGTGAATCAGGTAAAGAAAATTATTACCTAATGCGTTATACCAAATCGATCTGGTATCGATATTTTAAAATCATTCTGCTATGAAAGGAAACAATACGATATGAATATTTGCAGTAAAAGGAAATATGTTACTAAAAGAAATACTGCATGTATTTAGTGCAATTTTATAGTCTTGAATATATAGAATGAAAATTCAACTTGCGCGATAAAGTAAATATTGACCTAAGTAGAGGAACTATGACGAAATAGACAATAGCTTAGTGCTCGGTACTTCCCACCATCTAGCGAGGGCAACGCAATAATTAAGGGTTGGTGCAGGAAAAATTGCCAAAACATGCATTTTTCAGAATCAACCTCTATGATCACGGGTGACGTATTATGTAAAAAACACCAGTGGAATAAATTCAAACATGTCCTCTTTTTCTCTTCACCGTCGCGAAGCGTTATAATAACCCTATCTCCACGGAAGATGCTCTTTCTTTCCCTCCTTTTCCTATACTCCTGTTGATGTTATTTTCCCACACATATATAATTTATATCTTTCTTTTATATATGTAAGAGCGAACAGAACGCGTAGGGTGAGAGTGAAAAGAGGGCCCGTAAATAAAAAACTCTCGTTTATATCTCTATCATACTTTTTTCTTTTTTATACATATATTTCTCTTTCCCCCCTCTTTTTTCTTTTCTCAAACATGGGGTTAGGTGAGCACAAGTTTACCCGATTTATCGCAGAATCGTCAAATAAGAATAATCGAAATTTCTTGCAAAAATCTTGTGCGTGAAGAGATTAAATACTTTGATACTGCATCTAACTCTGTTTTAGATTCTTGTTCCTGCATCAAAAATAATTTCGATATATATTCTGGTATAAAGTGTATTTACAAGCATCATACAGTCGATATAACGACCCCTTCGTCCCGTCGAAACTGACGTTACATTGGGAGCGTCGTTGTATCGATTGTAAAACATGTATGATAGTCATTCTATGAAAACATTTGGGACGTATCTCACCAGTCGTTGTAATGGAACGGTCGCTATAACTTAGGCTCATTTTAACGAGCGTCGACTGCATATTCTTATGGTTCAATTAAAATGTTCCTTTCTTAAACGGTATTTTTCATGTAAGGAGAATTTTTCGTAACATTACTCGTCCAAATTTCTTGAAAATTTGTATGTCGCAACAACAGCACATTTAAAATTATGAAAGCTCTAGTTAAATTGTACAGAAACATCTAAGAAAATACGAGGGAAAATACATTGCCTAAAAGTGAATGGACAATTTTAAATGTTTATTGAAAGACAGGTAATTATTCAATAGGAAAACATAAGAAAAGATCAAGCCCCAACTCCTTAAAACACTCGGTCTTTATGAAACTTTTATATGAAATTTTTCGATATTTTTGCAAGTGCCATTCCAGAACTGTTCAAAATTGTGATTTACAAAATGATTATGATTACAATGTTATATAATATGAGCTTGCCCAAATCAAATAATGTAAAATTACTGACATAAAACATAATTAGATTATGTAAGACATTTCGTACTATAACAGCATACGGCAGTGACGTTTAGGAAAACGAATTATCATCGTCTCAAAGCGTATCATGGTATTTAAATGTTAAGATAGACCTGGGGAAATATATTTCATGATTTTCACTCTCTCTCTCTCTCTTACCTCTAATAACTCGCTCGAAATCATGGCCATCAAAAGTAATTACATTTAAAATAGTAACACTTCGAGTACGTAACCTTTGTTTATTCGTGCTTCGGGTCTCTAAATAACGCCTGTGAATACTTTAATGAAAGCAGATGTTAAGTGGAAACGCGGCTTAGTCCATTGTGTTTCTTGAAAGGACTAACGACTCTGTATTCCCTCTTGACAGGAGTTGAATCGTAAATGTGATTCAACGAGTTTTAACACAGTTTCGTCTTGGCCACAGTGGAAAATTTTCCTCAACTCTTGTAAGGACAAATACATTTACATATAGATATAAGTGTATATATCTATGCATGTAAGAGAGTTGGAAATGCCTGTTTAATTATTTCGCATTGTGGTCGCAAGTTTGTTGAGGGAAAATCCTGTAAATTTCGTTCAGTTAGACTCGGAGAAGTTACAAACGGATGGAATTAGCTACTGCTGGTTAATCATTGTACATATATCCTTGTTACGACGATGAACTTGTTTTCTCGTCTGAAAACGAAAGGAAATATGTACGTCGCGATATTTCGATTTGAATTCCCATAGTCCATGGACCAGGGCGGGGCAGATCTATTGCTCGACATGCCCGGGGCATGTAAAAATTCCGTTTAGGCATGTATTTTTTCAGACATAAAACATCCAATAAATAGGAACATAAAAAAATTAGGGTTTATGGGAAATCATATTATGAGAATTCTCAAATAAATGAGAAATACAAAAATATGCGTGTATATATACATATCGAAGTAAACAAATATTTCTACATATTGCCATCATAACTTTTGCTATGAGTTTTTGCTTTTTCATAATTTGCCTATTTTAATTTTGTTGCAACTTCCTTTAAACACAAATTACAGTACATATTTATTATATAATGCGTATTTTATAATAAATATATACTACGCTACATATTTCGGGCATGTAGTATATTTAAATTTTAATGTCCGACTGGGAATGAAATTTCTTTTAGATTTAAAAGAATTTAAAGAAAAAAAAAAAAAGGAAAGATTTTTCCAGCACTGCCATGCACCCTGGAAAGCGTGCACGTAAAAGCGTTGCTAGGGAAGGGGGATGTGTCAGTGAGACACATTTCAGAACAAGGTGAAATTTGAATGAATAAGAGGGCCGGAACAAGGGGAAAGAGCTTCATTTTACCTGAGCCCACAATCTTCAGAAGGTGGAAAAATTTAGGTATGAAGAAAGAAAAGAAACTGGTTTCTTCTTCTTAAATTGATGTAAAACAAAAAAATTAATAGAACCATGGAGTTTTCAGTGGGGAGAGGTAAACGTCTCTCCCCAAAAAAACAGGTATCGTATTTACCTTCAATACGATATGTACTTGGCACGAAAATTCAGGCATTTGTTTTCACTTCAAAATACGAAAGGCAGATGTCAACGCTAGTAGAACGCGAAACAAGCATAAAGCTGACAGCATAAAAAAGTTAGGACTGCGCTTGCACGCAAAATATACACATTCCGGCGTGCACCGATTAGTTAGAAATTCCTCAAAAAATGCGTCCGAGGAACATATACGGTAAAATAGTAGTAGTGGTGGTGAGAGGGAACAAAATCAAGTTTTTTGTCCCTACTAAGAAAACATCCTAGTTACGACCTAGAAGTGAACCATTGAGTGAACCAGTGATGTCATTTAGCAAGGGGTCTTTGGGATAATGTTGATTTGAAAACACTTCCGTAGACACAAGTAATTCTGCGATAACGTCACAATTTAGCTGTCCAACTTGCTCTGGCACACTGCTTAGAAACCCCTTTCTCACTACGTTCACATTCACGATTATCCCTGAAATATCTCTTACGGCAGTGACGTGTCACACCGTCTGAGAATTAATAGTATGTATCGGGGGTGGCCAAACGCCGTTCCGCGGGTGGCCGCATGTGGCACGCGAAGTAGTTTTGTGCGGCTTCGACAAGGTACAGTCATCGTGTATTAAATTTAATTTGTGATTATTATTTGAGCTATCGGATCGAACGGCAGATTTCCCGACTAATCGTTTATGCGGTTTTTGGAATTTTTTTCTGATCCGCTTTTCATAACTGTCACAATGGAAATCGCTAAACCTTCTAGAAATTGCCACCTATTTTCAGGATTTTTTTTGTTTCGATCTCCGTGCAATGATAAATACTTTTCCTTTAAAAATGAACTGTGAGCATAAAGGTGTATAACATTCAAAGGAAAGGGGAAGAAATCCTTCCTCTCCCCCTCCCTTCTATTATCAGACTTTGAACCAGGCATCTTCAACCCGTTGCTCGCGAGCACCATGGTGGGTGCTCGCGAGCACTTGATCAATGTTCCGATTGATCACCTGGCACTAATTGCATTCAAGAACTGAAATCATATTGATTTTTCACGCATTTGTACGTCAAACTTTAGCGTAAGGGTGCTCTTCTTTTGAGGATGGGTGCAGACTGTGCTCGCGACTAGAAAAAAGTTCAAGACCTCTGCTTTGAACAGCAGCTGACTCCGCCCAATGGCAGTTGATTGACAGGGAAGAAACCGGTCAGGGGAAGAAAATATGTTATCAGGAGAAGAAACCTTACCACTCTAATTGGGCTAGTCAATGCCGAAACGAGAGTTTTGAGAATCCAAAGTATTTCGGCATTGCCACTGTAGTAGGTAACAAACTGCTTACAGAATTCTTATTTCCAGTGGCGAAAGAAATATAATAATTAATTAATTAATTAAAATAATTGTTTGGCTTATACTCCGAAGTTACACACCGGTGCGGCCCGCGATGCAGCAGCTGACCATTATGTCAGCCCACGAACAGAAAGACGTTGACCACCCCTAGTATATGAGGTACAGTACGATGCATGGATATATTTGCACCTACCTATTACTTAGCTACACATAAAAGCTTTGTAGGTATAGATATTGCATCAAACGGAAATTTAATATTTTGCATTCGAGCTGCGAAAATCGTGAGGAAAAGCTGTAAAAAAAATAAGAAAATATTTTACAATTCGATTTAAGAAAACGAAAATTTAATTTAAATTTCTTATTAAAAATTAATCGAACACCTGCACAAATTTAATTTCCACATTATTTTTGTTACCCAAAAGAACAAACTTCGTTCATATAAATTCATAATTATTTTAAATATATATCCCAATACTTGTGTTTTTTTTAAACTTTAATTTTTTGATTCAATAGAATTCCTCTAATTTAATTTGAATAACGATACTTATTATTTCTTAGAAGATATTAATAAACCCAAAGGTAATCACGTTACTGTGGTTCAATATTTGATTATCTGTATAATTCTAGTAATAAAAAAAATTGTTATTTTTCTTTATAATACAAAATTTTTTTCCTCGAAAGAGCATTGCGATTTGAATTTTTTCGTGTGTTAAAAAGTTGTGAATATAATAGCAAATAAAGTAATTATTTTAAAAAAAAATGTATTTATTTTTCTGTAGAAATCTGATAAAAACGCATTAATATTAACGATGGGTTCATGATTATTAAATCTAATTTCTTGTTTGGAAATGAGTTTCATGCAAATGTGGTTTTGTATTTCGCTGAAATTAATAATCATACTAATAAAAAGAACAGTGAAGGAAAAAGATTTGCAAGTAATTTATAATAATATTCAAGAATCTTTTCTCGGATTGTTCCTTAATTCATCTTGATAAACGTCATGAATGACGGTGTTTTTATCGGCTAAAAAGCTATTTATTTTCTTTATGAAATTCCAACTGCGATGAAAAGAATTTTCATTAATGTTTTGCAATTGAAAAATGATTGTAATTAAGATTTATCTATTGTTATCGTGAAGTTCCTTAATTCAAGGCAGTGAATAGTTTCTATTGTGCAAATACGAGGTAAACGAAAGAACTGCTGAAATTACATTTAAATTAATAAGAATCTTGTGTCCGTTTTTGCCGAAGTGTCGTAATATAAATTGAAAGTACTGGAATTTTGCCTTGATATAATTGAGTGATTAAGAAATTTTTTTTTCTGATGTTTATCTAAAGACAGTAATTTCTTCATAGACTATCAAATCATCATTTTATTATATTTTCAACATTTATAATATGTTTTTTTAAATTATTGAATTTCCGGCATGTAATGATATTATTACTAGTATCAGGAAAAAAATGTTCCCCAGTATACAGGGTCCTAATTCGGCCTCTTCATCCGTTCGGTGGATGAAGAGACCTAAGAAGTATGGTTATCATATAAGAAATGATTAGAGAGTGTATTCAGGAATCATTCTGCACCAGATTCGGGAGTGAAAATTAGTGCGTCATAAAATGAAAAAAAAATCCGAATTTCCATGCGGTTCTTCCGTCATCTGTCTTCACTGCACCGTTACAAATATTCAATCATTACACTTCACTCACAATTTCAAGTATAGATGGTATAGATGGCAGCACTGAAATATCTTAGATACAACACTCAGACTCACTTTGTTTCAGACGCTGTCACGAAGCTGGTGCCCCTGGCGCTCATTCATTGTCATCTATCTTCCAATCAGAATTGTTTGTCCTATCTCTCCCAAGGTCAACCAAAAGAGTTAGACGTTTCTAAATGCAATATTCACTGTGATATTTTAATTCAAAAACAGGAGAAAACGTTATAAATGACAAAAGAAAGAGGAAAAGGAACGTTGTCCGTTAGCTTATGCTGTTTTTTTCTAAACTTTTCTCTGATATTTGAATTTAGATACCTCATCGGATATTGCAGTTAAAACATGGAAGTTTTTGTTGAGCTTAGAAGAGACCAGACACCAACTTTCGAATTGAAAGATGGAATACGTAGGGGGCCGTGTAAAAATTTAGATCATTTATTTTGTTTCACACTGTATGTTCACTCTGAAAACTGGTACAGAGTGATTTCTGAAAACTGTGCGTATCTTTGAAATTAGAACTATGCCTCTACGATGAACGGGTGATGAGATATATAGTCCGACTTAGGATTTAAGGGGAACACCGTACATATATGTTACGGTAAATGCGGTAAATCCGTTTACCGCAATCACCAGTTATTATGCATAATCGCACATCCTTTTGGTAAGTTTGATAAATTTTCCTGAATTTATCAGTTTTATCGGTGATATACCCAGCGTATTTGGTGAATTTGATAAATGCTAAATAAATTATCTGTTTCCGGCGATTATGTACAAAATCCCAAATGCCATTGGTAAACATGATAAATCCCATTAAATTCATCACAATTGCCGGTTATTATGCATATGCAATAAGTAAATCTATCTAATATGATAAAAAAATCTGTCCCATATTGCCGTGATGAGGTTTGTGATTTCCGTACAAGGATATAACAAACGATTTAATGATCCCCCCCCCCATGCCCTAGATAACTCTAACTTAAGGAATTCACCTCTATTTAACGTACTTCAATTTAATAAGTTTTATGAATCGTACCACCGATATACCGAAGTCCTATATTTAACAAATTTTTTCGATTATATTTAACAAATTCTTTTACAAACTTTTACGAATACTTGTCGTAAGCAATCAGACTCCCCAATATAACAACCAGTGTAGCTATTCACGATTTTGCAATCGAACCCCGATTAAATTAACTCCTATTTCACGAATTATGCAATCGGAACTCGATATAACGAACTCTTATTTTCAAAAATAAGAGTATAACAAATTTTACTATTGAACCCTGATAAAATGAACTCGTATTTAAGAAATTTAAATATACTATAAATTTCAAGTATTTATCGAACTAACCTGGTACACTTAGGTATTATGTATAATACCCAAGCGTATATCACTAGAGTGACAACTTTTTAGCTTTCATCAAATTCAAAATCAAGATGATTAGTGATTGATTATACGTAATGGCCGGTGATTATGCATAGTTGCTAATTTATCACATTTACCTGAACACACATATAACCAGCAAAAAAAAACACTAATTTTATTTTTTTCTAGAAACTATTCCAGAGAAATAGCACGCTACTTCCGATTAAATGGTACTTTATCAACTTGATTAATTGATGGATCAAATATAACTCATCAGAAAAGTGTTTTAGAAACTTTCGGAGAGTGTTAATGGCCTTTTCCTAAACACCTCAAAAGTTTTAGTAGTACGTTTAGGTGAAACTCGGTATTTCACATGCGCATGCTAAACACACTTCAAGCAAGTGTCAGTTTTCTGATGAAGTTCCAGAGAATTTCTTCGATACTTTCTCCGTTTCTCTAAGGTATCATTATACTCTTGTTCAAGGAACAAAAATCCGGAGAATGCTGGCAAACAATTTATTTTGTTTGGATTCCGATGTGTTTCGTATGGTAATGCTTCCGGTGTCTTATTTTCGAGAATATTCGACGAAGTTCGCGAGATAATCAGATTCTCAAGTGCAAAAGCAACATGTAATTTATGTTTGTGTACAACTTCTCACACTTCGAGTTTTCCCTCTCTCGTTTTTTTTTTCTACACTTTCTAATTCTTCTCTTCGACAACTAATGTTTACTTAAGAAAACACTGCATAGATGAATAAAGCGAGCGCAGCCGAAACACGCGAGAAGAAATATGCAAAAACAAACACGATACATATTTTCCTGTAATAGAGAATTCAGACATGTAAATTCGCCATCTCTGAGGCGATAAATAAGATGAAGTTATTATGAAATTCAAGGATATACAGTGGCCACCGCTTATAAGACTCATGTTTTGGCTCTGCCATTTTGATTCTTTTATCCGGAATTTTTTATCTGTTGCTCCAATACAGTCACCACTGGAGTAAGCAAGAGGGAGGGGGAGGGGGTTTATACCGAGATTATATGATGTTTTGAAGGTAATAGTCTTATTAGTTTTTTATAAAATATCATGATTCCTCAAATTTTAAATTTGTTCAAAATACCGCTATCCTTCGTCATCCATCGTTGCCAATGTAGACTGGTTAAAATGTTACACAGTAACTGTAATACTACTGTGCTATTGTCATGGCCTCACAATAGTGGGCCTGACAGGGCTATACCAAAAATATTCTACATGTTCTCACCACTGAGATGAACGGTGGCAGTATTTGAGAGAAAGAATTTTTTTTTTATTCGTATAAGCGGAAATTGCTGATTTGGTTCTAATGAGCGGTTGATTCTTATAACCAGTGATTCTTATAAGCAGTGGCTACGGTATATAGTGTCACTTCATCTTTAGTTTGAAAAGACCTCAGAGGTTTTCTGGAGAATCCCCGCTCTAATAACGATAGTTATAATTTATCTGTTACTTAATAGATGTTATCAATGAATTGAGAAATAAAAATAGACTGATGGTAAATATATATGATAAGTACTTGGGATTTTTATATTGGTTATTTCTGTGGTTATGTTGTATTTATATTGTATATTACATAAGTACAATAGGTCATGTTTACCAACGACGCCACCATGGGGAATAATTAATAATCACCGTTAAAAGTGATAATTTTTAGTTCTTATTAAATTTACCAATGACACTTGTAGGCACTACGCATAAACCCCGATAATAGTGATTGATTTAAGGAAATTTATCCAACTTACCAACGACGCTTGCGTACTATGTATAATCACCGGAAATTTATTGTAATAATTTTAACATGTACATTCTTGTTGTAATAACTAGTGTGGGACTAAAGTGCCCTTAGTTATTTGGATGGATTTTTACGTAAATTTTATTTCATTTTTTTTGTAATTATTTGAAATAAAATAAATAAATATCACAGTGATTAATTTAGGGAAATTTTTCAAATTCACCAACGACGCTTGGGTACTATGCATAATCGCCTGCAAAAGTGATATATTTAGGGAAATTTACCAAACTCCCAAAAATGCTCGGCGGTTATGCATAATAACCGGATTTATAACATTCACCGTAACATATTATTTATCTTTATATAGTACAGGAACATAACTAATCACCAACAAAAATTAAATAATTATCACTAGAAAAACAACAAATACAGTAAAAGAAAGTGAAAATTTCTAAGATATGAGTTTTTAATAAATCACAATAAACGAAGTTTACCAAAGACAGCCTAGGCAACTTATCATCTATTCTATTTATTAAATGAAATACACATTCAAAAAAAAACCAATTTATAGAAAAGAACGGAGAGCGAAATTCAAGTGAAAAAGCTTTTTTTTATGTCTTATTTGAACCACTTCTTCACAGAATAATTTTTCTTTCCATTTTAAAGTACACACAAGTAAATTAAAAGTGAATGAGAAATTTCCAAAAAAAAGAAACATCATTTGAATTCAAATAAAGAAAATTTATTAGCTTCCTTAAATGTAAATAAATTGGAATTTTTTTTTCCAGTGTTATTGTTTTTCTTTGTGCTCCAAATAAATGTTGCCAGCTACTGAAAACAATTGATAGAAATTCGAAATTTATTACTACTTCTAAATATTGAAATCCTAAGAGATGAAAAAAGGAAGTTCAATAGAAATGAAATTCGTTTTACGTATGAAAATGCGCATCTTGTCATTATCTGCTCCCTGAATAGTGTTTTTCTTTCATCCTTCGAACTGCATCATTAAGCGTTTATTTTATACAGAAGATCTTCAATAGGAGAGAAGTTAAAGGAGAAAGAGCATTCGATCTTGTATTTTCGTGCTATTTTTACATTACTTTCGGGTCGCCACATCTTCACTCACGCATTACATTCACATTTATTCGTAATTCATATTTGATATGGATGAAAAAAACTCATTCAATCTTCTAAAAAGAAAATGCTTACCAAACGATCCAATGGTTTTTCCAACCAAGTTTACGTAATGCTTACTTACAACGTAAAAGACATTCACAAAACCGTGGTTTATTCGGTTCTCAAGAGACATTTTATTATTCAAACGTCTTAAGAAGGGTAAAAAAAAATATATATTTAAATCTTTCTTTCTCTTTTTAGTTTTATTCTGTCATGGAATCAGTGTTGCAATATTACGATACAATAATCTAAACGCATATTGATCATCAGCAATTTTATGATTGGAATATCAATACTCCATAATTTCACTTGATTATATGTAACAATTCATTTTATACATATTTATACTCTATATGTACATTAGATAAGATAATTTAGTGAGATTCGCGATATTAATCCCCATGAATATTGCAATTTGAACACTTTGTCTGTGATCACAATATAATTTCCAATTAAATAAGGATTAGTTTGAAGTGTGTCCATAATCGTGTGTGTTGTCATGTTATATTTCGTAGACGTTAAAATACTCATGAAATGGTAGTAGCAATACATCTTTTTTCTTATTTTTTTATAACTTTTCCGATATTAAATTATTTTTGTTTTCTTTGAAAATATTATTCAAATATTGCATTATTAATTTCGTAAGTTTTAGTTTCTTAATAAAATATTGATATAAAGATGCCTTATTCATCGCTATTAATTATTTTTAGCCGAAAATCGGAGTGATGAGAAATTTTAATTATTAAATGAATTATTAATGACCAATTATTAATGAAGAAAATACTGAGAATAGTGAAATAGTAAATAATTGATAATTTTTCCTGTTTCAAAATCCAGTAATTTTTTTATGATTACTGATATATATATATATATACTTATGAGTTCCGATATTTAAGAAGGGTAGTAGAGAAGTGGTGTCAAATTATCGTCGAGTGAGTTTGACGAGCTCCCTCTCGAAAATTTTGGAAATTATCATCAAAAGGCAGTTTGTGAAGTGGATAGACGAGAATAATGTATTGTCGGATAATCAGCATGGGTTCAGGAAGGGGAAGTCATGTGTAACTAACCTCCTTTGCTTCTATGATTACGTGACTAAGGCTTTGGGTAAGAGCAAAAATGTCGACGTTGTTTACCTTGATTTCCAGAAGGCATTCGATCGGGTCCAACATGGCAAACTCTTGAAGCGTTTACACGAGATTGGAATTGGGGGCGACTTGCTGATTTGGATAGAATCGTGGTTAAGAGATAGGTCGCAACGAGTTATGGTGAACGGGGAATTCTCTGGTTGGACAGACGTCACAAGTGGAGTTCCTCAGGGAAGTGTCCTTGGTCCCATACCTTTTTCACTTTTTATCGACAAACTCGATCAGGGTATCGATGGGATTACTAGCAAATTCGCAGATTATGTGAAGCTAATGGGGGTAATCGGGAATGAAAGCGACAGGGAGTTGCTCCAGACCAACTTAAACAGGATTGCAGCATGGGCAAATGAATGGAGCATGACGTTTAGCGTAGATAAGTGCATGGTCGCTCATTTTGGTTCGAACAACCCACGGTTCTCTTACGAGTTGAATGGTGTCACTATCCCGGATGCAACTAGGGTCACCGACTTGGGAATTCTCATTGACGAGCGACTTAAGTTTTCTGAACATTGTTCAGCGTCGGTCAAAAAATCGAATAGAATGCTTGGTCTCATTTTCGAAAAGGTCTCTTCACGTTCTCCTAAAGTCATTCTTCCGCTTTTTCGAGGCTTAGTTCGTCCTGGACTGGAGTATGCTGTAAGGTTTTGGAGACCATACCTACAGAGGGACATAGACTTGGTTGAAGGGGTGCAGAGAAGAGCTACGCGTGTCCTTATTGACACACAGGGCTTGAGTTATGAAGAGAGACTTAATTTATTGATTATGTTTACATTGGATGAACGCAGGTGTCGAGGAGATAAGATCGAAGTGTTCAAAATTTTCAATGGGATGGATAGGATGGACCATGAACTTTTAGTACACCGCCAATCAACTGCTTTTACAAGGGGACACCAGTATCGATTGGTGAGGGACAATGCAAGGTTATGGTGTCGCAGGGAATTTTTCTCCAATAGGGTTGTTAATAAATGGAATAGCTTACCCCCGGAGGTAGTAAATTGTAACACAATTGACACGTTTAAAAAGAAATACGATAAACATGTTGGGGTAAATCGGGAAGCTATCCATTCTTAGAATAAGACAACCATAAGTATTCTTTATGGGCATTGTATAATATTTTATCATGTGCATATATTGTTTATAATGCACATTATGTGTGTTGATGTATTTTTGAAATATATGACATCCATATTTTTATGGGCATCTTTTTATCAGCCACCTCGTTGGGCATTTTGTCTGTTGTGGCATTGTATTTGTATTTGTATTTGTACCTTTCGCCTAATTTGATAGACTGAACTTTTTTATTCATTTTGAATCAATTTTTATTTATTTTTTTTGTATTGATATCATGGTATTTTATAATGCACGTAAAATAATATGATAGCATTATTTTTCTTGATGTATCGAAGCTTGCTGAAAACTATTATTAGTGCTATGAAGAACATTGTACTGGACTTGGATATCATATCCAATTGAAAATATATGTACTGAATTTTTGAAATAGTGAATGATGAAATGATATATTTGAGGATTTTTGAAAATGTTAAATTACAAGAGACCTCTTCAAATAACTTCAGAGAACGTTAAAATATTTTTTCTCTCTCTGTTCTCAACCAAAAAGAAAAAAAAATCAGCATATACGTGATAAACATTTCTACGCACGTACAGGCCTTGAGATTATTTATGCCGGAATGCACTGACCGGGATACATGTCTAAAAACGTTGGTTACTGCATATTTTGTTCCACTTGAAATGCAGAATGACATCACATCCGTTTTCTAACGCTTTCTGAATTAAATGCGCGGTTTTTATTTCTTTTCATGGTCGCTTATTGTAATTTTGAATACTAATCATCCATCAATTCATGTGAAGGCAAAGGCTTAATTTTTATCTTTCAATCTTAGAAAAAACGATCTATCATGCGATCATTTCTCTTACTTGATCCATTTTTCATTAGCAAGCCGTGGATATGAAGGAAGGCAATTTCTCACAAGGAATACCGTTATTTAATTAAAGCACCGATCAATAATATAGTCAATCATGAGAATCGCATAAGACAAGGATCAGAGATACTCCAGAAATTTGCAGAAATAGTTCCGAGAATCAATTTGGGAAAAGTTGATTAGATCTTAGATTGGTTTGAAATGATTATAATAATTTCACGCCAACAGCACTACACTTGAGTTATAGTGGCACTCGCCATGTCTGTTCATATTAAAGCGCATACACAAAATTATACGGAAATAGGTACACATCTCCCTCTCTCCTCTCTCTCTCTAGTGACTATTTAAACAACTGAATTCATTTTTTTACTAATGGTAAATTGCCAGAAATTCCAAAGATACAGAAAAGAACGCTTTCTAAATTAGTACGAAAATCAGTTTGCTCAAGGCAGTAACGGGAAATCTTAAAGCAGAAATGTGGAAAAACCTGCGAACAGACAAAAAACATACATCCTATGAAAAGGGTGCATAAGAAAGCTCCTTTATCCTTGAATAACTTGCGTACCTTGAACCATATATCCGATTTAGGTATGTAATTCTAAAAGGTATCCAAATGACGCGTAGACCTCAGATACGTAATTCATATTGTAAGGCATATTGTAAAACATAAATTGAATAGCTTACCCCCGGAGGTAGTAAATTGTAACACAATTGACACGTTCAAAAAGAAATACGATCAACATGTTGGGGTAAATCGAGAAGCTATCCACACTTGGAATAAGACAACCATAAGTATTCTTTATGGGCATTGTATAATATTTTATCATGTGTATATATTGTTTATAGTTTTTGTTAATTGCATTTTTATTGGGTTGCTGTATTTTTCAAATATATGACATCCATATTTTTATGGGAATCTTTTTCTCAGCCACCTCGTTGGGCATTTTGCCTGTTGTGGCGTTGTATTTGTATTTGTAAGGGGTTGTATAGCAATTGAAACAAGAAAAGTAACTTTCTATTTTGTCTCCCTGTATTTTAAAATATTCAATAAGATGATTGTTGTCCTGTCTCACCTGTGCCCAGCACAAAAAATTACCTTTTCATAATTTCAATATTCGCTGAGACATTTAAATTCGAAAAGGACTAAAAATAACAGGGATAGAACAGCACCTGGAGTGTAAAATGAGCTTTTCCGTTAATTTATGAGGTAGTTTATAAGCGAGTATCGTATTTAAAAAAAAAAAGCAATAATAAAAATCATATAGACCTGCTGGAAGGATCATATAGGCCTGCTGGAAGGATCATATAGGCCTGCTGGAAGGATCATATAGGCCTGCTGGAAGGACCATACAGGCCCTTGGGGCGACATAATGCATGCAATGTGTATGCGTATTTTGTGTCGTTGTCCTTGCGTAATTTGTTTTTACTTGTATATTGTATATTTTTAATAGCATCTTGTAACGTTTTGTTTGTCTCTTTAATGTAAAGAAAATAATTGTTTTTGTTGGGTTCAGGAGGCGCAGGTTGACGCATTTCTAATTTGGTTTTCTGATACAAGGTGAACAAATAAAAAGTTGTATTTTTATTTTAATAGCTGAGCCTCTTGCAATATGATTCACGTATCTGAGATACATTTTTAATAGGAAGTACCAGGGTCGCAACTAGGGGGGGGGATGCAGGCGGCCCTATGAAGTACGGTTCTAGAACCAACGATTCGCGAGTTATTCCAGGAAAAAGAAATTTTCTATTACGTATTTAAAACACGTTTCAAGTATTATCTTGTTTATAAAGCATTTCCAAGCAAGAAGTAAACATCGTCCGTTATGTTGTTTTGCGTAAACCTCATGCTGTTCGCCAGCCAGAAAAATAAAAATTGATGCAATATATATATATGTACATTATTTTTAAAATTGAATGTATGTTGATGACTGTTTTTTTCACTTCTTATTTGACGCATATTTTGATGCACTTTTATTGCTAACTACTGTACTTTCACCGATTCAGCATTGCACCCCTATAAATATCATTTGTTATGAACCAGACTATCATTATATCGGACAACTTTCAGCCCCTATTTCTCCGTTATAACGAGGTTCTACGGTAATTATAGAAACTCCATTAACAGCGCAGTCTTAAAACTCGAATGAAAGGAGTTGCTTTAGAAGCATCGATGCCGAAACAAGCTTAATTCGTCAAACGAACTCATGTTTCTTGAGAGCAACATTGCCAAATAAACGATTTAATAGGCTTGCTGTAGCACCGTATTACTCGTGTTATCATGCAGCAATAATAATTACGGAATATAAGTTTACTTATAAGTAATATTTAGCAGTTAGATCGTATTGTTCAGTATCAATTAACCCAAATTGCCTCGATTAAATATGGCCGCTCTATTCATAAAGAAATATAAACTTCATAAAATATATTTGATTGCCTATAATCGTATTTTTTGTAAAAAATATTTTGAAAACGCAGCATTGCACCATTATAAAAATTATTTGGTAAAATCCGGTCTTTTTCATTATAACGGACCAAGTTCATTCCCCTATTGGTCCGTTATAACGAGGTTCTACAGTATTTGCATACGAAGAATAGCTCAATCGTAGTTCAGTTCATCAGTAGTTCAAGTAATTACAGGTAGAAAAAAGGGTATTTCTGAAACGGAAAATTACGATCGCAACAAGGTGCTGATTTGAAACGTCTCCAGCACATGTATGAATAACTCAACAATGGATTCCATTTTTTGCTGTTGTAAAGCGGTAAAAACTGGTTTGAATTTATTTATTTATACAATATTTTTGGCACTGGGGCCTTTATACAAGACAGCTTATCCTTTTTTTTTGATACAACAATCCTTCCTTATGATTATAATCACAAATACTCTATCATCAGATATCACAAAATCATCGAAGCATCAACGAAGATTGATGTGTGGCGTGTGGCTAAACTCCGAAGACTTTTCCATCTTCTAAATTTTTATCTGCTGTAATCAGAAATTTGAAACATCTAATACATCAGAAGACTTCTCTGGATGCATTCCATTCATTTTATGTTAATATCTACCTCTGATATGTTCACGAAGATCCCCTTATAAGATGGTAATACATATTACAGCCATACTGTAATTTGAACTTTACATCATGAACATTTCACGAATTACGTTCGTTATTTTTAATGATGCTGTAATTTTTTGAAACAAGCGTTTATATCTTGGTTTCATCCTACGATATAGTTCCAATGAGCGACTTCAACAACCCAATTTATTCATGAATAACGAATACACTACGATTTATTAAAAAAATAAAATCACTTTTTTTTTTAAATTTCATATCATATATAAAGAAATTACTTTTTTTTATCGGATTTTGTTTTAAAAAGATTTACTTTAATTTTACATACATTATAAATGAGCTAATTTCTCCTGAAATTCACAATTTATAAACCTTAATGTTCAAAATTTATTTTTTAAGAAATATAAAATTTTTTCACATGCGTTTTCTAGAGCATAACTTTTACAAACCATTTCCTTCAAAATGCTGGGTTTTTCAAAATCAAATGTTTATATACAAATGTTTTCAGGAATTTATTTTAATATATAAGAGAAGAGAACGCGTACTTCCCGTTTGAATAATATTTGGAAACCAGAATGATGTATTCCAGAGAAGTTTAATTCTATGGAACTACTACGCCATTTCTTGACGAATTCCAGAGGGGAAGAAGCAGAAAAAAAGATCCTCTCAAAGATTTCGGTACCAGAGAATTCTCGAAACTGTTCACATTCTTTGTGTAAGCCGAGGCATTGAATATACAGAATTCAATTCAATGATGAGATTACCCTATCCTGTTTGACCTTAGTCAATAGAACGGATCGTTTATTTTTCTTCACTGCAATAAAGGGTATTACCCTATACACAGTTAGAGAGAGAGAGAGAGAGAGAGAGAACCTTCTGAATTTCGAGGCTCTAGAAACTTGCTCATGGGATTTGAGGTATTCGATAAAGACGACAACAAAAGGCACGGGACAACATCTGAAGAATGCGAAGTCCGTAACAGAAAGACATGCGCAAACAGGTATTATGTACTCTGAAATGCTCGGTGTACGCTTATTCTGATCCAAAGAGGGTTTGTGTACGACTAGATACCTTTTATTTGTTATTTTTGAGATGAAAGAAACTTCAGTAAAACCAGTGCGTTTCTCAATTGCTTTTATTCGCTCGATTTCATCAGAATATTTAGCGACTACCTCTGGAAGTTTACAGATTTGACCTTTCGCTAAACCTTTATTTAATTATATTCGCACTGCCAATTTAAGTTCATTTTCAATCACATGTGAGGACAATTACCAAGAATGTAGAGAAAAAAATAATTTATCTAATAATCTTTGCTCCCTTCCTGTTACGATAGACGGAATGGGCAGAATCGGCTGTTATTTCATTAGTGATAGAAATGGCACCTATACATGTGAGTACATGTTATAACATGAATATACGTTTCATCATTACCCTAAATAGCGCATGGTCGAAAATCCTCAAAAACCATGCTCTCGTATGGATTATTTTAAATTTGGTTCATATATTTTTCATTGTTTTCGATATTCTAACACTACGCCTCTCTCTCTCTCTCTCTCTCTCTCTCTCTCTCTCTCTCTCGAGAGAGAGAGAGAGTTCTCTTTCTTTTTTAAAACATTTTCACACATTAAGAAAACATGTATTATTAATGTTTTGTACACATGATAAAATAGCATGGAGATTAATGTAATGGAATAAAAGTTGATTCAAAATGAAAGAAACTATTCAGCTCATAAAATCAGGCGAAATATTTGAGATTCATTCATAAATACTTAATTTATAAAAACGGCTACTTTTTTACGGAACGCCGAGCGACCGTCTTAGAGGAGTTTCACTTCAACCAAACTGATTCAAAACGCGACGTACAAACTCTTACTGGAGGTAGAAAACACAAAAGCAAAACATAATCACATAGAAATGTATGACTGAAAACTCCGACTTGATCAGCTGGAGGATAAACGAAGATGAACTGGCGAACAGCGCTCTCCAGCAGATAACAGCTTCTACAAGCGTGCCTAACTAGCACTTGTTGTGAAACTTAACGTATGCACGTACTGTCCTTGTGTGAAGTATCGCTAAATAAAGGGTTTTTCCACTCATTATATTAGTTTGTCATTTCTGCATCTTCGTTCATTCTCCAGCTGATCAGGCTGGCGTTTCATACATTCCTATGTGATTCTGTATTGTTTTTGTATTTTTTACCTCCCCTCACAGTTTGTGCGTTGAAATTTGAATCGTCCTGTACATAATAACAAGTTCTGAATTTCAGAAAAAACCGTGGAAACCACTGACTATATGTGACAGTGCAGACTATATGTGACAGTGCAATATGCACATATCTAAAGCGTCAGGTACGTGTGCCTAAGATCAAGTTATCCAAAATAATTTGCTGTCTTCATCATCACTTTTGAAACTAGTGTTTCACAATGTGGAAATGAATATTAATGGGACTTCCGTTAGCATAGTTCAAAAGAAGAATGAATCTCTGTCCGTCGACTTCATGCACCGTCGAATTCACAAATTATTTAAAATAACAACAGTAGTAATAATAAATAAAAAAAGTAATAAGAAGAAAAAACACTTGAAACACATCTTCTAGTTATTCTGGACGAAAATTTCTCGGGGAAATTCGACAGCTTATTAATGAATAACGACAATCATCCAAGAGATAACGTGACATTGATTTCACAGACGGGCAATTTATGGTAATTTTTCATCCATTTTTCCAGCTCAGTTATTCAAAACAATAGGCTTTGGTGTCTGTGAAAAATGAACATGAACATGATTTTTTGCTTTGTCTTTAAAATCCAAGTTCATATTAAATTTATTCTCTGCTTTTTCTTCGCACAGACAAGACTAAGAAAATAAAAATGATATGTCAAATAGACGTCGATTCAGTTGGACGGTACACAATCACACACACTTTTTTATACTCCCTTATTACCTAAAAGCTAAAATGATAAATTACACATTTTTTTAAACTAAAACTGTCATTAGTGACATGTAAATGCTGTTCTGAAAAGTCATTTCCAGAAACTGCATATTTTTAAATGCAATGTTAACAAAAATATTTGGGTTTGATGTTCTCACTATTTATCGCATAAGAATAAGGGTGCGGTTCGCAAATTGAGAAACATAAATCAATAAATCAAATTCAATGTTTTAAAAATTCCGTAATTATCAAAAAAAGTAATTGTTATTCATTGAAAAACTAAAATGGTTGACTTCATTCATTTGTGTGTAGTCTCTAAAAACTTCAAGTTATTAATGTGTACGACCCCTAGAACAATTTTTTGAAGAACTACACGTCATTCCAAAACCATATTTTTGTAATTAACATTAAATAACCAATTAATAATAACCAATTAATTTTTAACAATAGTTTTGTATGTCTATAAATTCAGCGGTTGCAGATCTATCTGCTGTGCAAACAATTTAGGACAGCCTATACAGCAGCATGATATGTGTTCTATATTTTAATTGATTTCTGAAAACATTATGGATATCAGATGCATTATTGTTCTCTTTTTTCTCTTGCATATAAATACGTATATTATGCATATGTTGCTGTTTAAATTATGTATATTCAGTTAACAAATTGAATTTCATGAAAATATACGTATGAGTAGAGATTAATATAGGGTATTTAAATCACACTTTCTTCCCAACGTCATTAAATTACTACATCAATTACTTAAATTTATTAAAGTAGTTTAAGGACAAAATCTATTTAACTATTTCAACTACAAGTATATATACATATTTGATTACAAAAATTTATTTGGTACAGTTCTCTTAACACAGTTCAAAGTCAAAATCTCAATCAATTTCTCTGTAGCTACGCTTTGAATTTCAAAAAAATCATTGTTATCGAGTATAGTTAGATATTTTCAAGTCCACGTTAGATACCTAATTATACAGAATCGAAATACGTTTGAAAGTTGAATTCAACTAATATATGCAGAATCTCAAACATTGATTGAATTTTCGGGATTCTACTCAACATGAGCGTTTTTTGTTAGTTCAAGTTCAGAGAACTAATACTATGTATGCACCTTTCCTCTTATAAATTTAACGAAAATTTATTTTGCACAAGTAATCAAGTTTCTGCTTCTGCCAACTTCGTTCAAGAAAACTCGAGTCTTGTATCAAAAACGTATAGTCTAATTCTTGAGACATTCATTCGTATATAAACAGTTGCATTACTTTTTTTTTGTTATAAAATTTGAATACTGACAAAGTTACATTTTATTGAAATCTATCAAATACAATGAATATATAAATATAATTCAGTAAAACCTGTCTTCAACGGAAAACTCAAGGAACCGATATTTTTTCCCGTTGAACACAGGTTTCCGCTTAATAGAGGTTAAACTGGGGTAATTTGTAAAATTATGTAATGGTCTCGTATAAAACAAATGAAATAAAAATTAATTAATTAAAAATAAAGTAAATATATTTTTTTAAATAAATAAAATAATCATTAATTAGTAAATAGCAATTGATTATTAAATATCTATAACTTTATATGATATGTTATTTATTAAAAATACATGCATACTGTATTTACTTCAACATTACACTATATCCAGTCCAGTACATTAACTATTCGGATTTCCAAATGGTGAGTAAAAATTAAAAACAATACCGCAAATAATTTTTTTTTTCTGTAGACAGAAAATTATAACAGGGTTTTCTGTTTGCAGTTCACATCCTTTGCTGTATGACTATCAGTGTAAACAGTTTTGTTTTAGAAACCATACCAAAATGCCCGAGTCATTATGATATAAAGCAAAACTTCTGCAGTTCTTTCAAGGTTTTGACAGCATCTGTACAAAACTTCACCCTACACTGTTTTCCTCTTCTTAAAATGACGCCATTCATCTCATCTTCATCCTTTTCTTTTTGACTTTCTATAAAGTTTTCAATGAGACCGTCTATATCGTGTCTGGTTCATTTTGAATGTACAATGTCATCTTTGTTTATGTAATCCTCAGCAATGCGATCACGGAAAGTAGCTTGCATGCAAATTTTTGTACGTCTTACATATATATCATTTGGAAAAACAACTTTTGCACTGTTTTTTCTTCGGTAGAAAAAAAGCCTGCTTTTCCGAAAGATTTTGTTATAATTTCTCTTCAGGAATCAACTGCTCTTACTATATATGGCTTATTAAAATCACAGCATCAAGTACGGAAACAGTTTTTGTTAATGTAGGGACGGATGGTGTAAAACTCGCATTGGCAAGCAGAGATTGCATAATAAAAAATCGGTAAAGAACCTCAACGTTTTGTGTGATTCGCTTGGCATATTGCAGCGGTTCTCACCCGATGCTCCACCACTAAAGGGAAATAAAAAAAAGTAAATTAGAAAAAATAGTTATAAGTATTTTTATATAACAAAAATAAATCTATAACTTCGATGAATGATTAAAAAATAGGCTTTAATAGGCTATTAATTAGGGTCTCGCCATAGAATGTTTTTACAAAAATGGCTGAGAACCGCTGACCTATTGGTTTGGGAAACATTTGTGGTGTTTGTATGAAATTTTCCGTTGAGAGCATATAGTTTTTTTTTTTCCGTTTTCGCGTTAGACAGGTTCCGTGCAATACAAGTTTTTAAAGTCTATTTTAGCATTGAAATCATGGCACCGTGTTTTACTGTAATTGAATAAATCCAGCACAAAATATATTAAATTCTCTGTAATCTATGCGTGTACCATACAGAATATTGTAGCTTTTGGGATGAAAAAAAAACAACATTGCACATAAAATTCAGAAAAATTTGAGCTCGAGACGAAAAAAAACCAATCCGTTACTCTCTCTCTCTCCATGTATTACTTATACATTCCTAACTTAATTTACAAAACAAGAATTCCATTCGATTCAGCAATTATGGAATTGTAGAAAAAATTTAAAATATTTAATTCATCATCTATTTTTGAGGAAGAAATATTGTTTTTTTGTTTTTAATTCTAATGTTGTTTCTATGGGCATGCGCAAGTCCAGAAACGACACCACAGTCCTTTAAACAGGGAGTGATATTGTGCTTCACAATCATGGGCCAAATGGAATTCTGAGAGATTTGAAATTATCGCCTTGCCTACTACTTTTGCATTATCGCACACCAACTTCGGTTATATCACCGTACAGAAAATCGCGCGCGAGTTGGGTCGGAACTTTTTCACTCTAGACAGAGGAAAGTCATGTTCTGCATCTGTTCTCGTCTTGAACAACAAGGATTTCCGGCGAGAGGATAGTGAAGGACCATCTATCGGTGGTCACCTCAGGTTCGGCAGGGAAAGCGCTTATCATCTATGTTCTGCCCCGGGATCGAACCCGCGGGTCTGATGGTAGCATTAATGGTGGTAAACGAGAATCTTATCTTACATATGTCGTCTTGCCTAGCAAGGGCATGACGAAAGCGAAGAGTGGATTTAAAATCTTTTTTTCAGCTGTCACTACTTCAGTGGAATCATGTGGCTTGCAGATGAACTGTTCAAGCGGATACAACATTTGAGGACTGCAAACAAGAAAACGTGGACAGACATTGCTGCAACAAATGTCTTTCAAATGACCAAGTGGTGAAATAACACACCTATGGTACCTTATTCGTTAAAATTTTAATTAGTTTTGCAAACAGCTTATTTTTCTCTGCATTTAAATCACAGTCCTTATCCACCAAAAGTCCACTTATTTCAAGTTTCTATCTGTCACTGTTCTATAGTTCTGTCATTTCGAAATTAGGAAGTCCTTCCTAAAACACCATGAATTTTAATTTCAGATTATTCAGGGAAATTTTCACTGGTTTATTGGTATAGATCGTTAACTTATCCTCTGAGATATTTCCATTATCTCGTGCTTTCCGTCATTTACGAACTATAAATTCATTCCATTCGTATTTAAGACGTTCTCAAAAGCGTAATTGCGCATTCGAAGATGTTACTGAAGTTCCTTCGTGAGGAAACTTCCACATTCAAAGATTATTAGGCGCGTGCCACACCCTTGGGCCAGATTGTCTGAATGGATTAAGTGGTAATACACGTGCTGTAGAAGTCGATGTCCTCTCGAAACGAATGTCTTCATGAAGACAGGACTCGCACGTAGGTGATACACATTTCGTGGGAAAATCTCTTTTCCATTTACTACGAGGGAACTGAAAACATCAGAAAATAATTGTAATGTTTATGTATTTTTTTATTCTATCACATTTTCGTGTCAAAATAGCCATTTCCCGAGATCTGTGACCACGTCTTTTATTTGTCGTGAGAATATTTGTTTTATACGCTTATTTGCTTGAATTCTTTTTGTGACATTGATATTATTGAAAAGAAAAGTAGTTTGTATATATATATTTTTATTTTTCCAATTGATAATGGCGTCATGGAAATGTTTATAAATGGTTTTTGTGGGATTTACCAAAAAAAAAACAAAACAAAACATGGTATTATGTTTAAATTGCTTTCATCTTTCACAGTTAGGGTCAAGAATCTAGAAGATCCGATAAGTACTTTGAGCCACCCTTCTCTTGCCAACAAAATAGGGAGGGTATTATTATATCGACGTTGCAAATATACAGAAGATATTACATACAGAAAGGACTTTTTTTGTTTTTTTTCTGGAATCCCCCGTTGAGTTACTAGATGACACCCCAGGGAAATTAAAAATTTTTACGACTGACTATGTTGTTTAGCCCCCCCTTTTTATATATATATATATATATATATATATATTTATTTATTTATTTATTTATACCTTCTTCTCTCCATCCTTCGCTCTCTGTCTTTACTCTGGACGTTAGCCAAATCGTTAGCCTATATCGGTTTCTAAGAAACACTGGAGAGTGGCGTTCGGTTTACCGATTTCACATAAACATAAAAGTAAATGGAGATTTTCCAGTTGCTTAAAACTTGAGCTTTCGTGAATCGAAATCCTGGCGAGCAGTATAATGGGAATTCTGCTAGAAATGAATCCTCACGGGAAATGATGGGTGGTAAATGAGTGGTTTTCCGGGGGAAAAAATTTAACAAATATTGCAAATTTATTCTTTCTAAATGAGCGCGTATAATAAGGGAATATTACGAAGGGATTAGTAGAAAACGCGTTACCAAAAGTATATGGTGCTTCGATCCTTTAAGAAACTCTGTTTATATTTACAAAAGATTTCTTTTTTTTCACTCATAAGCAATTGATCCTAAACCCCCCAAAACTGTCTTTATGATACTTACACGTAAAAGATTTCCCCTGGAATTCCCTTACTCAATCAATAATTCCATTTAACCAACAAGGTTACCCATTTCAAATGCATGGACATGATAATTTCTGCAGCAAAAATTTTTCAAAAATTTTTTACCTTTTTCGTCGAAACCTTAAAAATTCCACCCGCCATGTATGTTTCACAAGCTTATATCCTTCCAGACCTCTCTTATCCTGAGGATCCGCATTCGGACCCCTGTTGACGGCACAGTGGTGGTGGGGAGCTGAAGTTAGTTTTCTGCGGTTTTCCAGCTTCGAGACGCGAATGCGAGCCGGTATCCCATTTGAGAAAGTCTCTCCGCAGAGAGCAAGCAGACCCACAACACGATACTGACATAACATGAAAAGTCAAAAAAATTTTCATCTTTACTTCAGGAAATGTAAGATAGGTGGCAGCACGAACAAGAGACAAGCACAACTCTACAACATAAATACGTCAGAGGCACACATACACTCAAAACACACATCCCGGCATGTGCCGATTCGTTAGAAATTCCGTAGAGGAATGTGTACGTGGTGCATGTCCGGTTCAGTAGTAGTAGGCAGTCGAATATGGGATCCCTACACGCTCCCCAATACACAGAGTGATTCTAAACTCATGAGACAAACTTTAAAGAGGTGATATAGAAACGTAACACGTAGATGTGATATAGAAAGTATGACACGTAAACAAGCATTTGTGATCGCACAATATCCGGTCGAAATCGCAATAGCAAACGTCAACTCAATATCTAACGAATTATCTCTTGTACATAAAACGCGGTCGTGAAGTAACTTCGCCGATATACGAGACCCTAGCGGCCGCAAAAATCAAGTTAGATGAGAGGAATTTGAGACCTAGGTGTTGCAGAGTATGCGATCGAGAATGAGATGAGAAACAAAAAAAAAACTGTATTTTGCGGTTAGGGGTCATTCAAGAATTACGTCAGCATCTGGGGGGGGGGGGTTCGGATTTGTCGACTTTTGATGACAAGTGGGGGGAGGGTTCGAAGGTTTCTTACGCCATCAACCAACACTTTTTTGAAGATATGAAATATTCTAAGCTGCTGACAAAATTTTGCTGACGGGGGGGGGTCAAAATGGCTGAAAATCTGCTTACGTAATACTTGAATGGCCCCTTACGTTCAGCATCAAAATGCCGGTAATTTTAAATAGAAACACCCATATCCATTACAAAACGATTGAAACTGTAGAAAAAAAAACATGAATCACGTTGAAACGCCGCTACCTGTAGCACAATAAACACCATCGTGGTACGCAGATAAAGGAAGATCTCCCCAAGGGATTGTTGAGCTGGCCCCACGGTCGAACAATTCCTGCAGATTTGCAGATTGTGCAACTTTGAGGTGCAAATGTGAACCGAATAAAAATGTCTTCATACGCGGGGTGACTTGATAACGATTATTATTAATTCACTAATTGTGCTGGCAGCAATCTACGAGAAGTGACGTTTTAGGCCGAACGCCGCTAAAAGTGGTGACGTTATTCCGCGTTTTTACTGTATAAGACATAGTATTGTTCTCTAGAAGACGGAATTATTTGGTACTTATACTCACTTGCAGACGTATTACCGTTCCAGGCTCAATAATGATTGAGGTCTATAATGATTTTCATTGAATATTCATACTCATTTTTGTTCGGCTAGTTCCACCCCACAATATATCTCCGCATGCTAAAAAGAAGAGGGAACACACCGAGACAGAAGCTTCCTTCCAATTTGTCTTAACGAAATGAAATATGAACCAATAAACGTCAAAAGCGATGTATCGAGCTGTTATCTTTTCCTAGTGATCGCATTGTTTACAACATCCGAACCGACGCTTCGTTCACCCGTTCATAACTTTCTATTATAGAATAATAAGAGTAATATGTCTTTCCGCTTTATAGAAGTACTTCATTTATTATACTTTTTTTATTTTTATGCTCAATAACATACGTCCCCTGTGATTCTTTGGGAGCTTAAGAATCCTGCCATCATTGAGGAAACATTCAACAAAGAAAAAAAATAATTATGAATCTTCAACGAGATATTTATGAGTTCGTAAATACATAAAGTAGAATCATCACAATTAACAAGTTGTGAAAGGAAGGGTGTATAACATACTTTTTCTTACTTATAAAACAAAGAACTTCGGGGTACATAATGGAACGGATCATTAATTTCCTAAATTAACAAGGCAGTACATCGTAAATTTTGCAATCTTATACTAATAAAATAACACTTTAATAATATTAAAACATATTATGAATACTAATTTTATCAATGCCCGATGATGTAAAAAAGGAAGTACATGAAAGTTAAGAAGTTCTTTTCCATCGAGTTTCCTGAGTTTGATGGAAAATTACACGTTATTCCTACAAATTTTTAGCAAATGTCATTTATTTAAGCTTGTTATTTTTCATGTCATTACGAGGAGCTTCCATTGGAATTGATGAAAAATGGTATTCGCTATTGCGAAGAGAAAACAATAAGTGTAGAACTGGTTTATTACTGAACCGAGTAGTTGAGCTTCTTATAATTCTTGATTTCCGTTGTTCGTTAGAGTAGATATACTGTATATCGTAGGTGATATTTATACAGTGTGCATAGTTAACAGCCAACAACGCATTTTATTGGCGAGTCGTTGATCCCAGAGGCATACTCCAAAAAAAAAAAATAAAAAATAAATAACGTGCAGAACTTATTCATGTTACAAGGGGTTGTGTAGTTATTAAAATAAGAAAATAACTTTTTATATGGACACCCTGTCCTCAAAAACTCAATTAGAAAGTTGTTACCCGGTTCCCTCCTGATTGCACCAAAAAAAAAAAATCCCATGTTTCTGAATGAAATAGCCACTGAGGTATTTGAATTCGAAAAATATAGAAAAGTTGGGAAGGAAATGGCAAAAATCAGAGGAAAATGCTCTTTAACATCATTTATGATGTTTTCCAACATTTCTCCGTTTTTTGAATTCAAATATCTCACTGGAAAGTGGAAATTTGATAACCACTCGAATGCTCAATTTCATCTTCCATATTTTAAGAGATGGTGACAACTTTCCTTCTTCAGACAAGTATAGAAAAATGGGTAGGTAGAATGACTTGAGAAATTCCACATTCAAACTAACTAAGTATAACAACTGACTAAAACGGGGAAAAAAGCTCGTGTTATCGCCGAACCTAATCAGAGAACTTTTCAGTATAAGTTAGATCTAGAAAAAAATAATCACAAAAATGTCGTAAATGTAAAATGGCTTCCATTTCAGTAATGCATTTTAAAAACTGAGTAACCAAACGTGCTCCGAATGTAAGCAAAACTATGGAACTTTGACAGTTTTAAAGTTACTAATGCATGCTAATATGTATATGAATCGGATTGGAGATGATAGAAGTGTACAAATTTCATTGAGCTAAGGCAATTGTACATATTTAGGAACCTGATTTCCAAATCCTTATTTTGATCATTCATCTAATGACGATATTTTGAAGTATCAAGTTGGATGATTTGTCATGTACTAACAAAATGTTTGGAAAAACACATATTATTTTTTTTTTCTTTAATTAGAACAAAAATGATTTACCAAAACATTTACGTAGTAATTATGTACTTTTATCATTGTATATTTGCATATTGTGATTTTTTCTTATTTTACTTTTCATAATGTTTTAGATGAAGGGTTAAATGAGAAGCAAATGGACACAGTTTATGTTCTACATATTTTTTATTCATCACCACCTTTGTGTTTTTGTTTTTGTTTTGATTTATGAGAATAAATTCAATTACATGGTGTATTTTCCCACGTATAATCCACGGATAGTGCGTAAGGAAACATAATATTGATGTCTTAGTCTTAGAATTTTAGATGTCATTTAGAGAGAGAGGGAGGAGAAAAAAAACTACTTTTTTTCCACAAAAAAGTGGCATAACTCCTTGGAAGAGTAGATAATTTTTCCTGATATAATCACAAAAATGGGAAACAACGATAAAGGTATCTATCGTTGTTTAACGATTTAGTATCAACGACACGGGAAAAATACGAAATTCCTCTAATGCCTTTCGACATACTATAGGTGCCGTCTCCAGAAGGTATACACATTACCAAATGATAATTCTCGGTTGCGTAGTGAAAAAAAAAAAATTCGCTGACCAACCGGGAGTTAAGATTTGGTAACCAACCCTACGTGAGATCTCCAGTCAGCGCGATAGTGGTTATATTATATGAATATTATGCCCATAGTGTGTCGAAATGTATTGAGAATTTCGTATTATTCTATTTAATTGTCTTTATCGTTGTTCTTCATTAGTAAAAACCATGCTTTCCATTCCTTTAGAATTGATTATTAAAGAATCGAATATTCACATGCGGATTACATGCCACTGCGAACTATATGTTAGGAATTTTTTTTTTTTTTAAATTAGAGAAATTTGCATGTGCCGATTATACGTAGGAAATTACAGTAAATCTATATCAGCCATTACAGACACCGAAAACTAGCAATAAACGCCACGTGGATGTATGTTTTTAATCATCGATTAATAACGTTTTTTTAGTGAGATTGAAGTGTACAATAGCATTTTTTTAAAAATAAATGGACTTCCCCGTAATTAAATCGGGAGGTCGAGTTAACTGAAGAGTTGATTAGCTATTGTAAAAGTTAATTAAAAGGAATAAAATCAGGACAAATATTGAGATTTTTAATGATCCGGAGAAGCAAAATTACTCATAATTACTTATTCTTTAGCAAACATTGAATTATATCTTGTTTTTTCGATAGTTATAAAACATGGCATGGCATTAACAAGAAAAATACAGGCTGGTAACAAAGCACTCATTTTATGTACATTCGATTTCTCCTTCTTGAAATATGTTATTTTAAACCCAAAAAAAAAAATCTATTTAATCTATATTACTATGTGAACATTAAATTACTCACAGGTTATTTAACATTTCAGATGCTTAAGTTAATTACTATTCTCGAAGTTCCATCGACGAAAGGATGGGGGAGAAAAAACAAAAGCCAGAACAAAACCAATAATGCAAATCAAATAATATACAACAGGGTTAAGATAAACATATAATTATTTAGATGTATGTTTGCAGAAAATTTAAAAATTACCTTTGTGTTTTCGAAGAATCACCCAAATGTTAAGCAGAAAATAAAATTGCTAAAAGCTTCGTTGGATTGGGGCCCGGGAATCCCTTTCGGGACCATTATTCCCCCTAATTAGTTTTATTTGCCCATTCTGATATATGTGGGGTTTTTTTTTTTCTCCTCTTATTCCAAACAATTCCCTTCGTTTTTCGTATAAACTAAATTGAACCGCATCAGACTGCATAATCACTGAATTTATGAACGAATTTTGCTTTTGTTTCATTTAATTTGAAACAATTTATCTAGATTCCACAAATTACTATGAAGAGAGCTATGAAAAACAATGAGCATTTTTTAAATATCTGCGAAAAGTGATTAGTCTCTATTCATTTCATAAATAGTTTCAATTTAGATATTTATAACCTCATTATGTGCATAATTTCATACTGATCATTAAGTACATTTGAAAGAGTTTTCTTTTGTTTTCTTTGATTTTTTCTGTTAATTATTTCTATGAGGTATTACAATTACAAAGATTCAGGATATGATGATTTATTCCTCTTAAAAAGTTTGCTCTATGACTAAAAATTTGCTCTTTTTTAAAAATATGAGGTCTAGTCATTTAAATAAATGAGGAAAGCATTTAATACACTGACAAATATAGGGAAGGTGTGAATTAACTTGACTTATGGAGAAACTTTATTCCTAAGTGTAAAATGCGATATTCATGATAGAGCCCAACCCCAATTTAACTAATTCTGATCCAACGAATTCCTCGATTTAACGATTTTTTTCTGAAATTCTGTCAAAAATAGAGATCAGACCCCCTATTTAACGAATAAAAGTCCTGGATCTAACGAATATTTTTTGAACTATCCAGAACTGCTAGATTTGCTATTTGCTACTATCCAGAATGCTATTTTGAACTATTTTTTTCCTTATTTATCGCCACCCAAAGGTCTAATCCGAAGATTTGACATCCCAGGAATCGACCTTCAGCTCTTGTTTAGAGCCTGTAGGACGAGGTGCATGTGTGGTTTAGTGTAGTAGTAGCTCTTCTTTAGAGAGAAACAAAAAAGTGAGAAACGGGAATCTGCTTCTTTTTTAGTGAAGGAAACAAAACCATTCAGAACGTTCGTGGGAAGGTTTCAGCAATCGGCGTAACACCAATACCTTAAAATATTGTGCTGTTGTGTTAATGTTATCTTAAATATTGTGCATCAAAAAATTTGTTCATGCATCTCGACTTCATTCTTAAGAGTTTATGTTTTCTTTTTTCATTTTTTGTCAGAAATAAGTCGTGACATCAACTCCATAAGTAAGTAGCCTTTAAAATTTGCCGTTTTGGGATTTTAACGATTTCCTCAATTTAACGAACAAAACTGTCGATTTATTCCGATTCATTAAATCGGGGTTCGACTGCAAATTGTAACTTAATCATCCAACATTCACATAGAATAACAAATATTTATTATTAAAATAGTATCATCAGTGTCGAAACTCTTTCCCAAATCTTAATAATTTATCTTAGCAACTGCATTATTCTGGAATCACCTTCACTGCAGAATTTCTTGACCATGCGCAAAGACTGATTCACGGAAACAGTTCATGCGATTCATAATCATACATACATATACCTTCATCTACATATTACACAGTTGCTCTTTGACTATAAAAGATTCAGATTTTAAATGGAGCACCTCGATCCATGCGTTCAAATAACTTACAAGCTATTAGAATGCTTCTGAAACGCATTGTTAAGTAACAACGGAAACCAAAAAGTAAACATTCCAAAAGTCATGTCTCAAGGACCATTTTGTTACCCGACTATATTTCGCCCACGCCGAGCACTTGTGCATCTCTTACGAACTTTTAAATTAGCCCTATCGTTCATGTCGGGTCTTGTTAGGTATAATCCAACATTTGGCGACGATCAGTCTAAAATTGTGGATTTATATAGAGAACATACATACAGAAAATCAATTTTATATAGATTTTCTTGAATTTCTGTTTTAGCCTCCCAGTAAAAAAATTTAAAGTAAAGGGAGAGAGAGATGGCAATTTCGAAAATATAAAGTTATCCTATAAACTAATATGTATTAAATAATCATTACAGACAGATTTCAACCTACTCTCTAATTAACGTAGAATAAAGTCTACGGTGCTGCAATTTCCAAGACAATTTGAGGAATTTCGGAAAAAAAATTAATGAGTTTAAGAGTAATTATTATTCACATTATTGAATATTATTTTCTTCCTCATGATTTTTTCCCATTTGCTCGTTGTCTCAGATTTCTAACGGTAAGTGTCTTTTAAATTTTTCAATCTCAACATACGACATTGGAAATCTGTAATTAAAGTGATTCTTAGATATTTTAATTAAGTGAAATATCTTATATATATATTTAGAATAATTCATCACGTATTAGTATAAAAGTATAAAATTGATTTTTTTCGGTAAAAACAACTTTCTACGGTTGTAATTAAGATTCCGTTATGCGCGTAGCATCATATTATAAATTTACGAAAATGCGGCGAGCAGCTTCCCTTTACACTAATTTAGTACGTGAACAAAATATAGTAAAGAAATATATTAAACTAGGGAAAATGAGTGTTCGTTACGTATACAGCCACACGAACACGTGGATACTTTCACGCTTTTCTCAAACCAAGAAACCTGAAATGCTGCAACTCTCGTCACTGCGACCCTTGCGACAAGGCAACCAAAAAAATTCCATGAAGCCATACAATCTACATCATGCGAAACTTGACAAGTATGAAAAAGAGGAATAAAACAGAAAGAGCAATATAAGTATAATGTGTGTGACTTGATAATTTATTGATAGATTATTATATTATTTATATATATATCTTTATATGCTGTATATACAGTCAAACTCGGTTATAGTAGCCTCGGTGGTAACGACACCGCGGCTATAAGGTTGGCGTATCGGACTGAATTCCATAGAAAATAAGGTTATGAACCTTGCTTATAACGTCGATGAAAAGCAAATGCCTCGGATACAGCGAAACATTTTTCGTCACTTTTGTTTCCATTCCGATTGTGTTTCCCAAGAAATTTTAGTTTAAGTTGACCACATTTTGGGAATGTTCGTTTTTCGTTCTGTTTATACTTAATTAATTAAAATTGAATGTTTGACGCTTCGACATGTCTACTGTACAGAAATATTTCCGTATTTTGCCCTCTTTTCCCGACTTTTCCTCATAAAAACGCCCCATTTTTTTCAACCAAGCTCTCTTTAATTTATAATCTTTACCAGAATCAAAATAGGAAATTAAACATTGTGCATTAAACATTATAATATAATTTATAAATTGTAATATAATGAATATAACCATATAAATATTCATCTCATATGTTTGGTAAGTTTGTTTGTTTTAAGATGAAATATAATTTTACCCTTTAATTGGAAAGCATTGCAATGTATCCAGAAAAGAGATGGTATGATATTCTGCTATACATTGTTAAGGTTTTGAGCTAAAATCTAAGGTCTGCCGTGCGTATGTGTGTAAAAACACTGTTTTATACACTGTATATAGAATGAAATTTCCAAAAAAGTAATTCAGATATGAGTAACTTATAAGCATATCAGACAATCCTTTAAATTTCTGTTCAGAACCTGCACCATTGCTAGATGAATGTACTGTGAAAATAACAGAACATTCCAGTCATAGAATTTCTTTTTGCAATCGTGTTTGGAATATCACATGAATTTTGCTTAAAATTTGACATAAAAAGTACTTTTCACAGAAAATTTTATTGTTAGAACGTTTATTATTGTCTTCATCAATTTGGAACACTTTCCATCAAATTATTTTATTTAAGTTTACTTATCATTTTAAAGAAAAGCTACAAGAAAGGTAGTCAGGTACCCTAAGTCTAAGTCTTCACTATCGGATCCTGAACTTTTACCGTATTTTAGTGTTAAAAGTGTTCAGTTTAGTGTTCAGCAAATGAATTTAGCATTCAGCAAATGAATTTAGCATTCAGCAAATGAATTTAGCATTCAGCAAATTAATTTAGCATTCAGCAAATTAATTTAGCATTCAGCAAATTAATTTAGCATTCAGCAAATGAATTTAGCATTCAGCAAATGAATTTAGCATTTCAGCAAATGAATTTAGCATTCAGCAAATGAATTCAGCATTTAGCAATACAATTCAGCATTTAAAAATAGAATCCAGCCGATTCATTTAGCGGTTTAATTTTTCTGCTTGCAGAAAGTGAATAACTTTATCACGGAAGAAGGACAAAAAATAGAGAGAAAAAGTCAAAAATCACTACATTTTTTGACAGGAAATAATCTTGTATAAACTATTTATAATTCGTTTTTATTTTGTAGGAGTATCTCATATGCGTCCGTTTTCGCACAATATACACCAAGTGCCTCTCTAGTTCATTTCTCACTTTTCTTAAAATAATTAAATATGAATAAATTAAATATTGTTTTTTTCGATTCCTTCATCCCAGTAGTTTGCCATGTTTCACTAATATGATATTCGTAAATAGCGAAGATTTTTAATTATTTTTTTTCATTTGCTCTCTCTCTCTGAAATAAAATTTTCTGGTAAGTCGAACTAACGATAACTATGTTTTTTCTTGGCCGTTGCACATTCCACTTATCAAGATTCAACTGTATATTACAAAAAACAAATATTGTGAATATTTAAAAAAAATCAGATGTGTTCCACTTCAGAGAACAACACACTGTATTTATATGATTTACGCAGATTTGATTATTAGAAAAATGCCATTTATTATTCGGTAACTTACTTCTCTACATCGTTGAAGAATGCAAAATGTCTCTTCCACACATAGGATAGCATTTCCCACCAAAATGGAAGATCAAAAACTGTTCATTACTTGGCTTGTCAAGAAATAGAAGGCATGTACGCATTTCGCTGATATTTAATGTTGATGAACACCTCACAAGTAAAAATCGAATGATTAGGAGTTGCTTAGAAGCATCAAAGCCGTAACGAGATCAAAATATAAAATGAGTTTACCTGAAATATATATAAGGAAACCATGTTGTTTCTTTTGAGATCAACGCTACCAAATAAAAGATTGAAAGCCTTGTTGTAGCTCTATATTACTTGTTTTATTATACAATAATCATAATTATTGAATATGAGGTTATTTATAAGTAATATTTGGCACTTCTGCCAACATTCGATATTTCTGGTGAGAATCGCCATATGTACGCCATGTTCCGTATTTATTAACCCGAAAATTACGGTACTTTTCTCGATAAAACATGGAAACCCTAATCGTAAAGGAATAAAATCTTCATGCAATGTATTGCTTTCTCTGATCATATTTGTCGTAAAAAATGTTTTAAAAACGCTATTCTTCTTAGTTTATAATGATAATTTGGTTGCAACGACAAAATTACTGGGAATTTTCGGTGGCCTTATAACTGATTTTGACTATATACCGTATAGCAACTTGAATAAAATATTGAATCAGTCTGGAATCTAGTAAACGTGCATTAACTAAAGCCTTTATATTAGCTAATTCTGAAATAAAGATGGACGCTGCTAAAAAACCATTATGTTCTTAAGAAAACTTAAATGGGTTTTATGGTATATTGGGGCTGCTGATTTCAAAACTGATGTTAGTTTTGCCTAATTCAGCTATAATTTTGAGAGAATGCATAATTTCCATATTTCAACATAGTCTGCAGCCAGTGATTTTTGCATCGAATTTTTACTTTTAATTTTTTATTTCTTTCCCAATATATTTCATTCAATCAATTATCACATTTATATTGTCATCAGACATCAGTGGTCTATTAGTGAGCCCTCTAGTGTCAATATCAGTGGTCTCGTCAGTGGTATCGATATAAGGTTTATTATTTAATTACATTTCACACTGTTTCCATGGGATTTTTACGATCATTTTGTGTTACTTTTGGAATTAAATTTTCAATTTACCTAAAAAACTAGGTGACAAAACCGATCCAAATTCAAAATCAGCACCCCAAAATCACCCTAAAATAACTGAAATATCTTTAGGAACAAAGTCAGCGTTGAGCAGTGGGATAATTAGTAATGATTTGAATTGATAATTTTTGAGGAAAACTCAAATAACTAACGACATTAAATACTTATAATAATAAGACATAAAAAAAGCCACATGATATGAATGAACGATATTATATATCACATAAATTACTTTCAGTTTTTTGAAATTATTATACATCGTAATTAGCTCAGAAGAATATACAGATAATTATGAAAACTCGTATTTATAAATGACGCCATTTCTATCTTACTATCTTACTAAACAATCTTTCAAATTACTGAGAAAAATGTTATAATCGCAAATTACGTGAAAGCACTTACGTAACCCTGAGGGAAAAACATTAAGATATTTCAATTATTATTCGCCGTTGGAAACAGAGAGGATTTTCAAGAGTTTTCCCACAAAATTCAGCCTTAATTTTATTTTGGATAAAAAAAAATCATTCACGGGGATATTTTTGACAAGCACATTTATTTTTCAGTTAAAACAGAAGCATTTAAAAAAGAATATATAACATGTACTTAAGAAGAATATAAAGACATGTCGTTTCTCCAGTTAATGCTCTTGAGATGGAAGGAGTTCGTTCCTTGGAGTGGAGGCATCCCCTAATCTCCCATATCTTCCTTCTACTATTTTCCACCAATTTTTTGTGTCCACATTTTCCGCCATCAACCACCTTCTCTATTGTTCTCAAGCTATCATACTCTACTTTACCTGCTCTTTCCTTTTCCCCCTTAACCATCTTCTTTCCTTCTAGTCCTTCACTTTCAATAATTAAGATTTTCTTTCTTGCCTCGGGCAAGGCTCAAGAAAGCTTTACGAAAGACTTATCGAAGTGTCGTTTCGTATCATTACTAGATATGAAGCATTTGGATTGTCGCGTACGCACTTTTTTATATTTCGATTTCTACTGTGTCATCGATTCCATAATGTGCGAGATCCTTTGGATGAATTGAAAAGTTTATCTAAAACTCATACCTTTGCGTAAGAAAAATGATAGCTGAAGATACGCCATATTTTCCCAACTCACGTAAAATTTTCTGGGATGCTATACATAAATATGCTTTTAAATGGAAATGTGACATTAGGTGATAAAATTTTCCTTTGGATATTTCAGAGTCACGACTCTATCTTATTGATATGAATTTTTCAAGGAAAGAGTGCAGAACTGTGTTGGTTTGATTCCAAATAAGATAATCTATCAGCATTTATATAAACACGAGATGATGGTTCCTCGCTATGTGTCTATATTAATGCGTCGTCGAGCTCTGAAATCCTATTTTGTTTGTTGTCTCGCCTTGTGTCAAGAAATATTGCATATTGATATCGAAGGCACGAACTCTCTCTGATATTCACCAAATATTATCTTAGTTATCATATTTCCATGCTGCTGGACTAAAATTTCTGTTTCGTGAAGAAGGAAAGTTCTTGTGGTAGAGCTGAATATTCCTAAATAAACTTCTTAAACTACCAGGCGAATGCTTCGATGTGTTAATGATCGCGTGCTTTGGAAATGGTCTCGTATAAAGATCAAACAGCATAAGCTTACCATTGCTTTTTTTTTGTGCCAAAAAATCCTCACTGCATGGATTATAAAATAGTGAATTCAAGAATTGGTTTCATTTGTATGGTTTTTCTCCCACTGGAACGGATCAGTGATAACCATTATGTCAGGAGTTTAAGGTCCGAGGTCCAAATGCGACCGCGGAACCTTTTTGCTGTAGCCCACTGACAATTTTTAAGATATCAACTGAAAAAATTGAAAGACGATCAAATAAGTAAAAAACAGGAATGAAGATATTAATTTCCTCAATCCACTACCATTAACGCTGTGCATCTGAATATTACCGAGACCGTTTAAAATGTTCAGGGTGTGGATTTTTGGTATCCTTCATTTCATTATCTTTAGAGAGAAAAGTCGGTATACCATGTTTTAAAACTCCTTAATGAAAAATAATAATTTCAGAATTTTTTGAAAGAAATGATTTGAAATTTTTTTTCGAAGTAACAATTTGAAAATTAGCTTAACGTAATTTGACAGTTGAAGGAAATATCTCTGAATTAGTAATATAAATAAATCAAAAAAATAATTTCAAATTTAGTGACAGAAACTATTTCATAATATATTTATATAGGTCCCCATTTATTCGAGGCCTTCCATCTGGACCGTTGGCTCATCCGTTGAGACACCATTGTACATTCTATAAAGTCTTTGTGAATCTGGATAATATATCTTGCAGTTCTTAATACAGTGCGGCAATATAACTTGGCATAACCCAGGGTGAGGCTGACAGGGCCCCATCCCGGGTCCCGAGACGATTCTTTTATCTAGTATTTTTATTTTTTTCACACAATAAATTCACTATAGAGAAGCCCCTGAAAAATCGAGCATGGAGGCCTCGTTGCCGGATTTCGGGGGGGGGGGAATGAACTTAGTGACAATTCAGATTTGGTCCGGAATGTTTGAATGGTGAAAAAACCCTGAACTAGGAAACGGAATATACTATTACGTAGAAAAAATATCATTGAAATGGAACTTTGCTGCCACCTATCAAATTAAAACACAACTGTTATAATTATTCGATCGAGATGTGTGACCAGTTTTCGATTAATGTATAGCGTATATACAAAATAGTAGAGTATGATATTACCAAATAAAAGTTTTTAGCAATAATATTAATCAGCTGTTCAAGTTTGCTAATAAAAGGCTAATTCTCATTAATTCAGGGTTGTTTCATAATAGAATCGTAACATTAAAAAAATTACCTAATGAAAAATAATAAAGTATATTTGTTTTCATTTTCGAAAATAAAATAAAATTCTTATGCCCTATTCAGATTATGCCGCAATTGTTTGGCTGTTTCTTGAGTGCGTAGAAAGTGAGGTATCACATCTACAGCTTTTAATGCATTGTGGCGAGATCGTGGACTTACTTCTTCATCTAAACTATCTGGTTCTATTTCTTAGAAACATCAACTTTCTCTTGGGTTGATAGATCCTAGAATATCATCTTCTAAAAGTCCTGAAGTTACAAAAGCAGATTCGACGTTCCCAAATTCACCTTCGATAAAATCACCCGCAGCGTAGCGCTATTTATGTTTTCTCCACATGTAATCTGAAAGGAATAATTGGAGAAATTTAGTTTTCTAAAGACTCAGAACAAAAATCAACTTCACAGAAGCAGTTCCCAATTGGGACACCCCTGACTGACTTCCATGCAGAACCAATCATTTCAACAACATCGAAAATAGAAATTTTTGCCTACATTCCAACATCGACAATATTTTTTGGCCTGTAACTTTATGTAAAACGTTATCATACTAAGATTATCCCTTTATCCAGTGGTTATGAAATTGCTAATGAATTGCTGGTGGTAAATAACATAATTTTATTGCTGAAAGGTCCGTTATTTTTGAATGAGCAGTGTGCAATTACCCAAAATAAATAAAACCTTTTTCGCTTAAAAATTTTCTATCTATCTTTCTCCACCATTGTTCGAAAATCTGTCATTCATTTCTCTACTATCATAGTCTATAAGACGATTTTTAACATTTTTTAAAGCGCTGGTAATTTTTTGATCTTCCAATAACTAATGGTTTCGATTTTTCAGAACAGTCTGTGTTTGCTGGCAAAAGAACCGTCAAACGATCTTCGTTTTTTTTTTCCTTCTTCACATTTTCCACCTTTGAAGGCAAGAGTTTGGTTAAGCAAAATTCGAAAATATAAACCTGTCTCATCACAATTAAACACCCACCCTTCTATCATTCGTTTGTGAATATCATTCTATCAATTTTCAACAGTATTTTCAGATGCAGAGACGCTCTCACAGAATGTCTTAAAAATAATACCATGATGCTCTTTCAATCGGGTCAACCATCCACTGCTCACAGCAAAACCAATTTGAATCAGATTTTTTGCGAAATCGTTTGTTTTCTCTTGAATTATTGTCCTGGTAATGGGATTGAGTGAGATCGTGGGGATTTGAACCATAGCAGAGTGTCTACATCGGTGAAATCTGATTTTCTTATGCGTTTTCCGCTTAGTACATAAGAAGATTGAAATGCTGGCAAACTGTTTTCCTTCTTTTTAGCAAATTTTGAAATAGTGTTCCGTTCAACTCATTCCAAGGAATCGGAAACTGGAGTTCCGCCAGAAATACTCTCCACAACATACAATATCAGACTCCCAATAGATGAGCTTTTTATCCCTAGTAGATGTTGACAATATCCACGAATTTTTTGACCATGTAAAGAACGAAAGACCTTTCCTAGAAACGAAAATAAAAACCGGCTGCTGAAATTTCCACGAACGATGTCAAAAAATTCTTTAAACTGGTAACACACGGGTAATTGTATAAATCAGTTGTGATAAAGGGACAAAAATCGTAGTCGACTTAAGTGGATTTAAGCCAAACATGCGTCCAATTAGAGTTTGCCCCACCCACCCACATTGAAATTAGTATTGTACCAACCATGGGAAATGATAGCTGTTCGAGTAATCGACATTCCACTGTCTTTTGATTAATATTATTACTTATAAATATTTTTTTTTAATCATATTATATATTATTTTGTTTATGCGGCATGTATTGATCGAACCACGGTTTTTAATTTCAATTGAAGAATTATAACAGTTCTATTATTATTTGAAAGATAGCATCAATATCATTCGAAAAGCTCATTGTTAATTGTGTTGCAGAACTGCAATCAAAATGACATGATGCACATGTAAATAATGGTCAATTTGGCAGGATTATGAAATGACGCAATCAATTGTTAAAGCGTCATAACAACTTTTGTGACAAAAAATGAAATCATGCGTGCAATTATTGAGCGGTCAATAGTATCCCCCTATACTATACAATACAGAGTTATTCAGAAAAAATGATGGGAAAACTAAGAGGTGGTAGTGTACACCAGTACAAGCAATTGGCATCGAAGAATTCATGATACGCAAAATCGCTAATGCGTTTCGAAACGGCCACTCCTCAAACATTAAAATGACATTCCTGGTGAAATTAATTTTTTGTAAAAGTACACCATTCACGCAAATGCAAACTGGAGAAGGAAAAAAACGTACGAAAATCTGCGTCAGAGTGAATAAAAGGCGTGGATGCCAGCCCGCCATTATGTCGTAAGTTACAACTGTTAGAACGGTTGCACGCTGCAATAACTTCACAAGGCTGGAGTCCATACCTTTTATTCGCTGTGACGCAGATTTGCATACGGTTTCTTCTTCTTCCCCAAGTTACATTTGTATGCATGACGTTCTTTTTCTCCTGATAAATACCAACAGGGATGCCGTTTTAACGTTTGCGGAGTGACAGTTTCGGTGTGGTTATTGGTGTGCACTATCACCTCTTAAAGTTTTTTCCATCTTTTCCGTATCACCCTGTATAATAATGCATATATATAATTATATATATGTATTATATATATGTATTATATATATGTAACAAGTACCGAAAAAAAAACCCAGTTGCTTAATTCATATTTAAATACCTATTCATTTTCTTTAATGGATTGTTACGTGGTGGAAGCAGAAGAAATTCCAAAATATCTTGCAAAAATCTTTGAAAAAAATAATTTGAAAAAAAAGAAAATGTGTTAATTTTCAATATACAAATAGTATAAATTTTTTTTATATTTTTGAAATAGTATTATATTGTTTAATAATATTTTAAAGGAGATAATGGCAGACAGAGCGTTGAGATTTTCAAAAAGTTCGGATCATGAAAGTCGTCATTGATCGCCTCGAAGTTAGATTAAGTAAAGAGAAAATTCATATGGTGATTTAAATGGAAAATCAAAATATTATTGACGTATGGCAATGCGTTTCAGGTGCTTTATATATCGTTTTAAACTGTAATATGAAAACTAGAGTTTTTAAAATATAAAAATTAAAATTTCTTTTGCAGTTGATAAATTTGTAGAGTTGTGAGTCATTTAAAGCGCAGTGATTTTTTTTTTTCTCCTTATCTTGTTTTAACACTAAATAATGTGACAACGATGTTGTTAGCTTTTGGGTCAACATGGAGTCATCCGTTTTCATTAGGTGTTGTTTCCTAAATGGTCGGCCATTACATGATCCGAGTGAGTTCTAAGAATAAAACTACCACACACATGTACACACGCAACGCTAACGCTCCGAGACGACTTTCATTCCGAGAAGGCTTCGTGAGTATACATATACAAAAACAACAACACAGGTCAAGGTTTTATGATACAAAAACTTCAAGTTTTAATTCATGGATAATGAAATATCATTACTTTTTATTTCATTACATTTTTGAGTCGAGAAATTAGACTCTAATAATGTGGATGGATACGCTAGAGTTTATTCACGTAGCAAGAAAAATTTGCGTTCTAAGTAATTGTGGGAAAAAAAAATTTATTCAAATAAAAATTAGGTTTTTCATTTTCATATTATTTTTCCAAGAAATTTAGGCCCGTTTTCCTCTTCACATAAATGAAATAGTTTTATAAATAAGACAAGATAAATTTTCTGAGCTCAAATGTGCTATTAATCATGAGAGAGATCATTTTCTTGTTATTATTATTTTTTCTTAAATTTTTTGAAATTATTTTATTCTATTTACTTTTACACCTTTTTTGTGTATACATTTGGGTTTGTTCGGGAGTTTTTATTTGCGTAAACTGGAAGTTAACACTCGACAGAGTCACTACATGGGGATTTTAAATTCATTGGGAAACATTAGGGGTGATGAAGGGCACCTGAACAAGCATTTTTGGTCATAGAATCTGTGGTTGAATCGCAATAGCAAAGGCGGAAGAGGGTGTTTTTATAGTGCATGACAGCATTTCACCAAAAGCAAATATGGTATTTTCTGCAATAAGTGGAATAATAGTGAACCATTCAGGTGCGGGTTTATTGTTATGTGATGGGCCGACTCATGATGCAACCTGGTAACGCAAATTCTATCATAAGTCATTATACCTACTACTAAACCACACATGCACCTCGTTTATATTCTTCTGAGGAACTTCTAAGGAATTGGTACATGTTGGAATGTGCGTGTACGTGTACTGAACCTGAGGTGGAGCTACTTTCTGTGTAATATTTGTTATGTGAAGTGGTGCCATCAGTTTTTCTTACTATGAGTGAAGTTTAATGATTGAATAATTGTATCGTTGTACTCCTGTTGCTCTCCGTGATAAGATTTTTTAACTGAGAAATCTGCTTGCATTTGTTCCTCGATGTTGGGAACCACAGAAAACTAACTCCAGCCGAACACCACTGTGGTGAAGGGGAAAGGGGATTCCAGTCCGGGTCCTTGCAATGCGAATCCGTCACAATGACCACTCGGCCACCACAGCGGCCGAAGGCATGACACCGCTTGATCATTGTTTGGTGCAGCATCATCTTGATGGTCCTTGCACCAATAAAAAAAAAAATTCCAATCCAATCTGAAGGTGCATATACACATACCTCGAATGACACATTAAATGGAATAGAGACATAATTGCCACTTTATCTATTAGTTAGTAACTCCATATAGCAAGTCATAATTGTGTATTAATTAGTTAATTTTCGCACGCTACGAATTTGTGTTATAGAAGTAAAAATCAGATGTTTCCCATGCATTGAGAGGAAATGCAATATTTAAAATGGTTTGAAAGCCAGAGATATACAGGCTGCCCCGTAAGTCCTAATGTGTCCTTTGTCTCTTCAACTGTTCGTCGTAGAAGTATACTTCCAGCTTAAAGAATTTTCAAAATGTGTTCAAAATCAATCTGTACCAGTTTTAAGAGTGAAAATACAGCGTGTCATGAAATGCAAAATCTAAATTTTTACATTCGAAACGAACTCTAATTTCTTATTAAAACGTAGTAGTCCTGAGCGCAACAAAAGAAATCCCATGCTTTTAACTGCAATATTTGTAAGATATTTGGATTTAAAATCGGAGAAAAGTTGGGAAAGAACAGCAAAAATGAGGGAAATCAACGTAGTCAGTTAGTTTTTTCTGTTCCTTCCTAACTTTTGTCAATCCAAATATCTCAGCGCACATTGTGTTACGAAGTTAGAGTAATTTAATTTTTTTTTCATTTTATGACACTCTGTATTAACTCCAGAAACTGGCACAGAGTGATTTCTGAACACATTTTCGGCATTTTTAAATTCTAACCCTACCTGAACGATGAACTGTTGATGAGATAATGGTCGCATTAAAATACAAAAGACACCCTGTATATTATTCAGTCATATTTCGCTCACTCTATTATATGGGCATTAATCAAATGGATTTATTTTATCAAACTTTTCTAATTTTAGAAAGAGAGAAAATTTTAATATGGAAAAGAATTTTTGACGGGAAAAATTAATTTCTTTGATGTCACATCGCAAACACTTATGTTTGAGGCGAGTCAGAAATTAATAAATTTTAGAGATCATTGAACGCAGTAAACGAAGTGAGATAAAAGCAGAAAGTCAAGTCTCTCTAAGAAGTTCCTATTTTTAGCAACAAGTGTTTGAAGCAAATTCTGTCACAGTTTTCTTCAAGTGTAAATATTTAGCTTTGTCCTCTGCAAAGTTTAATCAAATTCCTTTTCTATCCGTTCTCCGTTTCCTCAACTAATTTCAAACAGAATTTTGGCTTTATAAATCCGACGTTTCGGACAGAGTATTAATTAGAAGAGGGAAAATTCATCTTTACTCCGTTATGATTAACCTGATCGGGTTTTTGGTTTCCTTGAGAGGTTCTTCTGGAACTTTCGTTTAATCAGTAAAATAATTTGTGTTCGTGGAAGTACAAAAGTTATCCGAAACTGTCTTACACAAATTAAGGATTATTAGACTGGAAGGCAAAGTGTCTTGGATTCAGTTCCTAGAACAGTATTTCTTCAAGTTGAAACTATGGATTAATGTGTTTCATTTTCTTTTCAAGCGTTACACTACAGTTGAGTTTGGTTGTAAAATAAATAAGTTTGACTAAAATATACTTGGTTTTAATTGAGTGGTTGAATATGATGTAGGCTATTATTTGTGAGTTGAAAAACTATTTTTCTTCAATTTCATTTATTTCAGTTTTGAAATCATTTATTAACTTCCATTTATTTAATATAAAGTTTACATTTTAGCTATTTTTTCCGCTAATATAAAAGATGCATGATATTTGAAAATAGCTATTCAAACTTTAAAAAAAAATGCTAAATGTTTTCCTAGGAATTCAATTTGTCTACGCGTCGTGAAATCAATTTATCTGAAAGAAAATCTGGAAAATGGTTATGGGACCAATTTATTTGCAAAAGAATCTAGAAACGGATAAAATAAAATTAAAATTGGTTTCCATTATAGTTGAATAGAATATTCTGTAGTAATTATCCTTATCTTATCGGTTCAATATTTTTTAATGAAAACTATTCAAGTTCCTATAAAGGTTTCAGTTTTAATAATGCCTGTCATTTGTATATTTTTCGGTAATGAACATCAAAATCAATCATTCATTGAATTTTTTTTTTGCATTTGCATGCATCGGTTATCCTAATAATATACTCTTGGAAACACTGAAGAAAATCTGGAAGTATTTCCAAACTTTTTCGATATTGACAATTTTTAATATATCTTCGTTATATTGGGAACCATGTTGACTTGACTCTCGATAATCGGAGAGTTTCTATATGAATATAGATTTTTATTACCACTTTGAGGAAAATCGAAACTAAAATATTGAACCAACAATTGAAATAAAATGCGTTAAACACTTCAAATCTCGATATAGGGATAAAACAAAATGAGTTTTTTGCCAATAAATTTTGTAAAAAAATGAATGATTAATTAACCTAATATTTTCAGATTACACCGTTCGAATGTCTTACATATAATGAATCTTTAATACCTAGAATTTAGATACCAATAGCAAAGGAAGCAGTGATGAATTTGAAATTTGCGATATAATTACATTAGCATGTGATACGAACTTTCTAATTGAAATGATTGAGGAAGTCTAATGTTAACGCAATTAGTTTATCAATATCTACCAGTTTTGAATATCAGATAAGACACCGTTTACCTTTGTCTCTGGAATTAGGCTATCAAATGATGGTTCCGGCCTAATTAGATCATCCGACTGTATCAATTGCGCACATTTGAATGAATTAAATGGGTGTATTCTTCCTTAAATGCGGAGTAACCTGTTCGATTCGAATCATGTTCAGAGAATTAAATGGATTTGAAAATATCCGGTATCATATATATCATCCATTGTCATGTAGAACATCCAAGAATTCCATTTTTTTTTCTTTTGAAAAAGGGAACATTGATAATATGAAGATACTTCATAAAAAGATAGTCACTGAATATGGCGACTTTGATAAAGGCACTTGTCTACCAAAGACTATTTATCAAAAACAGACTGTTCAAAATGGAATAAATATCTGTAAGGATGGGGGGTTTTTCAGATCCCATCATCAATCAGATTATTCGTGTTCTACGTTGCATGAAGAGACTCGGAACAAAACGAGTGTGTAGCAACTGCACTCGTCAAATGAAAAAAAGGGGGAGATGTCACGTGACTTGCTGCTTCAATTATGGTGAAGTTATTCAATTTTAACGAGAATGATGGTTTTCAGGAAACAAGCTCTACATCTTTTTTTTTATGTCTTGATTTTGTTTTTAACGCTGGATTTCTACTGCTCAAGCGCTTGAAAATAACTCGTTCACCATACATTTTCCTAATATTATAAGTGAAATGCGGTTAGAATATTTCGAATAGCCATAGCTCAAAAAATCTAAATCTAATGAATTAAAAAAAAATTCAAATAAAAGCAAAAATAGATTCTCTTGCGTTACTGCCATACATAGTAAATGTTTTATCTCGGTTATTTGTTGCATCAGTATACAGGGCGCAGAGCTAACAGCACCCACGGCATTTTACTGGCGAATCGTTGATCCTAGAAGCATACTTCGAATTAGAAAAAAAATAAAATAACCAAATAATGCTAAAATACACCATTCATGTTTCAAGTTGTATGTAGTTATTAAAATGAAACAAAGAAATCACACGGGCACATTTTGCAGGGGCGTACGCAGGATCAATCTTTGGAGCGGCCACAAAATTTTCCTCCCGAGAAATTTTGCTATCACCCTACAAAAAAGAAATTCCACGTTTCCAAGTGCAATATTCATTGAAATATTTGAATTTGAATAATGAGAAAAGTTGGAAAAAATAACGGAAAACGCTTCTTACTCTCATTTATTTATTTATTTTCTTCATTTTAATAACTCTACACACCCTTGATGACGCCCAACATGAATTACGTATATCTGAGTTCTACATGTTATTTGGGTAATTTTTCTAATTGTAAGTATACCTGCGTAGAATCAACGGTTCTCCAGTAAAATGTGGAGCGTGCTGTTGGCTCAACACTGTATAATGGAACTGTCGATAAAATTATAATAATAACGAAAAATGAAGGTGCCAAAAATTGTCCAAAGGTTATAAGTAGAATGCAGTTAGAACGTTTGAATATATAGTTACAGCTCCAAAAAAAACTAATGAATTAGAGAAAAATAAAATTTCATATAAGAGAAAAAACACATTTTTATTCTTGTACATACACAATAAAAGTTTTAGCTCAGTTATCATCAATATATAAATGTCGATAAAATTACAATAACAACGAAAAATGAAGATGCTGAAAATGATCCTACAAGAAATCTTATGGAATACATAAAAATATGAGTATATTTAGAGCAATATGTTATAAAAGCTTATCAAAGCTTAGTTTTATTACTTCCGAAGTTTCATAAATACGTAAGTATGTGTAAGGCGTTTTCTGTTACCCAAGAGATCGCTTTTCGGTTGGTTTCTTCGAAATCCTCACGAAGTATAGATTCGATAGGCTTACAACATCCCATCTCGCTGGATATGAAGAGAAGAAACAAAAGTTCAAGAATTATTAGAGTGATATAAACTTCGAATACTTTTCTACAGGAGAAGAAAGGAAATACTTGATGTGCAGTAACATGCCGAATATTTTATAGAATCCTGTTCCGTATTTTATTCGTCTGGCTCTTTATGGCTAATATTTTTCTCTTGAAAGTTCATTGGATGCTTTTCATACCAACATGTTTTGAAACATGCACGTTAAGAGAAGCATGGTGGTGATGAATTCATAATAGTCGGATAAAAAGAGAATGTCAGAGTGAGTAAATGAAAAAAAAAAATTCCTTGATAATTATTCTACAACAAAAAAAAAGGTTAAATTTCCAGAAATTTTAAATGTGAAAAATAAAAAAAAAAATCAAACACTCTCTCTGTGTAATTAAAGCATTGGTTCAATCAATTGATGGATAGTAATTTTTTTTAGCAATTGAAGTTCTCGCGAAAGAAGGGATGAGCTCCATTTTAAGTACCTTTGGGAAATAAAAAAAAGTTATAAAAAAACCTTCATGGAGCTATAACTTTATTGCCACAATGCAGTTGGCTCTGTCTATTGAGAAACACTGGGTACTAACTGCTGGAGTTCTCTTCGTATATATGTATAAATACGAAGTTAATATATATATATATATACGGGGTGATTATAAAAAAACTATCCCGACATACGGGCCCCTAACTATCATACCATTCACAGAAATTGAATGAAATTTCGGCATAAGGTATTTTGAGGTATGCGCTCAAGAATGATATGGAAAACAACAGTGTCACTCTAACAGTTACGGTTACGGTGAGAAAATTTCGAAAATATCAAATGGCAACACCAAGTTTTTTGTATTGGAATGCGATCTCCATACTGAAAAACACTAAATAGCGTTGGAATGGCACCTGTAGCACGAAAATCCCCGGAGCTAGGCAAGGAAAAAGGACTTTGCCGTGCACCAGACCATTAATGTTCGTTTCATTCGTCACACCGTTTCTTCGGCTAAGATCCCAGCCTGATTAGTCCTCCACAAGGTCATGTGGAAAACACAATAAAATGCTTTATTTTATGCTGCTTCTCTGTCCTTATTGGTTGTCCTCACTTTTAGCCTATCTACCGCCGGTGATTTTCATGCTACAGTTGCCGTTCGAACGCTATTTAGGGTTTTTCGCAATGGAGATCACATTCCAATACAAAAAACTTGGTATTGCCATTTGATATTTTCGAAATTTTCTCACTGTAACCGTAACTGTTAGAGTGACACTGTTGTTTTCCATATCATTCTTGAGCGCATACCTCAAAATACCTTATGCCAAAATTTCATTCAGTTTCTGTGAATGGTATGATAGTTAGGGCCCCATATGTCGGGATAGTTTTTTTATAATCACCCTGTATATAGAATATATATATATATATATATATATATATATATATATATATATATATTTAATATATATATATATATATTAACCAACTAATTAATTGATAGTTCAAAAAGGATTCATTTAATAAAACTAATCTCTTTTTGTCGTTTACAAAACCCGTTACTAACACCGTTTGCAATCATCCGATATGATTATTGTACGCAACTAATAACCACCATTGTTAATATTTGCCGTAAATAGAGATTTTGATTCCCGATAATTTCTCATGTTGTGGAATGTTTCTGAAACTTTCGAATGCCATGGTATTCGAAAGAAAATATAGGTCTAGGCTATAAGATGTATCAAAAATGCATCCATGCAATCGAACACAGAAAATACGGTACAAGACACGAAACTTCCTATAAACTTTATCTAAAACAGCAACAAATACGTCGATCTTCAGGATTCCAAGGAACACTGTATTTATTGGCTTTTCAATTAGCAGTAATTAAACTTCGAGATTCATTAGATTTTTTTTCCAAAATCAAACTTTGAGGAAAGTTTTCTGTGTCAGATTCTTTCTCCAGCAGAAACATTTCTAGGTTGCTTATGAACTTTTTCTCTTGAAGCAATCAAACTGAAAACTATATGAAGACCTTGGAAAATCACTACAAACTGTTTATTTTTTCAATATATGTTCGATGAGGCATATACAAACGAATGCGGAGATTATTTTAAATATATAATAGATTGTGTAAAAGTGGAAATTTTAGATTAAACTGCATGTATACAACCCCATAAACTAAACAAAATAAACTAGTATTACTGTCTACATTATTTAAAGGATATTCTAGTCTCATAACTGGAATATGAATTAAATTAAAACTGTCTGCATACTTTAAATTATAGATGCATAAACTCCACCATATGAAGGTATTTGGCTCATTTGAAAAGTTTTCCCGACTCGCAATGCAGTTTAAAATTAGTTAATTGCTTTGAAATGAGATGAATGACAAAGAATAAAATGCGATGTATGTATACGAAACAGAAAAAAAAGTTGAGTTTGAATGTTAATTGAAGTGCGTAAATACCTCTGAACAAATTAAAATATGGTGCTGAAATTAACAACAATGTATTTTAATATTAATGCTTGGCCCCTTTATTCTTAGGATATTTTAAAATGGACGGTCTGCAGAATTTCTCCTGGTTAAAATACAAATACAAAGGCAACAACAGACAAAATGCCCAACGAGGTGGATGAAGAAAGATATCCATAATATAATGGACATCGAATATATATCGAAACTAAAATATAACTCACATGACCCGAGCATGTATGTATGCATGCTCTAAACCAGTGATTCCCAACGTGGGCGCTAACGCCCCCTTGGGGCCGATGGAATGTTCCGGGGGGCGGTAGAAGCTACGGGTATAGCATAGAATCCTATGGGTTAGATTGCGTTGGGGGGCGATGAGAGAAAAAAAATTCTGAAGAAGGGGGCGATGTGTATGTGTGTGTGTGTGTGTGGGACAAAAAAGGTTGGGAAACTATGCTCTAAACCAGTGTCTCCGAAAGTGGGCAATATCACCCCCTGGTGGGCGATGGAATGGTTCAGGGGAGCGATAGAAGCTACGGATTTAACATAGGATCCTATAGGTTCACATGAGTTGGGGGCGATGAGATAAAAATATTTCTGAAGAAGGGAGCGATGGGACAAAAAAGGTTGGGAAACTATGCTCTAAACCAATAAAACAACGTGTTTTTTTTCCTATTATTATAAAGGGATTCTGAAAATAACTTTCCAAAGAAAAAGAACCTATCAAAATGAAAATAACATCTTAAACCAAAGATCGCGAAGAAATTATTAAATCAATCGCACTATGAAAAGTCAGAAATCAAAAATAAGCACTTACCGTTAATAAAATATGTGATTTCAATAAACTTATTGATTTCTTCTCGGTATTTATATTCATCAGTAACGTTACGCAAGCCATTACACTGAAATAAAATGAAAAAAAATTGGGCAACATTTTGTTACTAAAAAAACAGTAAAACATACGAACGCATATTTTTCTTTTGAGAGAAAATGTTAGCATCAGATAATCTATTTTCCATCGATGTTAAGAAACCGAAATGCATTGAATATTTCTTTTCAACATTATGAAGTTAAAGAAGAAAGAAAATACGAAGATCGAAAACACATACTCGGGACATTGACATTGACTTTTTTTCATTAAGAGAAGAAATATATATATATATAGAAGGAGAAATAAAATGTAAGAAATGGCAAGAGGTAATGAAAAAAGCATGAGACGAATTGAAGACATTGAAAAAGAAAAGCAGTGCATAGCTGGCGACAGAACTTCAAGTATTTCACTGGTTTTTTCTTTATCTTCCTTTGCTTGCTGTTACATACTATCCTTCTTTTTTTTGTCTTGATATTATTTTACTTTTCCTTTTTGCTGTTTTCCAGGTTATCCTTGAAAGCAAAGGCGCATTTTCTTTCCTGTTGCGGCTGTTTTTCTTATTTTTCTCTTTTTCCTTTGACGACACACCAGGGTTTCGTGTTAACGATTTGGTGAAACGATGCTAACACAAATGATGGATTGGTACCATCAGCGCAGAAACGATTTCTTTTCTTTCCTACCCGTCAATACATTTTATGGTCGAAGCGCCAATAGCTTTCGTTGCAAGAAATCTATTGATTTCTCTGCACGGATATACAGAAAAGAAAAAGAAAAATAGAAAATAGGAAATGAAAGATATTCCATCTCTCTACTTTTTTTTCTTTTTTTTTTTTGCTGTTCTTTATGACCAAGGGCTGTTTTCTCGCTCGTCGCAATATTTTCATGGTTTCCAAAATTCACGAATATATAACTTGAAGGTCGGAGAAAACATGTTTAAAGATTTATTGCCTACTGGAAAATATACTGATATGCGTGTTATGGTATGGGATATTCGAGCAAGAGTTATATGTATCCAGTTGAACTGCGAGTTACATGTGGAAAAAAGTAAATAAAACATTTTCTCACCAAAAGGAAAAATGTGTTGTTATTTCACAATTCCAAAATCCTTTCTACCCCAGTACTAATCATTTCTGACTCAGCCGTAGATTTCATTTGTCTAAGACAGGGGTTCTTCAACACATGGCCTGTGGCCAAGTGTGGCTCTCGAGGCATTTTGCTCTGGCCTTCCGACCAAATTGCTTCTTTAAATAGAAGAACAATTAAATTACTAAAAAGAATCGTTAAAGATCGATGCCCTATGAAATCAGTACTGCTGCGTTTAGAACAGTGAGATAATTTCCTGATTCAATACTCATGCTGTGCATTTGATTCAATAAGGGTCGTCGTAAGGAATCGAAGACCCGTTACCAAACCACGAGGGGGGCCTATAATTTCATATTTCAAATGGAAAAATTCCGCATCGTAAATTATACGTAATTATATAATTTACAGAAATGCTTAAAACAACCATAATGAAAGAAATAATTTTATTGTTAATGAAAAAAATTATTTTACAGTAACTGAGAGAGAGAGAGAGAAAATGAATTCATTATTGATGATAACTTTTGATTAATGAAAAACTGGAAGAAATAAATGCAGAACTTCTGATAGAAATAATCCCAGAATGATTGAGTAATTTCAGAAGTAATAACTCACGAAAAAAAAAATAATTGGTGAAAGAAATAATTTCATAATATTAATAAAAATTTATAATTAATGAAAAGATAAATTCAGAAATATCTGGAAACATTTCATAATTAATAAAATAAATAATGATAATGGAATCCCGATATAACGATACTCAATGGGCAAGGAAAAAATATCGTTATAGAAGGACTTATCGTTATATCGAGTATAGTTTTGGCGAGTTTTCACTGGAATAAAATCGGAATTGGTGAAAGTTATTTCAAAATAAATAAAAATACGAATTTAATGAAATAAATAATTTCAGAGTAAAAATAAAAGTGTTCAGTGATTTGTAGGATCCTTGTTTCATAAACAAGAACACGCACTATGAATTGGGAGCTCGCGGGCTTTGTGCAAAGTTTTAATGCGGCCCGCAATGTTTAAAAAGTTTAATACCCCTGGTCTAAAGCGGTTGGCATAGACGGCAGCATAGCTCATAAGGGGTCATTCAAGTATTACATCATCATCGATGGCTGAAGGGGTTTCTGATTTGCTGAATTTTTATGACAATGGTAGGGTAGGATGATGTTTACGTCAACCACCACCCTTTATAAAAATACGAAATATTTTTATTAATGACATCTTATTCGGTGCGCCAAAAACGAAAAAAAAAATCATTTCGCTAGTTCGTAGGCACCTGAACTTACATTCTCCCTATTCATAAGTCCCTTATAGAGCCACTTTAGTGATCTCTAAATGTTTCGCTGATCCAAGTTATCTGGAAATGTGTCTGGGTCTGGATGTGGAGCTGCAGAGGGGGCTTAAGTGCTCTAAAACTGTGCCACATGCCCCTCAAGGGATCTCTAAATGTGCCACGGATCGCTTAAGTGTTCTGGAACTGTGTTGCGGGTCAATTAGATGATCTGGAACTGTGTCATGGTTCACCTACGCGATCTGTAAATGTGCCGCTTAGTTCATGTTCACAAAATTATGTTTGAGGGAGCATGTCACATCCGATAATCCCCAGAGCCACATTTGGTCATGAGTCAAGGGTTATATGGCTTGGAGAATGGGTCGCAATGGATTTTTTAAGAAAAAAAATTTGAGTTCTTAGCCTTCAAATAGCATTGGAACTAGCAGAAATTGATTGTAATAACATATAAAAGTATTATCTTTCAAAATTTTAATTTTTTTTAAATATCAGAGTCTTGCTGACATTTGTTGACGGAGGGGGTGGGGGTCGAAAATGGTTAAAACTTTTCTGACGTAATACTTGAACGGCCCCTAGTTACCATAATAAATCTCTCACTCAGAATCAGAATTTACAACATCAACCTGCTGTCCCACTTAAAAACAGACAGCATACAGACATTCAACACATACTGATAAATTGAATTTTCTGGATGTTATGTGGAAAGTAATATTTTGAAAGAAAAGTGAATTGTCTCTAGTCCAAACCTCTACTCCTTTTCTTTCCAAATATTAGTTCCGGCATAACATCCAGAAAATTCAATTTCTCAGTATATTTCGGGCCGAGAAAGTACCATCTCTCCAACACACTCAACACACACACACACGTTACTTGCATAATATTAACATTTAAACAGTAGGGTTTCAAACTTTCAAACTACGGTATCAAGATGGCAGCACCATTACGGGCCAAGCATAACTCCGACAACAAAAAAGGTGTTATGGCCGTACACACAACACGTTCCTGTATGTATAAAGTTTTCCGTTGGAAATTCCTCAGAGGAATATTTACTAGGTGTATATACGGTTGAGTAGTAGAGCTGCAACACTATAACCTCTCTCAAAGGAATACAAGAGAGAGAGAGAGAGAGAAGATCTCCGTAGACGCAAAATACTTCATGCAGAAAAATTCGATTTAAGAGTGACTTTCCACAACGAATTTATCGCATGTTACCAATGTATCTACACAGTCACATTTGTGCTGCTGAATCGGCTGAATATTTCCTATCTTTAAAAATCCATCGCGGAATATTTTCGAAGTATTTGACAGTAAAGTGGCTTTGACAGAAGTTAAACAACAAAGTTGCTTTATGAATTTAAGAATAAAAAATGGAAAACTGTGTGTGTGCTATGATTGACGAGGATTCATATTTTTTCACCATAATGGTTTTATAAATTCGCATAAATGTGTGCTGAGTGTATGTGTGGCCGTTTTTTAAATAAATAATGATAACTGAATTTAACTGTGTGCTGAAATATTAATTACTATATCACAGTATTATTGTTCTCAAAAATTGATGAATCAGCATATTATACGTAATTTTTTACTCGCATGTGCATATTATTTTCCTCGAAGTTGCTGAATAAGTGTTCGATTTATGACAGTCTGGCAATACCATGTGTTAAGATGACCCGGGTTCTATGCAAGATCATTTTAGCAGGATCAGGGGGCTCCCCCTAACTGGCTGAGAGTACCTGTGCACAAATTTACATGCTTCTTCTTGAAAAGAAAAAAAAAACAGTATCGTCTCATTATCCTGGGACCGCCCTCAGCACGAAAGACCCTACTGTGTCCGCAGCTCTGGCTTTATGTCCAGTTGCGTTTCATTTTGAACTATCTCAGGACCGCAATAACCCCTTGAAGTATCTCAGGACCGCAAGAGGACCATATGGTTCCAAGCACTGCTTAAAACGACCGTTTAAAAGGAAAAAAAATATTTTTACTTTCTAAGTATATACACTCATGTCCATAAATTAAGGATAATGCCAGCTCCGGCAAATAAAGGTTCAGAAACAAAACAAACGTTACTTATTCATAAAGCCCATTTATTAATCAAAAGATAAAGAACAAAAACGAGGGTGTATGTATGACACCATTCACATAAAAACTACGATTTTTGCTCCCTGGAGCCGTTGTAAAATATATCTCCTTTACAAAAACTTACTATTACATGGTTGGTATGATGGTTAATACATTGTATGTCCCCCATGCGATGAAATACAGTCCGTACAACGCCTAGGCATGCTGAGTATCAAATTATCGATGTGATCTTGGGGAAGATCACTCCACTCAGCAAGCAATGCTCTCCGAAGTTCCGGTACACATGTAGGAGGTGGTTGACGGGCTGCAACTCGTCGGCCAAGCATGTCCCACACATGCTCTATCGGATTCAAGTCAGGTGAGAATGCTGGCCATTCCATACGGGTTATATCCTCAGATTCAAGGCATTCGTTTACGATGTTTGCTCTGTGAGGACGGGCGTTGTCATCCATAAACACAAATTCTGCGCCCATGGCACCCCTAAGCAAACGTACATGGTGTTCCAGACCCATGATGTCCCGATAAATTTGGGCTTTCATGGTTCCTGTTTGAACATGCAGATCTGTTCTGGAACCCAGTATAATTCCACCCCAAACGAGCAATGCTGCACCACCGTAACGGTGTCGTTCAATGATGTTGTCTTGGTGGTAACGGGTACCTGGCGTTCTCCATATGAAAGTCCGACGTGAATCAGACTGTAAGCTAAACCTGGACTCGTCGGAAAACATCACACAAGCCCACTGTGACGATGTCCACATTGCATGTTCTCTACTCCAGGCTAATCGCTGCCGACAGTGAGTTGCCGTGAGCAGAACACATCTGACAGGCCTGCGAGTATATTGACCAATATCTCCCAAAAGTCTGTACACGGTTTGCCTTGAAACTGTGGTACCCGTGGCTGCAGATAGCTGACGAGACAGGTCGGATGCTGTGCTCCGTCCGCTTCTTTTGGCAGTTACTGCCAAATACCGGTTTTCATTCGGCGTTGTAACTCGGGGGCGACCTGTACTGTAACGTCTACTGACATTTCCGTTATCTTGGAATCGTTGCCAAAGCCTAGAGATGACACTTTGGGCAATTCCAAGTTCCTCGGATACTTCCCTCTGAGTACGCCCACATTCCAGGCGGCCGATAATTCTACCACGTAAAAAATCATCCACATGCGTCCTCTGTGTCATAACTATTCGCTTATGGCACTGGCGCCTTACAGAACTCTTGTGAACAATTTTACTTCTTTGCCACCATTCCTTATATACCCCCCCCCCACCTCTTACACTCTCGTCATTGTGACGTACTATCGGCATCATCTGGTGGCTTCCTGAAATTTGCATATCATTCTTGCAGATGTGTGTGAAAATTCTACAGGTGAAATTTTTACTTTAGATTGCGATTTGTGTGTGATTCTGAATTATCCTTAATTTATGGACATGAGTGTATAAGAAAAATCTTAATTACTAAGAAATTTAAAGAGCCTAAAATTTTCTCTATAGTTTAATAACAGCGTGTGGGTTCACAAAAATGTTGATTCGGGTAACTGAATTATGCGTAATTTTCAGTAAAGTACGTTGTTTATAAAATACTAAAAGCGGGACATCGTGTATTGCTGATATTAATAAGAACGTAATTATTATCATTTTGAATCATACAGATATTAGTTTAGTGTCCTCATAAACAAATACTACCATAAAAATTCTGTGGTATTTGGTCAGAAACATCTCCAAAAAATGGCTTTTTGATCTAGTAGTTCAAGTCTTGCTAATTATAACTAATTAGAAGTGAGATAAATGCACAAATACGTGCGTACGGCTATACAACATGCTGACGTATGATATTTTCATTTGTGTGTATGCTTTAGTTATGATTTTTAAATGACAATCAAAATGCTTATATCTCAAAAATGTGATTTTGGAGTTATCATGTTCTGACCAAACACCACAGAATTGTTTGTAACTTATTCAATATTTGCGACTATATAAAAAATTTCGTAATACAGTTAAAATTTAATCCCAATTATAACTTATCATGGAAATATTTTGTTTTCAATGAATTGCCAACTTTTAAAACTAAGAACTTCGAATAAAATTATTTTATTCGAAACATTAATATAGTTGAAATCAAGTGTTTCTACATTTAGAATGTCTTTTTTTTCACCTTTTATAAATAAAACAGTGTAAACAACTGATAAAAATAATTTGCGTTCCTTGCTTGTTGCACAACATTATTAGTTTTATGATTAGAATTCCAGGGTTTCTCGAAACAACAATTTAGTAACGATAAAATCTATATCATACCGAAATATATCTTTGTTCATAACTGCTTAACTTCCGTTGCCCACCAAACCAAACGGATTCATATTAAGCTTTAAATGAAATATATCGTTATTGTATCTTCAGTGGTGAGTAGAGAGGAAGTGGACTCATAAAATATCTTCTAAGTCCTGTTAAATCTTTTCTCTCATAAATTGGCATTGATACTCGGATTTTCAATTCGGGGAAAGGAAATAATATAAAGAAATGATGGTTTTATGCCGTAATCCTTTGATCCCCTATAATGCACAGCTCGGTCTTTATTTCAGCAGCTATTGCGTTTTGATGCGAAAAAAATATCTAAATGATGATTAACGTAAATTAGGAAATAGGGGGTTACAACGATGGTTAAAACTTGGGATTCCATAAATATTTACTCAGAAATTCTAATATTTGAAACAAACAAAACAACAATGAAAAATATAAACTGGTGTTTATAAAATCAGAGGAATTTGCGCATTTCCTATAGGATATTTTCTAAACTAAATGGACAGATTTTAATAAAATAATTAACACACACACAGATACACAGTTTTATGAGAAAAAATAATATCATACGTAAGTCATGGTGCGCGCTCATGATAGTCATTATACAGCTTATTAGCGTAGGAGTTTCCGAAACCTACGCTCGAAGATTTAATGCTATAATATATATATGCATAATGATTCTATTATGAGATAGGTGTGTGTTCCCTCCTCATCTCATATTTTTCTCATAGCGAAGAAATAATTTTGTATATACAGTCGAATCCGTTATAACAAACTCCATGAGACCGGAGAACTCACCTCGTTATATCTAAATTTCATTATAAAGGAATTTGCATTGTTCCTATGTGAATGTATCTCGGAGATTAGAAAAAATGTTCGTTAAAACGAAATTTTCCTTACAACGATATTCGTTAAAACGGGATTCGACTGTAATAAGTTTTATTTATTTATTTTTTTTAACACAAACACATAGTGCTGGAATGCTGTCGACTAATGCAAATTGCAAATGCACTGTATACAATAGGGGTTCTTAACCTATGGGTCACAATGGCTCTTGAGACGGGTCGTACTAATCAGCTTACAATCCGGTAATTAATCTATTTGCTGCACCACTAGTTTCAGAGGCGCCTTAACGAATTCGGTGGCCCTGGCTGGGATCCAGATATTTTAGCCCTCCCTCCTTGAGTTATGATTTTGTTCGCAGTATAAGGGGAGAAAGTGTCATCTATAAAATGAAATGATATGTGTGATAATGCACAGAAATGCAGAAAATTATCTGTATCAAAATATTTACACTTCAAGAAAGAGCTTTACTCGAGGGAGGGCAAAAACTGCGCCGTATAGGCAACTGTCATGACGCGGCTGAACTTTGAAGGCTGAACCACGACAGGCCAAATGTCACGAGACATGTGTGTACTATGCGGTTTCTACAGTAAAAAATCACTATTTCAATGCAGATTTTTATTCGCTTATTTAATGGAATTAAATGAGAGAAATATAATTAATTACACACATTATCGATTAATATTTGTCTTTTGAATGGATTCGGTGACCATTATAAGACCTCGCTTTTCACGGCGTTAGGGGAATCAACCCGTCTCCACCATTCAAAAAGCTGGTGCCCTCCCCCAATTTTCACAGCATGCCGGAAAATGTGGGTAAATACGGTACAAGTATTCCATCTTTACTAGTACCGTGAACTATGTGTTTTTATTTTTAAATTTTATTCAATGAGAAAAAAAAAATGTCAACGTTGTTTTTTTAAGTTCCATAATTATGTTCAGAGCTGGCCTTTGTTAAACTGTAAAAAGAATTTGGTCATATTATTATTTATCTTCCAATATCTCTTTCTAAAATACTGCTGAAGCATCTACCCGTAAAGAATTTCGCTGAACATTCATTGCATCGTTGCCGAAGTGGAAGATTGGATCGTCGTAGGGGAATCACTACCGTGAATGAGTTCAAAGAATTCCTGAAGAAAATAGGATATAGAGAAGCATCTCCTTTTTTCTTCAATTTTTGGATACAGATTATGTTTTAATCACTCACTTGTACTATTTCTGACATGTTCGGGGAAGGTATTTTAAACTTAGGAATAAGTAAGGAATGTTAAACTTTTACCAGCGGATACCATACAGAGGGAAGCATTTGCGAGGTGGGCTTTCTCCAAAATCGAACAGAATCCCACCTGGGTCTTCAACATCTTGTGGACAGATGAAGCTCATTTTTCGCTTCATGGCCACGTTAATATTCGTATCTGTCGCATCTGGGCGACGTCTAATCCACGTGAGTACACGCAGAAACCATTGCATTCCCCTAAAAGTGACAGTGTGGTGTGGGCTCACAGGTTCGATCATTATAGGACCCTTCTTTTGAAACGCAGTGCCCAGTAAATGGGTGGAAAACGGCTACGGTGAATGCGCAGCGTCATTTAACATTTCGGTGCTAGAAAGTCGTGCCATGTTTTTGTGAAATAAATGCGCTTTCTACCATACATGATCGGGTCATGTGAGTCATATTTTAGTATAGATATATATTCCATATTATTATGGGTATCTTTTTTCATCTACCTCGTTGGGCATTTTGTATGTTGTGGCGTTTGTATTTGTATTTTAACCAGAAGAAATTCTGTGGACCGTCCATTTTAAAATATCCTAAGGATCCTTGTCAATTTCAGCACCATATTTTAATTTGTTCAGATGTACTTACGCACTTCAATTAACATTCAAACTCAACTTTTTTTTTCTGTTTCGTATGCATACATCGCATACAAGTACGTATGGAAAAATAATTATTTTTTCAACACTAAACCACATGAATACTGTAGAAAAATGAATCTCTATTTCAGAGCCGCTCTTGGAGATGTTCGACATGTACGGCGTCAAAGGGTGCCAAGCTCCAGAGCACCCAGCCGTCACATCAATAGAAACGAAAAAAAATAATGAGGAAGGAGAAGTATCAACATTCAAAAAGGCGCATTGCTACAGAATGGGCAGTAATACTGAAAAATATGTATACATACAAAAATAGGAACACATAAAAAATCGGATGTAATTCATCCATTATAAAATGTAAATTAAATCAAAAAGTTAATGCAAATGAAAAATTATGAAAAAAGTAATTCACCAATTAACGCAAATTAAAAACAAATGAAAATTGTAAAATCTGAAATTATTTTTGTCGTTATAATGGATTATGAAAATCCAGGATTATGATAGCAATAATTCCAGAATTTTTGAAAATTCAGAATTTATGGAAAAAAAATCCATAAAAACACATCAGGTACTTAAAAATTCTGAATTAATTATAGAAATAATTCTGGTTATAATAAAAATTTAGAATTTATAAAAGAAATAATTGCAAAATTTACGAAAATTAATCGCAAAAATTATAAAAAAAAATAATTCCAAAATTGTGGCAGGAAAAACTTACAAATTTACGAAAGAAATAATTCCAGAATTTATTAAACAAGTAATTCCAGAATTTATTAAACAAGTAATTCCAGAATTTATTAAACAAGTAATTCCAGAATTTATTAAACAAGTAATTCCAGAATTTATTAAACAAGTAATTCCAGAATTTCTTAAACAAGTAATTCCAGAATTTATTAAACAAGTAATTCCAGAATTTATTAAACAAGTAATTCCAGAATTTATTAAACAAGTAATTCCAGAATTAATGAAAGAAGCAATTCCAGAATTAATGAAAGAAGCAATTCCAAAATTAATGAAAGAAGCAATTCCAGAATTAATGAAAGAAGCAATTCCAGAATTAATGAAAGAAGCAATTCCAGAATTAATGAAAATCTAGAATTTATGAAAGAAATAATTCAAGAATTTATGAAAAAAGTAGTTTCAGAACTTAATAAATTTCAGAATTATTAAGGAAAATACAGAATATATTGAAGAAATATTTCTAGCAGAGAAATAAAAATTCAGAATTTGTAAAAGAAATCACTGTTGCATGGAATTTGTGAAAGAGATGATTCCAGCATTAATGACAGCATCCAATATTTGAACGGCACTGAACGCGAACCCCCCCCCCCCAAACTTCTGCTGCATTCGGTAAGGTTGTTACTGCACCGTTATTTTACAGAAATCATTTCTATAAATAAATATAGACTGTTTCCCCGATGTCAAAGATGAAAGGAAAAAGCTATATAATAATAAAAAGTAGGTTACGAAAACATTAAAACTCGTAAACAACACGGACATTTTTTTTTTAATAGAAAAAGTAGGAAACCTTCTACGTGATTATGAAAGAAAATAAAAGTAAATGAAAAACTAGGGGGGAAAAGGGTAAAAAATGATTTATAAATTAGATTTTATTTTTAGCAAAATAGTATTTTAAGTAAAAAGGAAAATAAAGTTTAAATGTTGTCGATGAAAAAGTCACGAAATGCGTTTTCGATCACTTGGTGTGATTTCAGAAATGTTTTTCCTTTCTTGGTAGGAACTGGAGCTTGTGAAATCCTCGCTGGAAAGTGTTTGAAGTGAATTCAATGTACTGACGCTCAGATGTGTTTACAGACAGAAATATCTGTACTTCTCCGTCCAAAAGGAAATGGATTCTATTTCTTTATCCGTCGTAGAAGATAATAAAGTACGCTATTCAGTCATATCTGTTTTTGACACATGCAATTTATTTTTAATCTACTTTGTCAATGAAAGTAAAATAGGATGTGTTGTGAGAGAAATCTCCACATATTTTAGAAACGAGGAAAAAAATTATGTTTCACATGACAAAAGAATCATTTCTTACTGAAGGTTGAAAATTACAGAATGAAACATCCAGAAATTATATGAAATGATTTTTTACTGAAAAGAATCTGAAGATGATGCAATGAAGAGATGGAGAAAACTATGGAAATACAAAATTATGTTTCGTTCGAAATTTCGAAAAAAGGAATTTCTATGGTTTTTTTTCTTGTTTCTAAAAGAAATAAAAACACCTTAAAAAATCATGAATGACGTAGCCTTAAAGGTATTTCGTAAATAACTTAGTTCAGTTGCGAGTTGAATATTATTTCTATTCCAGATGCAACTGGTGTCACCGATTTGTGAATTCTCACATTCACGAGCTGCTTAGGTTTTCGGCGGTGGTAAAAAAATCGAATGGAATGCTCGGTTTCGTTCTTAAAAAGGTCTCTTCGCGTTCTTAAAAAGGACCATATCCGTTCTCCGAGACTGTTCGTCATGGACTGTAGTATGTCATAAGGTTTTGGAGACAATATCTACATATTGTAGATATTGTTGGACATAGACTGTTGAGAGGCGCAGAGAAGAGTTCCGATTTCTCTTGTAGGCACACGAGGCTTGCGCCGTGTAGAAAGACTTGATTTCTTGAATATGTTTACATTGGAGGAAAGCAGATGTAGGGGGATTTGATCGAAGTGCCTACAATTTTCAACGGAATGGATTGGATGGACCTTGAGTTATTAAAATCAGTCAGTCAACACCACGACTTCTTCGACAACGAGACACCAGTATCAAATTGTAAAGGACAATTCCAGGTTGTGGTAGTATCGCAGTGAGTTTGTCACTAATAGGTTCGTTAATAAATGTAACAGCACTCCAGGAGTTGTGAATTCCAACACAATTGATACGTTTAAAAAGAAGTACGATAGACTTGGTGAGATAAGGAGAATCCATACTTTTAGATAAGACAACCATAATCTATTTTAGGCTGTGTATTATATAGTATTAATTATTAGTTTTTTCTTTTGTAATACGTATATGCTTTTATATCGGGTTGCTGTATTTTGTTTTGGCTGTATTTCAGATCTATATTTTTATGGCCATCTTTTTTCAGCTACCTTGTTGAGCATTTTGCCTGTTGTGGTCTTTTTTGTGTTCGTATTTGTATAAGAAATGTTAAACATTCTGTATTGAATCGAAAGAAATACTCTCTGGATCAATTTATCCTTTCGAACTATCTTGGAACATTATCGTTCATTTACTCAAAGTAGGGTGACCATATTCCATGGGGAAGGGGGGGGGGAAGACGGAGAATCAAAATAACCACTGTTGAAATGCACGAGACACCGTCACTGAAACACCAGTTGAGAATGTTTCTCCTCAGTCTAATACATCAAGAAATTAGATATTTTTCTGGATATTATGATCCGGTATCTGCTTATTCCCTTAATATGTTGGTCTGGGAAAAAGCCGTCTCACGCTCTGTCCCACCTTGGGGTCATTTCCTGAAGTTAAGAGAGGCTACTAATGCCTCTTCATCAGCGCCTCATGCCACAGTGCGTGAAATAAGGAAGGCAGGTTGGCGTCTCCAGTTGTGTATATGGTAGTGCGCTTGCATGGTTAGCAAGAGGGCCTGGGTTCAATTCCGGGCAGTGACACAACGGTATATTATTCAATCATTACACTACACATATATTTAGGAAAATGGATGACAGATGGCAGCACTATACATCGCCGCTGTGGTGGTCAAGTGGTCATAGTGACGGACTCGCGTAACGAGGTCCCGGGTTCGAACTCCACCGTCGCCACAGTGGTGGTCGGCTGAAGTTGGTTCTCTATGGTCCTCAACTTCAAGATGCGAATGCGGGCCGAGATCTCCCCTTTAAAAAGTCTCGAAACAAAGAGCAACAGACCTACAAACAGTACACATGTAATTAAATCATAACACATCACTCATTTCACTTCTGAAATATAGATGGTGACACTACAAAATCAAACACAACACTACATACACACTCAGACTGTTAGGTACACATACAGTTACACTTCCGGCACAATTTACTAAGTAATAAATCGCCCATAGATGGTGATAGACCTGAGTTGTGCTCGGTTTGAAAGAAAGAAAAAGCACTACACATAACAAACATTACACAGAAATAAACTTATGGGTTTGCACGTGTTGTGAACGTTAGGTTTACAACACGTTCACACACATTCTACTATATACCAATTCGTTACATGTTCTGCAGAGGAATATGGACGAAGTGCATGTCTGGATTAGTAGTAGTCCGGGTGGTGAATAGATGACTTTTCTTTCCGCGTTCACCTCGGCAGAGTGACCATATTTCATGAGTAAAAGACGGGAAATCAAAATAGCAGCTACGAGGAAAACACTGGAAATCGTTGGCAACAAAAAATCCATTGTTTGAAAAAATTGCTAAAATTTACTAACAGTCATGGAAAATTTACCTGATTTGTGCTTTTCGTGGCCATCGTCAGGATTGTCTGCAAGTCTGAAAATTCATCTCTGAGTCACAAAAGTTGAAACTTCAAGAAATCAGAATTCTTTTTGATTCCATACTTGAATTAAATATTGAATTAAGATTGAGATTAGGGATTTTAAATCATGATAAATATGAAATCCATTCTCCGAAGAAATCGTCTTAAAAAGTCCCTTCCCTTATTGTGTTTACGCTAAGGGACTAAACTAATATGTATTTAATTCTCACTAAAGGCCTCCTAATTGATAAAATCATCTGAACCCATCATGCCTGGTCATGCGAATATTTAATTTAAATGCTTATTCGTGACGCAAATGTTTTGAGAACGCAAATTTAATCCTCCCACTAAAATACATTAGAGTGTGTTTTTGTTGTTTATAATATAAGCATGAACAGTTTTCAATTAGCGCGATTTTAATTCAGATATTCATGAGATATCTTCCGTTTCTCCGAACGAGCAATTATTTTGATTCGTAATTATGAAGCGTGAAAAGACCTGGGCTCTGATGCTCATGCGTCCGAAGGATTACGATAGTTGTAATCGTGGTGATTGAATAAAGTTCGTCAATTTAAATAGGAGAATACATTTAATGATCCGCAGATATGCATATTCTGATATAAGGTCTGTACCTTTGAAACTTGGAGTAGGATATAAATATCAGATGACTTAATCTAGTGCTTCTGGGATTCGGAATTTTACCACAAATCAATGATTAACGATTCATCCATTCAAGATACTAATCCCCAATGAATTTAAATATGCTATATACGTCTTCATAATCCATATTAGACATTTTCGTGTTTGTAATACAATAAAAGAGCTCAAACTATTAGTAATGCATAGGATTTTCTGTCGTATGTATCCTAAACATTAACAAACATTGTACATACAAGGAAATTCAACAGCATTTTCCAAAAGAAGTAAAAATTCTATGATTGATTAAAATGCAAATTGAACAATGAATAATTGAATGTGATCCTGAAATTAAAGTAAAATATTAGAAAAAGTACTGAATCTTTCGGAAGAGGTTCCAACGTGAGGGGAAAACACTTAAATACTGTGCAGTGTTTACTTGACGTGGAATCTGCGTCGGTTTATCTCCGTCGCATTTTTACTTTGTGAAATATAATATCAATTCAATCTTCTTGTACATTTTAAATTTAATGCATTTCACACAGATATAATTGAATGCAATTTCGTACAATTTGGATTAAATGCAATTTCGTACAATTTGGATTAAATGCAATTTCGTACAATTTGGATTAAATGCAATTTCGTACAATTTGGATTAAGTGCAATTTCATACAATTTGAATAAAGCGCAATTTCTACCATTTAACACTAGAAAGAAGGAAGAGGCCTGTGTGACCCTGTGCCCTCTTTCTGCTCCATGTCTCAAGTAAAAATGAACCAAAAGTAACATTCAAGTTTCTCGGCATTCCTGAATCATCATGTTCTTAGCTATACACCAAAGCTTTATTAAAGTAAATAAATATCAAAACTATACCAAAAATAAATACCAAAACTTATTACACCAAAGCTTTATTCAATATCTTTCTTAGCAACGAAGATAAGAACGGATATACCTAGAAAGACAGAAGTGGGCCACACTGACCCTCCCATATATTTTAGAGCACATTCGTCATATAATACTATCAACATTGTCACTATTAATTTTGTAAGGGCGGAATTCTGATTATCTCTCTGTGCATTTAATACGGTGTAATTCCCCCATTTTTATGAGACTTTTATAGCCTTCATTCTTTTATATTCAAATACTGAATCAGCAGGAGTCTTAGCTTTTGTTGTCAAGTAATTTTGTTATTTTTTCCGATAAACTGTTTGTTCTGCAAAGTAGAAATATCAACGTGCTTAGGAGTGTTGCAGAAATGGCAAAAAGACGCAGATTCACCAAAGAGGAAATTTCTCAGAAGTTGGCAAAAACTGAGACAAATCCAAAAGGATTGGTGCTGAGGATGAGAATTCAGAGGAGGATGAAAACTACCCCAATAAAAATATTTGTGAAGTATTTATTGATGATAAATGTGTGTATCAGAATGAAATTATATATCCAACAAAGTCTCACCTGATGCAAAATGAAATGCTAATAGAAACAATTAATGCAAACCCCATTGAAGCCACTAATGAAAACCCAGAACTACAGCAAAATGTCAACTGATTTCCATAAATATCAGAGATCTCAATAATACCTCGTTTATCGGTGGCGAAGAAACTGCTTCAAATGAAAGTATAAGAGATATCGTGGGATGTTCCTCGTCGATCGAACGTCAAGGATTCCAAAATATTTTGTAAGGAAACCCATTTCTTACACAGATACTAATTTAAAAGCACTGAAATTATGTGAATTTTCTTTCAAATATAAATCAACAAGCTTGGTTGAATCCCTCCGGAAAGTTCATTGCTAGGTAATAATATGAAAATGATATAGCACACACATTCGTTGATCATATTCAAGTTTGACAGTTACAAATACGACGCCACAACAGGCAAATTGCCCAACGAGGTGGCTGACTTAAGAACATCATGGATCCCCGAGCCATTTTTTGGAGGCCCTACCTACTAACGAACCCCCAACGAATCGGTACATGCGGGAATGTGCGTGTAGTGCAACCTGACGTAAAGGTTGCTGTGAAAAGAAACGTTTTCACAACCTAAAAAAAAAGATAACCTAGATGTAAAACTGAAATCCTATCAGGAATATAGAAAATTTAGATCCCCCAGTATCGAGTTCCCTCCATACTGCATTACAAACAATTATAGTAAATCATTGGCAAAGATATTCCAGTGGATTTTATGGTGATTTTGGGGCACTGATTGCGAATCTGCATTGGTATGGCTCTACTTTTTTTTTGAGATAAAGTGAAAATCAAATTTCAGTGGTAATACATAAGCAGTCTACGAACCACATTGAAACTGCGCGTCACGAATGAATATAGTAAATCATTGCCAAAGATATTTAATTGATTTTAAGGTGGGCCTATCATCATAAAGGCTAGGATGTAAATTGGAAGTATGTATATATTTATGTGGTGATAAAATAAAAATGAAAGTTCCAAACTATTTGGATTTGAGTTATTTCCTCTAAAATTTAAAAAAAAAACCTTACGTAATAGAAAAACATAGATTGCATTTTTGGAATCAGCACTGAAATAAAAAATATCTATCAGAATTTAAAAGAAAAATTTTTAAACGTTTTTTTTGTAGACCTGTGTATTTCATCTAACACAGAAAGTACATGTAATCGACATCAGTACGAATAGAAAGCGTGAAGTAAACATTTTTATATTTAGATTAGGTTATGCATACAACGCAACTTTTTCAGGTAGCAGCAGTCTTCATTCCCTAACAAATTCTTTTTGAATACCTATATATCCTAAAGTTATGCGACATTACAAAGACGCTTGTATTCCGAACTTCTACTCGATAGGCTTCTTTTCAATATCTTCGAGAGAATTCGAATAAATGTATTTGTGAGTTTTCATATGGAATATTTTTGGTCTCCCCCCCCCCCCCATGTGTACGAATATAGTACGCGTGGCGAAATACGAACTGATGTGAAGATTTAGAAAGAAAAAAAAAATGTATTTCAAAAGCACACCTCACTGAAAAAGCATTGCAAGTTATGCTACGATTCTTTGCACTTGCTGTCACAAACGAAACCGAACTCAGTAAAAGTAAAGAAAGTACGGAAAAAAAAATAAGATAGGAAAAAAAAAATGTAGAAATACTCAGCCGGAGGTAGATGGAAAGGCTCAGTGTAGACAACCTTCTTTGTGGAAAGGTTTGTTGATGGTTATGTTTTCAATAGGTTCAGTCGAAGAGAGCCTGGAAATGTCATCTTCAAAATCCAATCCTTTCTTTCTTTCGCGTTTTCTTTCTTATTTTCATTTCGGGGGAAGCAAAGACGTAATTTTCGTCAGTGCGCCAGAGATATGAGGACGGAACCTTTTGTGAGACGCCCGCTGGGAAAGAAACTGTTTCCTTGTGATTTCTGCGGCTAAGCCACAGTCAATACGGTTGGGAGAATTTCACCGAAAGGAAATGGAATATCAGATATATGTCCTTTGAAAAAAAAAATATTAGGATAAAGCTACAGATCTTTAAAAGTAATAGAAGAAAAATTGGTTTCTAATACCACAAGGGGTTTTTTTTTATTTTTGTTAGTTTTTTATAAATTACATTTCACGTTTCTGTTTTGTTGTACTATGTACGTTTTCATTCAAACATTTGAAAATGAAATGCAGATTATGATTTATATAAAGTAGGGCTAGGAATCGATTAAAATGTTTAACTGATTAATCAAAAAAAAATCTAATCGATTAATAGGATTTAGGAGTGTGCAACAGGTTGACTATCGTCTCGCAAAGTAGATTTTATTTGCACATCACCATAACTAATTTCAAGATCACAATGATCTTTCTATGTACGTGTTCTGAACTGATGGATTAGAGCAGCGGTTCTTAACCGGTGCTCCGTGGAGCCCTTGAGACTCCTTGTGCACTCCCCAGGGGCTCCGCGGCCGCTCGAGGAAAGTAAAAAAACAGTTAATTTGAAAAAAAAAGTAATTATAATTACGTTTTTGAATAATAAAAATAAATCAGTAACTTTGTTGAATAAGTAAAGAATAGGTCTACGTTGCTCCGCAATAGAAATTATATGCCAAAAAGGACTCTGCTAGTCAAAAAAAGGTTGAGAACCGCTTTATTAGAGAATCATAACAAATTTATTTATTCTTATCATTGTATAAGACACCATGGATTTAATTTAAAAAACTAGGTTAGCAAATAGCTCGACCTGCGAGCTACACATTAAACAAAGTTAAATTTCGAGTTACATAGTTTTAAAAATAAACGGGTAGTTGTTTACAATTTAATTGAAGTTGAATAGACTAGAGTAGAAGCGATAAGCGAACAAGTGTCTACGGAACGATTAGCTTTTATATCACGAAAAAATAATGCGCACCAAGTCTTACAGGAATAGGTGATGATGCCATAGACTGATTAATCGAATTTCCATACAAAAATTATTTTTAAATGCCAATTATAAATGAGGAGCATATTTTCAAAAGGGAACATTTCCACTTTTTGACGTTTTATAAATATTCGGAATGTGAGCTCTCTCGGATTAGGCAACAGGCAATCTATACGAACGGGTATATTTTTGGTATTAAATTACAACATGAAGTTGGTCATTTTAACCAAAAGGGGAAAATATCAAACTTGTTAATTAACTTCTGTATTTTTCATTCAGAAGGGAACATATAACTAAGCAGTTGTCCTATTAGCGTTAAGAGATTTTTTTTCGAAACTTCGCATTCTTCGTAAAAGTTGCATTTTACAGTAAAACCTCTGGATAAAGAACACCCATGGGACCGAAAATTTTATTTGCTAACGAGGCGTGCCCGTTAATGGATATCGAAATACATTGAGCCCCTTCGATGCAATTCAAAAAAATGTTCGCTAGCGGAGGTGTCCGTTGTGGGAGATTTCACTGCAGAGTGCTCATGTTTCTTATGTTACTCACGAGAGAATAGCATGGATACCTTCCGTGGCTTGGTGATACCTTCTGGAATCATCGGGTGGCGAAGAAATCTCCAATTTTTCAGACATAACCGGCTTCAGTCAAAAAATTATATTTCTTTCAATACGGAACGACTCTAAAATTTAAATGCAGATAACTCATTTGAATGTTTGTCAAGAAACATAATATTTAAATATTCTTGTTCTACTCTCGTATGCTACGTGTTGGGATATTTTCCACATTCCGTAGAAAAAAACGATTTTTACTTCTACTGTAAATTTATTAATTGTGAAAATTTTCCATTTTGTAAGTAATCTTCCCAAATACCAAACTCAGTATAGTCAAACTTGGTTAAATCCAAAGTCACTGGAAGAAAGTTCGAATTAACCAAAATTCGAATCATCCAATTAATCTACCCTGGATCTGTAAAATGACTACAAACTGCAACTCAATCACCAACATTCCCATAAGTTAATAATTATCAGTTATTAAAATTGCATCATCAGTTACGAAACTGTTTCCCAAATTTTAATAATGTGTAATTATAATACATACAGGGTGTCCTGTAAGTACTAGCACGACCTTTATCTCATTAACCGTTCGTCGTATAATAATTCCAATTTGAAAAAGGCTTAACACGCGTTCAAAAATTTTCCGTGCTATCACTTACAGGGCATATAATCGATATAATAATCTGCATATAATTGATCTTATATGCTACATTATTCCACTGTTCCGGAATCAGCATTATTGCAGAATATATTAACCATGTTCAAAACCTCATTGACAACGGAAACAGTTCGTGATCATCCCTCATGAGACTGTTTCCCAAATTTTGCTTGTCATTCCTATGCTATCAAGGAAAATACTTTCATTAACGTAATACCCAATCTGAACTGATACCTCATATACTCTTAATAACGACAAAAAGATGCGGATTTCAAATATTACACTTTGATCTACAGGTTGAAAAGCAAATCATAATCAGTATTAAGTACTACACTGTCTTGCACTCCAGCTGAAGAATGTTAAAAGGGGCATTGAATTATAAAAAAGAATGAGTAGAGGAGAAAAACTGAATTTTCAACCTTCTTTAGTCTTTAAAAATTTGTTGTTCAACAACTTCCAAAGTCTGGCTTCTTGTGGAATTTTCCCAGACTGAATTTGCTTGTACAAAAATCGTGTTTTTTTCCTCCAACTTGTAATCATTAAAAAAAATTCGAAGACAAAATTTGTATTCTAAAAATTTCACTGACAATTGTGAAGAATTAGTGATTTCCCATATTTATGATCCTTATTTCCCGCATTCTTCTCGGTAAATTATGATCACCCTATCGTAACGAAATTTTAACTGTATACAGTGCACATAGCATCTCATTATACACTCGTGTCCATAAATTGAGGATAATGCCAACTCCGGCAAATAAAGGTTCAGAAACAAAACAAACGTTACTTATTCATAAAGCCCATTTATTAAACAAAAGATAAAGAACAAAAACGATGGTGTATGTATGATACCATTCATAAAAAATACGATTTTTGCTCCCTGGAGCAATTGTAAAAAATATCTCTTTTACAAAAACTTACTATTACATGGTTGGTATGATGGTTAATACATTGTATGTCTCCCATGCGATGAAATACAGTCCGTACAACGCCTAGGCATGCTGAGTACACATGTAGGAGGTGGTTGACGGGCTGCAACTCGTCGGCCAAGCATGTCCCACACATGCTCTATCGGATTCAAGTCAGGTGAGAATGCTGGCCATTCCATACGGGTTATATCCTCAGATTCAAGGCATTCGTTTACGATGTTTGCTCGGTAAGGACGGGCGTTGTCATCCATAAACACAAATTCTGCGCCCATGGCACCCCTAAGCAAACGTGCATGTTGTTCCAGAATGATGTCCCGATAAATTTGGGCTTTCATGGTTCCGGTTTGAACATGCAGATCTGTTCTCAGTATAATTCCCAGTATAATTCCACCCCAAACGAGCAATGCTGCACCACCGTAACGGTGTCGTTCAATGATGTTGTCTTGGTGGTAACGGGTACCTGGCGTTCTCCATATGAAAGTCCGACGTGAATCACACTGCAAGCTAAACCTGGACTCGTCGGAAAACATCACACAAGCCCACTGTGACGATGCTTACATTGCATGTTCTCTACTCCAGGCTAATCGCTGCCGACAGTTAGTTGCCGTAAGCGGAGCACATCTGGCAGGCCTGCGAGCATATAGACCAATATCTCCCAAACGTCTGTTCCCGGTTTGCCTTGAAACTGTTGTACCCGTGGCTGCAGATAGCTGACGAGACAGGTCGGATGCTGTGCTCCATCCGCTTCTTTTGGCAGTTACTGCCAAATACCGGTTTTCATTCGGCGTTGTAACTCGGGGACGACCTGTACTGTAACGTCTACTGACATTTCCGTTGTCTTGGAATCGTTGCCAAAGCCTAGAGATGACACTTTGGGCAATTCCAAGTTCCTCGGATACTTCCCTCTGAGTACGCCCACATTCCAGGCGGCCGATAATTCTACCACGTAAAAAATCATCCTCATGCGTCCTCTGTGTCATAACTATTCGCATATGGCACTGAGCGCCTTACAGAACTCTTGTGAACAATTTTACTTCTTTGCCACCATTCCTTATATACCCCCCTCTTACACTCTCGTGATTGTGACGTACTATCGGCGTCATCTGGTGGCTTCCTGAAATTTGCATATCATTCTTGCAGATGTGTGTGATAATTCTACAGGTGAAATTTTTACTTTAGATTTCGATTTACGTGTGATTCTGAATTATCCTTAATTTATGGACATGAGTGTACTTTTCGCATTTTAAAGGTCTTGCAAACATCAACACCGGTTGTAACGACACCTCGGTTAGAAAATTCTGCAGAATTTCGGTGCCGTTATAACCGAGTTTGACTGTATATCATAAGCTGAGCATTGAAATGCGCACTCGAAAAATAATACCTATGAACGTAAATGTCAAATGTCAGGTTGAATGTAATTGTGCATGAAACATATTCATTAAAATTTAAAAACTTCACGTGATTCTCATTATTATTATTATTGTTATGTGTTTTATACTTAACGAATTAAATTTGATGTTTTTATTTCACTAACCATACAGTATCGGTAGGGTAGTGGGTGCTTTATATACAGTAGCCGTATTCTTGCACTGTAGATTCCGAGGCTGGAAGTAGAATGTGTAGCAAATAGAACCTTTGGATCAGCAAGGAGATATACTCGTAAGTGCAACCAATTCCGAATTCATGAAATCACTTAGTGCCATTCGATACATTAGTTGGATGTTTTATCGACCTGCGAACCCATTGATATCTGGTATGAAAATAATTCATGTCCTTTGTCGTAAAAATGAAGAGAAAAAATTTAAAAAATGAAATGGAATGCACTTAAAAGTTACAAAACATGTAAGTCTTTTGAAAAAAAAATTAACATCCATAAATATATATAATCATCGAATATCAAAATAAGCATCACATTACTTAAGTTTCCATAAAACAAAGAGTTTACTATTGCTTTTTCCATGTATGCTGTTTGTAGGTTTTTGTTTAACAAATAGATTTAAATAAATAAACAATGTATATATATATATTTAAGGATATAAATCCATAAAAGAAAATTTTCATGCATATCAGTATTCAACTTTCAAATATAAATAAATTTAATTGAATTTCAACTCTTCAGAATTTATAATTAATTTTGATCCTTTAGTTGGCATTTTCCATAGATACCCTCTTGTGTAATACCGGAGAAGAATGCATAATAATATAGATGCTGAATTTAGTTCCAAAACTTTGCGGCGCTCAGCTCATAATACATTTATTTATTTATCGCTTACTGTCATCATGCGCTTATTCGGATTAAATGAAGGATTATGATTTTTCCCCCAGCATGCTTATGCACTATACTCATATATTAAACATTAATTTGGTTATTTAATAATTATTGGCATTTCGGTTCACGTCTCGAGATTGATGCATTCTGCGGAAGTTGAATAGGTTCGCACCGGCAGAGTAGTGGTTTCAATACAGGCCATTGGAGCTGTTTCTTAGAGTTTTCTTCTTTACGACTGAAAATAAAAATAAAAAACTAACGCACAAAAGTGTTGACCTAGATTGCTTCCCGATACATAAGGCTGCTTCTTTCAAAGTTTCGATTAATGGTTTTATTGCTAAGGAGGTTAATACAAGTAGCAGATTGATAACCACCGAAAAAAAATCGGACTTTTCTTTTATCTACTTCTTTCGTTCCTTTGTATGTTCATGAAAAGACAGTAACATCCTTCTTCAGAGATTGGAACTATTGATTTTTTTTAAATAAAACAACTTTTTTTTTGTCGATTTTGTTGTACTTTTACGTATTGATTACTTTTCACTCTCTACGATTCTACACATACAAGAGTAAAGCAAAAAAAAAAACCTTTCCAGCGATAACGATGCCAAACCTTCAGATAACTTCCACTAAAGCATTTCAGGTAAGTATAACAAGATGGATAAAGAAACTGAATTAAAAAATTCATGTGTCAATACTTGAAATCTTTTCTTGTATAAAATGTGGTGAATTCGCGAGGAAAAAATCGGAATATTGAAAGAATATATGCATAGGTTATGGTTAATAAATGACAAACTATTCAAATACATGGTTTAGTTTTACATGTAGTATGATTATTGGAATTGTATGATGAGAAATAAAAGAAGTCAAATAAGCTTTGTTTTTTTTTTCTTCTTGATAGTAATTCGTGAATTCATTGTCGTTTCATTTTCATTTTCATTCGTCTTCGTTTAGTGAAGGAAATTTTTTCTTCCGAACTAGTACCGAAATAAAATTCAACGAAGTGACTTAAAATTGAAAAATAATCAAACTGAAAATTAGGGCTGGTTCAATTTATTTATTAATCGGGTCGGTTAATCGATGAATTGTTAATCGCAATTAAAAAATTTAGTTGAGTTTTTTAATCGACTCGATCAATCCGATCAGAATTCTATTAAATTTTATATTAAAAGCTAAATGATAAACTTTATTTTCTTAACTAAACTGATTAAATGTTTTAAATTATGTTCTTATAAATGATATTTCAGATAAGTGACCGTACTTAAAAATATTTGAATTAATATGTTGATCGAATTTTTTTTCGACATTCGAAGTCGATTCAACGAAAACTAGTAATGATTTCTAAAATTACCGATTAAAAAAAATGACAAGATTCATTCCTACTGAAATTAGTAAAGTAATTGATATGCTTATAGACATTAAAAAAAAAAAATCAATATGTATGGTAATATATTATGTGATCAACGTTTGACAGTAACTCGAACAAAAGATAGCACACACTTTCTGTTCGAAGCTCAATAACATTGGTGTGGGATGATCAGAACACAAAAACTGGCAATGTAAGTTTGAATAATACAATTATCAAACTGATTTAATTTATTGTGATGAAATCGCAACACAAATAGACTAGTTCGTGCGCATTTAACGTTCATCAAAAATTACTGAAAGAATTTAAAAAAATAAAAACGTTAATTTTAATTTGTCTAGGAAAACACTTTTTGTAAAATAAATTTTATATTTAAATAAGACGCGAGTTTTCAGCCACGAAATTATCATGGCTAAGTGGAAGCGTGAATGCCTTTTTTGAGAAAAGAAGTGTAAATACGAATGGTGATGCAATTCATACATATTTCCATAAATTACATTGAGTTTTGCATTTATTTCATTTTTTTAAAAGGTATTTGCTGGATACCGATTGTATTGCAATTATGTTATTTAATTTCCATAGACGCCGAAGAAGAAAATAGAGGCTCGATTCACAGTGGAATGTTTGTCTGATATTGAAATGTAAAATCATAATCTGTTTCTTACGATATTATGTTTACATTCTCGAGAGACACATTTCACTGGATTTATTTATTGTTTATTTGATTTTCAATACGCCTCTTGCTATTATTATTATTGTTTCTCCATGGTTTACCGAGATAGGATTCACAAGGTTCAACTACCACCAAAAACGATTTACATTTACAATTCAATGGTATATTTGTTCATTTTTTTTTATTCGATTCTTCACATACACAAAGCTGATAAATAAATTGAATGGAATGCAGGAAAAAATTGCTTGTATGAAAATCCAATCATACTTTAAAATGAACCGAACCGATTGTTTTCCCATATTTCCGAACAAAGTCTTAAAACAGCCTCAGGGAGGGAGGCTTTCTGAAATGCATATCTTGTGTGAGATATATATATATATATTTATTTATATTTATATATAATATTGTAAATCTTGTTTACTATTTAGGAGAAAAAATGGAAATTTCGTAAGAAAGAATGCAAATGCCATGCAAATATAATCACCAGTTTAGAATGTTTTCAGTTGTCTCTTTCTTTCTCCGTGTTTCATTCTTTATTCTTCTTTCTTCACATTTCGGTTTTCATATTTATGTATAGTTTCTTTTTTTTTTAACGGCAGTTCTGTGTTATACCAAGTTTTCCTTTTTGAAATAAAATATGTAAAAAAAAAGGGTTTTTCTTAGATAAATTCATAAATTATCTCAAGAGGGAATATTTGAAGATATTTCTAATCGGAATAACATGTACAAAAACATACTTAGGTATGTTTTAGATTAATGTCGATTTCCCTGTAGAAATTCATTAAAGCGTTATTAGTCGATCACATGGGCATTGAAAAATGAGGACTTATGAAATTTAAAAAAAAAACAAAAAAAAAAAAAAACATATACTTGGAAAAATTACAGTCTGAATCAGATGTTAGAATGAAACTGAATGAGTACCAATAATTTTATTTGTTCACACCAAGTTATTCATATGATAATGATTATTTTAATATTTTTGAATACTTCCAATATAGTGAATTTTGATCTCAAAGCTTTCAAATCATTTATTGCCAGTTTCTATTATTATCTTATAAGTCAATTTTTGTACCGTAATCACTGGCTCAGTACTTTGGTCGCCTTTTTTAGAACTTTTCGTTCAACCTCATGGTAGAAATAAAACAATAAATACTTGGATTTTAGGATTTTTTTTTCAGATAGCTCAAACCTTTCTCTAAAACACTCATATAACAAATCCACTTTCTTTTCTTTTCGTTCTTTTTTCTGTTTTGAGCCAAAGCTCACTTTGGGCAACATTTTCCCACATTCAATTTTCCCATTTTTAAACACTGTAAAACAATACTTCATGCAATCACCCACTGTCTTTGAAGAAAAGTATTCTCACATTATCAGTACAAAAATGCACTATATTTATTATTAGTCTACATAAGTATTTTTTCTCGAAAAAAGAAATGTTTACAAATTAATAAAGAAAAAAAAAAACTAAAAAACATTTGTTTTTTATTAGAAATCTTAGGCCGGGATTACACTACAAAAGCTTTAGAAAAGTTACTTTAAAAATTTCAAATATGCAACCAATAAGTCTACAGGCTTATAGTTTGTTTTGAGGTTTTTAAATATATTTTCTCAAACTTTTATAGTGTAATCCCAGCCTTACATAGGAACGGTACCTAAGTAAAATACTTGTATCAGTCTTTCATAAGTTAAAAAAAAATTAAATTCTTGACTATTCACTGATAATTTAAACTGCTTTTTGTGATAATTTTGGATCACTTGTGCGATATTAGGCTGGAATTACACTATAAAAGTCTGACAAAAGATGTACGAAACTTGTGTGTGGATAAACAACAAATAAACAAATACGCGTATTGGTTGCATTTTTCAATTATTACAAAATAACTTTTATAAAACGTTTATATTGGGATCTCGGCGTAGAACACTTAAAGAAGAAAGTGTCTTTTTTCCTCTCTCTCTGTTAGATACCATTATTATTTTATTTATTTATTTATTTTTTGCAGTCTCCACGCAATTTACAATAGTATTAGTTTCTGCTACACTCATAAGCAGTCCTGGAAAACATTTTGCCTCTTCCAAGCAAGTACTACAATATTTTTTTCCCCAAAGTGCCCTTTAGACATTGGATTTCCACAATTTTCAAGTTAATTCCAATGGCTCATTTTTCTCAACAGCCATATGGTTGATAGCCACTCAACACCTACTACTGGGTTGTTGTACCACTACCACTTCCCAGTGTTATCTTAACGTAACAAAGTAACGTAAACATTTTACGTTACTTTGTCCCACTTGTTTTAGGACAAAGGTAATCCATTTCTTTGGAGTTATTAGTACTATTTTTATGTACGCATTTCACCAAAAAATCTGACAGCTCAACAAAATCATTTTATATATTATTAATGAGGATGATATTGACATAATTTTGATACTTACTTAAACTTAAACATGTACTGGATTCCTTGCACTAACGAAAATTTTACAATTACAAAACACGTGTTTTTAACAGGGTTATGGAAAGAAAACTATACTGCAACATAGCGGCGAATATCAGAACTCTATTGAAGGTGGGCTTGCTGAACTAGTGCTACATTCTGGAAGAAATACCGGCTAATATGTGAACCTTGCAGCATGCATGTTTCAATCATTTTTTTTTTCGTTTCGGGACAAATTAACGCCTCAGGACCAATGCAACCTGTGCTCTTATTGCCCAGAAAATAGCTAAACAAAATTAATATACAGGGTGATTGTAATTAAAGTTCCCATTACTTAAAGATGCCAAGAAGAACTCAAATAACTAAAGAGAAGTTCCCGAAGTTATAGAGTTTTCTCAAAAACTACTCATTCGAATACAGCCAAATTTTCAGAATATCTTAATGAGACCATGGTGAAGATAATTATGGAATGAAAAAAATAGTTCAATTTTTGACAAACAGGTGAATAAGTGGCGTCGTTTCATTGAATTTTTATTTTTTTCATGACCCATATAGCGCATACACCATGTTCCAATGGAATACGCTCAACAGAACGGTCTGAGTAGTTTCAGTATACTGACACTACTCAGATCTATGTAGCACCCGTTCTGATGGAGGTATTCCATCGAAACTTGGTATATACGCTATATGAACCATGGGCAAAAAGTTAAAAAGTTAAATTCAATAAAAAAAAACAGCACTTATTCACCTGGTGTTCAAAAATATAACTATTTTTTATTGCACTTTTCTATGGTTTTATTAAGATAACCTGAAAATTTGGTGGTATTCGGCAATTTGGGGAAAAACTACTCAAGTATAATTATAATCACCCTGTATATAATGTCATAACATAAGCAAATTAATGTTCATGACAGACGAATTGCATTTTTCTGAAGGCGCAAGCAATTAAGAACTGAGAAATAACGATAATAATTTTTTTCTTTACTGCCTAAGATTTTTTGTGCATGTGTGTAAGAGACCGTCTTTTTATTAGGAAGCCATGAAAGACGGGTAGACATGTCTAGTATTCTATGAAGTTTCGGCACCTCTTTCTTTACAAATAGCTAAGATGAAATACAATAGCCTGTCTGACGAAATGATGAATTTATACAAAAAAGAAAAAGAGGGAGAGTCTATTGTGGAGCTTACATTCTGGTACTTCTCACTGTCAGAACCAGGTAGGTATTAATCTTCGTCAATCTTGTTTGTCTTTATTCGAAGATTCCTCATATATATACGGGTTATACCTTTGAAGAGTTCTTCATGTTTCAAAGTTTTATACATTTTTCAGATCATTCTATCTCAAGTGAAAAATTCGTTTATAATGTTTATCATCAATAATGTCTTTTATTTAATTTATTTTCCTCCATGTTACGATTTTGAGGAGTATCTTAAAACACACACGTGAAAAGAAAACTCCTTGGAAGGAAATAATTCTTATGGATTCTATTTCGCTCTTTTAATATACGGGGCTTCTTATTTAATGAATTCATTCATGACTATATCGAAATTTGGTTCTTTTCATTAGTTTAGTGATTCCAGTAGGTTTATTACAGGATTTATAGGTAGTTATCGAAGCACTTCAAAAACAAGCTAACAGCTGTGCAGTCCATAAAATAAGGTAAATGATTGAAATTTCGTTCACTCAGACTAATTCAAAGTTAATTTTTTTTTTTCTGAAAAAATTAAAAGAAAATGAATTAATCAAGTATTTATAAATGCGAATATTTTACCTGATTTCATAAACAAAGCAGTTTCTTTTATTTTGAATCAATTTTTATTCAATTACATTGATGTCATGCTATTTTATCATGCACGCAAGATAATAATAATGTATTTTTTTTCCTTAATAGTAAAATATTTTCAAAAAAAATATTAGTATTGGAGTGGATAATGAAGATATAAACGATTGTATTAGCATAGTATAGTGTAAAAGTAAATGTGATAAATATATCGCGGTGATTATGCATAATCATCATCGGTTATTTTCCAATATTCATCCGATCATATCCATAAGTTTGATAAATTTCACTGCATTTATCACTTTTACAGGCTTTTTAATGGAATGATTCTCAAACAAAGCTGGTAAGTTTGATAGATATGGCAAAATCAGTGGCAATATCACTTAAATTCAATCATTCGATCAGTTTGTCCCATACGTGGTATAAGTAAACAACATAACTTGGCATAGAAATTAAATGGAATCTAAATATGCGTGAAGAAGTTAGAAACAAACAAAAAAAATGCGTTTTGTAATGTTGGCTTTCTTTACATGTGTTAACATATCCAAACAAACCCGACATTACCGATAAAATTTACCGTACTGTACTGAAGTTTGAGCATAATGTCCGGTGAACGTAATTAATTCATCAATAATTTTCATATTTACAATACGCACCGAAAATAATCGCAGGTGAATGTGACAGATTCGCAAAATTTATCAAACTTATCAAAGTGGTCGGCTATTACGCATAAATTATCCGAGATTATAACGAATTTATCATATTTACCGTAACATATACAATCCAAATATTTGTAATAACTCATGATCAATCAATGGCGTGAATGATATTTTTAATAATATTTTCCTTACAGCATAGTTTCTGAAACTTTTTGAGCATGTTAAAAAATATGAGGTCCCTTAATAAAAATGTATTGGGAAGAAACCGATTATGTGAACGATTTTAACCTTCTAAGACTCATATATGAAAACATCAATAAAAACCATTACTTAAAATAGGAATCCCAGAATAGCTTCATTTTGACTCAACTATGAAATATGCAAAGCCATTTAGCATTTATTGGATTCGTGATAAGTCAATGTTGGGCAAATATTAATCCAGTAGCGATTTGAAAAATTTTCTACGTCTGAAATACTCATCGTGAATTCGAAGGTAAAATAATTATAAGTGACATATTGCATTAATGCGAATGCGGTAATTTTAATATTATATCCTTGGGATATAAATGTTGAAAAAACCATTTTTATCTGGCACTGTATTATTTCTCGATTGAATACACTTAGGTTAGTTTACATTGTATCCGCAAATCTAATCTCGTTCATATATATGTATTAGATAAACTAAAAAAAAAATCGAGTGATGTGGTTTTATACCTCAAAGAAAACCATAAGTAGATATAAAATATAAGACAAAAATAGATATAAATTCAATTTTCTAATAGACCGATTTTATACATGGATATTAAAGAAAAATTCTTTTCCAGATCATTTAGAAAAACTATTTTTTTTATATATATATTTCTCTTTTTTTCGGAAATCATTTCATCATTTTCAGTAATCCCGTGGAGTGATTTTTCAAGAAATTACTTTGAATTTCTCATTTATTTCATAGAATTAATGTCTTTTTTCAGAAAATAAAAGGAAAGGAACAAGAGAAAAAATTATCTCAGACACTGAAAAATTGGATGAAAAGAATTTTTTTTTTTTGAAAATACGGTCCCGTTCATTGCGACTCATCGTAGAGATATCAAAAAGAGAATAAAAAAATACATCTCTTTTAATAAACTTTTGCATTTCTAATGACAGATGAACTTGCAAGAGTGATTCACATATTTTGATGGAAAAGAAAATGGGATTCACAAGAAAGAATAAAGAATAAAGGTGAGAATAAAATGGGGAAAAAATCACAAGAAATCGAAATGGAATTGTAGAAAAAATATATTTTTTTTTCTTTTTAATTTTCAGTGGTGGACTTGAACAAATGCCTGACAAGCTAGGACGCGTACATAATAGAGAGGCAGTACCCACATCCAATTAAGTTGGCCAAATTAAAGATGTGGAAGCAAGAAAATTGGCAGGAAAGAGCATAAATTCTAGAAAAAAATCAGGTTTTTTTTTTCACGTTATTTTTTATAGAGGTATGTTAGGAATTTCTTCTTTTTTTTTTTATGTGTATTGATGAGTGATCTGCAATCGCATTGCTCTGTAATCAAATACCTCGAGGCAAAATAATAATAATAATGATAATAATTTTTCTGGAGAAATCCGTTCATTATTTCTGAAAATTTATGCCCCATCCTGAGAATGGTATGTGCAGTGGTTTTGAGAATTAATCACGCGATGTTTATTTGGAAGCAGAATCTATTTGTTCATCGTTAATAAGGAAATGACCGCAGTAAAGATTTCTTTTTTGTTTCTGTGTGTGCGTGTGTCGTGCCAAGAGCAATTTTTTTTTCACATAATGAGGGCTAATTATAGTAGGTCCTGAATCTTAAAACGGATTTCGAGCTAATGGGTGCTTGCAATTTTAACATTAGTCAATTGCGTGTTATTTTTATGTAATTGTGCATTGCAATGAACAAGATATATGTTCTTATCTCGTATTTTTAACCGGATTTCTTGTTGAAATTTAAAACATTATTTTAATGAATTGTCATAAATGGTAGATAAGTTAATTTGGCTTATTTATGACTTCTTGTATATCTGTAAAGCTATTAGAATGTCATTACATTACTTTTTAATCACTTTGGTACCATGCGATGACGTAATGACACGATTAAGCATCGGTTCTAATCACTAATGAAGACCACCTTTATAGTAGATTCCTAAGTCATCTGACTCTATAAATGAGATTCACAGTTGTAACATAATAATTCAGGTTTAATAAACACCGATAACGGAACATTATTAATTTTATATACGGCCTGGAAGCCAATGTACTAGCTAAAGTGTACATATTAGTAACGCAGCGCCAGCGCGCGTAATAGTGAGTAAGCAATAAGTTATAAGTGATATGCAATATGTAAGTAGTCGATCGTCACTCGACTTGTACGGCGTCATACTAGCATAGTGGCGTCTACTAGCATAGGATTCATCTTCATATTACGTCGTAACTTAGATGTCATGCGATTTTTTTACGTGAAAAAATACGTCCTACAAATAAGTCGGTTATTAAGCGTCACGAAAATAGGTAAATCTTTGAATTCAAATACATTTTATACAACCCACGTCAAACTAATGTTCAATATATTGTTGCAAAGATGAATATTTAAAGATTTGGTGATGCGTGTTTGACGTCATCAGATAAGCAATAGTGTCGGAAACATGAAATACGAAACTCTCTTGTCATACATCGAAAAGTGGTATAGCTTGGGACCTTGGTGTGCTCTCACCTTATGTGTGGTTTCGTTCAGTGTTTCTCGAAAAAAAAATATTTGAAGAGTAATTTCACTTCTCTCTCAAAAAATTTTAAGGAGTAAAAATAGAAGGAAAGTATTTAAATTAAAAACAGAGAAATGACTTTTGTAAAAATTACCTAAAATTCGATGCAGTATTTTCACTCCTCGTCAATATTTTGAGGAGTAAAATTGAATTTCGATCCGTGAATCACTCATCGAGATAAGTATTGGCGAATGCTGGTGTCGTTGAATTCGAATTAGCAAGTTCCACAAGAATGTAGTAACATAAAAACCAATAAGAGACATCAAAAATTATAGTAAAATATAATTAGAATTTTTTTTATGTTTCTTAACATAACGTGAGATGTGCTCCCAATGAACTGTTTTTGAAACTTTTTGACGATTTGAGAAAACGATTTATACAAATACAAATACAAATACAACGCCACAACAGGCAAATTGCCCAACGAGGTGGCTGCATCATGGATCCCCGAGCCCCCTACCTACTACTGCTACACCCCCCCCCCCCCGCCCGCCCGCCCGCCCGCCCGCCCGCGGAACCCCCCAACGAATCGGTACATGCGGGAATGTGCGTGTACGTGTAGTGCAACCTGACGTAAAGTTTTTGTTTTCTGTGTAATGCTTGTTATGTGTAGTGCTGTCATCTGCCCCCAGTTTTACTAACTATGAGTGAAGTGTTATGGTTGAATGATTTACCGTTGTAGGACTGTTGCTCTCTGTGGCGAGACTTTTTAACGGGGAGATCGGCTCGCATTTGCGCCTTGAAGTTGGGAACCACAGAAAACCAACTTCAGCCGACCACCACTGTGGGGTACGAACCCGGATCCTCGCATCACGAGTCCGGCACTATAACCACTCGACCACCACAGCGGCAAAGGAGGAGGATGGAGCGATTTGTGGACATGCTAAAATATTCAGTCACATTGATTTATTGATTAATTTATTCACGTTGAAAACTTGCTGCCATATCTCGACACAGCTTACCCTTATGTCTTTCAATAATAAGAACATCGTAAAATTTGTTCCGAATGGTCATAGTCCTTTCAAACTGGGTGTATTCGAACTGAATAGATATTAGTAATCATTGTACAGTCATTATATTCGTAGTTATCAGTTGCTAACTAACTTAATGTACGTCATACGGTAACCTGGTCCATATTCAGAGCGATTTTAATCAAAAATTGTTATCATTTGCTGCACTAAGTATGATTGGAGTCACAAATTTGAGATCTGCTATCCGTATATGGGACATAGAGATCTATTTGGTTCTGATATCGGTGATGTGGTATTTTTTCGCAATCATCTACATATTTTGTGCTATATTCGCTGAGATGAATTTAATATTGATTTTGAATTCAGACATCGAAAAAAAGTTGGGTAAGAACAGCATAATCTAACGGATAATGCTGCTTTCCCCTTGTTTATGCTGTTTTTTTTCCAAACTTTCGTTTTCGAATTCAAATATCTCACAAAATATTGCACTTACAAACATGGAAATATTTTTTGTTTTTCTAATAGTTTCCAAGAACAACAGGCAAAAACTTTCCCACTGGGTTTTTGAGGACAGGGTGTGCGTATAAAGAGTTAATTTTTATATTTCAATAACTAGACAACCCCTTGCAAAATAAATTACGTATCTGAGTTTTACGCAATGTTTGGATACATTTTCTTAATTGGCAGTATGCCTCTAAGATCATTTGTTCGCCAGTAAAATTGCGGCAAGGGGATTTATGAAGAATCAGCCCGTATGTGTTCCAGTACTATATGTTCAAAATAAAAATAAATTTAGAAGTTGTGATATAGGTTTTTACATAAATCCAATATTCGACAAAAGTTGTGTTAATCTTATTTTTTTCAGTCCATGCTTTAGTTCACATAATACATATTATCAAATACGGCCTCGACTGTGGTATAATTTGATTTGCCTATCTATGAGTTCGAGTTGTGATGGGGTAATGGTGTTCCCCGCTCCTTTTACTAATATAAAAAGTATCAATACAAGGATGCTTTGTGCGAAAACATGGGCTTCAACATCATAAAGTATTCAGTTTTTATGAATAAATGATATAAACCAAATCACGTTTGTTATGACTGTGTGAAATGTGGCCCGAATAACTGTACATCAGAAATCCATATAAACTTCATTACAGCATACACGATTCTCGAATTTTGGCCATTCGTGACGCAATTCACTTAGTTGGGAAATTCGATGTGATGGCACACGGTAGCTCATACGGCATGTTCACACGCACGTGGTGAATATAACATGAATATATTTCGATTCTTTTAAAGAGGAATTTTTAATATCTGCACCACAATCGCATATTTTTAAGAGAAGACACTAACGATGATATGATACAAAAAAACTTAACAAAAATATTTAAAACAGTCAATTTATGGTTCATAATGATAATTGAAGAGAACAAAAAATTGAGACGAGAGAGTAGTTTCGTTCATTCCTGCTCTTAAAAATAGAAGAAAAGCCAATATAATAATTGTAGGGATTGTTTTCTTTTTCTTTTAGATGGGGGAGAAAGTGGCTGATTATTTATTGAAAAGTACTCCTTCCTCTCAATCCATTTCCTACAGAAAACTAATTTCCTTTCCAATACCATGTTGAACTACAGAAAAAAAAAATATGGATTTACTCGAGAACGTGGACTAAAGTACGTATATATTTATAAATGACTCATTTCACATGATCATTTCAATAGAGTTGCAAGCACATTTGGTTTTTCGATTATTGTTGTTGTTGTTGTGGTGGTGGTCTGCATCTACTTCTATCGAGTGCATTACTAGCTCTCCGCATCGATCACGAGATTATTTTCATTGTTCAATAACATGGGAGAAAAGAAAGGAAACGGGCGGAGGTACTATTAAGTGGTATTTTCACTAAGTGCCTCCGGATTCTGTATCTATTATTGCGGAAGGATTCTTAGATGCAGGAAAAAAAAAAAGAGAAAAGAAAGAACTCACACACAGGGAGAGAGAGAGGGGGGGGGAGTAGAATTCCTACTTTAATTTTCTGATACTGTATTAGCATGATTAGGAAATGGATCCTCAATTTACTTCGAACCCAACATATGAGGTTTTATTCCCTGCGGAACTTCTTTCAAAGTCAACGATGAACATTAGAGAAACCCTTTTGTTCTTTACCGTGAAGAAAAGTCAGGTTCAAATATGGAACAATTGTTATCATTAGCTTATACTTTTAATGACCTTATTGCACAAAGTTTTCTGAATGCTGATAATAGTTCATCAACGAAAAATCTAATTCTTATTTTACGCTGAGATGACATTGAACAATGACGTATTTATAGAAGTCATCCGCTTGTAATTTTAATCAAACAGAATTTTTATTCAAAACGGGGGCACCCCAACGTAGAATTTTAAAACAAGTTATGCTTCGCTACATAATTCAAGTTTAAGATAACAATGAAAACGATAACACAATATATCTTCCAGATACCGATATTTAATCTATCTAATCTATCTTGAGTAAATAAAGGATAAATCAACGAAACCTTTTATTCAGGTCTACTCAGTTGTAATATTTGCGAAATTTCATACATTTCCCTTAATACGAGAGACTTACACGAAGAGGATCCGAAGAAGGGCGGAAATTAACTTTTCATTCCTAAATTAAAGAGAAATGTTTTAAGAAATATATCAGCGATAGGGAAATTAATCTGTGATATGACTCCTTCTAAAATGGTTTTTACACTTATTTTTTCTTACGTTTGCAGGCTTTAATGTCAGAAATTCGTGAAGAATTTTAATCACCGATATCTCGGCGAATCCAACTAAAAAATCCAGTTCCCTTTAAATTGGTCCCCGAGGTAGTCCGCTGTTGTATTAGATAGTAGACCTACTGATTTTGGAGGGTAGAAGGCAATCTTGTAACTGGTTCGAACTGAAAGCCAAACGTTTCACTACCGTCAGGAGAGACAACTTTGCCAGTTTTTCAAAAATACAATTTTTTTGCGCCTTGCCAAGTTTCTGAACCAACCAATGTTTTAATCACACAGTGAAGACATTGAATGATAGTCTTTTCATACATTTTAAGCTTCACCAGTTGTTTACAGGTCTTCCTCAGTGTTTTTGTTTCCGACTTGTAAAAATAGGAGTTTTTGGTAGTCTACATAAATGTTTCGCTCTGCCCATTCATTCAAAGATAACTAAAAACTACTTGAGTTGCTTGACAGAACATATAGTCATCTTTTAGAATCACTATTAGATGTAAATTTTATGTTGCATTTAGATTCAATATTATTATTAGGCAATGGTGCACCAGAAAGCTTGGTGGAAATGGGACAACTTTGTCAAACTAGAATTTCATTTTCTCAAGCTTTTGCATACATGTTTCAAATCGTGCATTTTTTGTGTTTGTTTTAGAGGTCGTTTGGAAGCCAAGACGCATTCGTACCGAGTTGGGAGACATCAAGTATCATAATTACGATGATACTACGCTGCAGCCAGATCCTACAGAAAAGAAGAAAACGTAGAATAGATGTGGCACAGGGAAAAGCCGTTGGCGAATCGCACTTGATGGACCAATCTCTTCCGAGTACCTCTACAACGAATCAAAAAGTAAGAACAATCAGATGGATGACCATCACGGTAGTCACGAATCTAATTGTATGTTTTCTTTACATCTGAATCAGAGTGAACCTGAGCAAAATTCAGAACCTACTGAAGAGCTTTTGTGCGGGAATCGGTCGCTGCTGTGGTTCCCGCTTCTGCCTTGTGAAGAGGGACATGATTGAACCATAGGCGAATATGATGAAATGATGAATGTCAACGTGGTTCAGGAGATTGATGGTACGGTTCTTAAACTACGGCTCGGAATGGTGGTTATGGTAAAGTTTTCGGTGAAAAAAAAAGTGTCAAACACACATGGTGTTGGTAAACACTCGTTTCTATGGAGACGGGGAAATGGAGTTGTCACATACATGACTGAAGTTTGAAGTTTGTGAATTTAGAATTTCTGCTTTTAATGTTTTAAATATTTCTGTGTGTGCCTTTCTTTAAAATAAAGTGTTAATAGTAATGTGTAAGATGTTTCTGTAGGTTAAAATTTTTTTTTGGGTGCGATCTCCATTGGTTATAACAGAGATGGCAATGTTATCCCGTTTACAGGGTAACTATGAAAATGCTGTTCTTTTATTTTTTTAACCTATAAACGTTTACTTAGTCTGTTATGTTACCACAATTTGCAAGAATTATAGATCATCATATTAATGTTAGCTGCTAGTTTATGATGGTGTTGAAGCATTTTCGTGCATCATTAGTTAATAAAGCAGTTGAAAAAACAAGAAAAAAGTGGCAAAGTTGTCCCGGTTGACGGTACTTTTCAGGAATGTTCGATGAGAGAATTGGTTGTTCGATGTGGCACATTTGAGTGAGAATTATGTCGCATAATTGCAAAACTACTCTCGGCATTCCAAAAGATCTATAATTTCGTGATGCAGACATCGCAGTGTCTAAAATTTGAGTTGTTTATCAAGTGAAGAAAATGACCAAGTTGAAACTGGGGGAATGACAAGGACGGCGGTTTTGAAAGAAAAGGAAAATTATTTGAGTTTGTGATGCATTATTGGTGGTGGTCGTGTGCTCCGTAGATATACTACCTGGCATACCTGAAAATGGGGAAAAGAAAAGATGGCAAGTGAAAAGACAATGCAAAATGAATTTGTCGAAAACGAAGTGTTCATTACAATAATTAATTAAGGGGGTGGAAAATAGAACAAGTACATGCATCGTAAAAAAAAAAAAAAAAAAAAAAAAAACACATGGAGGAATATTCAGTTTCGCTCACAACACACCAACATTAAAAAAAATATATAAATGTTAGACTTAATTTTAATTGGCTCTGCTCATTTTACATTTACAAGAAAAAAATGAAAGAGATTGAACGGGAAGCGCTGCGTATGTAAGAATAGGATGGACCATGAACTTTTAGTACACCGCCAATCGACTGCTTTTACAAGGGGACACCAGTATCAATTGGTGACGGACAATGCAAGGCTATGGTGTCGCAGGGAATTTTTCTCTAATAGGGTTGTTAATAAATGGAATAGCTTACCCCAGGAGGTAGTAAATTGTAACACAATTGACACTTTTAAAAAGAAATACGATAAACATGTTGGGGTAAATCGAGAAGCTATCCACACTTAGAATAAGACAACCATAAATATTCTTCATGGGCATTGTATAATACTTTATCATGTGTATATATTGTTTAAAATTTTTAATTGCATTTTTAATTGGGTTGCTATATTTTTGAAATATATGACATCCATATTTTTACGGGTATCTTTTTCTCAGCCACCTCGTTGGGCATTTCGCCTGTTGTGGCGTTGTAATTGTACTTTGATAGTCTCTTGGATACTGCACACACTTGCACTACGTCACTTGGATACTGAGACGATCGACACAAGATGACATAGATTACTTGGATGGACCCCCTTTATCACGGTGATCGACAAATGCCGTGAGTTTAGTTGCTTAGGAGAATGTTCGCACCTCACTTTGTTCGTTGCGGCGCGACGGTTAATGATGACATTTTTTAGTCATGATGTTTTAAAATCTAGACGTGTTTGTTCACTTAGAGAGAATTCCCTTAGGCCCTGGACACGGTGGTCCCGAAAAACGTCGGTTCCTCGGTTGCTACTTACTGGAATCTCTGTGTACCAGTGATGGTAACCTTGGTAAGCAAAATTTCCCTTTTGACTAAATTTTTCCCACACATTCCAAAAATTGTCCTGCCATCTATCTGTGGAAATATGCAGTCGTATTTTACACTAGAGAATCATTTTGTGTGTGTGTTTTGCATATATATATTTTTTCAATTAATTTTTTTTATTTGTTGAACTCTCAAAATTTCTCACAAACGCCATGAAATTTCCCATGTGGCCACCACGTTGGGCGGCAACGTGCGACCTTTTATGTGTGCAATGGCACTTCAAACAGGTGAGATCCAGATAGAACGACTATTACAATGGAGGTTTGGCGCAGTCAGGCATCGGTATCTCGTCTCCTGTTGACATGGTTGAGGAGCGCCGCCACTCTATCTGGCTAGCTATTCTCTTGCAAGGTGTTGGATTTTGTCACAGTATAGTCTGGGGATAAAAATAGCGTAGGTCGTTGTTGGCGGATCACCGACAAACACTTGAGGGAGGTATATTAATTACTTCATCCTGAAAAGTTCGATACCATTTTTGAAGAGGAATGTGCAAAAATTGAAAATGATTTCATGTTGTATGGCGTGATAGAAGCCTATTTTTTTTTGCTTCCTCTTTCAATAGCCCTCCTCTTCAAACACATTTTATTATGCTTAAGTAATGAATATGTGATATCACTCACTTTGTGCTATGCAAAACACTTTGTTGTCTTGCATTCCTTTTTATGCATCTTCGCCAACTTGACTTTTGAGGGAAATACCATGTGTGAAGAAGACACATTGCTATGCTTATACTTCTTCTAAAATGATAGATAATAAAGTTAACAAATAATAAGGACCATTTTTAATCTGTTCAAACCATTTTAAATCATGTAAATACAGATTGTTCTCTGAAGTGCAACAACCAATATTTAATACGATTAAATACTCGACGTTTGGGTTTTCCCAAAATTCAAAACGAACACGGCTATACGCGTTCAGAACGCGTTTCATGAAGTTCCTTTATCAGTAGCAGAAACAAAGAAGAAAAAGAAATATTGAAAAAACTCCTTATAGCGGGAGTTACTCGCTGTTGTAGACAAGAGTCAAATTCAAAATGAACCGGCAACAAAAGAGCAAGAGGACGGAAAAAAGAAGAAAAATGGCGGAGCCAATCACAACCGAGAACGTGATAGTGATGCTGATGGAGAAGAATAATTATTGTAGAAACTGTTGCCAGATTTTTGAGAAGGGTGGTGTGCTAGATAGGTCGTTGACCAACTGGTTTGTGGTTTTGTTGATGTGGAGTGATTCGAAGAATTCAAAGTCAGACGGTGAGGGACATTTTTGGATGATTTTGGCAGAAGAGAAGTCAAATTTATGGTCAAAGGACCAGCAGTGTTGGGCTATGGATGAGCGGTTAAGGTCTTGGTTGCTTACGTATCTTCTATGCTCATTTAAACGGTATTTTAGGGCACGTTTAGTTTGGCCTATATATGATAATCCGCATTGGCATGAAATGCTGTTGATGCCCCAGTTGTTGAGTGTGTCAATGGGATCTTTTAGTTGAAAGAAACGAAGTTTATTGACGGGGGTGAAAACCACAGAAAAATTGTATTTTCGAAGGATTTTAGCGATGCGTTGGCTGGTTTTTGGGGAGAAAGGCAAAATGATCAAGTTTTTCTTTGTTCAGGTTTAGGCTTGGTTTTTGAAGTGTTTTTAATCAGTTTGCTGTGTAGATTATCAATACCGTAGCTCTCTCATTGTCTACAACAGCGAGTAACTCCCGCTATAAGGATTTTTTTCAATATTTCTTTTTCTTCTTTGTTTCTGCTACTGATGAAGGAACTTCATATAGTTCTGAAACGCGTATAGCCGTGTTCGTTTTGAATTTTGGGTAAACCCAAACGTCGAGTATTTAATCGTATTATCAAACCAAAAAGGTAATCCATTTCTAACCAATATTTATTTTTTTAAATATTGAGTATATTTTTTTTTGTCGTGTAAGGAAGGGGTACCTTATTTTTTTGTTCAAAAAATTCACTCAGAATTTTTCTCCTCTGAATATCTCAATGGTTGCCAATTAAAGGGTTAACGAACATGAAAATCACCCTTGCGTCCTCTACCGTCTTCACGTTTTATGTCTGACCCCGGATTATAGTATACCAAATATTGGCATTGTGTGCTTTTTACTACCTATAAAAATTTGGACGATTGCGTACAAAACACCCCCCTTGTATTATAGAAAGTATATCGTATACTTGGAAGGGTGTACGAACTTTGGTTTTTTCCTCTCTCTCTCTCTCCCTCTCAGAAGTTCTATTTGTACAACATCATAGGATTCTAATACAAATAAATATGGGAATACATTCGCCATTAGCAATCCTAGCATAAACGCACGCTGTGTTACAATATCTTTGAAAAAGCCATGGATTATTTAATTTGTCTTATTCAACAGAAATAACATGTTGATTGAATATCGTTATTAGAAAATACTCGATATAGACCTACATCACTTTCGATATAGGTCTTCAAAAATTCATTCGAAATTTTATATTGTTCAATATCAAAAACTATTAATAATAAATTAATAATACTCGTGGAAAATTATTAATAAAGTAAAAATAAAAAGTTATATATTATAAATACATTTTTCAAGTAACATAGCAGGATAAAAACTAAATTGTTCATTCATGACTACGAAATTACTATTTCAAATAAGATATTTTCAGTTATAAAACTGAGAATGTATCCATTTCCTGTTTGTCTCGCGCGTAACTAACTCACTTTAAAATTTTATTTCCTTCTATTTAAAGTTCTCAAATATATTTTTATTCTCCGAAGTCAAAATCAAAGATAAAATAATTTTTTTCCAAATACACATTAAATTCATAATTCATAATAATTGACATCTCATTTTTTTCCCCGTCTTTCTCAATTTTATGATTTGGAGTTGACGTGGATACGGAAACATCTTCCGGTAAAGGAAATGTAAAAATGAAGTTCTCATCGGGCTGTTCGGAAATATATCTTGATTAAATCTAATGAAAAATGAAATACCCTTTCAAAAATTCAAAAGACGGCGAAATAGCTCCAAATGAATTTTACTCCCACTCTTCTCTCGCAAAAATTCTCAAGAATTCCCGAGATTGATGGCATTTCACCTGTTTTACAAGATTAAAGAGCAACATGCGAAACCCATTAGGCTGATAAATTTTTGTACGCGAGACGAGATGTTCCTCTCCTGAGATGGCGAAACATCTAGCAAATTGCGTTGTTTCAGGGAAAACATTAGTACTCTCGCGTGCTATTCCCCCCCCCCCTCTGTAACTTCATTTACGTTATAAAGTTTGTAAAATACTTTAAAGTTTTGTTTTCTTTTAAAGTCAAGGAATTTCTCTTGAATCTCTATACATCACTTGACTTAAAAAAAATGGAAGAGATCATGTAAAGCATATGTTATAAATGACGTTTGAAATTAGTTCATTTTTCCCAAGTACACAATTGTCGTGCATCTCTATTAGATTGTCAACATTTGTGGAAATGTGAGCTTCATATATAAAAAATATCATAAGAAAAATATAAATAATCCCTCGATGATATGAGCATCATATGAATAAATTCATGCAGCATTTTAAATCTAAAAATGTTAATAACGGTAGTAGTAACGAAGGATATTTGATTTTTTCAGTCAATTATATAAAATTTCTTTAAAAATGTATATAAATTGGTTTTAAGTATTTTTCTGATAACATTTTTATTCAACTAATTTTACGCATCGAAAAAAATTTCTCAGAGTCATTAATCTTTTTTTTTTAAAACACATTATAACATTTTTTTTTAATTGTAATATTCTGTTAATCAGGTGTTGAAATGTTCAGTAAAACATACACATACAGTCAATGCTCGGTTTTACGAACCCGTACGGACTTGATAATTAGTTCGTAAATGGGAGAGATGATGAAAAAAAGAAAAATAAATGAGTTTTCCGTATTTATTGATTTAAAAAGAAGTCTCATATTTTTATTTGCTTCGTAGCAAATTTTTGGTACATATAAGACTTCATGAAATTGATGTAGGATAAAATTCCACTTCTCTGAAATATTTCTATGATAGTGGAACGCAGCTGGAATCACTTGTTTCAGAATCAATCTTTAATTAGAGAAATCGATGCATTTTTTGGAATCCCGTATTTTTTGGCAATTTCTGCCTTTGTAAGAGTTCGCACATATTAAGTTATTTCAATATATTCATTTTTTTTAAATCTTAAGTCAAGCACAATCTTTTCCGTTTTCTTGACATAAATGTCTGCGAACAGGAAAGTAGACAAACAGCAGTTAGATGAAGTAGAGCTCGATCTACTGAGAAATGGCCTTATCAACAAGCTAATGCAGCGGTTCTCAAACTTTTTTGTCTCGAAGAGAACTTTTGTCTATAATTTCCACTATAAGTCCCATAGGCCACTTTTTTTTCAAATTATATTCATCAAATTTATTCATTTATTTTATTTTCCCGGAGTCTCAGGTAGTCCCTGAGTAGGGCACAGAGATTCATTAGAGCTGCGCGGAGCAATGATTGAGAACCCCTGAGATAATGTATTATGCGATTTCTCAAACCACCATTTTACCAATCATAATGCACAAAGAGCAAATTACGTTGTCAAAGCAATTTGACTTGATGGTAAACCCACCAACAATCGAATCCTCATTCATGTTCGTCATAGCAAATTGGAGAAATCTCTACCATATTGTCTTCCTCTGCTTAGTCTTAAGACACATAGAAGGCCCTGATTGAAGTTGATTTAGTACAACGAATTCAGAGGCGGCTGCAAGAATAAAATAAGTTGAGAACCCCTGAGCTAATGTATTATGCGATTTCTCAAACCACCATTTTACCAATCATAATGCACAAAGAGCAAATTACGTTGTCAAAGCAATTTGACTTGATGGTAAACCCACCAACAATCGAATCCTCATTCATGTTCGTCATAGCAAATTGGAGAAATCTCTACCATATTGTCTTCCTCTACTTAGTCTTAAGACACATAGAAGGCCCTGATTGAAGTTGATTTAGTACAACGAATTCAGAGGCGGCTGCAAGAATAAAATAACCGAGAATATATAAAATAGCAGAAGAACAACGAAGCTCGTAAAATACACAGTTAATAGAAATGAGATTTCATAAAATACAGCGGATTTTACCGGACATTATCTTTTTTGGAATGCTGTTCTGGACAAAGGAACAGTTCGTAAAAAAGAGTGTGTTCGTGAATTTTCACTGTCCGCAAAATCGAGCGTTGACTGTATATTAATATGGTTTTGAATGTCTTCAGCTAAAATAAATTAGTTCGCGCGTGAGAATTGAAAACTTATTTTCAATGAAATACACGAAGTCAAATAACTTACACGAAGTTGACTTCATTTCTCGAAGTTGTTTTCTTTTCAAGTCTTTTCTTTTTTAAAAAATAAATTTAATGGTGATATGATTAGGATGTTGGTAAGCTTTCAGATATTTTAAAGCAAATATCAAAAAGTGTTTCAAATTAAAAAATATATATATATATCAACTTTGATGATGACGATAATGGCTACAGCCTTGATAATCGACTTTCTTATGCAGTAGATTTCATTATAACTCAAATCAGGATCAATATCGATAAAGTATCCTTGCAATCAATTTCAAAAAAAATATTTATATATTTTTTCGTTCATGTTGTTTTTCCTTTTCAAATCAATATAGCGATATAGCGAAATTAGCTTGCCGCTATGCGGTCGTGTAGGCATCGTGCTGGACTTTCGTCCTACGGATCCTGGGTCGAATCCCGTCGACGACAGTGGTGTTCGGCTGAAATTGGTATTCTGCGGTTTTTCCAGTTTCGAGGTGGGTCGCTGTGGTGTTCGAGTGGTCATAGTGACGGACTCGCATCGTGAGGATCCGGGTTCAAATCCCACCGTCGCCACAGTGGTGGTCGGCTGAAGTTGGCTACCCGCTAGTGTTCACAAGCTCTAACTGCTTAGTGAGGAGAGGAAAAAAAAAATTTCATGAGGATAACAAAAACTGAAACTCCATGAAGAATACAGCTTAGGATTTTCTTAACCTGGGATCGTAACCGGATATTAACTTGGGTCGCAGGGGCTTCTGAAAACATGAGGCTTGTATATCCGCTTATTGTGCTGCCATGAATCTTCTTGTTGCGACATTATTTTCAGGTGCATCTAGATGGTTTTGCTATGACCCAGATACTTTTTGCACCAATCTAAAGTCATGATTTCATTTTTTTGTGAAAATTTAGCATCCAAAAGCATAGGCGGATATAGACTTGGAAGTCTGGCGGGGCACGGTCATTATTGTTCGGGGGCACGATGATGATGATGATGTCAATTCATATGTACATATATAAATTAGATCAGCCGACTCCACCTTTGGCACTGGGGCCCCCACGCCCCCCCCCCTCATGTCCACCCATGTCCAAAAGGCATAAAATTTTGACAGAATGCACAGAAATGCTAGGAGATATTTAACTAAAAGTATAGTATAGTATATCTATATATAGTGTCTATACACACTGAACAAAAATTAATAAAAATTCATAGTAGATGAAAATTTGAAATTGATCAAAGAGATACGTAATTCAATATTAAGTGAAAAAAATAAACAACGAGCGAAACAAATTGAAAACAAATGAGAAAAATAATTGAAAATAAATGAAATAAAAACAAGTATAAAAAAATAGATGAAAGACGTTGTGAGACTTAAATAAAAATTCCGAGTCCATGAAAAAAATAATTTCAGAATTAATGAAAGAAATAATTTCAGAATTAATGAAAGAAATAATTTCAGAATTAATGAAAGAAATAATTTCAGAATTAATGAAAGAAATAATTTCAGAATTAATGAAAAAAATAATTTCAGAATTAATGAAAAAAATAATTTCAGAATTAATGAAAAAAATAATTTCAGAATTAATGAAAAAAATAATTTTAGAATTATTGAAATTATTAATTGCAGAATTAATGAAAAAAATAATTGCAGAATTAATGAAAAAAATAATTGCAGAATTAATAAAAAATAATTTCAGAATTAATGAAAAAAATAATTGCAGAATTAATGAAAAAAATAATTGCAGAATTAATAAAAAATAATTTCAGAATTAATGAAAAAAATAATTTCAGAATTAATGAAAAAAATAATTTCAGAATTAATGAAAAAAATAATTTCAGAATTAATGAAAAAAATAATTTCAGAATTAATGAAAAAAGTAATTTCAGAATTAATGAAAAAAATAATTTCAGAATTAATGAAAAAATATTTTTAGAATTAATGAAATAATTATTTTTAGAATTAATGAAATAATTATTTTTAGAATTAATGAAATAATTATTTTTAGAATTAATGAAATAATTATTTTTAGAATCAACGAAAGCTTTTAATGAGTTTACGACCCTGTTTGTTCTGGACTCCTGGGCTCAGAACTCGCTTGCCGTACCATCAAAACACCACTGACTGGTTCCACAAAGTCTACAAGCAGAAAATGCTGATGTTTAGAAATATTTAATAAGCACTTTTAAGTACGAAATAGACCCGTGGGTCGAAAAATTAATTGTGTTGTTGATTTTGGGTCGCTGCTGATAAAAAGTTCGACAACCGGTATTACAAGAGGAACTACCACTTTTGAGTGCATATGTGATAATCCTAGGAGTAAAAAATGAAGTGGAGCCATCTCCCAGTTCACGGTTTCTATTGTAAACAGGAAAACAGCCAAAAAAAAAAAACAACAGGCAAGAACAAAAAATCACAAATTCAGGTCAAGACCAGCCTGAAGATAAATTTTGTTTACTTACAAAAATTCTAAAGAAATTCGTGGGGGTGGTATAGATTTGTTTTCAGCTCCCTTGACTGGTCGAAACTTTGATGAGATTGAATCTCGATTTTCTATCTATTTCTTTAGTTTCTTCTGTATCGAAAATTCAGTGTTTTTCTTTTTTTATCAAGTGACCATTCGCCTTTATGGTGTTCTTTCCCTTTAGTTATTTTTTTCCCAGATCTATATCATTAAGCTTCTAGACAGAAAGAAAACAAAAGAAAATACAAATCCTCTTATGGAAATGACGAAAGCAACCGAAGTTCTTGCTCAGTACATAAGCGGCTAATGAGGTCAAAGAACTATTGAATGAGACTTTTGGTTTGTTTGAAGGACTAATCGATTACCCACTTGGGGTAAAAATACAACAATCATAATGTATAAACAATGAATGCGACTCCATCTCTTATTTAAAAACTATTCAAGAGTGTAATCAACCTACAACATTAAAAAAATTCACGCATGACACAACAAACAAAACTTAGCCTGCCAAGTTGTCTGATTCCGAATTCATTGCACAGATGGCAGCTCTACTTGAACACATGACAAGTATTCCTAAGAAACAAATTTTATATTAGGTTTTCTTCACATACACACACATTCCAGCTTGTACTGAGAAATTACAGGGTGATTATAAAAAAACTATCCCGACATATGGGCCCCTAACTATCATACCATTCACAGAAACTGAATGAAATTTTGGCATAAGGTATTTTGAGGTATGCGCTCAAGAATGATATGGAAAACAACAGTGTCACTTTAACAGTTACGGTTACAGTGAGAAATTTTCGAAAATATCAAATGGCAACACCAAGTTTTTTGTATTGGAATGTGATCTCCATTGTGAAAAACCCTAAATAGCGTTCGAACGGCAACTGTAGCATGAAAATCACCGGCGGTAGATAGGCTAAAATTGAGGACAACCAATAAGGACAGAGAAGCAACATAAAATAAAGCATTTTATTGTGTTTCACAAATTTTCCACATGACCTTGTGGAGGACTAATCAGCCTGGGATCTCAGCCGAAGAAACGGTGTGACGAATGAAACGAACATTAATGCTCTGGTGCACAGCAAAGTCCTTTTTACTTTTTCCTTGCCTAGCTCCGGGGATTTTCGTGCTACAGGTGCCACTCCAACGCTGTTTAGTGTTTTTCAGTATGGAGATCGCATTCCAATACAAAAAACTTGGTGTTGCCATTTGATATATTCGAAATTTTCTCACTGTAACCGTAACTGTTACAGTGACACTGTTGTTTTACATATCATTCTTGAGTCCATACCTCAAAATACCTCATGCCAAAATTTCATTCAGTTTGTGTGAATGGTATGATAGTTAGCATATGTCGGGATAGTTTTTTTATAATCACCCCGTATATTATTATATAATTATTCTACATTTTTTAGAAATTCCATAGGGTTTCTCAAACTGTGCACCACCAAACCTCTATTAAAAGCGCCGAAGAGAGGCGGGCCGACAAAGGATTTTCAAAGAAAGTTTTTGTTCAACTGCTCTGAGGAGCCGCCGAAAAAAAAGCGTTGATTAGGGTAAGCAGCGTCCTGGGTGGAAAAAGTTTGAAAGCCCCTGCCATATAGAGAAATATGAACGAAGTCCATATATGGTTTTGTAGCAAGGGTAAGGGGGAAAACATGCATTTAGGTCAAGACTAGGCTGCAGGTAAATTTAGTTAGTTGTAAAAATTCTAACAGAAAATTCGACGGGAGGTGCAAATTTATTTCAAGGATTCTTCTCTAATCAAAATTTTGATTGGATTGAGCCTACCTTTACTACAAGAAATTCCCTTGTTTTTGATGTATTAGAAATGCAGTTTTTCTTTTATCTCTAAGCTATCATTCGCCTACATGGTTTTTCTTTCTCTTTGTTTAGTTTTTTCTCCAGATATATGCCATTAAGCTTCTAGACAGAAAGAAGACAAAAGACCATACACAGCCTCTGACGGAAATGGAAGAAACAACGGAAGTTTTTGCTCAATACATAAGCGGCTAATGAGGTTACACAACTATTGAATAAGACTCTTGGTTTATTTAAAGGGCTAATCGATTTGCCACTCGGGGTAGAAAGACAACAATCATAATGTATAAACAAATGTTGACCACAGGGATATTTCAAGAATCTTTTCTATCTCTATACCCAGTAATTTTCAGATTCTATAAAAAAAAAAACGAAAAAAAAAAACGTATAACTTAATGGAAAGAATAGACAAATATTTATCAAGACATAAGTACGATTCCAGACAGATCATCAAGTTTGCCTTAAAAATATTTCAAAACATTGGCTCTGTGAGAAAAATCGTAACATTTTTTTTCTTAATAGTGAAACCAGTGCGATTCCCCCGAGGAAAAGTTGAAGAGTCTCGTGGAAATTGGCGTACATAACTCCACTTGAAGGTTCCTTCTTCCGAGATATCTTACCTACGATGTCTCATTTCGTTTTACCGAGAAGTCAATACTACAGAAATCTCAGCTCTGCAGAAAAATCCGATCGAAAGAGGAGGAGAAAAAAAAATATAAAGAAAATAAAAATTCGAAACTCTGAGGGGGGATTTTACGAAAAATATCTAGTTTATGGAAAAGTTGAATCGATTATTGATCCGTTAGATGAAGGCGTATACAGGGAAATGTCTTGCTGTTCGCCAGTTTATTCTCCTTCTATCTTGCTTCAGGTTGCAAGAAATGATAGTCGTTTATCTTTTCGTGGCACCCAAAGGCTTAGCAACTTGTAAGAGAGGAAATCGAATGCATGTATTCATACGCAAAGAATGCTCTTTGCCGGGATTTATTAGTCGGTGATTGCTTCTCACGTACATCAAAAAATGATATTTTAAATCTGTCCGCCAGCTGGTAGAACCTAAAACTAACACTGAATTCACATATGAGGTGTATATGAAGGTTGCTGAATGGAATTATTAAGAGATGTGTCAATCTCTATAGTTAAGAAGATAAATTCATGATTTTCATAAGAAATTTCATATATTTTAGCATTTCCAGGATACTCGACATGTCCTCAAAAATCATGTCGAAAACTATGCTATAAAATAAATACCATTAGAAATGTTTTTAATCTTGATTTAATTCAAATATTTTACACATATTTTCGATTGTATATGCTATACTATGCTAACGATATTTTATAAATTTCAATAATAATAATAACTATTATTATTTGCAAATTTTCAAGCATTAAGAGAGAGAAAAAAGTATTATTAACACCTTGAGGACATTATAAAACAGCCTGTGATCAATGCAACTGATCAAAAAATTGATTCAAAATAGAGGAAATGAGTGAATCATTTGAGTGATCAAATGAGTGATCACATTTGAGTGATCAAGTGAGTGATCACATTTGAGTGATCATTTTATTAAATGAGTGATCACATTTGAGTGATCATTTCATTAAATGAGTGATCATTTCATTAAATGAGTGATCATTTTATTAAATGATTGATCATTTCATTAAATGAGTGAAAATATCTGAGAGCAATTCATTAATATTTGACATTTTTGAAAATTTTAGTTTTAAATAATATGTCAATAAGATCTCAACTCGTTGACTAATGAATAATCTCAATCAAACTTTTAGCTCATCTTTTTCAACTGAACTGTTTCATTTATTTGAAATTAGTTTCAATTTCCTATTTGAACTGCTGTTCCTTTATGCTGTTCCTTAACAATTTTCCTCCGATTTTTGAATTGAAATATCTCACTGATTATTGAGGATAGGAACGGTTTTTTTTTACCTCAGGACAGACACGGCAACAACTTTGCAATTGGAATATAGAAAAAAGACGGGGGACCTTAAAAGAACGTATAAAAATTTAGATATTTTTAAACCAGAAATTCAGAATGTTCAAAAGATTTCAATAGATGCAATTATTGAATTTTGTATGATGATAACTGTGAATTACGTGCATGATTAGAATACCAAATATGATAACTATGCATTATCATCTCAATTAATATCGTAATTATCATTGTTAATCTACGATTATGATAACTATGCAGGGAATAATACATGAAATATATACATAAGCATCACTTGAAAATCTTCAAATTTAATCATATAATCTTTTAAAATTGATGTTTGAAAAATATTCACGTATATGATGAAAATAAATTTATATGCAAATACAAATGCAAGGCCACAACCGCAAAATGGCCAACGAGATGGCTGAGAAAAAGATGCCCATAACAAGTATGCATGTCACATATTTGTAAAATATAGAAACCCAAATTAAAAATTCAATTATAAAAACTAAGAACTATATGTACATGATAAAATATATGGCAATGACCATAAGAAATATTTATGGTTGCTTTATTCTAAGTATGTATAGAGTTTCTCGATTCAACCCAACATGCTTATCGTATTTCTTTTTAAACGTGTCAATTGTGTTAGGATTTACTATCGCCGGGGGTAATCGATACTGGTGTCCCCTTGTAATAGCAGTTGATTGACAGTATATTAATAATTCAAGGTCCATCCTATACAACTTATTGCCAATGATATTTATATGCCCGAATAATTTTATTCTCCTAAATGAACAAGCATATTGACTTTTAACCAAGAAAATTCAATGGAACTTTGCATTTTAAATCGTCACATAATTATGATTAATTATCATGTTCAGTTTTTGGTTTTATATTGCAAGGAATAATTCGGAATTTTCAAGTGATCATGAAACTTACTTAATTCAATGTACTATTGTATACTTTGTCTATCATAATTCATGCTTAAAAGAATTCCAAAGTGTAAAGAAAATTTGTGTATTGTTAATTTATAATGGGATGTTACAAATGATATATATGATATGGATACAATATTTGATACAATTTCTTATAATTGTTATTTTGTGCATGAATTACACTAGAATATTTTTTTTTCAACCTGTATGATAAAGTAATTCGGCAGAAAATTTCAGAATAAATATCACATAATATAAAATAATACTCATTGATATGCATGTCGAAATCTAGCTTCGTGAAACTGACAGTCGAATTACTGTCGCAATTTCATGTTGAGGCGTAAGATGACGCATATGCGGATATTTTGTTACTCAAAAATAAAAAAATGACATTTTTTTTTCTTCACCTTGCGCGCTTTTCACATGCCAGACTTCTTTTATTCTTGCGCGCGTGTGAATTCCCTCCGGAAAAATCACATGACTACACCTAGTAGGTCGGAAGAAATCCTGGGGTATCTTTTATTCATCCACGTATTCCGACCTATCGAACGTGTGTAATAAAAATGCATACGTAATAGGCAGTGTATATGATCATTGAAGTCACGTATCGCAAACCACATTCCAAGATGTTCGGATGCGATCGAAATATAATGCATATATACATACACATAACACAACAGAGAATTTCGGAATTTGTTGCTGTAATGTAGTGGCTTTAGTTGAAATAGTCTCAGTTTAAAAGGTAAATTAATTTATCATTTTATTGTTCCCAAGTGTTGGTGGCATTAATATTCAAACCTTTGATGAAAATTAGTGTTGAATGCATTCATATTTTAACGAAATTGATCACCTTAAGAGGAACAGATTTTGTTTTCTCTAATTGAGAAGATTTCAATGAAATCTAACGTGAAACTGATACCGAAGCTATATATATATAATTGACTTTCTGTGCTTGTGTGTTCTCTATACAAATCTACAATTTTGCATCGATCGTCGCCAAGTTTTGCACATATACCAAACGGGACCCGACATAAACGATAGGCCACTTTAAATGTTTGTCAGATCTGAGAAAATTCCCGAAATTGGTGAAGAACTGTCGGGCAACAATGGTTTTTGATACTACTACCACTTTCGGAATGTTTACTTTGGTTATCGTGGTTCCCTAGCAATGCGTTTCAGACATGTATATGCCTTTATAATGGTTTGTCACTCCTTTAATGATGCCAGTATTATGTATGATAGTTTATATGCCTTTATAATGGTTTGTCACTCCTTTAATGATGCCAGTATTATGTATGATAGTTTATATGCCTTTATAATGGTTTGTCACTCCTTTAATGATGCCAGTATTATGTATGATAGTTTATATGCCTTTATAATGGTTTGTCACTTTTTCAATCCTCTCACTAATCTAAGAAAACCCGGGGAACGCCGGGTATTATAGCTCTCTCTCTCTAGTAATCATATAACAATAGCATATTTTCACGCAAGCAGCTGTGATTTAAGCATATTAAATATCTAAATCGAAATATTAAAATATATAAATTCTCTCTCGAAACATTAAAATATGTAAATCCGAAACAATATGCTTGGCTAATTCTATACAGGGTGATTCAGAAAAGATGAGAAAAACTTTAACAGGTGATAGTACACGCCAATACAAACAATTGTCATCAAGTAATGTATGGTGTAACGTGAATGACATATCTGAGTACTACACGTTATTTTTAAGCTTTTTCTAATTGGAAATATGCCTCTAGGATCAACGGTTCACCAGTAAAATGGTACAACCCCGTTTGGTATGCACCCTGTATATAACGCTGATTTTTTATGTGCCTGTGTGTGTTTATGCTCTATATAGAAATCTATAATTTTAGATCGATCGCCACAGAATTTTTCATATATATGGAAACAGGACCCTAATTGCTATTCGATTAGCTATTTTGAAAGTTCGCCAGAACACAGGTCGAATGCTCTAAATGGGCGAAAAACTGTCTGGCAACAATGGTTTCTTGGCATCAACAATGACTTTTAGCATGTTTACTTTGGTTACCGTGGATTCCAAACAATGCGTTTCAGACATGTGTATGCCTTTACAATGGTTTGTGACTTCTTTAATGCTCCCAGCGTGTAGGTAAAACCGAGACAGCACCGGGTAATATAGCTTTTACCAAATGAAATTAATCCACTTTTCCAGAGTATTCAGACTGATTACTGTCAAACGCTAAATTCAAAACATGGCAGATACACATCGCCAATGCACAGCTGTTATTATAATTGGTACTGCTATTATGTGCATGTTCCCAAATTACGAAACAAATACTTTTTCTGAATGGCCATATTTACGCTTAACGGAAGACAAGTTCTATCTGCTTCTATAGCGTAGTGGTAGCTCACTCATCCAGAATGGGGAGAGGGCGTAGGTTCAACAAGCAGATGTGATTTCCTCCCCAAAAAAAACATCTATTCGTAACAGCCAGTTTTCTCTGTATATCTTCTATTAGCAATTGAAGAGAATATTTTAATTTACTTGATATTATATTTATATGCACTTGATATCATGTATGAGCCCTTAGCTGATTGCTGTTACCGACAATTGCACTTTACCGTTGAGCATATTTACATTCCTCCGTATTGGTGAGGCACTCGTTCTAAATTCGTGAGGGAGTGGATTCGACTCCCAATAGAAACAGAGATTAGTGTTTCTTTCGAAAAATCGACGAAATGAAAAAAAAAAAAAACCCTTAACAGTCAGTTTTGTCCTTATATCTTGTATTAACAAGTATATGAAGATATATTTTTTTTTATATAATCCGAGTTCTCTTGAGCGCAACAAGTCTCGAATGCGAGCTGATCTTCCGGTTATATAGTCTCGCTTCAGGTAGCAACAGACCTACAACGGTAAAAACTATGGTAGATTTGATGAAAAATTGGAATTTTTCGATTTTACCGGTGATTGCCCATAATATTCTAGTGTAATTGGTGAATGTGATAAGTAAGACTAAAAAATGCTCAAATGACTATATCGGGGTTCGACAATGGTTACCATCATTGGCATAATTCGTTCAGTGGGAGTTTGTTACATTGGGGTCTTATTGCATACGCATAAAACTTTTAAAAATAGGTTAAATTTGCCGAATAGAATAGTTAATTATATCAAGATACGATCGTTAAATTTTTTGAATAGTAGTTTGTTACATTGAGGTCTTATTTCAGAATTCATCAAATATGACTCATTTTGGGTATTTTCGGAAAAAGTCGTTATATCAGAGTTCATTATATCCGGTTCAGACTCTAACTCACAAGTATAGTAATCTGAATATTTATATACCACGGCAATGGGACCGATTTATTATATTTAGTAATGCACAATCACTGGTGAAGGTGATAAATTCAGAGAAATTTATCAAACTTATCAAAATGGTCGGTGGTTATGCATAGTGACATGTTTATATTATGCGTAATAACCGGATTTATCATATTTCATATTTACCGTAGCATATACATTGCATAAGACGACGGAAATTGCTTGTAATGGAAGATATGAGTGTGTGTGTGTGTGTGTGTGTGTGTGTGTGTGAGTGAGTGAGAGAGAGAGAGAGAGATTTTTTTATAGAAAAAGTAGGGACGGCCAAAAATCACCCAATATCCTGTAAAATACGATTCATATGGTCACTTTAGAAATATTTTTTCAAAGATACCGACAACGTGTGACTGTATTCTACCGAAGATGGACGGAAACTAAATTACTCTGCATCCAGCCATAACTATACATCGCCAACATTCTTTTCGAATGTCAAAGTAAGTCATTCGGAATGACCATCTTATACAGCATAACGCCTCTATCATAATTCCGTGAAACTAAAAGAATGTTCCAAATATATGAATACTTCTTAAAAAAACTCGGTAAAAGAAGGCTATGGAAATACGCTGATGGATGTATTGAAAATATTATATATAAAAGCAAATAGAAATACGAAACGCATGGTACATATCGTTTTGTTTCATGTCCGGAAAATCCATACGAGTATCGCATAATCTCCGATCTGTGTGTGTGTGTATATATATCTGTATTTCTGTATTTTTTTCCATACATTTACATGAAATCTCTTCTTCAATATGTTTCAATCGCGTGTGAAACGCAGCGATCTCTTTGATTTGCAAATGGCCGCGGTAACGCGCCTTTATTGTGTATGTGTGTATTTGTGGAGGTTTTACCCGTTCATTTTGGTGACCGTAAGTTTACGAGTTAGAATTTATTGCCCAATTTCCTCCTCTATATATCGCCTCTCTCTGTTTTTTTTATTCGAACTTTTTTTCTAATCTAATAAAATTACCTTATCCGACAACATACGAGTTTATTGCACGTGGAATCGGTGGATATTCTCTTACCTAGCAAACATGGTGATTCACGCGATGGTAAAATAACAGAAAAAAAAAATTATTGCCATACCGAATGTCCAATAAAATAGGGGCGTCGTATTTGCAGTGGGATCGTAAAAAGTTATTTAGGAAAAAATAAAGAAAAACCTGGTAAAGTTGATCACACACGAGACTCAACTCATATATATTGTTTGGCGTAAGTCTGGCTATATCAAAGTATTGGTTTTATTGGGTGCTTATAATTTATGGGAATATTTTGTTTTTCAGATGGGGTTGTTTTTTGTGTTAATTTTTTAACTCTCTCACGAATGCGTTTTAAAACAAATTTAACTAGAACGTCCAGAGCAGTCATTTTGACTGTTTCTGGTTTTGAAAACGCAATAATTTCAACAGTATATAACCTACAACACCCTCCATTTTTGACGTTTTCGTGACTTTTCATTATTTTCATACTTATCTGGGTGTACAAAAATTTGTAGAGAGACATTGAAAGTTTTGTTCGGGTAATATTGGCGTTTGTACCTAGAAAAGCCAAGAGCAGTCATTGACTGTTGTATGTAAAGTGTATATATTTTCCTGTTGGGGCAGTCGATGTATGTTTTTTAGGTATATTCCCTATCGATCATTCACAGTGATGGCTCGCACAACACACACATATTCACTAGTAACATAAAGACAAGAAAAAAAAATAAAAATAATAAAATAATGTTATTTTTAGCATCATGTATATAACTCGGCTTTCAGATAGCTAAAAAATCTATTTGCAGGGACAGCAGACGTCCATGTATCCAAGGCACCATTTCCTATTTAGCTATATATAGCCTCGGTTATCAAATTGAAAGAAACTTTTTTTTTCTGCTCATTCACCTGACAAGCTTAATTTCTGTTTCAGTCAGACATTAAATAACTCTTCTTGCCACCATCTGCTTTGGAAGCTTCTTAGAAACCAGAGGTTAATTCACAGTAAGTGATAATGGTTCTTAGAAGACACGAAATGTTTCAACTAAACGATATTTTATCAGTAAAAGGAAGGCTATGAATCTGAGGAGACTTGCGATGCAAACTCTCACGATGAATACTGAGAAATTGAATTCTCTGTATGTTTTATCGAAACTGATATTTGGAAAGAAAAGGGATTTGCCTCCTCCGGGACTCGAACCCGGGCCCCCATTGCATACCGGGAAATTGCGCTAACCAATACACTAGAGACACACTTTTCAATTCCTTATAACACGCATTAGTAGCGTGAAGCGCTGTGTGGAGATAGCAGGCTTCCTTAACTACAGCAATTTTCGCCGTAGTTGGCGTTTTTGTATGAAGAGGTGGTATTCTTTCGCCCCGAAATATACTGAGAAATTGAATTTTCTGGATTTTATACGTGTTGAAATGTGTATCTCTGTTGTATTGGTTAGCGCATTTGCCCGGTATGCAAGGGGAGCCGGGTTCGATTCCCGGAGGAGACAAATTACTTTTCTTTCCAAATATTAGTTCCGGCATAACATCCATAAAATTCAGTTTCTCGGTATATTTCGGGCCGAAAAAATACCGAATCTCCCAATGAAGATCATGATTTTCTACTACATTTACCTGAAAGAATTTAACGATCCCGCTGGTCTGAATCAGATAACACTGGAGAAAAGAAATAAAAATATATATATATTTTTAATTAGTGTATATACTCTTTCTAAATTAATTTTTGGAATGAAATTTCAATAGTGCATATTTTTTTCCTAAATGTAAAAAAAAAATTTATGGTAACAATATATGCTATACATAGTGTGTGCGCAAAAAAAAAGGGGCTTCTGAACCCTGATATAATGATACAATACATGTATGCAGGACCGTCATTTCAACTTTTTCCGGGGAGGGGGGCAAACATTTTCCACGAGGGGGGCAAAGCACGGGTGTTCAATGTATGTATATATATATATTTGTATGTATATATATATATATATATATATATATATATATATATATATATATATACAACTTTTAGTGTATTTTCAAAAGCCAGGGGTGGCAAAGCCGCCGTCCCCTGCCCCCCTGCCCCCCCTAAATGACAGGCCTGCATGTATGAATTATCATGCATAGTAGATCATATATTGCGATTGATCATGTTTACCAATGACGCGATGCTTGGGTACTGTGGTTAATAGCCGGTAAAAGTGAACAATTTTCAGGGAAATTTATCATACTTACCAAAATGCTCGGTGATTTTGCACAATAACCAGTTATAATACAAACAATAAAAATAAAAACAGATTTATTGCATTTACCGTAATACATACATCATAAACAGAAATTTGGCAGCACAGGTATAACTGAAGTTGCTCTGCCTTCAATAGCTTGCTTATTTATTAGGCCCACACTATCACGAATCTCGAGATAGTCACCCATTTGTGCGAGAAAATTACTCTAGAAACGTTTATACCTCTCATCTTAAACACTCATTATGTACTTAAAATCAATAAATATTATATTGCCATTTATTTTAAGAACACAAAAATGTCAATCATATTATTTAAATGGCAGTATCAATGCAAATTCCCTCAATAAATACAAGTACAAATACAAATGCAAGGCTAAAATACGCTGAAAAAAAGATGTCCATAACTAATATGGATGCCATATAAATGTGTGCCTAAAGTACAGCAACTCAATTAAAAAAGTGCAATTATAAAAAAAACTTGTCCTGTACGTGCTAATGCGGCCTTTATTTCGTCAACCGTTTGTTGTAGAGGAATAGTTCTAATTTAAATAAATGCTCAAAATGTGCTCAGAAATCACCCTGTAGCAGTTTTCAAAAAATACACAGTAAAAATACAGTGTGTCACAAAATAAAAAAATCTACATTTTTATATATTTCACTTGTCCTCTATTTCCCAATTAGAAATTTGTTGCTTTCATGTGCGATGTTCGCTGAAATATCCGAATTCAAAAAGCGGAGAAAATATTGGGATAGAATAACATAAGAAAGCGTTGTCCGCTAGTTTGTGTTGTTCTTTAACAACTTTTCTCCGATATTTGAGTTCAAATATCTCAGTGCATATTGCAGTTGAAAACATAGGCTGTCTTTTGTGGAACTCAGAAGGGACATGGCACCAACTTTCTAATTAGAAGTTGAAGGAACAGGAGACCATATAAAATTTTTAGATTTTTTATAGTTCATATGACACACTGTATTTCTACTTTTCTCTCCAAACTGGTACTGCTAAATTTCTGAAAACATTTTGAGTATTTTGTAAACCGGGACCATTCCTTTACGACAAACGGTAGATGAGATAAATGCCGCATTCGCACTTACAGGACACTCTGTATATACATAATAAAATTTAATGCAATACACATAAAAAATATTTATGGTTGTTTTATATCGTAACATTCTTACATGTAAGATATAAGAAAATGACCATTTATCCAGAATTTTAAAGGATATTCCCAAAATTTTCACCGTCCTAATTTTCTAATGAAAATGTCGTTGCCTAAATGCGTCTAATGCCTAAATGTCGTCAACTTTTTAACAAAGTTTAGTTAAATTTTAATTATTAACTGAAATCAAGGATCAAGATAATTTTTATAACTTAAAAATTTGTATTGTGGTGATTATGACTGTAATTATAATTAATAATAACGACATATAAATACTCATCCATATTCATTTTGCCAAACTAAACTTTTATGAATTCCATTTAATTTGCAGTAAAGCTTCATTTTCCCCCATTGGCTAGTTTTAACTTCTTGGCAATAATTGGCAACGTCCGTAACTTCCTGCAGGGATAACGAATTTTTTTCGAAATATTGTTAGCGTCGGTATATATAGTTTTGTGTGTTCGCTTCTGGAATGTTTTTCGTCACTCGGGTAAAGACCCCATTTGATACGCAGTGCCCGAGTGTTTCCTGAAAGTACGTTCAGGAAGGAATTGGAATCAGAAAGGAATCAAAGTTCTCTGGTTAATTTTAAAATCAAAGGAAATAGTGGAAAAAAATCAGTATAAAAGGAAGAAATTTGAGAGCTACAACACTAATTTTACTCCCGTAAAATGATTATTTTTGGGACTAAAAAAAATAAATAATAACTTTCACACACTGGTCCTTCAACACAAAACTATCAGTAGGGAAAAATGTTCTAGTTTCTCTTTCAAACCGAAAGTATTAGCTTTCATATCGAAAGAAAAATTCATTTCAATATAGTATATATATCTGTAATTGAAATTCCAGCTTTTTTTTTCCTGTTGGTCGTGTTTATGACTGTCTCCGTATTCGTTTTGAGATTTTGACATTTTTACTTGCAAAAAAGTGCCGAATTTTACTGATTGACATTTAATAATAATTGAGAGCCCTTTCAAAGTTATTTTCCGCCCATTTGTCATTTTACAAGAGGGAAACTATCGCAACTCCATTGTCTTACTTTGATAATTATTTTTAATGTTTTACTCCCGTTTTATAGAATCGATCATAGAACTTTCGTTCCTTGATGACACTCTCTGTGAAACAACCACTGCATTCACTGCAATTTTTTGAAGATAAGGTTTTGCGCAAGTATTTAGGATGGAACTATTCCCACAAATATGACACATTAAATGTTCAGTGGTAATTGTCTACGGGAGTGCTTCAAAAATTTTTGTTACCTAGTTTTTAAACGGGTGACAAAATCGAGATTTCTACTTGAAATCTTTCAACTGCTGTGAAGGACTTTTCAAGTACAAACACTTGAAGCGAACGACGTGCACTACTAAAAGGTTTCGAAAAATATAAAAAATACCGGGCAGAGGAAAAATAGTTTGTGTAACAAGAGCACTCGAGAAAGTCTAGCACCATCACTTAATACGGTGTTTGGAGAAAATTCAAAAGTCACATGATACTTTTTTATGTTCTTAAATAAAGTTGTTTGAAAAGTTTTTTTCGAAACTTTTGATATGCAATCAATATTTTATCTATATTGTATCCACATGAAATAATAGTCAAGGATTAATGATGAAAACTGCACCAAAAATAGTTTTCATTTTTTTAATTGTTACGATTTTGAAAGTATAGCATTTCTGAATCTACCAAAGGACGAGTAAAATGTCCGAAACGATTTGACGGACCATCAAATCACAGCACGAGTAGCATGACCATGCGTCTCGTAAACTACGGGACATTTGAAATCAGAAATAAATACATATTATACAGGAATGGCTTGTATTTTGTGTTATATTCCTGTATTTTTTGTCGTTATTTCTTAGACTGGGATTACACTATAAAAGTTAATTCATAAAACTTGAAAAATGCAACCAATAAAGGCATCGGTTGCATTTGCTCGAATGTAACCGATGCCTTTATTGGTTGCATTTTTCAAGTTTGCTCGAATGTAACCGATAACCTTATTCGTTAAATTTTTCACGTTTTATAAAGGAACTTTTATGAAACTTTTATAGTGTAATCCCAGTCTTGAATAGGTTGTGATAACCCAGGTCGATAAGATACTCGCCTAAAGTACCAAAGGATAATTAGTGGTGACGAGATTTCGATACACGGTTCGTCCTTGTCAGAAACTTACCTAACGCGAGTGTACAGCAGAAATAGCGACATAATCACAGAAAAAGATTAATACCGCAGGAAATCCCTTACCGAAGGATTAGCGCACCAACCTCTGGGTGATTATAAAAAATTGTCGTTTGGAATTAGCAATACATTGCTTACAAGTCCCGGTGTAATTGGCCCTCGTGTGCAGAAAACGACATTGGTGCAATAAAACCGATCAAATGATCTGAATGGAATATATTAGTCATTTTCAGTATAGTATTTCTTCAACCTTTTTGATATCGTGGACCCTTCTATTGAAGGCCAATAATCTGCGTAAAAAAACATCAGAAGGTCAATTTCGATACCATCGCTCACAAAATATGAAATGTATTGTTTTTTTATTGGCATTTATCATACAAATTAAATAACTTACTATTTCACTGTACATAAAACGTGTCATTCCTTGCCATGGTAGTGAATAACAATGACCCCGCAGACCCCTTAATGAGTACTCTTGGATCTCCAGTGTCTGCGCGCCACAGCTTGGGAAACACTGGTCCGGTATATTATAAATAATAATATTAGTCGTGATGAATATTTTACTACTGAAATGAATAATTTTTGTACACTGTGCTCTTCACTTCTATGCCCTTCAGCAATAATAACAATTTTACCGGGTTTTTTTTGCTACAAGTATATCTCGTATTTAGGATTGCAATTTCCCCGATTTTTTTCCCTTTTTGATCATGGGGAAATTACTGTATTTCTTTCAATTACAACAATTAAATAATTTTTTGACAGCTTATAATTAGATTACCAAGTATACCTGCAGACACTTGTGCTATCGACTCTAGGTTGGGAAACAAATACCACAACATCAGAAAATCGAGAGAAAAAATGTGGAAGAGAAATTAATAGTGTTTACGTATTTTGTTAAGGATAAACGCACAAAAGTTCGAATATACGGGTAATATTTTTCCCAAAATTACTTTTGCTGATCTTACAAGACTTTCATGACCAATTAACATTTTTACTGGCAGAATTAAGGTTTAGATTGATTTTCTCAATTATTTCCTTCAATTTCCCCTTCTGATCCTCCAGTTTAGAGATATCAACATTGAAAAAAATGTGTTCATGGAAAAAAATTCTATTATGTTTCCTGGAATTGCGCATGCCCCATTGAAACAACATCGAAAAAAAAACTATTCATACTTGGCAATGGGTGATTTCAAAATTTTAAATGTATAGCATATACGATTTAATGAATGAAGATTTTGTTTCGTAAATTGTGAGTTTGGAATCTAACACCTTCACGGGGGACAAAAAGAGTGTTTTCATGTAGAAGAAAATATTTTTTCTGATAATTAAAACCGATGTTCCTAATTGGGAACAATGGTTAAAATGTTAAGTCAGGTTTAATTAGGAGCCGCTTTTCTCTGCCGCGTTCAACTTGAATCGCCCAGTGTGACATGCCGCGCACTCATCAATAGGAAAATCGGTACGATTGTGTTCCTACAGTTCGCAACAAGCCTCACGCAAGCGCATTACGTTGGGCATGATATTCGGACTGCTTCTGGAGGAGTCAAATATGTCGGGCACCGCGCGTTTCGCTGATCTACACTCTTGTTATGCTTTCTTTCCCTTCCTTTCTATTGCGCAAAATGGCAAAAAACACGAAGACAGAACAGATGATACGCCAAGTTAGGAAAACGCAAACGCGTCACGTGATAAATTTACTCATTTCCGATGACTTGAAATAGCCATATTCTGTTCTCGTGGCACAGAAAAATCTGCTTCTACAAAAACCCAGCTTTATGATTAAAAAGATAAGATTCAAATTTTATTTTACTTGTTTTCATGCGTCAAGGTTCTTTATGAGCGACATTCAGTATGAGCAGTCTCCACCTAATCCTATTCCAAATACATTTAGAGGAAGGCAGAAAAAAATTATTAGAAAACCACTTTCGTGCCAAATAATGTCATTCATCAATTTTCAAAAAAAAAAAATAAATCAAAAGTGCCGAAAAGGGAAAAAGGCGTGATATTCCTCACAGCAAATTTACGTCAGTAACAAATAAGAACGGTCAAAACTAAATGATTGATGCTCTTACTATTTATAGAAGTTTTTTTCTTCTTCTCCGGCTTAGCTCAAGAATTAATTTGATTTTATCCGTTCAATTAATTATTCAGCTTCCCTTTTTTTTTGTTTTCTGTGTGGAAATTATTATATTTTTGTACCTCATCAAGATCAATAATTTTCGCGAGTTGTTATTGCGACGGTTTTTGAATAATGATTAATGACAATCCTAAATATACTTCTCGTATATCACAGCAGGCTGTCTTGATATTTTCCAAAGTAACCAGCAGTCAAAGCACAAGAGATTTTCTTTTTCGAACAGAAAGTATGAGTAAGTTAAGAGTTGAAAAACTGAGAGAACTTCATCGGGTTTTGGCTAATTTTGACGCAAAACCAGCTACGTCTTGACACGCCAGAAGGGCAGTTTTTGTCATTAGACAGCCTAAGGCAGTGGTTCCCAACCTTTTTTTCTTCCCGCACCCACAGAACAATGCAACTTACTTTCACGCACCACTTGGATAATGCGTTTTTTATATGTTAGAAAATTCAGGTTTATTTTCTGTAACTGATTTTATATTAATTATCCAATAATTAATTCCTATGAACTCTTTTATTTACTGTTTAATGTCTTTTCGGCTATGTCTAATACTTTATTCTGGCTTCATTTTTTTTGTTAAAAATCAACGCAAAAGCGAAACAGCTATTTTTTTTTTTTTTTTTGTAAAGATTCATTCAATAGTTTTTCACTTATTGATTCCAGCCGCAACAACTATAAATTAATAATTCCTTCACACTTGACTGAAATTCTTTTACGTTTCTCCTGAGTCTGTGTTCACGACAGTATCAAACCTAAGCACAACATGCTAATAACACGAGGCACCAATATTAACAAACCACGAAATAGAAGACTTTTAAGTAAATAATTATACTTCTCAACGGAAATAGAGAAAACGAGTAAGACCGTTAATCGAAAAAGAGAGAAACTTTTACAACGCAAACTTTATGTGACATTATTTCTGCGAGCAGAAGTCAGAAGATAATTCGTCAAAATATTGGCATGATTAGTATTTATTTTGGAATTAAAAAAATTGAATTTTTAATATTTTAATTTGCCTGAATAATCAGTCAACATGTAATTTTCCATCTCGCACCCCCGGTTGGGAACCACTGGCCTAAAGGATGCATGAACAATGGGACACTCGTCTGTCGTCATTACCATGTTGGAAGAGCAGGGTCATCAAAAAGTCAGTTAACATTTGAAAGTTCAATAATTCCCGGAATAATGTACGCAGAGCGATAAAAATTGGCACGTCCAAGAAACGACAAATGCAAATACAAAGACCACAATAGACAAAATTTTTACTCCATTCTTCACAAACTTCATTAAAATCAGCAGATTCACCGCACAATTCCTGAAATACAATTTCTTCACGCACATGAAAACGATCCAACCAATCGTACACAACTACGTCTATGGCAAGTTATTCTGTCGTCAGAAATGTATATTTTCTTGCTGGATTTCGGGTTTTCAACCATTATTTTGTGAATGTTTAATTCGCTTTGGAATTGATCATATCTGTGTCTGACATTGACTTCATTTGCAAGAACACGAACTCCTATTTTAGGTTTTTCACCGTATTTGATGACTTCAATGTTTGATGAGCCCTTCGGAATTCTTCTCTTAGTGATAGAGTACGACGATTTTTAGAGCGGGCCATTTTAAAGAGAGTGAAATCACGTAAAGTATACAAGCAAAACCAGAAAACTGACACCAGAGAGTTGCCAAAACTAACAAACTTCAAGCCAAAATTCCATTTAAATTTGCCAAAAAAGTGGATCAAATATTGAAACTTGTGCTGTCAGCTAGTGAGCATAATTTGAACTAAACTTGCAACTACTGGTGTGTATATAGGGGTTTTAGAGCATTTAGATAATTTTTCGTTTTAAAAATGATCTTCTAAAAATTCTTAAAATTCTAACGAATGGTCAGACATCCAACAACAAAAAAAAAAAAAGAGTTCGAGATTCATTTCACTAACACATATTGTATAAATGCTCCTTTCCTACAATAGTTCACAAATTTTGGAGCCGTTTTGTGTGTGTGTGTGTGTGTGTGTGTGTGTGAGTGAGTGAGTGAGTGAGAGAGTGAGTGAGTGAGAGAGAGAGAGAGTGAGAAAATCGCGTTCGAAGTGTGTTCTGTTCTGCAAATTTTTACACCATATTTCATCTCTTTTTTCTCTCCGATTTCTAAAATATCTACTTTAGAGAGGCCGTAATATCCCCTTACGAGAGTATTCAATACACTCTCACATAATGAATTATATGTACTTTCTCATGAACGTTTTCAATTTGTCATTTTACACCTGTTCCTTATTCATTCCCCTCGGGAAGTAGCCAGAATTTTGTAAGAACATGCAATTTTTTTATAGGATCAAACATAAATAGAATACTCACAGAGTAACCAAACATTATTTAAGAAAGAGTGTATGATCATTTAGAAATTTTCATTGAAATTCCGTTCTCGATGAACTAACAGAATTTCACTAACAGATTCCAAGTGAATATATGCGAGTGTTATTTAATGCAGCATGATTCTCACTTTTCATTTAAGTGGAAACTTGTGCACTTTCGCCGTCTTTGTCAATGCGTACAATAAATATTTCGTCACACCAGTCGTTATACGCGCATCGAAATACACTTTTAAGAAGGAAGTCGCAAATATTCTTCCGCCCTTTGATCTGGGATCCCCAGAGGATTCGCAACTACGTGGAAAGCGAATCGTTCAATCTTGAAAGTGAAGGAGGCTTACGTTAGCTAAATGATGTGCATTCGAAGCCTTTGTATTCACAGTGATATCGCGAAAACAGTATCACGTTACTTGCGACGTTGAATTTCAGTTCTCGAACAAAGATTAGTGGTTAGTTATATCTTCCCCCTTGCATTTACTCTAAGTCTTACATTGAAGCTCCCATTTATTATTAAACAGTAAGACTAACATCACCAAAAGTGTATCGATATAAACCACAGATACAGACCTCGGAATAATGTTATGTTATTTCAGGATTGTTTCGTTTCGTTAAAAACTAACTTTAATGTCCAAAATCACTCATAATAGTAAGTGTTTGAAATTTGAATAATTCATCAGTCTCAATAGTCAGTTCGCAAGGTTGAATTAAACTTTGATCTAAAGATCTTTAGCATAACTTCCATAATTTTGAACGTATAAATTTTCTGAAAACCTGTCGATGGCGTATAACACATATTTATATTATTTGAACGTTGTACATATTATCAAAATGGTTAAATTGCTGTGAACAATGAGGAGCTTGTGATATATAGATATGTTACGGTGGATGTGATAAATCGGTTACTATACATAATGGCCGGTTATTATGCATACTTACCAATCGTCTTGGAAAGTTTGATAAATTTATCACTTTCACGGCCGAAATATGTATAATACCTAAACGTCATTGGCAAATTTGATTAATACTGAAAATGTTATAACATCCAACGGCTATTATATATAATAACCAAGTGAAATTGGTGAATTTTATAAATGTTAAACAAAATTCCAAATAAGTCTTATAGTATGTGTGATGAATATAGGAGACCTCGATATAATGATATAAAATATTACGATCGTATCGCAATATAATGATACAATATCTGTATGAATTAGCATGTGTAGTATATCATATAGTACGATTTATCATAGTTGATAAGGTTTTCGCTGCCATCATTTGATAAAAATTGTTTTTTCGGGTTCGAAGACCGTCGTCCGTTTGAGTTAGTTCTCAACGTTTCCCCAACACTAGTGGTTGGCATCATCAGGAGAATCTGAGAATCTTGATCCAGACGGACGACGGTCTTCGAACCCGAAAAAACAATTTTTATCACGATTTATCATGTTTGCCAATGACACGACGCTTGGGTATGTTAACTTCCAAGGACTAGCCGCGCTTCAAGCAATATATTCCAGGCTTTTTTCAAACGATAACAAAACGAACTTCATTGAACTTAGTATATTCAAAATGCGTAATCGCAATGCAACAGCTTCCTACGCCATTCTTTAATCGATAAATACTGCAGTCTTGCTGTTCTTCACGTTCTCCAAACAGTCACTCGAGCACAAAGTCACGATACATCTGTTCCTTTGTTCAATAGCTACCTATAGGCACTTGCATAATCACAGGTAAAAGTGATTGATTTAGGAAAATTATCGAATATACCAAAGAGTTCTCGGCGATCATGTATAGTAACCGATTATTATGTATAATAACCAATTATTATGTATAATAACCAATTATTATGTATAGTAACCGCATTTGTCACATATACCGTAAAAAATATACATATACTGATCGTTGGTCGGCATCCTTAATTCATTGTTTTTTGGTTTTTTATTTTGATTTTTGTGGAACAATAATTGCACAAGCCAGACTCCCAGAATTAGTACAGTAGATATTTTATTGGCAACAGAGAGAAAGGGGTCATTCAAGTATTACGTCATAATCGATGGGGGGAGGGGGTTTCCGATTTGCTGGCTTTTGATGACGGGGGGGGGGGGGTTTGATGATGCTTCATCAACCACCCTTTATGAAGATATGAAATATTCTTAATGGCGTCTTATTCGGTGCGCCAAAAATGCAAAAAAAATACCTTTAGATAGTTATTGGGCACCTGAACTAACACTTTCCCTAATGATGCGTCCTTTACAGAGCCACTTCAGCGATCTCTAAATGTGCTCAGGAAATGTGTCCGGGTTGCTTAAGTGTTATGGAAATGAGTCCGGGCCGCTAAAATGCTGTGGAACTGCGCTACGCATCACTCAAGTAATCCGTAATTATGCCGAATCACTCAAGTAATCTGGGAATGTTCCGGGGTAACTTGAGTGATGTGTAGAACCGCACTGGGGGGTCACTTAAGTGCTCTAAAACTGTGTCACACTGTGTCACTCAAGGAATCTTTAAATGTGCCACGGATCGTTTAAGTGTTCTGTAACTGTGTCGCGGGTTACTCAGGTGATCTTTGAATGTGAAAGTGATCTCTGAGGCCTACCTCAGTGATCTGAAAATGTGAACGGGCCACTTAAATGCTCTGGAATTGTGGCACGGGTAATTTAAGCGATTTGTAAGTGTGCCGCTTAGTTCATTTTTACAAAATTAGGGTTGAGGGGAAACAAGTCACATCAGATAACCTTCCGGTCCACATTTGGTCCGCGGGTCAAGGGTTTACCATATATGGCTTAAATGGTAGGTCGCAATGAGTTTTTTAAAGACAAATTTTGAGTTCTTACACTTCAAATAGCATTGAAGTTAACAGAAATCGAATATAATAACATATAAAGGTATTTTCTTTCGAAATTTTAATTTTTTTCTTAAAATTTATGCATTAAAAAAATATTCTTTTTTTCATCTGGGGGGGGGGAGGGAGGAGCACGAGCCCCCTATGCCCCCTCCCACGTATGTTTCTGATCCCACCAATATACGTTAGGAAATAGGGTGCCAGTGATAACGAAATTTTGCTGACGGGGGGAGGGTCAAAAATGGCTAAAAATTTGCTTACGTAATACTTGAACGACCCCAAAGGAAAAAAAAAAAAGGTGAAAAATTAAAGACATTAGTAAGTACATGAGAAAATGATTAAGTAAACAAAATGTTACATGGAACCTGGAAAGAGGAAAATAAAGACATTGTACTAAAAGAACTGACTGAACAATAAGCCAGTAAATAAGTAAGCCAATACTTACTTACTGGCTTATTATACATAAATACTCATAAGTAAGTGAAATAAAATTGCAAATAAGTATTGGAAAAATACACACATGTATAAATAAAGAAAATTTTATACAGAAAAAATCAGCTTTTTTGCAGACTAAAAATGTGTTAAGACAATATAATGTTTTCAATTGTAGTACCATCATAGCATACAATGATTCGAAATAAATATTTTTCAGCTACATATTTACTCACGATTTCGTGGAGAAAAGAAAAAGAGAAAGTACGGGATTTTTAGAGAAGATTGAATCAATTGTTTTTTTTCCATTCTAGCAACGTTATTTTTTAGATATTTGATTGCATAGCAGATTATTTCTAATTATGATATTTTACTAATTAATCGATCCTAAAAAAATCATTTAATGTATTTATCTTCAATAAAATACGATTGAAAGAGAAAAATAGCGTTTTTATTTATGAATAATAGTAACCATTTTTTTTTCGTTCAAGACCAATTAGCAATATGTATTTCAATTAGAATTTTCTTTTTCTTTTATCAAGTTCATTACAGGTTTCATGGTTTCGAGGGATTATAATGTAACTGCGGGAAGACGTAGAAAAAAGATGAATATAGTTTTGTTTTTATCTTACGAATTTCAGAATGGAAAGACATAATAATGTGGCATCGATGGGGGTTTTTGTTTGTGGATTTTGTGTGGGTTTTTTTTATATCACTTAGTACGGAAATATAATCGAATGGTTTGACTACACATCAGTACGTTATTACTAAAACAGCATAAATATTGTTACAGAAATTATGTAAACAGTCATTATTTATCATTTATTTTGCCACTTTTTACATGTAAATAAACATTATAATGCGTTTATCTGTAAATCTCACCAAATTAACGACAAACTTGGCACGTTTGGCAACAGAGCCGATAAGTTGGCAACGTCATGACAAGAAGGGAAAGGATGGGAGCTCGCGAGAATATGGAATAGAACTCTCCCGAACCTTTCTTCACCTGTATATTAAGCGCAAACACAGGATAACTAAAAAGAGGAGTTTTATTGAGATTTCTTTTGTCTGCGAGAGAAGCCGCTCTCTGTTTAGCGTATTTCGTCGAATCGCTGCTTGTGAATGCGTATACATAGCTTTTTTGTAAAATACGTATGTGTTATCCTTCGCACTGCTTAGTGCTTTGCAATCTCGAGGGCTTGTGAGAGACATAATCCGTAAAAATATTGATTAATTGAAGAAAAAAAAAAGCACACACACACACACACACACACACACACATTATTTTGTTCCCACGAGGCTGCACTCGTTGTATTTTTTTAAATTATCTCATCGTATTATCAACACAATTCCTCATTGAATTACTGAGCCACAATGCATAATGTTTATCAACGAATTCCTTTAATTTCTTTAAATTTTTAACAAGATGTATCACATCAGTTATTAATACGCCGTCAATCAACTGCTTGAGGATCCAGTATCGTTTAGTAAGGGAAAATTCCGGGTTTTGGTATCACAGGGAGTTTTCCCCTAATAATGCTGTTAATAAATGGAATAGCTTAACTCTTGCGGGTCGTTAATTCTAACACGGTTGGCACGTTTAAAAAGAAGTACGATAACATAGTGGGATAAATTGAGAAGCTATGCGTACTTAGAATAAGGCAACTATCATCTTTCTAATGGGCAGTGTATTACATAGTGCTGATTATTAGTTTTTTTGCTTCCGTGATACGCATATACTTTTAGATTGGGTTGCTTCATTTTGGTTATATTTGACATCCATATTTTTATACTAATCTTTTTTCAGTGGCCTGGTTGGGCATTTTGCCTGTTGTGGCTATATGTTTGTACTTGTATTTAAATGGAATGCATGTACAGGGTGACCATAAAATAACTTTCCCTATATAAAGGTTCCTACTGCGAAAACTAATGGATAAAATGAAGCCTATTTCCACACGCGGAACTGTGAAAGACATGGGGTGATGGATTCCGCAGAAAAATTAATACAGAAGGAGACGGTAGGAGAGATTTTAGTGCTGCTTTCAGGTAAGCGCTAGGAAATTTGAATATCAGGGTAGATTATGCAATTTGCCTAGTGCGTACGTGACAGTAGTGCCGCCACTCATTTCATTCAAAAAGGGAAGAACGAACGTTTAGTCAGCAGTTCTTTGAACTCACTGAGTTGGATGAATTTTTTTTCAGAACGAACATAGACTATAGCCTCCCATAAGCTTCGCTAATCGATACTGCTCCTTACACGCGCTGGGTAGTTCTTTGAATGATTGTTAATTTGTGCTTAATATGCGCCCTATTTTACCCCAACTTCTTTTACTTGTCAAGCTGTTCTACACCAGATAGGGTGAGCAGCCCACGAGACTTTTGACTGAGGGGGTACCGTAAATTCGTTTCGTATGCTGGTGACGTTGAAAACATGCATGCGTTGAAACATAACATATGACGGGCAGTTACAAATAATCCATATTGACCGTCAACATGCGGCAGTACATAACGTCATACACCGGTTGCAATATGTTGTACACCGGGAAGATCAGCACCTCGAAAATGGTGCACGTCGTTCAGGTAACCCTAATGTTGATGAATAGAAGATTATTTTCTGTGAGGTTTGTAAACTCATTCAAAAGTGTATGGTAGGTTCATTTTTCAAATACAAATACAAATACAAATGCAACGCCACAACAGGCAAAATGCCCAACGAGGTGGCTGATAAAAAGATGCCCATAAAAATATGGTTGTCATATGTTTCAAAAATACAGCAACCCAATTAAAAATGCAATTAACACAAATTACAAACAATATATACACATGATAAAATATTATACAATGCCCATAAAGAATACTTATGGTAGTCTTATTCTAAGAATGGATAGCTTCTCGATTTACCCCAACATGTTTATCGTATTTCTTTTTAAACGTATCAATTGTGTTACAATTTACTACCTCCGGGGGTAAGCTATTCCATTTATTAACAACCCTATTGGAGAAAAATTCCCTGCGACACCATAACCTTGCATTGTCCCTCACCAATCGATACTGGTGTCCCCTTGTAAAAGCAGTCGATTGGCGGTGTACTAAAAGTTCATGGTCCATCCTATCCATCCCATTGAAAATTTTGAACACTTCGATCATATCTCCTCGACACCTGCGTTCATCCAGTGTAAACATATTCAAAAAATGAAGTCTCTCTTCATACCTCAAGCCCCGTGTGCCAATAAGGACACGCGTAGCTCTTCTCTGCACCCCTTCAACCAAGTCTATGTCCCTCTGTAGGTATGGTCTCCAAAACCTTACAGCATACTCCAGTCCAGGACGAACTAAGCCTCGAAAAAGCGGAAGAATGACTTTAGGAGAACGCGAAGAGACCTTTTTGAAAATGAGACCAAGCATTCTATTCGATTTTTTGACAACCGCTGAACAATGTTCAGAAAACTTAAGTCGCTCGTCAATGAGAATTCCCAAATCGGTGACTCTAGTTGCATCCGGGATAGTGACACCATTCAACTCGTAAGAGAACCGTGGGTTGTTCGAACCAAAATGAGCGACCATGCACTTATCTACGCTAAACGTCATGCTCCATTCATTTGCCCATGCTGCAATCTTGTTTAAGTTGGTCTGGAGCAACTCCCTATCGCTTTCATTTCCGATTACCCCCATTAGCTTCACATCATCTGCGAATTTGCTAGTAATTCCATCGATACCCTGATCGAGTTTGTCGATAAAAAGTGAAAAAAGTATGGGGCCAAGGACACTTCCCTGAGGAACTCCACTTGTGACATCTGTCCAACCAGAGAATTCCCCGTTCACCATAACTCGTTGCGACCTATCTCTTAACCACGATTCTATCCAATTCAGCAAGTTGCCCCCTATTCCAATCTCATGTAAACGCTTCAAGAGTTTGCCATGTTGGACCCGATCGAATGCCTTCTGGAAATCAAGGTAAACAACGTCGACATTTTTGCTCTTACCCAAAGCCTTAGTCACGTAATCATAGAAGCAAAGGAGGTTAGTTACACATGACTTCCCCTTCCTGAACCCATGCTGATTATCCGACAATACATTATTCTCGTCTATCCACTTCACAAACTGCCTTTTGATGATAATTTCCAAAATTTTCGAGAGGGAGCTCGTCAAACTCACTGGACGATAATTAGACACCACTTCTCTACTACCCTTCTTAAATATCGGAACAACGTTAGCCAGTTTCCAATCTCTCGGGACGATACCCTCAGCAACACTACTCCTGTATATCTGTGCGACTGGCCCCAACAATTCATTAGCACCTTCCCTGAGAACCCTGGGATAGATATCATCTGGTCCTGGTGCTTTGCTTGCACATACATTTCTTAGAAGATTTAGGACCTCCACGTCTTCAACTTGAATATCGTTGAGCGTTTTATTACCCCATGCAACACCCGTATATCGAATATCATTATCTCCATTAAAAACCGACGCGAAAAAGTCATTGAAAGCACTACACATGCCTACATTGCTCTCTACTTTTGAGCCTCCTATCGAGAGGGGGCCAACTGTCCCCTTACATCCATTATTGACGTATCGAAAAAATGATTTTGGGTCAGAGCCAATGTTATCTGCCAACCTAGATTCAACTTGCTTTTTACTATCCCTTATCGCTTTCTTCAACAGTCTTCTTTTATCAGTAAACAATGATAGGTCACCTCGTCCACTTTTATACTCTCTGAATGCTCTTTTCTTTTCAAGATAAAGGTTCCGCACGCTATCCGTGAACCATAGAGGGTGTGATGTACAAACACGCTTTTTTCGAACAAAGGGTATGACGTCGTGCAAAACAGAGGACAGCTTCGTACTAAATTCTTCCCATTGACTTACCACCCCTACTGATTCCAACCGGTCTTTGAAAACTTCCGCTAACCTTCTTCGCAAAACATCAAAGTTAGTTCTCCGAAAACAAGGAACCAGTCTTTTGTTATCAACCTTACCCGAGGAAAAGTTACAGTGAAATCTGACGATACGATGATCACTGGAAGAAAACTCTTCCCCCACCGAAACATGTTCAACTAGATCCTCAGAACTAGTAAGAACTAAATCCAAAATAGCAGTACCCCTAGTGGCTTCTGATACATGCTGATACAAAAAATTTTCGAGCACCAACTTAAGAAAGTCTCTTTCATACTGATTTCCAGATGAAAGGTTCTCCCAATCAATACCCGGGTAATTGAAATCCCCTAGTATGAGAACCCTCTTTCGCTTACACATGTAGGAAATTTCATCATGCATTTTGGCGATATAGTTTTGATCCCTATTCGGTGGATTGTAACAAACCCCAACAATAAGCTTATGACGTCTTTTGTTCTCAAGTTCAACCCATATGGTTTCAATATCACTTCTCTGCACGTTACACTCTCTAGCCTTCAAACATGATTTCACGTATATCAACACTCCACCCCCTTTCCTATCAGATCTACTTCTCAAAAAAGTATCGTATCCGGAGATGTGTAAGAAAGATTCATCCCCATCGTTTGCCCAAGATTCTGTAATGGCTATAAGATCCAAGTCCTCCACAACTATCATAGCTTCTAAAAAATCTTTCTTATTACCCAAGCTCCTGGCATTTATTAACACACATTTTAATTTGCCCGGTGGTTTGTTGTCAATCGAGAAGCCATCCAAGTCAGAGGTGGGTAATTCCCCGTCAGTACTGTTGTGATTATCCTTAACTAACCCGCATTCCCGACTACGTGGTCTGGGAGTAAAAAACCTGACCTAAGACTATCGTAAACCTCCCAGACCCCTCTCTTATTTAGATGGATCCCATCCGAACGAAGCCACCTATCGGTAAATGCGGGAAGCTCCAAGAACGTGACCCCAAGTGAGGAGCAAATGTCCTTCAGGCCTATATTGAATTGGTGGATCCTACTCCTATATCCCCTACTACCCCTTGGCAGCACTGGAATCACTGCCACATCTGAACCCCCCTCCCTAGCGGATAATAGTAAATCCCGGTATTCTGACAGAGACTCACTAATATTCGCTCCTACCTGATTTGTTCCCACCCACAGAATCACCCGCAAGGGCAACTTTCGGCGATGAAAAACGTCTCGAACGTTGCCAATCTTCCCCCCAGGAAGACAACAGCGCTCGAAACCCCGAAAATCCCTACACACTCGGTTCCCAAGTTCCCTAACCATAGAATCGCCGATGATTAAACCCCTATCACTATCCCCCTCTACCTCATCCACGACCACCCATTCGCCCTCTAAAATGTCGTTGTTCGTGGAGATTGCTTCTTCATCAACAGGTGGCTCGACGACCAGAGGGTCCGTTATAACCGGGCCCTCTAGCACCCTAACTTTTTCCCGTAAAGCTTCGACCTCGAGTTCCAGCCTTTTTCTAACCAAGCACCCTTTACAATTGAAACTATCAGCTACTATACCCCTAGACCAGGGAAACCTCCCGTCGCAAGCTCTACACAACACTAGTCGAGGTCGAGGCATACTAACACTATTGCTAAAGCTAGATAATAATAATAATACTTAAAAATAGGAAAATGAGAAACGTTAACTGGAATTTAAAATAATGTAAAATACATTACTATGCAAAATATACGTAAGAGATTATACGAAAAAATTACGTAAAGTAGAATGCTCAGCACTAAATCACGAAGAATAAAATAAATATGTATATAAAGAATACAACACCCTCTAAAAAAAGTATTAAGCTACGAAGTACAATTTATACTTATTAGAATTAGCTAACTATCTCAAAACACTAACCTACAACAATAGGCCCAAATGGAAGGAAAACAACGTTATTGAGAGTACCCGGGAAAAAGTATACACTGTTTGCTAACACTAACGTCCAAAAACCTACGAACTTATATCAAAGAAGCGAGCGAACCTGGCGAAAAAACAACGAAAATGAAATGCGAACGAGAAAAATAAATATAAGTCGATCGAAAATACACAACGAAAATTTAAAAAAAAATGAGAGCAATATAAAAAAAAAAAAACACTTATCTCACAATCCAACGTGCGCTAAAAAAAAAAAGAAAATCACCGCAGAATATGACCCAACAATAAACAACACGCTAAGTAAAACTCACGAGAACGAAGAAAAACACAAAGAAAGACACAAAATGGCGCACTGGCGTGTCGGTGAGCGGAGCGCGATAATGATATTTGCCAATGATATTTCATTACTGAAATATCATTGGAATCATCTATACTCCCTATTCCGTGCGCAAATTATACAAATACAAATACAACGCCACAGCAGGCAAAATGCCCAACGAGGTGGCTGAGAAAAAGATGCCCATAAAAATATGGATGTCATATATTTCAAAAATACAACAATCCAATTAAAAACTAAAAAATAAACTCCCTATCGGAAACTTTTTGCATGTTTCCCACACTCTGTATTTAAAATTTATTTTAACTTTCTTCATTAGTTTTAGCTGCAAATGCTTCCAAATACGGAAATGTATTTTTATGGTCATCATTTTTGTATAAATTCAAAGAAAAGGGTAGGCCTTTATTTCTTGACCCTTTAAATGAATATAGCAGAAATCACTAAAATTCCTATAAATGTTCTATTTTTTCATGAAGTTCACTTTCTCCTGAGTTTGAGCAGGTGCAAAACAAGAGGGGGGGGGGGGGTAGGAAAATGTGATTCATAGAGAAATCAGTTTCATAAAACTTTTGGGTTCGTCACTGCTAAAATGAATGACTTTAAAATGGCGAGATACATGTTCGATTATCGGGAAGCGATATGCATTGCTCTGTTTTTTTTTGTTTTTTTTTCAAACCGAGCACAACTCAGGTCTATTGTCATAGGCAATTCACTACCTCGTGAGTTGTGCCGGAAGTGTGAGTGCGTGCACCCAACAGTCTGAGTGCGTATCTAGTGTTGTGTATGATTTTTCAGTGCTGCCATCTATGTCTCAGAAGTGAAGTGAGTGGTGTGTGGTGACTGAATATTTGTACTGTTTGTAGGACTGTTGCTCTCTGTGGCGAGACTTTTTAACGGGGAGATCGGCTCGCATTTGCGCCTCGAAGTTGGGAACCACAGAAAACCAACTTCAGCCGACCACCATGGTGGGGCTCGAACCCGGGTCCCCGCGATGCGAGTCCATCACTATGACCACTTGACCGCCACAGCGGCATGCATTGCTGTTGCAGAACGAAATTGTTCCGGCTCTGCAAGCACGTCACTGCCTTGCAGACATAATCTACATGCAAGACGGAGCTCCTCCACACATAGCAGTGTATGTTAAGAATGTCCTTAAAACACATTTTACAGAAGAATGTGGCATCAGCCGGTATTACTCTAATGCATGGCCTCCCCTAACCCCGGACATTAATCCATGCGATTTTTGGCTTTGGGGGCATTTGTAAGTCGAGAAATTCCAAAAACTTTACCTGACCTTGAAGAACTTTACCTGATTAAAGGCAGCAATTTCACGCTACAAGTTGAACATTTCCTCGCACACACTTCGGTCAGTTGTGGAACATGCCACCTTGCGATTCTACATGGTATCTGAAAATGATGGCTATCATGTGGAACATGTTTTGTTGCAGTAACAATTGTAAACGTGTGTAAATTTGTAAACGTTTGCATAAATGTGTCATTTCTTAACAAAACGTCCTCTGATGGCAACATGTTCAACTAACTTTTTCCCCCTGAAACAAATTCCCATCACTTTGTGAAGTCATCCACAAAATTTCACAATTTTCCGATGACTAGTTTCACCTGTAGGTTACTTTAAAATAGGGTCATTAAACTATGGACGCCCTGTATATATCGCATCAGCCAGCTGTTACAAAAAACCTTCGTGTATAGTCATGTATCACACGTTGACGATGAAAAAATGGATTTGGTGCCTACTGGACCGTCTTACATCAGCACATCGAACATTGTCCAGGGGAATCTCAAACCACTTCGCGAGTTTGCAGGTCAAAGCCCGAATCATTTCTGCAAACTCTTTGACAATTCGTGAAGTGCCTCGTCCCGTCACGAATTGGCTGCACTTTAGGATTTGGCAGTAACATATGCAATCATAAAATGTCCCATTAGTTCACCTTGAATTATGAATAAACTTAACAGTTTATGAAGAACCGCTTTATAAAATTAAATGTAATGAAAGTTTAAAACTATCGTGATACATCGAAATTTCATTTTGTATAATTGAATCAGCCAAATTAAGCACTGTCACATTTATCGCGATTTCACCAGTCTTTTATTTGCACTTCAGTGAAATGAATAAATAGTACTATTTGTTCTTGATGGATATTAATCACAAAATTATTAATCACAAAAGATATCATTTCCGACTTGCTGCTTCCTTCATAATACTCGTAATTCAAACTTCTTATAAAATTGCAAAATTTTTCTCAAATGCTTTGTACACGAGAAAAAATCTTGGACCAACTAGTGTTGACAAGTTATGTATACACTCTAACAATATAACACAGAATGGGGCTTATGTACCGGTTTTCCCTTGGAAATAGTGGGTGGTTTTGCCGTCTTTGGTAGGAGGGGTGTTTGCGTCTAACGATCTGTCGTGAGGATGTAATCCAGAGTCTGTTACACTACCGTTCATGTAAACAGCGATTTAAGCTCCTGACGTGAAGCGAAATGTTCGATAATCCTCGAATTGGAAGAGATGCTATGCCGTGTTGTGTTATGCTCAGGGCAGAGACATAGAATTTCTCGCTCCCTCTTCCAGCGATTCTCAAAGGCATTTCGCACAACGCGTATACGGCTCGGAGACATAGCGAAATGCAAAGTTTGGTAAGCCTGTATTAATCTCAAGGGTTCATTTGTGGGCTGGCATGTTTACTAAAGCTCCCGCTATAGTATTCATACCCCTGTGAAATTTACCCGGCAAGCTTTGTCTCAAAATTTTGGAAACTTGCACATTCTGACAAGAGAAACACGAGCGGATTTTTACATGAAAACTTCTTGAAACGTGGATGTCTTCAAATACAGAAGGATAAACCAAAATATCATATTATTAACCCAAACAAGCATCATGCGCGATGCATACGTAAAAAAAAGTCATGGTATACAGTACTTTAAAAACAAGCTTTTAATTCAGCCATTTTCGTGAGAAATCTTCATTACATTAATTTATTTCATTAATCTTTAGTTATATCTATTCATCAATAGTTTGATTAATTATGCCTACGTATGTTTAATAAAAAGAAAAGTAGAAATCGAGAAAAACGTTATAGACGCGGTAAACACGATTGGTTGCCATTTTCGTCATAAAACGCAATCAATGACATACTCAGAAAAACGTCCGAAAAAAAGGGAAAAAAAAGAAAGGAACTATTACGTGAAATGCAGTCAATGCGATGATCCGGGTTCGAACCCCAAAGTGGTGGTCGGCTGAAGTTTGTTTTCTGTGGTTCCCAACTTCAAGGCGCGAATGTGAGCCATCTCCCCGTTAAAAAGTCTCGCCACAGAGAGCAACAGGCCTACAACGTTACAAATATTCAATCATTACACTTTACTCACAATTTGAAGTATAGATGGCAGCACTGAAATATCATACACAACTCTAGCTACACACTCAGACTGTTAGGTGTACACACTCACTTTATTCAAGACTGCCACGAATCTGGGCTGGAAGAGATCTCGGCAACGGGATAAGTCCGGTGGCAGAGACCATGGCGTTCATTCATTGAGTTCATACCCAATATACAGCAAGACCCCTCTTAACGGCCACCTCCCAGATGCTGTCACCACCCCCTCTTTTACTGCCAAATAATGGTTTCCACTTTTATAATAAAAGCGTGTATTTCAAAACCTTGATTAACGGTCATCCCTCTTATAATTAGGGGTACGTACCCGCAAACTGCATTTATAGAAATTGTTAGAGTTATTTTCTGGTTTATCACTGCGACTTGCAGCCGTTTGGTTATTACTTTGCACTTCAAGGTGCTCCCACCAGCGGACAGGATATTCCAGTCGTCTCTGTGCCTTATGAAAGTCGGGAGATCAAGACATCGTGGCTCACGCTTCCACGGGGTGCCCCTGGATCCCTTGTTTACCTTCTGGAAATAGGGAACTAAAGCAAGTTCCGGTGCCACACCGGAGCCATCCAATTTTCATCGCAAGTTTCTCATATCAAATACCTCGGTGTCATCCGACCTACGTTGGAACAAACATGTTGACCACGTTTACCAGAAGTGTTTTAACAAACTTTTCTTCCTTCGCCGCAATCTTAAACACTCCACTCGGGATATCAGACTACTCTGTTACCAAACGCGTATATCTACCCCGTTCTTTCCTACGCTTTTTTTTTTTTTAAATAACGTGATCCTCACGTATTTCCAAGGGATCAGCATGATCCGTCCAGGGAATTTGTTAGTGGTTTTCAATTGATATTTTATAATCAATGTTTTATTTTTTTTCATTCCAAAATAAATCTTTATAACCTAGTGTTTTTTTTTAATATTTGGAATTATATTCCTAATTTTGAGTTTATAATCTTGATTGAAAAATGTTCTAGAAAGTACTTTTTAATTAACCCCAAGTTACTCATCAGTTGGATCTGTTTAAAAATTTGTGAAATTTAGGCAATATTACAAGTTTCCAAATTCGAGCTGATCTGCCAGTTAAAAAGTCTCGCAACAGAGAACAATAGACCTACAACTATACAATTATTCAATCATTAGACTTCACTTAGTTTAATTTTAGTCAAATTAAACTGAGAGTTCAGTCAAATCTTACGACAGATGGTAGATCTACACATTACAAGCATTACACAGAAACAGGCTTCACGTTAGGTTCACAACATATACAGCTTCCAGTAGGGCCTAGGTCTTCTTCGATCACCTGCTAACATTTCTTCATTGAGACAGAGCCATGATCTGACTAGGAGGAGCAGGAAATATCACAAACGAAATACATTGAATTATCATATTTATCCATTTCAAAGAGCTAATACCTCATAAAATTTCTTTTTCGACCTTTGTTCCAGAACGAGCCCTTATATTTACTTGAAAAAAAGGTGGGTTTTTTTTTCCTTTTTAGGTTGTTATTAAATAAATAGCTAAATAAATATACTCGTTTCACATATTTTTGCAGAAAATTACCGTGGTGCGGAAAAAAAAAGATCAATAATGATGATCAAATTGGCGTATTTTTCAACTTCAGCATTTGAATTATTGGTTTTCACTCTTTATATCAATCGATACAGATACATAAGAGAAAATGCGATGATATGGAAAAAAAAAAAGGTATACGCATGTGAATAAACTTAATTTGATTGGAACATATTTTGAATTGGGCACAAAATATTATGCGAAAAACGAGGATTCCACGTAACTCTTTGCTTTCCTTTTTTTTTTCTGCAATGATTATATTACTCCACAAAACTTTTTTCTTTTCTGCATGATTCATGATGATTGAACAGAACCTGCGATTCAAACCCATAAGAAATAACAAGAAAAGAAACCTAGAAAATGTTCATCGTCTCCAGTAAATATACTCAACGTGCTCTCATGGTTAAAGAAAAAGTACAAATACATATATATATATATATATATATAAAAAGAAAATAAAGCAAATAAAATGTGCTCTTGTGCGTATATGTCTTCCCTTGATATAAATCTTTTGTTGTACTTTGCTGCCTCTGCTGCCATTACTCTCCTTCTCCGTCTCCTTTTCTTTTTTACATTCTTTTCAAAGCTAACATTCATCAAACCTAACTTTATTTCTTTTCCTTCATAAGATGAATTACTCGTTCTCTTTTTGAAATTATGGTCTTATAAATCCCAGATATAAAATAAAAAATAATAATAATATTATAGAATATATTATAGATTTTGTCTCGTTTATTGGTGACATTTCGTGATGTAACATAAATGTTTTCTTCCTTGTATAAATAAATACAAGTTGACATATTTATGATATGCGTCGCTGATGTATTTACGTTGAGTGCATTCTTTTCTGTGTTAAACGGGGTTTTTTCCGAAGAGCTTTTTCATTTTTTGGTTGTTACAGTGTTACGATCGCTGAAATGAACTTTATCATCATTTGTAGAGTGTTTCTCGGTATGCTATTTCAGAATGACAGCTATTCCCATCATCCTAAAATATAAGATTTCCAGACATATGTCTGGAATTCATGTCCGAAATAGAGTGGAATAGAGTACGGAACTAATAGCTCTTTGAGAAGATGTATGTAGCACCAACAACTCTGCAGGAGTTGTGAAAAATATAGCCTACATAATACTCATGCATCAGCTGTGAAATTTTGTTCATTCTTCCATGTTATTTCTGTTTTAGAATTTGCTCTAATGATTATATTTGCTACTAGTAAAATATTATTATATATTTTTTACTTTTATCTCTATTTTTTTCTACATTCCATTTTCTACTAGAAATGATTATAATATATAAATACAGCAATACCTTTTTTTTGCGGACACCGGTGGGACAAAAAATTGGGGTTTGAAAAGTATTTAGTAATATTCACGGGGATATTATTATTTGGCCATAGAAGAGGGGTGACCGCATCTGAGGTGTGTCCGTTAAGATTGAGATTTTACTGTATGTTATAGTTTATATGCAGATACTATACATTTTAAATTTTATAAATCTATCAAAATTTAATGCTGAATAATTGTTGATAACCGATGTATGTCACGTTAAATGAGATAAATTCGGTTATTATGCATAAATGAAGATTATCTTGGAAAGTTTGATAAATTTACCACTTTTACCGGTGGTTATCATAATACTCAAACGTTGCTGGTAAATTTGATAAATAATAAAAAAATATATTACTTTTACTGGCGATTATGCCTGATACACGAGTGCTGCTGGTAAATTTTATAAATGCAAAAAGAAGTTATGCGTGATAATAATTTGATAAAATGGAACGTAATGTCCGGGTACAATAGAAAAATTTGTTAAATGAAAGTTCGTTGTATCAGGAAACGATAGAATTCGTTTAATAGAAGTTCGTTATATCGAGGATCGGATGTAGAATTTTTCAAATAGGAATTTAGCACATCGGGTTCTAATTGTAGAATTTTGTTAAATAAAAGTTTATTATATTGAGTTCCGATTGTATACGCACAAAAATTTATGAAAAGTCAAAGAATTTCTTAAATCAGAATTCGTTACATCGAGATAATAAAATTTTGAGGGTCATAAAAATTCTCAAATTTATATCGATGATCATCAAAATTCTTAAATAAGACTTCGTTATATTGAAGCCCGATTTCATAATTCGTCAAATCGGAATAATTTCGGCGATGTTCGGAAAAACTCGTTAAGTCAAAGTTTATTATATCAGGTATAGACTCTGACTCATAAATATGTACTGTCATCTAAATAATGAACCTTATCATGGCAATGGCTAGATTCATCATATTTACTAATAGGAAATGGTGATTATGCATGGCAAATGCCAAGAATATTGTTTTACGATTTATCATGATCGCCAGTGACGCTTGGGTAATATGCGCAATCACGGGTAAAAGTGATGAATTTAGGAAAAATTTATCAGACTTACTAAAGTAGTCGGTGATTACGTATAATAATTGGACATATCACATTTACCATAACATACAGGGTAATCATGAATTAATTCTGCAATTTACGAGCCCCTAGCCACCGCAGAATACAACTAATAGGAATGAAATTCATAAAATACCGTATTATTCTACGTCTCAGTCCCGAGCGCATACTCAGAAACACCTATATCTTGAATTTCATTTGTATTAGTTAATTTTTTCCGCCGCTAGGGGCCTATATATCGGCGAAGTTACTTCATGACCACCCAGTACAAATTCATTTCAACTATATACACTTCCAGGTTTTTCCCCCACTTGCTATTAAATGGGTTAATATTTCACTTTTACTCGTGTGAAAACCCATATGGAAATTTCATAAGAATGCCAAAGAAATTATTTACATTGATAATAAATATATCTATTCGTGTGCAGTGAAAGCGTTATGAATAATGTCATAGGTATATTAATTGATTTTTGCTTGTTATTAAATTACGATATTAATTTCTTCGCAAAAAAATAAAATAAATAATTAAATTCTCAGGCCGTATTGTGTCAATACAGTATTATCGGAAATTAATATTTTTCCCGAATGAAATATTATAATTGGATAAAAAATAAAAATTTTATTGTCCGTTTAATAAAAGCTATTCTCTTCGGATATAATAACTTATTTTTCACTTCAAATTGATTTTTTTTAATGTTTTCGAAAATACATTAAATGCTTCATTGAAACAAAATTTCTATGAAAGAATTTCGTTGATCGTTCGAAGCGTTTATCATGTTAAATGAACTCATTAATTGCTTGAATGAAAATAAATAGATTAGTACTTGTAAAATACTTCGGTATTTGCACATTTTTAATTTATTTTTACGGTTGCAATGCTGTTATGAAAATAAACACTTATATACGTTTTCAATTATCAAGATGAAGAAATAAATATTTAATATAATTACGTCTTTTGTAAGAATAAATTATTTTAAGATGGACACTAATCGGAAAAAAAGTTGTTTCGTGTAAATATAATTGAGCAAGATTTTTTTTTTAATCTTTTAAAAAATATATATGTATGAATAAACTCTATGAAATAAATAAGTAAATGATTATGTACATTCATTGAATAAGTATTTCAAATATTAAGATTTTTATTTTTATTTGAATTCGTTTATGCAATAAAAATTAGTCAAGCTAAAAACGGTATTTTTTTCCGTAAAAACTCTTAATTTACGGAAAGTGAAATTTTTCTTTTAATATATACTTATGTTTGCAATGAAAATTTCATTTTCATGTAGTCGTACGAAATGAAATTGGAGACGTCTGTGATACCATTTTCCATACTTACCTATACATTATTAAAATTGTGATTTTTTTAAAATATACTAACTACAATTTCCATTAGATATTTAGGTCATAGTAAAATATACATAGTAAATCACGTGTATATACATAGTAAAATATATACTATGTATATACACGTGCGTATGTATGTGTATGTGTTTATATCTTTATATTATATATACGTGTGTGTATGTGTGTATGTAACACATCTTCTGACAAAGCAGTTTGTGTAGATGAAATTTGTATGCGTGGAATTTCATTTTTAAACTTTCATACTTAATTCATAATTGTGAAAACTTTTTCTACGAAAAAAAACAACTAATTTTTAAAATATAATAAAATTACATTAGGTTAAATTTTCATGTGGGCAATTAGAGAAATAAGGACTAAAATTTTCAATTTTGTAAAACGGGGAGGAAAAATTAACAAGAATGTTTTTTACGTAGGAGTGATTCTCCTCTGGGAAAAATTGAAATAAAATATTCTTTAAGGAAACTCTTTAAGAATATTCAGAATAAATCTAAACTTTGTCCCTTTTCTTCACAGACGCACTTTTATTGAAAATTTAATGTTGCAAAAAATATAGGAACGTCGTTTTGATAAAGTACTTTTTTTGTACAAAAAATGTGTGTAAGAGTAATTTTGCTGTAAAAATTATATTAAAAATAATTAAATTTTCTTCACTAACTACACTTATGCATGCAAATATTTTTTTAGCAGACCTAAGAATTATTTCTCACTTATAGGATTATAGTGTTTCTTTTAATGAATTATTTACACAAATATAAAAAGGATATATTTTTTCATAATCATACTCAATATAATTAATGTTTCTATATTTATCTAAATCACCAAAGATAAGGAGGTTTTAATGTATTCGCGTAATTTTTCAAATTCAGAAATTAAGATGATCATGCAAGCTATGTAATGTTTAGATCTATATATGCATTTGAGGGGATCTCATACCTTTCAGACAAAAAGCCTTAAAACTATACTCTAATACAGGGGTTCTGTATTAGCGCATAGAATCTTATATCTTCCTTAACAAGCTTGAGGTGACCAGCGATAGATGGCGCCTTCATTTCTAGTCAAACCCTTAAACGACAGTAAATTGTGTATTGCGATATGGCTGGAGTTGGTTTGTGGTAAAGTAGTACACATTAAAAGGATCGCATACTTTTCAGCATGGTCACAAATCTTCAGAAACCAAGCTCAAGTAAAAAAACTCATTGAAAACATTATTTAATTGATTTATTTCAAATTTGGTACATATATTTTTGATTGTATGTACTATGCTAGCACAACGTTGTAGTAGCAGCATAGCATCTGAAATTTAAAATATGAATAAAAGTATGAATAAACAGTAGCGTGAAGCGCTGAGTGGAGTCGTAGTAGCCTCTGTTAACTACAGCAATTTCACCCCATTTTGCGTTTTGTATGAAGAGATGGTATATTCCCGGAGGAGACAAATCACTTTTCTTTCCAAATATCAGTTTCAGCATATATATAAATAACATCCAGAAAATTCAATTTCCAGTGTATTTCAGGCCGAAAAAATACCATTTCTTCAATAAATAAATTGTTAAATGATTTACTAAAGATATTTATACTAGAGCTTAGTTTTGGTACATTTTGACCATGTTAAAAGGTATTATACCCCTTGTAAATAAACGTACTGCTATACTTATTAGGAAAGTGTGAATGAAAGGAAATAACATTATATTTCTCTTGAACGTAAGTGAAAAAAAGGCCGGGATTACACTATAAAACGTTTTGTAAAAGCTCTTTAATAAAACTTGAAAAAAAAAGGAACCAACCAAAGAACCAACTAGATACATTCGTCCAAATGTAATCCAAGCTTATCGGTTGAATTTTTTCAAGATTTATACAAAATTTCATAAATAGATTTATACAACTTTTATAGTGTAATCGTGGCCTTAGATTCGAAAGGCAAAGTAAACGCCAATATTTTCCAAGGCAGGGATTGCACTATGAATGTTTGATTAAGTGTAATAAATGCTCTTTTATAAAAGTTATGTTTAAAGTTTAAAATATTCTTTCGATAAAAGTTATTTTATCAAACATGAAAAATGCACACGATAAATGCATCGGTTACATTTGAGCGAATGTAGCCGCTACGCTTATTGGTTGTTTTTGTTTTTTCAAGTTTTGTAAAAGATGTTTTATAAAAAATTTATATTGTAATTCTGGCCTAACTCAAGAGAAGAATCGAATAAAATAAGTGTCATCAGAAACACTAACGCTAGGGAGAAAGTTCGATTCCCAAAAAATTGATTTTCACCAGAGAAAAAATTTGTGAAAATGCATATATTAATATGCTTACATGTATTTAGGCTAGAATATCCGAAAATCAATGCAATTTCTTTGTTTCTTCAATGATAAGTGATTACACATTCATTATAATTGGAAAAGAATATCAACTGAAAACATATAATTTACATTTTATTTGATACAGTTTCCATTTGACTGATTTATTCTGTCTCACACAGAGATATTGTCTTAGATATTATTTGGCTATCTCTCATTTTTAGTATATATAGAAGCAGTTTTTGACATTTTCCTTCTTTGAACGTAGGACCTAAAACGTGTTTGAGAAATCTAGGTTTTTTTATCTCGTTTCTGGAATGTATAATGTAAAACGCAAACGCTTCGGCATTGAACTGGAAAATGTCAACACATTCTTCACCGGACATCTAACTTTCTCGTAAATCCGAAGAATTTCTTCTCAAAAGTCAGAAACGTCAGAAACATCCTTCTGAATCAGAGCGTGCTCAAAAGACGTTCAAGGTGGGAACGGGATATGATATTACATAGCGAATGACACATTTTTAAATTAACAAAAGAACACAGTAAATGGGAATATCCAGGAAGTATATTTCTAACGTTTTCCCGTAGGCAATTGAAATTTCTTTTTGCATTTTTAGGGCTCCAGAAGTACTCAGATATCAAAATTATATGCAAAAATCACAAGAATAGATACCCTATTTGTCAGTAATACTGAGGGTTTTTTGTGTTGCGAAAATACCAAACAGATCGAATTCGGTAAATTTTTCTGAAGTTTAAGGTATTTAAATGAGAAATTTGGGTAGTAAAAAAAATATTCGTGTTAACCTTATCTTTTTTTAATGTAAAATAACCCGATTTCGAATTTACCTTGTGGAAAATTGCGTACACATTTCATTCACGGATAATTAGTGTGGAATTGTGAAACATTTTCGCGAAAAAAAGAAAGGAAAAAAGGGTTTTTTTTTCGAGATTTGAGACGTAAGGTTTTTAACAGCTGGCTGATGGGAATATATCTTTTTGGAAAGAGAGAAGATTCACCTGCCCCTGCGGGGAATCGAATCCACGCCCTTCCATTTTTCGGGTGAACGCACTAGACTACAGAGGTAAAGAATTTCGCAATCTTTCCTTGGAGCTCGTGTGCACTGAACGGGATCGTACATGGACGGTCGGACACAATTCGGGCCAAAGCTCACAATTGCTGACGATGTCACCAAATGGCGACTTATCCGAGGATAGGCATCACTCTCCGCTATCCATACAAAACAGTAACTTGTTAAAAACCTTTGTATGGATAGCAGAGAGTGACGTCATCCTCCGATAAATTCTACTACTACTACTTGAACGTAACGGCATCTCGTAAAAATACCTCTGGAGAATTTCTAACGGATTAATACATGGCAGAATGTGTGTTCTGAGTGTATGTGTTGCCCTAATGCATGCATGTTGTCGGAGTTTCTCTTCGTCGGAGTTCTGATGGTGCTGTCCGATATTTTGAAGTGAAGGCGGTTAATTCTTCAATTTTCATGTTATGCATGTATCATGTTGACTTTTTTAATTCCCTGAAGAAAAATTTAGATACTGGTCTCGTGTAGGCTTTTTCAAATGGCAGCCCAACTCGCATTCGTGCCTCGAAGTTGGAAACCACAGAAAACCAACTTCAGCCGACCACCGTAACAAGTAAAGCTAGAGTTCTTGGTATTCGAGAACAATGCTTGGAATGCAATGATTTTGTAGATACAAAACTAGGGAAAGACGTTTTTGTCTGATAGATGATCAAATGGTTATAATTCCTCGCGTGAATGATAGGTGACACCCGCTGCTCAGAACTGTGCCAAGAGTAGTTATGTAAGCCGCATTGCCATAGACGAGAAAAATTCCATAAGAAGATTAAAGCGAACAAGTCTGTTTTACTTGCTGTGTACCGATTTATAATAATTTTAGTATGCTGATAAATTATTAATTCTATATATAAGCTAAGTTTAAATCTAGCTTTTAAGAATGTGGATATGTAGGTATATACTCAGGGTTAACGTGACATGTTCTGCCAAACGAAAGGAGATCATAAACGAGTCCAAGTGGAACATGAAATATCCTATCAATCTTGCCCTATCTCGAACCGCTTTGGAGTTATGGTGGATAATCCTTGGAATTATGAAGGGGGAAAAACGCATCAAGTCGGAAAAAAACTTACATTTGTAGAGTTTCTGAAAAGCCTACACTCAAACTAAGCACATATTTGAAAAGAACGGAATAAATCGTATAAAGTGACATCAATTTCATCGAAATATCTGGATTTAATGGTGAGCTACAAGTGCCGAAAGTGTAACGAAAGTGTAAGGTCAAAAAACAATTGTTGCCAAAAGTTTTAATCGTCAATTCTGCAAGCACCCTTCTAGCTGCAATCGGCAAAATTTAACAGAAACTTGTCTATTGCATAAGGTTCTGAAAGAAACCTACAATAAACCGTATCAGGAATTAATTTCAGGAGAAATTTAGTCTTTGGTTTGCAATACATCACTGAAATTTGCGTTCGTCAAAGTAATTTTAGTTGGGTTTGGCGACAATTCGATTCTCGAAGCTCGCCATTAAATACAGGTATCCTGTAGATAGAGGCGATGTCAACTTATAATATTTCTTCTGTAAATCAAATTGTCACCAAAATCTGTACAAACTATTTCCGAATTTTCATCGAATACCTACTTCGACAAACGCTGATTGCAGTGATGAATTGCGAACAAAATGCTAAACATCTTCTGTACCAGAAATCCGATATGATTTGTTGTCCGCTCTTTTGAAAGCTGATGCGATGAAAAAGATTTTGGTAAATTTGATAGATTGTAGCTACAAGAATCATTGCGTAACAATTCGATTTCGAACTTTGCGAATCTTTCGGCGCTTGTAGCTCGTCATTAAATCCAGATATTTCGATGAAATCGGTGTCAATTTATGATTTGTTCCGTTCTTTTCAAATACGTGCTTAGTTTGTGTCTAAGTTTTTCAGAAACTTCACCAAATGTTGGTTTTTTCAGACTTGACACTTTTTTTTTCCATAAGCGATTATCCACCATAACCCGAAAATGGTTCCTAGATAGGATAGGGATTATTTAGTGTGTATTCATTTTTTACACTTGGGCGTTCGTCTATCACCCCCCCCCCCCCTCCCATCTTCGTTTGGCAGAACATGCCCCGCTCGCCCTTATATGTTACTGCAAATATGGTAAGTTCAGTTATTTTGTTTTATATCGGTTTATCATAATAACTGATTATTATGTATAATCGGTGATCATTTTGGTAAGTTTGATGAATTTCCTGGAATTTATTACTTTTCGCAGCGATTGTTCATGGTATTTATTACCCAACCCTCATTGGTAAATTTGATAAATGCTAAAAAATTCATCACATTTACCTGAGGTTATGCGGTGTTGATAAACATGATATAACGTACTAAATTCATGACATTTGCCGGTATTATGCATAATCACAATTTTGTAATGGTAAATATGATAATTGGTCCCATTGCCGATAGATAAAATTTATTACTTAGATGACCGCACTTGTGAGCCAAATTCTGAATCGGATATAATAGACTTTGATTTAACGAATTTTTTCACAAACTCCCTCCCCCCTCCGAAATAACTCGCACGGGGGGGGGGGGTTGATACTACTCCCCTCCTCACTAAATATTAAAAAAAAATTCTGAATGTGAACTTCGATATAACGAACTCCTATTTAACAGATTTTACAATTGTACCCCGATATAATGAAATCAAATTTACCAAACGCACTTGTGTGTTATGCATAATTGACAGTGTAAAAGTGATAAATCTATTAAACTTCAACAGACGATTGGGGATTCGTCACATTCATCGTATCATATACAGCAGTTATTTAAAATTATATAGAAATTGATCACAGTGTAACTTTTATTGAATAAATACTTGTATTACACGTGTTTCTGATAATCCATTGACTTTCAATTGCATTTTCTTTTTGTCTCCATTTCAGACAGCGAGTGCAAATCTAATAAAGATCATTGCATCTGACGCATCATCAGAAAAATGCAGAAAAAATAGCAATGCAAAAAATATCATTAGGAATTACTGTATAAATTTAAAACAATAAAACTACATAATGATCAACGATCTTTCCTCTCAAATTTAATAATACTTATAACAAAGAATAATTTGAAATTTTTGTAGGATGCGAACTATATTATTTTTCTTATACGATTAACATTGGCTTAATTTCACTCTAAAAAGCAAAATGCGATTTTCTTATTGTATTGTTTTTTTCTTTTGTCTTTGTAAAGAATAAATTATTTGGGTTAACCTGAGAAAAAAGGACGTAATTAATTTTTGCTTTTGATTAATTGCCTACGAATAAGGATCCGCGGGGCTCGAGTGAATGTTTAATTAGTTTCCAATTACATTCGCGTGTTGCACATGTTGCCACCCGATACCTAGCTCAAAATCCCTCGTGAATTTCTATTGAAGAGTTATTTCAGGTTGATCTTGCCCCTTGTCTTTTCGTATTTGAAAATTGCCGATGCTAACGTTTTTGCTAATACTTTAATCCTTTCTGAAATGCAAGTTTTATTTTTTTTTCCGAAATTAAAATAGTAGATATATTACTCAGGCTAATTTTTTGTCTCATTTTTAAACAAAGACAAAGGATTTGAAAAATAAAACAGGAATTAATCCAATTATTCATTTCCTTTTTAAGCAGAAAAAAAATGCATAGGCTATTCGTTTTTCGTAAATAAATATAACGTACATTGTTAGTTTTATTCTGTTCTTCCGAAAAAAATACACGTTGACAATTTTAGTTACCGTAAGCGTGGACTATTGTGGCCATTTTGCTCTCCATTTTTTTTTAAAATTCAAATTTACTTTCCAATAATCCCGATATATTATTAATACTTTAAAGATTTGGGAACCTTTCTTTTTATATCGATAGACTATTTTATTTTATGTATGTGCAAATTAAAGAAATATAATAATAACTTAATCTATTTTCAATGATTTTCTTCTCGCTCCTCTTTTTCAATAGAAAGTGAGTTTTTTCCTCCCTAATGCAAGAATCCACCAAAAGTGAAAACCTGAGGTTTTTATGGAAAGAGCGCAATAGATTATACTACTTGGATTAATTTTTATATGCTTGCACAAAGAGGTTTTAGTGATCCATTAACAAAGGCCATGTAGTAGCCTACTGTACATAGAAACTGCGGTGACATCTATAATTGAATATCGGTCATTACAGTAGGTAGCGATTTTTGACTGAGGAACAAGTTTTTGATATCATGTTTCTCGTATTACAAACAGCCTCATTTTTCTTTGAATGACAGATTTTAAAAAACTTCTTACACATTAGGTACTGTTTATATAACTTCGTTGGTGAAACTGTTGCGATGGAGCCAGAGGTGCTCGAGCACCTTGAGTGTTTTTTTGGTATGCGTCCAAGAACACCAGAGTTTAATTAAAAATCAAAATGTTTACATGAAGCTCAAGCCGAGTACCACGGGTTCTGATCTCTCTCTCTCTCTCTCTCTCTCTCTCCCTCTCCTTCCCACGCTCTTGAATTTAATTCTTTCCACTTTATTCCTTTCATTCTTTAAATGATTTAATTGAGTATTTAGATCCCAGCACCATTCATGAATCATCAACGTCGAATGAATCATATTTCAAATAAAAAATTAAAAAATGATAAAATTGAAGTATGTAACATGTTGCTGAAAAAAAATATTGGATATAATGATATTATACCAGAACAGATAACTATAAAATCCCTAATAAACTGCTAGTGAACTTTATAATATGCCGAATCATAGGCTAAACTTGTATCTGGTTCATTAGCCTAAGTCCACTCAATATTTGTCACCAACTCGATAATACCTCTAGAAATATTGGGTTTGAGACCCCTCCTCCCCCCGCAATATTTTTGAGCCCTACCAATATTTTCAATATCTTCACACATTGTACTCGTTATCATTTTGAATTTTCGAATTTGATAATGCACTAGTCAATTTTAAATCCTCTCGACCCGTCAAGCAAAGATAAGCATGGGAAAAAATGGGAAAAGAAGATTTCTAGTGGAAAAACGTGTTCTTTTATCTTCTCACATAAAATATTCTCGAGGTTACATTTTCTTATCTAAAATCGGCGCAAATACTTGGCAAACAAAAGAATGGTGTTTGCATTTCTTCGGTAGAACTTCCGACGTAATATTACTTCAGAAACATTGTATGGGTTAAGCTGATTAAAAATGAATAAAAATGTATGTTCAATTATGGTTACCCCTTGCATGTGGGTGATTTTGTCTCAATTCATTTTTTCCTATTCTAAGGGGACAAGAGACGTTCAAATGGAAATTTCTTACCGCTGTAAATTTCTTGCTAAAATGCTTTAATGACATTTCAGAACCAATATAATACCAGTTTCATGTCTCTTAGTTTAAAAAATGTGTTTCATGTTTTTCAACAAACTTGTCCCCTTATTTAGACAGCCAAAGGTGCCAAACTGCAACGGTGATGTTTTTTGGTGATTTTTTGACCCCTGCGTCTCGAATTTCGCTGAAAAGCATCAATATTTTCATTTTGCAGGCATATATCGATGATTTGTTGTATCCATTTTACAGTGTGATTCTATTTCCATGATAATTTTAGGAAAAAAGTTGAAAATGATAAAAAAAATACGCAAATTTTATGCTACAAAAACAGGTTTACATTTTTTTCTTTGATGGTGTCTCAGAATAGAAAAATACTACAAATCATTCATAATTGCCTTAAGAGCAAAATAATGCAAAAACATTGATGCTTTTAAGTGAAATGTAAATGCGGGAACAAACAACCACCATTAAAATGTTTGTTCCAGTTTGGCGCCTTTTGGTTTTTTAAATAAGGTGTAAAGATTGTTGAAACACAAATTTTTCAAACTAAGACACCTGAAATTGTTATTACTTTGATACTGAAATGTCATTAAAGTATTTTTAGCAAGAAATATACAGTAATAAGAAATTTTCATTTGAACATCCATCTCTTCCACCCTTAAAGCATTAAATGAAAAGCTAGGGTATTTCTTGAATCCAGGCTCGTGATAACGCTTGGATTTCTAAAAGAAAACTTATATTTCAACTTGTATTGATCATTAAAACAGCAATATTCACATCGGTGATTCCCAACGTGTTGCCACACAACCCATAAGGGAGAAAATTTGATATTTTAAAACGAGGGGGCATTTTTATGTGTGTGTGTGCATAGATATTTTACTACCGCAACACCTTCCGAGGGCCAGATGAAATCCCTTGGCTGTGCCGCATTTAGTCCGTGAGACAGAGCTTGTTCATCCCTGTTTTAGGCCGGCATCACACTATAAACGTTTGATAAAATATCTTTTATAAAATTTGAAAAATTTCACCAATAAGATCACCGGTTGCATTTGCTTGAATGTAACCGATGCGCTAATTGGTTGCATTTTTCGAGTTTGATAAAATAACTTTTATCAAAATTTTACAGTGAAATGCCAGCCTAAGGGAAATCAAATGATGTGAGAATAAAAATCGATTCCATATGACTGGAATCCTATTCATTCGTTAATATCAGAACGAAATTATCTAAAAAAACGTTTTAATGCGGATAAAGCTGCAATTTTTCCTCCAATTTTACAACTTGACAGGGCAAAAAAAAAAAAAAATAGAAATGCGTCTATAACAAGAAGTCCGTGATAACAGCAATCTCCTTCGTGATTGTGAGCTGTCGCTATAACGGATTTTTACTGTTTTCAAAAAATTTATTTTTACATTTATTTTACGCTCTAGTAAAAAAGAATAAAAAGAATAAAAGAATAAAAAAAAGTATCATTATATATACTTTGAAGTTTTATTTTGGATAAATGTGTGAGCTCATCTATATTTTGTGGAGATGCCGCAATCTATCTCTCTCTCTCTCTCTCTGTCTATTTTGTTGTGATGAAAGAATGATACGTATCTTAGAACCATGTTATGTAACGAATAGTCTCAAAGATATCTTAACATGTTCGCTATCCATATTACTCCAGACGTTGGTGTCACGTTCTAATTAACCAAACGGCTTTTCATTGGACTCGGATGTAAAAGATAGTCCAAAACCGTTTCTTTAATACGTAGTCATCAATCATTAGGCATGATGAGAGTGCATTGGACGATACTTTTACTCAGAGTGTGCGAAGAATCTTATTTCGGAACAGAAAAAAAAACAGTTCAATCTTTTCTCAATTTAAATCTACTAAATATTATTCAACCGTGAGTATACTCCTCCGACCACGAGATGAATTTTCGCTGCGTCATGTCACGTCACGTCGTATATATATATATATAATTGTTCTTCACCTCCCCCAACCCCGGAAAAAGTTGAAATGAAGTCCCTGTACAAGGGTACCAAGCTTTTACCTCCTACAAAACTCCTAGAATCAATCTAGTGGGTAATTTTCCTGGTGTGGCTAGGAAAAGAAATTAATAATTAATAATAACATAATTATAAATAATAAATTAATTAAAATAACATAATAATTAATTAATAATTATCCGATTATTACAAATATGAACTTCAATAGCGACCCACAAGTGTGAGCCCGGTGAACGAGAGTTCGATTGATAATATTCACAAAAACACTATTATTATTGTACACTTAATCGGTTGTTTAGATTCACCTAATAGTAAAACCAGCTCTAATTGGAGTCCATCATTTTATATAACCGGGGTCTTGAACAAAAAATAAAGCTTTCCAGTGGCCCGTGTGGAAAACGGTTGAGCCATCGTTATTATTTATACCATTAGACATTTAGATGCACATTTAGTTTCATTAAGTTTAATAGCATACTCTATTTTTTCAGTGAAATTTCGAATGAATAAATGGTATCAAAAAACAGCACAGAACGAATCCGTGTGATTGTAATTCAGTAGTAGATGCGTACTATGCACAGCTGTCTGACTGGTTTTATGGTAGATTTAAAACAGATCGCCACCTACCGCATTATACCCACAAATTTAGACGACTTTATTCAATGTCGCGTGTATACGGTAAGGCCTCCGCGTCCTGAAGTCCCCCTAGGCTGAGAACTTTGTCGGTGAGAGCCAGACTTTTACGAGCAATTCCATAGTGCATTTATAGTATTAAAAAGTGATGGTAATTTACCCGGTCAGCCCCCCCCCCCCCCGCACCACCTTTGTGTGGGTCATGGAGTCTAATGTTGAGCACATGTCTTGAATAAAGTGCCGCCATCTATTTTCCAAATCGGAAGTTACAAAATGATCATGTCTGCATCTAAGGAATTGTATGTCTATCTTTGGTATCTAGAAAAAGAAAGCCGATATAAAGGCCATAATTTTTGTTTATTGTTGAAGTTTTTTTTTTATTTTTTTTCGTTCAAGATTGTGTTTGAGAATGGAATTCTTATTATAGAGATTTGGCAACACGAATATTCAGGATTTTAAATGTATCCCTGGTAACATTCCTACACGGAATTTATGGACGAAATCGTCTCTTATTTACGTTGCAGACTATGGGATGGCGAATGTTTTCGATAAACCCTTGGTGTTTCGGTTGAGAGAAGATTCTTGAGCAAAGTGGACATTCGAAAAGGTGTCATCGACATGACTGAACAAACTCTGTCTAAGCTTGAAGAAACAGCGAACCGCGTGAATCCATCAGTGCCCTGGGAACGTCGGTGCCCGTCATCCGCGCTGCTTCCGGATACTGACGCTATAAAGATGTTCGTCGGGCAGATACCGCGTTCTTGGGTCGAAGAAGATGTCAGAAACCTCTTCCGGGAGTTCGGACCTATCCATCAAGTCGAAATAATACGTGACAGGATAACGAGCGAGAGTAAAGGATGTTGCTTCGTTATGTTCTACGAGAGGAAGTCAGCCCTGGATGCCGAGAGCGCTTTACACAACAAGAAAGTCCTTCCCGGAATGCGCCACCCTATCCAGATGAAACCAGCGGAGAGCGAAGATCGCAACGGCAGAAAGATTTTCGTCGGCATGTTGAACAAGCTGTACGACGAAAACGACGTGCATGACATGTTCGACCCATTCGGAGCTATCGAGGACTGCACGGTTTTGCGTGACTCCTACGGTCACAGCAAAGGCTGCGCTTTCGTCATCTTTTCATCGAAGTGGTGTGCGGCCAACGCCATCAAACACATGCATCACTCCGTGGTGATGGAAGGCTGCTCGAGTCCCCTCGTCGTCAAGTTCGCCGACACGCCGAAAGTGAAGGACCTGAAGAAGAAGCAGAGACAGACTCTAGCTGATTTGTCGACGTTGTCGCAGATGTTCGCTCGTACCCCGGTGAATGACGCTCTAAGCGGCCTGCAATATCTACCTCAGCTGTTGACCAGCGTGGCAGCTCCTTTCGCCATGCAGAACATCATAGCAGCGTCCGTGGTCGCTTCGCAATCGCTGAGGCAGTTCCAGACCAGCTCCATCGGGAACTTGGGCTACAATCAACTACCCTCCGAAGCGATGAAGCCTTTCGGAAGCGTCGCGATGAATTTAAATAACCCACCCGCCTATCCACCGGGCTGTCTTTCTGCAAGAGGTTACGATCAAGTATTCGGCAGCCTGCACGCAGATTACGCGTCGTCCGAGATCGCGACCCAGACCTACGTCGGCCTACAGCAAGAGTCCCCGGTGTCAACACTTGCCCGCTTGCAAAACATGGCGGCATCCGCAGCGAGATCGCCAGCCACGAAACAATCCGTAGGACCCGAAGGAGCCAACCTGTTTATCTACCACTTGCCGCCAGAGTTCACGGATGTCGATTTGGTCCAGGCATTCGCTCCCTTCGGTCACCTCGTGTCAGCCAAGGTATTCATCGATCGGCAGACGAATCTCAGCAAATGCTTCGGTTTCGTGAGTTACGACAATCCATCGGATGCGGAGGCCGCTATAAGGGCAATGAACGGCACGACTATTGGATCGAAACGACTCAAGGTCCAGTTGAAGAAATCCAATTCCACGTACAGACCCTATTGATGAGTACATTTTTTTTTACCCTTAGCGCTATACCGCGGAAATAAAATGTTTGCGGCATTTAAGGCATAAATTGTTGTTTGTATTTTATAATGGATGTAAACCGTGTATTTTCATGTTTGAAATCAGTTGTGATGTGTTTTGGGAATGGCCAAATGCTCAACTTGAGCTCGATGGAGTCTGAGCCATAGGTTATGTATTATTTTGGTAGCGAAATCTTATGTATGTTGTGGAGCAAGAGCCCATGCAATGTCACGCAATGACACTTTGCTTTTGTTTAGCATTTTGGAGACTGTAAAGTGAAAAACCACGAATGTCGTTAAGTTTGTGTGAAAATAAATTGTGTGGTGACTTGATGCTTGTGTTGGAAACGTTTGCGTGTGTGTATGTTGTTAAATATTAATATATAAGTTAATTACAATCAATCATTTTACCACTTTTTTCAATTCATGCACTGATAAATACCATTAAGTAACTATTTTTCGTCTTTCGGTTGATTCGATTATGCATGAAATATAAGATAACATTGATGTATCTATAGCCGAGTGAAATTTGTGTTGAATCTCCGTTGATGTTAATTAATAGCTCATCCCTCAAGTTTTGAGTGTTTTTCGGAGGAGAATTCGCTAGATGGGCTACAATCTTTCTCTTTATCTCTATCTCTCTCTTTGATGTGTCTATAGTCAGTTGAAAGAAAGAAAAAAAAACATGTGGTAGTTTTTTCTTCTGCACACGAGTAAAAAGTGTACGTAAAAAGATTTAAAATCTGGTTTTTATTGTAATCGGTGATTTTTGCATATTTTCGCAGTATATTCAATATCATGTATAATGTTTTTATCATCTGTGGAACCTTATTTAACGATTCTTCAAGTGAATCAGAAAACATTTGGAAAGCTCTGCGAGAAGTTTCTGTTAATCTGTGGGAATTTCAATCTAGAACCGCGATTCCGAAAGAGCGGGCACCGCTATCTGAAAGGAGAAGTGATATCCAAAATAGTATTACGAGATATTTCAGTTGTAAACCATAGCGATGGATTGGCATCGTTCGAAACCTACCGTAGTGGAGGTCGGCTGTGTTCTTAGAGTCTCACCGCAGACAGCGACAGACCTAAAACGGTACAAATATTAAATAATCGCACTTCACTCACAGTTTCAAAACTAGATGGCGGTACTAAAACTTTTGCCGCTGTCGTGAGTGAGTGGTCATATTGACGGACTCGAATCGTGAGGACCCAGGTTCAACACCACCGCCACAGTCATGGTCAGTTTGATTTGGTTTTTTGTGGTTCCCAACTTCGTGGCGAGAATGCGAGCCGATCTCCCAGTTGAAAAAAAAGTCCCTCCACAGAAGGGAATAGGTCTACAAACGGTACAAATATTCAATCATTACACTTCACCCATAAAAGTTTATGGGAGATGACATCACTAGTTTAACTAGCATTGTACAGTAACAAACTTCACGTTAGCTTCACAACACGTACACGCACATACCAGTATATACCAATCCGTTAGAAATACCGCAGAGGAATTTGGACGAGGTGCATATATGGTTTAGTAGTAGTAGTAAGTAGTACTAAAATTCAGACACAATATCAGATATGCACTTCGGTAGTGAGCTCTACGTGACGATAGACCGGAGTTACGCTCGGCTTAAAAAAATGGTATTGCCGTAGTAGGCAATAAGGCTGTGTCTCCTCACCAGTTCGTCGTAGATGACAATTTAGGATGACGGAAAGAAAGATGGGGCTGAAGTGCCATTGAATTATTAAAACTCCAACTTGATTTTACAAATTCATGGTTTAGACCAGTGTTTCCCAAAGTGAGCAATATCGCCCCCTTGAGGGCGATGGGATTGTCTAATGGGGTGATAAAAGTCCTTGGTTTAACATAGGATCTTATTGATTCACTTGAAAAGGGGAAAGGGGTGCAATGAGAGAAAAAAAATTTATGAAAAGGGGAAATGAGAGAACAAATAGTTTTCCAACCTTTTTTGTCCCATCGCCCCCTTCATCAGAAATTGTTTTCTTCCATCGCCCCCAACGCAATCTAACCCATAGAATCCTATGTTATACTCGTAGCTTCTACCGCCCCCTGAAACATTCTATCGCCCCCCAGAAGGGGGGTTAAACCCCACTTTGGTAATCACTGGTCTACACTCTAGAGCAGTGTTTTTTCACCCTATGATCCGTGGAATCCCGGGAGTCAGTGAGTACTCTGTAAATGGTCAGTGGGATCATTTTCATTTACTCTCATTTCATGCATGACACATTTTGTGCGAAGTTGTAATTTACTTCGATTTCTTATGATGTGCAAGTTATATATACAAAAAAATATATGTTAGATTTTATGGGAGGGTGGCATCTCAAGCTAGAAATCGGACAAAACACAAAACTGAGCACCCGAAAACTGGAATAGATTCTAAAAACTCGTATATAAGTGCAATTCACGAATACTACATCGACCCAGTTCGGGGAAAAACTGTGTCGATCGATATTTCTGTGTTTGTGATATGAAGCTTAAACACAATGGAGAGCATCCATTCAAGGCCGTATATTTTTTCTTTAAGTCAGAAAAATTCCATGAGTAAGACGGGAATATGTTATAATATCTGACGACCTCAACAGCGAAACAATGCTATCGAGCTTTCATTTGCTTCACGGCATCCGCAGGGACGTCGGAAGTGTTTTGAACCTTTGGGTGCTCACCTTAAGCTCCTTATATAGAAAATTTTGATTCACGAATCAATTCTGAGGGTGCTCATTTCTGTTGGTACTCGAGAACCTACAGAACCCCCAGTCTCCGACGACGCTGGCCTTCTGAAAGTGGGAAATCATTCGCTGTCACAAGTGATATAGATGGATTTCCTCTTCAAGTGAGTTATATTCAATTTTGACAACTTCCCAAAAGTTGTTTAAAGTCGGGAAAAAATTGGGCTGTAGTTTAAAAAACAAATTATCGAACAAATTTTCCTTCACTACGAAAACTGCAATAACGTCTCTCAAAATATTCAGGATGACAAAATAACTATTGAAGTTCTTTTGGATGAAAAATGTTTAATGTGAACTGTAATTGGGTCATTCGGTGTTTTTCTTCTGCCTGCCGATACAATTTCAAACCTAGGAATTCAGTGGTTAAATAAAGAACTTTGTAAATGTTAAATGTTTTAAAATTGTAAGTGAATGAGGGTTTATAAGCAACTGACTTATGCGAAAATGAATTCAAGAAAGGAAATTCAAATGCCTTCGCTGGTAATCGAACGACCGTCCTCTCTCAAGCCAGGCGAGTGCATTGAATTACTACAGTACAGAAACAACGAATGTTTCTATCTTTTCCATTGTACGGCCCTGTTCGGCGTATGAATGATCTAGGGTAAAATAAAAGTATTATTTTCTTCTGCATGATAGTGGTCTAATAACACAGATAACACAGCGTTACCTTTTTCAGCCCGTGGCCTTCTTTGAATTATATTTTCCTTAATGTCCCCCCCCCCCACTACTTCCGTGTCTCATGTAGGGTCCTTTACCCTAACCCAAGAGCCAGATCCTTTCTACTAATCGAATGAAATTTAATCAAAACAAAATTCCATTAACGAAAATTTTATAAATAATATCGATCGCTGGAAGCCCGAACCAGGCGCGTATCCAGAAAGTGGGTGATGAACCCTCCAAAGAGCTGAATTACACGGGCAAAATAAATCGGTGTGAATTACATTGAACGTTGAACGATCCAACAGATCTACACAATAGATAGGCTCTCATGAGATATTCTGGGATAGAGTCCAGCCAGCTCCCTTGTTATGTGGGCTCTATGCATGGTCATTTCGACATCATGGGTCCTCGGGCAAAGTGATGTTTTGAGGCTCCATACTTACTTGGAGTTAATAGGTTACATATTCACAAACTAGAAAACCATAGAACCAGATCTTATCGTGTAGTCCCCTTTGGAGATATAAGGGCTTGGGGTCATGCCCATATAAAACTTGAATAATGCAACCGATAAGCTTAATGATTACATTTGCAAGCGAATGCAACTAATGCGCTTATTGGTTATTTTGTAAAGTTTTGTAAAAGATATTTTATCAAAATTTTAAAGTGTAACCCCGGCCTGATTCCATGATGTATTCGGCTGAGAAAAAGCCGTCCCACTTTCTATTATAATTATTAAATTTTAACTATTAGAGTCGGAGAAATACAGGGTGTTTCAAAAAGAATCACCCGATTTGAAATGCGTATATTACGAAAACATTGAATACAAGACATTTAAGATTAATTTTATATCGCATGGATAATCGTAAAGGTTTTTATAACCAAATTAAAGGTGATCAATATGTCCCACTTGGGATGCACGGCATATGTCTATACGGTAGACAAATTCATCCTAAACTTTTGCGAGCGTGTTTGCATCCTCTGCGACTGAATTTCTGTGAACTATGTGCAAAACTCTGTCGGATGCGCACCACATTTCCGTCTGGCATGCGGGGCCGGCCAGGGGATTTCCTTTTACACAGACAACCCGTGTCTCGAATCGTTCATACCATCGCCTAATGCTCTGAGCAATAGGAAGTTCAACACCAGGGTATTGTCGACAAAAAGCATGATGAACAGTTGTTACAGACACACTTCACAAAGCTTAGACCACAAAGCGATTTTTGCCGTGCAGTTGCCATATTGACAAACACTGAAGTGGCGGTTGAAGGGAGAGTGTTTGCGCTACCGTCGGGAACTGCGTGAAACTCGAGATTACACCTTTTTCTACCTATACGCACATTATTTTATCAAAACGGATTAAAAGCTCAATAGTTATGATTTTTTTTTTAAATCGGATGATTTTTTTCGAAACGCCCTGTATATTTTTAGGTTCCCTTCCTCGGTCATTTCCGCACAAGCTCCCGCGTCTGACAAGAGCAGAATTGACTAGATTATATTCTAACTAGTAACAAATTGATATTGCGTTTCAGTAGATTGGGGGGGTAAGTAAGATTCAGGGGAAAAACTTAAGAAGTTTCAGGTTATTTATACGACTTGGAAACGAGGATAATGTATTCGCCTGTCTCCTGCGCAGATAATTTACTAGAATCCGGTAGCATCAAATGTGACAAAGGCAAACACGGGTCGTCGTTTTGGAGTGTTTTCGTGTTTCTCGAAGTATAATTAGTACAATTGGAAATCACGAAGCTTCTAAGACTCACAAACAGTATTCGAGAGACAGGGGTCAAGACTTGAATGCAAAGGCCGTTCCCAAATGTATCCCGCCGTCAGTTCAGTGCGTTAGTTTACTGAATCGGTTGACGTAACGCCGCAGCCGAGCCACACACGCATACACAAAGGGCGTTCTCATCTTTGACATATACTCGTAACTCGTATATTCTATTTCATTGAAGCGGATATAGCATTTATGAAGCTGGTCTCTATGATCGGAGACCCTCTTTGTGAATCCTGGTGTCAGGTATCATCGAGCTACCAGAACTCAGGAATGTAGATGCGCTTTACAATCAACAATGTCGGTACTCTAATAAATGGCTTACGAATGAATCGAGAGATTCATGTTGTGTATTCTGATACGGAAAGTTCTGATCCGTTGTATGAAGCAAAGTCGCACATTTTTTATACCATGTCTCTGTTTTGAAAAGAATGTTGCTCAAAGATAAGCATCGTCCTTTATGTGAGAAATCCAATTGCGCGCGCACACGCACACACACACACTGGTATACTCTATGGTATAATCTGGTATTTAATCTGGTGCTCGGTATTGTACGTAGCACCTGCTTTAATGTTACTCTTTTATCATCGCTGAAATATGGATTACTTATATATTAGGCCTCTCTTAATACTACTTCATACTAAATACTACTTGATACCACTTCATACTAAATACTACTTGATACCACTTCATACTAAATACTACTTGATACCACTTCATACTAAATACTACTTGATACCACTTCATACTAAATACTACTTGATACCACTTCATACTAAATACTACTTGATACCACTTCATACTAAATACTACTTGATACCACTTCATACTAAATACTACTTGATACCACTTCATACTAAATACTACTTGATACCACTTCATACTAAATACTACTTGATACCACTTCATAGTGTAAATGCACTTAATCAAAAATTTCAAGTTGGCAAATCAATTCCATTGAATGTGAAACTTTCTACACTATCTGCATCTGGGATGATGCCATTTAAACCAATTTCTCCCACTTCTTACTTGAAAGAGGTAAAACCTGGTTCAAGAAGCAACGTTCAGTGGTTTTTACACGGACACCAGAAAAAAAAAACCCCTTTGAAGATGTATCTGAAGAAAAAGGAATAAGGCTCAGAATAAAAGAACTCCAGGAAAAGAAATTACTAAAGATACTTACAAAATGGAGAACAAAAACAACGAGAGAGTCTCAGAAAAAAGGGAAAAAAGCAAATTAAAGAAGACTATAATGCAAAGGTTAACAAGCCCCGAACCAGAAGAAAACAAAAAACCCAAGAAAAACTGTATCTAAAATCAAACCTCCCAATACGACTTGAAAAGTGCAGAACAAACATATCTTTTGAATCATCATCGAAAGATGAAGGTAATATTGATGAACCATTTCGTAATGGCAACGTCGATCAAACGACCTCCATTTAGACTCCTGACACTTCAAGAAAGGAGTCCAACTCAAACGGCATTTGCCTTATATGCGGCGAATTCGGTAAGAACAAAGAACTCTGGTTCAGGTATCGTTTGTGTTCTGAGTGGATGCACTCAGTCTGTAGAGACTACAGAAAATTTTATTTGTGATTTTTATAGGCAGCGTTAGGTTCAAAGCCAGTTTTAACTGGTTGTTATGTTATTTGTTATTATTGTTGTTATGTTAACTGTTGATGTTATTTTCGCAACATTTTTAAGAACATACACCCAAATGTAACTTAAATTTTTTAGAATAATAAAAGTATTAATATCGATAAAATATAATTGACAGCTTTATGTTCACCTTAGTTGTATATTTCCAGAAGAAAAGTTGATTCCAGAGTTGACTGTCATTTAAGTAATTAAATTAATTAACTTCAGAAAAAACTACGTAATTTATCCTTTCCTTACTTAGCTGACCCCATTCGGTATTCACCCCGAGGCCGTTTTGGAAATGCCCGGACCCGCGGAGCAATTCGGAAAAATTGAAAAAAAAAATTCTATGAAAACTTCACCTATATAAAGTCAAATGTTTTGTGGTTTTTTCAGTAGTTAACGAAATCAGGGTATCTACTTATAGTATACTAGCTGTTACCCACGGCTTCGCTGGCGTGGATTTAGTAAGCTGATATCGCTCGGCAATGATTTCTCTCATATAACATTTGAACCCATCATGACACCCTTGGGGGCTGAATTTTCAGAAATCCCGTCTTAGTGAGTTATATTTTAAAGTATAACACTGACCAAATTTCACATTTATCGCTTCAGTGGTTACAGCCTTTGAACCTCCTTATGATCCCCCCTTAGGGGTCGAATTTGGTAAAACACCTTAATACCGAGTCTTTACGTCATGAAAAAAATAAACTACTGAAATTTCATATTTATAGTTTCAATGGTTTTGTCTCGGCATTATGTCTCTATATAACATTTGAATCTCCCCTTATGAATGCCGGATAAAATTTTGAAAAACCCCATCTTGGCGAGTCTTTACATCATGAAATGAAACAACTGATAGAATTCCATATTTGTAGCATCAGCGGTTTCGGCTCGGCGATGATGAATCAGTCAGTCAGACAGAACATGTTATTTGATACATGTAGATTTGTTAAATGGACCATTACAACTAATTGAGTAATTAGAGATTTCCTTTGAGTATCCGGAATCACCCCGCTCACCCCTACGCTTGTTATTACGTCATAAAATTAATACATTCCATGTTTTTTAATGAACTAAAACCTTTAGTGTTATGCAGAGCCACCCTTAGGGACTAATGCTGTCGCACCGGGCCCCATACTTTGTGTCTCCACACTAACGGTAAACTATTGGAGGTTTTCACCAGTTCTCAAATTATCTCTTCCATCAAGTCTGAATTTTCATCAACTCTGGAATTTTTAATCACGTACAAGTTGCATACATATGATTTCAAGTTGATCAGACTCAACACTATCGTGATTCATTATTAGTTTATTCATAGCACAAGTATTATGGTATTATGAATAAACTAATAATATGGTATTATGGTATTATTATTATTAGTTAATGGACAAATTGATGAACTTTATTTCTGTAAAAATAACTAAATTCTAAGGCGAAATACATCCATTTAGTTATATGAATTAATTTTCAAATCGAACGTGTTCAATTAATGCCTCTTCCACGGTCGTTATAAGCCCAGAATTTCATCAGTAAACCAAAACGCGAGTGAAACAAAAAATAAAGGAAAAGATTAGATACAGCCTCTTCACACGTATTACGAGAATCTGGGAGGTTTGATTTGGTTCTAATACGTCATAAGACGTGTTACGTCAGATTGCATTATCACACACATTCCCAGGTCACTTCAGAACAGTGTTAACCTACCTACAGAAGGTAGGTGAAATAGAGTGATAGATAACTTCTCCTATATTTTTATCATCATATTTTTTCAGCCACCTATTGGATATTTTGCCTTTTTATGGCCTTTGTATTTGTGTTTGAATTTGTATTTACACAAACTTTGATGAATAAAAGCTGTGATTAAAATGGAGTGTCATAATGTTTTTTTATGTCAGTTGAACAGCCCAACAGATGTTGAGGTTGCTACCAAAGGCATTCGTGGACCAATGCATGTCATTGACACAGAACATGGTTATGAACGAAAATGAGGTTGGTACAATCTCACTTGGAGGTTACCTGTTTTTGTTGTGCCTTTCTTTTGTGTTCACCATGAAACACAGCATAACAACAGATGGGATGATTGTTAATGAGAACAATGGCCTCTGAGTTGTGTGCGTGCGTAGTGAAAAGCACGTTAGAACTACTTTCACACACATGCAAATTTCGGAAATTCACCATTGGTGTACTGTATTTAGAACAAAATGCCTTGCCACGCACGTGAAAAAGAAAATATAGAGAACGCGTTGAATGAGAGAATATTATCCACAGTGTGTTTGATAAAATTTCGTGTTATCTCATTGATATCTGCCGTTTGAATAACTTCGCAAATAGAACACATGCGATTAAGTTAGATAACTCGTTTAAATACGAGCTACTTACATATGTACAGTACTCAGTTAGTCAACCGTACATGTACCTCGTGCAAATTCCCCTACGGAATTTCTAACCAATTGCTACATGCCTCAATAGGTGTTCCTGAATAGTATGCATGACCCACTAACGTATGTATGTTGTCGGAATCGTGACTGTTTCATGTTCTTGCCGCTGATGCAATCTGTCTTCCACATTTTGAAGTAAACAAAGTAAATGCTTTAATTTCCATGTTGCATCAGTATCGTGTTGTAGGTCTGCCGACTCATGGCGAGAAGACTTCTTTATAAATGAAAGACTGACTCGCATTCACGCCATGAAGTCGAAAAGCCGCAGAAAACCCACTTTAGCTGATCACCACCGTGCGTCAAGGAGGTTCGAACCTTTATCTTCACGATGAGCACAATGCTCAGACGACTGCACGGTAACTAAGAAATGCTTACCGCAAACTCATGCAAATATTTTTATTTTGAAGTAATATTCAGTAGTTATGAACTCTTGAAATTGGTTTGTATTTTTTCTTGCCCAGCCATTACAGTAGTGATTACATAACTCTTACGACTTCAAGTCCATAAACCATAAGAAAAATGCTCAAGTAAGCAAAAAATAACCAATTTCGTAATATACATAATCTTTTTCTCTGCTAGCTTCACCATTTATGAGCTAGAAATAATACGTAGTGTACGTAGAAAGTGAAACGTATTTCTTCATTTCCGAAAATTCGACTATTTTCTGGGAAATTGCGTTTACACCTGAATTTACATGTAGAGGTCTTCACACAAGAAGACAGAACAGAAATATGTTCCATTTAAACAACAAAATAATAAGTATTTGAAGCACAAATTGAGTCACTTAAGAGGAGTTCTCAACTCTGTACATCTGTGCTCTCCGAAACAAATGTATATTAGGGTCTATTTAAATATTCATTTACGCAGCCTTCGTCTAAGATGTTGGGTAAAAAAAAGTTTCTCCTAATGATCTATGTCTTAGGTTACGATTCATATTCTTAAGACGTTGAGATTGCGGAGTAGTGTTATATGCATAATGAAAAGGTCCTCAAGTTTCATTTTCGCTGTTTTTTATTTGCTTTGTTTCTTTCGTTTTGGTAAACTCGATATGCAAAATTTGCAAATCTTTCGAGGGAACCTACTCTATACTCCTGATGCATTAGACGATTTAGTTGCCTACGAGGTTTTACGCATTTGCGTCATGCGTCTAATTAGACGTTAGGAAAGAACCACAACCCAAAACTGTATTTCTTCTTCATTCTTGTGTGTTACTTATTTTGCAGTTATTTATTTCTGCATAAGACCTCGTTTGTGCAAGACCAGCTAGAAATTAATGAGCGCTTCCAACCATATTTGAGTCCTCATTTCTTTCCTGCCTGAATTGCGGCAAATCAAGAACTAGACACGTGTTTTTCTTTTCTTCTTGCTGTCATCTAATAGAAGTTCCTGTTTCTTAAGAAATGTGATTTAGGTCGTAAGCTCCCAAAACAAAATTCTATGGACGTTAAGGAGCAAATATTCATGCTGTAGAGGAAATAGTCACGCTCGGTTATAACGATATTCATCGGAATAGTTTTATTAAAATGCATGTTCAGGCACTATACATAGTGCTATGATGTACATAGAGCACATTTTGAATGAATGTTTGCGTATTCTGAGCTGTTCATAGCCTTCACAGGAGAGTGCGTTAAAACTCGAGGACGCGTGTTTGGGTCTGCCAGATCCCTTTGTCAATTCAAAATAGGAATCAGAATAGGTTCTGAGCTAATTCTTGAAGTTGAGTCATATTCTTGAAATATATCAAAAAGTTTCATTATATGTTGCTGGACACAAAAATGTGTCCTTGATAAAAGAAAAATAACCGAAATGACAGAGTGTTGACGAATTTAAATTCGGACGCTGAAAAGAAAAAAAGCTCACGTGCCTTGGTTAAGAGGACGAGTCCATTTTATAGAAAATGAACTCTGTTGGACACCTCGAGCGCAATACTGGGGGAATCAAAAAATTATGAAACTTTGAAAGCGTCGTGATAAAATAACGAGAAATATATAAAGAGCGAAAGAAAATCAGTTTCAACTTTCACCACTAGAGGTTGTTTTTATTCAAACTGTTATTAGCATGTCGGGTATTATTCATTAGCAATTTATGAAATAGACACGCAGTAATGAAGAGATATGGGAAAAATCTAGGGGGAAAAAATGTTAATGAACGATAAAATATTGAAATATTTAGAGAAAGATGTACTCTTCCACTTGTTAATACAAGATATACAGAGAAACTGGCTAATTTTGTAGAGATACTCATTTTTGGAAAAATTTCATCTCCGCACCTACCGGTACTCAAACCCATATATGCGATCCATTGGTTAACTACAAATACAAATACAACGCCACAACAGGCGAAATGCCCAACGAGGTGGCTGAGAAAAAGATTCCCATAAAAATATGGATGTCATATATTTCAAAAATACAGCAACCCAATTAAAAATGCAATTAACAAAAACTGTAAACAATATATACACATAATAAAATGTTATACAATGCCCATAAAGAATGCCTATGGTTGTCTTATTATAAGAATGGATAGCTTCTCGATTTACCCCAACATGTTTATCGTATTTCTTTTTAAACGTGTCAAGTTTGTTACAATTCACTACCTCCGGGGGTAAGCTATTCCATTTATTAACAACCCTATTAGAGAAAAATTCCCTGCGACACCATAGCCTTGCATTGTCCCTCACCAATCGGTACTGGTGTCCCCTTGTATCCAATGTAAATATATTCAAAAAATGAAGTCTCTCTTCATAACTCAAGCCCCGTGTGCCAATAAGGACACGCGTAGCTCTTCTCTCCACCCATGTCTTCTATCTTCTATCTGTCACTAAAGATGATGGTAGAGCATTCGAGGGACCCTGGTTCGAGTCTCGGTAGGGGCAGAGTTGAAAATTTTCTGAAAATCAGTATCTGTACAAAATTAGCCAGTTTTTCTATATATCTTGTGGCAACTTGGAAGTCATTAGAATAACGTTTCATAATAAAATACGAAAATTACGATTAATTTGTTTAATCAACTTTCAAAGAAAATCAGACATTTTGTAAAAGCACACTAATCGTAACCTATCAGCTAAGTATTGTCTCTTACTGATTGAGTCTTCATTCATTATAAACCGTTCACGTAATTCATTCGTTTTCGTTCTAAATTACATATGCCATGAATGCAAAAAATGATTAGTGTAAACTATCATCCAAAGTACACTCGGCACCCTTATCATTCACCATACACCACAAAATAAAACCCACATCTACGAATCATTAGTCTTCTAAAAGAGAGAGAGAGACAGAAAAAATGATGTCTTCAGAGAATTTTCACTCTAGATTCAATGAGGGTATAAATGACGAGAAAACCATTACCGAAATTGGTTTTGAGTATCATATTCACTAGGGCCAAATAAAAAATAATGAATCAGTTACTAGTGATGAAATTCGAATTTCCCAGAGAAACGGGTCCCTTTTACAAGGCTGAAACGGGGTATTAAAAATGATGGGAAAGAATGGAAATATACATCATTTAATCTGTTTTTTATTCAACTTCCAGCTGCTGGTGAGTTGAGGAAAGAGTCTTTAGGAAACGGTAATTGCAACAATTTGTCGACCAATATTTGCAGAATTGACTTCATTATATTTCATCGTCACGATAGAATATATATGTAAATGGATAATTTTTTTTTCTCTTATTTCTCTTACTCTACTCTTTTTTTCGGTTTCCCATTGTGGTTTTCCGCTCGCGTGAGAAATGTAATCTTGCAACACGCATGCAATCCACCAATTGTCAAAAAAGAAGAAAAAAAAATTGATTTTTTTAATACTTTTTTTTTTCTTATTCGTGCTGTCTTTTTCCATTACACACAGAGAATAAGCGCACACACAAATCAACCAACAAATACAAGCAGCAGCAGCCATTCATCTGAGCTGCTTCTAATATATTTCATCTTCGTTAGCTTTTGTTTATAATCTCTAGAACGTGAACGATTTCGTAATGAGGAGCCATCGTGGGCGTAATACTGACTGACAACTACATTTTATTCGTATATATTTTTTTTCTGGCTCTTTTTCGTATTTATAGTGTTGCGACGATTATGGTAGGTTGGGTTTGATATTATTATTTTACTTTTCTCTCACATGTAAATACCGCATAATCTCTATTTGTTATCGCACGCAACGGAAATCTTCATTATTTTGTGGATTGTATAATATTTTTTTGAGTCATGTAAGAATTAAATCGGAGTGTTTTGTTCCGAAACAGTATACCGATATTTTCATGTACAGTAATACCCCGACTTGCGCGATTTCAAAGGTACACGATTTTCTCTGAAAGATGCTTGTTTCTGAAATTCAAGCATATCACGGAATTACTGCTGAGATAGTAAAAATCCTTAAGTAACAATTAAAGTAAGAGTAGTTTTATTCGATCGGAACACAATTTTCGAAGGAATTTAACCGATTTTTAAGAGAGCTAAACTGTAACTTTGCCGTGAGTTTTAGAAACGGAACACTAAAGCTGTAGTTATAGTAGAGCGAAGAGATGAGTGGTACAAAATTTCGATTAAGAAAAGAAAAACGCTTATAGGTGGAGGAAGAGACGTCCGCACACAGTAAAAGAGAAGGAGGATAGAGAAAATATATGTGGCCGGAAAAAGGTTCAGAAATATATGGGTGTAGTGATGATGCCTCCACAGAAGGGAGAGAAAAAAAAAGGGAGAAACGGACCAATCAGCAGATAGAAAAATCAGCACAACTGGGTGAAACCAACCGGATTGTTCAGGTTGTGCACATCGTTGAGTGCGTTCTTTCTCTCGCTGGTCGGTCATCTGAGGTGTAGAACAAAACAATACAATTGTTTTCGACTCTATTATGCACTTCCGTACCTCGTGGTTGCTCACTGTGTATTCAGCTTAAGCAATGAAGAATTTCTTGATGCACATCGTTGGCATACTGCAACTGCTTGCTTGCTACTCTCAACTAACTTCAATCTACGGAGCCAAAACTGCTATCTTGCCTCCCAAACAGAGGAAATTAATTTTTTTCTGGCCTAAGGTGTTATCAAATCATCACACTTTACATTCATGTCTATAGATTTTAGGCAATACAACCGTTTCTAAAGGCTCAATTGCATTGAACTAACCATTTAGCAGGAAACTTAATGTTATATAGAGATGGAAATTTTTTTTAAATCAAAAATCATTTTTTGATGAAATCAAAATACAGCTAAACCTTCATAAGTATAATTATTTGCTTTAAAATCTCCAGCAGTTGTAAATGGTACAAACATTTGGTAATTTCAAATGTTTGGCCACCTGGTAATTTCAAATAAAGGGCCTGATTTTGACTTCAAGGGGCAATGGACAGCGCAAAGCATACATTAGAAGTCCTCCTCGGCATAGTAAAGAAAAGTCTGGTTTGTAAAGAAATGCATGTTGCTCAAATTTGAAGCCCCCAAATAAGTGAGACTCTTGTTAAATGTCTCACTTGCCAATGCAGAAATCAGGTCCAGCTCAAACAAACACTAACGCTTCAAAACATTTTGTTATTTTGGTCTTCAAACAAGAACTGCCTCGGACTCACTTTCGCCACCTGAGCTGTTCGTTTTGATACATAAGGCGTTTATGACCACTTTTGAGCATATGACACAATGCTGTGTTATCAAGATCTTTCCAATTGAAGCATGGAAGGCTGGAAATAACTGTACGTTTTCTACGGTTTTTACCGTAGGGTGATGTCACGCGAAAGGTCATAAATCCGGTAATATATATAATAACCTACTGTTATGTATAATCACCGTGCATATTGTTAAATTTTATAAATTTACCTAAATGAATCACTTTTACTGGAGATTATGAATAGTACCAAAGCGTCGTTGGTAAATTTTATAAGTACAAAAAAATATCCCTTTCACCGGAAATTATGAATAATACCCAAGTATAATACCCTTGTATAGTACCCAAGTGTCAAACTAATACAAAGTACCGACCTAGTCTGTTATGTTATGTCGCGTCGTTGGTAAACGGTATAAATCATAATACATGACATATTATTACATGATAATTCATACATGCATATCCAATTATATTGGGGTAACATCGTAAAATGTTACCATTATATCAGGCGCCAACTATATTCATCACACATACTGGACTCATCAAATTCACCAACTTAGGTATAAAGCATAATCGCCGGCAAAAGTGATAAATTTATTTACCTTACAAAGACGATTGGTTATTACACAAAATTATTTCACTCTTTATTGTCACAGGTATTTAGAATTGATTCAAGAGAAATAATTGACATTGCACCATGTTACTTTAATGCTACGTAATTTAGTTTTTTAGTACCTCCCCGCTATTCCACCATAATTAGCATATTTGAAACAGTAAAATAAAGCGTTTTTTAAAAGAAAATCACTGAAATCATCATTCATAAAACTTCTCATAGAAAAATATCGAACTCCAATAAATATTAAACATTTTAATATATTCCAATTTGATCCCGAAAAAAAGAAACATGCAACGGTGGGGAAACAAATTGAATTGTAAATGAATATAATTAATTCAATCTGCTGTTTAACATGCATCAAACACCTGTGGTTAGCATCTTATTTTAAAAAAAAGAACGATATCTGAATCCAAATTCAAGTACAGTATTCACACAAATTCTTTTATCATAAAATGTCTAATTCTAGAGGACGTGGAAAGAAATATCGATCAGAGATCAATCGATTTTCTCGATGTTTTTATACCCTGATTCTTTTTCCTCCTATATGATCATCTGGACATCCAGAGACGATTTCCTTTCCAGTGATGTATGGATTTTGTCCGCATTTCAAACCACGACGGCAGCAGAAATGTTATAAAGAAAACCCCAAATACATTGTCTCGATCAAAAAATCTCACAAATACAGCTTTATAAAAATACAGAAATGTGAAATAAAAATACTGTAAAGAAAAAAAATGATGTACTTCAACATCTTCTTATATAATAACTCTGATATATATATATATTTTTTATTCCTCCCTACGTTAAAACCTTGGAAGTTTTGCTTCACCACTCTATGTACCCACCCCCCATCCCCCCCATGTTTATTTTATCTACCAGTCTCTGGGCAAAAAGAAGTAAATAGTTTATTTTTTATATATTTTTTGGTTTATTTTTCCCTTTTAGAAACACGATTGGGTGTCCCGTTTCCAACAAAATTTACGATGTTTTTCGGGGGTAGAGCCGAATGAAAAACGAAAAGAAATATATATATATATATGAAAAGAAAAAGATTGGATTTTTTTCGGCCCCTGTTGGTCTTACATATTATTTTTGTTTTCTGCTGAAAAAACAAAACAAAAAAAACAAACAAACTAATAATGTTTTGCTTTTGACATTCCAATAAATTACGTTTATTTATTTATTTAGTTTCAGTCCTTAAATATTTCTTGTTCTGTAGTGATATTACGGTGTTCTTGTGTGTATTTGGAAATTTGAAAATTCCGAATTCGATCATGATTTTTATTTTTCGTTGGTATGTGTGGGATATTGGTACCCTTCTATTACGTTTAATAATACTTTCAAAGCTCGGCGATAAACGATAAAATACAAGTTCTGTTATTATTTTCGGAATCGTTAATAAATTGCTGAAAATGGAGCAAAAGTTTTTTTTTACCATTTATTACTGCTTTTCTTTTCCAAATGGGATTGACATTTTGGGATAACTATTTTAGTCACTTGTGGTGTCTACACTGATGGTGGCTGCATTAATTTTTTAGTCAAAAAATAATGTCGTAATCATAGTTGATATTCAATCGGGAAAAAAACAATATTTGACCATTTTGCTAGAACAAAAATGCAATTTATATATTGTTGATCGAAAGAAAATGTATCTTATATGGACATATTCTTTTTTTTATGGACATATTCTTTTAATTTTTCTCATTTCTTAGTTGGAATAGTAGTTGGTGTGAAAGTCAATAAGTAATTGTATACATTATACAGACATGTTTCTTCAGTTGTTAAGCTTCGGGTGCGTATTAAACAAGCCTACTACTTCACCAAACACCGGCTTTATCGCTATATTGCAATTTACTGCCATCAATGAGATGGGTTAAATATGAAGGCGCTATCTATCAGCGGTCGCCTCAATCTCGTTATAAAAATCTCTTATCTATATCCTGTTTTGGGTTTGAACCTTAGACTATGGGGGCTGGCAGACGAGTATCTTAGCACCAAACCACACTAGGAAAACTAGACTAGCTGCCGAAAGTTGAGCACGCCACGGCTTATATAACAACGGCACCACTCCAATCTTCCCCCTCTTGATTAGATGGTCAGTGGAACACAACCACGTTGTATTCGGGCCTACAGTCCTTTCATGTGGAGCCTTTGGCGCACAGTAGTAGCAGATACATTGTCTTACAAAGTAGTACTACAACCACGGATGTAACTATTGCGGAGGTCACTAGTGGATTCTGCTTGGCTACTGTAGTCTTATACCAATTATTAGAGGGGTGCCAACCCTTGGTCTACCGGGCACAGGTCTCCGAAAAACGGTTGACTTGTTTCCATATATTCGGTATATTGCTATTTATTTATTTTTTTTTCTACATTTATTAATCTAAGATTAATTATGAATGCAAACAAATTCGTTAAACTGGTTTTTCATGGACATTCATTTTCAATTTCAAATAAAAAAATCATGATGTAATTTCTTTTATTTTCTATTCAATTTTAGAAATGAATTCAGAGACTTGGCACATGCTTCAAAACGTTTCTTCTCTTCCACAAATCTAGTCTTGGCACATTCAAGCAGGTATAACGAATACGGGTACGTATCCATGCTACAGAGAGGAAAAATAACATGGACCCAATCAAGTATGCCTGAGTGTAATCTTGAGATTTTTCACCGTGTTTATTTTTTGAGTGTTAATTCTCACTAAGAAAAGTAGCAAGAAAATAAAAATAAAATAATATGAATGTGGAAGAGATCGTGTTCATTTGGTGCATTTGCTACAATCATCTCCAGGAAACCCATTTCACGCTTCAACGAAAGAACCTTCCACGAAAGCGCAACTCAATTTCGAAACTCGCGCACCGAGCTCTTGAGTATATGATTCGTTCTTCACAAATAGAAAAACCGCTCCACCGTTCTTCCTCTCTCTCACCATCCCAAAGAAAAATCTTAAAATTTGTAAGATTTTTTTCAGTAATGTTATTTATCAAAACCTCTGAGAATTACTCTAGTTGCACCTGCTGTTTTAGAGATTGATCTCTCGAAGTCTTTGCTGCATCCTCATTTACGGCCGTGTCATGTTTAATTAAGAGTAAGCTCTTGTATTAGAATTTACGAGTAAGTTTTACGAGTTACCTTGAAGTTGAAGATTTCTTGTAAGACTCTATATATATATATATGAAATATAACTGAAGAGATTCCCATGAGAACAAAAAAAAAAAAGATGCTATAATGAAATAGCAATCAACATAGAATAAATATTTTGTAATTCCATAATTAATCATCCAACAATCAAAAATTAAATTGATAAATAATAAAATCACTCAAATCAAACCATGAAATATAAATCTATCGAAATTTTAAAATGAATCTACAGAAATCATTAAAAAAATAGACATATAAAAATCAACAGAAAGTCATATAAAAATGAATATAAAATCATATAAAAATGAATATAAAATCATATAAAAATGAATATAAAATCATATAAAAATAAATATAAAATCATATAAAAATAAATATAAAATCATATAAAAATAAATATAAAATCGCACAAAAAATCAACAGGATATCGTACGAGAAATCAAACAAATAATATTAAAAAATTTCATCCGTAATGAAAAAAAAATTGTCTACGAAAAAGAGGCCTTCCATATCTACTCCCACACTATTCATAAATGAAAAAAAAATTTAAAAAAAATATATAAGGATTATTTTGTTAATAATAATTAAGAAAAAAATGAAAGAATAACATTTAAAAGTTTATAACAAATTTTATTTATCATTTTGGACAAAACATCTTCAACATGGATCATTCATGTTATATGGGAATGTTTTTTTTTTTCTCTTTAATCTTTTTCTTTTAATTTTTCTTCTTCTTAATATGTCCGTAAATGTGAACGTAGATGTAGAACTGTATACGAAACATTTGGCAAAGTTATATTGATACCGATTGACAATCTGGGATGAATAATTATCTCTTCTTTTTTTTTTCATTCATTCATTCATTCATTCTCTCTCTCTCTCTCTCTGTCCCTCTCTCTCTCTCTTTCTTTCACATTCTCTTTCTCTCACAGCTTCCCATTAATGATGTCATCCTGGTGTTTTCCTGCAGCTGTTCCATTGTTCTGTCGGTGGACCGATGTCAGAATGGTTGATACTGCTCGAAACTGCTGGTCCTTGATGGTGGTGTTCTGATCCGCCTATTAACGAGAAAAACACGAAAACATAATATTTTCTTAGTTTTTCCTCCGCTTGCTAAACGAATAAATTGGTATTATAGCCATTTATAAGAACAAACTAAAAAAAATAATAAAAAAAATAGAACATATTATTCCATCGTAAACTTGAGAGTTATCGATTTTGGTATTCTCATAATGACAAGAATCGTAACTGAAATTTCGAGGGGCGGGAAACGCAGTAATGATAATGATATTTGTATAAATAACAGAATGGTTCTTCAATCAGTTTACAGCTGCAGACCGCTGTAAGATGTGGAACGAATTCGCGGACCGGTGGAAATAGAAAAAAAAATATACTGTGAACTGGCAAGAAAAAGTGTTAGATATAATAAAAAAATAATAATTGATTGTAGAAATAATATTTACGAATCAGTAATGTAAATTTTATGAATAATTTGCGGACTAGCAAAGAATAAATAAATAAGAGATATAATGTGGGGAAAATATCAATAAATAATTGATTGAGGACCGGCAGAGTTAAATAAATTGTAGAAAAAATTTGCTGCCTGACAAAAAAAAAAAATAAATTGAAGAAGTACTTTGCTGACCAGCAACACCTAAAGAAATGGATAAAGTGCGTAAATAGGATGAGTAAGTTGTGAACTGCCGGAAAAAAGGTCCGGCAAGTAGTAGAAACCAACTTGAACCGACAACAAATAAATATGTTGGAGAACTAATTTGCGGACCGGCAAAAAAATCCATAAATGGGAGAAATAATTTTCGGACCTGCCACAAATAACTCAATACGAGAAGTAATTTGTGAACCAGCAAGGAAAAAAAGTATAGGAGAAAAAATTCCAACTGATACGAAATTATTGAATACGAGATATATTTCAAGGATTGGCAAACAATAAGTAAATGGGAGAAAATATTTACAGGACTGTCCAAAATAAATGAGAAAAAATAATTCTCAGAAGGCCAAGAAAGAAATAAAAAAGAAATAAAAATGTATATTGAGACGGTATAATATGCATTTACACAATAAATCTAAAATTAAATATAAGTGTTAAAATAAAGTGCTCGAAATCGGATCGGCAGGAAATTCTCGCGTACCAGCACCGGTGCACGGACCATAAGGAAGCTGTTCAATATTACGTCTTGCAACTCATTTTTGTTTTTTGAATAACTCTTATTCTTATATGAACACCACCGTACATTCTCAAATGTTTGTTTGATTCGATCATGTATTCACATTAAAAAAAACAACTATAGCTGTATCGTTGTAGACGCTTTCATTATGATAATAGAGTTTTATAAGTATTACTACAGGGTGCATTACTACTATATTAATACAGGTGATTCAAAGCGTGTTTGTACATCACACCCTCTATGGTTCACGGATAGCGTGCGGAACCTTTATCTTGAAAAGAAAAGAGCATTCAGAGAGTATAAAAGTAGACGAGGTGACCTATCATTGTTTACTGATAAAAGAAGACTGTTGAAGAAAGCGATAAGGGATAGTAAAAAGCAAGTTGAATCTAGGTTGGCAGATAACATTGGCTCTGACCCAAAATCATTTTTTCGATACGTCAATAATGGATGTAAGGGGACAGTTGGCCCCCTCTCGATAGGAGGCTCAAAAGTAGAGAGCAATGTAGGCATGTGTAGTGCTTTCAATGACTTTTTCGCGTCGGTTTTTAATGGAGATAATGATATTCGATATACGGGTGTTGCATGGGGTAATAAAACGCTCAACGATATTCAAGTGGAAGACGTGGAGGTCCTAAATCTTCTAAGAAATGTATGTGCAAGCAAAGCACCAGGACCAGATGATATCTATCCCAGGGTTCTCAGGGAAGGTGCTAATGAATTGTTGGGGCCAGTCGCACAGATATACAGGAGTAGTGTTGCTGAGGGTATCGTCCCGAGAGATTGGAAACTTGCTAATGTTGTTCCGATGTGTAAGAAGGGTAGTAGAGAAGCTGTGTCCAATTATCGTCCAGTGAGTTTGACGAGCTCCCTCTCGAAAATTTTGGAAATTATCATCAAAAGGCAGTTTGTGAAGTGGATAGACGAGAATAATGTATTGTCGGATAATCAGCATGGGTTCAGGAAGGGGAAGTCATGTGTAACTAACCTCCTTTGCTTCTATGATTACGTGACTAATGCTTTGGGTAAGAGCAAAAATGTCGACGTTGTTTACCTTGATTTCCAGAAGGCATTCGATCGGGTCCAACATGGCAAACTCTTGAAGCGTTTACACGAGATTGGAATAGGGGGCAACTTGCTGAATTGGATAGAATCGTGGGTAAGAGATAGGTCGCAACGAGTTATGGTGAACGGGGAATTCTCTGGTTGGACAGACGTCACAAGTGGAGTTCCTCAGGGAAGTGTCCTTGGCCCCATACTTTTTTCACTTTTTATCGATAAACTCGATCAGGGTATCGATGGAATTACTAGCAAATTCGCAGATGATGTGAAGCTAATGGGGGTAATCGGGAATGAAAGCGATAGGGAGTTGCTCCAGACCAACTTAAACAAGATTGCAGCATGGGCAAATGAATGGAGCATGACGTTTAGCGTAGATAAGTGCATGGTCGCTCATTTTGGTTCAAACAACCCACGGTTCTCTTACGAGTTGAATGGTGTCACTATCCTGGATGCAACTAGAGTCACCGATTTGGGAATTCTCATTGACGAGCGACTTAAGTTTTCTGAACATTGTTCAGCGGTTGTCAAAAAATCGAATAGAATGCTTGGTCTCATTTTCAAAAAGGTCTCTTCGCGTTCTCCTAAAGTCATTCTTCCGCTTTTTCGAGGCTTAGTTCGTCCTGGACTGGAGTATGCTGTAAGGTTTTGGAGACCATACCTACAGAGGGACATAGACTTGGTTGAAGGGGTGCAGAGAAGAGCTACGCGTGTCCTTATTGGCACACAGGGCTTGAGTTATGAAGAAAGACTTCATTTTTTGAATATGTTTACATTGGATGAACGCAGGTGTCGAGGAGATATGATCGAAGTGTTCAAAATTTTCAATGGGATGGATAGGATGGACCATGAACTTTTAGTACACCGCCAATCGACTGCTTTTACAAGGGGACACCAGTATCGATTGGTGAGGGACAATGCAAGGTTATGGTGTCGCAGGGAATTTTTCTCCAATAGGGTTGTTAATAAATGGAATAGCTTACCCCCGGAGGTAGTAAATTGTAACACAATTGACACGTTTAAAAAGAAATACGATAAACATGTTGGGGTAAATCGAGAAGCTATCCATTCTTAGAATAAGACAACCATAAGTATTCTTTATGGGCATTGTATAATATTTTATCATGTGTATATATTGTTTGTAATTTGTGTTAATTGCATTTTTAATTGGGTTGCTGTATTTTTGAAACATATGACAACCATATTTTTATGGGCATCTTTTTATCAGCCACCTCGTTGGGCATTTTGCCTGTTGTGGCGTTGTATTTGTATTTGTATTTGTATAATTCCTTCTTGCCACATATTACTGGCGAACCGTTGATTCTAGAGTCATAATTTCTAATTAGGTTCATGAGCACAGCATGTCCACGTAAGGAGTTATTTTTTTTATTTTAATAACTATACAGATCCTTGCAACATGAGCGTGATTGGCGTATCTGACTACACCCGGCAATCAGAAAAAAAGTATCCAAATAACGTATAGTATTGGGGCGGATGCGTCATTCATGTTGCAAGGAGCTGTGTAGTTGCTAAAATAAAAATAAAACGATTTTTTTATACGGGGGCACAATCTGTTCTAAAAACCCACTTAGAAAGTCATTGTACTGTCTTTCTCGATGCAAATAAAAGAATATCCGCGTTTCTAAGTGCAATATTCGGAGATATATTTGAATTGACAAATCGGAGAAAAGTTGGGAAAGAACAGCATAAACTTACAGACAATGCTCCTCTTGCTCATTTATGCTGTTCTTTCCCAACTTTTCTCTGTTTTTTAGTTCAAATATCTCTGGGAATATAGAACTTGGAAACGTGGGATTTTAAGTTTTTTTTAAAATTTAAATAACTTTACAAGTCCTTGGAGTATGATTGACGTATCTGAGATTTTTACACGTTATTTGGATATTTTTTCTAATAAATCTTCGCTAATTGAAAAGTTTTCCTAATTGGAAGTATGCCTCTGGAATCAACGGTTCCTCAGTAGAATGCGACATGGACAGTTATGGAATCCCCCCTTGCATAGACGCAAAATAACCATATTTGAAAAATTAATCAATATTAATTTTGCCGGGCAATTTCCAAAGATTGTCTGGACAGAATAAACATGTAATGATTTATATGAAATTAAACTGAAAATATCAGTAGAGCGAGCAAAATTCAGCTTTGATAGCTTCATTCTAGTAAAATTAAAATACAGAGGAAATGAAAAAAATAATAATATAATAATTTTGTATTTTTATATTTCCTCCAGTGTCATTTTGACATTTTTCTGTCCATAGAGGATCAATGTTTTTATTGTATTGCAATTTCAGAAACGTAATTTTTTATTGAAAGTAATCTTCAATTATTAAAATTCCCTCTTTTTGAAGTATTAAGTGGTGAATGATATTCGTTGCAATACCGATGATTGGATTTCCCGATTTTCGCAAGGTTTTATGAACTAAGCCATTAAAAGTGGCAAAAATCGAGAAATTCAATCTGGATGTAATTTTTATTCAAATTTCGGAGTAAAATTTCCTTTGATGTTATACAGAAACGCACGAAAATTGTCCTTTTGTACACATTTTTTCTTTATTGGGATTATATTAGAATTGGAAACTTCTTAGAATATATAAATTTTCAATATTAATATTTTTCTTAATTGGTATTTTACGGAGTATTTATCAAACTGTATCGTTTTGCTGATCTTTTATGTGTGTGTGTGTGTGTGTGTGTGTGTGTGTGTGTGCGTGCGCGCGTGCGTTTATTTCATATTCATGATTATTCCATAAATCACTGTAATTTGAAAATCAATCATGTAATTTTCATTCCATTTCTCCGAAAACACTGCGCATAATTCACCAATAATAAGCTCAAAATCAACTTACCGGGTTTGTAGGATGATGGTGTATAAGCTGGCCTTGCTGGGCACCTCTTTATCGTGGCAAAAAGCCCATCAGAACCCTGCATGAAGTAAATGATAAGACCTCAGAATGAGTTGTGAAATTTGAAAGGAAGTGTAATTGATTTCTTCAACATTTCCAACAACTTAATTGATGAATGATTCCGTGAATTTACCTAGATCTGAATTCAATTTCGTATTATTGCAGATGAAGTAATAGTTAGACCAGCCAAAATGCTGCGTTCACTATTATTGTCCAACGATGACGAGTTTGAATGGAACTGAATAACTGAATTTTTTTTTACATACTGGGTGAGCCGGTTAATGTGATCACATCGGAACTCGGGGTTTCCGATAATGATAAACGATTCATAACTATATCCGAAAGCCCAAAGGAAATACTATGACCACAGGTCCCGATTGATTGATCAGGTGTAAGAAAACGGACAATTCAGTTTTTTTTCCATATAACGAAAAGAAAAACTTCAATCGTGCCGTTATTGTTTTTTTCTTGTCTAAAACAAGATATATTTGATTAAAACCAAAATGCTGCGTTCATTATTATAGTCCAACGATGATGACATTCAATGGAGCTGTCTAATGCATTCAAGCTTAACCCATGGCAGGCTCGTCATTTCGGGGTTTTGAAAATACACTAAAAATGGTAAATAAATATGTATGTATACATTGAGTATATGTTCTTTGCCCCCCCCCCCGGAAAAAGTTGAAATGACGGCCCTGAGACCCATGATCTACGGGAAAAATGTGGCCCGCGACAAATTACTAAACCACTCAAGTCCCACGAAAGATTATGAAACCATTTTAGTGGCTCGCGGCACATTCCCAGAGCATTTAAGGTGCCACGCCACGGTACGTATTCAGATCACTTAAGCGACCTCAAACATATTTCCAAATCACTTCAGTAACCCGCGGCACACTGTGAGTTGATTCAAGTGGCTGGTAGTGCATTTTTCATATTACTTAACTGCTGACAGCACGTTTCCAGGTCATTCGAGTGGCCCGCGGCACGCTTCTAGATCATTTGAGTGGTCCGCAGCACACTTACAGTTCATTTCACTTTCATACATCAATTTAGTGGCTCTAGACACATTTCTATAATTTACCCTCAAGTGCATGGGTCGTGATCTGTGAAACCCCTACTCATGCATTTTTCTTATTTACCGACAGGTGTTGGGAACTATTTTCTAGAGGTTTTCGCTATCTAGGGCTAATTATATTCATTTTGCGTTCTTAATATAGCGAGAATGATATGATATTTATTGAATCAAAAGGTTATACATAAGAGGTGTATAAATATTTTATATAAAAATCTATGAGACCCGATCCGCGCACTCACGGAACATTTTTTCGCCCGTGCACTCGAGTGTTACGCGACTCGAAGCACCTTTCCAGGTCACTTAAATTTGTCTACGGCACATTTCCAGATAACTCAAGGAACCTGCGAACGTTTTCAAGCAAATGAAGTGGCCCGCCGCCCGCATTCTCTAATACGTTGAGTACCCCTGGTCTAATGATTACTTGGTGTACCGAGTACTGAAATGCTTCTAAGCAGGAAGAGGGTATCTTCTGACCTCCTACAGGCCTTGCGGGTTGATAATAATAACGTACAGAAAAATAAATTACTGGTTCCACTTTAGCTTCAAAATGAGCGTAAAGAAAAAAACCAAAAATGATAACATAAACCATATAAACCTGATAGCTATAAACTAATTCTCTCCAAAGTTATGATATCGGTCTGCCCCATATTTTGCTTTACCCGTGACTTCAATAAGCGGCATTAACTGCACAGTCTGAAACACTAAGAAATTATTTCCCTATTTTTAAGAGATGCGAATTTTCTATGAGCAGAGCAAAGATTTCAATCACGATATACCCTAGCAAATGTCGATAAACGTTTTATCTTCATAGGTATTGGAGATTCGTATTAAAAGCTCGATCAAAATGCCTAATCTATATTTCACGTTCTTCCTCCAGATTAAAGTTTTGTATAATAAATAGTCGGAGCTGGTTTCGTGTGAGCGCGGATAGCGGTACTCTTCTCCAAGCAACGGCGAACTTGGCGTGATAATACTAAAGTTCAAGGCAGGCTCGTTATCTGCTTAGTTGGGTTTTCGCGAAAGTCAGCGAAAAATTAAATATCGCTCATCGCTCTTTGATGGCCATTTAAGAAGCAACGGACGATTGATAGTGCATCGATAAATTCATTTCCGTCGTGACCGCCCTCTTCGACCGGAAAATGCCAAACCTTTCTCTCACTTTGTGCCTCAAACAGCTGCGGGAGAAACGAGTATAAAATTGCGTAATTTATTTACACTCCCTCTGCTGAAATTGTTGCATCGGCAACTTTTATCAGGATAAAAGATCACAGTGAGCTCTTTCACATTCACGAATCGACAAGCATCCGAATTGAAGATTGAAAAATGCGTATGAGGACATTGAGGACATTAAAGATGCGTATCTTAAATATCGTGGTATAAAATGATTCGAGTTCATATAAAATCATTCAGAGACATGGATGTTTATCACTCGCATTTTAATTCAAAAAAAGTTTAAAAATGATATAAATGTAGTGTGTATCGAAATTGGAGTAGTTTTGAGTGATAAATTTCACCAGTGTTTCTCAACCAACCGGCCGCTGCCCAGACCTGGGCTCTTGCATCAATAAAACCGGGCCGTGAGTGATTCGCCGTTTCTTTTTTCCTCACTCATTTCTTATTAATCGTGTGTATGGCTGGGCCTTCCATTCACAAGACAAATAAACCGGGCCGCATGAGTGAATCAATGCACTATATACGACTATAAATTTTATTGAAGAGCTATATAAAGCACCTATGAGTAAATTGAAGTCTAGAATGATGATATGATAAAATTTCTACGTGATAAATGAGCATGCATTTGAATGAAGTATCTTTGAAAATTATGAGAATGCATGGAAGATCTGAATAGTCTATGAAATATTTTTCTCTCGGATTGAGTTCATATTTATATTTGATTGGATTTGCATTTATATTTGATTGGATTTGCATTTATATTTGATTGGATTTGCATTTATATTTGATTGGATTTGCATTTATATTTGATTGGATTTGCATTTATATTTGATTGGATTTGCATTTATATTTGATTGGATTTGCATTTATATTTGATTGGATTTGCATTTATATTTGATTGGATTTGCATTTATATTTTATTGGATTCACATTTATCTTTGAAAATTCACGTTTATCTTTGAAAATTCATGTTTATCTTTGAAAATTCACGTTTATCTTTGAAAATTCACGTTTATCTTTGAAAATTCACGTTTTTATTTATCTCTGAAAATTCACGTTTTTATTTATCTCTGAAAATTCTCGGTTTCACTTATCTCTGAAAGTTCACATTTATATTTGAAAATTCAGGTTTATCTTTAATTTAATTCATATTTACCTTTGAATTCTCTGTTTGAATTCGTGTTCTTCTCTGTTTGAATTAACATTAGCTGATATACCTATTTTTGATTAAAATCGATACATATTAGCGAATATCTTGATCTCTCTGTTTTGCATTTCTCTCTCCCTCTATCTCTCATTTATATCACATCTCTCTCTTATTGAATTCGCAATCGCTGATACTTCTATTTTTTACATCAAAATATATACAATATATAATAGCAAATATCCTCACCTCTCTTGGAACGTCGTTGTAAGTGTAAGGCTCTGCGTATTCTGGATTTTTACCTGAAATGAAGTGATCAAATTTTTAGAGTCTATGTATTCTGTTCTTTTTTTAATAAAAAAATCAACATTCAATTTTTACGCATCGTATAATACACATAATTCCAGATAAGAAATATTTTTCACCAATTTTTTATCATAGAAATACAACGATACTTTCGTGACGATAAAAATTTTATGCCTTATATTTTCAGAAAAAGTAGGAAAATTTGCTTTTGATATTATCATTTATCAATAGCTTTCACAACTGTCCATCATAAAAAATATATTTTTCCAATTTTGTGATTAAGGAAAGAAAATTAATAAATTAACAAAAGAAAATTTGTCATTTTTTTTACCGGGTATGGCATAGTGGGATGCTTTTGAGGAGGACTTGATTCCACCGATTGGTTTCCCAATATCATTCAGGACCAGTGAGTCACTGCAAGATTTCTGGTTCGCAAGATCTATTTAAATATGTAAAAAAACGGGCATTGGAAATATAAATCCGGTTTTCATATAAATTATCCACACATCGTGCGTTATTCCATCTTGGAATAACCCACGAACCGTTGATCTTTAGAAGCATACTTCCAGCTGAAGAAAGAGCACGAAAAATATCGCCATATGAAGCGTTGAATGGACTTGTCTCTTTATTTCTATGGTTCTTTCCCTCATGTTTAGCAATTTTCTAATGCACATATCTAAGCGAATATCACACTTAAAACGCTTGTTTTTGTTGGGCTCAGAACGGACAGGGAAAGAACTTTCTAATTGGGGTTTTTAGAAAAAGGTGACCAAATGAAGAATTATGTTTTTTTAATTTAAATAATTATACAACGCTTGCAATATATCAGGAGGAGTCTACACTTGTTTGGATACTTTTTCGAGCGTGTATGCATCCAGGATGAAAGGTTCGTGAGTTATTCCAGGATGGACGGACTATGATACGCACCCTGTATATGATTTCAGAAAACATGTAAAAATCAATGTAGAAGAGCTTGTCGAAATTGCGACAGCACAAAATAATTTTTTACCTCTTTCTCTCCTGCGGTCACTCGACTGTTTCCTAAGACATACAGCTATAGCAAAGGCGAGTATAACTAAGACCAATGACGACACAACGACTGGGATGACGAGGGACACGTTCCTATAAAATGGTTGATCCGTCTCCTGTTTCCCAAAAGCTAAAAAAGAAGTTACATAAATTGTATTACAAATCACAAACTCATTATTATACCATATATTGTGACCCCAATACACAGAGAAAATGTCTCAGAAACGATAATTAGAAACTTCGTTCTAAAATATGAAGTCAAGTTCGATTAATTTTATATAAGATCTCCTTCAGTACTTTGAAGTGAATTAATACCACTAAATCTTTAAAAAGTTATGCATTTTTGGAAATCATCCTTTTCAAAAATGCATAACTTTTGAAAAAAGCGAGATATACAATTTTTTCCGTTTTTTAAGAGGAAATAAAATGCATTACGATACATAAAATGGTACATCATATATGGGTCCACTCCTCCGACGGAGCTCTGAAGTCCTACGGGGCGAGGGGCGAAGCGCCTGTGGGAGAGAAAAGCCAAAGGCATCCCCTTCCTACCACGGGTTATACCTATTAACGTTGTACCTCAATGCTTACCTGAGGAAGCAGATTCTGATTTCGTTCTGAAGTGATATTCTCCTTGCGTTGCTCCGGCTTCACTGTACGCCGTGACGAGCACGACGTAATCGTTGCCCGGTACCAGATTGTTGATTAGGTATTTCTCCTTGTGTGGTTCCACTTCTTCGACGGACGACGACCAACTGTTCTGTTGTTTTGGACGGTACCTGATGGAGAATCCCACTATGGGACAACCCATATTCTTCCATCGATCCAAGTGTAGAGCAACCCAGCTGCTGTTGACCGTGAGGAAGGCTTCGATTTTCGGTGACATGGGAGCTGGTGTTTGAAAGAAAAAAAAAAAGAAAGGAAGAGAAACAAGAGATACAGTAAATAAGCGCTAGTTTTCCGATGAGAAGAACAGACAAGAATATATATATATACATAGGTCTTCAATATCAATCAATAATCCAGCAGCACTCTCTCCAGAGCAGAACTGCTTTCTTTCCCAAGATCGAGCGAGTAAAAGAATTCGATCTCTTGATTCTGAGCCTCTTGCGTAACTTGTAAGCAGTGAGAACATGTTCACGGTATCCCATTACAGAGTATGTAGGAAACTGTCAGCAACACGTCGGATTTATTCTTGAGAAAGAGCTGTTCAGATACTACGAGACTTGTATGTTGATGTCGACAGATGGTGCATGGATCATGAGCGGGAGTGTACAATATAAAATTGCGTTAAATTACATTTTCTGCCTCTTGCTCTTACGGCTTATTTTCCACTCGTTTTCTTCAACGTTAAATCATGTACAAGAATCTGATACTTGTTTTCAAGTTTGTATTTTTCTACTTTACCTCAGAGACTACGAATTATTCTTGTTACATGACCGCAACCAACTCAAACAGAGATTTTCATTCGATGCTGGGGAATCGGCGATTCATAACTCATGGGGGAATAAAAACTCCCAGGAGTGATAGAACACATCCGAACAAGCAATTTTCATCACGCAATTCTTAATAGTAACGCAAACGGTGATTTGCAAGACGACGCTGTCACTGTTATTGCTTTACCACTTTTTTCTTTCTATCCTGGATTGCAAAAGGAACTCCCTGATGGGGTCGTTCATTATATATATGGACGGGAATGCTCTGAAAGCTCAAACACTGCACTGGAAGTGTGTTTTTCCTACAACACCAATGGCAGATCTTTGAGCAATCCTACTAGCGTTAGTGCAAACAGTGATGACCGGCTGAAGTTAGTTTTACAAGTGTGAGGCATGAATGCAAACAGTTCTCTTATTTGAAAAAAGTCTATCCACTAAGAGCAGACAGACCTTCAACATGACAACTACATACCACGGAAATATAAGTATTTAACAACTACAGAACATGGTATATATATATATATAGATGACGACACCAGCAAGAACACGAAATAAACGCAGCTCTGAAAACACAAATACGTTAGGCCGATGTATATACATACACTCACGCAACACGTTCCAACATGTACCGATTCATTCGAAAATCCGCAGAGGAATGTGTACATGCGTAACCCTCGAAAACTGAGTTTTCGAGGGTTACGGTACAGGATGCATGTATGGTTAGGTATCAGCAGTAGCGTATGTGCGAAACAGGTTTTTTTTCCTGGGGTCCTCACACGTTCCTCTGACGTTCCCTGCATTGTGCATGCCGCTCAAAAAGGGTTATTTTTTGCAAAGAAAAAAAACCGTTGCTATGTTTTGAAAGTTTTTTTCGGTCTGGAACTCGTCTTACCTGGAAATACTTCATGTACAGTTTTTGGGATTCCAGAGTAATTTTTCTTCAACACCACCATACACAAAATGCATGTCAACCTTCTCATCTTTTCTGCATTCCACGATAACGATGGAGATAATGAGTGTCAAAACCAGTGTTTTATGCGTTCAGTTACAGCTCCGCCTACAGTTCGTCGCTTGTGTTACGACCTAACATTGCCTTACATAAATTGTTTGTTTAGATGTGTTATATCACTCCTTAAAGTTTTGCACATATCTTTTGAATCACACTGTATATCGACCTATTTATCGCATGGCGTTTATCAAATTAACACGTGCAATAAGTATTTTGTGGGAAAATATTCTTAGAGTACAGTGTTCTGAAATAAAATGATGTCTTTTGTGGTATAACACTTGACAATAAAAAAAAAACAAATCAGCAAAATTCACCTGATCCTTTTGTGCGGGCATTCACGGGCAGACTGGGTTCTCCTGTACCAAGGCTGTTGGATGCCGTGACGTATAGGTTATAACGAGTACCACATTTCAACCAGTTCAACGTGAAACTGTCCTCAGTACCACTCAACTTATTCTGTTGCCATTCGCTTTCTCCATCAGCCTTGTAATGTAAGGTGTACTCTGTATGGAATTGCGGAGGAAAAAGAAGTAAAAATATTAATGAACAATTAATAGTTTACAGAATATTTTAGGTCTAGTAAGTTATACCTATAAACATTGGCCAGTGCCTGAAAGCTGATTTCAATCAATACTTTTATATTTGCAAATACACATTAGATGACACGTACACACGCATTTAGAAATTCAAATTCATACCGGTAATTGCAGATTTCTCTTTGTTCTCCTTTTCCCATCTCACACTGATCGATGACATCGTCGTCGAAGTAATTTGTAGAATAGGTGACGTGGGAGGCGCTGTAAGAGCATATATGAATAAGAATATTTTATGTACATTATATCGTCCCTCTCTTTCAATAAGCGTATTATGTATTTTCAGTTCTCTCGAAGTGAAGAATGCATGCAAGCTGAACTTCTTTAAAAAAAAAACAACATATTTTCAGCATTTAGACTCGAGTAAATGTTTTCTACCGTGGTATTTTACAGTGTCCCACAATCAACTGACTGTTCACAAAATGGGATAGTAAGAAAACAGTATCATATGTTATTCTTATGGTATATAAATGTGTGAATTCAGGAATTTCAGATATACGCCATTCATGTTGGAAGGGGATATGTATAGCTATTCAAATAAAATAAAAATTATCTTTTTATACGGACACCCTGTGCTCAAAAACAAAATTAGAAAGTTGTTGCCCTGTCTCTTCTGATGCCAAAAAAAAAAACCATCACATTTGTAAGTGCAGAGAAATCTGAATTCAAAAATCGGAGATAAGTTTTGAAAGCATAGCAAAAAAATAACGGACAACGTTCCCAACTTTTGGCCGATTTTTGAATTTAGATTTCTCTGCGAATATTGTATTTAGAAACGTGGACATTTTTTTCTGTTAGCACCAGGAGAGACAGGGGCAACTTTATAATTGGGTTTTTGGGCATAGGGTGTCCATGTAAAAACTTTTTTTCATAGCTATATATCCCCCTGCAACATGAATGACGCATCTGAAATTCCTGACTTCGCACATTTATATTCCGCAAGAATGACATCTGACACGGTATTCATGCTATCCCATTTTGAAAACAGTCAGTCGATTGTGGAACACTCTGTATACAGTATACCCTGTGTGTTGTTGGTGTACCCTGTGTGTGGTTAAATGGTGTACGAGACGTGCAGGACTCTTCGAGATCTCAACCAGTAGATATTATCAGAGGGAAACCTTTGGAACTTGAGATCAAACCCCACCTCCGTTACCCTTCTGATTCCCCAGCCAATTGAAAGCTCGTAAAATTGAGAGGCAACTCTATCAACAACTGCAATAGTCAGTAACAACTGCATTGGTCAGTCAGTTTCTACCACCATGATTGACGAATGAAAAAGTCTTTGTGGTGTACCGTTTAAAAGTAAAAAAAAAAATCCTATCTTTCCCAGGCTGCATCTGAACGGGTGTTTTTTCAGCAAATTTAAATGTGGTAGTTTAGGTTACGCAATTCACAGAAAACACTAATCATTATGCACTGTTCATGTTGCAATTTATGTGTTATGTAGAGGTTTTCGTAATACAGTGCCATATGGGAGAGACATTCTGAACTATTTTCATTATTTAGACAAAATAAAAGAAAGAAAAACTCCACGCAGTATGATAAATATTTTACTGCGGAAAACACTTTTCTGATGTTAATGTTTTGAATTTTGATTAATTTTTAAAATGTGTCATGGACTTTTTGCCCAACCTGTACAATATCTACCGCATTTGTTGCCCAAAAAAGCACGTGAGCATTTGTGGCCGGAGTCTTAACCCTTACAGAGGTAATGACGAGATATATTGCATAAATTGATGTCTTTCATTTTGCAATTATGAATTTGAGTTTATAGCGTTTACAAAACCCATCAAAATGATTGCTCCGGCCGTTCTAGTGTTAAAGAATCATCCATCATTCTCAATGAAGCAGGGATTGTTTGCCACGAAATCATCATGCATTTTTTCAATAATCCCAGGTGTCCTAGATAAATTTAGTTTTCCTGTATGCACATAATCGAGTATCTCTTCCTTCTAAAAAACATTTGTGCCATGTATATATATATATATAGTGACGACCCACTGCGTACACCAGAGACACATAGGTTCTATTTCACTCTCATAAACTTCCCTCTTGCATTCATTTTCTCTTCGAATAATTTCCTTTTTGTATATTGTTTTGAACGCACAAGTGAGCAGCACTAGCGCGTTTGTCATTCGAAACACTGTTTTTGCTATTTCTTCATTCTATAACTTAATATCTCTTGAATATTATTGACAGAACAGAACACGTAACAGAGTACATAAGATAGGCAGAAAACAACACCAATAAGCACGAAAAATAAACAAAAATAGACATACACCCACTTCGTGACCTTGAAGGGGCAAATTAAATATAAAACTGATATTAAAACTGATTAAAACTGATAAGCTAACTGATATTAAAACTGTATCAAATCGTCATCATATAGCAATTATTTTCTACTTTTTTTTTACATCCTCAGTTTACGCAAGAAAAATATTGCTTTTCTGTCTATATTTCTATTTTTTCTCGTATAAAAACAAGAAAAATGTAACTTTAGAGCCGAATGCGATTCGTATTGATATTTTTTGCCCTCTTTCAACGAAAACGAAACAAAAGAGAGAGAAATTGACAAGAAATAGAGCAAAAAGAAGGAGGAAAAACTAAATCAAATCAACGTGAATCTTACGCCGTCAGGTGCAACAGCAATCAAGTGGAATAAGGTCCATAAAACAATATCGAAAAGGATGGGAATAGATACAACTTGTAAAAGCTAGAGACGCACGAAATTTGTCGAAAATCGAAAGTTACCATCCTTTTTATTATTATTATGTTTTTTTTCAAGAGATGGTGTCGGATTTATCGGAAATCGTGAACAAATACGAAAGAGAAATTATCGATCTTCGGCATTTTTTTTGTTTTGTTTTGTTTTCGCTGGAACGTCTCGGAAGAATTGGTTACTGGAGAGAGTTATTATTATTATTTTTGTCTACCGTTTTCCAAAGGAGCGGTATGTACCTGCGGCCACGTTACGGACGTGAACTTTGGCAGATATTTCTAGATCTAACGATACCATGGTGCACTCGAGCGTACAAAGAAAATGTTGACCAAATGCTGATCGTGAAGTTATTGATCGAACGAGTAGCGTGAAGATAGATCATGTTCACCAATCGATTTATTTCATGATTGCGACCGTAACTCATACATACTTAGCCCATGGACCGTGGGTCAATTGTGGCCCGTGACAAGAAAAATATTTAAAAAAAAATATTTAAATAAATCTATTCCGAATTGTACTCCTTATACAGGGTCTTAAAGACGACGTACAGAGGACGTGAAATAGAATATAAGATAGATGTATTGAAGTATTATTACTTTCCAAATTTATACACAACTACCGCCTTTGAGAAACTATAGAAAGAAAAAAAAAATTGGGTGGCAAATTTCAACGTAAAAAAACGAAATGCAAATAAATCATTTCAGGACTTCAGTGCACGATTTTCTTTTTTGACAGGTTACAGAATAATTACATTTCTTTTTTTTATTAAGGAGTTTTACTGCCATCCATGAATAGCTTTCGGAAGAAAATGAGAAATGGGAATGATGAATGTTTCAAACATGAAGTTGCCAATAGGCAACGGGAAACAAACATGTTTAAAGTAACTGTTGCTGATCGGCAACAGTGTGCACTGTAGGGTTAAATGGAATGCGAACACTATATTGGGAGATCGCTATATCCAAAGTTGAAAAAAAAAATATTGACTTCTTATGATTTCTTCATAGTTAGACGGAATAAAGGAAATTAAAGATATCCTTTATTTTGTTATGATGTAAGTCGGCGGCTCTAAAAGTTTTGTCACTGCGGCTTCCTTGCCTTGGTCTACGTCTTGTATTGGTAACGACTCCCCGCGACAGTCTAACAAAGAATTTCCGATATCAAGAAGATACCGATATCGAAGTACCGATATCAATATATAAAACAGTAACGCACATATCAATATCGACAGCTCACTGCGATGCCCCTGACAATGATTGACGATCTCGAAGAATCGCGAAGCACAGTTTGAGAACCACTGATGTAAGCCGTTGCAATCAGAAAATGCATCAAAAAATAATAATAAATCGCCATAATTTATTCCGATTACAAACACTTCATACACCGAATTCTCCAAAAGTCATACACACAGGAAAAAGATTTTGTTATTTCTTTGAAAAAACGGACGTCGCAGAGCTACTACTACTACTACTACTACTAAACCACACATGCACCGCATCCATCATATTCCTCTGCGGAACTTGAAATGAATTACCACATGTTGGAATGTGCGTGTACGGGTTATGAACCTGACGTGAAGCTCGTCCCTATATAATGCTTGTTTATGTGTAGTGCCGCCATCTGCCATCAGTTTTTGTAACTATGAGTGAAGTGTAACGATTGAATACTTGTATGGTTATAGGCCTGTTGCCCTCTGTGGAGAGATTTTAGCGTAGCAGGGCATAGAGTTCCTTCGTTGTAATGGATTGATTCACTCCTTTGCAGGTCGTTAATTGTATGAAAAATGACATGGAAAGAATAGGAAAACATTTGGGACGTACCGTGCGGTCGTTATAATGAAACGATAGCAATAACACATGGTAATTGTAACCAGCGTCGACTCTTACGAAAAAACTTTCCCTCTTCCTCCTTGTATTGATTCATGTGTGACATTATTCAATGAGCATTGAATGAAACACTTTGTTCGTGCTCTGATGGGGGAACGTAGTCTGAATTTGAATGGTAATTAAATAAATATCAAACTCGATTGCATGCTCTTCTTACCAGTTTCGAGGGTTTTCTCAACAACTCTAGGTGACTTTGGTCCTGTACCAGCTGAGTTATAGGCTCTGACTACTACGTCGTATTGTGTAAACGGTTTCAGTCCAGTAAGATAAGTGGAATGCGTTTCAGCTGATACTGAAGTTTCGACTTTCTGGAAATGGTAAGGCTCCGTGGAAGCTGATATCCTGTAGCCGACAAAATACCCAATGATTTTTCCGTTTCGTCCACTTTCGACAGGTGGCTGTACGTGAGACATCAAATAAATGATATCACTAAAAAATAACAATTCTCAAAAACAAGCAAGTGAATATGTTATTATTAATTGTTCATGCATTAATCTGTGACGTAAGAAAGGAAGAGACAGGTCGATATGCTGCATGAAATGATTTATGGATATGACTCATAATTTGTTAAAAAAATGTCTTCACTCGACAAACTCTCACTTTAAAATCGCTATTGGCGAGAAGTTTAAGTTTTACTGCAAATTGTGGTAGATTAAAATGAATCTCACGAAATAAAACTTTTGAAAACATGACACATACGTGAGATGAATATGATTATTTATAATTGGAATTATGATATGAGTTGAAAATCCCTGATACATAAAAAGTATTTCTGTTTAGATAATTATGTAAAAAAAAATTACCTTCCAAGTAACTTTCATTGACTGCGCTCCAGTGGAATGGACCTGGACTTCCATTGGAGCCTCTGTAGGTGCTGTGGAAGATACAAGTGATTTAGAACTAGCTTTCCTGTAAACATCGGTTGTAAAACACTCCACATTTATTGATTTACAAAGATCAGCTAGAATTGCAATGGCGGATAATGAATATCGACAACTCGTTTACCTTCTTCCAGAGTCGTGATGTTCGTGGCATTGCTCGGAGGACCTCGCCCGATAACATTTTCAGCGAATATCCTGACGTGATATGTCGTTATTGGTTTCAGACCTCTCAGCGTTGTGCTGGTTTCAGACCCGGATACTATCAGCTGCAGCGTGTGGCTGCTCGTCCAGCTGCTGTCTAGAAGACAACGATATATTAGATTTAAAATGAAGCGAAATATATTGTGATGCTATATTTAATCGGTGCATCTCAAGCTCCTCTGAGAGATTACTCAGTATCAATACATGCCTTTATCAGTCTTGTACTGTAAGACGCTGCCAGTGATATGGCTGTTACCGTCATGAGGTATATCCCATTTCAGTGTGAATGATCTGCTTGTGATATTTCTTGATCGGATATTTGTCGGTGCATCTGGTCTCCCTGAAATTATTACACGGGCATTAAATAAAAAAAATTGAAAGTAGATATTTCTTTATTGACATAGTTATTGTAGCGGCAAAGGATTCTCGCCTTACCCCTTCCCATTTCAAAATTCGTGAACATTCAATTTAATACAGGGTTAAAATTTAATAAGTTGACCTATCCATAAACTTTTTATTCTTCAATGAATCGGCACCAAAAGTTTTACACACACACTATTCAAATAATGCACTCAACAACATCGCAATTAAACTAGAAATAACTAAACAAAATCATTCGGTAGAGGACGTTTTATGCCAGTGTGGTGTGTGGTATGGATTCACATCCGAATTCATTTTCGAACTTTCGCTAAATGTCTTCATGCATGTCCTTAAATACTAGCTGTCTTAATTGCTGCCGAACTTTCTCCAGAATTTATACCACAACTTAAAAATAAACAGTTTACGCAGAATGATGCTCCTCCTTTTATTGAATTTTTTCATCAGCGTTGAGTAATTAGTTTAATATCAATCACATTACCGAGCTCTAAATAAATATTAATTATATGTTGAGTAAGACTCCAAAAAAGATATGTATCGTGGAGCAAGTTGAATATCAGCTGAACTGAAAGATTACATCACTCTAACATGTTAAAAATTGATGGTCAGTGCACTGAATTCAGTCCAATTAAAATATATATGTTTGTGTGTACACATTCAAATGTCACAAATTTATGACAGAGCACATGATTCGCACAAGCATGTGAGACAGCGAGTTCAAGAAAAATACGGAAAAATCCGAACTGTACATTTGGGAAAATACGGGACCACCAATTATCGCAACAAACGATGCCAACCATTTCTATAATCACTTTAAAATCGCTATTGGCGAGAAGTTAAGCTTTACTGCTAATTGCGGTTGATTAAAGTGAATATCCCGAAATAAAACTTTTGTAAACATGACACATACGTGACATGATTATGATTATTTATAATTGGAATTATTATATGAGTTAACAAATTATTTCAATCCTGATTTCAATAAAGAATAAAAGCTCAAGTAAGCTTCGCTGAAAATACGTGAAAAAAACAAGATGCATTTTTACAAAAAAAAAGAAGTCATGATGGCCGAAATTATACATGAAAATACGCAAATACCTTCCCTGGAAATTAAAAGACGAATGTGAAATGTGAAAGAATATGCTTTTCATACTCGGGCTGTTGCATATGTTACCAGCATGAATCCTCTACCGGGTGGTTTTACAACTATTTTTAATTTTTTTTTACCATCGTGAAACTGATGAGCTAATACTCTGACCAGAGAAAGCTTGAAACTATATATGTGGGGTTTGCACAAATAAATGACGCGATTTGAAATACATATATATATATCTAATCTTTGATGCATAAAAACAAAGGAAAGCATCCAAAGATTTTTCCAACGTTACACAATAGATGGCACCACTTCTGTAAAACGCAGCGTGTAAATAGGAAAGATTGAGGATGAGAGAAAATAGGTTTTTTTTTTTTTTTTTGCATTAGCATATGCAAGGGCTGTTTTCACTATTGCTGTGCATCATGCAATAAAAATTTGTAAATGAAAGAAAACAAATGAATGTTTTTTGTGAATTTCAGTCACTGCGTTCTACGGAAGAGCTGCTTGAGCAATTTGGAAAAAAATTTTTTCTTCATTCTTATGTATCACAGAATATATTATGTGTAATAAATAGTTTTGAAAATATAAAATTTTAAAATCGTGCTATTCATTTGAGCAAACCCTGCCTGTATATATTACAATAATCAACAAAAGCAGCAAAGGCTCTTGGATATATGAAATTATTTTCATGTCTATCATATCCAACTGAACATCATTCACGAAGCGGCAATCTCATATTAGTCAAATCCGACATCAATTAAAAACGTTTATTTTCATCATCAAACTATTCCAATAAGTTTATACTTCGTATAATTTCACGAAACATGGAATTTGTTTGCCCCGCATTAAAGATTTTCCGCAACTTTAAAACTAAAGTTTCAAACGAATGGCACAGCACAGAAAGGGAATAAGGCCATTAAACTAGGCAAACACTTTTCGAAGGAAATTTCAGAATTTTTAGAAGGAAATAAATTTTTCGAATTAGGCTTTTGCAGCTCAGTCAAGGAAATTTTCTCCCTGGAGGAGAAACAAAAAAATAACTAACAAGGCAGTCTCGTCGTAGCTTTTGTGAGAGAAGCTGTAACTCCTTTTTGAAACATTCGGAATTGGCGGCGCATGTAGAATCAACGGTAATTGAATTTGTAAGGGAAGAAAGCGCAAGAAAACTTTTGAAATGCGAACAGCTTGGCTTTTATTTAACTCTGGGGCTATTTGTTCGTATTTTCTGTTTGCAAAGCAGCAGCATGGCGTGTGCGTACTTTTACCTTTTTAACATTTCACCCTGCTGCTGCTTACACTCGTCTAACACGTAGGTTGTTATTTTTTCTCAAAATTACCACAAATATAAAATCCCCGAAATCCGAAGAAGCCCTACTTTTGATTCCAGTCGACACCCTCAGACGAAAAATGTTATGCACTGTACATATTAATTTTAAATTCTCTTACAAATAAACTGGGTTAATTCCGAAGTAATCATATTTCAATTTAGAGAAACGAGAGTATTTATACAGAAATGGAAACGAACTGAAAGTGACATCTGGACACAAGATTTATTTTTCACGATAAAGTGTAGGACAGAAAAATGAAATTTTTAGGCTTTGATTCTAAAATTTAAGTGAAATACGACAAGGTACAGGGAAAAAATGAGGAATTGAGCTGTGATAGTTTCGCTCACGTCAAATGATAATTGGGATACAACTGCTCTTTTTGGATTTTTTATACGGCTGAAATCGAAAAATAAATAGATAAAATTTTCGTCGTTCTTTGTTTTGCTGGAAGAAGTTTGATCCGTAAAAGTGTGGAAATTGAGGGTATCGAGAGTAGAAATCCTTGATTTCAACCAGTTTTATGTCAATCGTAATTTTCTTTATGAGGATTCATAAGTTCTGAAAATAATTCTGAAATAGGTGATCTAATTGCTCGTGATAACAAATGCATTGCAGTGTGTATAAAATATAATTGAATATCCAAAAATGTAAGTTATGTAAGTAATAATGAATAAATTGATCCCCAAACATAACGTGGAACACATGATGAATCTATGATATGATTAGTTTACGATATAGTTTACGAAATGTATTGCAATTTTCTTCAATCTCGTGGAATGTTAGGTGGTAAACGGACTGATTTGCTTCCGTATATTTCTGCAGACCTGATATTTACAGGGTTTTTTTTAATGTTGAAAGATTTAATGATTGTCGGACTAATGCGATATGTTTTAGCCGGCTTCATATTTCTATCTTATTCATGAGAATCGAAATAAAGATAATAAAAAATAAGTCATAGACTAATAACGTAGCAGAAAATGTTAAAGAATTTTGAGAATATATATCTGCAAATAATTATTATAAACCCCGGGTGCACTAAATTACTGCTGGCGAGATGGTAATGGTACACCCTGGGGTAGGATGTAAATTTGACTCCCTCCGAGGAACCCCGTATGGCGAACTGTATTTCCATGTCCGGGGGTTAGTATTTATTTATGATATGTTTTCATTTAAACCTTCAATATACATTTCCCCCGTATGTTGCTATAATAAAAGTTCCTTTCCTTTCATAAACTCTTCGTGAAACTCATTTGTATAAAACTGTTTTATTTGCGTATTTTGTTAATTGCAATCCGAAAACCTTAGACTTATCAGGACAAAATTTTATATTGGTATGTCAAGAGGAATCTAACCTGGAATCATAGGATATTTTAAAACACGGAAAAAGTCAAAATGTTTCAGAAATTGATGAGTGTGAAATTGTGAATACGAAAACAATCATCAACTTGGCTTCAACATCGATGTTCAAAATACCAATGTTCCCAACGAAACAGTCAATATGATTGCCAATAACAGTCAGCTCTCAACGAAACACCACTCAAAATATTTTTTTTCAACAATGCTGATGCCTATTTATCCCTTAAAAATTCACTGTTAATAGTATTTGACAGAAAAACCTCAATTAAGTAACAATGGACAATAACACCATAGGATGTATCTGATACTTGTTAAATTAAAAAATGAGCACTATAAAAATAAAACTATAGTTATCTTGTTAAGAGAAAAAATCGAAAAATACTGACCATACCACTAAAAATATATATCTGGAGTGCTGACACATTAAATTTTGCTATAATGTTCTTGAAAATAAATCGGTTCAGAAGCCATTGTGTTTTTTTCCCCTTCAGAAACTGAGTTGAAACAGTCTCAACGGCCACCTATGATTATATGAGACCCTCTATGTCTAAGGTATAAAATGTAAGTTTATATGTTTTATGACTTTTAGAGAATTGTTTTAGTCTCTGAAGTATATTTTTATGGTTGTTTTCTGCTGGCTGGATACGGTGAACTAAATGAAATAAAGTAATCCTAGTCATTAATTCCGTAACTTGTAGTGAGCGAAAAGTCTAGTTCTACGTCAGTTTTGATTTTTTTTAAACAAGAATTCATGTGGTTTAAAGAAAACAAGGCAAGATGGATCACTTTAATTTCTGCACTTACTTCTGTAATGTTGAGGAGACCGCAAACAATCTGATTATTATTTCTTCACGGTTTGTAACAACCATAAAAAAATAATAATGAAATAAAATCTCGTCCTCTTATATGTTTCTATGCGGCTTTAAGATTTTTCACTCTTTACTCGAGAAAGGGTAAAAAATAATCGTTACTGCTTCCGATGCGTTTTTTTCTTAACTTCATTTAAAATTTTTCATTTTAATTTATTTATTAGGTACTTCTTTCCTGGTGCTCGCACTGTATAACTGTTTAGTAAGCTGTTGCTGTATTTGTCATTTTACGACTCATTTGTAGGCAATTTTTTTCTTCATTTTTGAAGTAGAATTAATTAAAGTCACTGTGACGAGCTGAAAGTCATCATCACATTACAAAACAATTGACAACCTATTGCTATAAACACTTGTAGTTGAAACATTTTTATACAAATACAAATGCAAGGCTACAACAGGCAAAATGTCCAACGAGGTGGCTGAGAAAGAACTCCTGTTATGAAGCATTGTTGAGAGAAGCTCTATTAAGTGACATTGTTGAGAGGAGCACCGTTAAATGACATTGTTGTAAAAACATTGTTGAGAGAAGCACTGATAAATGACATTGTTGTAAAAACATTGTTGAGAGAAGCACTGTTAAATGACATTGTTGTAAAAACATTGTTGAGAGAAGCACTGTTAAATGACATTGTTGTAAAACATTGTTGAGAGAAGCACTATTAAATGACATTGTTGGGAGAAGCACTGCTATAAAACATTGTAGATAAAAATATTGTTGGAAAAACATTGTTGAGAAAAACATTGCTGTTGAATAATTGTGGAAAGAATGTTGAAAAAATTGTGGAAAGAATGTTGAAAAAATTGTGGAAAGAAGCTCTGTTACAAAAAGTATAAAATATAAAAATAGTAATCTCCTATGCGAAAACACGTGTTACTTTGTTACAAAATACTTTTCAGAAAACTCCTGTAGTAAAACATTTTTGAGTATAACTAACTCTGTCATAATAAATTATTTAGAAATCCCCACTGCGAATGAAACATTGTTGAGAAAAACCAATCTTACGCAAATGTTTTCTCAAAAGCATGAGTGCAAAATACAAATGAAACTATTTTTTTCGGTTTCATTGATACAAAACTACTTCCTTTCTGGGAAATATTGTAAAAAAATGTACTGCTACAAGATATTTCTTGAACATTTCATTGTTACAAATATTCCTTCTTCAGAAAGTCATTGTTAAAAACTCCTTTTCTAGAAGATCGTTGTTACAAAATACTTTTTCTGGAAATTCATTGCTATAAAAGAAATGTAGCAAAATTCATTCCTACAAAAAAAATATTGTTTCAAAGTCCATTCTTAAACAATTGTTTTTGAGGATTCATTGTTATACGCAATAATGTATGAAGTGTCATCTCTACGTGAAGAATTTTCATAAAGTTTTGATTGTAAAGAGCTTTTTTATGCATTATTAAACAGAATTAACTTCATGACTACGGGAAGAAAGAAACATTGTTACTTCAAACAGTATGGAAAGTAGCTGAGGTGTATCATTTAAAAAGATATGACTAGTTTGAAAGTCATCCGTAATTTAAGTGATTAGCTAGTTTATCGATCCTGGATGCATTGTATACCCTAAAACCACACTAGTAACTCGATTTTCAAAATCTGCTTATTATATTGTGCACAAAAAAAAGTTTGATGCCTCGTTTTTGAACAGATTTCCTAAAAAAATATTTTGGGTTAAAAAAAGTCAGTGATAAGTATAAAAAATGAAAAAGATGGCGAATTTTTTACAATTTATGTATTTTTCAATCGAGGAGCTTATTCTCGAGATAACATTTTACTAACATTGCGGCACTCATTTATTTTATCAATAATCGAAGTGGTGGAAGCAAAAAAAATCCTGAAATCGAAAAAATTGCGTCATCAAAGTCATACCTTGAACGGTGAGTTGTCGCTGAGCTTGGTCATTGCCGACTTTACTCATCGCTATACAAGTAAATATTCCGGTGTCTTCTGATCTCGAAGCATTTTTTATTCTGATCTCTAGCTCGGTCTGAGATTCGTTATCAGTTTGTTTGACACTATACCTGTCATTGTTGAAAAAAAAAAATAAAGTATCCGTTCATTTTTTTTTTAAAGTTCATGTTATGTTTTTTTACAAGTAAATGCTAAAAATAACATGGATCATTCGACTAACTATTAAAACAAACCCCTCAGAATAGTATTACCACAAATAATTACGATTGATTATATTTCATTGAAATATATCAACATAAAAAAAATAAAACATGCATACGATTTTTTTCATAATTAGTTATTTTAGGAATAAAAAATAATTCGAATCAATGATGTTAATCAACACAACTTTTTTTTTCAAAAAATATCTGCATGGAAATTTACCTTTGTTAAGAAACTCTCTTGAAAGTCTGTAAACAACGTTTAATTGCATTAACGTTAAAAAATAAATAAATAAATACTTTGTATGATAACCATCTCTTTTTCGTTCTTAATTTAGCCAATTTTCCCCCTTTTTTGCATCTCATATCTATTTCTTAAGCTTTTTTAGCTCCTCCTAGACATCACTTAACTCTAATGAAGATTGTATATTTGTAATCAACGCTAAGAAAAACTATCGCCGTTTTGCTTATCTGTTTATGAAAATATCCAGTCTGTTTACCACTTATATTCAGACAAAACTGAATTTGTTTTGTTTTTTTGACAGCCCGTGTACTGTATTTCTTATTACTTCCAGGGAAGATGTCAGAAGTAATTTTTCTATTATTTTTTGTGTGTGTTAGAGTTTTATTATGCGACTTCACTAACTTATTAAGCAGAAACAAAGCTGGATGGAGTACACGATAAAAAAATAAAAGATGGGAGACCTATTCTTTGCCGCTGGGGCGCCTTCAGATGGTAAATTAAATTATTCCTCGCTCAACTATCGGGAATCGATGTCGCAAACTTCCGGATAAAGTAAAGGAGTAAGGAAAAAAAAAAACACCAGCAAAAAAGGGGAAAAAGCGGGAGGAAAAAAATAAATATAATCCCAAAGGATAGGAAACCTGCAATTATTTCGTGGAATTCTAGATATTTCCTAGAGTAAGTCTAGGTTTCTTAAAGAAGTATAAGGAAATGATTGATCCCGAGTTCTTTTCCTGATATCCTCTTTTTCTGGTTTTACCGTGATAACTATATGATTATGAGAGAGAAAAGTAGTGAGAAGAGCATTCATTATCTTACCAGGGTGAAATGAAATTTTCGAAAAACCGTTATTTATTATTATACTTCGAATTCGGTATCGAATTCAGAAGTTAATTCCAATAACTTCAAAAAAAAATTGATCGTTTCGTTTCGATCTCATCGAATCATTTCGCCGTTTACGGGAATAAGAAAACAATAGAAAATTACAAGCAGGAGAAGAAATTAAATGTCGATAAATGAAGTTTTTTTTTTGCTTCTGAACAATATCCGATTGAAAACTTTTCTTGTTTTTCGTAAATTGTTATTAGTACAGGGATCATTCACAGAGATGTACACGGTTTCGAGATTCTGTGAAACAGTAACAGCTGATAAGACTGATCACAATTGCGATGTTATCATCCTTTGGAAGCCAACGTCCCGGTTAATTTCTTTGTTGCGAGTGAAGCCCCGTTCATACAAACGACTAATGGGAAATAAATGAGTAAAAATGAAACTGTAAGCCCGGTTTGACTGATGTTACGCACGGCAGTTGAGAAGAAGTGCATTATACTACTTCTTTAACGGACGTGAACACCGACCACATCGCCATAGGACAATTTATTAAGGATCCAGTTGTGTCGGAAATGAAGGTGGTATTAGTGGTCGTTACATGTGTGGTAGGGAAAGAAATTCTTAGCCACGGTTTTTTCTCGGACCGAATCCGTGAATTTGACGGTAGCCTTCATGGTGCTGTAGACGAACATCTCACCATGTACCACTTGGACATGACTGATTAGGTGGATGTGCTCATAAAGTCTGTGAAGGAAGAGACGTAAACGATAGTGTGTTTGTCACGTGGCCAGTCAGTCGAAATGACATTTTTTGGGAGGGGGGGGGATATGTTTCCTGCATATGAAAGCCTTTGGTTTTTTATTTATTTGTCTTTGCACGGTTATCAGGACAAATTGTGTGTTGCTCAATTGTAGAAGACCAAACGCTTTCCTCCAATGCACATTCTGCCATTTTGAATAACTAATCACATGACACAAGCGCTATCACCCTATGCAACTTTCCTCAGCAGCGGGGCATAAACTTATTATCTAATGAATCGCAGTTATGGTCTGCGTCTGCAGTTATGATCTCCAACCGTTTGCTTAGGAAACTATACTTTTTGATGAATGTATGCGTATAACCCAATATACGAGTAGCACGGTTACTGTAGGCCATTGGTGTAGCTAGGTGACAGTAAAAAAAATTCAAATGGACTGGCAATTAATATGATCCGAGAATGCACTACTAGAGTACCGATTCCTTTGTTTCAGGTGTTTCCTCATTTGATGATCTCTGTCGCTCTCTTTTTGAAAAATGTATTTCTCATCGCGAGGTTGTACTTGAAATTACAATGTCTTACAGACCAAATGCGTCTCAGCATTGTCGAACTATGCTTGTGCAAGTTGGACACCTGCTTTTCTATCGGATGATTCCATGTTCTGTCAAGTATTATGTTTAATTCGTTCCGGAACGACCAAGTAACCCCAAGTAACCATGAATGAAATTTAAGGACTTGCATTCATCACTTAATGGCATCAAATTTATTTTTATCATTAAAGGATGATAGCAGCAGGAACACATCAAATATTTCACACGAGTCACACGTTGCAGAGTCGATTCCACAGTTATGGTGGGCCACAGAGCATCATACAGATTATAACAAAATGGCACGATTTTGAGAGTAAGATTAAAGCCGAAAAACAATATTTTCACGCATCTAATTGTAGGCTCATGTAAAAAACTTTAAGTTCATGTATTTTGGTACTGTAGTCTAACCTGATTATGTGCGAGAAAAATGCAATTGTATCTTAAAAATGTATTAACTGAATTCATAGTAAATGGAGGTAAATGTGGTTTAGTGCAGAATGAATTTGTAACCTGGGGAGACACAACAAAGAAACCATATATTTGTTGTTCTAGATCAGCGTTTCCCAAATTCGTCAATTTGAGATCCCTAGGGAGCGACGTAATTGTCCAGTGGGGCCGTAGAGACTATTTATTTAATATATAATTCTATGGGTTCACCTCAGTTGGGTGGCGATGAGAACAAAATCAATTTCGAAGATGGGGGCGATGGAACAAAAAGTTTGGGAATCTCTAATCTAGATTACGGGATATTTTCCCGACAATAATGCTTTGAAATTTATGTAAATTTGACGAAAACTTAAAATACGGTTATTGAATACATATCATTAAGTTGAAATTGATATCACCATATGAAAAAATATTGCATTCGTACTTATGCTTTTGGTTCTTATCCAACGTTGTCATATTTTTTTGCCACGTGATCTCGATAGGTTTATCACCGTAGGCTGCGCATCTCAAAGTGACGTTATGCCCTTCTACGACCACTAAACTACGATAGGCTTCTGTAAATCGAGGGGGAACTAAACAAAAAAAAAACCAATGAGATATTCAGTCAGAGTAACTTATTTAGAGAATAATATAAGAGAATAATAATAAGTTTTTTATCATAAGTTATTGCAGGTGAGAAATGAATTCCAATTAAATTTATCAAGTCACAAATTGATTTACTAAAGAAATGACTTTTTTCTTTTTGCATGATCAAAATGACGAAAAATGAAATTACTTTTTATTAAACGGTGCTTTAAAGCACAAGTTACCCACGGAGTTCAGTTAACAGTTTACCCCTTGACAGTGTAATTATTTCTAAAATATACAATAAATGCAATTTCCAAAAATGAAAAACCTTTTATTTTCATTGTTTGATGCTGTGCATTAGGTCTAGATTACACTGTAAAAGTTATTTTATAAAACTTGAAAAATGCAACCAATAAGCTGATGGGTTACATTCGAGCAAATGCCACCGATCAATTTATTGATTGGATTCTTCAAGTTTTATAAAAGCACTTTTACAAAACTTTTAGAGTGTAATCATGGCCTTATATCAAGAAAAAATATAAACGAACTCAATTAGTGCTTCATGGGGAAAATAAAGTACAATTTCTTTTGTAAAATAATGTTTAAAGTATAATCATCCGAGGATGATGTCACTCTCCGCTATTCATATGAAGGTTTTAACAAGTGGCTGATGCGAAGATATGTTTTGGAATTTGGAAAGAGGAAATTCAACTGTCCTTGCGGGGAATCGAACCTACGTCCGTTCACTTTCCGGGTGAACACACTAGACGACAAAGGCAACGAATATCTCAATCTTCCCTTGGAACTCGATTCCCCGCACAAGAGGGCACAGTTCAATTTTCTCTCTTTCCTAAATACATCACATTAGCCAGATGTTAAAAACCTTCGTATAAATATAACCATCAAAGCCAAATTTAAAATTTTTACGTTGTCCGAACTAGACTAGATTGTCAATGTCAAGTGATTAATTTTCTATTTTCCAAAAAAGCACCATAAAATACGTAAATCGGATTTAGTGGTACTCACTTTCAACTCTCAAATTGATTATTTTACTGAGGCCGGCACCGATACCATTCTGAGCCTGACACAGATAGGAGCCTGCATCTTCTTCTTCGACTTCGGATAAGGTCAACGTGCCGTTGTTGAATCTGTGAGCTCTTGGACTCGAATGAACCCATGTGAAGTCTCCTGCGTTACTGTCCGCTGGAAAAAGGCATCAATCCAAAACAATGACATTATCATTTCCAACTTTTCTTCAGAGATTTCGCTATACGTCAAAATGCATATTTCTTGCAGATAGAATATTTTCTCACCTGTATATATCAGCTTCTTCCATAATATCGTCGGCGTCGGGAACCCTGTAGCAGCGCAATCCATCCACACCGATTTAGCCAAAACTACAGAGGCATTGCGTGGTTCAACTGTCCACTGAGGACGCACTAAAATTATTAAGACGCGTAAAAGTGATTGTAATTAATTATGGAAATGCAGTTTTGTGAAATATATATCATCGTATCTGAACTTTCTCCAGCTTAACAAATATGAGGAAAATTAAATGTCATGTACCATTAACAATGAGATTGAGTGTTCTGTTTGCAGATGCAGCACTGTTACTCGCGATGCACGTGTAGCGCCCTCTGTCACCGGCCGTCACTTTCTTCAGAGTGATGATGGAAGAGTCTTCGTATGTGTGGACGGTCGCGTCACCGTGCGCGAGGAAAGGCTGGCTGTCCTTTGTCCACTGGAATCTGAGCGGGATGTCACCGTGAGTCGTAACGCATACGAGCTTTGCTCTGCTGCCTTCGTCCATTGTTAGTGTATCGGGAAGCAGCACGGCATTTATCTCTGGTGCAACTATAACGATAAAGAGTACGATCATTTGTCACCAACACTAAAGGAAATATTTGTTTAAATGCAAGTATAGAGAGAGACAATTTCATGAATAATTATGCTCAAGCGTGCCATTATTTTCGTATCTATGCATCTGACAAAGTTTATTTCATGATTATGTTCCGGTAAATGGGATAAATCGGTTATTATACATAATAAACTGTTTTCATGCACGCTTACCAATCGTCTTGATAAGTTTGATAAATTTATCACATTTACCATATACATAATACCCAAGCGTCGTTGTTGAATTTTATAAACGCTAAAAAATGTCATTTATATCGGATATTATGCATAATACCCATGCGCCGTTGGTCAAGTTGATAAATACTGAAAACATTATCACTTTTACCGGCGACTATGCATAGTAACTTAGTGCCGCAGGCAAATTTTTTAAATACTTGAAATTTATCACCTTCATCTGAGATCATGCATAATACCCTAGTATAATTGGTGAATTTGATAAATGTGAAAAAAAATTCCAAATGCGACTAGTCTAGTATGTGTGATGAATATAGTCGGGCCCCGTATAATGAATACAAATGTTACGATCGTATCCCGATATAACGATACAATATATGTATGGATTACCATGTATATCATATATGTATATCATTTAGAACGATTTTTCATGTTTACCATTGACGAGATGCTTAGGTATTATGCATAATCGCCGGTAAAAGTGATAGTTTTTTTAGTGCTTATTTAAATTTACCCATGATGCTTGGGTACTGTGCATAATCGCTGGTAAAAGTGATAAATTTAGGGAAATTTATAAAATCTACCAAAAGCGTTTGGCAATCATGCATAATAACCGGTTTATCATCTGCAATAACCAGGTTCATCCCATTTACCTCGTAACAATAACATTAAGATCCTATTTTCATGAGAGCTTGTATCTCGTGAGTAAATTTATAAACAAAAATTTTCTAATAAGACCCGCCTTCGGCTAGTTCACCTCTTGAGGAGCTTCTATGCAGACTTGTCTCAACACATCATGGAACCCCTACAATAAGTGATGTTCAAGGGTCCCGTATTTAACAGGTAACTCACAGCTGACAGATTACATATTTACATACTTACTTCCGAAAATCGTACTACCCTATATCATAATATGGGCCCTGTATGGATATGAGGTTCCAGGCCATGCCCTGATGGGCTCATGCATTAAGATGACCCTGGTTCTACTCGTAGTTCCGCTGGATTCCGAAACTGGCCACACGTTTTCCACACCATATTTACTTAAAAAATCTTGATTTTTTCACAACCAGGATTCATTTTTCCACAGTTATCAATGCTTCCAAACCCCTTGTCATGGCCCCTTCCATTTAATTTCCACCCATGGCCACCCTCAAATATCCCAGAAAACCCAATTGGGGGACCATATGACCCCCGGTTGAGAAGCACTGCTCTAGAATAATGCTCACGAGGATCATGTGCTATGATAAGCCATTAAGTAATTTAATTTCGATTCCTCTAGGAAAAGAGAGAAAAAAATGACTTTTTTTGCGCAATTTTTGTTGACGTAATAGCCTAAGCTTCATAATTTTCAACTCCCGCTATAACCAATATATAAATACATTTTAAATTTAGTTAACACTTACAATTGTGCAAAATGTGAAATGTTCATAGCACAAACCTACTTGAATCAGAAGTTTTAGCACTTGAACTAAGGCATGTCTATGTGCATAAATTGATCATTTCTATGGTTCAACATCACAATTTATTTTTCATAAATAACAACGATACAACTGCAAATATGTATAATTTCTTTATTCAACATCGAAAACACAAATACCTCATCCAAAAGGTATAAATCACCTGGGAAAAGCCATTTGTAACAAATTCCGAAAAAAAAATTGTCCAATGTAAAAGTTAATAAACCTCTCATGGAACAAATTTTTACATTTGCAAATTGCATCTCAAATTTTGAAACATTCATTGAACGTAGAATAGCCCTCCCCCGCACATAGACAAGTTCTGGACTAAATTAAAAAAAAAAAATTCTGAAATGTATTTACAGTGTTACACATAACATAATTACTGTTGCTTATTGAGTACAGAAAATTTTTATTCACTCTGGCTCAGTTTGGACCCTAAGAGTTGCAAAGAGTACGTTTTTGTTTTTATTCTATTGTCTTTATTTTCTGCATTATTTATGCTCATGTACTGAGTTGTTTGCAAATTAAAATAAAAAAGTATTAGCTATTTAACCATGTTACAGTGAGCTTCTCATTATGAAGTCGCACTCGTAATATCACACTTTCAATGCATTGACGAATTCATGCTCACCTACAACTGACAAGTAAGTTGTTCCTGAAGCGGACTGCCCAACCGGATTCTTGACTTCACATTTGTAGCGCCCTTCGTCAGACAAACGCTGGACGTTCGAAATAGTCAAGGCCCCGGAATGGGTTATTCTCTGCCGTGGATCCAAAGGCAATAACAGCTCTTCTGTTGGGTTTCAAACACATTTAAAAAAATTATTGAAAAATAGAACCACATAAAAATATTCACTTTCATATAAAACTCTTCGACTGAAAATAAATGTTCTCCATAGCTAGAAAATGTTGAATTAAACGAATAATTTCTACTTCTAAAAAAATACAAGTACGAAAAGAAGCTTTCAAAACGCAGAAACCAAAAATTTCGTGAAAAAAGAGTAAAAGAAAGATGAATCTGATGCATAAATCCGACGAAAACGCTAAAGTCATTTTTGATGCTTCTCCAAACTTACAAGTTAAACCTGCGTGAATAGGAGAGAAGATTCACCAAAGATTAAATACGTTCCATTACCTCTTCTCAGTCAAGGAACGCCACTAATGCGAGTTTCGACAGCAACTTCCATTTTTTTCCCCACTTTTTACCACACATATTTTTTTTTAATATGCTCATTTTTTTTATGTTATTTCAAACAAAATCCATTAATGTCAACTAAATCAACGATGGTCATTACAAAGTCAATGAAGTAAGATTGCACGGTTCTTAAGAAGATCATCATTCATCTACACGTGCCATTTATTGACTGGAAGGTATTGATCAACGAATGTGCACTTTTTAAAGTAGGGAAAAAATAAAGAGAGTGAAAAGGGAATTCTTGGGAGCTAAAGAGGATGCGTTGAGCCAAAAAAGGAAAAAAAAAAGTGAGCAAAACACGTCAGGAGTGAAAGATTCAACTAAGGTAGGAGAAAAACATCACCACATGTGGGGAAAAAGAAAAGGAAATGTGGCAAAAACAAAGTGGAAAAAATGTAAATAGGTTTTTCCCCTCGGTCTTAATGGATGCCCCGAATGGAAGAAGAACTTACCGTGTGGCTCTTCCAACTTGGTTCTGGTAAAGCATGTGTTGAAGGAACAAGAGGGTAAACATACGTTTCGGCCCAAGCCGAATGAGAGCCGAATGGATGTTTTCCCTTGATAACGGTGTGTGTTTGTTTTCCTCGAGAGAGGAAAGAGAAAGCCTTACGATGAAATTCACACAATTTCGTCTCGTAAGTGTTTTATGCACGCGAGGATTCCCCACTTTCCACATTGTCTCCATGCTGGAAGACTTGAATTCATTTTCTTCGGGGAAAACGGAACTGCACTTGAAACATTCAACTTTTCGGTCTCGCAACTCTCCGTGTATGGACAGACGCTGCGTGCAATTAAACGAGTATACTGGAATATGTTTCCACAAACGAATCCTCAAATTTTCCGTTTTCATCTCGTTTCATGAATTCACTATTTGTAAGAAAAATTTTCAACGTGAGAGGATGGGGAGTTCTGTTTCTCCCATGAAACAGTTGGAGGATATTGAGAATTCCTATCTACTAAGTTCTCTAGTTCATATCGTAGAAATAATGCTCAGATGTCGATTAAAATTTTTCATTAAATAGTATAGGACAAAACTGGTTAATTATACATAATTAGTTCCAGGTCTGTAACTATATTTTCAGTCATCCGGAGGAAGTACGCATTTTGGCACCCCGTGTAGCATTGAAGGAAAAGAGTTGAGGATCGAAGAATATCACGCCCCCTATAGTCGACTTTTAAAAAATGGCTTAACATTTTTTTTTATTCAATTGCAAATCAAAGGCGAAGAAAATTAAATAAATAAATAGTGTCAATCGATTAGTTTGCTCTTTCAGAATAGTAATAAAAAGATTGAATAAATTATTAAATGTCTACAAGAAAAAACACTCTCACTGCAGTTCTCTCAGATTGCAGTTTTTCAGCTCATCCGTAAGATTACAGACAAAAATTGCAACAAAAATTCCGTAGAAATGTTTATTCGACATGTATTAGTGAAACGAATCTCCAATTTAGCAATTAGGTGGAAAGTATTTTTAAAAAAATGTTGGATTCTATAATTTTTGAAATTTATATATATGTATATATATATTTTAATTATTTTTTTTTAAATTCATAAAATTCTAGCGAATAATCATATATATATACACATGCCGAACGGACATTTCTGCAAATCTGCAGAACTTTTGGTTTCAGTACTTTCTACTTTTTTTTATCCTACGGTTGAGCTAAAAACTGCAATCTGAGAGAATTGCATTCAAAGTGTTTTTCCTTTTATACATTACACTATAATTCATTAATTATTTCCATTATTTTTAAAGTAATATTAACCGTCTGGTATGGTTTTTATTTTCTGCATTTGATTTGCAATTGAATCAAACTTTTTTTAAAGTCTTTTCTTTTAAATAAAAAATTTTAATAAAAAAAAGTCAAAGTCTTTTTTTTTATTAATTGGGCGTGGTAGCTCAGGTCGATACACACTGCATAAGTGGTGCGCACTCGCAAGAAGTACTTAAGAACAGCCAATACGCCGGACCACGATTGAATGCTTTGTTGCTTAAATCTCGTAAACCTTCTGACTTTATGTCGGATTGGTTCTACGTGGTCTGCGTTTCTGGTCTTATCCTGTACAACAGTGTTTCCCAAAGTGGACAATGTCGCCCCCGGGTGGGCGATGGAATCGTCTGGGGGAGGGCGATAGATGCTACGGGAATAACATAGTATCCTATGCGCACGCTTTAGTTGGGAGGCGATGAGAGCAAAATAATTTCTGAAGAAGGGGGGGGGGCAATGTAACAAAAACATTTGGGAAACTATGCTGTACAATCTCCTGATTCACTTGCAAATAGCGTACGGAGGTCAGCAAGTTGACTCTTAGACAACGCTCTTCCTCTGAAGTATGCAGCTCAGCCATTGTGTGTATGGCTTCAGCCATCCAGGCAGGAACGAACTGCCGGTATTGGGGGCAAGCTGTCGCATAGTGAGGAGATGTACCCACCTCCCCGCATGCACATCTGTTGGAAACTATCCTGAATTTTTCGAGGTAGGCAGCGAAGGGGCATGCCTGTTTATGAACATGATAACTTCTCTCCTCCATTAGATGTTCTGGGTCTTTTCGGTAGAATGGCCTCTGTGGATCTTCCGGAGGCCTTGGGGACATTCCATCTTCAATCTTTCCAGAGCTCTCTCCGCAGTCTGTTTTTGGTTGCTGAGGCTGGGGTAGAAGATCATTATATTGATTCCCATTCATGGTTGCCTCTTTGACAAGTATATCAGCCTCTTCGGGCCGGCATAGGCCTTTAAGCAAGCCAGAGTACATGAAGCTGTTGCCCATGTTTAGATGCTCAATTTAACCTACCCCCCCCCCCCCTTTCTAGACTTTCAAGTTTCAAATCCTTCACATTCTAACAAAGACCATAAGATAAAGAGAGAAGTGTATGTAATGTAAGTAGTAAGCATTATTTATTCAGTGGATCCCTTCCTTCGCTTTATCGGCAGATACTAAACTCAAGAGTGTCAACAGTTCTGTGGTTCCTCAACTTCGAGGCGCGTGAGCAGACAAACCTTTAACATGATACTTACATAACATGAAAAAACAGGCATTCGCCATTTTCCCTTCCAAACATATATGAGAGATCGCAGCACCAGTAGAACACGAAACAAGCGCAACTCTAACAGAATAAATTAGTTATATCTACGGATACATACACAACACGAACCGGCATGTACCAATTCATTAGAAATTTCCCAAAATATATATTTATCAGATACATGTATGGTTAATTCAAAGTAGAATTGTCAACTTTATTCGAGACAATGATTATGGCCACATCACAAAATACTCAAAAACTTAAAATTATTGAAGGAAAATAGTGTTTCCCATTAGTATGCGATAATTTATTTCACTTAAGAACGTTAAAAAAAATTCAATTATTTTATTTGCCTTTTATAAAGTCATAATTTGTCGTTGTAAGTAAAATAAATCATCACTATGTCTTCGGTAATTATGGGAAATAAATAGTTGCCTTTCTCATAAAAAAACAACTCACGTGATACCATATAACATAAAACACGCAACAGTGTTCCACATTACAGGAAAATAGAATTCATAAAATAGCCAACCCTACTTGAACAAAGCGCTTGTAACAAACTCACCGACTATCCAAAAATAGAGGCAATATATAACTCGGCAATTATATTTCCCAAAAACACCAAACACCTAATGATATTAGTTACCTTTGAACCACCGTATCCTTCGTATCGGATATCCACCGTACGGACAGCGTAGAGTCATTTCTGATCCACTTATAGCGGTCGAGTTGAGCATTGGGCGAACAAACGGTGGGCCGTGTACATTCAATCTTGCAGCGTGTGAGGCTGTACCGACATCGTTTGAAGCCTGAGAAAATTCCGAAATGGCAAAAAATATATTAAACAAAACCAATTGTATAAAAGCGAAGCAATAGAATAATAATTGAATTCAGAAATCTCTTAGTTCATAGCAAACTTTGATCGTATTACAATAAACTAACTCCCTAGTGGTATCGGACATGGCGATGTACCGTCTGTTGTTATAATGAGATAAATTGGATGGTGAAAAAAAATATATTTCTGATTTTTACTTTTAAAACAAAAATGGTTTTTATTGCATCTTATATATTTCGTAAATTTATCAGCCGTAAATATTTGGTGAGAGGAAAGAAAATTGTTTGATTTTCTTCAAGCTTTACTTCTTTTTTTTTTTATTAGCTGTACAAGATACATATTTTGATAAGAATATTGTGTTACTTTATTCTCTTATAAATTTTAACAATAACGACATTATTGTTATATGGAGTACTACGTTGATATAGTCCATTTTTTATTAGAACAACCCTTCACTTTATATGCAGTGAACGGACCTTAAAGTATGTACACAAACCCTTTTAATCTGAAAACACAATATTTTAAAGTCCCAACTACTGTTCTTGTACAAAGAGTAACATTCAGCATTCGCCTGAAAGGTGGCATTGCATCTTGGAATCGATGTATGTTTTTGAAATAGACACCACCACCAGCTATGATCTGCGTGTGCGTGTGTGTAAAATGTTGAAAATTCCCCGGAGGAATGTTGAACAAGAGGTAACAGAGGAATGTTGAATGAGAAACAAGAATATACTATGCCACAAGAGGAAGGTGTGTTCGTGCCCCCACCTCCCAGTAGTAATTTTTTCGGAACTATTGAATGAAAGGAAAAATTCGGCTTCTCATTTGTCCGGTCTGTGGAGTACCAGAGATGTCTTTGAAATAAATTTCTTAGCAAATGTTGCCTCGTTATATACTTGATTTTTAAACCTTATCGCATAAGTTCAGGTAATGATGGTTCATCAATAAGAGCTGTAGTGTAGATTAAGTCATCTGGCACAATAAATAACAATAAAATAATCCTGGACGGAGCAAATTCTTTAAATACTGGTGTTCCGCTTTATACCTAAAAAAAAACAAAAAAAAAAAAAACAACCCAGGTATATTACATTGTCCCCTCAGGCTGAAGGAATGCCACAACCCTCCTGCCAGGATAGGGGGCGCACATGAATCTTTGCACCCGTTCGTTTTCCATAGAAACTCATGGGAAATCGCGTTTCGGCTGATGAGCGTGATTTCGGTACGAATCATCGTCGTTAGCCGAGATATCACTGTATAATGGTATTATTTCCATTATTAATTATTCCATTATTACAATCTGACCCCGAAGTACTAATTTAATTTCAGTTTATAATAAAGTTAATGACGAATAAATTGGAAATATTTTTTTTCGGTCTCTGTGTTATATATACATTCTCTAACGCAAACTATAGAACTTTACAGAAAAAATTCTATTGGAGATACCTTGATTTATATACAATAGAAAATATCAAAATTGTGATTATTTACCTCGCACACATATTCTCCGCTGTCATCAGTTCTGGCATCGCTTATGTTCAGGTGGCTGATGACGTGACCATTTGGCTCCACAAGCTGATGGTCCATAGATATCCGATTAGTTGAATATACCAAGATATTATCGAGCATCCATGTTATTCTCGGAACCGGATTTCCCATCGCCATGCACTTCATCGAGACAATCTCACCGGGATCAGCTCTTTGTTCGGGAAATACTGTTATCAGAGAAGGCGGTGCATCTGCGTGGAAATTACGGTGATGAGAGGGGCAATCGACGCAAGAGAACAATCAAGTGATTCTGCCCAATGTTTTCAAATGACGTCACTCATTTTAGAGCAAAAAAATACTCATCTAAATACGTTTTGTTTTATCTGTATAAAAAGCACAATATCGCAATTTTAAAATTCCAACAACAAAGCATTGAAATTCGAACCAGATAATAATTGCTTCTCACAATATTTCATGACAGCAGCATTAAAGTAGAATGCTTCAGAAATAATTATTATGACGGCATTGATTTTTCCCCTATTACTCAACAAAATCTTTATGTTGGTGATATCGTACTGTGTAATGAAAATATTCACACATTTCACGCTATAAACGCCTCATCTCTATTCGCTAACTAACTGTGTGATCACACAAACTTACCAGCTTCCCTTCGTATGTATGTAACTTAGTTTTTTATTAAAGAGAAAATCAAGAAATAATATACACTGAAGGGGATGAGATTTTGATTCCTGTCAGAGGCGTACGCCGAAAGGTGCCCAGTTGTCCCGTGTTCACACCCCCACCCCGAGATGAACAAAAAATTTAAAATATTTTCAAATATATATCTTTGTAAAATTATTAAAATTTTTAAAGATTATAATTTTAAATGCTATATTAATCAATAAACCCTGTGTGCCTCCTGCGAAAGTCAATCCAGTGCATGATCCTGATTCCTGTATGGTATTGGATAGATAGATGGCTTTTTCCCAGCCCAAGATATCAAGGAAAAATTTTATTTTCTGGATATTATGCTATGGTGAACTAGGAAAGAAAAATCATCTTGTCTCCGCCGGGACACGAACCCAGGCCCTCTTGCATACCGAGCAAGAGGGACTGGTTCGTGTCCCGGCGGAGACAGAATGACTTTTCTTTCCTAGTTCACCTCAGCATAATATCCAGAAAATAAAATGTTTCCTGTATGATATTTTTTTGAATAAATTTTCTGTAGCAGTGTTCAGATATATGGGCTTATACGAAAACTATATATAAATCAACATCTAATCTAAGAAAATAATTTCCTATGTCGTAAAGACACTAAAGATTGAGGGCAGAAAGTTCCTTTTATCCTCAAGAGATGAACAGAAAGACGACGTCCGCTACCGAATTAATATTTCCTTGGCTTTTTTTTCTTTCCTCTAGCAAAATACATGGGAAAAGTTTTATGGATGTCTACAAGTTTATCCATCTTATATCACTAATCCAAGACCTCTCTCTCAAGGGGCCCTTCCTGCTCCTGATGCATTCCTATGTATTCAAGGATATCTCGAATGTATTAGTGACAGCTTATTAGTTAGTCAATAAAGTCTTTGACACCTTATTTCCTGCTTTAACTGATGAAGTCTAGGCAACGGACCCGTGCATTTGTGTAGTTCATTTGGCGATGCTTTTATTATGTATTAATTTCACTTATAAGTTACGTAGATGTGCTCGATATTTATTTATTTCGTTCAATCAGTTCAGAATTTCACAGGGTAACTTAATGGAAATATTCCACATCGTAACATTTATGCATATGGTGAAGAAATTGAAATTATGATAGCCATGGAAATTTATGGGAGCATACTGGTATAATGGTGCAAGGTTTCTCCTTGATTAAACCAGATAATAATTCTGTGGTGTTTGGCCAGAACAGGATAACTCCGAAACCACATTTTTGAGATATGAGTATTTTCATTGCCATTTAAAAATCAAAAATAAATCATACAAGAAAATACAAATGAATATATCATACATCAACATGTTGTGTAGCAGTACGCTCGTGTTTGTGCATTTATCTCACTTCCAATTAGTTATAATTAGCAGGACTTTCTTTTAGATCAAAAAACCATTTTTTTGAGATATCATGTTGTGACCAAACACCACAGAATTGCTTCTCATAATATTTCCTGGCAGCGGCATTAAAGTAGAATGCTTCAGAAATAATTATTATAACAGCATTAAATTCCCTATTATTCAACAAAAACTTTGTCAGTGACATCGTACTGTAATGAAACGATCTATCAATTTCTCTTTCATCAGGAAACCGAAATACCACTCGCTGTTCCGAAATTGTAAACCAGTATTTTAAAAATGGCTCTTGGTAATTTGATTGAAGAAAAACATCCGTGTTCTTTTTATTATCTTCAAGAGCATAATTTAAAATGCACCATTGAATTCATTTCATGGTGTATCTTTTGATATATGTAAGTTAATTCAACGCAATGACCCAAATAATGATTGATCAACTAACTGATAAATTACGTGGTAACAATACAAAATTATTTACTTACTATTAGTGACTGAAATTAAACGTAACATTTTGGATGTGACTGATTAAATCACAAATTCGTAAAACCCATAGATCGATGTTATTTTTCTCTTAATTTGTGAAAAAAAAAATATTATCCCAGAGACTTATGAAAGGTTAACTCATAAATCAATTTGTTTTATAAATTGATATTTTTATTTATAAAAAATCAAAAAAATTGATATATTTAAATTGATATATTTAAATTGATATATTTAAATTGATATATTTAAATTGATATATTTAAATTGATATATTTAAATTGATATATTTAAATTGATATATTTAAATTGATATATTTAGTACAGAAAATAATAGTTCAAACTCTCATCGACAGAGAGCGCTACTCAAAAAAATATCATCGGCTTTTTTTGACCGGAGCTTTTCTTTAATCTTTTTGAAACGTTCTTAAAGTTTCAGCTGGATATTCGTTGCTGAGGGGAACAAATTCAGCAATAGTGCCTCGATCATGTCAACATCACAGTGAAAACCTCATGTAAGCACCATTAATAGGAAAATTCAGAAATTACCTGTTAATTGTACGCCCTGTATTATGACTCTGATTTGCATATTTCCAATTAGTTGCTTTGTGACCGACAAAATTTTGAACTAATACTTTTTCCTATACGAAAAAAAAGACCCTCTGATGAGAATAACTTTTTCGCATACCGCATTCAAATATACCAATTGCTTTTATTTTTTGTTAGGGCTGGAATCGATTAAAATATTTAACTGGTAGATCAAAAATTTTTAATCGATTAATTGAATTTTAATCGAATATGTTTTTGTGACCATATAATGTTAATAGCTGCTATGAATAATATATATTTCATTCATTTCACTCAGTTATTCGGTAGATGTGAACAAATATAGGAATAGGTAAAGAAATTGAGACTACCTGCTTCAAGAAATTTAATATGATTATCATAATTGCCCCATAACCTGTAATTTCTTCATTAGGATCTTGTCGTTTTTTTTAAAAAAATCAGTTATTTTTTATTATTATTCACTGGTTTTGAAACTACTTACGATTACACTGTTGCTTGTATTTTTGGAAAGTTTTCCGAATTGTACTTGTGAGATGAACTAATGCTTCCAAGAATACTAAAAGCTAACGCACAATGGAGACAATGAAGTTTGATCGTCTTCTAAAACTCCCATCAAACTTAATTTGAAACTGAAATCATGTTTTCGTTGAATCTAATTTGATCAAAATATTGATTCAAATATTTCTAAATATGGTCACTTGTGTGTGCATAAATGTTTTGCATAAAACATGATTTAGAAGGCATCCAATCGATTTTTTTTAAATTAAGTTAATTCACAAACTATTAATAACAATTTTAATCGAATTGATCGACTCGATTAATTCAACTAAAATTTTTAACTGCGGTTGAAAATTGATCGATTAACCGATCCGATAAACCGATTAATCGGACCACCCCTAATTTTTATGAATTTGAAAATTATATACAAATCTATGAAACACCCTGTATATATGAAGTTAACATTTACAATAATCTTAAAGAAAAACTACATCGATATAACTGATTCCATTCAATCCGTAACCAACCAGCGGAAATAATCACAATCGATTGAAAATGTGATCGTGTCTTTCTATGCCAAGCAAACTGATGGAAATAATATCGCATAAGACGGATATGTTTAGTATCTTTACTCAATTTGTTTCCAGATGCTGTTATATTAATATGCATATCTACCTGCGATGAGTAGCTCGGAGGTTCCTTGAGCAGAATCCAGCTCATTATGAGCAAAACATTGGTACATCCCTTTATCTTCCCTTCGAACTGAAGATATGTGGAGAACATCTCTCGAGAGTAGTCTCATTCGAGTAGAATCTAGCGCAAGGATCGGATGCCTATCCCGTAACCAGGTTATTCTATGCAATGGGTAACCGGTAACATTGCAGCTGAATGTTGCTTCTTGTCCGACGTTAAGTTCGAGCTTGTGTGGGATAACATTCACCTCGAGCGGAGCTGCAACAGAAATTGAAGAACAGTAAAGCACGGAAGGGAAATGACAAATATGTCAACATTTTTTTTATGCTGATTTAGTGGAAAGAAACTTACCACTAACCACCAAACTAGTTTCGACTCTTCTTTCGCCGATACTGTTTCTAGCTATGCATTGATAAAGCCCTCCGTCTGATTTGACGACCCTTTTTATTATGAGCAATCCGTGGCTGATGAAAATACGGTTCTTATCTTCAACTGGACGCAAAATTCCAGCTACATCTTTCATCCACCTGAAATTAATAAATTGTGAAGCTTATATTGTACGCCAGTGTTTCTTATTTTTGAGCGAAAAAAAACCCATCCTTTTTTCGGAGTATGCTTTTTCTCGTTGCTCCCTTGTGTCATCGAGCAGCCTCCAGCAGGGAGCAAGACCCTCCCTACTTATTGAACTCACTGTGTGAGCAAATTGATAGCGAGCAATAATTCCGTGAGTAAAGTTGATTCAGTAGGGTTCTTGTTGAGATTCTGTGATTCCGTGCAGTATCGGTCACCCCACATCCTGCCACCGGGCTCCTAGGCCATGGTCGAATGTTTTACGGGGCCCCTACACATAAACGTCATAGTGAGAAAAAAACACAGAATAATAAGGATCGTTCCGGGGCCCCCACGTAGTTTGAGCCCTGTCAGTCGCATCCTTGTGGGGACCATAAGAGTGTCGTTTCATCACACGGGCCCTCAGGCAAAATGATATTATGGGATCCCGTACTTAGCTAGCAGAAAGAGTAAGGTTGTGTCAGAATGAAGTTAGCTACAATTTATAGCAGTGGCTCCCTTTCCCTGTGTTCGCAAGTGTCAAACCACTCACGTCGTTCTCACCATGAAGACAGCTATAAAGTCGATGTACGAGCCATTTGATTAAAACTGGGTAGCTGAACCCAATGCAGGGAGAAAAGTTGCACGTGCGATCAGTGGTGCATACGGGCTGGAGACCGCAAAGAAGAAGTGTGGGAAAGACTTGTGGAACAATTAAGAATAAGAAGTTGGCATGTTGAAGATGTTTTTCGGCGGGTATTGTTCATTTTTAAAGATTCTGCGGACTTTTTGCCCATCCTATATATATGGGCTTATGGAAACGATATATAAATCAATATATAATCTAAGAAATTAATTTCCTACATCATCATAAAGACACTAAAAATTGACACAGAAAGTTCCTTTCATCCTCAAGAGACGAACAGAAAGATGACGTCGGTCACCGAATTAATATTTCATGGCTTTTTTCCCCCTTTCCTCTACCAACGTACATGGAAAAGTTTTATACATGTCTACAAGTTACATTACTAATCCAAGGCCTCTCTCTCAAGGGGCCCTTTCTGCTCCTGGTGCATTCCTATGTATTCAAGGATATCCCGAATGCATTAGTGACAGCTTATTAGTCAATGAAGTCTTCGACACCTCATTTGCTGCTGTAACTGATGAAGTCTAGGCAACAGACATGTACAGTTGTGTAGTTCATTTGGTGATGTTAATATTATGCATTATTATTTTTTAAATAAACAAATCACAAAAAGACAGACATACATACAATTACACACACACACATAAGTACAAACATAAAAACACATAGATACATACACTCTGTGAACCCCAAGGGACTTAGAAAGTCCTTCCAGCAGGTTTAAACACATATGGTTCAGAGAACAGCTTAATACAATGATTAGACATGTTATATTGCATTTTTATTTATATATTTACGATTACGATATATATTAAAATGTTAGATTACTCATTTTGAGAGTCGTAATCAGTGTTATATAATTAAATTAGGTATTGTGAATATCCATTAGTACATTACAAACTATACATAAACAATATATACCTATCTACACCAGTGGCGTACGCAGAGGGGGGGATTTTTGGGGTTCTAACCCCCCTTGAGCCAAGATTGTAGTGTTATTTTGCAGGAAAAAACGTAACCCCCCCCCCCAGAAGAAAATAATTTATCAAATAATTTATTTCTCTAGCTTTATACATAGAATAAACGAGGGAGTATTTTAATTCATGATAAAATATACCTTTCAAAATAGAATGATCAATTAAAATTGTTAGTGTATTTAGGTGGCATTTTGAAATTATTTTCATCATTTTAGGGGTAAGTCCATCATAACCACTTGCTTTATTTTCCTTTAGGACCCTTGTTACTTGTTTCAATTCGTATTGGTCTATCTCAGTACAATACGTAGAGTTGGTCAAACTGGTTGATATATTATTTTGTTCAATAGAGTACATGCAAAAACTATTTTGTTCATTAGTGTCTAAATTCCTATTAATGAAGTTATTGAAATCTTATGTGTACGATGTTGTTATTTAACATATTTTAATTAATGTATTTCAATTGTAAACGTTTATTTTACCCAGTTTTTTTAAAGGTATTTTTAATATACTCCTACTTAATTTTTTTAAGTATTTTTTAAAATTAGTTTTATATTCTTTGTATTCTAATTTGTATGAGATTAAAAGAGGATTTTTTTTGTATTTGACTTATAAGTTACGTATATGTGCTCGATATTTATTTATTTCGTTCAATCAGTTCATAAAATCATAGAGTAAGTTGTACAATACGGTAAAAATTGACTTTTTATCTTTAATCTCGCACTCCAAAAGCATGAGCTAGAAAGCAATACTGTCGAAACTGTTCCATGGTTTTCCGTATATGATAAAGAAATTGAAATTATGATAGCCATGGAATTTTATTGTAACATACTTGTAAGACGGAGGAGGGTTCCCTTGAGCAACACATGGTAGTTGAGCGTATGTGCCTTCTTCTGCTCTTATCTGAGAACGGCTGAACGTGATCCTGGGTAATGTTGAAACGTGAGGCTCTGAAATCATATTATTTTACAAGAATTAAATAAATATTCATAATACCAATCTATTAAGCATCTATCTACTGTATTTATGACATTGAAAATACAACTTATACCTGCCTATTTGTTTTAATCCACGTTACGAATATCAAATGACGAAGAATATTAAATGACAATAAAGAATATTTGTTTATTAAAATCACACACACACACAATAATGCACGACGATATATTTGATGATGTACCATTCGAAGAACTGGACATTAATGCAATTTTATTTTTGCACTCTATAGGTGCTGATATTCTGGTCCAAGGAAAAATCCAACAGGTCCAAATATTTCTATTTATCAGTTTTTTTGTGTGGTTTATATATATATATATATTTTATTTACCTCTAAAGAGGAAAAAAAAATACGAAAAACGTTTTTTTAAAGGAAAGGCTGAACAAAATAATGTCAGAAAACCAAAAGTTATAAAAAATATATTTCGGCAATTATACATATAGAAAGTCACAAAACCATTTTGATGCACAACTATACAAAGTTTTTCGGATTACAGGATATACACAGCCACGATCTAGCGCTAAGTAATTTCTTCGGCGGCAGTCAATTGATATTGTTCCCACCGCAACTGCCTCCGTCAACCACTTGCACAGTATTTTGTGTTCCCCCACTTTAATTTATTACGTATAATAATTATTATTATTTGTTATAATTTTGTGCTGAAAATTTTCTGTAAATCTACAATTTTGTGATTGCCAGTATGAGCAAATTAAGCCTTTCCCCCCCCCCCCCATTCTATTTCAGTCACAATTGGCAAATTCGCTGATAGTTTTTTTAGATATAATTGGAGAAGTATCCTGTATATCCTTAAAATGTTCTCTATTATACACGGGAAACTTAAGCTTAAATAGTCTAAACGGATACACATGGAGAATTTATCCTGTACGTCCTTAATTTTCTCTATGATATATAGGAAACTTTAGCATAATTAATGTATTTTCTAATGTTGACTATCAACTTAAGGATAATTTCCTACAGCTCTGATCCGAAAAAAATACGGATGTCATAAAATACACTCTAAGATGAAGACGCTATGTCATTTTGCCATCGGAAACAATTTATACAGGGTGTCCCCTGAAGACCGCCCAAAATCTGCACAGCCAGATTCCTCGTTTGAAATACATAAAAAAAATGCCCAAAGAACTGTACCAGTACGCATTTCTCTCGAAAACTATGGGTCGTACAGGTACAGTTCTTTGGGCATTTTTTAATGTATTCCAAGTGTGGAATCTGGCTGTGCAGTGTTTGGGTGGTCTTGATGGGATATCCTGTATAAATGACGCTTGACGCTTCAATTTCCACACACGATAAGATCATATTACATTTTCTAGTGCGTAAAATACATGCACGTAAATGAAATGAACATAAGCTTGAAAGATTATTTCCACAATGATCAAGAAAATATTCTCACCGTCGTAAAATATGCTCAAAATGATACAGCGAATTTAAATTTTTACGGAAGCTAAGCGAAACATTTTTGTTATCGTTATTATTTTTTAACACGGTTCAGTCCATTAAAAAGCAATCAACAGACTCAAAGTTGGAAGCGACCGTGAGCTGTAATATGCACAAGAGTATGAATTAAGGAAATAATTAAAATTCATGCTCAAAAGAATTCACGAAAACAAAAGAAATTTCTGTGAAATTATGCAATTATTAAGTTGGTTTTATTTTTTCCCCTTTATTTCTCTCTCGAGATATTTCAAGGTACTAAAAGGGGGGGGGGAATTTTACTAAAACATAAAATTTGAATGAGAAAAAAACTGTTCTATTTACTTCATATGTATAATATTTGTGTAGAAAAATATTTTCCGAGGGCAGAAGTTCATTTCTTAAAGGAAAAAATAGGGAATAAATTACATCTAATTTCAACTAAATTTGTTCCTGGGCGTACAAAACAGAAGAAAAAAAATGACTTTCTTAGAAAATTAAATTATAAAAATTTTTCCCCTTCAGTTTATTCCTAACATTTTTTTTTCAATTATAATTTATCAACTTTGTTGTTCGTGAACGAATATTTAAATAATCTCATTAAGATATAATTTCAGTATTAAAAACTCTCAGCACATCAAAAGCAATGAATGATATATATATATATATATATATATACACACACACACACACTTTGTATTTGCAACTTTTATCCCTATATATGGAGACTTTTCTGAAGTAAAACGTCTCATAACGGTCATCCCTGAGATGAGGTCAACCCTCTTTTACGGCCAAATAATAAAGTAATACTCTTTCTTTTGTGGACACACACACACCGGCAGGATAAAAACAATTCGTCCGTAAAAGAGAGGTGACCATAAATAAGGGGTTTGAATTGTATACATTTACCATGCAAGAGGAAATTGTTATTTGGCCGTAAAAGAGGGTTGACCGCATCTGAGGTATCCGTTAAGAGGGCTTTTATTGCAATTTTATTGTAAAGTATGCATTTGTAATCCCTAATTGAAAGCCACCCTCTTTTTAAGGGACGGATATTTTTGCCCCGCCGGTGACCTTAAAAGAGGGGTTTTAGTGAACACTGTTTTATATATACACTAGCTATAATACCCGGCGTTGCCCGGGTTTTCTTCAATGAGGCTTTATGAACCACGTGATATCTCCCTCTTTCTTTGAGGGACATGCAAACCGTGTCTAAAGATAGCCAATATGGCGACGTCCTGCGCGACTCATGAAATAAACAAATCTAAATTTAAAGAAACATAGAAATGAATAGTCCCCTCCCCCTTTTTTTTGATAAGTGCTAGGTATTTCGATTCCCTCCTCCTGAACTTCAAGTTATCCATCTCTGCCTGTTTCAGCTTCCAAAAATGCTTAATTAAAGCTGTGGAATTTTTTTTGATGCACTTTACGGGACCCAAAACTAATTTTAAAAACATCCTAAACTATATGAATTTATGCAAATAAATATCAAAAGACAATACGGAGAACTTAATTTTCATGCTTGAGAAGATATAAATGAAAAGTTGAAATCAATGTTATTACATGGATATCCAACTCAAAAGTAGATCCGGCTAATTACTTCATACTTAATTTTCTGGGCTTCGTATCTCCAAGTGAATTCCATATTTCAAAAATCGAGAATTCAATTTAATTTTTAAAATTATTGATGTGGCAGGAACCCTCCCTCTTCCTCCCCCCCACTAAATTTCCGTATTTATGCAGTTAAATCGGCAATTTCAATACTGATTTCTATGAGGATCACCCTTTTCCTGATCATCAAAGCGATGATGGTGATGATTATGACGTCTATTCAAAAAGCCTCATTACTGAGAGTATATTTAAAATGTGGCAAACCATTATAAAGGCATAAACTATTATACATATACTAACAGGATTAAAGAAGTGACAAACCGTTGTAAAGGCATACACGCGTCTGAAACGCATTGCTAGGGAACCACGGTAACCAAAGTAAACGTTCGGAAAGTGATTGTTGAGGCCCAAAAACCATTGTTGCCGGACAGTTTTTTGCCCATTTGGGGCATTTGCCCTGGGCTGACGAAATTTTAAAGTAGCCTATCGTTCAAGTCGGGTCACATTTGGTATATATGCAAAATTTGGCGACGATCGATTTAAAATTGTAGATTTGTATAGAGAACATACACACACACACACACACAGAAAATCAATTTTATATATATAGATATATATACTATTTACAAAATGTGTAAAACTATATAATGACTTCGAAATAACTGTACAAATTTATTCTTTATTATCAATTTTTTTTTATATATTTGAGTAGTCAATGCGTATGGTAAATTTGATAAATTATTGCAATAACCCCCCTCCTCAGACGCACCTAAGGTGCAGTTACCCCTCTTTCACGGCCGAATAATAATTTTCCATTGAATAATAATAGTATGTATTTCACACCCCTGATCAACGTCCAACCCCCTCTTTTACGTACGAATGTTTTTGTCACACCTTAAAAGACAGGTACTGAGTATTTCTTCAAATGTTACTATCAAAAGCTAAACCAGAGGTCTTCAACGCATGACCAGCAGGCTACATTTGACACGCCCACGAGCTTTATATTATCGTGTCCCGCCGAATGTTTAAAAAATGGTTGGGTCATCGGAAGACGATTGAGGGGGAGAGAAAAGATTTTGCACGCAGACCAGTGAGAAAAGTAGCACGAGGCCCAAACAGTTTCTGGGGTCCCCCGGATTCCATACATTTCAGACGGAAAAGTCGGTTCCTTAAAAGGCCTACCTAATTAAAGAAATTACAAGAATGATGGAAAATTCACATTTGAACGAAAAAAAATGACGGAAAGAAATAACAAATGAATATGATTTTGAATTTACCGAAATCATTCCGGAATTAACCGAAAAGAAAATTAATAGAGTAATAATTCTAAAATTACTGAAAAAATTTATTCCAGAATTAAGGAAAGAAGTAATTTCAAAATATATTAAGGAAATAATTTCGGATTTAACGGTATAAATAATTCAGAATCATTCGAAGTAAATTCAGAATAATAAAAAGAAATAATTATTCAGACACTTTTTTTCCAGAATTGCTGTAAATAGAATTTCAGAACTAATCTAAATTAATTATTAATAAAATAAATAATTTCAGAATAAATGAGATCATCAATAATTAAGGTCAGATGTTGAGTGTCACGTGTATGTACATCCCACCCTCTATGGTTCACGGATAGCGTGCGGAACCTTTATCTTGAAAAGAAAAGAGCATTTGGAGAGTATAAAAGTGGACGTGGTGACCTATCATTGTTTACTGATAAAAGAAGACTGTTGAAGAAAGCGATAAGGGATAGTAAAAAGGAAGTTGAATCTAGGTTGGCAGATGACATTGGCTCTGACCCAAAATCATTTTTTCGATACGTCAATAATGAATGTAAGTTGACGGTTGGCCCCCCTCTCGATATGAAGCTCTAGGTTAGAGAGCAATGTAGGCATGTGTAATGCTTTCAATGACTGATTCGCGTCGGTTTTTAATGGAGATAATGATATTCGATGTACGGGTGTTGCATGGGGTAATAAAACCCTCAAAGATATTCAAGTAGAAGACGGGGAGGTCCTAAATCTTCTAAGAATGTATGTGCAGGCAAAGCACCAGGACCAGATGATATCTCTCCCAGGGTCCTCAGGGAATGTGCTAATGAATTGTTGGGTCCAGTCGCGCAGATATACAGGAGTAGTGTTGCTCAGGGTATCGTCCCAAGGGATTGGAAACTTGCTAATGTTGTTCCGATGTGTAAGAAGGGTAGTAGAGAAGCTGTGTCCAATTATCGTCCAGTGAGTTTGACGAGCTCCCTCTCGAAAATTTTGGAAATTATCATCAAAAGGCAGTTTGTGAAGTCGATAGACGAGAATAATGTATTGTCGGATAATCAGCATGGTTTCAGGAAGGGGAAGTCACGTGTAACTAACCTGCTTTGCTTCTATGATCACATGACTAAGGATTTGGGTAAGAGCAAAAATGTAGATGTTGTTTACCTTGATTTCCAGAAGGCATTCGATCGTGTCCAACATGGTAAACTCTTGAAGCATTTACACGAGATTGGAATTGCGGGCAACTTGCTGAATTGGATAGAATCGTGGTTAAGAGATAGGTCGCAACGAGTTATGGTGAACGGGGAATTCTCTGGTTGGACAGACGTCACTAGTGGAGTTCCTCAAGGAAGTGTCCTTGGTCCCATACTTTTTTCTTTTTTTATCGATAAACTCGATCAGGGTATCGATGGGATTACTGGCAAATTCGCAAATGATGTGAAGTTAATGGAGGTAATCGAGAATCAAAGCTATAGGGTTGATATAGGGTTATAGCTATAGGGTTATATTTAGCGTTGATAAGTGCATGGCCGCTAATTTTGGTTCGAACAACCCACGGTTCTCTTACGAGTTGAATGGTGTCACTATCCCGGATGCAACTAGGGTCATCGATTTGGGAATTGAATGAGGTCACTATCCCGGATGCAACTAGGGTCCTCGATTTGGGAATTGAATGGTGTCACTATCCTGGATGCAACTAGGGTCATCGATTTGGGACGAGCGGCTTAGGTTCTCTGAACATTGTTCAGCGGTGGTCAAAAAGGCGAATAGAATGTTTGGTTTCATTTTCAAAAAAAAAGTCTCTTCGCGTTCTCCTAAAGTCATTCTTCTGCTTTTTCGAGGATTATTTCGTCCTGGACTGGAGTATGCTGTAAGGTTTTGGAGACCATACCTACAGAGGGACATAGACTTGGTTGAAGGGGGTGCAGAGGACAGCTACGCGTTTCCTTATTGGCACACGGGGCTTGAGTTATGAAGAGAGACATCATTTTTTGAATATGTTTACATTGGATGAACGCAGGTGTGGGGGAGATATGATCGAAGTGTTCAAAATTTTCAATGGGATGGATAGGATGGATCATGAACTTTTAGTACACCGCCAATCGACTGCTTTTACAAGGGGACACCAGTATCGATTGGTGAGGGACAATGCAAGGTTATGGTGTCGCAGGGAATTTTTCTCTAATAGGGTTGTTAATAAATGGAATAGCTTACCCCCGGAGGTAGTAAATTGTAACACAATTGACACGTTTAAAAAGAAATACGATAAACATGTTGGGGTGAATCGAGAAGCTATCCATACTTAGAAAAAGACAACCATAAGTATTCTTCATGGGCATTGTATAATATTTTATCATGTGTATATATTGTTTAAAATTTTTAATTGCATTTTTAATTGGGTTGCTATATTTTTGAAATATATGACATCCATATTTTTACGGACATCTTTTTCTCAGCCACCTGGTTGGGCATTTTGCCTGTTGTGGCGTTGTATTTGTATTTATATTTATATTTATATTTGACCAGACGTTACTGTGACATTCCACATAAATCTAGATTCCATATCATAATTCTAAATACCTCAATAATGAGTTAATGGCTCTCGGACATCATGGAAATTTGGCCGCCATGTCTGAAAGGTTGAAGATTCCGCAGCTAAACATCCCGATTATTTGTAAGTTCGAAACTGGTTCAGTCTCATTAGAATCTTTCCCAACCAGAAATACAAATTTAAATTGTTGAAGAGAAATGGCGCCAAGGTGGTGCATCGCATATACGAATATCTTGCGAAGTGTTAGAATGTCAACCCTTCTGCCAAAATTAAGGGAGAATGTCCCGTTAAATAAATCATATTGTTGCCCGGTTTCTCCAGTTTCTAGCCCGCTGCCAGTAGCGAATGTATGGCCCACGGAGTGTAAGGTTATGGACTTTTGGTGTACCATACAATGCTGATGCTGAACCCATGGTCAGCGTATCAAATATTGTCCTCGGAATCATCTGATGCAACCCGTGACATTACAACCAAATTACTCGAGTGACTCACAAAATAATATCAAATCACTTAAGTGGATATGATTTCTGAGAATACTTCAGTGGCTTGCAGAAAACATTTCCTGACCATTTAAAACAAACATCACATATCCAGATTTATCTATCCCAAGCACAATTCTACTTAATCGATCCACGTCATCGATACCTCCAGTTTACTCAGTAGTCTCGTGGTACATTTACAGATTGTTTAAGTGATGGCGGCACAATTAAAGATCCCTCGAGTTGCTCCTGATACGCTTCTAAGTCACTTGAGTGACTTCCAGCACACTTAAACGACCCGCTGTATTTTTATAGATCACTTAAGTGGTTTGGCACATTTCTAGATCTATTAAATTACCCGTGACACATTTCCAGATGACTTAGGTATGCCGCTGAACCGCCTGAGTGGCTCAAGGTCAATTTTCAGATAACTCGAGCGACCCCCCGCACTACCTAGAAAGTTGTGCACGTTTGGTGTACGTGATACCATGAAGATGCGACAGAATGTTCAAATGAAGGAAATCCTTGCGTGCCATTATAATTTCCTTTGGAGTATTCCACTGGTAACGTATTTTCAAAGCGTCGTGAAAGACTGTCTACGAGCTACAGTAGACAGAAGCTAAATAGCGCATCAATTTTTAATTTCGAAAAAAAAAATCGTATCTAAAATATTTTGAAGGAAACCTGAAACATCAATCTAAACTTTTCTCACGGAAGATATTAGCTTGTATTTTGTCGGGGATCAATATTGTCTGACGCATATGTTGTGTTAAAAGTTTTGCTTGCATGCTACGAACTAAGTGATATTTAATGGCTCAAAGGGGTTCAGTTCTCTCCAACTCGTAATGGATTTCTGATCCTAAATTATTATTTATTTTCTCTTCATAAGTTCTTACAGAAAGTTTACGTGGGACACGACATTGAACCTCGAATCGAAAAACATTTATTAATGTTCACGAAAATGTATTATAATTCACAATATGGTGGCGTGTAATGGATTTTTTAATTTTAAGATTTGATAATTGTTCGACAAAAATGATTACACGATGTTAATCTTTTTATTGAAAAATTTTAGCATAAATAAATCTGTCGTTCTTTCGAAGCACACACAATGAAAACTTTAGAATTACATCTTTATAAATTTTTATAGCATGTGTGTGTATTGAAGTATATATTTTTTTTAATGACGCTAAATATAATAAAGTGTGCATAATATGTCCTCTAAATGGCAATAACGGGATATCTCGCGTTCTTGAAAGCCTTTTATTTTAGCAATGTTAATGATACAAGACGGTTATTTTGTATGTAAAGCTGATTTCTCGATGAAAAGCATTTTACCCCACAGGTAACCGACTACGTTGAAAAACGTCCTTTTGGAAGAAAATATGGATTTTCCTTTTTTTTTAATTTTTTTATAAAAGCCCTATTTGTTGTGATTCCAAAACGGGCCTTGTTTTGTTTATATGATGCTTAGAATCAAAGTTACGTTCACTTTAGTGTTGCGTTTTTACATACAAGTAATACGCGAATAAAGACTTTAAACGTGTTTTACGGAAAATGCTACTTGACTTTGTGACATGATTTGTAAAAATTGGTGCATTGCATTCTTACGATATTTTAATGTGATATTTTGCTATATATTTTTAAGGTTATGAATCAAAATCTAAGGTCTATCAAATATATATTTTTTGAATTAAAGTGTTTTATAGACAAAATGGATGAAATTTTAAAAAATGCATATACGTACTTAAACATATTTTGGTGTAACTTATGAAAATATCATGCAATCCTTTGAATTTTGGTTCATAAGCTGCAACATTACTAGCTAAATGCACTGCGAAAAATCACAAAGCATTTCATTAATAAAATTGTTTGCAATCGTGTTTCGAATATCACATGAATTTTGCCCAAAATTTGACATAAAAACGAATTTTCCATATAAAATATAATAGATAGACCAAAATTTGTCACTTTTCACCATTTCGGGACACTTTCTATCAAAAAATGTATTTAAAGTTCACTCCAGAACCATTTTAAAGAAAAGTGACAAGAAAGGTAGTCGGATACCTTAAATTGTTCTCATAATCTATTTTTCTTATATATATTGATAGATGCGGTATTTTAGGCGTGAAAATTATAAAAGTAATGAAATAATAAATGTGACTCCTGAGACTGTTTAACAAATATACTTGAAACCATTTCTCTTTAAATAAAACATAAAATCTAGACTAAAAAAATTTAAGATGGAATTTTTTGCGCTGTTAGGATTTGCATGTGAGGGAATCAGCGCGAGGTTTCGCAAAAAGTATAAAAAAAAAAAAGAAATATTAAAATGAATGAAAGCAAGTATTCAGTTAGATCAACGCAGAGATATATTGCGTAGTAGGGGATAATAACAAGTATGCAAAGAAAACGCATAATTGATACAGATAATTGTCATTCCTGGATGTTTCTCAAAATATTTTTTTTTCATATTTTCCGCCCTGATAAATACTGTCGCGTAAATAACGAGGTTGTTACCACATTATAATGTTCCATTCCATTAACGAAAAAAAATCATTATTTTGATTTTTTTCTATTTGATTCTTACTTTAAAGCCGAAGTTATCGAAGCTTTCTTAATTAGAGAAAATCTACACACGACGAAGTTACCTTTTTTTTTTTCATTACAATAAATTTTAAGATTCAACAGAGAAAACTTTATCAAGTAAGTAATCTTTCTCAGTCATTATAAAGCTTTTTAATCAAAGAAATCAATTAGAAGATACGCGTTACAGGCAAATGAACAAATCTTATATTACTTGAATAATTGAATAAGAACTTTTTTTTGTCTTTGAAAATAAGAAATATTTTGTTACACGTAACTTGAAAAATTGTCTTTTTCGCGAACGATTTCATTTAACGTTCCGTTTTTCCTCCTTTTCTTACAAAGCAAATATTAACTGAAAGATTGAATTCGTAGTTAATAAAAGGTCAGAAAATTCGAATTTCTGACAAACGGAATTATGTAAGCTGAGAGTTAAATCGCTTATCTTTTTAGAAAAATCAGATTTAAATAATTAGCTAAACACGATTTTCCAAGCGGTTCTTTTTCCCTTCGTTATTCCTATCACGTAGCTGAAGCTTTAAAACGGTCAAAATATTCTTTCAAAATGAATGTATTAGTTCGAGCTAATGACTCTTTTCTCCGTTTAGTCGCAGAAAGCAAAAGGAGAGAGGCGAAAGAAACTCAATTTCTAAAACGCTTCGCTCAAGTGGTTCCGGTTAGTGTTTTGGGAGTCGAATTTCGAAATTCAAGCATCTCTCTCTTTTCGTCGACTTTTTAATCACGATGTCGTTTTCCCTCGATGGGTAATTTGCTGCTCGTGCCTAATTAGCACCTGTTCGTTGCCGAGGCGAAAACCAATTTACGGATCGATTCATCATCCTGTCGCCGAGAAGTTTCTAACCTGCTGATATGTATTTCCAAGAGGCTAGTCCCCACCTCCAAACGATCGACAAACTCTACAGAGTGAAACAACTAACTTCAAAGAGGGGAATTGAGAAATTTTCTTAAAAGCCAATATCTTAGGAAAGGAAGAAAAGATCGTCGAGAAGGATAAGAGTAAAAAGAGGGGATTTTTAAATATACTCCTCCCATAACTTCTAACACAATTCAGTAGAGATTGTTCCGTGAGAAGAGCCTATTCTGTAATTTTCGAGCAAGTATAGGACAATGCCCGGGCGTCATAACGCATGTATGTTTCACAGAATCCTCGCGAGACACGTTCTCACGGCATGCTTTGAGGTATTAGCGGTGTAGTAGTGACAATGCCAAAGTGATTAATATGCTCTCGGCTAAGTATGGAGGATTAATATTTCTTCGTCGGAATTATATAAGAGTTTTATGCAAAATGCTTCTTGAGATTTCCGCACCTGTTGAAATTTCAAATTCTTACGCGCATTTTAATTGGAAGGGAACAACGAATACATAGTGCCTAATTGAAATTTATTTCCCAGTCATGCCGTCTTAATAAATTTTGATTGCTTTTCCACCCGTCTTATACAGATACAGAAAACTGGATTAGCCCATATTCGAAGAGTCCCGCGTTTTTACCCTTGAGAGATCAAATACAAAATACACGAGCAGTACTGAGCAAAATGCTAAACTTGAATGAATTTAGAAAAATTATTCATTGATTCGAATTAAGTTTTTATAGTGGAGATGGCAATAAAGCTTTTTAATCCCACAAATGCAGCAGCCTCGATGCATTTAACTCTACAGAATTTACCATCACGATAACCGGTGAACGGAAAATTGATAAATTTACGTCGTGCCATTAGGATGATGCACGTACATCGAGTTCCATGAATTTTACGACGATTGTGGTTCACATCTAGACATTACTTGCCGTTGCTTCAAGTTATCTGGGCATTCATAATGTAATATGAGCTTAAAAGCCAGAATGAGATGAATGAAGATCCTTCGTATAACACATGTATCATACCTAAAATTCTCTAATTAGCTATTTGAGGTACAAGTGTCTACAGATGAGATTTTCCTTGAAATTGTATATACAGTATTATAATCCGAATGCCCCAGCATATAATCTAAATCTCCATCCATTACAAGGACAGCGAATGTCACAAACGCAGTATATTTCAGTATACTATTATGAAAATGTTTTCAGTATATTATGAAAATTTAGATATTTCGACACTTTTCACAGTAATTTCTTAATCAGTAAATAAGATCTCTCTATCTGTCTCTCATGCGTAGTCCTAACATTACGAGTCTTTTTGATGAATAGTAACCCGTCCACATTAGTAGCATAAAGTAATCCTTTCATTGTTATCAATATTTTTGTGAGATGAATATTTTCAAATAAAAACATTTCCTTCTTCTTTTTCGAAATTCACTTTTCAATGGTTTCTGAATCTTTGAGATGAGGTCTGTCAAATCATGTAACAGGGATTATTCAAAGGTGGATATTTTTGGATGAAATTGCAATGTAAAGTTAGTCGTTTCTATCAAAAGAGAACATATCCATCCATTTTGATCATTCATTTTGGTATTTTTCATTCCAAAAGAAACATAACAAAGCGGTGTTCCCATTGGCGTAGAGGGATTTTTTTTTTTCAAAACGGCACATCTTCAAAAGCACTTTTAAAGTCACATTCTACAGAAGAACATCTCGGTAACGGGCACCCATGGGACCGAAAATTTCACTGATGAGGAGTGTCCGTTATTGTATAAGATAAAAAATACATTAAATAATGAAATACATTGAGCCCGTCGATGTAATTCAAAACGAGTGGTCGCTAACGGGAGTGTCCGTTATGGAAGTTTCCAGTACAAAATTGCAAAATTTCATTAAATGGTATCGTGAAAATTTTTTATCAGGGTGGTGCATATTAATACAACTCAGATTTTTCCACTTTCACAGGTAATTAATTACAGTTTGCTGATGTGCTGCCATGCAAGCATCGGGCTGGACTCTGGTCCTGAAAATCCAGGTTCGAACCCCGTTGACGACGCAGTGGTGGCCGGATGAAATTTATTTTCTGTGGTTTTCAAACTTTGAGGCGGGAATGCGAGCAGATCCCCCATTTGAAAAAGTCTCTCCGCAGAGAGGGACCAACAACATGATACGGGCATAATATGAAAATATAACAAGCATTTCCATCTTTACTTCACTTATTCCATATTCTTATATGGAAGTGCTAAGCAAGTGCAACTGAACAACATAGATACGTTAGGGCACATACGCTCAGAACACACATTCTGGCATGCGTCGATTCGTTGAAAATTCCGTAGAGGAATGTGCACGAGGTGCACATACGGTTAAGTAGTAGTAGTAATTGATTGCAGTATTTCAGTTAGGCTAAGCTTATGAAAAAAAGTGTAATTTACACGAACTGCTAACACATCACAAACCTTCATTTTTTAAATAAATTAATGAGACTAATGATTCCTCCGAATTAGCGTCGTGTAATTATCATAAAGTTGCCATCGAGATTCCGTAAATTTCCATTAGCATCCACTGAAATTATTATTAAAAAAAGAATTGTTGAAAAATCACATTCAATATATTTAACGTTGTTTATTTTTATATGGCCATTTCTTGCTACTGAGCAAAAATTCATACTAAAATATACTTGCATTGATGGGTTTTTCAATATATACGAGGAAACATTTTCAATACTTACTATCGCAAGCACTGTTGTCAAGTTCCTACTTACTCATTATTACAAAACAATATTAAGTACCCATTATTGCAAAACCTATTGTTGGATACCAATTATTACAAAACCTATTGTTGGATACTAAATATTGTAGAAATATCGTTGCTTACTCATTATTGCAGATGCTATTGTTGGATATTCATTATTGGAGATGCTATTGTTGGATATTCATTATTGGAGATGCTATTGTTGGATATTCATTATTGTAGACGTTATTGTTGGATATTCATTATTGCTGAAATATTTTTGTATAATCATTATTGCAGAAATATTTTTGTATAATCATTATTGCAGAAATATTTTTGTATAATCATTATTGCAGAAATATTGTTGGTTGCTCGTCATGACAGAAATATCATTGGACACTCATTATTGCAGAAAATATAGTTGGGTACACATTATTGAAGATACTATTGTTGGATTTTCTTTATTGCAGAATCCCCGTTAAATTTGTCATTACTGAATAAATTATTCTATGTGCTCATTTTTGCAGAAACTGTTGATGAATACTAGATATTGAATGAACTGTTGTTGAATACTAATTACTAATTACTATGTATTAACTTCTTTGAACTTCTGCCGAATACAAAATATTGAAGACATTATTGTACACTACTTATTGAAGAAACTATTTTTGAATATTAAATTTGCGGAAAACATCGCTGAATATTCATTATTGCGGAAAGCATTGTTATGCATTCATTATTGTAGAAACGTTCCTTATTATTGTCATTATTCCAGAAACGTTCCTTATTATTGTCATTATTCCAGAAACGTTCCTTATTATTGTCATTATTCCAGAAACGTTCCTCATTATTCTGATTGTTGTAGAAATCATGTTTTAAATCCCGTTGCTGCAGAAACTAGTATTACCAAGCAATCACTTATGAAGAAGCTATTGTTTAAAAACATGATTGTGTGTAGAAATGATCATTGGGCACCGATTGTTGATAACACTTTGTTCCAAAATAAGTATTTAATATCATTATCGTATGAGAAATTTTGTCCGAAGAACTATTATTAAAAAGGAATTGTTTCTAATTGAAAGCCAGAACTCTGCCCCCGGACTTACCTGTTGCTGAAATCTCTTCCAGCCCAGCATTGTGGCAGTGCCCGGTTTCCATTACTTTTAAGCAATATTTGTAATGTATGAAGTTTTGTTCGAAAACTTATAATTATGTATTCTAAATCTATTGTTATTACTTTAGTGACCAAACATAATTCAAACCCGTATTTCAAAATTGAAATGGTTTTTCCTCTTTCCTAAATGAGCTTCAGTTTAAACAATAAGTTACCAAAAAAAATTTGAACTCAGTAATTCATTATTATGAAGTCAGCAATGTCTCCTGAAATCTCATTTTTATCGGTCAAATCGAAAGCGATTTTCTAATTTACTGATGATATTGAAATGCTTAAATAGGCTTGATGAGGTTTAGGGGAAAAAATTATCCCGATAATAATAATTATCAATTTAATCATGGTTTGTCGAAAAATTCCACTGATCAATAACAGTTTTAGAAAAGCACTTGAAGTAAAATATATAGTGTTTCTTGATTTTTTTACGGAAAATTCACCGAAGGAATTATCACCGAGGGGAAAATTCTCCGACAGCAGTTCGTTACCAGTGAGTGAGTGGGTAAGTTACCAGCTGAGTGAGCAATTGAGTGACCGTATGAGTGGGTGAGTGAGTGATTGGGTGTCAGTATGAGTGTGAGCGTGAGTGATTGGGTGACCGTATGAGTAAACCGTCGAATGGATTAGAGTGATTCAGCTGGCCAGTGACCATGTTAGTGAGAAAGTTAGTGGGTGAATTACCGAGTTGGTGACGAAGCGAACGAGTTACCACATGCGTGACTAAGTGAGTGAGAAAATCCGCAAGTGAATGACCGTATGAGTGTCTAGCTGACTTACTAATTTTTTCACCTGCTCACTATCTCACTCACTTGCTCACAGGCTTACTCACCTGCTCATCCACTCACTCACTATGTCACTTTATCGATAACTTGTTTGTTCGTGAATTTCCCTAGTGGCGAAGTCGGTGAATTGCGTGGTGGTGAAATGCCATGTTGATGATTTGTAATCGGTGAATTTTCTGACGGTGAATTGTTGCCGATGAATTTTCCGCACACGATAATTTTTCCGCATCTCATTTTTCCAGTCTTCAAGATGCTGAACAGTTTAAATGTTGTTTAAAACTGAAATTGGACGATAAAATTTCTTCCACGGTCGTGTTCTACGCACGAGGGATAATTAGAGCGTGACCTACAATTTACTGCAGATTCCTAATGGCACCATTTTTTTTTTCATATACTCACCGAGAGGTTGGTGCGTTAACCTCTGGGTGTGGGTCTTCATGACGTAGCAATATTTTTCTGTTGTCATGCAACACTACCTAGAGAAGGTCTCCGCACTCATCATACATAAAGTCATCTCGCCTAAAGCCATTGGATTTTCCCTTTATTTTTAATATATCCAATGGCTATATGTTAGATGTCTTTTTTTCAGTGGCGTCACAAGCTTAGCGCGGAGGCCTTTTTCTGTAGGTGGTGTTGAGTCATATCGCTATTTCTGTTATGTTCCCCGCGTCAGGAAAGTTTGTGACAAGTACGAACCGAATATCGAACTCACGACACTTTGGTACTTTAGGCGAGTATCTTATCGACCTGAGCCACCACACCCAAAATTTCTTCTACAACAAAAATCTTATGTAGGACTTACGATGAAATCATACTATTTTAGAATTAATAGAATAGCTGAATACGAAACTGTATAATTTTTCGACATGCAAAAGTCTTTGGCGACAGTGTTTCCGTTTAAATTTGCTTCTCATATCTCATTAATGATTCTATCTTCTAAAATTCTGATGAAGGATGCAGTAAATCCCTATGTACACTAGAGTGTATACGTTTGAACTACGTTCTAGCGATATGTATCAAGTGCTTCATCTCATGGTGTCTAAGCGAAAGAGCTTTTCATGTTGACATTCTGCCATTAATATGCAAGCTTACTAAACCGACTGACATATTCTCTCATAGTCCAACCATAAGCCCCCTTCCGACAAAGTTTCGCTGGATATGTGCATGTGTTATTTTCAATGTATCATGTGTTAGTCCGAGGGAGTCTTAGAAACTTGAAGCAGTGAGTAACGGTTTTCCGTACAGGTAAATTGATTGCGCATTATGAATTATTCTCTAACTAAATTTAATGCCTCTTTCGAATAACGAAGGGTTTATCCTCGAACAAGGGTTTGAATTTAATTAATCATGCAGGAGTACTGTTTCGAGGGTCTTCAGAACACACGCAAATTTGTTTGAGATGTCTGAGATTTTGGGAAGGAGCTGTGAAATAGTCTTGTACGAGAGGGGGGGGGCGAAGAACGGTGTACCAAGTGCGTATTAAATATAGGCATGATGAATTTGTTTTGCCCGTTGGACATTCCACGCATTCACAAATGTTGACGTAGTAAATCAAATTACTGGAAGAAGCACTAATATTTCATCATTCCCTCCATCGCCCTCCCCCCCCCACCAAATTAGTATTCGTTAGTTTAATATATTTTCGAAAGCTAAACACTAAAAGTGATGAATTAATGCATGGGAATATATTTCAACACAACGTATTTCAGAACAAGAATTTATGAGAATGTTCTCGATCTCTCGTATCCGATAATTCAATTAAGGCGTTTCCGAAATTTTGGTTTTAGTTTCTCTCAGTATATACAAACAAGAAAACCCACATGATGTATCAGAGAGTGCGCTTTTGGAATATTATTTTGAATTATAATTTTGTTCGACAATGTAGTTTTTTAACAATTTATTCTGTAACAGTTCCAAACGTTTTATCGTAGCATGGAGAAGTCAAAGTACCAACCTCCCCATCTCTTCTAGGATCACATTTATCCGTATTTGAAATTATTTCTCAGTGTTTCGTTAAGAATTATCAGCAGTCAGTCTCGTCCATGTTTGAAATGGTATTAACTTCATATAAAACAGTACTGCAGAACGCTGCTGAAAATACATGAACAACATTTTAAATAATGAATGGAATATCAAGTTATTCTAAAACTTCAAGAGACTTTCTGGATATTAATTTCGAGACGGCGGTAGTCTCAGATGGGAATCGGACACCGCTCCTTTTTGGAATTCGGGCAAGTACACTCACCCATTATATTGCGCGGGGAGGCATGGACTTCTCTCTTCCCTTTAAAATACCGTATTAATTAATGACGTTGAAGACGCTTTTCATCTGCAGCAATTACCCCCCTCCCCAGGCGGTCAGATGCGAGAAAGAGAAATGGTATTTTATTAGCCCATGCGTGAAGATATTGAAAGTATTGGGGGTGGCTCTATTCCAATATTTTTGTCTCATCGAGGCGGTGGTAAATATTGAGTGCGATTGGACTCATGGACCGGATACAGGTATACAATATCGCACTATATACGTAGTTCATTATGCATTATATAGTTATCTGCAAATTACATTATACGACACTTAATAAGACACTTGAGGTTCAATTTCTTACTCAGTATTTTTGATTGATATGCGTTTCATTCACTCGCTGATTGATACGTGTGCTAGGATTTAATAATGCTCTGTTTAAGTGGGGGGATTAAATTCACGTGAGCGTAAAAGTTCTACTACTACTAAACCAGACACATGCACCTCGTCCTTATTCCTCTGCGGAACTTCCAACGAATTTGTACATGCTGGAGTGTGTACGTATATAGTGAACCTTCCGTGAAGTTTGTTTCTGTGTAATGCTTAGTGCTGCCTTCTGCCATCAATTTTCCTCACTATGACAGAAGTGTAATGAATGAATATTTATAATGTTGTAGGCCTGTTGCTCTTTGCTGCGAGGCTTTTGATCGGGGAGATCGGCTCGCATTTGCTCCTCGAAGTTGGGAACCACAGAAAACCAACTTCAGCCTATCACCACTGCGGGGACGGTGGGGTTTGAACCCGGATCCTCACGATGCGAGTTAGTCATTATGACCACTTGACAACCACAGCGGCACGTAAGACTTCTGATTTTTGGATAAATTCTGGGGTGAATGCCGAAACAATACTAGGGCGTGCTTGTTCACTGATGGCTCCAACGCAACAGTTTTGCCAACGAAGTTATATATCTGTCCCTAATCTAACGTAAGCACTTTTAAAATCTGTCGATAGAAAACACACACACACCGAGGCTTATTTTAATACGAGAAACAAATGAGATATCAAACACTTGTTTCTCGGCCGAGAAAGGTAAAATGACTAATATTCAATCATAGATGTTCCACCTAATCTCCATACATAGTTCGACAGAGTATTTGTTATCGAATTACTAACACCTGTTTGCGCAAGCACATTAAAAAAATAATATAACTAGAGAATTATCTTTTCTCTCCCTCTTTTCACAAGAACTCCAGGTTTCCACTTTTGGTGGATTCTTGCATTAGGGACGATAAAATACATTTTATTGAAAGGAGAGAGAACAAAGAAAAGTATAAAGAGGTTAATATTGTTTTCATAGTAAAAACAATACCTGTCAGGATAACTTTCCCAGCGCTTTCACTGGTTATCATTTCACCAGTTAACCTGTGCCGCGTCTGACAACTGTAGCTCCAATCGGCGTCTTTTTCTTTGACATCATGAATCAGAAATTCGCCAGATCGTAAAACGACGTAAGACTTTCCTGAAACAGAAGTCCATACATATAACAATTTTAATCACAAATATTAAACATGTGTATAACTTCTTTCTCATTTTAATGCCACGACATATTTATTTAGAAGTCCTTTATATATAAGAAATAACATTTTTTTAGAATAAATCACATTACAGAAAAATACTCTTATCTCTTTTTTGTTGTTTATTATTTAATTGGCTAATGAGCACGAAGTCGAAATGTTCGAAAAGAGAAGCTTCTCGAAATCGACATTTCGTGTATCTCGGAATTTTATGGTTTAAAGTTCGTTCCGAATCGCAAACCGAGTTTTAACCTCGTTTTGGAAATGGGGTTATTGTCTGTTTACGGCACGTCGTAATCCCTGTTTGGAACAACTTCCCGAGTTTCGACTCATTGGGGGTAATAATGGATTACTGGTACGCGCATCGTGAATCGGACAAGCATCATTCACTTCGCCAAAGCCTGGCAGCTCTATTCTGATAATTCAATCAGGCTCAAAACTCCTTCATAAGTATCAAAGCTTGTCCAAGGCCACACATTTGTTTTCGGAGTATTGAATTGTATTGTGCGCATATGTACATTACGCATACATGTACTGAGATATAATAATGCGAAGCATATATTTATTAGCAGGGACGGCGGTCCATCTCAACTAAGTTGATGCTTCGTCAGCTCTAACATAGGTTTGACGAAATTAATTTCTAATCTATTCAAAAACCGATTATCATTGAATTAGGAAAGGAAAATTGAAAAAAATAGCATTTTTCAGAATTTGTGACAAAAACAAATAACATTGATTGAAGATTTTCTGATGGTTACAACTTTTAATTGAGGAAAATTTTGAAACGACATCTGAAAATGATATGGTTTCACGGCACCTTCAATATAGTAGTGTCAGAACTATAAGGTGATTGTAATTAAAGTATAACCGTGCATGAATACTCCTGAAGAAATGGGATTTTGTTTAGCTAAGGAAAAAGAAACCTATAAATTTATCGGTAGGTGGCACTGTTTTTCGTGGAACAGGAAATTTGCTCGGATGATTAAAGCAATAGCCAGTCTAGGCAGTATGACAATTCAATTAACATCGCAAAATTGCATAATTCATAAAACTATCACAAAAATAAAATCGCAAAATAAATACTTACGACTGACATAAGATATGTTCAATGTTTTTTACTGTTTTCTGCTACGAGTTATGAATGTGAAACTATATGTTCCACAACAGATCAGAGTTTGTTGGTACTAATTACTGCGGTGGGTAATGCGGGACTTCAACTCATCTAAGATCACAATCTGGCCACGAAACACATCATTTTTGAGGCACCTCCGCAGCATTACTACCCGAACTGTTGTGGAACATGCATTTGCAGTTCTTACTTTAAAACTTGCAGTTTTGATCTTCAAACTTGTAGCAGATTCACGTTGGACATTCATATTGAACATTTCTTCCGTAAATCGTAGGCGTTTGTTTTGTGACTTCAATTTTGAGTTGCTTTCCGATGGATTAAGGAATTTTGCAATGTTTATGAAATTGTCATTTTACCTTGGCTGGCCATTGGTCCGATTATGCGAACGCATTTCCCATATTTCACGAATACAGCACCAACTATCGGTAATTTTTGTCACCGAAAAAAATGCTATTGCTTCAGGAGTATGCAAACAAATTTTCGAGCCATTCTGACCAGTGGTTCTTACTTTACAGCGTTTTGAAATCGCAGACTTAATTACATCCACCCTGTAGTTGGGAGGTTTGTTATTACGTCCAGTATAATACATTTTTCATCCAAACTTTCTTGTGACACCCTTCACCGAACTTAAGTGCAGTGTCCCACCTTTTGAAAATCACTTTTTTCTTCGAATGTTTATTGAAAAAAATCTGTTTTGATGCATCTATTCTTACCTCTTCCTTGTTCATCCAGAACTGACTTGTATACATGTCCGTCACTTCTTAGCCAGGCGTCGACAACAACGTGTTCTTTAGCGAACGATGGCAAATGGCACTTCAATACCGCGGTATTGCCACGGGTGACATACTCGTCATACACTTGAGGCGCGAAACGTTGTTTCACAACTGAAAAAAAGAATATATATTTATATAAGAATAAAATTACTCGGCCGAGATTATTTATTTAAAAATATGAATTTAGCCTGGTCAGTAATTTTTTTAATAAGTAAAAACTTATAGCAAGATAATAATGATTTATAGTCGTTCCGTTGTTATTAATGCCTTAAAAATGTTAATAATTAAATAATAATTGAAACAAATCAGGTCCACTTTCGGGCATATGATCTTGAAGATATGAATGATATATTAATATCAGTGTGAAGCTAAATCGATGACCGTTTTTCATAATGAAGCAGATGTGGCAACAGAGTTTTTAATAAAAATTGAATGTCATCACAATTTTATGTGAAGCCGAATGTGATCACAATATTATGCGAAGCTGAATATGACCACAGTTTTGCATGAAGCTGAGTGTGACCACAGTTTTAATTGAATGTAAACATGACCACAGTTTTAATTGAATCACAACATGACCACAGTTTTAATTGAATCACAACATGACCACAGTTTTAATTGAATCACAACATGACCACAGTTTTAATTGAATCACAACATGACCACAGTTTTAATTGAATCACAACATGACCACAGTCTTAATTGAACCTCAACATGACCAGTTTAAATTGAATCTGAACGTCGCAAAAGTATTGAATGATGTTGAGTATGATCAGCGTTTTCTATAAAGCTGAATGTGACCACAGTTTTACACGAAGTTGAATGCGACCACAACGGTATATGAGCGATAATATGACAACATTTGTGCTCTAATGATAAAGTAACCAGACTTTTAACACAAGGTTCATCTAAGCGTTATCATTTGGTAATGTATGGACTTTATTCATCGTTAATATTACAAAAAAGTGATGCCACTCATTTATATTATTGAAATTACATCTTCAATCACTGTTATTTAGTCACTGCAAAATTCAGAAAATTTGGGAGCAGAATTTCTTGCAGAAATAACCTAGCAAATAACAATAGTTGTTTTGTTCAATTAAAAATAACGTGAAATTCGTCAATTTCAGCTGAAGAAACCGGATTCTCAATGTATTAATTAAGTGAAGTCACGAAACAGAAAATTTGAATACAGGGAACACGAAACATCAAAACGAAAAACATGACAATAAAAATGACAGAAAAAAATTCATGAAATCATAATTTTCTCAAAGGGCGATCATAAATATTTCCGGATAAATGATATACACATATTCGTCGTGTATGTGGGAAATCGATATGTGTTTCGAAAACCAGGAAAATATATGAAAAATGCAAATACTGTCTGTGCCGCTTAATGTGATCGCATTGGAACTCGGGGGTATCCTATAGCATTAACCAAATGATAACTATATCTAAAAAGGTCCCGTTTGACAATACATGATCGGACGGAAAGTGTGGTAAACGGGAAATGGCAAAACGGGACACCTTTATTTCTTTTCCCACATAATTGGTTTTTTGCAAAATGTTCAAAAATCGTTCCATTTTTTTATTTTACTGTAAAACATGAATTTTCTCACTTTGAGCTATAAAATCCTGCATTTTTGTTGTTCTGTTATTGTGAGGTGTTAGAATTGAAATATCTAATATATCACGAACTACGATATATTTTATTCATGTACAATACCGTTTCACAGATCCCTTGAGAAAGTCTCTCGCAAAAAGAAATTTAAATCTGGTTAACAGAAATAAACTGATCAAGAACTGAAAGTAGATTTTTTTTTTTCGTCTTAGCATTCGCTTTCGCTACAGGAAGGCCATTGCAAAAGCACCACCACGGATTGATTACGACATTAAGTACGGAAATGTTTATCCCCAAAAGGTGGGGGAATGATCATTTGATCATTTTTGTCGCACCACGGTCATTTTCTGCACACGAGGGCTAATTAGACCGGGACCTACAATTTATTGCCGATTCCGAACGGCAGGCTTGTTTTTCATACTCATCGAGAGGTTGGTGCGCTAACCCCTCGATGGGGGACTCCCTGCGGTAGCAATTTTTGCTGCGGTCAAGTCGCCGTTTTTTGTTGTACCCCTGTGTCAGGAAAGTTTTCTGACAAGGACGAACCGGGTATCGAACTCGCGACACCTCTAAACATCCTTTGGTACTTTAGGCGAGCATCTTATCGACCGGGCTACCGCGCCCCATGTGGGGGAATGAAGGGGGAGGAAACGCCTTATATATCCTCCTACACATTCTTGTAGTCTGATAACGATAACTTTCAGGGAAAGAAATAAGTTTGGGCAAATCTTAGCTTCAGCAGGCGCAAAAAAAAAAAATTCGACGGAAAAAGAATTGATAACATTATCCGAAACGAATTTTTCCCCCTTGACATGATATCGGTCCGTTCCGTTCTTTGGAAAAGTGATAGCAATCCCCGGATGATAACATTATCCGTGATTTAAATTAATGGCGTCGACTGTTTTCATAAAATGCATTCGTGACCCGATTTTGGTGCTTATGAATACGGAAAAACCAATGATAATGTTTTCGTTACTAGCTTTTCAATGAATTTATGTTACATTGCTTATATGAAGCAGCAGAGTCTTATATGAACAGCATTTTTAATTATCCTTTCAACGGAAACCTATATGTATCTATGGTACGGAGGCACGAGCTCACGCAGAAGAATACCCGCGACTAATAATTCTGTCATCAGTAGCACGTCGTCAGGATCATCAATGTGAACATCACAGTAATTTTCACCGTTGGGGGAGAAATAAAAGAGATCAATACCCTCGGGACGTCACGCTACATGTTACCAAACTATTAAGATGGTTTTTTTTTCCCAGAGTAAACAAAGTCATGCTAATCAATAAATATTGATGGGTAAACATCAAAGTTTATAGTGTACAGGTACCCAAACCAAATAAAACTTGTTTTCAAACATTTTTGCGGTATTTAGCTCCTAAAATATTGAATTTACTTCAATAATTTATAACTAAAAAATTGTCATGGTCGTCTTTTTTGGTAAATGTGGAAAATTTTAATGTTAACTGAAGAAAATTTAAATATCTTTTTGGTATTGTAATATATATATATATTTTTAAATCCTAAAATTGTGTTATAATTCGTTTATCTTACATTTACGTTGCTAAACACACACACAAACCCACACGCCAATTATTCTTTTACATTTCCTAAATCCATTCTTTTGGCCACTTATTCCTTTGAATATATGATTCCTTTTGATTCAAACGTAAATGACTCCATTCAACTTTGTAAATGATGAATCCGGTCGTTATGAACAACCGCCGAGTATTTTGGTATGTTTGATAAATTTTCACTTTTACCGGTGATTATGCATAGTACTCAAAATCATCGTTGGTAATTTTAATAAATAATAAAAAAAATATCATTTGTACCGGTGATTATGCATAATACCCATGCATCGCGTCAATGGTAAACATAATAAATCGTACTACATGACGACAATTCTTATATTTATTGTATCATTATATTGGAGAACGGTCGTAAACTTTTTTATCATTATGGTGGGGATCCCACTATTCTTCATATATACTACTACTTCACCAAACACCAACTCTGGCCATATCGCTATTTACTGAGATGGGTTGGAAGTGAAGGCGCTGTCTATCGGTGGTCGCCTCAAGTACGTTAGGGAAAATATCTTATCTATATTCTCCCATGGGTTCGAACCCGGGACCCAGACAACAACCTTCACGACGGTAGACGAGTATCTTACCACCATGCCACTCGGGCACTCTTCATACATACTGGGTTCCTCTGGGATTTTTTAATAATCATCAGATTAACCAATTACACTATGCATAACCACACATAAAGTCAATACATTTCAAGTATTTATCGCATTTCCTAGCGACACTTGCTTATTATGTTGTGATGATGTTTACGTGCATAAAAGCGATAATGTTTTCACTATTAATCTAATATAACATCGACGCTTGGGTATTTTGCATAACCTCTGGTAAAAGTGATAAGTATATATTGCATCTGTTTATTTATTAAACGAATAAAACTAGCTTATCTTAAAAAAAATAAGTATAAATGAGAATGTTGAGTATGGATATAAATACAAATACAACGCCACAACAGGCAAATTGCCCAACGAGGTGGCTGACTTAAGAACATCATGGATCCCCGAGCCCCTACCTACTACTGCTACACCACACACGCACCCCCTCCCCCCCGCGGAACCCCCCAACGGATCGCTAAATGAGGGAATGTGCGTGTACGTGTAGTGCAACCTGACGTATAGTTTGTTTCTGTGTAATGCTTGTTATGTGTAGTGCTGTCATCTGCCCCCAGTTTTACTAACTATGAGTGAAGTGTTATGGTTGAATGATTTACCGTTGTAGGACTGTTGCTCTCTGTGGCGAGACTTTTAACGGGGAGATCAGCTCGCATTTGCGCCTTGAAGTTGGGAACCACAGAAAACCAACTTCAGCCGACCACCACTGTGGGGTTCGAACCCGGATCCTCGCATCACGAGTCCGGCACTATAACCACTCGACCACCACAGCGGCAGACGGTATATTTTCGTATTGGTTATTGTTTATTTGAAAAGAAGCTGTCCGATAATTTACACGTTGGATTTATAATGTTAAAAATTTTCTCGTTGGACAAGCTGCGTTTCAAAGGCCGAAAATATGTTGGTTCAGGTAATTTGGGGATTTTTTGGATGAGAGATTGGCTGAGACTGGCTGAATGCAATCGATCAATTGAAAATGATCGACCCAACGGAATCCATTGCATGAACATCCTCAAGATGTCAAGAGAGAATTTTTTCTCAATTCATTCACAGCCTCGGTGAAACTTTCGCGGTAATTGTAATTAACACCCGTCGATGCTGCCCCGTTATCTCTAGAAACCGTGATATGTATAGGCAACTATAACTGTCATTATTGCTTTCCTAGTGTAAGTGCAGTGCTTGCATTCCGGGATATAGTTGTAATATAAACTAACCGCATATGCACCTCGTTAATATCAGTTTAAGGAATTAGTAGTGACTTGAAGCGTGTGCCAGAAATTTTTGTGTACGATGAGTTGTGGTGTTTGAGAAGAGCTTTCATCTGTCTTGCAGTTCGTAGGTGAGAGCAGCAGGTGCCTAGAATATTGTGTTCGTGTAAGTATCGTGTAGAACACGGGGTTTCTCCAACGTAAATTTTCTAGTGGAATCCTTGATAGTTATGAGGCTGCTCCACGGAACCCTTGGCGATAAATGGCGGTTTCTACGGAACTCAAACAAATTTTTGAATATTTATACAAAAAGTGTAACCCTATTGCCGTCTCAACAGCGTCGAAAGGGGGTTTAGTGTCACCACCTCTTAATATGCATATCTACATATTGTCATGAATCACACACACATTGTGACAGATCTATTCAACTGAGGTCCCAGCATGGCCCTCGCAAAAGAATGGGGCTGGCAGAGCTCCAGCCCAGGGGTACCGAGAGCATTCTCATAATTTTTTTTTGGTTTTTCCCTACCATAAATTCGTATTAGCGAGGCCCGTGAAGTGCCTGACCTGGTCCCATCAAAGATCTCACCATAGTGCCCTACCGCAGGATGTGGGAGGTCATGGGTCTGTCTATATGCCGTGCCCGAATGAGCTCATGGTTGGGTCTCACGAGGTTGGAGCTCTGTGAGCTTATAGGGCACTCTCACGAATCAAGAGCTTTGATTACAACCACCACCAGAAGAGAAAAGTTCCCGTACAAGACGTTTGACATGTCTTAAAGTCATGGATACACTCATGTCAAGGCTAGCCCAATACGTCCCATGGGCAAGTGGTGTGGCCGCTCCAACATTGGTAATTAATTAAATTTGATTTGAACATGTTACTTTCTGACACGGTACATTCTGAATTTCTTATATTACACCAAAATCAATTATTTATTATTTGTTATTTAATCATTATTATTTAATTATGCATACATATTAAATTTAATTGCATGTCCTAAAGTGTATTTTTAAATGATGTACTATTGGAAATTGCTTCGCAGGGTGAATACTAGGTATATTCTGTACACGGGCCGGGGTTTGTATTGTACACCTAATGATATTCCATAAATAACGTTGTGATACATTTGAAAATTATTTTTTTTCAAATGATCTCAAACAATATATTCATTTGCGATAATTCATGAACCGCTGTGACCAACATAAATCTATATCAGAGAGATTTCTGTATAGTGGATCCCAAAATATATATATATTATTAGATACATTTTATTAATTTACTTAATTCACACAAACTCTATCTCAGTATTCACAAAAATTACTTTTTTCGTCATTAAGAACATAATGAACATGTTAAATCGTTGCAAAACAGCGCATGTAAATTTTATTCAGGAACAGGTTTTTAAAGAGTTCAAATAAATGGAGGAAATTTCCTTAAACGTCTGATTTTTTTTTCTTTTAAAAAGAAGTACTGACGCTGTACAAAGCTAAAGAAAGGGAGGAAAAAAAAAGCACGATATTTTTAAGCGAAAAAGAACGTTCAAGCTACATTGTAAACGCATTCCACGCTACTTTGTAATTAAAACTTTAATGTACAAAGTTTAGACAAACGATAAAACTGACTGAGAAGGTTTCTGTCGCCAGCCCTCTATCATTTACCTCCTCATTCCTTTCAAAAGCTTGAGCTATTTCCCTTCCTTGATGGCGTTTTCCCTTATGCAGGCATTAACGCTTATGAATAATTCAAAGAAATTCTATGAACTTGCTCCAGCTGCGTAGAGATGTCAATGTGCCAGAAAGAGAAAAGGCGGTAACGGGATGGAGAAAATATTTTAAGCACACAGCTTAATTTTATCAACGAAAATAGCAGCCTTTTCTGATGATTCAAAACTAATTCAAAGAACGGTAGGGAAGATTTTAAAAAAAAAATGTATATTGCATGTATGTTTTATTTCTCATAAATGAAATCATCAAAGATTATGTATGCTTTAGGATAGCGTGAGGTAATTTCATATTTTGATTTTTTTTAATGGAAAGGCATTTCCTTGAAAAAAAAAAGGGAAAATTGAAGTTTGAACACGGAATTGAAATACTGATTTGTGTTTAGGTAATATATATTCCCCATGCAATCAAATCTTTTCCTCTTCTTGAATGATTGAAAATTATTCATTGGTAATGTTAAAAACGGGAATGGATTTATTAACCTCGTGTAATGGTTCTACGATGAAAGTTGCCGTGAAGTACCTTTTGAATGTCATGGGTATTTTCGAAGTTTATGAATTTAGATGAACTGGGATCTGAAAATATTTCCTCCTTTTTAAGCTATCATTGCAAAGAAGTAAAAATAATTTCTTAACCCTTGGATACATGATTTTTCTTTGAGCTGAGATTTTTTCATAATTAATGACACGTATATTCAGTGTGTCCTGTAAGTGTTCGCACGGCCTTTATCTCATCAACCGTCCAAGCGGTATGCGACTTTAATTTCAAAAAATACTCAGAAGGCATTTAAAAATTACCCTGTACCAGTTTTAAGATTTAAAATACAGGGTGTAACAAAATAAAAAAAAAATTACCATGTTTCTAAGTGCAATGCTCACAGATTCAATCCAATTTGAAAAAAAACTGGAGATTTCAAAATTTGACAGCGTTAAATTCGGGTAAATCTGTTCTTTCGCATGTAACTGGAAGCATAACTTCCACGACGGACGGTTGATGAGATAAAGGCCGTGCTAGCACTTATAGGACACCCCGTATACACAAAAGTGGGAAAAATAATTTAATAATGCATATTTGTATAATAATGCATGAATTGTACTGTTTATACAGGGCCTTATTGAAGACGTGCAAAGCCATAAAAATCACACATAAAATAAATGTATTGAAGCAATATTACTTTCTAAATATATAACTACATTTTTCAAACTATAGTGATAAAAAAATATTCCGGTCGCCAATTTCAAGGTACAAAAAAATGAAAGAAATGAAAAAACAAAAAAATTTTAACAAATTAGCGAAATCACAGCGACATATGCTCTGCAAACAACAAAGAGTTGTTATAAGTGATTAGTACGTCTACCAGCAAATTCAAAACATGAAATGGGAATAATATGATCTCCTCTTAAGTGATTCGGACTTTATCCGATCGGATTATCTTCAAAATATAGCTGCAGTAATGATCATTTAAAGGACCCTTTGCGCATGTGCAAAGCTATGCATTTAAGGGTTAAAATTGACTTTATGAAATTTTACTTCAAACTTCAAAATTAATTTAACTGTTGAGCGTAGGCTCACAGACCAGGGATTCAAGTGGGGCTTCTTTTAATTACATTTTCTACTCAGATTACATTGTGCAAAATTAAAAATGTATCCAAAGTTAGAGCTCTTTCAGCCTCTCTCTTCTGTGGACTAGATGATATGTATATTGCTTGCTCATCACATGCATTACAGGTTTTGATTTAAAAATTGAAATACCATTCATAAATTTATTTTTATTACCAGCATGAAAAATGAAATTTTATAATGATAATATTCATTTTTTTATAGTAAGATATTTTTGCAGAATATAGACGTATTTGATCCTATTTTATGGAAACGAAAGCAGCAGATTTTTATAAACGGAACGTTTTCATCGCCATCTTTCATGAGGATTATTTTTCAATTAGCTACCAAATAGCTATAAACCAAAACTTAATTACTCTCAAATAATTTCACAAAAATTTCCAAGTGTTTTGGATAAGGTCAGTTCACAAATATTTCTTTGTGTCTGTAAATATGCTAATTATTCTACCTGACGGGTTGAAAATCATTGAGTATATAATATGAGATAATTTCACTGCAGTGCGGAATTGAGGTAAACACAAGGTGCCACCAATAACGGGGTTTTTTGGGTATATTAGTGATTATCAATCCTAAAAAACAAATATTCTTGAAAATAAACAGATAAACAAATTGTTACTTTCAACAGCGTCACGAGTGTGCCAGAATATATATGACAGCATTTTTGTCCTATTCAAAATGAAACGTATATCTACCATCATGTTTCAATCATACATAACATAGCCTGTCAATTAAGCGTTATGAACGAGATTAATTATGTAATAGTTGATGATTTGTGCCGCAAGGATTTTAAATAGTTCATGTTTCGATCTATGTGAACAATATCGAATCAGACTGCATAAAACTAGTATGTTAAATAATAGTTGGAATCGAAAAAACCATATGTACGGATACCTGAATATTTTATGGTGATACTATAAGGTATCAATAAAATTACAAATATTTAAAAAAAATCAATAAATGTAATATTAAGCACCTTTTTTGTACCGGACAGTCCGTAAATTCGGATAAAATCATTGTTTTCCTTCGGAAAATGTTTTCAACACCAAAATATAGATATGTTAAAAAAGGAATATGTTTTTTTTTCGATGCAAATTAATTTGCAAGGAAAGCCACTGTTCAGGTAAATTATGTTGCATTAATTACTTAGTTTAACACTTTCAGACTATACACAAACGTGAGGCTCTTTTTCGCTAGTTTCAGGTATTTATTTTTAGCCTCAAGGGAAGTCCTGACTTACAGGATTACGGGTGTTTCACTGTTGTAATCAGGACTGAACTCTCTGAGGTTATTAAAAATACATCTACAGCTAGCATAAAACGACCCCACGTTTGTTAATACTGGGTCAGGGAGGGTTAAATGAGAATTATGGCTTAAATTTCTTTAACGAGAGATTAGTATCTTCTATTCCTATTTTTTTACTGCAGATTTACTTCTTAAAAATGAATCGCAAGTCACGACATCCGAAAAACCAGAAAGTGTCGCGTATACCAGAGAATATAACACAAAACCCGAAACAAAATAAAAGAGAAAAAAAAAATCTAAGAGTAAACACGAGACAGGGAGTAAGAAAAAAAATGAAGTTGTAATGGACTGTGAAAGAAAAATGGGTGACAAGTATGTGACAATTTAACAGCAGTCTCACGCGGTAGCTGTGCGTAGCTAGGCACGCGATGGTCGATCCAACCAACAACACAATCTATAGCTCTTTGTAGATCACCAAAATAAAATATAAAATAAAACAAGAATTGAGAAACTTGGATATTTTGTCTCAAGCTCTTGGAATTAATGGGTTTGAAATCGGTGAACCTTACTGTGGTGAGCTTTACAGTGAACCCCACAGGAAAAGTCACGCAAATCGCATTGCATCAATTTGGTCATATGCACGTGTATGTTCAGTATCGTATTGTCGCTCACAGAGATTAAACAAGACTTGTATAAATAGTTAAAAACGAAAACTATATTTGTCGTCGTGAAATGCTTAGCCATAGAAATATAATAATAATTGACACTGCTGATTCCAATTCCATTTGGAGTCTTATTTGGAAGTACATGAATAAACGGGACATTATTACATACTATATTATGTCTGGATGGCCAAAATTAATTGAAAGTATGGGAATGTCGACAAAATGGGCCGTGTGGTCACCCTGTTTATTACCATCACCAAAGAAAAATACTCTGAAGAACCAGATGGAAAAGAACTCTGACCATATACTTCAACTAAAATAATCATGATGATAATCATTGAATCATAGGGTGATCGGTGAATATCTCCTGGGCATATGAAATCAATGATAGTTTCAATCATAGATCAATAGTCTATGACATGAATGTCGCTCTCCACTTGTTAATACAAGATATATAGAAGACTGGATGCTGTGAAGATATTTATTATTTGAGATGTTAATTTTTTAAGGAAGGAAAAAACTCATCTCTGCCTTTACCGGGAGTCGAACCCGGGTCCCCTCGATTGCATATATACGCTCTAGCGCAGGAAAATCTCTATCTCCTCTGTAGCTTAGTGGTCAGAGCACTCGTCCGGCAATCGAGGGACCCGGGTTCGACTCCCGGTGGAGGCAGAGATGAGTTTTTTCCTTCCTTAAAAAATTAACATCTCAAATAATAAATATCTTCACAGCATCCAGTCTTCTATATATCTTGTATCAATAGTCTAGTTTGATTCGAGGAGGGCATTTATCTGTACACTAAAAATTCTCTCCACAGAGAGAAACAGACCTAAAATTATACAAATATTCAATCATTACACTTTGCTCATGGTTTGAAATTTATATGGTGGTACTAACTACGCGCAAAACATCATATACGCACGCATACTCTTAGGTACAGACCAAAATAATTGTGGCATAACTCACGTAGTAACTATTTTCTGTCGCGATAAACCGCAGCTGTGCCCGGTTTTGAATGAAAATGAAAGAAAAACCTGTTGGTGAACCATACCGCATTCTTGATGAAAGGCCTAGATATGAAAATGTATAGAACTGAAGTAGATGTGCACATGTTTTATGCATAACATAATGGACAAGGAATATATTATTCTAAAACAATTTCTGGAGTTAGAGAAAAATATAGTGTATATTCCATCATTTTTTGATTTGATTGTCATTTATAACGACACCTCAATTACATCGTCAGTAGTTGATGGTCCGAATTGTATACCATAAGTAATAATGCTGATTAACCTTGTTTATAGGGTCGATGAAAAGCAACCAACTCGGATTTAATCCTTAACTGGATTGGTGGTGTCATTTGGACCCTACGCATTCATCTCGCCACCCCCTTGAAAAATAAATGCATCTGGACCATCTTATTTCAAGTACCTTTCAAGCTAGTTGTTTACAAGTGTATGACAAAGTTATGATGCTATTCTACTTTTTCTTCCCTTCATCCTATCATTGATCAACGTTTCCGTGGGGTCAAAATGACCCAACCACACCACTTGCGTAATTTTTGTTTCTGTCTGATGGCAGGAGTGTTCAGATTGAAATGGCATATCGGAAGAGCGTCAGTTTTCTCGATAACATTTTCAAATTAGTCTTGAAACATCGGATATCCGAGGTGAGTATAAGAATATTGTTGTTAGGGAATTGTACAACAAAATCTGTGTGATCAACATGTCATAATGTTGTTAACAGGTACTGTGTTACAGACTTAGAATAAGACTAATTTAGGTGCTTGTTAAAGTATAGTAATTTTTTTTTCTGAATATATTTCAATCATATTTGTTAATTTTTTAATCATTAAAAGTTGCGTTAAAATGTGTTTAATACATAATTTAATTTTTTTTCAAAAGTCACGTTTTCTTCCATTTTTTTCGAATAATTTAATATTCGCTGGGGTCAAATGATCCCACGACGCCAGTTACGCACAGAATTTTGACAACGCCCGTTAAGAGTCAATGGCAAAAACATTTTCCGTCTCTTTTGTGTCCGTTTTAATGATATTTTCCCAAGAAATTTATAAGATTAGAGATGATGATATTCATAGAGAATGTTCGACTCTTGTTCTATTTATAACCTACATTGAAAAAAGTTTTATTACATTTTTGGTATTCCGACTTCTCATTGCCATGACCACTATGTTGGAGACAGGTGTACCTGAGGGCAGTGGTACCTACGCGGATATTTCATTTTAAAATTCGGATGTAAACTAGTGGTAGGCAGTTGATAACGGGAAACTTGTTCAATGAAGACTCAAGCTAAGTAAATATTATATTTTACTCTTTTTTGAAGGTCAAAGTAAAAAAAAATGCGCATCTTTATCTTTTTTCAGCTTTACATTTTTTTACGATTAGTTGTGATAGTCATGATTTATTATCAAGGTTTTATTGATTTATTTTTGATTTTAAATTTTTTCAATTTTGATAAAAAAATAGAAAGAAAAAACCCTTTAGGGAACGAAATAGCTTACGTCGTACGGTACCTTCGGACATACAGTAACAATACGTGCTTTGAGCTTTAAAACATGTAAAGTTGTTTTCTGTGTATATTTTCTTATATTGCAGTGAAAAAATCAGTTCAATCCATTTTTTTAGTTCATTTCTGGAAAATTACCCCATTACGCCATTTACGCCGGGATACTTACGCTCTTTTTTCATAAAGAGCAGGGGTGACCCACTAAAATAAAAACTACGTAAATCATATCTACGAACCAAACATTATTATTATTTTTTTTTTTTACTTTAATCCAAAATCCGGAATGAAAATTTTTAATTTCAATTTTAGCAAATTCAATCGCTTTGACAGCATATGGTATAATGAGATGCCATTCTTTCATACGTATACATGAAAACTTTATGAATTAATAAAATGTATTTACAAATTGTGCAGTTTACAAATGAAAACTGCACTTTTAGCATTTTATGTCCGCATGTATACATCAGGTTGTTTTATACCTAAGGACAAAAATTTCATTTTCATTTCATTTCAAATTCAATATTTAAATAAATATGAATTTATTCACAAGGGTTTAGAGTATAACCTGAGCGTTTTACTAGTTTAAATTATGTTTCCCAGTGGCTGAAAAATATTAAAATGTAAATTTTGCCAGGGTAAGCGGCCTCCCCTGTGAAATATTTCCGTATTTTGTATTCCTCTTCTCTCTCTCTTTCTCTCTTACGGACTTCCTCTTATAAAAAATCCTGTTCCTTCAACGAAGCTTGCTGTAATTCAAAATCTCTACTGGAATCGAAAATAAAGGTATTTTGCGTGATTTATAAATTAATATAATGAATGTGACGAGATAAATAAACATCTCACTGCCTCACCAAGTTAAATTTATTTTTTGCGTGAAATGCATTTTAGCATATTTTCTCTAGCATTTTTTTTCTCACCAAGAGTTATTTATAGACAATACTTGGTAATTTCGTCATCATTTGTGGGAAATGTTTAGTGGGAATCGTCGATGTCCCATATTAATTATCCCAATCCCCCATATTTTTCAGGACCAAAGTGGCCATCTGAATAATCCAGAAAAAATATTTCATGGATTTTTCATGGATATTTCATGGATTTCATGTTTTTCGTCAAAAAAGATCTTAAACACATGAATTTCGGCTGTAACGGCAAACTTTTGTGGAATACTTGATTCATGTCATTATGACTGAGTTTGACTTTAAGTGTAAAACAAGCTTCTATCAAATATGAGCTTTTAGTGCCATAAATTTCTTATCTTTCAAATATAAAAAGTCGTAATATTTATTGTCAACATCTATATAGACATGTGAATAGTTAAATACCACCGCAATACACGTGCTTCTTATCCAAGCGACTGATTTACAACACTGCCATTGAATGCTAACAAGAGAAATGCATTAAAAAAGAGTGTGCGTTACGTGTTCAGTCGACTTTTGTTGGTTTTACGCAGGAAACCATAAAGTTATACTGCAGGGATTTTCCTTCCATAAAACACTAAATGCCTTTCGAGTATAAGAAGAGAAAGAAGGATATTACGTATGTATTGGAAGAAAGTGACAAAGCAATTACTGAGCCATTTTTATTAGCACGTTCAGCGATTGATTACTCAGCGATAGCGCGTGCTCCTCTTTTGGCACCGCAATGTACGAGTCACCGGATAACGGGAATTTTTCTCTCTCTCACTCACATACAACTAAATGAGACCACATTTTTTATTCAGACATATCAGGGTAATTAAACCTGCGGCAGGTGCAAAGCTTGTCACGCTAGGAATCGTGGCACGAAAAGTACGTTTTCGTGGCGTTCACTTTATACCTTCCGCTGCACCAGGTTTTTAAGACAAAATTAACGATACCTGACTCCCGAGCTTTTCTTCGCACTTGTTTGTCGCGTGGTTCTTGGAGATATTTTTGTAATAATTTCGAGGAACTCGGCTATCAGTCATTTTGTGCTGTTCACTAAACACGAATCAACCCTTTTTTGTGAGTTGTTCACGGCAATTACGCTTGGCGTGATGAGAACCACGTTTCATGTCTCCAACTATTCTTGTTACTGGGAAATAAAGTATGTATATGAAAGAAATAAGAAAGAACACAGGAGAACATTTTTTTTAAAGTATTTTTATTGTTTTTGCAATTACTTTACTTCTTTCATAATACATTAGACATGTGTGATGGAAATCATTAACTATTTGTCTCCTTTTTTTCCCGAGTCATTGATATTTGGGACTTACGAATAATAATTTGAGTCGAGCATCATTCATTATATTGTGGTCACGACTTCTTAATCTCAGTTGAAACGGACATTTCCGCATACGTAGAAAAAAAAGAGAAAATTATCGTCTCATCAGGATTTCACCTGACATGCAGACATATGAATTAAGAGTTAAGCTAGACTCATTTTTCAAAGTTGTTAATGTGTACGAGATACGCTTATAAATTGATAATTACCTGAGTTGATGTAAGTGATTTCGTTCACACTTTTTTTCCATATATTTGTTTGTCGTTTAGTATAAGATACATTGTGTAGTTTTTTTTATACACATTGGTTCTAGGAAAGTATCAATGTTAAATAATGTTTCTATGCATTTATAACATTAAAAATATTTTATTTTTCTATGTTTGCTTCCAAGCAATGACGTACTTTAAAGACGGCGTTGATCAACGTGATCTCGATGGACACATCTTGTGTACTCGCTTGCTTACACCAATTTGTTCTTATTTCTATTAAAAATTCTTTCACACATTCCAGTTATTTTAGAAGCAAAATTAATAACTAAACATGGACTTATAAGTCCAAAGCAATTTTTAATAGGTTCTGAAATGTTTTAAATCATGTCAAAACCGAGGTCAGTGTACTAATCATGCAAAAAAGTTCAGATCTCTTTCTACCTATTCCTAAAACGAAAAAAAAAAACCGGATTTTTCTTCTTTAAATACTCATCATCTTCTTTGAATCATCTCATTTCGTTAATGGTAAAATGTACATAGTATATATATCCGAGTGATATTACAATATTTCACAAAGAAAAAAACTATTTGTACTGTACCTGCAGAGCCATTATAACATTAAAACCTCAATACTACGATGTTCGACATCGTATTTGCATCGTTTGCAGTTTTCTTCTTCTTTCACTGTCAGTGCAGTTTTTTTTTAGTTTGGGGGGGAGGGGGCATTTTAAGATATTTTTTTTTCACTTTTTTAATTTTTTAACAATGAAAAAAGTTATATGAATACAGATTGCACATTGAGTATTCATGAGTACTCATTGACTACTCAGAATATGCTTGAATTTCGTGAATATAAAACAAAAAAAAATGTCTTTGCTTTTTTAAACCATAGTCATACAGAGGATATTCTCAGGTGGGGGGAGGGATATCTATTTTTTACTGGAAAAAAACTCTATTGCCCGCTTCCCCCAGTATCCCGGCCATCTAGCAACAGGGCACTCCGATCAGATTCTTCACGCGAATCTCAATAATAAATTTCTTGTGAAGAACAAAAAATTATAATAACCTTCTCAGGACTCTGAGTCTCACTCTTGTAAGGGCCGTAACGACAGCATTCCTAACCGATTCATGAATTATAAATAACTACTCGTTTATTCGAAAAATTGTCATTTTTAATGAAATATAAACGAGAGAGAAAGAAATAACTCTTGACAAAAAATTTGCATATGATTTTGATGCTGTCAAAACTTTATCTTTCGACTTTCGAACATATCTGATTTTTCAAGAGAACTTTGCTTTTTTTATTTTGATGGGTATTTTTTTTCAATTTTAGGACTTTTTTTTGAAGTTTTTATAACATTTCTTAGTCATTTTTCAAGGTTCTTTTACGGCAACAACATCTGGGCCTTGATGATGACGCTGCCTCTCGATGTAACGATAATCCGTATACAATAGGAGTTGCCAACTTTTCTCTGTTCGAGGGCCTAAGAATGGGCAGCTGCAGCGCTATAGACTACAACAGGGGCACCACTCCGGCGTATAAGTCGCAACCGAAAAACTCGAAAGATGTGTATTCCCCATAAGTTATATGGCGAAACACAAGCAATTTAGTTGTTTAAATCTTTTTGCCCAGGACTTTGTGTGTTTCCCCTCCCCTTCTTCATGAACTTTCGCTTACCTAGTTGTGTTTTCAGCTCATTTGCGTATTAAGGCCCCCCTCCCTCCCCACAAGTCAATATTATAGTGTTATTTTGCAGTCAAAACGTAACCCCCCCCCCAGTAGGGAAAAAATTAACCCCCACTCCGAGAAAATTCTTCGTACGCCTATGTTTTAGCTAGATGTAATTCATCAAACAATTTCAGTTTCTCCTTCACATTATCCATAGTTTGAATATTTTACAGAGTGAACTAGTAGATATGTGATCAGTGACACGTGTGCATGCATTTATTTTACCTGAGCATGAGCGTCAGATGTATTTTGAACCTGTGCGTGCGTATTGAGCTTTCAGTAGGGAATTTCGATTTCTGAATCAATTTGGAGAATGAGGATTGTTTTCATCCATGCTACATCCGCGGTTGCTCGAGCACCCACAGCACCCCCGTCCCATGAAAAATGGTATCTTCCTTAGTTACTTTTGCTCATTACTGTCATATTGGTGGAAATAAAATTTTATCAGCAAAACATGCTGTTATTATATTGAGAAACATCATTAAACTAGAACCCTTTCTGCCACCTATCAAATAAAAAAACAACTGTCGTGATTATACGATTGGGATCTACAGCCAGCTTTTAATTAGTAGGCCAAATGAAAAAAAAGTGGTATAGTATAATTGATATTAGTAAATAATGTTTAACTAATAATATATATTGAATTACCAAGTTTGCAGCAAAATTTAAACAGTTGATGTTTTTGTGCAGTAAAATAACATCAGTAGTCAAGTCCTTAACTATCATCGCAATTTATTTCGCCTCGGTTATGTTTTTTTTTATTAAAAACATAATATATATTGATTCATTAATTGTGCGAAAAAATTTAAACAGTCGAATTTTGTATCGAATAAAATGACATTAATAACACGCGTAAAGAGTTGGGCTTTTAAGTTTACACTGCTTTTTTCTCATTTGGCAGACCAATCAAAATATGGCTATCGATTCCAACGTAAAATCATATTACGTAGTTATTTTTTATTTGATTGGCAGAACGGGTTCTAGTGTTTAATGATGTTTCTCAATATAATAAAATCCTGTGCTTTATACTATTTTCTAAAAGGCATGTTGACGGATAAAATTTTATTTCCACCAATTTGTTAGTAATGAACAAAAGTAACTAAGGAAAACGCCATTTTTTCATGGTTAATGAGTTTATAAATTACACATTCAGGGTTTGAGAATGACTGAGAATTGTGAGAATTCTTCAGTGCGCATACTATTTTGATGCGCAGAAGAAAACTCAGAGAAACATCATGTCTATGCACGTGAAATTAAAATCCACTATCTGGAAAATATGAAGGATGCTTGGTTACCCCACCGGAATAAAGATATTTTATTCAGCCAAGCAGGATTTTTTAAGCCGGCAGGAAGTTCAAATGTATATAAATATTATTTATTATTTATGTACTCAATATGCGAGAGAGAGCGTGAAAGTAGTTTTACCAGAAATTCTTGGACATAAGGATGCATGCTCACGCATCTTTGGCTATGTTCGTTATATATGTTTACAAGAGATAACGCCACACAAAACCAACAATGAACAACAATTTTTTTCCAACAAAAACAGAACCACACCTCCAGTGATTTTCACAACCGAGGGTAAGTATTAATTATCAAGCGCTGAGAGCCGTTTCACTCACTTGGTTAGAAGAATGATATTGCGCGATTTTTCAATAAACTACCCCAGGGTTGTCTTAACGCATGGGCCCACCATGCACGGCCCTGAGGAGCTTCTCTGGTGCATAAGGCATTCCACGATAACGGGATCAGGTGCCGCTTGGGCAAATACCTCATGGGAAATTCGAGCCTTTGCTAAGAACCACATAATTTTGAGGCCCTCCGATGAAATTTGTTTTCGGGGCGCACTCCGAATTCATCGTTTTGCGGTCTGTGCACTATACAGATTTTACCGTCATTCATCCATTCTAGCCTGATTTTCTTGACCACTCATTCGTCCAAATTAGCCGCCTTGGAACACAGCCTGCTTTGTTTCCCCCTCCCACACCGTAAATATGCGTCTGTGTGTATTGCGCGATTCACGCCCTTTAGGTCGCTGTTTTCGTCCCTCGCTCACCAGGTTATTCTTTTGGTCACTCACATGCTTGCATACCCCTTAGGCCAGTCCTCTTTAAGTGGGCTGGATTTTCTCCTCGTTAAAATTCAAAACAAAGAACATATTTGTGAATATCATAAACAAGAAAGTTCTCTTCTTTGAAATCTTTCTCCGGGATCCGATATTTTTAAGAGTTCCGTGTTGTTTGATCATGCGGAACCCCAAAAAATGTTGTCATGGAGCCCCAGGGTTCTGCAGAGTACCGATTAGAAACCAAAGTCCTCTAGGCCATTTCTTGAAATGGCCGCACTTCGGGATTTGGCAGCAATAGCTATTTCTCTACTCTTTTAATACCCTGCATTTCAGCAATGTAATCCGAACGAACGAAATACACAATAGTTGAAGTAAGTCTCCGACACTCTTGAACATTACAAGACAAGACACGGAAACTGCTGTGTAGATATTACATAGGGGGGAAGGTTTCAATTGATTAGGACATTAGGGATGTACGAAAACACTTCTGGGAGCTCATATGAAAGACCTCGCGGAAGTGGACTAAGAAATTCCCGCACCGCAAAGGACTTTGGATGACAAATGCCTGCGAGTTATGTCGTCCTAAAAGGAGAAATATATATATGTATATATTTTTTTTCTTTTCCACATCTCTCTTTTTTTTTACTTGTTCTCTTCCCTTAGGGTTAAGGAGACAAATCTCATTCAATCCCGATGGTGTCGTTCTTTTCCTCCAGCAATGCCATAAAACTAGGGGAAGAATGCCTGACATTCCGCGTTTCTCATCTTTCCCGAAAGAGTTGCTAACAAAAGAAAAGGAAAAAAAAAGCAGGAAAAAAGACAAGGAAAACGGAGCAAGAGAGCCCCCAGCACACATTAACTGCGATGTGATATTTCACTTCTGAAGTATGTCATAAAATCTTTAGCGGGGGTTCTTTCTAGAAAAAAAAAGGAAACAAGAGGGTATATCTTTCCCTAGTAAGTTACCAATTACTCTGATTTTACAAGAAAATACACCAAAAAATGAACAAAACTGAGTTCCGGGAAACTACAATTATTGGAATGCACTCACATTTAATTGTACGATAATTTTTTTGTTCTTTTCGAATGTATGAGTAAATACGTAGGGATTTGTATATCCCGGTTTTTGGAAAGAACGATAATAAAATTTCTCCGAAGAACGCATTTATTTACGAATAACGTGCAACTTAAATATTTACCGAGGTATTTTTTTTAACCAACGGATACAGTAGCTGTTATTTTTCCATTAAAATACAAGTTTATTCATTCATTTGGTTGAAAACTTCTCTTCATTCCATTGAAGTCGCATCCAATAATTTTAATTCAAATATATCTGTTAATTCGCACTAGTTCGTGGAAATAATGTTCTGTTTCTATGTGGTATTTCACTTCTAAAGAAAATCATAGTATGTCATAAAATTTTAAGCCGGTGGGAGCGGGGGGGGGGAGGTCTTGGAAAATAATGAAACAAGAGGGCATGTCTTTCTGTAATAAGTTACCAATTACTGTGATTTCACAACAAAAAAAACACCAAAAAATTAACAGAACTCAGTTCTGGGAAACTGCAATTATTGGAATGCACTCAAATTTATTGAATGCCACTTTTTGGTCGCTTCCGATTTTTTTCTAATGTATCAGTGAATGCGTAGGGGTTTCATTTCCCCAGTTTTCGGAAATAACGATAATGGAATTTGTCCGAAGACGAATTTATTTACGATTAACGTGCAACTTAAATATTTATCAAGATATTTTTTCAACTACAGCAACAGTTATTTTCCATTCAAGCGAAAAATTATTCATTCATTGGGTTCGAAACGTCTCTTTATGCCATGTAGAAGTCGTATCTAGTGATTTAATTTCAAATATATTGATGTTCACTAGTTAAAGGGAATAATGCTCTGTTTTTATTGTGCGCTGAAACACTGATTAATCGATCACGTTTGTACGAAGTCATCTGAAATTGAATTTGTCGTATAGTACCACAAAGTAATTTAAAAATGTTGATATCGTAAAATATACGAACTATTTCTCGATTATTCTATAGTTTATGTGGACATACGCAGGGAATCATTATATTTTAGTATGACGCCTCTTCTAAGTAAACAACTTCACTTATTATGTTGCAGGAAATTCAAAAAAATAGTAATGACTTGTGTCAGCTAAAGTTTTTTTTTTTTTTTAGTTTGTGGTTTTCCAATTTCGAGGACTGATACTGGCATGACATGAAAATCCAAGCATTTACCATCTTTACTTCAAAATAGGGAATGCAGATGGCAGCACCAGCAAAAAACAAGAGACAACCTAAATACGTTAGAACCACGCATACACTCAGGGCACACATTCCGTTGTGTGCCAATTCGTTAGAAATTCCGCAGAAGAATTTGTACGAGGTACGGGTGCGGTTAAGTAGTAGTAGTAGATTCCAACGATGGCTACATAATTGTGGAATCTACGATTCATTTGCAATATTATGACTACTATCTACCAATACTGAATTCCAAAAAAAATAGAATAAAGTGGGTATTCTATGCCAGAGACACGGCCGCAAGTTTTGACGTGACTTCGGATTTTGTGCCTTGAATCGCGTAGTGGATGATACTGTTATAATGAAATTATGTCATCACCATCTCATTTTCCTTTAGAATAGCTAACAATCGATAGCCATGTCGTCTGTTTTCATTGCGAACTGCTCGAGATATAGCGGAAAATAATTTGTTATTGTGCAATTCGTAACTGCTGCCTTGTACAATGCAGAAGGCAGCAGGCCTGGTGCCCAGACGGAAAGCCATGTGGAAAGTATGATATCATAGGATGCGCCTTTGCAATGTGCATCTGAAGATATCATTGCTTTTGACATGCGTTAAGTACTTACAGAGACATGAGAGTTTAGAGAATTTCGTCACGCAACTTTTTGCGAAATCTCCTAGTATCATCAGGCAATTTCAATGACGTATTCACGTCAAAAAAAAAAAAAATGCTCATGTATTCCCAATTACAATCTTGTGAAACGAAACTAGAATAGATACTTTAATGAACCCCGTTCTCATAAATATTCACGTCTTTACTCAATATAAATTGAAAATTTATTTGCGGAATCCAAATGTATGCCTCATCTATAACACAAAAAAATGTTTTTCTACGCTTCTGTAAAAAAAAAAATGTTTTTTCATGTTTGTAGAAAGAGACATGAAAGAATTAGTATACAAGAAGTTTATAGCTATTTATACTATGTTTCAAGAAATACGTAAAATTTTTGCATCCACCTAATGTTTACCTTCTTGATTGAAATATAAGTGATATCAAAATGTTTTTCCCTACGAGTTTTGTCTCTATAAATGTCTCGATAAAGAATACACAGTGTGTGTGTGTGTGTGTGTGTGTCTTCTTTTGGTTTGTTGGAATGCAAAAAATTAAAGTTGAGCACACTCTCATGATATCACCATGAAGAATTTTAATCTTGATAATGGCGAAATATTTACGTTATTCAAAAATAGAATGAAAAAACCTGCGATGGAAAAAGTTATATTTTCTTTAAGTTTCTGATTTTTTTTTTGAATTTATCCATAAGCGAACCACGAAAGTATAATAAATGAGAAATATATCTATGATTAAACTGACTTCCGAGTGATAAGATCACCGAGAAATGCAGCTTCTCTTTTTATCCTCTACAGTCAATTTACTCAGATATTTCTTTGGTCATGAATTCTACTATCAGAGGATTTTCGAAAGCCACAGATCATAATGAACCGTATCCACAGAGAGCAATAGTTCAAGTCATCCGATGGCAACGTTATAGAAAAGTAGCAAAAAAAAAAAAAAAACACCGATGAAAGAAGTGCACTCTTACTTTAAATCAAGAAAAATGGCAACAGATATGTGTTTAAGTAATGTCTATTTGCAAGTCCTTTTCGTCCCGACACACGGATATACAGCATCTATCACTTTGAAACCATCAATTTCCATTTACTTTTTTGAAACTACTTTTCTTACCGAATTCTCGATCCCACAAAATAAGCAAAAGGGCGGAAAAAAAATTACTGTGGTATTACTCTGAAATTGATTAAGCTCGGTTATATTACCTAGGAGAAATAGATATTTGTTAAGAAACCCCGTTGTTTGCCTCTCTCTCTTAAACATAAATGAAGTCATTGAGGCAAGAAATGGTTTCTTAGGGATTGATGTTATTAAGGGTTTCCCGAGACATAATTTGAGAGGAATGGAATTTTGATGCAAATTTATGGTGATAATAGAAATCAAAACTGAGCACATAATACGGAACTCGGCTATTTCTAGTAAGTTCTAAACTGCTCTATATTTCAGCAACGGGATCCGAGTGCAACGTAATAGCTAATAGCTTTCACGTTCGAAGTATATCCTCGCAGGGCTTTCTCAAAACATTTAGTTTTCATTTAATAGTTTCTTATATAAAATGGAGATGCTGAACCCATTTTGGATTTTAAAAAAAAGAATATCCAAAATGTGAATATTATCAAAAAATGTGGAGTTCTAAAGCTACTTGCCTGAAAATATGATTCCATTATTACTACAAATTTGAACGAATCTATCAGAATTCTAGGGTTTCCTCTAGAACCTCAGAATTCTAGGTCCTCTAAGGAGTATTTCTTACATTATTTGACATTCTGAGACCATACGCATCTCTAAATATGTACATGGTACAATATTTTTTGTTAGTTTTTCCGCATAAAGGTGTTTTACTCAAATTACTGCAACTAGTTAATCTACTCCTGCTAACCAGATCATGGTCGGCCGCTCTGTCTTAATCAAAAGATTTGAGCAGATGGCCCAAGAAGACTTGATCCATACTAGGAAAATGTGCGTGTACATGCTGTGAACCTTACATGAACCTTATTTGAAGTTTGTTCCTGTATAATGTGTGTTATAGTGCTGCCATCAATTTTTCTAATTATGAGTTAATTGTAATGAGTGAATAATTTTACCGTTGTACGCCTGTTGGTCTCTCTGTGGCGTGACTTTTTAACAGGGAGATGGGCTCGTATTCGTGCCTCGAAGTTGGAAACCACAGAAAGCCAACTTCAGAAGACCACCACTGTGGCGACGGTGGAGTTCGATCCCGGGTTCTCACGATGCACAGTGTTTTTCAACGTTCTTTTTTCCTAGTCGTGTTTTGTATCCCTTTGCACTGGCATAGCGTTTTTTGTTCTGCATTTTTGTCTTTTTGTGATTGTTGCATACAGCATTGTGTGTGTCTATATATATACATATAGTTATTCGTAGGCCCCCTTCAAGGCCTGCTGGCGACGTGCGTATCTCTGTAAGCACCTGCCCACTGTAACCTTAATTTTGTGTCTGCTTGCCCACTGGCGGTGCTTGGTGCTCCGGGCATCGCATCGCTCTTCCACCATGCCTTCGAGCCCTCTTCGTGACCAGCTTATATCCCGTATGGGGACAAAGCGGGAGATATGGTCGTTTCGGTCCTCGCGATGTGAGTCCGTCGTTTCGGTCCTCGCGATGTGAGTCCGTCGTTTCGGTCCTCGCGATGTGAGTCCGTCGTTTCGGTCCTCGCGATGCGAGTCCGTCGTTTCGGTCCTCGCGATGTGAGTCCGTCGTGACCACGCGTCTACATAGTGGACAGCTACTCAACCATACATGCAAGTCACAAGTCCTCTGGAGAATTTCTAACGAATTTGAGCATTCCGAAAAATCTGAGTGTACGTGTGTGTATATATATAGCCCCAACGCATTTACGTAAGTTGTTAGAATCAAGCATGTTTTGCGTTCTACTAGTGTTGCCATCTGCTTCCCATATTGAAGTGAAAATTGCAATTTCCCTGAATTTTTATGTTCTGTAATTGCCCACCTACCTATCTGTGGAAAGACTTTTATCTTACTACTATGGAAGACTTTGCGACTTAGAATGGGAGAGGTGCTTGCATACGCACCTCGAAGTTGGAAAACTACAGAAAAACTTCTTCCGATCACTATACTGCCTACGAGGTTCGAACCTGAATTCCCGCGATGCAAGTTCATCACAATGCCTTCACGAAAACATTGTGGCTACTCGAATTGCTGCCGGTTTCTGAGATTATTCAGTTGACATCACAAGTTAATCTTTGGATGATTTTTTTCTATATCAAATAATATTGACATAAAATCGGTATGGGGACTATTTTTTTATGAAGATCTTTCTTTTATGTTAATGAGCGCTAAATTTACACAATCCAAAACATAAAAATGTAGATATGTATTTAGAACTAATTAAAGTAATTGATATGGTTCGAGAAATTATTTACATTGATGCTAAATTTGATTAAAATATGCTCGTTTAAATAATTCAAAATTATTGTATAATATTCTAATAACAGGTGTAACATAAGATTATTTATCAAAAAAATTATCCTTTTTATCATTTTTTCTTTTCTCATAATAATTTGATTTCATCGTTATGTGCATGTGTGACACCTTTTATACATGTATACTATATAGTAAGGATATTTTAACGCATGGCTCGCTCGCCAAAAGTGGTCCTCCAAGGTTTTTTAAGTCGCATGTTGACGAAAACGCTTACGTATTTACAGAACTTATATAAATCCGGAAAAGGAAAACCTGAATGAGAAGAAGTGCATTCCAAAATTGATGAATGATGTTCAAAATTGCATTCAAAAAAAATTCCAGAATTAATAAGAGAAATAATTCCAGAATATTACTGAGAAATACTTTCATAACTTTTTCTTCAGTTTCACTTCATTGAATTCATTTCTTACATAAGATTTAGATGAGAAGCAAAAATCAGCCAAGAGGTCAAGAGGTCAAGTTCATCACAATGCCTTCACGAAAACATTGTGGCTACTCGAATTGATGGCTACTCGATTTGAAGCTTAGTTCGTCCTGGACTGGAGTATGCGGTAAGGTTTTGGAGACCATACCTACAGAGGGACATAGACTTGATTGAAGGGGTGCAGAGAAGAGCTACGCGTGTCCTTATTGGCACACAGGACTTGAGTTATGAAGAGAGACTTCATTTTTTGAATATGTTTACATTGGATGAACGCAGGTGTCGAGGAGATATGATCGAAGTGTTCAAAATTTTCAATGGGATGGATAGGATGGACCATGAACTTTTAGTACACCGCCAATCAACCGCTTTTACAAGGGGACACCAGTATCGATTGGTGAGGGACAATGCAAGGTTATGGTGTCGCAGGGAATTTTTCTCTAATAGGGTTGTTAATAAATGGAATAGCTTACCCCCGGAGGTAGTGAATTGTAACAAACTTGACACGTTTAAAAAGAAATACGATAAACATGTTGGGGTAAATCGAGAAGCTATCCATTCTTAGAATAAGACAACCATAAGTATTCTTTATGGGCATTGTATAATATTTTATCATGTGTATATATTGTTTATAATTCGTGTTAATTGCATTTTTAATGGGGTTGCTGTATTTTTGAAACATATGACATCCATATTTTTATGGGCATCCTTTTATCAGCCACCTCGTTGGGCATTTTGCCTGTTGTGGCGTTGTATTTGTATTTGTATTTGTATTTGTATAAGAGACCCATGCTACTACTACTACTACTTAACCGAACATGTGCCTCTTACACATTCCTCTTCGGAATTTCTAACGAATAGGTACATGCCGGAATGTGTGTTCTAAGTGTATGCTTGGCCCTAACGTATTTATGTAGTCGAGTTGCGCTTGTTTCGTGTTCATGCTGCCATCTGGCTTCCATTTTCTGGAGTAATGATGGAAATGCTTGAATTTGCATGTTTTGTGAATATCGTGTTGTAGGCCTGCCTGCTCCCTGCGGGGAGCCTTTTTTCAAATGGGAGATCGGCTCACATACTGGTTGATACATTGATAAATGTATAATGAATATTAATGAGCACAAGTACATAACAATGAGCAAAATAACAAAACAAAACGAAAATAATATTGAAAAAAAAACTTAATTTTTACCAGAAACAAACAAAAAAAGTTAAAAATTAATGTGGTGGTTAATATGGGAAAAAATCGAAAATGTCTATTTGGTACTTTTTCGTGATTCATAGTATTTTTGGCAACAGCAGGCGTTGGAACCATTATGAACTATTTATCATACATTATTTTCTCGGATTACTTAAAATAAAAATCAGTATAACGTTGCAATGTGTAAGATAGAATTGATTCATAATTTAACTGAGTAACGAGCACGAAACAGAGCACGGTCAAAATGGACCCGATGCCACTGATTGACAATATATACTATATTAAAAGGTAATAAATTAGTAATGTTAAGAATATCAGCTGGTAAACAGTTGCAAAATTTTGGGATGAGGTAAAAAAATTGGGATGAAGTAAGTGATGAGAGAAATAATTTCAGGAATATTGAGAGGAATCATTTTAGAAATAAGAATAGAAATAAGTTAAAATTTATGAGAGATTATTTTAGACTTAATGAGAGAAAGTACTTCATAATGCAATATGTTTGCACGATAATTGAAAGAAATTACTTTACGAAAAAGAAATTTGAGAATTTTATTAATGAAAAAATAAGTATTTAATTAATAATTTCAAAATAAATGAAAATTAGTATATAATACATCTCGATTAAAGAAAAATCTCAAACAATATAGGGCCCATTAGATGCCACTGTAAGTAAGTCTTGTTGGCCCTCGGGTTTCCTGGAAAAACAAATTGGGCTCGCAATGTTTAAAGATTGAAGGCTCCTGCTGTATAATGCATAAAATTAATTCTGTCTAATGTCTAGATTCAGTCAGTTATCGCTATGATAAACGAAATACTGATGTGAACTACTTTCAATTTTTACAACTTTTTATGAGTTAAAATAACTTTGTGAAATAAGTAATTTCATGAAAAAAGTAATGTACATTCCAAGGCCAGTTATTTCTTTCAGGTATTACAAATTTAAGACGAAAAATGCATTCATTATGTCTAATTTAATAAACTGTAATTCTGATTATCTGAAAAAAAAAAGAATATTTCACTGAAAAGAATTCGTCGAACCAAACGATTTTGTTTCTTAATTCCCCCATCGTACGACGAAATTTTGAATTTACTTCAAAAGCTGTTTTTTAATGTTATGTTTTTATACTTTTAGCAGCGATTTAGGAAATTTCTCGTAAACAATTTACCTTTTATTTGGTATGCACGTGTGTGAGCTTGTATGTGTATGCGACAAGCGCATACACATACACAAGTATAAAAATCTATTCATTATTTTTTATGCATTCGCCGAATTCCAATTTTTTCAGGAATTCAGGTACAAACATTTTTTTTTTCAATTATACAAATGAATAATTTATTTTCTTTGTACGAGTTTTTCCAGCTTTTTTCTAAAAATAGAACGGTATTCCGAAGAAAATCGTGAATACATAGGATTATTCGAACTCATTATAAAAAATAGGCCTGCATATCACGTTTTTTATGTGCATTGTATAATATTTCATCAGGTATACAGTCTTTAGTTTTTATTATTGCATTAATTTGGTTTGTGTATGTTTGAAATATGACATCCATATTTTTGTTATGGGTGCGTTTTTCTCAGCCCCTCGTTGGCATTTTGCCTGCTATAGCTTTGTATTTGTATAAATGGTCAGTTATCCAAGTGAAGCAAACATATGTTTGCTTCACTTGGAGTTCTGAATATCATCCATGAAATCATCCGATGTTTTCAACATTATAATTTGTGTGCAATGCATCTGTAACTGTTTCTATATTTTATTGGTCATTTTTTGCCGCACCACGATAATTTTCTGCACACGAGGGCTAATTCAACCAGGACCTACAATTTATTGCCGATTCCGAACGGCAGGCTTGTTTTTATACTCATCGAGAGGTTGGCGAGCTAACCCCTCGATGGGGGGGGGCCCTGCGGTAGCAATTGTTTCTGTGGTGATGTCGCTGTTTCTAAAATTAATAAATAAAATAAAAAATAAATGTGCTTTCTTGCTCCAAGAATGTGCGGAGATTTCCATGTAATTATTAGACAGCAGCAATCATTTCATATGTTAAAAAAAGCTTTAAATGATCGCATACTAAAAATAACAGATGTTGAGCAGTTCGTTTCATTCGAGTGTTGAAATTCTGAGGAAAAAAAAATGTATATATATATATTTGGTGTATGAAAAGATATGTGTTATGTCACACATGTAACACATGAGTGTCTAGTATAACGCATGAATGTAATGTTTGGTGTCGCTGGCTGCAGCTATTGTTGCAGAACACTCTTTCTCAACCTTTCTGAAGAAAAAGACCAGTAATAACTTAGATAATTCGACGGACCTCGTACGGCAATGAGTAGCGTGACCATGCATCCCGTATTTTACGGGACATTAACGAGGTTTTATTTGTTTCGATTACGTAGAATTATCCCGTGTTTTCAACGAAGCTTATTCGAATTTCTAATCTTTACTTAAAGTGACGAATGAAGATAACGTTCATAACAACTGAATTATTCTATGATAATTATGACTAAAAATATAAGTACTCATCTTAGATATTACATATTTGGTCAGGTTATTTTTTTTCCGTGAACTACATTTCGATTTACTACGAGTCTTAGTAGACCTTCACCTTCACTTTACCACTGATTCATAATTTTCAGCGATTTCACTGTAATTTGCTGCAGTCCTTTATTTCTAGACTCTTCAGCAATTTTATCAAATTTGTCATAAATTACATTTGTTTGGTTACGATTTACTTCATATTTAATGTGATGATTTCCAGTAGATTCTTCAATTAGATATGGTTATCTAAGTATGAAAGTCAATCTTTTGTTTGAACCCATACAATATTTCAATATTACCAATAAAATCCTTTTTAACTTTTGTAGAATTAAAATAACCAAGTCTGCCTGAGCACCACCTGTAGCATCAGACAATAGGTTGAGAAACGCTGTTGTAGATATACCTTAGTATCAGGAAACAGATATTTTTCCTGGATTTTATGCTGAGGTGAATATGGAAAGATGGTGGTCTGCACCGGGACTTGAATCCAGGCCCTCTTGCGAATCGGGCAAGCATGCTACCATCTACAACACTAGAGTGCCCTGCATATCCTTATTTCACGCACTGTGGTGTGAGGCACTGAGGTAGCGGTATTATTACCCTCTCTTAACTTAAGCAAATGGCCCCAGGTTGGACGGTAGAGGAATAAAGTGGCGACAAACTCAGAAAGGTGATATAAGGCATCAAGAGGAACAAAAATCGTCACAGAAAATGGTATCGCAAACCACGTTTAGTCGATGAAAATCGAAAAAAAAACAACATATGAAGGGTGGGAGGTCGAGTGGGCCGAAAAAGCCAATATTAATTAGAAAAATTATTTATTTTACAGCGTGATTATAAGACGGCCTGTGGGGTATAAAATAAAGTACAATAAGTACATGAAATAAAAATAAATAGGTACGAAAACCATTTACTTTTGACAGCATGATTACAATACAGCCTGTGGAGTACAGTTCAATGTCAGAAAGTAGACGAAGGGAAATAATCACAGGATATTTTATACTCATTATTGCACTTTATTTTGTACACCACCGGCCGGTTGTATATCTCATATGTATCGATATCTCATATGCATTTTGTCCTGTATCACTGCCAATTGATATTAATACGGATTTTTACCTATATTTAGGTGAATTATATTTTATGCTCGGTGATAAGGAGTATAATTACCTTTCGTCAATTTCAACACTCGTGAATGCGAACTAAAATAAGTTTTTTGTGATTCTCTCTGGTGTCAGATAAAGTTCTTGAATGGGCTTCTATATAAAATGTAAGTCCCTGGAATAGGGTACGCGTATAGCTTGAGATACAGGACGCGGGGTTTGGGGCAATTAAGGGTAATTCACCAATTTAAGAGAGAAATATTTAAGGGATAAGCAAGCTTCCAACCAGAAGCGGATATTTATGATTTTATTATAATCCATTATAATCATATCAATGTCACATATTTGTCAGAAAAATAGTTTTTCCAGGAATTAAATTTCGACCCATATCCATTTCTGACAATCTTATATTTCCCATCACTGCGCGAATTTTCAGCAATTTCAGCGATAGTTGACAATTTTATGATATGATAGGCTTTAATTTAGCATATGACAATTTTTAATTAACATATTATTTGCCAATTTTTTGGCTGTAATTGGCAATTTCACGTGCCTTTGACAATAATTATTCCTGGCTGTTATTGAAAATTTTACTTGCTTTCGACAACGTTTTTGTTGATAATATTATGTTGTCTGCGTAATGAATTTTGATTTCCTGTATTTTTATAGAGGACACAAGGTCAGCCTAGGTATATTATATTGTTACTTTTCTACCCGAACAGCTTTCGCAGGCAGGAGTTTGTGCACCCTTTGCTTTAGAACATTCAGTTTGTCTTAATCCTCTATGTTCACCCCTATAAGAACGTATTGAAAAAATAATACAAAAATTCCATGTAAAATGGTGCTGTTAGCAGATTTTTAATTGAAATTATACATCAACACAGCAATTTTATCTGAGTTATTTTTTTAATTAGTTAAAGTTGACAATTAAGAGTAAAATAGAGTTTGCTTTGATTTTACCGTTATCTATGAACAGATAAAATCAAGTTCAGCAAAGTTGAATAAATGTTACCCCTTGAATTTTATTTGAAATTCCTTCAATTTTTGGTGCGATTTTATAAATTTCTATATGAGAACATGAAAGCACAAATAAAATTTCAGCAGCTCTCAAAAAATGACAGCGATAAGGAATCAATTCTTCCTAGAAAAATAGTATTTTACTTATACAATACTTTGACATATTTCTAGTGCAATGAGGCACTGAAATGTATACTTTCTAAAATATCAAAATAATAATAGAAAATAAATTGATAAGAAAAAATTTGTAACCATGTGTTTCTCATGTATATCCAAATATACACAGGAGCATAGAGGATTTCATAAATACAATTGGCAACATGATTTTATATGCTTCACAACTAATTTATTTACTTTTTTTCATGAGTAAAACTATTTTCGGAGTAGGGAAGGGGGAAATAAAATACTTTAGAAATATCTTCTAGAGGAGTTTACTTTTCCACAGAAAACGCACATTATGTGCATGTCTTTACGTTCTAACGAGAAATTTATGTTTTGCATCACGAACGAAATATTTGGTTTCGGTTACAGACTGTGGTTTTTTCTCCCTCGAAAAACAAACAATAATATTTACTTTTTCAGAAAATATTTTCTTTCGCTAAATCGTATCCATGGCCACAAAATAAAATGATATGAAATAAGACATTTGTTGAATCATTATGACGTATTTCGCGTGTGTTTATATTCTCTTGTATCATACACTCGTGATGACCATGTATAATGGACCAATGGCAAATCGCATGCCCTGAAGCTTCTATCCATTACATCATGATGTTACGCACTCTCACTCGCACACAAATTTCACATTTCTCTGGGCGATGCCAAAACATGCCATGTTTCAGAAATCGCTATGTTGATGCGAAGCTGGTGAGGTGCTCTGCATCATTGCAGCAAATGCGGGGGGTAATCGATTAGTATTGCCTCATTCAACTCATGCATTTGTAATCACTTTGGGTATATGGTATTTGCAGCAAATGACATCGGTCCCTGTTTAGTTATACAGGCGTGCAGTATAGTTACGCGTCGAACAACTGCTATGACCGCCATGGGAAATCAACACCGTTCGCATTCGCCCCTTTCCGAAAGCTCGGTAATAAACCTCTATTGGCATTAATTCTCCAGATATAACGTGAAGACTCCCCCTGCCACTCACAATCAATGCACACAATGCACCTGTGGCATTGAACAGTTATTCCTCAACCGGCACGTCTAGTTAAATACTCTGCGTATCTTCAGGCGCCTCCAGGTTCACGGAATATCTGCTAGGCACGACTGATTAATTTGCCGGCAAAATTATATCAGTATTATTGCTAATTGGAAGTGCCAGCGCACTACCGTTGTATATGTACAGGATATATACATCTATATACATCATTCTATGTACTGACCTGCTGAGCAGGTTTCCATCATAAATGATTATGACAATGCATCAGAAATTGTTGTGATTGTATTTTAGGAAATTTCACGCATTAGAATTTTGCAGAAAGTGATAATTATGTTGTTTATAATACGAAAACGATCTACTTAAATATGAATATTCAAATGCGTGCGTTATAGCCTATAGTATTGAATCCCAGGAATTGTGTGAAGAAATGTTGTTGCCTTGAATTAGTGTGCAAAAAAATCGATTGCAATATACGCTGCGCAAAGAGTTTGCACAGAATATATTGCTTTAACCGTTGAGAATTACGAAAAGTTTTCAAATGATGTGCAGTTACTCAAAATTAAAAAATTTGTTTGCGGGATCGTATACATAAAAATATAGAAATTACCTTTACTCATACAGTCCCCGTGTGATAAAATTGACAAAATATTCAAATGCAGATCTCGTTCTGAAAAGTTATTTGCAAATAATTTTCAAATGAAATTTTTTATCGAAGTATTAAATGCATGACACCACTATATTTTGGCAATTAATCGTTGTATTACCAAGATATTATAGGCTCAAATGATGCTATTTTTAGGGGCTGTAAGTAAATACAGTAGCCACCGCTTATAAGAATCAAATCGGTAAAATGAAATCTAAACGCTATTTTAACGTAGGAAAAATCATCGGTTATAATAATCAGATTTCGCCTTAAGAATCAAAACATTTTTTTTTTCTTCTGCAAAACTGCCATCGTTTATCTCAATATGTGAACTTGCAATATACTTTTGTTGTTCACAAAATTATTTTTTAGGACCACTTACAGTCACTTTTATTAATCATCCTATATTGAACTCCCCCCCCCCCCACCCCCAAAAAGTGAGGATTATAGCTTTGTAGTAAAGTGAGTTTCCATGAAACTTACCAGCAAAATGTTTATGGTAGAAAAAGGAAAAGAAACATACACCTGCAGCTCCTATACCTTCCCCTGGACTATTATCACTCATTTGGAGGAAACACTAATTAGTTATGACCTCGGACAACAGTACAGCAGCAGTAGTACAGTTACTGCGCAATATTTTCGTCAGTCTACATTGATATTTAGAGAATTAACATTTTATATTTAATAAGAAATTAATAAGAATTTTTTGTTTTTTTTTTACTTCAAAAACATCATAATCTTGGCTCTGCAACCCCCCCCCCATTCCTTATTACTCCAGTGGTATGTTTCTAACAATGTAGGAGAAACAGAAAAAATCTCTGGATATAAGAATCAACAACTTTATTATCAAACCACTTACACAACAACTTAACAATCAAACTTTATCCTGAAAAGCAGCGGCTACTGTAGAAAATGAACTCTAGACCATTTTATTATTTTACTCACAATAAGCAACGAAGGACTCAGAAGCCAATCACAGAGCAAGTAAATTTTCTTAAAATTACTTTCGTATTGCCAAAGCATTCAAGTCGCTATCTTTATTTTGCAACAGCAAATAGCACCATTTATACTGACCACGGAATAAAAAGTTCATTTCATCTCATTTGTTATGTTTATTGGCTTACACTAATTGGTTTCTGAGCCCTAGAACTAAAAATTACATTTTTTGACAAATACAGAATTTTGAATTTACTTTGAATTTAATTTGCATTTCGCAATTTGTGAAATGCACCCCTCAATCATTAGTAATAAATGGTGTGAACTTCAGAGTCAAATATCTCGTTTAATATTGCAACTAAATTACTTCTTAGAGTCGCATTTCCATTCATTTCATTAACAAAGAAGTTTTAGCACTCGCGGTCTACATAAAAAGTTGATTTCCCTTTATTTCTATGATACGACCCTTTGGGAAATATAAAACATTTCGAGTAAACTCGCGTCATTCGAAAACTTTTTGTCACTGAAACTATGTTTCTGAAGTCACCGCATACAGAAATATCCACGGTGCAAACAATTTGGGGGCGCCTAAATAATCTACGCATCAGTGAAATTTCATAACAAAATTTCAAATTGATTCAATTTGATTGATCTAAATTTCTTACCTGCTCTAATATGAACTTCCCGACTGAGAACAGATCCGCACTCGTTGGTTGCGACGCATTGGTACACTGCATCATGTACCTGCTGTTTGTACTCCGCTCTCGCGAAAGGTGGGAATTCCAGCGTGCTTCCGTCTCCCGTGCTTCTCTGGTACCTAAGCCCTGGTACATCTGCCGCTTGATTTCCTTCAGAAGTTTGCCATTCGACCTTCGGTGTTGGATTACCTTCTGCACCACACATAAGTTCGGTACCAGCTGTATTTGAGAATTCAACCCTCGACTGTGGTTCTGAGCGGAATTTTGGCCCCCGGACACCCTCTTTTCGAGTTCCACTAAAACCTGTGAACATAAAATACGGATGATAAGAATGCAATTTTGTCTTGAGTGATTCAAATCACTAGCAAAAAATATTGAATAAAGAAATAGATGACATTTTTTGGGGTATTCACCTCATGAATGAAATCAATCAATTGGCATAAAAAAGTGCTATTTACACGAAACTACAAACATTGCCTAGAGTGTTTTTTTATATATTAAAAGGTAGTTCAAATTTAACTCACCAGTGGAACTATAAAATGAAAAACTCGACATAGCAGCATAAAATGCAACACAAGCAGTGTATAATTAATGTTTATGACAATTTACGTTACATAAAATTACCATATTTCAAAATTAGCAGCACTCTTTCACCCGTTTAGATGTGGCCCGAGCTAACAAAAATCACTCATATTGAAATGCAATAGTTTTAGGTAACATAAATTTTCATAAACATTAATTATGCAATTTTTGTATGAATACTATGTTCATGTCGAGTTTTTCGTTTGGCAACGTCGCAGTTTCAAATTTAACATGCAATTTTTTTTTTTTTTTTTTTGTAAATAAAGAAGGAAAAACTCTAGACCGTTGTAAGTATTTTAGTGCCACACCCCTTTATAATATGTCAATTTGTTATTTTTTATGAAATTCTAAAATGTGTGTCCAGGAGTCCTAGTCCGCCCTGTACTTTTTTCCCGGTTTCACTCGCTGTTGCACCATTGTTCAAATAATTCATGATGAGGAGTTTTGGTTGGAATTATTGCGATAATAATTCTAAATAATAACTTCTTGCGATAATAACTTCTTCAGAAATGAATTCAGATTTTAACTCGGAGTAACATCGCATTTATATAATGGATAATACATAAGACGCTTATTTATACAAATACGAATGTAAAGGCCACAGCAGACAAAAATGCCCAACGACGTCGCTGAAAAAAAATGGCTATAACAAATACGGATGTCGAATATAAATACCTAAACTATATATAAAATACAGCAATTCAATAAGTGCAATAAAAACACCAATAATTATGATAGATATAACATATGAATACCGCCCAAAAAAATCATGGTTGTCTCATTTAAGTAGAGGTTGCTTCTCAATTCATCCCAATATGTTTATCGTATTTCTTTCCAAACGTGTCAATTCTGTTAGAATTCACGACCCCCGAAGTAGGCGATTCCATTTATTCCCAACCGTAACCTATCTAAGGGCCACAGTTCCGGACCTGTAACGATGGGGCTTCTTCAACCCCCCCCCCCAGGTCGGGGCATTCTGACGAGCAGCCCTGGTCGTCAGTTGCTTCCTGGGGGGGGGGGGGGATCTTGCCTATCATATTCTTTCAGGCAGCCTGAAGTAAAATTAGAGTAAGTACAGTAACTAAAAATTATGGATCGAAGATTTCTTAATTATTTTCAGGGGAAAAACAGCGAAATTTCACCGAGAGCCACCTTCCGCTTCTCTTTTAAGGATTCCCTCAGAGAGAAGGCTTCTTAATAGAGATCGAGTAATGTGTCTGGGAAATTTCTGACCCATATAAAATTAGCTCTATCAAGCACCGGTATTTTAATTTGTAAATACTAGAGATATAAAGAGGTTTTCATTGCGTTTCGAGCTGCTGATCGATACCTGGAATGAAATCGTCAGAAATTCCTGAAAATTCACAACTAAACGAAAAGGAAATGCGCTGTGACACAAACGCGACCAGACACGAAACCGGACACGTTTTCAGTTGGGAATATTTATTTACTCATCCGTGCGTGCAAATTCTCCTTCCCACGACAAAAATAAAAATACATTAAAACAGGGACATAACTTAAGATACACGACAACGCAAGCATTACAAGAAGCCGTGCAAAAATTCTAGAGGGGGGGGGGGAAACAACACCCCGAAATGTATAAAAAAACATTCGATTTTATCTTTTATCAAAGTTTAGAAACATAAAAGAAAAGAAGAAAAAAAACCCTAGATTATAAAACACGCAGGTTCCAAACAGCAAACATTTGGGGAAGAAAGTACAAAAATCCTATAAAACACGGCTCGGATGAACAGAAACGTGCAAAAAAAGTTGGAAAATAAGAGGACACAAATTATAGACTTTCTCCCTTGTTTTTTTTCTGTTTTGGAGTATTTTCTGGCCGTGTGTATGGCCAAGAGCTAAGCGATTAGTTTCCGAGGCGACACACAATTGCCATTCGAGTCGTAATTTACGTGACAAATGGCAATCACAGTAGATGTTTGAAGCAATTACCGGTTAGCTGTAGGGTCCCCCCCCCCCGCGCCATGGTTTTGGGACGACACTCTCCGGAACTAATTACTGTTCGTAATGAACCTGACTCTGTAGGAAGCTCCCGAACACAATATAAAACTTAAGGCGGTCCCTTTTTTTTTCTTCCTGTCCGGGTCGAACTTTACCTCGCGCAAAGACACGTGATACCATACAAAAAAATAGACAAGAAAATACCACTTGTACTTTATTATTCGTAATGATCACGCAACCAACCGTTGTCCCACAGTATACGGTATTTATGTAACCAGAATCCTTGATATAATTGGGAAAAAATATATTGCGCTTTCTTCTCCCGGTTGGGTATACACTTATTTGAACAAATACGCACACAAACACACGGTCCGATTCGTTCTCAAGTCACGATTCTTCGACTGTTCGACCATTCAACTGTAACCATTAACTTACATTCGCTGTGTATTATTATCGCACCGTAGAGAAGTGGAAAAACGCCCATTTATATGTTTTCAGTTGAATCCCCCTCATCGCAATATCTATATGTGTTTTCGCTATTGTGTGGGTATTCGGGAATATAATAGAAACACTTAATCCAAATCAATATAAATTTTTCCGATTACTTTACTACTTCATATTATTACGACCCATTCATCGTATAAATCTGATTTCCACTAGATAATGGAAGGCACATGCATGGAATATCGTGGACTTATAATGTAGAAACATCTTTAAACATCATTCACAACACCCACTAAAAGATATTATTCAATAATGGAACTGAATTGAAGTCATTAGTTTTATTGAGTTTAGTATTATGCGGTTTCTTTTCTGTATAAATGTATTTTAAATTCATCTCACGTTTTAAGGGATATAATATTCTAACGAGCCTATATTGTTAGGGGAGTAACAATTAATGGTTCAATCAACTAACATATTCACAATACTTTGCTTAAAATTTCTCTGAAGTAATTTTAATACAAAAATAAAATTTATGGGAAATATATGAATAAAAAGAAATGTCTAATGAGCGTCACAATATTTTGTTTTTCCCGAAGAAATTCAATTTTTATTTCCCTCAAAAAAGTGAACTTTTAAAAAAAATTCATCCTGATTTTCGATCTAAATTTTTTTTATTTGATCATGAGCATAAATAAAATTCCTAAAAATACTATATGTATGTAGATTTTGTATTAGGAACTGAGAAATTTAAACGAAGTATTCTTATTAAGAAAAACAAAAATGCTGTTTTTGCTTTTCTTAATTCGATCGTCCCGTTTAAAATTTTCAGTTCTAATATTATTTTCCGTGCTATTTGCATTCTGCAATCACAAGCGCGCTTTACTTTAACAATGAATTGTTTAATGTAATTTCATTTTTAACAATGAATTTTGCAATGTAGTTCATTATTTTTTCATATTGCTTTACATTTTTATCTGACTGATGTTTTGAGCATTCAGTGGAAAGAAAATTTCCTTATAAAATATTGTTTAATTGAAATTTTATTCGAAGAAGTCAATCAGTTTATGCAGTGAAATCTCCACTTTTCGGGCATTGGTGGGGCAAAATATTTTCTCTGTAAAACAGTATTGACCGTTTTTTCAAGGGTATGAAAAGCATAATTTTATTATGCACGGGGAAATTATCATTTTGCCGTACAAGAGAGGTGATAGCAGTTGATGGTGTCCGTTAAGAGGGGTTACACCGAATTCATCAAAAATGTAATTAATAACAAATTAACATCAACTAAAAATAAGTATAATTTTCTTTAAATTCCTCAAATATGCTATTTAAGCAACCAACAATTATTAAGCACGGAAATTGCGATTCTGTCGCGGGGATTGAAAGAATTCCCAGAAATTAGATTAAAAATATAGGTAAGTCTTCTCCAACTACAAGCCAAAATTGAAAATGTTAACCTTGAAATTCCTGTATGAATTGTGCCACTGGTGGAGTACTAAAATTAAAATTTCATATCCATTCCTTGGTAAACTGGATTTTTTTTTATGGGACCTGGAATTTTTCAATACGCATTAGCTAACCTCTACAAAAGGGTGAACTCTGATGGAGCGGTATTCTGAGACACGGAAGGTGGCCTGTTGCAGAGGTTTTCCGGTATTTTGATATTTCAAGTACCCATGTAATTCTTACTCAGATAAATACAGTACATGCATTTTTTTCCCCTTATAATGACATTTTGTTGCAACGAAATTCAATAATGCAAAATATGCAATTCATTTCAATTAATAAATAAATTACAGTTACTTTGTGCTTGAAAGTGTTCAATCGTGCCTATTGAATTTTTCTGGGGAAAATTGAATAATCGAGAACCCATCCGCTTTATGTATTCAGATTCGTTCGTAAATGGTAATGCTTTGATAATTGTACATTATTATTTCTTTCTTGAAATTCATTCATATAAAAGATGAAAAATCAATAATAGCAATAGCAGTAGTATCATAATAATAAATTTCGGCGAATTTTTGAAGGTGGTTTTTGCTTTCATAATCCGCATTTAAAGGAGAATCACTTGAAAAAAAAAATTCGAACCAGTTAAATAAATTGTCCTGCGGAATCGGAAAACTAGTGGGAATATCGAATGCGGTAGAATGGACATGAAGTAATATTTTTCTCTCGTGTATTGTATTTCCATCACAATCGCATTTCATTTCATGGATTCGAGAATTTGATTATTTGAGAGATTCGAGTTTTCTCTCGAATACGAGCTTCGAGGAAATATAATTTAACGTGAGGACAGAACTCATGGCATAACCTCATTCGATTTGTATAGATGTGGGAACATAAGGAAAAAAAATCGAAAAGGTGAAGTTCGGTTGGTGGTTCTGGGCGTACACACGCTTAAGCGAAATTGCAGTTTCGCACGCCAACCTGAAGAATTCATTATGAAGACAACACATCTCACGGGAAAACTACTTGAATGGCACTCAAAGACTTGGAAATGTGTTTCTCTTACTCTAACTCATGTTTTTAGTTTTTCGATTTCTTTTCACACATGTTTTTCCTTCTTTCATTCCCTTTAAGTTATTGGAAAATCTAGGCATGTTGTTGTTGTTCAAGCGCTGATGCAGCGCTTGTTCATGATGCATATATGAATCTGAAATTATGTTCAAGAAAAAGTCGAGATCTTAATCACCATTGATTTTTCAAACGTTTGAGAGATTGTTTGCAAAATGTTTTTCTCCAAGTTGAATTTTCCTCTGGATATGAGTGAAAGAATATGTTTTGGTATATTTATGAGGAAGTATCTTCTTTTTTGCAAACGGATTTGATTTATGGTAGTATTTCTCAACCATGTTTCCTCGAGACATCGCTACAGTTTTTGCGAGATATTGCAGGCATTCAAAATAACGTTGAAGAGAGCATTGTATTATTATAATGATTTACTTGACCACGATTATTATCCAGTTGATTCACACACTACGATTATTCTCCATTTGAATTCTTCTCACCACGGTTATTCTCCAGTTGAATTCTTCACTACGATTATTCTCCAGTTGATTTACAAACCACGATTATTCTCCATTTGAATTATTCATCACGATTATTCTCCAGTTGATTTGCAGACCACGATTATTCTCCAGTTGATTTGCAGACCACGATTATTCTCCAGTTGATTTGCACACCACGATTATTCTCCAGTTGATTTGCAGACCACGATTATTCTCCAGTTGATTTACAGACCACGATTATTCTCCAGTTGATTTACAGACCACGATTATTCTCTATTTGAATTATTCACCACGATTATTCCACGATTATTCTCCATTTGGATTATTCCACGATTATTCTCCATTTGGATTATTCCACGATTATTCTCTATTTGAATTATTCACCACGATTATTCCACGATTATTCTCCATTTGGATTATTCCACGATTATTCTCTATTTGAATTATTCCCCACGATTAATCTCCAGGTGTCTTGATCTTTTAATTGAATACGGTGATCAATCTCCAGTTGACTCCTTGAACTACGATCATTTCCCAGTTGACCGCTATTCTTCTGTTGATTCTCAGATCATGATTATTCCCAAATTGTTTCCTAAACCATGGTTACTTTCTATGTGCTACCTGAGAGATATACTGTTTGAAGAGCCTTCTATAAAACGAGGATATTATTTCAATTATTAATTTGAACATAGATATTTATTGAGGTCTCGTTTGAATACGGATATTTTATCATGGGTTTCCTGTAAGATGGTAATGATATGCATATTTTAAAGGTTCCGCTGAGGCTAAATGATTCAGAAACGCTACTTCTTCAACGGAATCGCAAGGGACCGAGATATTTTTCCGGTGAACATAGGTTTCCATTTAATAGAGGTTCAATTGCCATAATGTGTGAAATTATGTAACGATCTCGGAAAAGGTGAAATAAAATAAAAAATTAAAAAAATGAATAAAATTAAAAATTAAAAAATGAATAAAATAAAAAATTAAAAAATTAATAAAATAATAATTGAAAATGAATAAAATAATAATTGAAAATGAATAAAATAATAATTAAAAAATGAATAAAATAATAATTAAATAATGAATAAAATAATAATTAAAAAATGAATAAAATAATCATTAAAAATGAAAAAATAATAACTAAAAATGAATAAAACAATAATTATAAATGAATAAAATAATAATTATAAATGAATAAAATAATAATTATAAATGAATAAAATAATAATTAAAAATGAATAACATGATAATTAATTAGAAAGTAATAATTAATTATTAAATATTCATCACTTGATATGATACATTAGTTAATGCATTTACTTCAACATTACACTATATACTGTCCACAACATGCATTAAGTAATCGCATATCCAAATAGTGAGTAAAAAATTTAAAATAGTACTGTAAATATTTTTTTCCAGTGGTCAATAACAGAGTATTTTCTGTATGCAGTTCACACCCTTTTCTACCCGACTTTCAGTAAATAGTTTTGTTTCAGAAATAATGCGAAAAATGTCCGAGTCATTGTGCTGTATATAAAAGGATCTGCAGTTCTTTGAAGGTTTTGACAGCATCTGTGCATAAAACTTCACCCTACATTGTTTTCCCTCCTGAAAATGCCGACATTCACCTCATCTTCATCCTCTTCTTTTGGCTTTCTCTAAAATGTTTAATGAGGGTGTCTATATTAATCGTGTCAGGTTCAGTTTGTACGTGGTCGTCTAGGTTTCGTAATCCTCAGCACTGCGTTCATGGCAAGCAGCCTGCGTACGGCATTTTTTGTACGGCTTACATATCATACGGAAATTCATCTTTTGCGCTAATTTCTCTCGTAGAAAATCCTACTTGTCTGAAAGATTTTGTAACAATTTCAGGAAGCAACTTCATCACTACATACGGCTTATCAAAATCACAGCATCAAGTACGGAAACAGTTTTTACTAATGTAGGGCGGATAATGCAGAACTCATATTGGCAAGCAGAGCGTGTATTTGCCTTATTCGTTGGCGTCTTCCCAATAAGCAGAGATTGCATAAAACAATTTTCATAAAGCACTTCAACATTTTGTGTGATTTCCTTGGCCTATTGATTTGGGAAACATTCGTAGTGCTTGTATGAAATTTTTCATTTTAAAAGCATCAATTTTCCTTTCCGTTTCCACGTTAGACAGGTTCCGTTCAATGTAGGTTTTTTAACGTGCATTTTAGCATTGAAATCATCGGATCAAAATTTTTATCCTTTGAAGACAGTTTCCGCTTGATGTAGGTTTCAATAAAGACGGGTTTTACTGTATATATATACATATATATATCGAAACGTTATACGGATTGCGAGAAAAATTTAAAGAATTTGGATTTGCCATGAGCGAATGAGTGGATATAATGTTTTCGGTCGCAACAGTATCTACATAGAGAGGTTCGGCTGCATAGTGTTACTGCATACAGGGTGCATAACTCTTCGAACAGCAAATTACTGGTGAACCTTTGATCCTAGAGGCATACTTCTGATTAAGAAAAGTACCCAAATAATGCGTAAACCTCAGATATTTCATTCATATAGAAAGAGGGTTGTGTAGTTAATAAAAAAAATTAACTTTTAATGTCATCAAATACCCAATTAGAAAGTTATTGTCCTTTCTCTTCCGGGAAGAAGAAAAGAATTCTACGTGTACAAGTGCAATATTCACAGTGATATTCGAATTCAAAAATCGGAAGTACAGCATAAATAAGGGAGGAAAACGTTGTCCTATATAGTTTGCTGTTCTTCCCCAACTTTCCTCCGATTTTTTAAATCAAATATCTCATTGAATATTGCATTTAGAAACGTAGGATTTTTTTTGGTTACTTTCAGGAAAGATAGGGCAACAACTTTATGTTTGGGTTTTTGAGGATAGTTTGTCGGTATAAAAAATTAGTTTTTTTTTTTAATTCTAATAACTGTACATCCTCTAGGAAAATAAATAGCGTATCTGAGTTCTGCGATAATTGTTCTAAGTGGAAGTATGCATATAGGATCAACTGTAAAATGCGACAAGGCAAACTATGCAATCACCATGTATTATATTTTCGTTTAATTGAATATTGAATAGAACTTCTGTGAATGTGTATTATTAAAAAAAATACGTGCCCACGTATTCTTTAAAAAAAAATAGATACGCTATATAACAGAAGCCATCTCAAAACAGCGCTCTTTGGTTGCATTTTGGACTTTAATAAGTTAAAAAGCTGGAGGTCTCTCGAAGAGAGTACATATTCCGCTATTCTCAGAGTTTGGTTCGGCTCTCGATTGGAAGAAATCTCTCGATACCACATACTGATGGAAACAGTAAACCCTTTTATTACACTATTTACGCGCCATTTCATGGGATAATAAAATAGCGACGTGGTTAATCCCCCCCGCAATATCCTTTCGGGAGTCAAAGATTTCTTGACCGTCGTAAAACATGATTTACCTCAATGGAAACTTCTGGAAACTCGGAGCTTTTCAGTGACAGGAAATTGCGAGAGCATTTCCCAAGTGCCTTAGCTCTTCGTTTATAAATATGGTCTTTTCATGAGAGGAATTCGCTTTCCATTCAACTCCATAAAGATATAGTCGGTTTCTCATTTACATATTTGATGGCTTTACTCTGCTGCCGAATCTCTCATTTAATTAAATGCCAAGGTCGAATCCACAGAAACTTCGTTTGCTCGTGTGTGGTGAGTGGAGAAAGTCCCTCTAACATACTATCGAAATTTCACATGCATATAATTCAGCTCAGAAAAGACTATTTCACTTTGTTGAAAGTGAATTTTACAAGTAAATAGTTTCAAAAATGAATTATCTTTGCGTAAATTCTTTTGAAAAATTGTCGTATTATCAGCTCATCATTTCTACTCAAGAGAATATACAAGCTAACTTTCAGATACCTAGGATTTTTAACACTAGTATATTCGCGTTTAGGCGATTGTTATAACTTTACATTATCCAAATGGAAAAGGTATTTTTGATTATATTAAGGCAATAAGGCATTATGTTTCCTGAAAACAGTATCTCTCTCCATCTTATGTTAACAAACAGATTTTGTTTTAGGTCATGTCAGCAGTGTGTGAATTTTTTGAGGAAAGATGGAAATTTGTAAGAAATCTAAGTACATCATAAAATGTATTTATGGCGGCAAGGTTTCTTGATTTGGAAAAGGCTGTTTAAAAAAAGTCGCAATAACGCGAGAATCATGAGTACGCTATAGTTGAACTTCATTTATAGGGCTTTCAAATTTATACGACGCTTGGCTTGGTCGCAATTGGTTGCTATTCATTTTAATGTCAAAATGTATGTTACTGCGTGTAAGGTGATGGTTCACAGGTGGCTATGCATAATCAAAATTCATCTCGATAAAGAAAGTTAAATATAAATCGATTAAATTTTACTACACTTATCACTTTTACTGGTGATTATGCATAATTCCCTAATAAAGTTGGGAAGTCTAATAAATATAGAAAAGTTTATAACCTTTCTACTCTTCATTAAACTAATTAATAAATTTTTCCCGTGCATAATAAGTACACTAAAGGCGTATTTTGTAATAGAACTTGAAATAAAATAAGTGTGAGAAAGATCTAACATAAAAATCATTGTCGATTTTGTTATGTGGACAAAACAAACATTGCCGTTCTGAATTAGCATCCTGGACCATAGTTCAGTTTAGATCTTATGCTCAGTTAATTAAGTAATTAACTGACGGACCATCATATTTACCAATACGAGCTTGGGATTATGTATAATCATCGTCGAATATGATCAATTCCTGATTTATGAACAAAAATTCATTAATTTAAAAAAAAAAGATTTTGCCTGATTTTACTGCCCACTATCGAAGGTGCCCGCTAACGAGGAGTAAACTGCATTAAAGTCATATAACACGGCACCGGGATCAGAAAAGTGTTCGCTAGCGGAAGGTATCCGCTATTGGGGAGTATCCATTTGGGGAGGTTCTGGATAGCAGAAAGCCTCCGCGTGAAGCTTGTGACGTCACTGAAGTCGTAACCTATAGTCATTGAATATGTTGCAAAAAATCGGTCTGCTATATCCAATGGCTACAGGTGAAATGGACGACGTCAGTGACATCAAAGCTGCGCGCGAAGGCTTTCTGCTATAGAAAGATTCCCACTGCATAAAACTTGAACTATCTGAACTAGTTCGTAGAACAGAAAGGAATCCTTTCTGTTCTACGAACTAGTTCAGATCAAATGCAGAAATTAAATAAAATCAGAGCAGTCAATTCAATCGAGTTGACACAATATCAAGTAGAGATATTCAGCAATTACCCGGAATCTGTGACTCGAATATCCCGGCATGCTGAAAAATAAATACTAATATTCCCTGCAAATACAAATACGAGTATTCCCTGCATGCTGGCTAAGGCGAGGAATGCGACGCATTTCACAGAACTGGCGATTCATGCATGCCTTCTAATTCCTTCATGATTCTAATGGTTAGCCAGTGAATTACGGACCTTATCGGATATAGGGCAAGTCGATTTCTTAAACATTTCCAGCATACCTACATGAATAAATTTATTGAATAAAAAGAAACGAATATTCTTTTGTTGTTCTATAAATACTATAAATAAACCATGTATGTGAACCGTACTAGAATAATGTTTTTAGTTGAAAATAATCGTGTTAATGTAACTGAATTCTTATTGGATATGATATAAATTTACTTTAGATCGCCGTTTGGTACATTAACCGTATATCGTATCAACATGGGCCACCGGACATTGCTTTGAAAATAATAAAAGGAAAAGTTATCCATGCGAAAAATTTATTTCACGGGGAATATAAAATTCAAATTATTCCACCAATTTAAAATGTTTCCACTCAAATTAACTAATCAGATAGAGTCGAATGAAATGCACATTCATTTTTTGTGTGTTCTCAGACTTTTATTTCTTAAACAATAATCACGGAATTTTTTTACACGATGGAGGAAGGATTATTTTGTAAAAAAAAAAAAAAAAAAAAATTCTGCTTTATGATCTAATAAATCTGAGTTTTTCTAAATGTGTTTGTATAAAGAGCCGTTAATGAAAAAGCATCTTAAGCGGAAAAAACACAAATGAACGTTCCAAAATTAACACCTTTTGTTTTTCCTCCTCTATTCATTATCAAATGCTTTCTTTATTTTGCCCATTAACCACTGTTCTGGAATATAATAAGATAAAAAATAAAGACTTCTAATTGGAATCAACCGAATTGAAAAAAAAAAAATTGATTGCTTGAATTTTGAACTAAGAATGTTGGATCACTAAATGCATCCGCACGGCTATCTAATTAGCACTGAATATCAAAGACTCATTTAAGACGTGCCCCGCATTTAATACGCTTCAATATCTCCTTTACTAATCAGCAATGCTAATTATGAGATACATCAAACGCCGAAAAACATTATTCCGAGAGCAAATTAAAAAAAATATATATATACTTATATAAATTTCCGTCATAATCCCAGAAATAAATTGAATTAATGAACTCAGTAATAAGAGGAAAATACATAATTTATAAAGAAAATATTTCAGGATAATTCGTTTTATTTTGATTTCTCCAGCGATTTTCTTTATAAAAAACGGAACGAGTACTGGTTGCAGGGAGCAACGTGGAGGGTTCTTCATTATCTATGTGAAAATTGTAAAAACTTATAATTAGTTTACATTTATTTAATGATATCTCCTTTCAAAGATACAATGGAACCGTATGAGTTTGATCATTTTTGTCGCACCACGGTCATTTTCTGCACACGAGGGCTAATTAGACCGGGACCTACAATTTATTGCCGAATCCGAACGGCAGGCTTCTTTTTTTATACTCATCGAGAGGTTGGTGCGCTAACCCCTCGATGGGGGACTCCCTGAGGTAGCAATTTTTTCTACGGTCATGTCGCCATTTTTGTTGTGTACCCCTGTGTCAGGAGAGTTTTCTGACGAGGACGAACCGGGTATCGAACTCGCGACACCTTTAAACATCCTTTGGTACTCTAGGCGAGTATCTAATCGACCTGGGCTACCGCGCCCTATGAGTTTGAAATTATGTAAGTTGTAGTATACAAGGTATCCTCTAAGTACTGGCACGGTCTTTATCTCATAGTAGAGGTAGGATTCAAATTTAGAAGGGCTCAACACAGGCGTTCAATAATTAACATGTACCAGTTGCGAGAGCAAAATTACAGTGTCACAAATAAAAAAATGTTAATTTTTATACATCCCCTGTGCTCTAACTGCAAGTTAGAAAGTTTTTTGTCAGGCCTTTCCTGATGATGACAGAAAAAATGTCATATTTCCAAGTGCAACATTCACAGAAATATTCGAATTCCGAAAAATTATGGAATTTTAGAAATATATTTTACATTTCACAAATTTGGAAAAGAACAGCTTTAAATGCAATGCGAGTTGAACGGTTTTTCGCCATTTCGACCTGTAATTTCCCAAATTTGCTACGCTTACCGAATTCGAATATATCTGTGAATATTGTACTTATAACATAGATTTTTTTTCCGTATATATATTTAAACTGAAGAGCCATAAAAACTGGTACAGGCATGCATGCGTATGCAAATAAAGAGATATGGAACTAATCAGAGTACGGTGCTGCGATCGGCAACGCCTATATAACACAACAAGTGTCTGAGATAGTTGTTAGATCGGTTACTGCTGCTACAATGGCAGGTTATCAAGATTTAAGTGAGTTTGAAGTGGTGTTATAGTCGGCGCACGAGAGATGGGATATAGCATCTCCAAGGTAGCGATGAAATTTGGATTTTCATGTACGACCATTTCACGAGTGTACCGTGAATATCGGGAATACGATAAAAAAATTAAATCTACGACATCGCTGCGGCCGGAAAAAGATCATGCAAGAACGGGACTGACGAGAATCATTAAACGTGACAGACGTGCAACCCTTCTGCAAATTGCTGCAGATTTCAATGCTGGGCCATCAACAAGTGTCAGCGTGCGAACCAGTCAACGAAACATCATCGATATGGGCTTTCGGAGCCGAAGGCCCACTCGTGTACTCTTGATGACTGCACGACACAAAGCTTTACGCCTCGCTTGGGCCCGACAACACCAACATTGGACTGTTGAGGACTGGAAACACGTTGCCTGGTCTGACGGGTCTCGGTTCCAATTGCTTCGAGCTGATGGACGTGTACGGGTATGGAGACAACCTCATGAATCCATGGACCCTACATGTCAACAAGGGACTGTTCAAGCTGGCGGAGGCTCTGTGATGGTATGGAGCGTGTGCAGTTGGAGTGATATGGGACCCCTGATACGTCTAGATACGACTCTGACAGGTGACAGGTACGTAAGCATCCTGTCTGATCACCTGCACCCATTCATGTCCATTGTACAATCCGACGGACTTGGACAATTTCAGCAGGATAATGCGACACCCCACACCTCCAGAATTGCTACAAAGTGGCTCCAGGAACACTCTTCTGACTTTAGACACTTCCGCTGGCCACCAAAACCACCAGACATGAACATTATTGAACATATCTGGGATGCCTTGCAACGTGCTGTTCAGAAGAGATCTCCAACCCCTCTTACTCCTACGGCTTTATGGACAGCTCTGCAGGATTCATGGTGTCAATTACCTCCAGCACTACTTCAGGCATTAGTCGAGTCCATGCCACGTCGTGTTGCGGCACTTCTGCGAGCTCGCGGGGGCCCTACACGATATTAGGCAGTGTCACCAGTTTTTTTGGATTTTCAGTGTATATATAGATACACTGTAACTTCACTCTGAAAACTGGTACATGTTAATTTTTGAACGACTGTTGAGCACTTTATAAATTGAAATCATACCTCTGTGACGGACGGTTGATGTGATAAGTGGCGTGGGTCGTGGTAGCACTGACAGGACACCTTTACACCTTTTATACTACTATAATGTGATTGTGAACTCGTGGAATAAAAAGGACTGGTGAATATTTTATTTCACTTGTTCTTTTTATTCCACGAGGATTTTCCTATATTGTAAATTGAAATCGTGCCTCTCGTGGTGTACTGGTAGAGCACCTGCCCAGATTGCAACAAAACTGATGCTCGATTCCACAGGCGGAGAGAGAATATTGTATCTTTCTGAGTATATACACTCTGGCATAATATACAAAAAGACTTCAATCCTTATTAAGTTAATATGTATATTTTGGGGAGTTAACTTCTCAAAGATATTTCTAGTGAACATACGCACCTTTTTGAAATTAATGAAATACAACGGTGAAGTTCAAACGAGAATCAGAAAAACGAACTGCATCCACGTGAGAAAACGACAGAGGAAAAAAAAATAGAAAATACCACTCAACTTTGTAATGTAAAAGTATCTTACTATGAGTGACGTAATGGTTCATCACTCATTGCGATCAAACACGATCCGCTAAATTCGTTATAACGTACCTAGGAATGGAAGGTTTGTTTAAACGTTGTCCTGGTTTCTCAAAACGAACAAAATTGAAAAAATTTATACAAATATTTTTGTAAAATTATAATACAATATCGAAAGAAAATTCCTTTGTTCCTTATCGTAACAAACACACATAATCATTGAAAGCAACCCCTCTTGTCGCGTTTGTACTTGCAGGTTCTGAGAGGTTTAATCAATTTTTGTCAAGTTGAAAGGCTTTCAAAAAGAAGATAATTAACTCAGAATATTTTGGGAACAAATTTCTTGTGCTCCTCTCCCGAAAACTCGATGTGCCTCCCGCCTTCTAAAGCCGATCCTTAATACGCTTCTGTTTTCATGCACCCTATATTAGTGCCGATAGCAAAACCTCGTTGGCACTGTTATATAATGTCATATCGTTCAGATTTTGTTATCCAGGTGAATTATCGATTCAGTTGCAGACACGCATTCTTCAATGGCAAATTCCCGTCTTGATATTGCTTGGTGTTTTAGCCGCCACAGAAAGAAAGCACTGAGCTTGCGGGCGTGAAACTGAGTTCTTTCCCAATTTTAAATGCGCTCTAAATTCACTAAAAAAAATCAATGAAGTGGGCAAATGGACTACCAAAACCAAAGGAGAAGTCTACAGGTTGTGGAGGTCTTACTTGTCGTCCTTCAAAGACTACTGCAACCTGACCCTACATGCACCTCATACACATTTCTCTGCTAGATTTCTAACGAATCGGTGCATGCATAGCCCTACCATATTTATGTTTAAACCATCTGCATTCGATTTTTTGAAGTGAAAATGATAAATGCGTTTGAATAATTTTCATGTTATGTAAGCATCATGTTGAAGGCCTGTCTGATTTCTGCGGTGAGACTTTTTTTAAATGAGTGATCGGTTCACATTATCTCCTCAAATTTGCAAAACTACATCTTTTTATTGAGATATACTACGCCTTTTTCATAAGAATGCCATAACCCCGAAAAGCAACTGCCTAATACAACACACCTTCCGCGGTTATACATCAAGTGTTGACATCAAAATATTGTTACTCACAAGAAAAATATTAAAACAAAAAAACCAATGAGAAAAAGATTACAAGAGTTAAGAAACAAAATAATAAGAAGTTTGAACAGAAACATACTTATATATAAATATATCTTGTGCCCTTTATATATATATATATACAATAACATGATATATACAACAATAACATGAAGCAACCTAATTACTCAGTGATTCATAGGAGCACATACTAATTACACTCAACATTTAAAACATACTTATTCAAATGTACATGTAGTTACTCAAAATTACCATGTCCATAACTACCCACAAGTACTAAATTAATTATGCACCCATATTTCAAGTGATTAGAAAAATAACAAAAATAATACGTGCAAAAAGAAACAATACATACAGAAAAATAAATACATAAATATCCGACAGCCGACCACCACTGTGCCGCCAATGGGGTTCAAACCTGAATCCTCACGACAAAAGTGCGCCCGCGCGAATACTCACGCGATCGCACAGCGGGACCCTTCATGAGCTAAAATTCGTAACGATGGCATTCTCCATCAGATTATTAGTTTACTCATTTTTTGCAAATGTTTTCAAAAATTGTTTCCTGATATGCCTAGAGAAAGAATAGTGATACTCAGATCGGATACCATTTAATGAATTTAATCACAGAAAACCAAAAAATTCAAAAAATCAATGTCCGTTACCTTTTGAAATGATTTTGATACATGGAAATCATAAAATTTATCTTCTATTTTATTTTTTTATTATTTCGGAAATGAAAAAAACGAGATATGTCTGAAGAGGAATGGAAATCCGGGTAAATTCGAAACAAATTCCGGTGCAATGAAGTGGAAATAGAAAGTCTGAAGCAAACCATCTTTGAAATTGGCATCGTCCTCTTTGAAGCATGGATGAATCGGTATAAAACATGTCGGAAATCTCCTTGGCATAGCTACAGAAGCTAAGAATAGTCGAAAACAAGATATGCAGCAGCAGCAGCAGCAACACACAGATGTCATGCGGGAAGACACCATTTTCGCTCCGGGATTGATTCATGCAGATCTGGTGTTCTGTAGTTTCCGGAGGACAAAAAAAAAAAATAGTTACATCTTTGCTCTAACAGGATACGTTACTTCAGTGTCTGAAGAAGAAAAAATATAATACTATACCCTTTTTTAGTTTTATACTTTATTGGGAATTCTATGCTGTATTTCAGACACAAGAAAAAGAAGATAAGGCATAAGTATCTGACACTTGTTATCGAGTACTTACGTCTTGAATTTAGACAAAAACATTGAGTTTCTCTAAAGTAGTTTCCGTGGGAATATTTCATATTTCTATATTGAAATAATGATGTCATCATTTTAAAGTCATGAAAGTGAAACACAGCATAACATCTCTTACCTCTGAACCATTTTTGGATATCAATATCTCTGAAGAGTTTTTTTTTTAGTGATAAACATATCAAAATGATTAACACCACGATGATAAACATTGGGAACCACGATTCTAATAATCATTTCCCCTTTGACGGGGTAAGATTATGATATATCTGCCAAAATTTTGGTAACTTGAGAACAATTTTATTTTTAGTTTGTTCTGATTTTGCTCGTTTGTTGTGGCCTTTGAATCCGAAGGAAATAGTATGCAGAAGACAGAAAAATAAAAGTGGCCAAACGAGAAGAAAACAAACTCTGCTACCCTGCTCCGAATGTGATATAAAAGGAATTCCTGTACCCAAAAAAAGTAAAGGTGATTTAACTTTTAGACGCCATGAAGAAATGTTTAAAATTCAATCTTAATTAATTAAAATCTACACAATTTTCACCCATTATTGCGTTTAAATGAAATGTTCTACATAAGTAAATAATTTCCAGTCTTACACTACTTCCCATCACCTGTATTTAAAAAAAAAAATACTGACTTATTGCCATTTAGTTTTTTTTATTCAGGTTCATGTAAGGTACCCGACTGCTTTTCTTGTCACTTTTATTTAAACTGGTACTGGAGTGAACTTTAATATCATTTTTAAATTGAAAGTGCCGCAAAATGTGAAATCAATAATGAATTTTGGACTTTCAAAGAAAAGTCATTTTTTTATGTCACATTTTTTAAGCAAAACTCATGTGATATTCCAAGAACGATTGCAAAAATTCTATGAATGAAATATTTTGTAATTTTCACAGTACATTCAGCTAGTAATAATGTAGGATAAGAACCAAAATTTAAAGAATTGTGTGGTTAATTTACAGTGTTTTACAGACGAAATGTAGAGTGAAGTTTATAAAAATTCACATGTGCGTTAACAGATTTGATTGTAACTTATGGGCATAGATAAATACATGTGATATACCTTAGATTTTAGTTCATAACTTCGGCAATAGAGCTATATACAAAACATCAAATTAAAATTTCTCAATGAAACAATGGATAGATAAATCGTGTTTCAAATTCAAGTAAAACATAAAAAATAGACTTCTTCGTCTAACGCGTTTGAAATTTTTATTTACGGATTACTTGTATGTAGAAACGCAACAGTAAAGTGAACATAACTTCGGTTCTGAACGTCATATAACCAAAAAAAGTCTTCTTTAGGAATCACAAACAAGAAAGGAATTTCATAAAAAAATATAAAAAATAAAAATTCGATATTTTCTTCCGAAATTATTCAACTTATTCAACTCCGAATTAATCACCAACGCTGTCGGATACCTTAATTGATTTACTTAATTATTGAACGCTGTTTAAAAGCAAAATTTCTAGTTCTTTTTTGATTTTAAAACAACAAAAAAACTCAACTGGGAGGTAAACCTTAAAAAACTTATTATTGAGAAACAAACTTAAAACACGCTCCGACTACTACAAATGTCCGAATTATTCATATACGTGCCACGAACGAGCATTCAAATATCCAAGTTACATTTAATCAGGCTTGAAAAATAGACTAAATACATTGACTTCTTACAATGAGCTAATGTATTTGTAACAGTTTTAGGTAACAATTAATCGGAAGCACGGTAACAAAATTGTAGTAATAAAATGTTCTGCGAGTTTAATGCACATTTTTTTTCAACCAACATAAGAAAAAGAAAAAAACCACTTTTCGTGATTAAAAGTAACACTATCTATTAATCAAAAAAGTGAATAGAAATTCTCAGGATAAAGTGTTAAGCCGTTAAAAACCTAAAGTAAGGTGCTTTGAAGTTAATAAAAGACTATACCTAATGAAATTTGCTTGTTCTCTTAATATAAATTAACTAAATCTAACAAAATTAGTTCGCAAATTACTTGACACGAAATTTTTAAACCAACCGCCGAATAAATGCACAGTTGCTTTAAGAAATCAAAAGAATGCCACATTCCTATACATAATATGCGTGAAATGGTTGTACTGGCTGAATTTAAATTCGTAGAAATTCACGAGCTGCCTCACAAAAGTTCAAGGAGTGTCACGGCCCTCTTGAAGTCAATTTTTTAAAAATAATTAAAAAATATATATATTTCTTTCAACAGCAAATCAAATGCAAAACAATTCGTGTCAATCGGTTAATTCGTTCTTTTAAGATAGAATAAACAAGTAATGCATTATAGTGTAAATATATGTGTAAAACAAAACAAAAAAACTCTTTGATCGTGATTTTCTGAGATTAAAGTTTTTTATCTACTTCGTAAGATTTTAGAGAAAAAAGAACTAATGCAAAAAATTCTAAAATTTTGCAGAAATGTTTATTCAACATGTGTTAGCAAAATGAACTTACGACTTTATAATTGACCAATGGGAAGTATTTAAAAAATTAAATTCATATTTTTGAAATTCATATTTTAAAAAATTCAATTTTTAAAAAAATATTCTAATGAGTAGGGGTAAATTCAATTTCGAGGTATATTTTACGAACACATGTCGATTAAACATTTCTGTAAAATATCTGAATTTTTAGTGCAGTATTTTTTTGTTAATATTACGGATGAGCCCTTGTAAATCATAATTCCCCCTGTAGTGTTGGCTGTTTGTTCAAGCTATAGTGCTCAAACAAGTGGCCAATATAACGAAAGGTAGGATAATAATCTTTTTTTTTTTAAAATCATCTTATTACCTTATTTGCAATAAATTTCATTAAAACTGCATTCGTTTCTAGAAAATAATATTTCAATCTTACTTGGTAAACACATAAAACCTTTCAGCTTCACAATAAAGTTTCTTAAACGCTAGGTCCAGAAGTCCCACTTTCATTATTGTCCGATTTATTCATGTACATACCACGAATAAAAATTTCAAATACATAAAATAAAATGTTTATATTAAATGAAATGCAGTGCTCAAAACAGTTAGAGGGAAATGTAGTTTCAATATAATTGTGATTTTTAAACATTTTAAAAATTGATAAAATATTGACAAGGAACATTGTTCGGGATTCATAATGAGTTGTGTCACAAGAAATAATCACCAGCTAAATTTTAATGAATTTAAACAAATAAATTTGATACTGTTCAATAAATAATACGTATCCCCTAACTATCTTGAGAAGTGTAAATTTTAATTTACGTTAAATAAAAACTTGAAAGCGCTGTATCACTCACTTTCTACAATGAGCTGATGAAGTTGTAATAATTGTGAGCAACCATTGCCAGAAGTTTAGACACGATAACAGAATTCGGTAATTCTGCGAGTATCATATTTAAAAAGGGGGGGGGGAAGAAAACATTTCCCATGATTAAAAACAACACTACCTATTCATCGAAAAAAGTAAATAGGTGCATGCGAAATAAAATGTTAAGCTATTAAAAAAACGTATAATAAGAGGATTTGAAGTAAATAAAGGACTAAACCTAATGAAATTATTTATTCTTTAAATTCTGTTTTCTCAATATAAATTTAACTACGTCTAACAAATTTCGCATATTATTTACGCTTTAATATCTCATGCTGTCATCCAGTTCGTGCAAGTGCAACAAATTGTTCTGATCGTTCCGGATATGAGAGATGTTACGATAGTAATGAGATTTATTCAATGTATGTTTGTGATCAGATACGTTTGACTATCCTACATTGTCACAGTAAATTTTGAAATTTAAAAAATGTTTTTATCCTTAATAATGTCATACTGCTGATTTAATAATCAACGTAACCGTTTCGCTTCTAAACGACTCGCTGATTAATACCAAATCTATTAGGATGTTTCTGACAGTTGTCAGATTTATGAAAACTAGACAGATTCAGTAAAGCGTGATATTGTAATGCAAACAAAATTGTTGGAAATTTAATTCCATACAATAAAGGCTTAGATAAAATCTCTGAAAGTTTTGTATCTCTATAAAGCAGCACTTCGTTATAACGGACTAATAAGGGCTGAAAGTTATCCGATATAACTAAAATCCGGTTTATAACAAATAAGTCTTACACGGGTGTGATGCTGCTGGGTTCTACATCAGTGGAAGTGCTGTAGTTAGCTGTTAATAGTGCTTAGTATATACCAAATAAAGAACAGGCTTCAACGAAAAAGATAGCATGTATTGATCTTAATTTTTCTACCTGGCGAGCGGTATGAGTCATGCACAACATCCATATGTACTCAGAAAAATACAATGGTCGGTGCTTAATGACTTGCTTGGAAATGCTTTTTAAACGAGTTAATACTTCTTTGATACTTAAAATGAGTTTTAAATTCTTCAGATAAGAATTTTTCAATTTTTTTGTCATTTTTTTCAGCTGTCCGTTATAAGCGATATATATTATAGTGAGGTCCATTGGGAGGCTCTACTGTATTTGCGAATAATGTGTCAGAAATACGAGTAACATGATCAATACATCAGAATTAATAAACGTTTTTAACACTTTCATTTTATTCGCCTTGATATCCAGGAAGAAATATCCGACATCGTGCGACCATCACCTTGAAACAAAATATCATAACTTCCTGAAGTTTTATGTTACTATTTCTGTTTACATCACACGAAATAAAACAAACTAAAACAATGTAAAAAAAAAGAAACACTAAAGTCCTCAAAAACTTCTCTTTTATTGCCCACGTTCTCAAAAAATGGAATTCTCTGGTGGCACGTGTTCAGCGGAATATTTTGGCCCACTTCCAGGAACATTCTTTTTTTCCCTTGCATTTCTTTCAATTTATAGCGTAAAAACGTTCTCATTTCTTTGCTCGGAACGCCTATGAGAATGTGGAAATAAGAGGAGACTGGATCACGTCGGTATCTGTCTTAACAGCGTATCAGTACGAGAGGATACGCTGGGAGATTATGTGTACTGTCATCTTTCATTAAAAATTCACGTATTTAATTTTTTTAATGCATAAAGTAGACGTTCTACTTCATTTGATCATCCATAGCAGGGGTACACAACTTCCTACCCGCGGGCCAAATGCGTGCCCCCCCCCCCCCCGCCATGGTGTTCCGTCCGTCCCGCGATAGGTTTACGGTAGAAACGTTTACGATAAATATCTATGACCATGACCATGTTTCTCCATAAAAACGTGGAAAAGTTGGATCCAATCGGAACGTTACTAATTGCTGCCAAATATTGTCAAAAGCAAGTAAAGTTACCAATTGCATCCAAAAATTTCCAAACGTATGTAAAGTTTCCAATTTCAGCAAATATACCAAAAGTCAGTGAATTTGTCACTTACAACCAGGAAGGTTCATAAAAGCCAGTAACTGTTAATTACAGCCGGGAAAGTTCTCAAAACTGAGTAAAGTTTACAAAGGCAATTAAAGTTGTCAATTTCATGCGAAAAGAAAATTGTCAAACGCAAGTAAATATGCAAAAAAAAAAAAAAATAAAAAAAAATAAACTACAGCTAAAATTGCTGTAAAATCGACAATGACGGAAAATAGAAGACAAGTTGCCATGGATAAAAATGTAATTAACTAAAAAAAAAAGTAGACGTTTAACAAATATGTGAGATAAATATTTTTATATTGTTACTAGCTATAATACCCGGGGCTGTCCGGATTTTCTTCTTTGAGGCTCTTTGGATCACGTGTTACCTCCCTCTTTCTTTGAGGGACATACAAATCGTGTCTAAGTTAACCAATATGGCGCCTTCCTGCGAGATTCATGAAAGAAAGAAGTCTAGATTTAAAGAAACCCAGAAATGAATATACAGGGTGTTTCAAAAAAAAATCAACGGATTAAAAATAATCATAACTATTCAGCTTTTAATCCGTTTTAATCGAATAGTGTATAGGTAGAAAAAGGAAAATCTCTAGCTTCACGCAGTTTCAGGTAGCGCTAACCCTCTTCTTTCGGCCGCCACTTCAGTGTTTGTCGAGATTGACTTTTCCCACAGTTAGATACCGATTCGGGTGACTATTTTCCAGCAGGACGGGATACCACCACACTGGAGCTTGGATGTTTGAGAACTTTTGAACAACCGGATTCCTAAACGATATCCGCACGGGACCTGACGATTCGGTTAAACATCACTGGCCTCCAAAATCGCCGGACCTCACAGTGTGCGATTTCTTCTTGTGGGGGTTTATGAAAGACTGACTACGTTTATGTGCCTCCCCATCCTGCTTTATCAGACGAACTGAAGATACTGATAACAGCAGCAGCCATGGAAGCAGTGGGTGCAAACATGCTCGCAAAAGTTTTGGACGAATTTGACTACCGTATAGATATATGCTGTTCATCCCCAGGTGGACATATTGAGCCCATTAATTTGGTTTGTAAAAAAACTTTACGATTAGCCATACAATATGAAATAAATCCTAAGTGTCAATGTTCAATATTTTTCGTAATGTACGCATTTCAAATCGGTGATTCTTTTAGAAACACCATGTATTTATTTTCTTTTTTAAGGATCGCTGGTATTTCGATTTCCACTCCTCCCGGAACTTCAAGTTATCCCTCTGCCTGTTTCTGCTGCACAAAAATGCTTAATTAAAACTCTGGAGTTTCTCCAATGTACTTTACGGGCCTATAATTAATTTTAAAACAACCTAAATTATATGAATTTATACAGTTCAATATTAAAAGACAATATGGCGACATTAATTTTCATGCTTAAGAAGATATAAATAAAAAGTTGAAATCAATGTGTTATTGTATGGATATCCAACATAAAAAAGTAATTCCGACTAATTACTCCACATTTAATTTTCTTGGATTCGTATACATATGTAGATATTTCTAAGTGAACTCAATATTTCAAAAATCGAGAATCTAATACAATTTTTAAAATTACTGATGCGGCGGAACTAAATTTCCTGATTTCTACAGTAAAATTGGCAATTTTAACACTGATTTCTATAGGGGGGGATCATTATTTGCACGATCCTCAAAGTGGTACTGATAATGATCAATATATTCAAAAAGCCTCATTACTGGGAGGATTGAAAAAGTGGCAAACTATTATAAAGGCATATCCCGGCGCTTCCCGGGTTTTCTTCAATTACTGGAAGGATTAGAAAAGGGACAAACCATTATAAAGGAATAAACTGTTATAATGACAGCATTAAAGTTGTGATAAACCATTGTAAAGACATATACACGTCTGAAGAAATGCATTGCTAGGGAACCCCGGTAACTAAAATAAATAGTCCGAAAATGATTTTTGAGGCCCAAACCAAAAACCAATGTTTCCCGACAGTTTTTTGCCCATTTCGGGCATTTGCCCAAATCTCACGAACTTTCAAAGTAGTCTATCGTTCAAGTCGGACCCCGTTTGCTATATATGCAAAACTTGGTGACGATAGATCTAAATTGTAGATTTGTATAGAGAACATACACACACAGACAGAAAATCAATTTTGTATTTATAGATACAACTAGCTATATCACCCGGCGTTGCTCGGGGTTTTCTTGAATGAAGCACGTGCTATCTCTTCCTTTCTTTGAGGGACCTGCAAACCGTGTCTAAGTTAACCAATATGGCGACTTCCTGCGCGACTCATGAAATAAACAAATCTAGATTTAAGGAAACGTAGAAATGAATATATATTTTTTCCCCTTTTTTTAAGAGCGCCAGGTATTTCGATTCCCCCCACCCCTCGACCTTCAAGTCATCCATCTGCCTGTTTCAGCTTACAAAAATGCTTAGTAAAAGCTATGGAATTTCTTCAATGTACTTTACGGGCCCATAATTAATTTTAAATATCCTAACCCACATGAATTTATGCAATTGAATATTAAAAACAATACGAAGGCATTAATTTTCATGCTTGAGAAGACATAAATAAAAAATTGAAATCAATGTCATTGCATGGATATCCATCTCGAAAGTAGGTCCGGCTAATTAACTCATATTTTATCTCCTGGGCTTCGTATATCTCTAAGCCCAAAAACTCAATATTTCAAAAATCGAGTATTTAATACAATTTTTAAAATTATTGATGTGACAAAACAACATCCAAATTTCCGCATTTCTACATTAAAATCGACAATTTTAACGCTGATTTCTATGAGGATCATCCTTTTCCTGAACCTCAAAGCGATGCTGATGATGATTATGCCGTCATTCAAGAAACCTCTTCAATACTGGGAGTATTGAAAATGCGGCAAACCATTATAAAGGCATATACACGTCTTAAACGCATTGCTAGGGAACCACGGTAACCAAAGTAAACGTTCGGAAAGTGATTGTTGTCAATTCGCGCAAAAAACCATTGTTGCCCGACAGTTTTTTGCTCGTTTGGGGCATTTTACCTGCTCTGACGAAATTTTAAAGTAGCCTATCGTTCAAGTCGGGTCTCATTTGGTATATATGCAAAATTTGGCGCCTATTGATCTAAAATTGTAGATTTGTATATAGAACACACACACACGCACGCACACACACACACACACACACACACACACACACACACACACACACACGGAAAGTCAATTTTATATATAGATTAACTATGATAATTATATTATACTATTAAAGTCCCGAAAATAATCTTAATACTGATTTCAAAAACTGATCATGCCTCGTTGGAAATAAGATGGAAAACGGGAAAATTTGAAAGATGTTAGGACGACCGGAATTATGGAAATGTCCCGTAAAATACAGATCATATGGTCGTTTACAGGGTGGGCAAAAAGTCCGTAGAAACTTTAAAAAAGAATAAAAACCGGAAAAATAACCGAAATGAAAAACGGTTTGCAGGGTTAGCATTCCTAGGTCACGGAAATTTTTTTGACAGGAAAAAAATATAACTAAAAAAACAGCCGAAAGGTGGCGTTGGTACGTACGACTTCGGTGGAAATATGCAAATGAGACTGTTATAAGAGCTTGCGCTCCTAATAAACAACCAGTTCACCGTTGTGAACAGTGTATGTGGGCCTGCTGCACTCTACCGTTGCTGGATTTGTGACTCGCCTGCAATGTGTCGCCTTGTATAAAACATACTGCTGTAATAAACGATTTGGAGGCATTCTGTTCTTTATTTCCGTATCTTTCCTTTGACTTGTGTACGTCAGCGCCACCTATCAGCTGTTTTTCCTGTGTTTAAAAAACCTTCCGTGACTTAGAGATGCAAACCGTTTTTTATTTCGATTATTTTTCCGGTTTTTATGAATTTTGAAAGTTTCTACGGACTTTTTGCCCACCCTGTACAAGTTTCTGGCCCACAATTACCGCATATCTGGCCCGCCGACTAGAAATATTGCCGAAGATGATCTCCCTCTCCGCTGATCATATAACGGTATGAACCAACTGCTGACGGATGCGTAAAATGAATTCAGGAAAGAAAAAAGAAAATTCAACTGCCTCTGCAGGGAATCGCACAAAGGTTTTCTCACTAACCAGATGAGGCGTTAGACCACTGTGATAAAAAGACAACGGGCATCTCTCCTTAGAGCTCGTGTGCGCTGAACGGGGCTGTACTAAGGGGAGAGAATCGCTGCGTTTGTGTAGCGTAGAGGTCTAACGCACTCATCTGGTGAGTGAGAGGATTCCCGCAGTTAGTAATAGTTTACCATTGAAAACTTCGTATGACCAGCGGAGAGTTACACCGTCTTCCGATAAGTCGTCATCTAGTGCAATGACAATAATCGTTCGCTTTAGAGCAGTGGTTCCCAAACGGGGGTGCGAGAGATTATTTTCAGGGAAGATGGGAAAAAAAGCTACAACTTGCTGAGTGATTATTCAGAAAAATTGAAATGATAAAAATTAAATTTTTCTATTCTTAAATAAATATGAATCATGCCAATATTTCGACACCTCATCTCTTGGCTTTCGCTTGCAGAAATATGTCATACAATATTCGGGTTGTAAAATTTGAGCGATCGTACCTTGTTTTCCATTTCGGTTGAAGAAAGATGCAATTATTTACTTAAAGTATTTCGTGGTTTGTTTACGTTGGTACCTCGTGCCGTTAACATATGCTTAGATTTGATACCGTCGTGAACACACGACTCAAGAAAAACTTTAAAAAAATTAAATTATGTTTGCTGTGGTTATAATCAATTAGTGAAGAACTATTTAATATTTTTTCCGAAATCTCAAAACAAAGTATTTAAAAAAATAGTTCGTTTTTTATAGTTTCGTTTGTGAGTTGTTAAGCAAATAAAATAAAGCTAAAGTTAAATTTTAGCCATAGCCATAAAAAGGCAGTAAGTAATAAGTAAAATTATTTATAGAAATTTATTAATGGATAATTAATGTAATTTCTAACTTGCGTTGTCGAAGGGGGTTAGGGAAGGTAAGTCGCATTTCACTGAGGGTGCGGGAAGAGAAAAAGGTTAAGAACCACACTGCTTTTGTGAAAACGGTTAAACGTAAAAATAAATTCGTTCTAATTATCCACAATTGATTGAATAATTGGTCGTGTTTTACAATTTCTCTCTCTCTCTCTCTCTCTCTCTCTCTGTAGTTATAGCATTTCTTTGATTGGGACTTTATTCTTCGGACGGGTCCTTAACCTCGGTCGTCCATACAGTGAAAAGATTAGTGTATCCCCTTTCACATTTCTGGCACATGTTATTTAAGCTATACTGGTTGAGAAATACTTTGGGGTTGCAGAGCATGATTTTATGGTGTTAGTAGGGAGCTTAATTGAATGAAAATTCAATTTGCCCACATGTGTGTATGCATATCTTTCTGTTTGTGACAGTCCTAACCATTTGTAATGTAAATACCACGTGTTTCTCGAAGAGCTTATCTAGTTGTCAGTATCACTTTCGGGTACTCACTTTTGGTGGTTTATTTCTTAAGAGTATTTGCTGGATTATTTAAGCGATCGTTCGTCTTTTCCATGAGTTCATTGATCTGTGTTGAACCCACTTGTGGCCCTGGCGTAATGAATGTATTATAAACTTCACGCGCGTAACATTCAGTTTTGTGTTTGGTTGTACTGCACGAAAATTTATTAATATTTCAGTGGAAATTGTTTACAGGTTATAACAGGGGTCTTCGACCCATGACACGTGGGAAAAATGTGGACCTTAGAGCATTTTTCCCATAGCTAGCCGACCATTTTGAGCAAATTGCTACTTTACACAGGAAAACGATTAAATTACAAACAAAAAAATTGTTAAAGAGAATGCCACTGAAATCTCTACTTCTGCATTTAGAGCTATGAATTACTATCCAGATTCAGTGGTAATGTAGTGCGTGTGATATTTTACGCGGAAAAAGGCATAAATCCGATTATTGCACATAATTACATAATAATCGGTTGTTTATTTATAATCGGCTAGCATTTTGGTGTATTTGGTAAATTCCCCTAAAAGTATAACTTTTATCGGCGATTATGCATAGTACCCAAGCATCGTCTTCAAATTTAATAAATGACCCTAAATTAATCACTTTTACCTGCGATTATTCATAGTACCTTAGCCTGGCATCTTTAGCGAACATGGCAAATTTTACCACACGATATACAATACATGATAATTCATACATGTCAATGCATGTAATTTAGGGAAATTTATTAAATTTAAAGACGATGCTTGGGTTATCATTACATCGGGGTACGATCGTAAAATTTGTTATTATTATATTGGGGGGTCCGACTATATTCATCACACATACTAGACTCGTGTACACTGAAACGGACCGTACATGGACGTCCGGACCTGACTCAGGACAAGCACACAACTACTGACGCTGCTAACAGATGGCGACTTTATGAAAGAATGACGTCACTTTCCGTTATCCATACAAGGTGTTTAACAATTGGCTGTTACGAACATGAATTTTTTTTTATGGAAAGAGGTGGGAGTGGGTTCGATTCACCGCAAAGACAGTTGAATTCCCCTTTTTTCCAAAAAAAATCATCTTCGCAACAGCCAGTTGTTAAAAATCGTGTATGGATAGCGGGAAGTGACACCATCCTTTCGTAATAGTTTATCACTGCAGTATTATGTTTTACATAGGAATTTGATAGCCATAACAAAAGTACGATCATTTACTTATCGCTCTAATAGTTATCTTTTTTTCCTCACCTTCCAAAATTTTGATGAACGAGACTCCAAGATGCGACAACTCATTTTTTTTTAGAAAAGTGACTTATGACATTTTGCCATCTGAGCACAGAAATATTAAATCATTTGGTTTCCCCTCTATGTTTCGGGCCATCGGCATATCGGTGAAGGCAGGGAAAATATTCACTCAATATACACTGCATAGTCTCTTTTATAATTTGACAGAGTATTCTGCTACCTTTCCGATTTGAGACGTATGCCTTTTTTAATTTCAAAATACACCAGCCACTAAAAAAATTAATTAATAAACACCAAACACTAAAAAAAATTGATTAAAAGTCACACTAGCGCACTGACAACGCATCACGCTACCCAATATTCTAACGTTTATATTCGAAAGGAGAAAATCAATTATGTAAATATATTGAACAAATCAACTGTTATTTTTCATTCAGTCAATATCGTAAAAGATAAGCCTGTGTTCATTCGCGACGAAAGAAAATGGCTTTGAAATTTTGATATAACTACAGATACTCTTATTTTTATACGAAATGTCACAAATTAAATCACATAGGAGCCAAACTAATATATTCCGTTGTCCCAAACAATAATTTTTTGAACACATTTCCGAATGAAAGCAACATATGTGCTGTGGGAGTTTCTGAGAGTGATTATAATTTACATGAAATTTGCGAGAATGAACTCTAGTATCAAATAAAAAGTGCGCTTACTTTCAAAACTTATTAAAATTCAGGGTCCGAATATAGAAATTAAACTGGCTGAGGCAATCTAGAACCTTTCTGATGTTGTTATTCACGAATTTTTCACCCTGATGCCAGCATTGATAAACTTCAATAAAAAAAACTCATTTTTAATCATTTTCTATTCATTCCTTGTGAATTTCATTAGTGTTTTATTTCAATATATATATATTTTTTTAAAATGACAAGCGCTTAGTTCCCAATTTCTTCAAGAGAGAGTGAGAGAGAAATGCTTCATATTAATTAAATATATCCATCTAAAGGTCGCGCATCCGCTATCTTTTCTCACCAATTTCATTCATGAATCATTACAACGACCTTTTCCTTTTCCTTACATCGAGAAATTAGTTATTATGTTGGTGGAAAAATGTATATTAGTTTTGATAGTTTTTCTTATATCTTTCAACGTGTGCGACAGGAAATGAATTTTATATTACTTTTCTTTCCGGTGATGCAAAGGAAGCGCAATACCAACGAAACTGGGGGGAAAAATGAAGATGTGTGAATTAAGTGTCGGTAAATTTTATATGGGACAGAGAAGTAATTTCAATTCGCTTGTCTCGATCCTTAATTATGCATCACCACTTATTCGTGAAAGTAATGAAATGGCTGCTTTCAATTTGTTTTAATTTTCATTTTTTTTAAATTCAAGAAACGAGTACGGTATCTTTTCTTGTGAAGTATTTCTTCTCTTACAAAAGTAGCAGATTCTCAATCGATGGCAGTTGAAAATGCAATTTAAAATCACCTTTTACATCGGGATGGGGGGCAAACTTCTTTCTGTTGAAAGGCCAACTGAGCATAACGGCCAGCTGCAGCGTTGAGGACCGCATTACGTGTGTCACTCCGGTGTATAAGCCGCATCAGTTAAACGAGACCTGGAAAACTCGCACATTTGTCTACACTATAAGTTATATGGTAAAAACGCGGGCAATTTAGTCACTAAACTTATACTTTGGGAATGGTATATTTCCCTTAATCTTCATACTCGTATTCATTGTTTGTCTGGTTGCGTTTCCAGCCTATGCTCTGGCTTCTCTTCAATCTTCGAGCTAATCTTTTGAGTTTCCAGCCAGATGTAATGCATCAAAAAATTAGTTTATTCTGCAAATTATTCCATTCAATCCATTCGTAGCTTGAATTTTACAAATGACACATTTGTTGCAATTTTTCTTCAGTTGTTATTTTGGTAGTATTGACAATTTTCCAAACGAGGTGGTGGAAAAAAATAAGAAAAAAATATCCTATGACAAGAGCTTCATGTGCCATTTGTGTGTTTGAAAAGGCAGTATGGTGATAACTACCGCTCCGATTTTTATGACGTGTCATATTTTTTATGGCATCATATTTTGGGCATTTTCAGCTATTGGGCATATTATAAGCATTTTTGAGAGATCGGTAATATTCTAGGTATTTTGAAGCAATTCATCATATTTTTTGGTCATTTATCGCCGAAAAGTTTGATCTGCAGGCCATAGGTGCCAATTCACAGAGTTTATAATACACAGCTTATTATCTGAAGTATTTCACACCGAAGAAAACATGTCATACAAATGAAAGGGACAACTCTGGATTTTGTTTAGGATTTCATGGGTGATCATATGACCAGTTTTACGTTCCTGTATATTTCGCCGTCCCAATTATTTTTGTAAAGTAAAAAAATGTCAGTTTTTTTCTGTATCTTCAATGAAGCCTACCAGCATTTTTTATCCTCCACTGAAATAAGGATTGGAATTATTTTGCCAACTTATGAAAACTATGACACACATTTGTTAACAAACGGTGAATTTGTTAACAAAAAATGTGTGACAAAAAAACTTTTTTAGCGAATAATTCATTTTTGTTCATTATGGTTTGCAGTCTATCCCCCTCCTATCATTGGCGAGTTTTTCGGTGAATTTGGCAGTCAAGGAAACATATATTTTCTGGATTTGTGTGGCGAGATGAACCACACTTCCTACAGATAGAAGGCTCCGCACAGGTTGCCAAGCTCATCTGTAACGTCATTAAGACACCTAGCAAGTTTGTCACATTTTTAACTACAGCATCCTGTTTTGTTTCTTCTTATTTTGGCGTAGAATCATCCTGATTGGCTCACAAATACCGCATAGTGATTGGATGAGGGATATAGGAATCGCTACGTCTGAGCTCGTGAATTTTTCTCCCTGAATATTCTGAGGGAAAATAGATTACTTGCTGACGTCACAAGCAGCGTGCGGAGGCCTCTATCTCTAGGAGGGGTGAACTCGGAAAGAAAAATCGTTTGGTCTCCGTCGGGGGATACGAACCCAGGCAACTACTAATTTGGCAATATTTGGCAACTTTTCTTACTTTTGGCATCATACTTGGGACAGTTGCCGATTTCTTCTACTTGTAATCCTAATTTCCAGATTTTTCAAGAACCAGAACAGTATTTTCATTAGGGACTTTTCATTTAAGCGAAGCACAATTTTACGATTTTCAGGGATTTTTCCCTAAAGAGACAACAAATCTGAAGAATCTGGTTTCGGACGGGGAGGTAAAAAAGACAAAAGACACAAACAAACATAAAAACAAACTTTAAAAAACCTCGTTACAACATAAATTTGTTGCTGAATTCATATAGAACCCATTTCCGAATAATTTTGTTAGAGTTTGATTTGTCAAATCACTCAACTTGATTGATTGACTGATGATTGATCAACTTGTTTGATTCACTCAAATGCTATACGACAAATGTTCATGCTTGATTTCCTGAAATTTTATGTTTTGAAAGATAAACATTGAATTAAAAGGCGTGGGACCATGAAATTCATTTTTGATAAAGTAAGTACTATGACGCACATGCCAGGATTTAAACAATAAGCGGAATGTAATAACATTTTGTTCCTGAAAATTCCGAGTAAACCAAAAAAAATGTTATTTTATATTTTAATAAGAGTCAGACTCTTTTCCAAAATGACTTCATGAAAATAATTATGTTTCCAATTCTTATTATAAGAAAATAAATTTATTTTACAATTTTAATAAATACCATCAGGTAATTTTGCAATATTGAAGTGATAATATAATTTAAAACAGCGGTACTTGAAAATATCGCTTTATAGTAAATGTACGGTGAAAATCACCAAATGTAATATTTTTCACATCCAAATCTTCATTTAAAAAAATGAGTGCTTTATTAGTCATTATTATCATGAAATTTGTTATATTTTTTTATCAATTTATTTTGACATGCATATTTTTTATGGTCATCTTTTTTCAGACACCTTCATGGGAAATTTGCCTGTTGTAACCTTTGTAGTTGTATTTTTATTCGTATATGTTACGATAAATGTGATATAGATCGGTTTTTATACATAATACATAATCACCAATCGTCTTGGTAAGTTTGATAAATTTATCACTTCAACCGGAGATTATGCGTGTATTACTCAGCTGTCGTTGGTAAATTTGATAAATGCTAGAAAATTATCACTTTAATCGGTGATTATACAGGATGATTTATAATTAACTTCTCATACTCTGAGTAGTTTTTCTTCAAAATCTACTCATTCGGATAGAACGGTGTAGAGAGATTTATGAAATAAAAATACTTCACATTTTCGCCATCAGTTGAAAAAGTGGAGCTTTTTTAATGTATTTTATTTTTTCGCATGGTCAGTCCTATCGTATAATACTAAGTTTGAATGGAATTCGTCCACCAAAATGGGTGCTACATAAATCGGAATTGTTTGAGTATACCCAAACTACTCTCACTACCGATTTTGAATCCAAATACCTCAGCAAATATTTCAGTTAAAAACATGTTTTTTTTGGCCTCAGGAGAGCAGGGTAACAATTTCCTAATTGGGTTCTTTGAGTACAAGAGGGTCCGTATAAAATCTTAGTTTTCTAAACTTTATTTTGTAACACTCTGTTTTTTCACTCTCAAAACTTGCGAAGTGTGATGCTTTTGCACACATTTTGAGAATTTTTCAAATTAAATCCAATTTCTAGGACGAACAGTTAATGAGATGAAAGCTGTATTAGGACTATAGAACACCCTGTATAATTGACGTGGGTATAATATTTCACGTGTCTAGTAGGTTCTGATTATTGATAAAGCTCCACTTTGAAACCTCTCACACACGTTTGAGCTATCATTTAGAAGAAGCACTTCCGCTAGAAAATATACTCGTAAAATATGCTTTTCTCACGAAACACTGATAAGAGAGAAAACAGCAGCTGAGTGACGGTGTTGGACTAAAAAAACAGATTTTCTTTAAAAGGAAAGACAAAATTGTGGAATATTTACTGATCATATATTTTTTATTTATTTTTTCAACGTGTTTAGGTTTCAAGGGGAGGTTGGGGTGAAGGGCATCTACTAGCTCCAGAGGGGAAACGACCAAAACGTGACCTGTTCAAAAGTGCGGTCACGAAGTTTTCGATATGAAAGTGCTCAAGAACTTCTAAAAAGGGTGTTTTGGTAGAATAAAGTTGTTAGGAAATGGAGAAGGCCGCTGGACTTTCCAGGGAAGTGTGAAAAGTATAAAAAAAAAATATATATATATATATGAAACACAATCTTTAAACTTTCTCGTGGAATTATCATACGATGATAATCTTAGAGGAAACGAACTTCACTCACATGAAATATGTTCTCATTTCCCTTCATGAACCTGAGAATCATGAATGAACATTGAATGTGAAAATTAATGTACAATTGAAGATGATGATTTTTAGAATTTTTTTAATCGGAGCTTAATAAATTTTAAATGCATTCGTTTGGAAATGTTTTTTAAGTTGTTTGAATGATTAATAATTCAATCGTATCTGTTGTGCAACTTTTCTTTTATATTTATAACTAGCCACAATGATCGGCTCTTCCCGGGTTTTCTTCGATTTGCTGGGAGGATTGAAAAAGTGACAAACCATTATAAAGGAATAAAATGTGATACATAATACTCGCAGCATCAAAGAAATGACAAAGCATTGTAAAGGCATGTACATGTCTGGAACGCGTTGTTCGGGAACCACGGTCACACAACCATTGTGTGTGTGTGGTTTTTGTTTGTTTTTGTACTACAAGAGAAATTTGTAGGCATTATAATATCATTTGCAGCATAATTGATTAGGCATTAAAGTGAAATAGACCGTTCTACATACAGAATTTCAAATGAATTTACATCCTTAATTGACCAAAGAAGTACGATCATGCTTTTGTAGATAATCGCTAATGGCTTACACCTCACGGAAACCCAAACGCTTATATCTACGTAGAATTTCACCTCACTATCATCATAAATTATTCAAGCGATAAATTGAAACATATGATCTAAAAAATATGAGTACATAAGTTGAATCATCCTATAATTTTTCAACACTGTAATAAATGACAACGTGATAATGGCCACTCGATAATGATGATAAAAATTTTTTAGTGCGAAAAACAATTTTCGCAGTAACTGAATACCATCATCGATATTATAATCCATAATTTAATTGAATTATGATAACGTCTTTGGGAAACACATGTTCTCAATGGCGTTGGGTTTTCTTCGCAATCTTAAGTTACCAAAGAAAAAAAAAAGGAGATATCGAGCTAAATTGCGCGATAAATAAGCCTTTTAAAAGAGAAAGACATTAAGGTGAAAACCTATGCAAAGTATAAAAAGAGAGAAAAAAAAAGTTGAATGGCATGTCCTTGCTTCAGCTCAGAAATCGATTCTACATCGTTGTAGAGAGAGCATTTTCATAGCAGATAAAAGAAAAATAGAGACTAAAAATCCTTCTTTTTACCTGTAGAAAAAAATATGAGAAGCTTTATGATCGCATTTATGATAAAACAAGAAAAAAAGTAAGAAAAAATGAGAAGCATTTTCCTAGACGTCAACACATTGTCACGAAATGTTGCCACCCATTTGGTGGCAGCATCAGATTTTCTTTTGCAACTATAAGAAGAAAAAAAACACAATGTTGAAGCTCCCGGACGTATTTTGGACACTTCAATAACAGCTGCTGGAAACGATTTTCCGAAACGTGTCGATAATTATATTCACGGTAAACTTAAGAGTGGAAATTACTAGAGACGAAGGTAAACTCTTAAAAAATTCATTACATTGACAGAGGAAAAAGAAATAAGAAATCGCAAACATAACAGCATAACATGAGCATGAGAGACATTAACTTGAAAAAAAAAATGTTTTTTTTTTTATGTTTAAAATTTTATTCTGTTGGGAACAAAATGGGGGGAAACCAAAAACATGTCGTGTTCCCAACATTAATGAAATTTTCTCTCATCTTATATATTATTTATTTTTTTACTTTCCAGTGAAATCTCCAGTGTTAAAAATAATCGTATCCTCAATTTCCCTTTCTCTTTTTTTTATATTATTTCTATCTACAACGTTAGTCTCCGGTTCTTTTACCTGGTTCTGAAAATTTCATGTTATTACAGTCAGACAAACAACTCCTTCATCGTAGACGAACGACCTAAGACAACATTTCGGAAAAACTCTCGTTTAAGAGATACGTTAGAAAAAAAAATAAAACATGTACGAAGGGGGAAAAAAACACATTTCCGTGTTTCCCAAGAAAATCAAAAAAATATATTTATCTATAACAAAATAAGAAATCGGGTTTCAGGATTAAAGAAAACTGGTACCGAAGAAAAATTCACCTTGTCAGCAGTTCCTTATTTGATATATTTTTTGTCTTATGTTTTCATTCTTTGACTTGTATATACATTTCTTTTTTCGAGTATTTTCCGGAGGATTTTTTTTCCGGACCCGGTTCTGTCGGACGACGCACGAAACAGTAAACAGTTTATCTCTAAATTCTATAGTTTTTGAAGAGTACAAAGCATTGTGGGGGTCGGTCTTAACAAATGAGTTTCCTCACGCCTCCTACAAAGTACTTTTTTTGAGATATTCTAAAAAAAAATGTTATTGATGAAAGTCAAGGTCAATGGAAGAATAATAAATTTACACAGCGTGGGGGCAAAATAAAAACCATTTTAAAAAAATTCTTGGAAAAATAACACTACTCGAAACTAATTTTGTTCTCAAAGGTATTTCAGTGATTTTAAAAATATATTGATTCTGCCGTGTCCGAATCTAGCATTTGGTTTGTCAGATTTGCTGATTCTAGATTGTCAGATGAAGTGAAAATTAAATTTCAATAATAATACCGTAAGCAGCGTACAAGTAACATTGAAACTTTGCGTTGTACATCAATCCATATATTTCAGGGAATGATATTTAAAATCTTTTAGGGTGATTTGGGAGCACCAATTCCGAATCTGTCATTGGCTTTGCTGAATTGGATCTAATTTTTGAGACATTGCACACTATCTCAGCTATGTGTGCTGCTTATGGTATTGCTGTTGAAATTTAGTATGATCTTTATCTCAAAAAATAGGGCCAATATGACAATGCCAGTCCCAGATTGTGAATCAGCAACCCCCAATATACCCCAAAACCATTAAAATTTCCGAAAGAACATGAAAAAATATATGTTGAGCAGTGTAATTAATATTTAGATATATGAACTACATATAGAAAGAAATAAATAAATATATATATATATATATATATACATATATAAGAGTATGGAATACGTCACTTCACTTTAAGTTTGGATTTAAAAAATACTACAGTTAGGCCACGGTTAACAGAGGTGCTTAAGTGGGAGCAGTAAAACGATTTACAAAAGCATGGCGTGTAGCAAAACCTGAACGTGTTATGTGAACGCACTCTTTTCAAAATCTCTGTTTCTCAAACAGTTGTCGCACTCTTTTCAAAATCTCTGTTTCTCAAACAGTTGTCGCACTCTTTTCAAAATCTCTGTTTCTCAAACAGTTGTCGCACTCTTTTCAAAATCTCTGTTTCTCAAACAGTTGTCGCACTCTTTTCAAAATCTCTGTTTCTCAAACAGTTGTCGCACTCTTTTCAAAATCTCTGTTTCTCAAACAGTTGTCGCACTCTTTTCAAAATCTCTGTTTCTCAAACAGTTGTCGCACTCTTTTCAAAATCTCTGTTTCTCAAACAGTTGTCGCACTCTTTTCAAAAGAAAGAACGATCTGTTTTAATTTACTTAATAAAGTAATTTTCTTAATATCGTACATTACATCTGCAATACAGTGCTTTATTTAATATAATTTTATACTGTGATTTACACATTTTATATGGTTATTGCATTTATGGAGATTAGAAATAATTTTTGCACAAATGTGCGATTTTCTACATCTACATTTAGCTTATTTAACTTTGCAATATAAAAAGGGTAGTATTATTATCCGAGTAGGCTGTTCTACATTATCTCGGATAATTAGAGCTCTTTTGTATCAACATATTTATTGGAAGTAGTTAGGCAAATTATATCATTTATAATGTTCCGTGTTCAAAGTCTTAGTGACTCACCAGATGGTAATGCCGTATCCAGTTCTTGTGAAAAGCCTTTATATACTATCCACTATGGGACGTGGCACAGAAGCTGTGATTTGTGTTTCAGCTTGGTGAAGCTTAGAGGGATTTAATGAGGAGAAAAATATATTTTTTGAAGGGAAAGTAGTTTTTCAAAAAAATGATTCGCAGTAGGTGGCTAAGACATCCTCACGATGTGTTTTGAACTAAAGCAGAAATGAGAATGGAAATACGGCACTTGGCTGTGCATGGTTTCTGGTTTTCTCGGTGTTTGACCAAGTTGTAAACAAGTCTTCGGCTGGATATCAGTTTAAAAATACAAAGCGCCACCTCTTATTAATCAAATATAGCATTAACTTCGTATTTTCTGAAAGTTTCAAAACGTTAGCAGAGTGACCAATTCAATACCGACGCAGATTATTGCCTACATCTTGGAGAAATCTTTTATGCCCTTGTCAAGGAGCATCACATTAAATAAAACTACGTGCACTGATATGATACGTTAGCTAAGTCCGCAGATTATCGTTATATCGACGTTTCACTGTATCTTGGTCCTGTCTAACTATATTTCAGTTAAAATGCGTATTTTAATGAAAACCTCCATATTTTTTTCAATAACTCAATAGTTATTATGATCCAATAACGATGATGCATTGGAAATCTTCGTTTCTTTATTTTAATGGGAAATAATTTGTTATATGTCTTATATAATGGATGTAATTTTGACATTTTAATGTACTGTCAATTCGCGATAAGTCGAACTCGATAGCTCGAACAAGTCTAAGATTTCACTCAGCCCCAGAACTTTTTCCATATTTTAGTGTTAAAACCATACTCTTAATTCAAGGTTGTCTTCCTATAAGTCGAATTATTTCACGAAAGATTAGCAATGCATAAATCATTTAGCACTAAAATTTTGTATTTGGCAATTGAATTCAGCAATTAACAATAGAGTTTAGCATTTAACAATATAATTTAGCATTTAACAAATATAATTTAGCATTTAACAATATAATTTAGCATGTAACAATATAATTCAGCATTTAGCAACAGCATATAGCAGAGTGATTTAACGGATCTATTTATCTGCTTGCAAAAAAAGAATGGCTTTACCACGAAAGAAGGACTAAAAAGATAGACAGTCAAAAATCACTTCATTTTTTTGACAGAAATAATCTTGTTTATCCTCTAGTTATAATTCGTTTCAGTTATAAGTGTATCATGTGTATACGTCCGTTTTCATAATATAGTCTAGTTTATTGCTAAACATTCTCACTCACTAATTAAATATGATTCAATTAGAGTAACTTTTTGAATTAATCTACAGTAGCTGGACATGTTTTACCAATACGATATTCGTATAAATAGCGCTGACATTTTAACAAATCTTACTTTTCCCCCACTTTGAAATCGGAATTTCCGATAAGTCGAACTAACGATAACTCGAAGTTTTTCGTCGGACATTCTGCACATTCGAATTATCGTGATTTGACTGTCGTTCATTATAGCTGAAAAAAAGAATTTGAACACTTTTTTTACACGTATAAACACATATGATAACATACACAGTGGAGAATAACTAGAGGTCATTGTTATTCCGCGGAGGGGCATTAAAATATTAGTGTATATTTTTACATGTTGATTCGAATTTCAAAAGCATCGAATGAGCCTTCATCCTTCTTATTATACATGCAGTATAGGTAGATGTATGGTGTTTAGTTTACTGGAAAATGAACTGCCTGGTATAAAGCTTTGGAATGTAGTCATTTAAACAATAACCCTCCATCAGTTCAATTTCTCAATCGAATGAGTCATTTGTAATGTGAGGAGAGGTCGTATTTATAAGCCACGAATTGATATGCTCTCATCTTTGCATAAATATTCCGAAAAGGGAGGGGGTCGTTGAATTTTCATGTCTGTTCGAAGTGCAAATTTGCATCGGATCTCCTTTCACAAACCATTGCTTTGGCTAACACTTGGTAACATAAGTTCTCACTTAACGACAGACACGAAACTCCACTTACGACTTAATCGTCGCCCGTAACAGTTATGTGATCGGGTGGCGATACACCATATCGTTGATATCTTATCGCCTTCCGCCCTTACGGAAACTATCACGGAATATTCACCTAAAATTCGCATGCGGTTTCTACTTGAGACAAAACTCAACATTGTGAAATATTAAAGGTTCCGCTGTATCAGTAGATAGAGCTGGAAGCTTCTCTAATGAGCACGTTGGTTTCTACGTGGCTTCATGCTAACTCACGTTTGAACGCGAGCGGGATTCGCCACACGCTGACGTGATCACCGGACATTAAATCGCTCCGAAGTTTGCGAGATTTCCATCCAACTTCCACCCCCCTCCCTCCCTCCCTCCACCCTATCCACAGGCTGACTATCTCGTTTTGGAACTGTGTGTGTGTGTGCTCATCCTGGCATTTGGCGCAGTTCATGCTCGCGTGGATGCGAATTCATCTCGTAGACAAATGTTTCTATCTTGGATTGTCACGACATAGCCAACGTCTTGTAGTTTGGGATTAATTGAACTTGTGCATCAACTGGAACGACAATTGACGCAGTTCTGTAAACACATTACAAAAAGATACTGATGAAGATCCGCTCTTCAATGTCTTCTTTCATTTCTTATATAAGAAATTAAACCGAAATGTCAACCATAACTGAAGATAACACACATAAAAACTATTTTTCTTTCTTATTTTTACATTCCTAAAAGTTCTTGATTCATTGCCAAGTTCTAGCTTATGTTACTTTTGTGCTCTACAGCAGTGATATATTGTGTTTGCTCTACAGCAGCCATTATAACCACATCGATGATATGGTATATAGGTTTATTGCTGATAATAATGGCTGTTCGGATTTCGGAGTTTTTGATTAAAAATATTTCCATTTCTTTTTTGTTCAAAGTATTTTCATTTCTTATTGTTCGAAATATTCTTATTTATTGAAAATTATTTCATTATTTATTTTTAACTTATCTGAATAAAAATTATTTAATATTTTTTGTATAAAATTTAATCTATATTAAATTCAATTTAACTTCAATTAATTCAATTTAACTTCAATTAATTCAATTTAACTTCAATTAATTCAATTTAACTTCAATTAATTCAATTTAACTTCAATTAATTCAATTTAACTTCAATTAATTCAATTTAACTTCAATTAATTCAATTTAACTTCAATTAATTCAATTTAACTTCAATTAATTCAATTTAACTTATAATTTAATTCTAATTTTGTTCATTTTTCAATTCCCAATATGTAGATTGTTTTTCAAAGAATACTAACATTTTTGTTTTATCAGTTTATTTGAATAGTTTTTAATTAATTTTCATTTTCATTTTCTGTTCAAAAATTTTGATATTTTCTGCAAAAGTAACGTTTTTTTCTTTATATTTGTCATTTCTTCAAATATTTATGTTTTATTGTCGGGCGAGAATCATTTCAGTTTTGCCTGCAGTAACCAGACAAGAGTATTTCGTACGAACAATCATGTACTCGTGTCTGGTTACTTCAGGCACTTTATATATATAACGTAATTTAACATACAAATCATTTCCGTGTCCGTACCGCATTCCAATAAGGAAAGTGAATTTGTGATTTTTACAATTTCAAATACAACGATTGATTTTAAATAAGAACTTAGTTCTTCATGCAAATTACAGAATTGTATGACATAAGGTAAGGAAAAAAAAAATACGGGAACTCGTGTGAAAAGTTAGTTCTATGCATATTGAACCCAAACTAAGAATGCATTTCTTGACACGGTTTTTTTTTTTATTTAAGCAACTGTTGAGCGATAATTGTATGATTTTTTTTTTGACTGATCAATGTCCCGTTTCTATCTCAATGGTATTTAGTTATCTGCAGGTAACCATACTATATGAATTGGAAGCAATCGGTAATCCAAATTACAAAAACAACAGAGTGCTCATAATGCAGAAGATCTTTAAAAAATTTAGTACAAAACTACATTGGGTTAAAGCACACCACGAAAACATTAAAAATGACTATACTGATACAAAAGCAAAACAAGCCACGCAAAAGGATGAAGTAGACATCAACAACAAATATACAAAATCATATATTCGACAAGTTATCAAGAAAGACATCGTCAAAGAGTGGCAAGAATATTGGGATGATAGCAACAAAGGAAGGGTCACATATGCTATCTTCCCTAAGATTAGCACCACAAGAATTCAAGGAGACTTTTATATAAATCAATTACTCACGCAACATGGTGCCACAGGAATTTCTCAAGCTAGGTTTCATGGAAAGTCTCCGATGTGCATTTTCTGCAACAAAGATAGTGGCACCACCCAACATCTTATATATCAATGCGAATATTGGGAAAGCCAGAGAAAGAAGATAAACTTCACAAGCACTAACATTCCAATTACGGCACTGATTAAAAACCAAAAAACAAGAACCCTTCTTTCTGGTATAATGGACTTGGCAGTGCAAAGGTACTTAGGAACAGAGTGAAATGTTCCCGAAAGAAACAAATAGATTGAAAAGTGGTAATCGGGAGCAATTCGGGAGAAATTCCTGCTCGCGGGTTGTTAATGGTGTTGCCCGAGTTTTGTAAGGTGAATTGTTAACCTCGGACCACTGGTACTCCGGGGATATAGAATGTATATATTTCAACATGTAGATTGAGAAGTGGTAATCGGGAGCACCAAATCCCTGCTCGCGGTTTGTTAATGGTGTTGCCCGAGTTTTGTAAGGTGAATTGTTAACCTCGGACCAATGGTAGTCCGGGGATATAGAATATATATATTTTTAACATGTAGATTGAAAAGTGGTAATCGGGAGCACCAAATTCCAGCTCGCGGGTTGTTAATGGTGTTGGCCGAGTTTTGTAAGGTGAATTGTTAATCTCGGACCAATGGTGCTTCGGTGATATAGAATGTATATATTTTTAACATGTAATTTTTTTTTTTTTGATTGAGAATGCTCCCTTCGGAGAACCCCCGTATGGCGAATCACATTCGCCGGGTCGGGGTAAGTAACTCATATGAATTGGAAATCTGATATACCGTGCAACATAGATTCCGAGTACGTTTCATGTTTCAAATAATCTCTATAAACGCAAGATATGCATGCTCATCCCTCTAAATGCTACGAGTCTATGGTATCCTCCTAGAAATAAGTACATGTAATTTCTAAGATATTTCTCTCTTACGTATATAGTGTGAGGAGCTATAGAGCAGCTGCTGAAAAGTAAGAGATGTATCGTTACTCTGTGCTCGAGCAACTTTTGAGAGAACGTAAATTTGAACAGTAAGAAAGGGCAGTGTTGATTCATTGAGGAATGAGGAATGACGTAGGAAGCAGTTGTATTGAGAATTCGCATTTCTAATATACAAAGTTCAATAAAGTTCGCTTTGTTGTCATTTGAGAAAAAGCCCGGAATATATATTGCTCGAAGCCGTGGTCATTCCTTAGGAGTTAGTAATGCCTAGACATGTGTCTTCCATACCCCCAAGAAATAAAGGAGTAGTACCTCTTGAAATGCGTAAGAATCTTTACCATTAAATATACTTCTAAAAATTGGTTGAAAAAAGTGAATCCATCTAAATATCCGTAGGAAGCGTGCACACCGCGTCTTATGCATCGTGCCCTAGCTAAAGTTTTGCACTTTTCTGTTATTTAATTAGTTTTTCCCACATTGCTAATTACTTTTCATGTAATGCTGATGAACTCTCCATAGACACGTGTATCTGATATTGAGGACCTCTGCTCTACAGCTACACTATTCAGATATTGAAAGAAACATACCGGCAAGTTGGGAAGAAACTTTCATCAACGCAATTAATCACCTCTTGTATAAGTCGGTATAGTTTGATAAAATTGCATGTTGATAGGTGTTAATTCATTCATTGTTCATGTTTTTCTTAACACCAGCAACGCGGTAGCGAACATATTCACCGCTGCAAGAAAAAATCAATACAAATTATATATTTTTTCACCGAAACTTCTTTTACCGCAGTATCTATTCAGTCTTTTTTGACTTATTTATGCAATAAGTCATTCACTCACCGATTTTTCTGATAAAAATTCTTCTTATGGAAAAGACTAAACCTCTGTTTTCGTTTTGTTTTATATATATACTTATATCACAGATTTAAATATGATCTTTTGAGCTAGTGTGATTCGCGGCTTTATTTTCACTTGGCAGGCCACTGCCAAGTTTTGAAGTATAGTACGCTTGACAAATTGCCCAAGAGACTGCATGCACGAATGAAAAAATTGTGAATAGCCGACAACAGCAATGCAAAATTCAAACGTACAGATTTTTCAATGCAGTGAATGAGTTGACTTTATCGAAAACATCAACGACAATCATTAGTGGAGCAACAAAATTTCATAGTTTCAGGCAGAAATTTCCATTGTCCGAAATTTCAATTTTGTGTGTGTGTGCATGGCACTCGAGAATTCGATTTACTCTGCTTACCAACTGCAGAATTATTTTCTCCTCAGTTGAAAACAGTAGTAAAATAATGACTATCCCATCATCCATCAGGAACTCTAGGCTGGGATCTTTGGTGAGGCCCCAGGGGAACCTCTATAGTGAATATATAGTGTGGGGAAACAAAAATGATAAGATACTCCCCTGGGGGTGCTGCCCTGTTCATGGGTAAAAGTGCAAAGATCCACAGAAACGCGAAATAAATTGGATAATGCACGATGAAGAGCTTGTTCAAAAGTGTACCTTTAAATGTTACAAAATAGTTACTGGAGAAAACCAAACACAAAGACATAACATCGGTTCCCTCAATATTAATGCCCGCATATATAAAGCCATTTCATTAAGCACGTTTTGCAATACCGCTATAGCGATAAAAATTACCTCTACCGTTGTTGTAGGTAGAACCTCATTTCACCGTTACTGGGCCCGTTCGTAACCCCACAATCAGCCAAGAGCTGGGCATGGGGGGTAACAATTTGATTCTGTTCTGTTCTGTTCTTTATGTTTTTGTAATTTAAGAGCCTTAACAAGTTGGCAAAAGCTATGGAATGTTAACTCCCTTAGACAAACCATTTGGGCGTAATCGTTTATCAAAGTAGCCTTGCGGACAAAACGACCGCATCCGTCGTTGTAGTGTTAACTATCGTAATGTCAGCGTTTCACTTCGTACTAAAAATTGCTACATTGTGCGCATCGCTAACTAAAGTCACAATCAAAATGGATCCGGACCCGATTCACAAAAGCAATACATGTTGACATAACTGTTAAAACAAATGAAACGGGCAAACGATACTATGTTGATGGAAGGAAAAACTTCTCTTTCATATCGTCTATGAGCAGTTAACGTTAATGAGAACAGAGACGGGGAGAGAAGATAGAGCGCAGTGTATATTGGAGGAGTGAAGCACCATTCGGTATATTGCGCTGCAGTACACGTCTAGATCACTTTACAAATAGGAGCCGACCTCGAGTCATTGGCTGTACTCCGCAGGGGATATTCCGTAATTCGTTCTGCACCGACTGGTCGGCGTCAGTTAGCGGAAGAACGATCAAATATCGGTGGGGGCTTCTGATGGCTTTCATTTACTCCTGAGTGGGATTCATGCTTTCCTGCATTCACTCAAACGCATTTCTTCCGTTCTTTGATTGCACTCGTCTCTTCTTCTCTCTCCTTCTCTTATTATTATTATTATTCTTTTTTTTTTCTACAGCGGACTTCATCTTAGAACATTCCTGAAGATATCTCCACCAATGAGTTTGTCGTAATCATCCTTCTTGTTTTTACTTTCCTCTGCTTGGTCTGATCGCAGTTGATATTGATTGTTCTCCTGGCAGAAGAGTTTTCCCCCATTGCTAGGTGTCCATTTCTTTCTGAGTGGTCGCTCCGTCAGGTACGCATATTATTAGCACATCTCTTCAAATCGACATCTATGCAAAACACACTCCGAAAGTTTGCGTGAGTTTTTTTTCTACGAGCATTGCTCATAAATCTTGAATGTCATGGGAGGAAAAGAAGCGTGCAAAATCCATTCGAAATATTGGTGAATAATAGAGTGTCCTAAGAGTTCGTAAATTATTGAAAAATCCATTCAAAGATTGGATTGTAATTAGTGCATTTCAATGCAGTTTGTGAAAAGTTATTCTCGCTAAGGAGGATTTTTTTCCCCCTATGCAGGAAAAATATTTCAGATTTTCGTCGATAGAGGGCATTGCACGAAAGCAAAGCACTGGAAATATGAAGATCAGAGTCCTATAAAATGCAGGGTGTACGATTTACAGCTAATTTCTAAATTTTCCTGTTTCTGACGATTACATAATTATATAGTTGTGATGTTGACTCTGGTGGATAAAACAATACTGTTTAAGTAATTTTACCTCAACAACGAATTGCCGACTCACGTTTTACGAATATTTCAGACGCAGAAGCGTTTGAAGAAAGGTTCAAGCCCACTCACTACTCAAGAACTTTCGTGTAACGCCCTCTATCGACAAAAAAAGTAACTTTTTTTCTGCCATAAAAAAACAATTCCCTGTTGTTGGAATTACTTTTTTTTTCTAACCCCATTCAAATGTAAAACTTGTTCACTTGAACTTCTTTTATGAGTTTTCAAACTATTTGCAAAGTTATGGGACTACCTGTAGAAGCTCCCTTCACTTGGAAGATACGAAGAATCGGAGTTATCAAACAGTGCGGAAAAGAACTGAACAGTTTTTACGAAGTGTGAGTGGTGTATTATGAGTGGTGTATAATCCTCTCGTAGTGTAAATTATCATTTTCTATACCATTGTTGAAGTTTTCATGTTTTATTTCTAGAGAAAGTGTGATACACATTACTCCGTTTTGAGTTTTGTCAATGAAATCAAAACAAATAATGTTATTCATACGATGTGAAAAACGTAATATTTTGCTTATAATATTATTTTGAGTAATATTTTTCTAAAAAAACCAACGTGAAATATTTTGATGCGTTTCTAAAAGGAAGATGAAAGCTTTTAAAATGATGAAAATTTTACGATGAAAAAAAATCAATGCTTGAAGATAGAGGGTCAGCTTTCACGATCAAAGTTGATGAAAGCATGATACTCCACCGGTCATCAACTGGAAGTACTCAACCGTACATGTACCTCGTACATATTGTATTGTGGAATTGGTACATGCAGGTGTATGAAGGAGTCGATTTTTCCCGCAAAAGCGAGACAGTGCTGTTCCGATTATTCTTTATATTCTTCGAAATACTACTATGCCGACTGAACCATAGGACAATAGAATTTTGAAAACATGTGGAGAATTTTAGTAGAAAGAAGGGATACTATGCTCAAGCAAGACATATACACCGAGCTCTACAAAATACCAAGATCAAGGCAACAACGAAATCGAATTATTCAAATCTACATCTATATTTCAGGACTTCATCATGTAAATAAGAACCATCATAGTTCTACTAGCCAATCAGAAACAACCACACCACACGACGGTCAACATGCCACTCTGCCACGGTTCTCCCACTAAAGGACATCCTCTTTTTGATCACAGTCAATTTCACTGAAGATATCCAAAGATGTCCCCAGCAGCAGTGGACAAAACATCTGGCAAAAAAAACTGTCACGGAATGGCATGGAAAATACAACACTCTTACTGCTGCTTGAGCTTATATCTCCTCAACCGCTTTACGTACAAGCTTTTAGCAACAAATTTTGATGATCTCGAGGAATAGATGATAAGTATGGTATCATATCTAACCTCATATTAGAAAAATAAAGAAGGGGAAAGAAAAAATTGAAGAAAAAGAGGAAAAATATAGGAGGAAAACACAGTATAATTAATAAGCAGAAAATTGGGGAAAAACTTACTAAAATAGTATAGAAAAAAAGAACGAAGAGGAATAAAAAACAACTACGGTTGATAGGATTGTTACAAAGATCTGCGATGGTGAGGAGAGAGGAAAGAAAACACAGAGAATTGGATTGAATATATTCCACTGGCGTTTGGACGGAATATTCCGTCCGTGATCGTAAACGGGTTAAGAATAATTTCAGGAGAATGGTGTCCCAAGGAAACAGTCACTGTAGGTGAAGAAAACACAAAAAAATGTATGAAAACTTATAAATGAATAAAAGCTAAAAATGAAATAAAGCAATTTTCATAAATATATATATATATTAGTCTCAGACCAAAATTTAAAATTCCACCTATACAAAAAATGAACTAGATATTAAAGAAAAATAGAATTTGCCATATTTACAGTAACAAGAGAACGTTTCTAAGTTATTCATGATCTCAATGCAACGCTTAGAACCTACAAAAGTGAAATTTCTTTTCACTCGTTCCGCATTTATAAGATTCAATGAATTTAAATTTGAAATTTATTCCAATATTTTTTTTTTTTTTGAAAATGTGATCTCTTCTTACGTTTCTCTCATGTAGAAGATCCCCTATTTCAGAAGAAAAAAAAATGTAGAAACCTCGGAATATATGGACTTGAAAAGAAATTCTTCTCGGAAATCTACACTTTCAGCGTGAACAAATCTATCTACTATATATTTCGAAAAAGATATTCGAGAACAATCGATCTGCGTTCGGAAATTTCTCGAAAAATTTCACTTTTCTTAAAAGTAAGTCCCCATGTGTATGTATGTGAATGCATTTAAATATACAGTATAAATAAATACATGGTCAAATATTACCTCAGAATAAATAACGTCTATTCAAGATTCTGCCACTGATAGGATTTAGTTCCGGCTAAACTTTTAGAAGTGAGGCCTCATTGTGCTATCGAACGGGAGTTAATTTCCATAGGATCTACTTTCCTCTGAATTTCCGCGGACCGGGATCTCTTAAGTTTCGAAATCGATTACCGTTCTGCATAAATCCAATAAGCCTCTCAAGTATAAAGTTTCCTGCTGGTCCGCATATTTCGATAGAGAATTTCTAAGCTCTAGGCTATTGGATCGAGCGATTTCGTTTCACAGGGTGCAGCAAAAAAATGTTTTTTTTTTTTTAATATCTTCTTTTGCAGTATCGTAAATAAAATCCGAACGACTGTATTACAAAAAATTCAGATCTATATATATATATTCCAGCTTGAAAAAGTTGAGTTTATCCATAGAGAACGTTTCGAAATTTATCGCTATTCTTCGAAGAAATTAAGCTATAGTATAAAAAAAATATATTTTTTATTCTGTGAATTTCTCTGAACTTGAAATGAATTTAAATTTGACTGATTCAAAAGATTTTATTTTTTTTATACAAAATTTTAATGTAACTATAGAGTTTTAGGAAATTGGTTATTCAGGGAATAGCTGATCCCCCCTCGTAGTCAATTTTGTAAGATTTGCAGTGTGCATTTTGTGGTGTGTTTTGCATTCAGTTGAAAGTCAAATAATTCAAAATAACTTTATCGAAATAACTTTGACCTGACATAAATTTTAACTCGAATGAACTTCTACAAATTTTTTTAAAATATAATAATTTCTAAAAATCCATCGGTATCTGTATGAACATCTTATATTTACACCTTCTCACTTATACGTTTCTCTCAGTTATAAGGCGATTTTCTGCACTCACACAGTCAGATAGCTAAATTTTTTTTTTTAATTCTAAAATTTTTATCTGATGCGTTCAAAACTCGTTTTAAGTATTCAAAAGTGTATCAACTCGTTTGAAAAGCATTTAATGCACATAAATGCAATGCAAATACAAAAGCCACCGCAGACAAAATGGTCAACAAGGTGGCTGACGAAGGATGCCCATAAAAATATGCATGTCGAATATGTATCTAAACTATATCAAAAATACAGCAACCCAATAAGAGCAATAAAAAACAATTAATTATGAAAAATATATGAATACTGCCCATAAAAATTATGGTTGTCTCATCTAACTATGCATAACTTCTCGATTTATCCCAATATGTTTATCGTATATTTCATTTTAAACTTGTCAATTGTGTAAGAATTCACAACCCCCGGAGGTTAGCTATTCCATTTATTCACAACACAATTACAGAAACGTCCCTGTGACACCACTCTGGAATTGTCCCTTATCACTCGATACTGGTGTCCCCTTGTCGAAGCAGCTGATTGATGACGTATTCATAATTAATGGTCCAATCGTTAATTAATTATTACAATCGTTAATTAATTTGTGTTTGAAATTAAAAATCAACTCGTTAAATTCATATCGCAGCAAAAAGGTCGGAAAATAAGGAGGTGCTAAGAAAAAGCCTATTAAACGCCAAACTATGTTATAATTTTTTACGAACCTAATAATTTATTAGTAATAAGCATGTTTTAGAACAAAACAACCGAAAAAATGAACTTACATTTACAGATTGTTCTAAAGATAAATACAGTACTTGGAAAATTCATTCCTGTGATGATTTAAAGATGTTTTTGTGATCGTAATCTGCTTTCCTGACAAGTACCGTTTCTTCGCTGCCAAGTCTCGCCATCTTTGCAGCTCATTACGTCGATTCCTGTATAGCTTCTTGTTGCCGATTCAGTTCTAGAGCACCTTAACTGCGTCGTCAGGTGAAATTCTAAGAGGCTCGACAGTTGGTGCCCGATCTTGATCTTCAATTTCTTTGTTAATGCAATTGACAAGTAAGACAATTTCTCCATCAGTTATTTCATACTAATAATCATCCTTCATTATAGTGTAGACGGTTACGCCACTGTATAGCCGGAGTAACTAAATAGCTGGGGTAGAGTCAGATGTAATAAAAATTAGACTACGCCCCCCGCTTGCAACTTGCAATTCTTGTTGCCGATCGATGCGCTTTTTTTTTTGTTTTATTTTTTTTTCGGTGGAACGTCGGATAATACGGAATATCGGATAAACGAGACTCTACTGTACATTAACTGAGGTCTAGCTATAGAATAAGAGATAAAGACTGCTACTTGAAACAATTTAATTTTCGTATGCTGAAAATATTTTGTTAAAACGTGTAATTTCTCTATTTGGATCTCGTGTTTTTTTAATCGATTATTTTAGGTTAGTCAGATTTCGAAGCTACTTTTGATCATACTGTTACTTATTTCTCTTCAAACTTTTCCCAAATATTTATTGTGTGGAAAGGAACTGATACCTCCAAGAATACAAACAACTACTGTTCATAGAGGAGACAATAAATTTTGGTTTTGCCTTACAAAACTCCCATCAAACTCAATTCGAAATTGAAATGATCACAGTTTTTCTTTCAACAGACTCACATTTCTCCATCCCGAAAATTTCGATCAAAATATTCATTAAATATATTTTTAAATACCACCACTCATCGAAAATGTTATACTATATCGGTACATAAATTCAAGACATTTTAATCGGCTTCGTTAAATAAATCAAGTCAAATTACTAACTTTTTACTCAAGTTTAAACCCGAACTTTAATCGGAGATGATCGAGTCGATTAATTCAACTAAAATGTTTCATTGCAATTAAAAATTGGTCGATTAACCGACCCAATTAATTGATTATTTGGACTAGCTCTAATTATTACTAACGTGGAACAAAATTATTTTGCAAGATGAATGCTCAACTCATTGAAATGAACCTGAAAAAATTTCTTGCAACGAAAGTTGATTGGCAAAAACTCGCTTCGAGCAAATTCTAATCGAACTTTCAAAAGATCCGAGTATACGCAATTATTTATTCATATTTTTAATTTTTTTTTGATTGGATACACTAAATCATGTCTTTTCTAGACCTTTTGACAGCGATTATTAATTGTCAAAGTAATTATTAAGTAATTATTAAAAAAGCAATCAATCTCGCGGAAATCTTTCATTACTTCAGCATTCTCCAAACTCTAAAAACGAGTAATGACGATGAAAAAATTTGAATTTTGTTCAATGTAGGAATAGTTTTCACTCGTTTTAGAAGGCTTCATGCTTCTCTTTGGTATTAGAAGGTTTTGAACTTTCTGAAGCACAAAATACGCATAGTTTCCAAGAAAACCAAAATATTGAACGCATATTAATTACTTTGTCTTAATTCTGGATTAATAGCCGTTTCTTAGGGACGCATCCGGAATTAATACTTAATAAGGTACGGGTATACCTCTGGTGGAATTCCAAGGTTAGCATCGATCTGTACAAAGCATCATGTCGACATTAAAAATGCCGTAGCTTCCTAAGACCATGTGAATATTTTTATGGAGCTCTAGTATTTTCGTTAAATATCGTTATAAATCACGTTTTTAGCGATTCTTTTACGGGTGAATTTCAGCCTCCTCAATGTGTTTTATACGTTATTCAAGACGACAATAGTTTCGTGATACTATATCGTATCCATGTCCAGGACAATATGTCAAATGCATATACACACAAAATACCACCTCGTTCTTTCTTTGCTTCTCTCGCTGATAAGCTTTTTAACCACTTTTCGCGCCTTGGTTTATCAACAAATTAACCCCTTCACGTACAAGCTTTTGAAAACAAATTTGAATTACTTTATTTGACAAATCCGCGATAAATATGGCAACGTTGTTCTAACCTAACCGCACGGCAGAAAAAGGGAGAAGAAGGGGGAAGGACAAAACGTTGAAGAAACAGAAGAGAAAAATTAATAGAAGAAAAGGAAAAATATTATGATATATACGTAGAGATAATAAAGTATACAGTTCTCTGTTCACCCTCATCCTACACCTTTAGCTTTTACATGTATATAGTAGAAGGACACAACTTCGGTTCATAGGGGTTACAATAAAACTTCACAATGGCGAGAAGAGAGGAAATAAAATACGGAGAACTTAATTTGTATTTATTTCACTGGCGTTTGGGCGAAATGTATCGTCCGTGATCATAAAGAGGTTCAATTGCTCTTGGCAATATAGCTCTTCACATTGCAGATCTTGTGATTCTGATCATTATCCTCTTTCATGCACTGATGATGTTATCCGCTAACGTTGCGAATTTTTTTGGCGGATGAGTTCATATATATATATATATATATCTCAATGGAAGCCTTTCAGCCCAAAAAACTACAAATCTTCAATTAAAAAATCAAATTGTTACAAAAGAACTAAAATAGCGGAAGGATACCGAAAGATCCTAGGAGATGTGGAAGTTGTCACTGGCATGTCGTTTCTGATCCCTCCAGGTAGTACAGCGATGGTCGGCGGAAGTTGGTTTTCTGTGGTATCCCAATTTTTACGAGCACAAACAAGCCGGTCGGATCTTAATGTACCCGACTACGTTCGAGAGCACTTTTCCATGAAATAGTACTGGAGTGAACTTAAATAACATTTTTTGATATAAATTGTTCGAAAATGGTGAATAATTAATTTCGGACTACATATGTCATTTGCTATGAAGAAGTCATTTTTCACCTAACATTTTAAGCAAAATTCCTGTAATATTCGAAATACGATGAATGAAATATTTTGCTATTTTCACAGTACATTCATCCGGAGTAATGATGCAGCTTATGTATCAAAATTTAAAGGATCCTCATAAGTTACACTCGAATCTATTAATGTGCGTGTGAAATTTTTGAAAATACATGTGATAGACCTTAGGTTTTGGTTTTTAACCTCAAAAATATATAGCGCAATATCCTATTAAAATTTTGTAATGATGCAATCAGTAGATTTTTAGAAATAATATTTCAAACTCACGTAAAATGTCAAAAATAGCATTCCTGGTGAAACGCGTTTGAATTCACTGTTTACTAGCATGTAAAAATGCAGCACTCTAAATTAAACGTTATTTCAGTTCTAAGAGTTATAAATATTTAATTGATTTAATTTCTGTTCTAAATATTCAATGGATTAGTTGGTAAACAATACTGAGTCAGATGTTTTTCCCGGTGAAGAGCTTTATCTTAGTACTTTTTGGTGTACCCTACAAAAAGTAGCGATGCGATAAAGAAAACTTCATCAAAACTTTCGGTTATCAGGTGGTACCAAACACGGATGTCTCTAGATGCGCTCGGAAGGACAAGGATAATTAACGATATAAGGACATCTTTCGAGCGAATTATGAAAAGAAATATCGTTGTAGAGCTATTTAAAAATATTTTTTTAAATAACAACATTATAGAGTGATTTATCGTATTAAAGGATATCGTTGTGTCGGAAGTTTGACATTAAAATATAGACGAGATTCCAAACAAGATTTGAAAAAATATATCATTGTAGAGGGATTTATCGTTATATCGAGTGGTGTTGTAGCGTAGTCTCACTGTATTATGAATACTACAGGTACCATTTTTACCACTCTGTGTATAGCTTTTATTTTTCTGTGGCGTTTCTTAAGCGCATGCATTTACTTCCAGATTACTTCCCCTAATGGCATCGATTCAGCATTCGGATCAGGTCCACTTTTGTTTTTTCCTTCTTTCCATGTTCATAACGCGGTACTGGCAGAATTCATGGAAAAAGCCAGGCTTGTCTCTCTATCATAATATATAAATGCTATTTTCGGGAGCTCTCTAGGAATAAAAAAAAAATGTTTTTCCCCCTGCATTCTTCCGTACACGTAGTGGAATGGAGAAATATAGATATAAGGTACCCTCACTCTCATCTCGTTTGCCTATCCACCTGGGGATACTATACAGGGTAAGAGAGAGCTCATTTATCTACGCGAGATTTTTTTTTTCCTGCTCATCTTCTTCTCTTTGCACATTCTCTCGTATGCCCGGAAAAACTTTTATGGACCTCTGCCCTATAATAAGAAAACTGTATTTGACTTTATTCACCAGCGATTTCTTTATTCTCTGGTTATTTACGTTCCATGAATAATAAGAAAGGCAAGGATAGAGAAGAAGAAGAAAAAAAAGATATAGCCCCCTCCGAATGAGAATCGATTATTTCGTCCGTTCATTATTTGTATGAATGGAAAACTGCCTATCAGAAGCAGTTACGATGGCTCATATCCTTTTAATATAATTACCTATGCATTATTTATATACACTTTATTTCTTTCGCGTCCCTACCGAATCGTCATATTAGAGCTTGTGCCAAACAGACCTTGCTGTTAATGTCAATAGCCTAATAAAATAAAATATATAATCGTATCTGTTAAGGAACTGCAGAAGTATTTTTGTCAGTCGTTAACTCTGTCAGAATCGTATCGACTGGACTGTACGTATTGACATTATTTTACGAATAGGTAAATGAAGAAAGAACGCATTCAAACATCATTTTTATTGCCACTTCTAGAATTTTCGATATTATGAATAAACTTGATGAAACAGAAACTTTGTTTAAGGGTCACGAAAAGGCGAGCACGTCGCGCGTGATACTACAGTGTAGTGCAAAATAAATAGAGTATGCTGATAGAGAAGAAAAACGATATACAGGGTGCATAGCAAACAGAGGGTATGACAATTTACTAACGAATCGTTGATCCTAGAGATAAATTTCCAATTAGAGAAAGTATCCAATTAATTGTCATCCAACTAATTGTCATCATCTAAGTTGTCATTAGTGTTGCAAGGGCCTGTATTTTTATCAAAATAAAAATCTTAACTTTTTATACGGACACCCAGTGCTCAAAAACCCAATTACAAAGTTGTTGGTCTGTCATAATGATGCCACCAAAACGTTTCTATGTTCAGTATTCACTGTGATATTCGAAATGGAAAAACGGAGGGATTTGGAGAAAATAAGTGTTAATGTGGGTAAAACTGCTTTTTCGCATTTAAAGTTGCGTTCTGTCCCCGATTTTCCTTCATTTTTCGAATATCTCAATGAATATTGCACTTAGAAACGTGCCATTTTTTAGGTGGAATCAGGAAAGACAAGGCAACACAACTTTGTAATTTAGTTCTTGAGTACAGGGTGTCCGTATAAAAAGTTAACATATTTATTTTGATAAAAATACACCCCCTTGCAATATGAATCACATATATGAGTATGCAGTACTGCACGTTATTCCAAATTTGTTTTCTAATTGAAAATATACCTCTAGGATCAACGATTCACCAGTAAAATGTTATATCTCCCCCGTTGGTATGCACCCTGTATATATATATATCTAAGGCTGAAATCACAAATTAATGTACGTGCTAGGGCATTTTTTTATGTACCATGAATCCCATAACATTAAACATGATCCATGAATCCCGTAAACATTCCTTTGGGAAACTTCCAACTTATTTTTGCTTGTGTGTCACCGGTATTTGCCTTAGGGTATTAATGATCTCAGAGTTATGCATGTTTTGTGTAAGACAAGTGCAGCCACTCGTTTTTCATATTGCACGGGGAACTCTCAGATATGGAAGAGTAAATAATCCTTCGTCTAATATAATCACAAAAGAATATCAACAAAAAGGGCAAATCGAAAAAATACGAATTCGAATTTTTTTCAATGTATCCGCAATTCGGTGGTCTTTTTTTTTTTTTTTTTTTGAAAAATTACAGATGCCTGAATTTTCGTGTTACGGAAGTATCGTGTATGTAGGTCTGTTCTTCTGGGACAGAGCTGAGATTTTTGTTGTTGTTGGTCTGTCTGTGGCGAGAATTTTAAACGAAGACAATGGATTACATTCTGGCGGGACGTTGGAAAACCAACTTTTGCCGACATCGACTATACCGCGAGTAGGGTTCATACCTGGATCCTGGTGAGGCGGATTCATAACAATGCGCACGTAACCGCACACAACGACTATAACATGTACTATACGACTACTATCGCACTGACCGAGCACGCTACTTGAATCGGTTATCAGGCATTGATAACCAGTTGCTCGGCGAAAATATCACGTCAGTCACTCTGGTAAGGGTGACTTGTATGATGTTTTACCGCTGAGATACAGGGAGTTGAGATGACTTGGTAAGCGTGAAAGTGGATATATGCTCTTAGACGAAATCCATACTACGCCGAAACGCTGTATTCGTGGTTTTTTTTTATGCTATTTGCTTTTATCTTTGGTTCTCCTTTATTGCGGCAGTGTCGGGTGAAGAATTTGTAAAGGCAATATTGAAAGAAAAAGAATATGTGAACTCTGGAACAGAATTTCATTTTAGATAAAATGTGATGTCCCTAAAACGAGGGGAATAGGGATAATAATATTGTACTACAGAATAATTATATAATGAGTAACTACAGAATAACTAAATAATTCTTAACTAGAGAATAATTATATAATGAGTAACTACAGAATAATGAAATAATTAATAACTAGAGAATAACTAAATAATTAATAACTGCAGAACGATTAAATGATTATTAACGTTAGAATACAGTAAATGACCATTGTTTCAGTAATTCCTACAGCAAACATACAGCGACTTCATCCATGATAAAGTTTTCTTCTAAGATTCTCTCATAGATTTATATCTGTTGAACGAATTTGATTTCTCAACTCAGTTGAATTTCCAGTAGATCAATATGATCAGACTCTTATTCAGTATCCGTGAGGGTATCTGACTGAGCTTTGTATTGCAAACTTGTCTTTATCTGAATATAAGTCACAAGTCATAATATAAAACGCCATAACAGAACACTTTGAGCTAACACTGAATTAAACTCAGGAAGCCCTCTTAACATTAACCATGAAGAAAGCGCCAAATTTTACCTCTCTTTTGTTCTGCTTTTCTTTCAAGTTGAACACAACTGCAGTCTATCGCCATGTGCAATTTACTACCGAATGAGTTGTGCCGGAAGCTCGCATGTGTACGTAACAGTTTCAGCGCGTATCTAGTGTTGCGGGAGAATTTCTAGTGCTGTCATCTGTTTTTCAAATTATGAGTGAAGTGTAATGATTGAACACCTTTGTACTGTTTTATATAATATTACTATATATTAATATTTGTTCCTGTTGCTCTCTGTATCGAGACTTTTTAACGGAGAGGCTCACATTCGCATCTGGAATTTGAGAACCAGAAAACCAACTTTAGCTACCACTATTAATAATCTCTTTCTAACAACTGAAATTCCACGGATGACTTTCTAAACCCCTAACTTGCGCAAAGAATTTTCTTACAGCAATAATGAAATCATTTTAATTCACGTCAACGAGAATAAAATCGTCATTATTCTAAACGTATAATTTTAAAAAAGGATTCCACGATCCAAATTTGCATCTCGTTTCCAAAATATGGAAATAAATGTTCTTTTTTTTGTTATCTGTGGTTATAAAAAATAACTTACTTACTCAAGAGAATATTGAAAAAGAAAGAAAAGATAAAATATGTACGTGCTCAGCACGCACCAAAACAAAATTTATATCATAAAACTAATTCCTAATTTATTATTAAAAAAATATGTGTAAAGTTATTTTTCTAAAAAAAATTATAAAATCATTTCTCATTCGCGTGCCATCGTTCCTCACAATTATACGGTTTTTTTTCCTAACGGATTCCTACTTGCATTCTTAATTATCTTTTGAGGGTCATCGAATGACTTAAAGTAACTTAATAAAATACGTTTGTTCCGTGACTAGATAAATACACAAATAAGAAATATAAAATATAAATAAATCTATTTCTCAGAAATATTATTTTGGAGTAAATCGCTATTTCCTCATAATAAACAACTTCAACAAGTTCATCTTAGCATTGTGCATCGCTCAGTTTGATTTAATCTAATTACAAGTCTACTGAATACATAGCAAATTAAATTTCACTAATGAAAATAGCTTCTTGACGAATGCATTTTTTGTGAAGTTGAGGAATAACATCAATTACGTTAATTAAATCGGTATTTGTATTGACCTTTAAATATTACTTCTTAATCCTCTTAACTCTTATTATATTAACTTTTAAATACTCAATTCAATTTTTTTTTGAGCTGATAATTTTTTCGTAGCTAATGACACGTATTTAAAGCCGGAAAAGAAATATTAAGAAAAAAATATATTTCTAATAGTCCTGCTTAACCAGGGCCTGATTGAAGACGCGCAAATCCTGAAATCATACATAAAATAAATGTATTGAAGTAATGTCACTTTCTCTATATAACTACCTTCTTTGTGATTGAAACTATAAGGAAAACAAATTCGTGATGGAAACTTCAAGGTTTAAAAAAGCAAATGTAAGCAAAACATTATAACAAATTAGTGAAGTCACAGGAACACATTCAATGCAACAAACAAATGAATTGGAAGAAATGAAATGGAAAGAATATGACCTCACCCTTATGTGGAAGGTAATTTTGAATTTTTATATTTTAAACTGGCTAAACAGTAATGAGCATTTAACGAACCCGTTGTACATATGCAAAGCTACGCATATAAAAGTTAATTTGACAAATGTGAAAGAAAAGCACATGAACTCCCGGAACATGAATAATAGAATGTTACGAACCATGACATATAATATATTCCACAGTAATCAGAAGAGTGTTTCACAGTTTCTAAAAATTAAGAAATCTACAGTTAATTCCTAATATTAATAATAAATCAGAAAAGATCAGCAGAAGGATTCAATTCAGCTCAGATATTTTGACTCTCGTAGAAAAGTTGGAGGAATATAAAGATCAAAATTTGCACATTCTTCTTTAATCAAAAAATGTCATTCATAACACCTATTACAACGCCAAAAAACACGCATATTATTTTTCCTTGAAATGTATTTACCCTGGAAGATGTATTAAAAAACTATATGGCTAAGAGATAACGATGATCGAAATTCTGGATTATTGACTATTTTCACGACAATCATTTTTTTTTCAATACTTGGTACTAGTGCGTAGGAAGTGGTGAAAATCAAGGTTTTTAGTCATCAATAGTCTATGTTGTTAATTACTTACTTTTACTTTGAATGCCATGGAGTGAACTCCTTCCGGTAAATTTAGAGACATGCATTATTTAATTATATATTTTTTTCTTTTTTGAGTCGGATCCGTATAATTTATTTTTTCATTTGCTTCATTTATAAATTTTCGAGGATGACACTAGAACAGCCAAACTTTTTTCGTTTGCTGATTACGCTTGATTTTCAGAATCAACTGTAGAGTTGTTGTTTTTTTTGGATACTGCATGCGAAACAAACATGCCGCAAACTGTAATAAAAAAAATAGAATCCACTTTATCTCAGACAAATCAAAATGACAAGTTCTATAATTTCATGGAAGTCAGATAAAAAAATGTAATGCAATTTTTGAATCTATTCTTCTATACAGCCATCATAATTATTTTATCCAAACACGAGCAAATAGGGAACTTCTGTTAAATCATACGTATTTTCTTCTTCATAGAGACTATTCCCAACCAGTGTTGATACTCCAATTTTTTTTAAAGGAAAAAATTATCATTTTCTTTTGGAAACAGTAATTCTGAATGGAAATATATATCATCACATATACATAATCGGAATTCCACAACTATCCAGAAATGAAGACAAGAAAATCAATTCGGAACTTTCTTTGTAAACGCAATCGCAAACATTTGCAATCGGAATGAAACAAAAGGAAAACAGAAACTAGAATTTTGGGAAATATATTGAAAACTCGTATTAGCGGAAACTGCGGTATTTACATTTTCGCCAGATTTAGTCATCGTTGACTACACGCATTTTATATGCAGTCAGAATATGCACGATCGGCAAGTCACTGAGTTTTTGTCTTTTTCTTTAATTCTATTTTTTTCTGAACGTTTTGTTTGTTTATTTAAATTTTCCGTTATCCTCGTCCCGTATTTTGAATATTTCGCCGGCGAATTTCCATTTCCGTTCTGTGCTTAGATGTAGCTTTTATCTTTCCATGTTCTTACTTTTCTTGTGTACATATATTTTCGCTTGGAATGATGATTCTTTTTGAAGATAGCATACGTTCTCTTCTTTTACCCAATTTTACATCTTTTTTTTTTGTTTACTTTTCTTTTTGCCACGACGAAAACAACTGATAAATTGATGACGTTTCGTAACGAAATAGTAGTTTTTAAGCTTTCTCACGCATCGAAATTTGTATTCAAAATACGGGTTAGTATAATCCGTAGTACCAATACTTATTCTTTATTCCCTAGGGTCAGTAAATTGTAACACAAGTGACACGTTTAAAAAGAAATACGGCAAACATGTTGGGTAAATCGACAAGCTATCCATACTTAGAATAGGACAATCATTAATACATTTTACGGCCATTGTATATTTTATCATGTATATATATATATATATGTATTGTCTATAGTTTTTGTAATTTCATTTTTAATTGGGTTGCTAAACTTTAGAAAGATATGGCATCCATATTTGTTATGGACATCTTTAACCCAGCCACCTCGTTGGACATTTTGCCTGTTGTGTATTTGTATTTGTATAAAAAATATATATTACTGCAATCATTCTTAACAACATATGTGCTTAAATTTTAGAGACGCGAATTTAAATTTCTATTTGATCAATCGAATTTTAATCGAACATTTTTCATAACCATATAATATCATATAATATTAGTAGCAATAAAAATTAACTTCATTCATTCCACGCACCTATTTGCTAGATGTAAACAAATATAAGAATAGAAAAAGAACTGACTCCGGCTTAAAGGAATTATATATGATAAACATAATTTGTCAAAATACGTATATCTGGAATAACTTTCCATTTGGATCTTGCCCCCCCCCCCTAAATTGGTTACTTCAAGTTAGTGCTGATTTCGAAAATAGTTTCGATCATACTATTGTTTGTTTCCCTATTAACTCTTCCCCAAACAGTCCATAGTACGTGTGCTACTACTTATAGTGGCGACAATACATTTTTAGCCTTGTCTCTTTTCAAATCTATCAAACACCATTCATAAGTAGATTATTAAATTTTACATGTTATGGCAAAAAATTGCATATTAAATATTCATATATTTATTATGTTAATATTTATTGCACTCCACTTACTTATATGTACAACTACATTCTCCTAAGGGAGGATAGCGAATCAAACCGAGGTATGAATATACCCAGCCGCCTATGCGAATATAATACAACTTTTTTCACTGAACGGGGGGGGGATGATTGTCCCCTCTTCGCCACCATCTGTATTCACCTCTTTTCCTCTACACTTGATAAATAGTTTTAACTGGCGGTTTTAGAAGAGATTTCGGTTTTCCACTGAGTGATTTGTATGATAACCAACTCTCATCAAACCCGATTTGAGGCTAAAATCCTCTGTTTTCGTTGAATCGACTTGTATCACCCCATTCCAAGAAAATTAGACAAGATATTGATTCAAATATTTTTAAATATGGCCAGTTATCCAAAATGTTATACATTGGTAGATAATTTAAGACATCTGATTAGTTTCGTTAAACAAATCAAGTTAAATTACAAACTTTTTTTATGCAAATTTTAATCATTGATCGAGTTGATTAACTCGACTAAAAATTTTAACTGCGATTAACAGTGCATCAATCAATTGATCATATTAATAGATTAATCGGATCAGCCCTATAAAATTAATGCTCGGTGCACGTAAACTTTTTGTATCTGCCTACCTCTACCTATACATATCATGATGCATAACCAGCGTAGTTTACGCTTTTGGATGAAACAGTGGGCTTTTCAACGTCTCGGTACGTAAATTGTTAAAAAAATATTTTCAAAAATATATACTTCTCAAACTCATCGACTTTTTTTACGAAAACATTATATTATGATTGAAAATAGAGAATATTTTACGCCTAATAAAATTTTATGAGAGAATTCATAGAATACGCATGAGTGATTTGAATGAATATTTTGATTTTTTTCACTCTATCTTTCGGGAAATCAAGCATGTACAGTTTATTTCAACAGATTTCGCTTGAGTTATAATTTACGACTTCCACGGTTCACATGGGCTCTATTCTCATTTCATTATCTTGAATGTCATGTTTTTTTGTAGTTCAAAAGAAAATCTCTCATTTCCTTTCACATAACACCTATGTTTAGAATTTAAAAAAAAGTTTACACAAAGAAATATTTTTCTTTTTTATAGTCAGTTATGTAAACTAAATTGCAGAGTGAAAACGGATAACTAAATTGGAGGGAAAGAATAAGCAAATTGTTATCTTCTCTAGAATTTATCTCCAATTCGTATTATCCATACAAGATGGAGATCACATGCTGAATTGACCCAATAACGGAATTTACTACGGATATTTATTCTTGAATGTCATGTGATTAAAAACATTTGTCTCAAAATTTCCAATCTTACTGTTGTTGATGATTTCTGCTATTTATAATCGACAGAATGCCACAGATCGCAATTATAATTAATTCTTACAACAATAAATAACCATTTTGAAATGTCAGTTAGAGTCGAATAAAAGTTGTTTTTCGCTTACCCTAAATTGTTAAACGGTCTCGAAAGTAGTCAATGAGATGTTAAATTACTTTTAGGCAAAGCGATAAGAGTGTAATGAAGTTTGTAAAACAAATATCTCGATTTATAATTATTCATCTAACTGTAGTTATAATATATTTTACGTCTTCCAGTTATTCGTAACTCAATTACAAATTATCCTACTCGTAAGTAGATTTCGAATCATTCTAGTGTCCTGAACTAAATTTCAAATAAAATATTATCCTTACGTTTTGATAATTACATATTTCTACTGTGAATCGGTAGAGATCGTAATGGGGGTGCGTAGGAAACGCACCCTTAATAATTCCATATTTGTCCAACGAAATGAATTATTTATGAAGAATAATTTTGAGTAATTTCCCCAAGACCGATTTTCTATGAAACTGTTTGAAATTCATGTTGAACTTAGGAAAAAAAATACATCTTAAAATACTGTGGGAATATATAGTATATATTGATCATCAACTGATGACTAATAATACCCTGTTACATCACTATGGATTCAAAAGATAAAGCCCGATCACCCTCCTCAAAATTATTATTGCCTGCAATAAGATCAGAAAATTTTCTATGCACTTTCTGATTTACACATAATTGTAGTAAACCATCGAAGCATAAGTGATTATTTTGAATAAAATAAACGAAAATTAATCTCAATTAATATAAAAGGTAAATTATTTTAATTAAAATAAACGAAAATCCATCTTGAATGAAAGAAGATAGATAATTTGATTACATCTTCTATATCGTGTTTGAGAAATTTTTCTATAATGAGATAAACTAAAAAGAATCAATGCTCTGATACCATAATTATTATTCAAGATCATTTGCTGATAGAGAATAGAGGGAGTTCAGTGGCTTTCATTTTAAGGAAGAGATGAAATAAATTGATTTGTCAGTTGTGACAGGATAATGGATAATATATGACTAACTGTTTTTCTCTCGTTACTCATTGTCATCAACTATTGTAATGCAGAAACGCTGGCCCATAAAAATACGATATTTCTAATTACTTTCCTCTTTTAGTTGAGGAAACCGGTGAGTAAACCCAAAATTTATTTCGGAATTTGTATTTTCTTTCAATAAAAGTCATATTAAATGTACCTGCATTTGTTTTGTGATTCGGAAAAAAGTATAAAATATATTCTCACCATTACTGAATGAATTATACTTGTACCTAAAACTATATAGGTAAAAAAAAATATAAAGAAATTACCTTCAATGATTAAGCACATAAATAACAAGCTCAGAAGACGTTTATCCATTATCAATTGTTTTCTCTTTTTTTTTTAAAGAAAAGAGTTTTTTTTGTTTCGAATCCTTTTTTGTCAATTCACAAACCTTCAGATAATTTCACTTCACGTAAATCCCATTGTTATAAAAGCCACTAAAAACTGTTCGCGGTTATCCATTCTGAGATTAATCCTTAACGATTGCGCAAGTTTCATTACCCTTGATTCTATCGAGTTTCGATTTCACGGGATATTGTTGCGCTTCTCACTGTCTCATTCTTTTTTAACCGGTCGAAGTTTGAAAACCGTGTTTACTTGACAAGTATACACTCATTGCAATTTTTTTTTTAAAAGAAGCACGTCGAGGATTATAACCCAAGTACTTTGTGCGATTAATTGCACGCCTTCTTTTCCGTGCCACGTGGGAAAAACGTTTCTCAGTGTTCTGATTGTGTTTTGCAGTGAAGTAGCACTTGTGTGTCTAGCCGCCGCTGCCGCCGCTACTGAGGGAACAAGAGTAGAGTTAGTGGTATCTGCCGAATCTTACTCCATTCTGGGAGATGCGAGCCACTCGGCTTTCGGTTAAGAGTCATGGAAAGGATCGCCTATAGAGGGCGCGTGTGCACGGGAGACGAGTAGCCGGTTGAGTAACGACGAGTAAAAAAACAATAATAATAATAGAAAAAACAGTGAAATATCAATTTTTTTCACATATTGGTTTTTGGAAATGACATAAAATGCGAAATTCGATTATTTGCTAAAAGCTTATTGTAGAAACGCCACGCTGTGAAAAACCTAATTTTTCTCTAAAACCGCTAGTAAAAATATTTACCAAGTGTAGAGGAACATGGAAGAATGTAGGTGTATAAGTTGTATTGCAAACTGAAATACATAGTAAGCATAATAATAAATTGGTGTTGTGGAATTAATATATAAAGTTTAAATATATAAATTTATCATTACTTTTTTTTGCTATAAAATGTAAAATTTGATAATGTGATCAAAAATTATTGTGGAAACTCCATGCTGTGAATAACTGAAATCTTCTTAAAAGCCCCCATTGAAAGTGCAGTAAAACCCTTCTTGACGGTCACCCTTCTTTTAGGGAAAAACGTTTTCCTCCCACCGCTGTTCACAAAAGATGGGTTTAACTGTATTTACTAAGTGTATAGTAATGAATAGAAATATAGTCGGTGTGCATGTGTTGCAAGTAAATAACAACAAATATTAAGATAATTATTTTTTAAATTGACGTATGAATAACTGATAATTCATTAATATCTGAAATTCGATATATTTTTATTATGATACATATATGTCAAATGTATGATTTGTTTTGCCACAAGATATATATATATATATAGAATAATTGTTGCAAGCAAAGTGAAAAATAAACATTAAAGCTTGTAACGTAAAACATGAGCTATGAATCGTTTTATACACTGTCGTTTTGTTATGCAATCGTTGTAATACTGTACATATACATACACATAATTTTTGCCCGTGAAATGAACTTTTATTATCAATTGTAAAAGTATATTTTTTACATGTATGCAATTGTTTCTCATTGTTTATGCAATTTTGTTTCCGATCACTTCGAACTGTTTTTCATTATTTTTAACCCCCAATTCTATATTACTGGACTATTCCATAATACCTCACGAAACTGACTTTTTAATGTTTTTTTCTTAGTTATAGCATTTATTTTTAATCACGTTGCACTATGGTTAATGCAAAAAAAAGAAACCAAATTTTATAGAAACACATCATGCTCTGGTTGGCGATTCAGGTTTTTCCATGTTACAAATTGGAATAGTCGAAAACATAAAAGTGGTATTTAATATTACTCGAATGCGCATGTGTATACATATATATATATACATAAAATTTGGTTTATATGCATATACATATATATATACATGATTCCTTGTTGGGGCTTTCGAAACTATACAACAATAGCACATTTCCAAGGAAAAAAGAGAAAACAAACTAGTTGTTTTTCCTCTCTTGTGTATGTGTGTGCACTTTCGAAATCTTTACGCGATCGGTTATACCCAAAATATATATATTTTTTGCTTTGATCGAAGTTGCGCAACGTCTATGTTCATTTGATTTGTATCGTCTAAATCAGTGATTCGCAACGTGGGCGTTAACGTCCCCTTGGGGGCGGCAGAAGCTAAGTGTATAACATAGGTTCCTATGGGTCAGATTGCGTTGGGGGGGGGCGATGGAAGAAAAATATTTCTGAAGAAGGGGGCGAAGGGACAAAAAAGTTTGGGAAACTGGTTTAAATGAATGAATTGCTAACAATTGTGAGATTAGATTTTTTTCCAGTTCCAAATTCGAGGTTTCCGAAGATTTGTCTTCAGATGGGCCTTACAAAAAATTTGATATTGTTGAAATTTTCGAGTAGTATGCATGTAAATTTGCCTGATAGAGGGCCTCAGAAACATCACTTAGCTGAGGGGGGGGGGCAATGGTGCTCTTAAGACGACCCCGCATTCATACCCCCACGAGTGAGGCTGACAGGACTCTCGGCCTGGGGCCCAGGGCAATTATTTTTTATGGTATAAATCTATTAATTCACTATAGATTGGCCGGTGAAAATTCTGGTTTGGTGACCCGCCACGTCTAGGGGGGACCTGCCCTAGATGTTGGGGCAATGGTTGCGTCACGGCCTTGATTGCAATTTTGTAATATAATTAACTTGATTAACACAGTAAGCTTGTTGAATGAAATCGATCAGAAATCGACAAATAGTCACGATATGAGTACTATCAAATACAGTTCAAAATTTTTACGGCATGCCATTTATGTTATGTGAGTGTATAAAACAATACTCAAAACCATATTTAGAAAAACAAACAGCAAAGAGATGGCTTTCATTTTGAAAATTGAGAGCCGAGGGTTGGGAAGGGCATGATTTTTCGGGAAAGAAATTAAGAAACGAAACTTAAGAACACGTCATAGTAGCGTCAAAATTAGTAGTGCCTTGACCGGTGAGATCCTGAAGTCGCATTCTGTTAAAAGAGGCAAGCACCACGTTATAAATACGCAGCCGAATCTTGTAAGAAGGTAAAGTAAATTTATTAGCATTTCAGTGCGATAAAAATCAATTGCACTCGAAAGAAAATGGAAAATCTTCATTGCAACATGTAGAATTTGGTATGAAAATGTGATTCGATAAATATTCAATATATAAAAAAATCCAAAGGCACTAATTATTTTAAATACGGCAATCCACATAAAATCAGTTTGATTATAAATTTTTTATTGAATTGATGTTATCATTTTATTGAATTGATGTTATCATTTTATTGTTTCCAACAGTGTCACTTGCATCTTACCCAAGCTACCATTTCCACACCCTTCATCCAAGCTTTTTACGCTTGAAAGTTTTGATAAAATTTTAAAATAATCCAAAACTATGGCCCTGTTTCATCGATTAACTTATGATCCAACTCGAAAGACAGGGTAAAAAAAAATAAAGAAAGAAAAACGATTTCGCACACAATAAATACATACGCACTGAAAATGCACCTTCCTTCAAAAAAATTCACTTATCAGTGACGGAGAGCAAATTACCATATTTTAGCAAAAAAGTTTTGATTTTCGGAAAACAATTTTTCAACTAGATCTGACTTTACAAAAATCGTGATAAATTTACCAATATAGTGGGGCGAATTTGTTACGTAATAACAAAGTTATAACATTATTCTTCGCAAAGAGAAAATAGCGCCAATCGTGGAAAAAGATGATCGAACTTGGCTTCTAACGGGATTGAATATTTCACAGACACACACACAGTCCGTTTTCGAAAACTGCCCCCCCCCCACTTAGGCATAAATTTACTTTGGTTTGCCGTTTGGCGTGTAGCTGACCCTTAAAAAAATGACGTCTCATAACTCTCTCAATATTCGTCCGGTCCTAAAACAGAAAATACTTTTCCATATATTAGTTTTTCCGCAGGGAATAACATGTTTAAAATTATTTATCTCTCGGTAGTTATCAACCTGAGTTTTGCAACATGGATATAAAAACAGTTACGATTTTCGATCTTTTAAAATCTAAAACAAATTTTAGTAACGATTGAAAACTCAGTTACATTAAATCAATAAGAATGAATCGAATTTAATAACATCTGTTTCATCGTCAGAAATAATTCATGCAATCTTTCTGCATAACAAACACGCAGATGATTGTACGAGTTTAGTAAAATAGTTTTAACTACTGTATTTTTACTGAATATACAAAAGCTCTCATTACTACTCAAGTGATCATATCACAATTTTGAAAATGATCCTCTCGGTCTCCAGGTATCAGATAATTTGCTGAATAGAAAATGACAATGTGAAAAAAACGAGATAGTTCGTTATACGCTAAAATATATATTTCTTTAATATAAACTTGTTATATAGCAAAAGCAGGAACGGTTTTTCGTTTCTTGAACTCCGAAATCCTCGAGATTCGTTTTACTATGAATAAAAGAGGTAATCTATATTATTCCTCAAAGACGATATCTTTTCATATACATACACGATCTCTTTAAATTGCGATAATCCCACTTCTTACTGAACAGAAATTTCAATAGAGGGAGCGAAATGAATTTATTCAGTTTCAATGATTCCTTATTTTTCTAAAAAAAAAAAGGAAAAGTACAAATGTATGAGTTATTATTTTCTTTAATATGGTTTAAAGGTACTTAAGAAATGTTAATATTTCCTAAAAATTATTTTTCCTTTAATTTTTCAGTAGTACAAATAATGGACGTGATTAAAATTTGAGCCTTTATATTTATCGAATGGATATTTTTATCCTCTGTATCTTAAGTACTATATAATAATAATTCTAAGTATAGAATGCCATCATTATATGATTGTTTAAAAATATTTCTTATTTGAAACTTGAACGTTATTTCTGCACGAATTTCCAATTATATTTCGAAAATTAAAATTCTAAAATTTGTGTACACGTAGATAGTTATGGTTGGGAAAAATGAAAAAGAATGTAAAGCTTTTTTTTTTTAGTTTATTTCTTCTGAAACATTTTATTTTAATTACCTGGCATTCAACTTCTCTAGTTTAAATTTTTTTTACGGTTTATTTACATCAATATTTCCTTTGTGTTTTTACGTACAGTTAGTTCTTGTAAAAAAGTTTGAAGTAACAATTTTTTTTACTGCAAGAAAACTAGCATTTATCTTTTCTATAATGAAAATATAGTAACCAATGCATCTTATGTACATTTTTTATTCATCTATCTTATACAAATTCACATTAAAAATAACTTTAAAAGATTTGTGATTTATTTAATGTAGACGTTATATTTCATAAGAAATATCTAATACACGAGATAATGAACAAAATGACATATTTCAATCATAAATATTTCATTTCTTTTGTGAGCTTTAAATTTACATCTTATAAATTTTCTTAAACTCCCTATGGCAATAATATTACAAATGCTTCAAGTAACTACACACTGGGTCATGGGAATTTAATTAAAATATTCTAGAAATATCTTTAAATCAATATAATTCATCAAAATAAATTACTAGAACTGAAATATATTTCTTATTGTTAAACATAGTCACAATAGTGTTTTTTGTATTAATAATTATTATTTTTGATCGGTAAAATGTTGAAAATTCTTGTATCTGATGTCTTTTTTTATGTATCTTTTATGAGATGTATACATAGATACCATACCTTTATTTTTTACATATGTGAGACAATCTTCAAGTAAAATATGAATATTTTAAACCTATGAAAGCAATTACGAACGAAATTTTCCCTTTGTATGCTAATATTTTATATACATTTGAAAATGTAATTTATTTTCGTAAAATATTCACATTTCAAAATGAAATAGGGAAATGAAAGTAGGAAATTTCGATTACGATTTCATTTTAAAAATATATGGTAACGAAAATTTGAGGAAAAAATTATTTTTTTTAACATATCTGGTTTTTAAAGTGCAAAAACTCAATTTCTTTAGTAATATTGTTCAGAATCTTTCACAAATAAAAATACAGTAGAACCCCGCTAACCCGAACTAATTGAGACCTGGACCTGTCCGGATTAGCAAAAATTTCGGATCACCGGGGTTTGTCTTTTGTGAACATGACTTTTTTTAACTATAACAATAGTGAGTATCTCTACATGTGGGATAAGAGTTAGAGACCAGTAATTCCATTTATCAGTGATCAAAACAATTGCGGGAAAAAATAAAGTGATTTTTTCGCTCTACAATATTACGTCTGCGCTTCAGTAATCGACCATACACTTGGTAAAAATATTTACCAAGTGTAGAGGAACATGGAAGAATGTAGGTGTATAAGTTGTATTGCAAACTGAAATACATAGTAAGCATAATAATAAATTGGTGTTGTGGAATTAATATATAAAGTTTAAATATATAAATTTATCATTACTTTTTTTTGCTATAAAATGTAAAATTTGATAATGTGATCAAAAATTATTGTGGAAACTCCATGCTGTGAATAACTGAAATCTTCTTAAAAGCCCCCATTGAAAGTGCAGTAAAACCCTTCTTGACGGTCACCCTTCTTTTAGGGAAAAACGTTTTCCTCCCACCGCTGTTCACAAAAGATGGGTTTAACTGTATTTACTAAGTGTATAGTAATGAATAGAAATATAGTCGGTGTGCATGTGTTGCAAGTAAATAACAACAAATATTAAGATAATTATTTTTTAAATTGACGTATGAATAACTGATAATTCATTAATATCTGAAATTCGATATATTTTTATTATGATACATATATGTCAAATGTATGATTTGTTTTGCCACAAGATATATATATATATATAGAATAATTGTTGCAAGCAAAGTGAAAAATAAACATTAAAGCTTGTAACGTAAAACATGAGCTATGAATCGTTTTATACACTGTCGTTTTGTTATGCAATCGTTGTAATACTGTACATATACATACACATAATTTTTGCCCGTGAAATGAACTTTTATTATCAATTGTAAAAGTATATTTTTTACATGTATGCAATTGTTTCTCATTGTTTATGCAATTTTGTTTCCGATCACTTCGAACTGTTTTTCATTATTTTTAACCCCCAATTCTATATTACTGGACTATTCCATAATACCTCACGAAACTGACTTTTTAATGTTTTTTTCTTAGTTATAGCATTTATTTTTAATCACGTTGCACTATGGTTAATGCAAAAAAAAGAAACCAAATTTTATAGAAACACATCATGCTCTGGTTGGCGATTCAGGTTTTTCCATGTTACAAATTGGAATAGTCGAAAACATAAAAGTGGTATTTAATATTACTCGAATGCGCATGTGTATACATATATATATATACATAAAATTTGGTTTATATGCATATACATATATATATACATGATTCCTTGTTGGGGCTTTCGAAACTATACAACAATAGCACATTTCCAAGGAAAAAAGAGAAAACAAACTAGTTGTTTTTCCTCTCTTGTGTATGTGTGTGCACTTTCGAAATCTTTACGCGATCGGTTATACCCAAAATATATATATTTTTTGCTTTGATCGAAGTTGCGCAACGTCTATGTTCATTTGATTTGTATCGTCTAAATCAGTGATTCGCAACGTGGGCGTTAACGTCCCCTTGGGGGCGGCAGAAGCTAAGTGTATAACATAGGTTCCTATGGGTCAGATTGCGTTGGGGGGGGGCGATGGAAGAAAAATATTTCTGAAGAAGGGGGCGAAGGGACAAAAAAGTTTGGGAAACTGGTTTAAATGAATGAATTGCTAACAATTGTGAGATTAGATTTTTTTCCAGTTCCAAATTCGAGGTTTCCGAAGATTTGTCTTCAGATGGGCCTTACAAAAAATTTGATATTGTTGAAATTTTCGAGTAGTATGCATGTAAATTTGCCTGATAGAGGGCCTCAGAAACATCACTTAGCTGAGGGGGGGGGGGCAATGGTGCTCTTAAGACGACCCCGCATTCATACCCCCACGAGTGAGGCTGACAGGACTCTCGGCCTGGGGCCCAGGGCAATTATTTTTTATGGTATAAATCTATTAATTCACTATAGATTGGCCGGTGAAAATTCTGGTTTGGTGACCCGCCACGTCTAGGGGGGACCTGCCCTAGATGTTGGGGCAATGGTTGCGTCACGGCCTTGATTGCAATTTTGTAATATAATTAACTTGATTAACACAGTAAGCTTGTTGAATGAAATCGATCAGAAATCGACAAATAGTCACGATATGAGTACTATCAAATACAGTTCAAAATTTTTACGGCATGCCATTTATGTTATGTGAGTGTATAAAACAATACTCAAAACCATATTTAGAAAAACAAACAGCAAAGAGATGGCTTTCATTTTGAAAATTGAGAGCCGAGGGTTGGGAAGGGCATGATTTTTCGGGAAAGAAATTAAGAAACGAAACTTAAGAACACGTCATAGTAGCGTCAAAATTAGTAGTGCCTTGACCGGTGAGATCCTGAAGTCGCATTCTGTTAAAAGAGGCAAGCACCACGTTATAAATACGCAGCCGAATCTTGTAAGAAGGTAAAGTAAATTTATTAGCATTTCAGTGCGATAAAAATCAATTGCACTCGAAAGAAAATGGAAAATCTTCATTGCAACATGTAGAATTTGGTATGAAAATGTGATTCGATAAATATTCAATATATAAAAAAATCCAAAGGCACTAATTATTTTAAATACGGCAATCCACATAAAATCAGTTTGATTATAAATTTTTTATTGAATTGATGTTATCATTTTATTGAATTGATGTTATCATTTTATTGTTTCCAACAGTGTCACTTGCATCTTACCCAAGCTACCATTTCCACACCCTTCATCCAAGCTTTTTACGCTTGAAAGTTTTGATAAAATTTTAAAATAATCCAAAACTATGGCCCTGTTTCATCGATTAACTTATGATCCAACTCGAAAGACAGGGTAAAAAAAAATAAAGAAAGAAAAACGATTTCGCACACAATAAATACATACGCACTGAAAATGCACCTTCCTTCAAAAAAATTCACTTATCAGTGACGGAGAGCAAATTACCATATTTTAGCAAAAAAGTTTTGATTTTCGGAAAACAATTTTTCAACTAGATCTGACTTTACAAAAATCGTGATAAATTTACCAATATAGTGGGGCGAATTTGTTACGTAATAACAAAGTTATAACATTATTCTTCGCAAAGAGAAAATAGCGCCAATCGTGGAAAAAGATGATCGAACTTGGCTTCTAACGGGATTGAATATTTCACAGACACACACACAGTCCGTTTTCGAAAACTGCCCCCCCCCCACTTAGGCATAAATTTACTTTGGTTTGCCGTTTGGCGTGTAGCTGACCCTTAAAAAAATGACGTCTCATAACTCTCTCAATATTCGTCCGGTCCTAAAACAGAAAATACTTTTCCATATATTAGTTTTTCCGCAGGGAATAACATGTTTAAAATTATTTATCTCTCGGTAGTTATCAACCTGAGTTTTGCAACATGGATATAAAAACAGTTACGATTTTCGATCTTTTAAAATCTAAAACAAATTTTAGTAACGATTGAAAACTCAGTTACATTAAATCAATAAGAATGAATCGAATTTAATAACATCTGTTTCATCGTCAGAAATAATTCATGCAATCTTTCTGCATAACAAACACGCAGATGATTGTACGAGTTTAGTAAAATAGTTTTAACTACTGTATTTTTACTGAATATACAAAAGCTCTCATTACTACTCAAGTGATCATATCACAATTTTGAAAATGATCCTCTCGGTCTCCAGGTATCAGATAATTTGCTGAATAGAAAATGACAATGTGAAAAAAACGAGATAGTTCGTTATACGCTAAAATATATATTTCTTTAATATAAACTTGTTATATAGCAAAAGCAGGAACGGTTTTTCGTTTCTTGAACTCCGAAATCCTCGAGATTCGTTTTACTATGAATAAAAGAGGTAATCTATATTATTCCTCAAAGACGATATCTTTTCATATACATACACGATCTCTTTAAATTGCGATAATCCCACTTCTTACTGAACAGAAATTTCAATAGAGGGAGCGAAATGAATTTATTCAGTTTCAATGATTCCTTATTTTTCTAAAAAAAAAAAGGAAAAGTACAAATGTATGAGTTATTATTTTCTTTAATATGGTTTAAAGGTACTTAAGAAATGTTAATATTTCCTAAAAATTATTTTTCCTTTAATTTTTCAGTAGTACAAATAATGGACGTGATTAAAATTTGAGCCTTTATATTTATCGAATGGATATTTTTATCCTCTGTATCTTAAGTACTATATAATAATAATTCTAAGTATAGAATGCCATCATTATATGATTGTTTAAAAATATTTCTTATTTGAAACTTGAACGTTATTTCTGCACGAATTTCCAATTATATTTCGAAAATTAAAATTCTAAAATTTGTGTACACGTAGATAGTTATGGTTGGGAAAAATGAAAAAGAATGTAAAGCTTTTTTTTTTTAGTTTATTTCTTCTGAAACATTTTATTTTAATTACCTGGCATTCAACTTCTCTAGTTTAAATTTTTTTTACGGTTTATTTACATCAATATTTCCTTTGTGTTTTTACGTACAGTTAGTTCTTGTAAAAAAGTTTGAAGTAACAATTTTTTTTACTGCAAGAAAACTAGCATTTATCTTTTCTATAATGAAAATATAGTAACCAATGCATCTTATGTACATTTTTTATTCATCTATCTTATACAAATTCACATTAAAAATAACTTTAAAAGATTTGTGATTTATTTAATGTAGACGTTATATTTCATAAGAAATATCTAATACACGAGATAATGAACAAAATGACATATTTCAATCATAAATATTTCATTTCTTTTGTGAGCTTTAAATTTACATCTTATAAATTTTCTTAAACTCCCTATGGCAATAATATTACAAATGCTTCAAGTAACTACACACTGGGTCATGGGAATTTAATTAAAATATTCTAGAAATATCTTTAAATCAATATAATTCATCAAAATAAATTACTAGAACTGAAATATATTTCTTATTGTTAAACATAGTCACAATAGTGTTTTTTGTATTAATAATTATTATTTTTGATCGGTAAAATGTTGAAAATTCTTGTATCTGATGTCTTTTTTTATGTATCTTTTATGAGATGTATACATAGATACCATACCTTTATTTTTTACATATGTGAGACAATCTTCAAGTAAAATATGAATATTTTAAACCTATGAAAGCAATTACGAACGAAATTTTCCCTTTGTATGCTAATATTTTATATACATTTGAAAATGTAATTTATTTTCGTAAAATATTCACATTTCAAAATGAAATAGGGAAATGAAAGTAGGAAATTTCGATTACGATTTCATTTTAAAAATATATGGTAACGAAAATTTGAGGAAAAAATTATTTTTTTTAACATATCTGGTTTTTAAAGTGCAAAAACTCAATTTCTTTAGTAATATTGTTCAGAATCTTTCACAAATAAAAATACAGTAGAACCCCGCTAACCCGAACTAATTGAGACCTGGACCTGTCCGGATTAGCAAAAATTTCGGATCACCGGGGTTTGTCTTTTGTGAACATGACTTTTTTTAACTATAACAATAGTGAGTATCTCTACATGTGGGATAAGAGTTAGAGACCAGTAATTCCATTTATCAGTGATCAAAACAATTGCGGGAAAAAATAAAGTGATTTTTTCGCTCTACAATATTACGTCTGCGCTTCAGACAATCGACCATGGGACGTTACAAAACACCAAATAGGTGTACAAAAAATTTTGCTTTGATATCTTATTGCAGCTGAGAATTAATCCTTCTCCATTCTCCAAAAAATGAAAAAAAGTCTGTCAAAAATGTCATTTACTGGCCTGCAGAAGCATACGTGATGGAAAGAAATACAAACACATGGCCACAACAGGCAAAATTCGCAAATAGGTGGCTGAAAGAAAGATGTCCATAACAAACATGGATGTCATATGTTTCTAAAATACAACAACCCAATTAAAAGTCCAATTATAAAAACTAAAATACACCCATTGCCATAAAAATTTGCGCACCAAGAAATAATTGTGGGATCGAAACGAAAGTTGGCCTGAAGGTAGATGTCGGGCAGATATGCAAATAATTAGAAATGCAGCGTGATTGCGCATTGCGTAATGCCACTAGAAGGCGTTGAACTTCGTTCTCCTTGGAGTATAAAACAGGTAACCAGAGCTTGCTGGAGTGTATTTAATCGTTTGCAAAGGAAATGCTGAGGTAGACATGCCGTTACGCCGCCGTCGAAGACCATATGAGCAGTTGTCAGAGTTCGATAGGGGAAGAATCATCGGGATGATGGAAGCTGCGTGGTCAGCTCGGCGAGTAGCTCGTCAACTAGGCCGTTCTGATTTTACTGTGAGGAGGTGTTGGGACCAGTGGACAGAAGAGGCGACCAGGCGACCAGGTTCAGGACGCCCTCGACAGACCAGTCGTCGAGAAGAACCATCTTCGAAGAACCAACGTCGAGTGTCTTCCCGAACCATCGCAAGGCGCCTGGCTGAAGGACACCTGGTATCGCGGCGCCCATTACGTGTGCTGCCAATGACACCCACCCACCAACGCCTCCGTTTGGAGTGGTGTCGAGCACGACGGGATTGGACTGCAACGGAATGGAACCAGGTCGTCTTCCGCGACGAATCGAGATTCAACTTGAGCAGTGATGACAATCGTGTTCGTGTGTGGAGGTCCCGTGGTGAACGCTTCAATCCTGCCTTCGCTTTACAACGACACACCGCTCCCACAGCTGGTGTCATGGTATGGGGTGCCATTGCTTACGATACACGGTCACCCCTAATATTGATCCATGGCACAATGACAGCCCAGCGGTACGTCAATAACATCCTTCAGCCACATGTGTTGCCACTCATGGCAGGGCTCCCAGGAGCCGTTTTTCAACAAGACAATGCTAGGCCACACACAGCAAGGTATGCCACAAGACTGCCTCCGCCACCTAACCACCCTTCCCTGGCCTGCTCTATCCCCAGATTTGTCACCAATCGAGCATATCTGGGAACATTTGGGACGGCAAGTTGGATACCCTACGAGGTTGGTCGAACTAGAGGCGCATTTACAGCAACTGTGGAACGAGATGTCTCAGGACATCATACGGAACTTGTACGCCTCAATGCCCGCTCGTATCGCATCGTGCATTCGCGCTAGAGGGGGTCCAACAGAGTACTAAAACTTCTGATCATCTGTACTTTTTTCTGCAATAAATGATCCTTTTTCTTGGATTTTCTAATCACTTACTTATATCAACGTAGTACTTACATGTGTAAAATTTCGTTTCCTTTTGACAACTTCTTCTGGGTGCGCAAATTTTTATGGCAATGAGTGTATATATATACATGATAAAATATAATATCCATAAAAATAATATTTATGGTTGTCTTATTCTATGTATGGATAGCTTTTCGATTGACCCCAACATATTTATCGTATAACCTTGCAAAAGAAAATCTTGGAAAAATTATGACCAAGATTTGCTTTCGACGATAATCAAGGAACAACGAAGGAATCTGATGAAATCATCTAGCTTTCAAAATGAACCCCACTAGAAAAGCGGTGGGTGAAATGTTATCATTAGACTTCAACATCAATCAAATTTTCACGGATGCAGAAATCGCCTCCGAAGTTTCAAATGACTCATCATCAAACGATGGGTTAGACCAGTGGTTCTCAAAGTGTGCGTCGTGTCTCAGAGAGACATCGGCAAACATCGGCAAGGGCGTATCGGTGAGCTGCGAACATTGATCATTGCATATTCAGTGCATTGGAGTGGTTGTTTCTTGGACTCGTCTGAGGTGTCGCGGATAAATGTTGTCATAGCAAGGGAGCAGCAACGCATTTGAAAACCACTGGGTTGGATTATGATATTCCAACAACACCAAAGACTAATTCAAATGAAAACTGACAAATTTTTCAGGGAGCAATGTAATTCACCACTATGTGGTATGATCATGTATTTATTTCCCATACGTGTAATGTAACGTGAAACAATATGCAGAATTTATGAGTGTTTTATCGTGTCTTCAATTTGCACGCACGCACACAGCGGTTTTGACGAAATACGACAGACACTTTGTCTGAGTCTTGTCTTTCTGTGTCACACCTTGTCTTCTGACTAAAATTCAACACATTGCTCTTATATCTCAAGAGCCACTACATACATAACCGAAAACTTCTAAAATAATCTCGATTATTTTCGCGTGATCTTTACACCTCTCTTCGTGCTAAAACCTCGCCACATCATCGTTATCGCCAGACTAGCCAAGTTTGTCATCAGTTTGGCGAGATTCACAAAGAAATGGATAAATGATTATTTACAGGTGAAAAATGGCATAATACATGTTAAAAAATGACTGTTTACATAATTTACATAACACGTTGACGTTGGACTGAGAACGCTCACAGAATCTCACGACTCCCAAAGCCGAGAAACGATTGATGAGTATTTTATGGGAGATTTTTGGATAAATCATTGTTAGTGGGTCAGATTGCCCTAGATTTATATTTACACTTCGAAGTTTAAGATTTTATCATATGGATGATTGTTGAAGGCACTAATCAATTGACTTTTCTTGCCTTTGTCAGAAGCGGCTCTGTGTGTGTGTGTGTGTGTGTGTGTGTGATGCTTGTTATTTAGTAAAATTTCCGGAGACATCCATCCTTCGGGAACACTTTGATATCTCACTGGGAGTTGTGAAGTAGGGGTATGTCCGGGCCCGGGCACTCAATGCCCAATGTCTTTCCTGAGACCAACAAAAAAAATAATGATTTTAAAGTGCAAAATTCGCTTAGATATTTGTATTCGAAAAATCACCAAAGATGAAGGAAACAACTTCATAAGCTAACAAAAAAGCTCATTGTGTACGCTTCGTACGCTATTATTTCCCTCATATTTAGCTATTTTTGAATTCAACTCTCTCAGAAAATATTGCACTCAAAAACATTATATTTTTTGTTGGGCTGAACAGAGGCAAGCAAACAAATTCTAATTGGGCTTTAAGGATAGGGTGGCAAAAAGTAGGGTAATTTATTTTATTTCCATAACCATGTAACCCCTTGCAATATTAATACTGCATTCTGAACGATTATATGGATGGGTTTTTTTCCCTCAGTGAAGGTCTGCTTCTAGGATCAATGGTTCCTTAGTTATTCCAAGATAAAGTGACTTTCCTATGCACCCAGTGAATTGCTACCCATTGATGTTCCCTACAGCTTTGGATTTCTAATCATTTCATTATCTGTGTATGAATCTTTGCACATATTTAATTTCGATAAAAACAGACACTCTATTAATGATACTTCGTGTCTGTGTGTGTTTTTGCAAAAGAAGAGAAGAGTGTGGAATATTACAACATCCGTTTTTCACTTTCGGAAATTCTTTTCAAGTTTACACATTTTTTTTTTCAATTGAACCAATTCCGAATCTTCAGACTACGTAACAAAACGAACAATGGCAGGTAAGAAAGCACGTAATCTATACCTTGATCGATTGAGCTGCAGATATTCTGAGACAAGTCCAATTCAAACAGGCGAGATTGTGAATGCCGAGAATGGAATAAAAAAAAACCCATTTCCTTTACGCAGCATTAAAATCAAACTTGCTATCTCAATCCTATCACGAAACATTACATAAGAATTAGAGTGCAGAATTTATTGAGTGAATAAATAAAAATAAGTGGCAAAATCGATTTAGTAATAAAACAGTCACCTCAGACATTCGCTCAAATATTGAGTTCTGATTCCTAAAAAATACAGATTATAACCTTGCATACAGGGAGTCCTGCAAGTGCTAATGCGTCCTCTATCTCCTCAACCGTCTGTCGTAGAGGTTTGATTCCAATTTCAAAAATGCTCCGAAGGCGTTCAAAAATTACCCTATACCTGTTTCAAAAGTGCAAATACAGTGCATAACAAATGGGTGCGGTCGCCAGGTCCTCTAACTTCCAATTAGAAAGTTGTTGCCCTGTCTCTTTCTCTTTCTCTCTCTCTCTCTCTCTCTCTCTCTCTGAAGGCAACAGAGAAAATTTCAAGTTTCTAAGTGCAACTTTCCCTGAGATATTTGAATTTAAAAATCGGAGAGAAAAATATGAAAAGAAGCAGAAAAACCAAAGTGTCAATGCTCCTTCCTCTCATTTATGCTGTCCTTTTCCAACTTTCCTCCGGTTTTTGAATTCGAATACCTCAGTGAATATTGCACTTAAACATGGTATATATTTTTCTCCTCAGGAGAGACAGAGCCACGACTTTCCAAATCTTAAGTTTGACTTAATAGTGGCACCGTATAAAAATGTAGATTTTTTAATTTTCTTACAGACTGTATTTTCACTCTAAAAACTGGCAAAGGGTATTTTTTGAATGCCTTTTGTGCATTCTTTAAATGAAAACTATATCTCTACGGTGGACGGTTGATGAGATAAAAGTCGCATTAGCACTTACAGGCCATCCTGAATGTTTTAGTGAAACTAAGCAAAAATATTTGCGTTCAATTTCCGATCGCAATTAACCAAAAATAATGATAATAATGATAACAATAGTTGAAGAGATTGGTGCAAGAATCACACACACACAGCTCCACTTGTTTTTCTTTCTTTTCACTTTTTTTTCATCCTGTAATGCAAGCATCTTCAACGTTCAGGATGCGGCCAAATTTTGAAACTGTCCATGAAGCCCGCGAGCCACCAACTCATGTAATTTAGAATCATATTAATAGAGGCCAAAGGGCCTCGAGTTAAACAGAGATAACTATAATTGAAGACTTATTCATTCTAAAATTATTTCTTTAACTTAATTAACAATTTCAGATCAGTTTTTAAATAATTTTTTCACTAATTCTGAAAAGATTTTTGATTAATTTGACTACTTCTGGGATTAATTTTAATTTGAAATCACATTAAATGGTTCTGTAATTATTCATTTCGGTAATTCTGAAATTATTATTTTTTCTCAATATATCTTGAAATCATTTCTTGCAATAACTATGCAATTATTCTTTTGTTGATAGTGAAATAATTTTTATAAGAAATCACGAAATTGTTTCTCTCTTTCATTAATTTATAAGTTATTTTTTCACTACTTCTGGAATTATTTGTTTCAAAAATTCAAAAAAAAATATTTATTTCAATAATTCTAAATTTTTTTTATCAATTCTGGAATTATTTTTTTTTATCAATTCTGCAATTATTTTTTTTATCAATTCTGCAATTATTTTTTTTATCAATTCTGCAATTATTTTTTTTTATCATTCCTAGAACTATTTCTTTCATCAATTCCGAATTTTCATCAATCTGTTTCGGAATTATTTTCCGCGTCTATTGTAGAATTATTACTTTGCCATAAATTCTGAACTTATTTATTTAATTAATTCTAGAACGTTCTCAACCATTTTCTGAAAATGATCGGTGGGTCACGACAAAAATCTCCGAGAGCCAAATGTTCCTCGCGGGCCATACATTGAAGGCCTTTACTGTAAAGTAGGAGAAAAATCTTCTACCACAACTGTTGCAAGAAACACACAACTCCAAGCAAGAGATAGATACAATGGAAAAAGAGCTGTGTAGTGGTGTCTCATGCAGTACAAGAATTGGAATACGGTGCACCGAATAGGTTCAACACGTGGCCACTTGGGGGACAGCGCTTCTTACGTTGTATCCGCAGGTTGTTGGCGTCCAGTCATGTTGGTGTTAATAATGACGATATCTGAGCAATTTTTAAATGCGTCAATGAGCAGTGTCAATAACTTGTTAATTATTATTTGATTAATTTAAACTTTTTCCATAAACTTATAAGTTACTTCTTGTAACCATACAATTTTAATAATGTTTTACCCGAATTTTTTAGGTTTTAAAAAACGCAAAAGTATTTTTCAAGGTGTTGTTGTCGGTCCTGACAAATTTACGAAACTGAAGCTGTCTGGTTCTTGCACCCATGTCTTCAATTGGTAAAATGCAGAAAAGCTTGAAAGACGTCTGATCTCTAGGCGATTTAGGATTCTTTCTGTTTCACGAACTATGCTCAGATAATTCAAAAATTATGTTTGCCTTTTGTTACTGGAAATATTGATTAAAAATGCTGGTTACTAGATATATTCCTCTCGTGAAAACACTCCGGTCAATCGCTATGGGCTACTTATCACCGAATGGAGTTGTGTCAAAAACGTGCATGTGTACCTAACAGTATCAGTGCGTACTTGGTGTTGTGCGTGAATTTTAGTTCTGCCATCTGTTTTTCAAACTATGAGCGTAGCGTGATAGTTCACTATCTGTACCGTTGTTTGTATTTGACTCTCCGCGGGCAAGACATTAGAACTGAAACATCTGTTCGCATTCACGCTTCGAAGTTGAGAAGTTGAGAACCACCGAGAAGCGACTTCAGCCGACCATTGCTGATATATATATATTGGTAAAGTATTGGCATATATATTCGCTAATGTGCAAATTTCGGGAATATGTCAGTTCGGAAAGTTTCCAGTGAACCCTGGCCAAAGTTAGCACTAGACTTGCTTTGGGATCATCGTCAAGTTGGCTTTTTTTTCGTGATAATTATGCCCACAATTAGTAAATGCAACTCATCAATCCGCAGTCACGGTTTGATTAAAAAACAATTTTCTTTCCAAAATTTTTACAAAAAAAATTATGTATGTGTAGTTATTTTTATAATTTTTTTCTGAAATTTCCCATTTTTTTTGCCCATGGAGCTAATCCATACAGCTGCTATACATAGACATGTACCACACGTTGGAGATATAAAAATAAATGAATTTGGAGAATCGTCTTACATCATCAGATCAAGCTGAATGGACACGTCGGCCACGAATAGCCGGCCACGTCGTGAATTTGGCAGTTACATATGCATATCAGTCTTTTGATTGTATTCCATGGTATTTATAAATCCCCGCTTCACTCCGCGAAGAACCAGGCTCTAACACTCAAAATGCTGTTGTTATTAGATTTTTATGGCATGCGGAGCTCTGCGAGAGGGATACTGTGTGTATATATATATCTATATAAATTGTACCAAAAATTAATTCAATATATTTAGCTGTTATTGAGTGGGGGAATATTGTGTTTAACTAAACGCGATTCATATTCATCGAATAAGTATGGAAAAATGTGGCTCTTCTTTTATACCTAGCTTATATTTTTATTCAAGAAGCAGGTCGATAAATCACATTTGTCAAGCCGTTGCGATAGATGTTTTCAACGAGAATAGCACGGTGAACACAACTAAATCTCTTTATGTCTCACCACGATGCACGCTCTGTTATTCGATTTCTCTGTTGAAAAGCATGAATCTACAACCAGATCAACTTAATGCACGAGTTAATATCGCGTGAGAGATTTGACTCTTTTGAAAATGATAAATATTCAGTGGAAAATACATACTCGCATAATCTTCAACAAGATTGCAGCAGCAGCAGCAAACACAAAAGCAACAACAGCGGTGCTTGATTTCTCGCAGATCATATATTCAGAACTTTATCATAATTATCTTCGCGATTCGTACTTTAATATAAATCGCATTACTCTGGTGCCCGTGGATAGATCCATATGACATCGATGAATGTTTGAAAAGTTTGTGTTATTAAATTTTTCTACGAAAATATTGGATTACTTGATTTCGATGTTCCGGGCAGCGACTCGAATTGTCTCTTGTGTTTCTGATATTTTTCAAATCCTGTGAAATTGGATCTTCAAGTATTGTATTCCATACACATGGAAAATGAATATTTATTAACATTGCAGAGTATATTGTAAGAGAAAGAGAGGTACGGCATTATATATATTCGTATTTCATTGAATTTTCCCATATTATACTACATAGTATACGGAATAAGTAAATACAGTTAGATAATCTATTTTTTTATATAATAAACAAATGGAAACGCATGTACTGAAATGGCGCGAGTGTAGATTTTTGCTAAAGTATTTGAGACAAAGTTAATAAAATTCAAATCATACATCATTTCACAAATCGAAACAAAACGACGTGCGTTGCGGCTTACTTTTCATCTATTTGCTAAATTGGATATTCGAAAGGCGAATAGCCAATATAAAGATGAATAGATATTTATGAATAGCAATTTATTACATATTGAAATGCTTTACCATTATTCTTGAAATTGTAAAAATCCAGCTACGTTACAATTAAAAAAACGCGATATCATGATACAAAAAGAGGGAAAATAATAAAATGCAATCAAAGGAATCAGTGTCATTAAATAGTTGAGCTTAAGGCAAAAATTAATAATCTCAAGCAGCTCTAATGAGTTTTTTTTTAATAATTAGGATTTTAATAACTAATCTCATACAATTAAAATGACAACAGTTTTTTTTTTATATGTAATTTATACATTCAATAACTCTGTTTAAACAACGAGATTTTTATCTTTATCTTAATAAAAAAAAAAGACAATTCAATAAGTTAGGATGTTATCAGAAATTTCAAGTGTGTGCTAATTCCATATGGAATAATTATAAGAACAAAAAAAGGAATTTTTCATTATGAGAAACGCAACAAATAAATTAATAATAAAGCTCCAGGAATTTCGTTATACATGTCAGAATTATATGCTAAAATCACGTAACACCTATGATTGAAATACGTGCAACATGGAAAAAAGAACAGCTGATAACTGATTGTAATGGATTTTTGGTTCATGATTCCACGCTCATAAAATTTTTGTTCTTCGCTGGCAAAAAACTGATCCAGGTGATTTTTGACCTCCTCATTTGAAGTAAAGGTTTTACCGTCTAAAAAGTTGTAGAGACCGGAACAAATAATAATCAGAAGGTGCCAGATCTGGAGAATATGGTGGGTGTAGCCGCATTATCCCATCCAAGCCGTAAAAGCTTTTCGCGAGTTAACAAACTTGTATGAGGTCTCGCATTATCTTGGTGGAACACTACACCTTTTCTATTGATCAATTCTGGCCTTTTCTGTTTAAGTGAATCATTCAATTTGTCCAGCTGATGACAGTACACTTCAGAATTGATCGTTGCGTTGTCCGGTTTGCATCAATTAATGCCCTTATTGTGTCTTCATCAGCTTAATACAAATATATACAAATACAACGCCACAACAGGCAAATTGCCCACCGAGTTGGCTGACTTAAGAACATCATAGATCCCCGAGCCGTTTTTTGGAGGCCCTACGTACTACTGCTACACCACACATGCACTCCGCCCACAATCTATCTGTTTCATGGGCATAATTTTTTCAAGCTCCTCGTAAGACAATTCACTTGTTGTGGCCATTGTATTTGCTTTAGTTTTTCGACGGTAGTTCATAATGATTCTGTACATACAGTGCATTTGAGATATTATGTAACGTGCATTTTATGTAACGTAAATTACTGCTCAATACTTTCTTTTCATTTATTGATTTCAATTCAGTTAACTATAGGAATTCAAAAATATTAAAATTGTACAATAGAGAATCAAAAAGAAATTAGTATATAACCGTCAAAATAACTATTTTCATAACTTTTATAAAGAGAATAGTTTTATAAATAATATATTGACCAATTTTTACAACTATAGATGCGAGAGTATATGATTGAATGTTAATAACAAAACATAATTACCCTAAACGATATTTTCGATTGAAAATTTAAATTAAAAAAATAAATTATCATCATTTTATTGTTATATAAATGCAATGTTTTCCTCGCAAGTACTTTTTAACCGGAATACTCAGCTCTAAAATTACTACAAGTTTCAATGATGCATGCACTAGTCTGTTTTGAAATATCCTATCGAATGCAAGGGAACTATAAAATGTTCACTCTGTGTTCTATCCGCATTATTGTTTTATGACCATTGCTCGGTCCCAGAAGTGTTGTATCTTTGTATCAGCTTCTGTATTTAAAGGAGAAAACTTGGCGATCTGTTGCAAAAACGTACGAGAGTTATTGTGTTAGCTGCGCTCTAGTTTGGCCGCATTTTACGAGCATTTGCGAGAGTTAGTAGCTTTTACATGCATTGTGAAGAGTTGCGTTATGGAAAAAAAGGAGAAGGAAAAACCCCGAAGGATTTGAAACATTGAGCGAACAATTCTTTGTGCCACACTTTTTACGGCTCTTTTGATGTATCCCTACATGAAAGCCTGCTTTCTAAGCTCTCTTTTCTCAGTTAAAGAAGCAGCGTTTACCAAGGAAATATTGACGAATAAATGAGAGTGTATTTATTCGTTAACAAGGCATAAGAGCTACGGGATGCATTTATTAATGAATAATTATGGTAGGTAGAATACATTCTCGTGGACTAGAAAACATTATTTACGTAAACTTTTGCATTTTTGGGTTGGAAAAAAATGTAATGATATACACAACTCTAAGCGTCATTAGCAATTATTGTGCATATCCGAGAATAAAATAAATATTTATAGTACAATATCACAAAGCATGAAAAAAAAATAAAGTTGAAGAATTATTTGCGTGAACGCTGTGCAAAAAAGGGAACTTATCGGAAAAATACTCGTGAGGAATGGGAAAACCACATTCACGCATGCACTGCATGTTTTGTTTCCAAATCTTTCTCGTTCAACTTTATAGACCTTATTTTTTGAAGACACGCGTACCATCACGTCACTGACCGATTGAAGAAACAAGTTCATTCTTCTCTCGTCAAATCGAGTCTATTCCTCGCAATTGGATGGAACAATATGATTTGATAAAATAATAGAATTTCGGAAAAGAATACTCTCAGTGAGAGAAGAAAAAGAAATAGATGAAAAAAATAGGCTTTCGATTATTTACTTGTTCTCGCCGCTCATGTGATACCGAAAAAAATAGGTTTTATTATTCTTTTCTTTTTTTCCCGTGAATACGTCTTTTAAATCATGTGACGATGCTGGATACATCCAGCGAAAGCTGCGAAACGAAATGATTTAAACCAGTGGTTCCCGACCGGTGGTGCGCACACCCCTAGGGGTGCGGGGGAGACTTTTTTGCTGTGCGAAATGGAAAAATAAATCACAACATGTTGACTGCTTAAAAAGGAAAATTATAATGGTGATAAAAATTGAATTTTTCAATTCCTAAAAAAATTTGAATCATACAAATATTTTGACTTCTGCTCACAGAAATGTGTTATGCGAAGTTTGCGCTGTAAACGTTATTTTTCGGTTAGCGATCATATTTGTTTTCTATTTCGGTTGAGAAAAAATACCATTATTTACTTAAATTATTTTGTGGTTTATTTACATTGGTACCTCATGTTATTAGTATGCTGTGCTTAGATTTGGTACTGTCGTGAACACACATGACTCAGAAAAAACGTCAATAGATTCAATCAAGTGTCAAAGAAACATTAAACTATAGTTGCTGCAGCTGGAATCGATAAGTCAAGAACAACTATTCGATGAATCTTTTAGTTAGAATGAAAATAGTTTTTAGTATCGTTTACTTATTAATTTTCAAAAAAGGAAGCCAAACCTAAAGATTAGCCATAGCCTAAAAGGCATTACACAATGAAAAAAATAAATTAATTATTGCATAATTAATATAATCAATTACAGAAAAAAAAAAACCCTGAATTTTTTAACTGACAAAAACGTATTATCGAAGGGAGGTCATGGAAGGAAAAAAATTGAGAACTACTGCTGTAAACTCTCGTACCTCAGGAAGTATTCAGAATATATCAGTGACTTTGATGTCTGTCGGTAAATCTGGTTAAGACAAATCTATTGATATTTATCTGGATAAGTTCTTTTATGGTCTCGGTACAAGGCCCGTTGCCAGATTTCATAACGAATTTTTTTTCGAAATACCTCGGGACAGTCAGCAACGCAAATATAGTAGAACTTGATTGATTGGAATATTGCATTTTGGATAATTTAAACTTTTGCGAACTACCCTTCAGTTTTCTGTCTAATTTCACGCTAAAATTTATTGGTTTTTTGCCGAATGTTTTATATAATTCGAAGTTGGAGGGAAAAACTTTATTTTTGATCGAGCAAATTTAGTTTGTGAAACCACAGGAAGCCGCATTTTGCTTTCCTCGACCAGGTTGTTAAGCAACAAATTTTTAAAGGCTGGAAAAGTTTGAAATTTCTTAAAGTTCTGTTTTTCTCTACTCTTTTCTGATCATTTAATGCCCACTAAACATTGTTCAGCTGGAGTACATAAAGTATGTGTACCATTTAATAACAATATGCTTTTGAACTGATGAATCAAGGTGTAACATTCAATATCTGAAAACCTTTGTTTGTCGTCATTAAGAGTACGGAAAGTTCTAATTACAATACGTTAATTAAGATATACTTCCTTGATAACATAATAATGATAAGCAAAATTTGGGAAACGGATGATCACACATAAACTGTTTCCGTAAATCACACTTTAAACATGGTCAAGAAATTCTACAGTGATGTCGATTCCAGAAGAGTGAAATAATATAGCAGATAAGATCAATTATATTATAGTTATAAATTATTAAAATTTGGGAAACAGTTTCGTAACCGATGATGAAATTTTAGTAATTGGTAATTACTATCAAAACTTGCTGTCGTGCCTATGACACAGCCTACTCCACTCCTTATTTTTATTTCTTTAGTGTTATATGTTATCAAATGAATAAAACAAAAGCTGATGTCAATTAGCCCAAACGTGCTACAAGGCAACGATAATTACGTAGAGAATATGAGAGAATGAAATTAAATTTACGTGAATTTCTCTTTTTTTTTAATCAAAGGAACTTTTTCACGAGCAACAAAATATTTATTAATTTTTATTTGTCTATGAAGACATCAAATGTACATCTACAGTCATTGTGTGTGGAATATGTAATAACAATATGTATATGTATGTAAGGGACATAGACTTGATTGAAGGGGTGCAGAGAAGAGCTACGCGTGCCCTTATTGGCACACAGGGCTTGAGTTATGAAGAGAGACTTCATTTTTTGAATATGTTTACATTGGATGAACGCAGGTGTCGAGGAGATATGATCGAAGTGTTCAAAATTTTCAATGGGATGGATAGGATGGACCATGAACTTTTAGTACACCGCCAATCAACCGCTTTTACAAGGGGACACCAGTATCGATTGGTGAGGGACAATGCAAGGTTATGGTGTCGCAGGGAATTTTTCTCTAATAGGGTTGTTAATAAATGGAATAGCTTACCCCCGGAGGTAGTAAATTGTAACACAATTGACACGTTTAAAAAGAAATACGATAAACATGTTGGGGTAAATCGAGAAGCTATCCATTCTTAGAATAAGACAACCATAAGTATTCTTTATGGGCATTGTATAATATTTTATCATGTGTATATATTGTTTATAATTTGTGTTAATTGCATTTTTAATGGGGTTGCTGTATTTTTGAAACATATGACATCCATATTTTTATGGGCATCTTTTTATCAGCCACCTCGTTGGGCATTTTGCCTGTTGTGGCGTTGTATTTGTATTTGTATTTGTATTTGTATATAATAACGCATCAAGAAAGTGTTATACTTTTGCTGCATCTCTTGCGCGGTGTGCAGTTATTTTTCAAGTGGGTATGCAAATGATTAGAGAACCTAATATGATTAGATGCTCCCTTTTTTTCTTCATTAAAAACCCTCTCACAGACTACTTGCCTGTTTAGAGTGACATCAGACATGTAGAGTTATTAACGGTTTTTTTTTTCTACGATACATTCGAAGAGAAAATACCCAATTGACATAGGGTTTTTTGTTTCGGAGGTGGGTGGGGGGGGGGAGTCGGAATCAGCACCTCCTACAGATAGAAGGCCACCGCAGTTTGCTTGTGACGTCAGTAAGTAGACCATTTTCCCACAGAGTATTCAAGGGAAAAAAATCCCTGCTCATGCCAGTATCTCTCGTTGTGAGGAAAAGAAATTATCGGGCTCAGAATTGGCGATTTCTATGCCTCACATCCAATCACTATGCGGTATTTGTGAGCCAATCAGGAAGATTCTACGCCAAAATAAGAAGAAATGAAATAGGATTCTGTGTTTCAAAATGTTGCAAACTTGCTAGGTAGTCTGAATGACGTTTGTGGCAAACAGTACAGAGGCCGCCTATCTCTAGGAGGTACTGATAGAATCCCTACAGAATAGAGCTGGGTTTTCTTCCACGACGAATATAACAAAAAAGTGCTGGATACCGACGACGGCTGTGTAGGTAGCTTTAGTTCCAGTCAGCCATTTAATTCTGCGTAATCATCAGCTGACACATTGTCGCACCTGATGGTCTAGTCGGCCATTCCTAGATTGACCAAAGGGGAACACCATAGTTTCCTAATTTTCAGAACATCTCTTACACCCTCCACGAGATGGTTCTCTGAAGCATAAAACCAACTGAATAACGCTTAACCACACACAATAAACGGCGCACAGGCGTGCCCCAGCTACATTTCTCAATTTCAATGCCTATGCAGTTACTAGACCTGTCTTCAGTCATATGTGTGACAATTAGGACATGAGTGTGGGATTATTTAAACGTGCAGTCGAAACAAGACTTTGATGCCTCTTTTGATTGCCGTACTTGTTATTCAATACAAAGGTGTTTCATTGTGAAGATAGATCCTCCTTTATGGTACGTCTACGTATGGTTATTCGCTTTGGCCGTAGATGTGCAAGACGCATGCTTCTTCTCTTCTCTTTTGCCCTTCCCACGCACAGCATGGCTGCGATAGCAGTTTCAGTCTTTGCTATACAAAATTCTTTAGGCGCAACTACACTCCCTTTGATAAACCGATAAGTGTATTAAGTTCATTTTTTCCTAAGGGGTCATCAAAATGTTAAAACTAGATCCAACTTTTCAAAGTTTAATGGTAACCCCATTTTTTTCTTCCATATTTGGATTCAGTATCTCAAAAAATGCATGAAATATTTTCGTAATCGCTCATATCAATACAACAGCCTTATAATCGCGTATTTAATTGAAAAATTCCTGACATAATTCTCATGAGCAAACACTAGAGCATAATAAAAGTTCTTCATACTGGAAAAAACATATTTTAAGTATCTAATATTTTTTGTATAACAGTATAATAAATGATGAAATTAATCACAATGTTATTATCATATTTTTATCATATTTTATCATATGTCTCTGAAACTGGAATTTTCATAATCGTATATTTTCCTAGTTTTTGGAATGGCATTGGCTTTTATGGCTATTTAAAGAGGATGAAAACAATGGCGGCTATGCAACCAAACAAGTTTAACTTTGAGCTAGATTCTTGTTGTTTTCTTTTCACTGCTGTACAAGAATATACGTTCAAAGAAAAACAGAGGAAAAAAGCGGACTGAATATATAAAACATCGATTCCATGAAATAGCTTTTCGCATTCGAGAGAGGTTACAACGGGTGCCGTTTCATCCGCTCATTCCAATTTTATACTCCCCATCCCCTTCTCCTTTCGAAGTCAGTTTCTCTGATAAGACCGTAGATTCAAAACTTTTTGCATTCTTGATATGACGTTGAAATTTAGAGCGATGCGAATATAGAAGAATAGAAAGAAAAATTCTTATACCATAAATGCACAATGCGCCTGAGTATACGGTGAACAGCGAAATGAGCTATTCCCAGTGACAGGTTCTGAGAAGTAATCATAAAGAAAGACAGGCTTCGAACTTTGCTGAAGTAAGAGTCAAGTTGTTGAAAAGAAAAATACCAATGAGTCTGTGATGTATTCGAAAGATTCATATCGACTTCGTATATTACGAGGAGAAATATAGAACATAAAAACACACATTTTTCTCGAACAGTTAAATCAGAAAGTCTGGAAATACCTTTATTACCAAAGAACTCCCTCTTGTCCGAAATAAAAGCGGTTGAACATATTTCGGATATTAGTTAATATCACCGGAGAGGCGTTAAAGCAGATGAAATAACGTACTATGACTCTAAAAATAGTATAAATATTTTAGAATTTTTTTTCTTGATTAATTTATATGCCAATTTTACATATATTTATCAAGGCTACCTCGTAAACTATTTGTAATATTTCATCGAATATTGACTTTGCACTTCTTTCTATGTACAATCAGCCAGAAATCATCTTTGAATCAGAGTTTTATCTCTCTGATTTTTAGTTTTAACATATGGGAGGTTTTACCTTATTCCCATGCTTCTTGTGCATGGATACGCTAGAAAACATTATCACTTATTTTCTGAATTGTTTTGAACTAGAGAGCTTATAATAACTAATAATAACTCTTCACATATACAAGGTTAGCATAAATAAATGACCCAAATTGGATGATTTATTTTTTTAAACAACTATTACTCATAATTTAATCAGTGATACATAATAATAAAGAGGAACATTTCACTTTTTTCAGTTACAAATGTTCGATTTTGAACCTTTCGTAAATAAACATGCAATCTGCGTAAACAAGTTCATTCCACCGATTTTTCAGTTTTACCCTGCCAATAATTATTAATGCATAACTGATGAATTATAAACCGTCTCGTTCACGAAATCACTCAATGAACGCATTAGAACCCTTAACAGTGAGGAATTTATATTTCCAACTGCAAAGTGTGTGGAATGAATTTTATTAAAGATTAGACGTTTGTTGTGTGTTATGAAAGTTTCAAACATCGCACATTTGTAATTGAAAAAAAATCTTGGAACGTTTTTCTTCATGTTAATGTAACATTAATTAGATGATGTGCAATAGTTTTGAAAATATAAATTTTGGAAATTCGGTCATTCCTTTATGCTAATCCTGTGTATCCACACGCTTATAAATGTCATGGGGCATAAAGTATATACTTCATGTTATAGTATGGAATTTCTTGAATACGAAATTGGAAGAATTTCCATTATCGCAATTGCATTATCCTTCCCAAACCTGAGCCAAAACTAACCATAGCTTTTTTTCATTCATATGTGTTCATTGTATATCAAAATGCTCTTATAAGGAAAAATAAATTTTTTGAAAAAATAAGTAAATTAATTATGTTCGATATCTTTAATAATGTCATTGACATCAGGTGTCCTTACCTCATGTCTTTACTAGAAAAAAAATGAATCAATAATACCCTTCAAACCACACAAGACGAATACAAGTATTATGAATACAAGTATAGTGATGATAATATTATTTTATCTGAGAATTTTGATATCGCTTTACTTCTTTCAAACCGAGCAGAACTCCGGTCAATCACCATTGACAATTCACTACCAAATAAATGTAGGGAGGTGTGCATACGTTGTATATGTACTTCGCAGGTGACATTGCCTGGATATGCGGACAGTTCAGTTGAATGGTTTCACTACAATTTTGAATACACCAATGATTTTTTATTTGCCATCAATAAATCTTTTCTTTTCTCATTAGAACGGTAGTATGCATATCATGCTGCCCTCGTCATCGTCCTCACCATGGACCTTTCAGCTGCTATTGAAGAAACTTCAGCCTGCCTGGATCTACATGTATGTAAATATAACAACCTTCTAGCGTCGTATTGTAATACGGAAAGCAAATGGAAGCACCATTAAAGCATGTAACTCGGATAACTCTTACAACACAAATATATTAAAGGCACACATACACTCAAAGCACACATTCTGGCATGTACCAATTGGCTAGAAATTCCACAGAGGAATATTTTTGAGGTGCATGTACAGTTAACTATTACTAACTAGCCTCATTGTATCACTTCCAGACCATCTTGCTGCTACTACTTAACCGTACACCCACCTCGTAAAACTTCTGGTTAACTTCTTACGATTTGGTACGAGCCGAAACGTATGTTTTGATTGCACGGGTATGTGTGGCCCTAACGTAGATATGTTCTCTGAATAATTCATGTTATGTAATGGATCGATTAATAAGAGACAACTCCAGTTGTGGTGTTCTTTTCTCTAACGTGGTTGTGAATAAATGGAATAGCTTACCTCCAGTTGTCGTTAATTATAAGATACGACTGAGCTTGGTTAATTCATAGTCCCAAGTCACTAAAACTAATTCTAATTATCCAATAAGTATATCCAGGATCTGTAAAGTTACTAAAAATTGCAACTTAACACTTAGACTACCGGCAGCTTTCTATACCTTTCAGTACTGATGGGGTAAAAAGGACCAACACTAAATATTTACGTATTTTCCTCAATTTACTAAAGCAAAGGTGTATGAAAATGATTTAAATAGTATAATAAACTAAATAGCAGTTTATGACATTCATTTATTAATACAATAGAAACCCTATTGTATATATTTTAATAATAAAATTGCAATATGTATTGCATAGTCTTTATATGACTCCCGCATTTCATACAAAACCTCGGTTTTTCAAAAAAAAAAACAGGTTTATACCGTTTGAAACAAGTTTTGAAGCCCATTCAATTACTGTTTAGCAATGCAGTCGAATGTCGTTTTAACGAATACCGTTATAGCGAAAAAATCTTGTTTTAACGAACAATTTTCTAATTCCCCAGATCAGCTCACATACGAACACTGCAAAAACCTTTAATTCCCGTAAAACGAAATTTCGTTATAACGAAGTGTTTTCTCCGGCCTCTTGGAGTTCGTTATAACGGTATTCGACTGTATACATTGCAATATGCTCAGTGCATATGTGAGCATTACATTTCTTGCAACAGGTCTTTGTCTTCCAGCTCTTTTTGATGAACACATTCCATGTCGAGCTTTCTTCTTCGGTGGCTCATCATCATCGTGGCTGTCTGATGGATCGTCTTCGGAAAGTGTCAGCTGTTTTCCAAGTGAAATCAGAAAGCTTCTTTGTTTCTGACATTTTGTTCTACCTTCTTGAAATGATAGTCAAGCAATATATGCGTTGCGATCACTCACATCGACTACGTTGTGAAAAGTGCCATTGGTCACATTTTTGTCTCCATTGGTCACATTTTGTCCATGGGTCATCGAGGCGTTTGATCGATGGTACCTACACAATTTTTTTTTGTTGTAACGCAGGATTATATGTGGCTTTTCCCCTGGTGTTGAATTTTCCACCTCGGGTTGATTGTGCATTGTGCTGAGAAGAGTGACCGTTTCATTTTCCTTCGGACAGCTGGCCATTGAATTCGGACCAATTACCATTGAACCTTTCGGAACAGGAATACAAAAATATTGATGTTTACTGCCCTTGTGTGCATTGATCTACTTTTAAAGAAAACAATTCGAAGTGCCAGGTCTTCCAGTTTTTTGACGATTTCGACATATGTGAGCTGTCGTTGCTTCAATTCACAAGCTACAAATAGGCTTGTGAAGAAATTACTGGCAGTAATATTTCCACCAGCATCTATATATATATATTGTCAGTTTCCAGACTACTCTCACTTTGAATGGTTTCCCTCCCTTGTTGTGATCTCTTTCCAGTGTACATCTTCTGTAAGTTGCACTTATTGATTGTTGTGCTGTAGCAAGTAATCCAGAATTTTATACCATATTTTTCTGGTTTACTGGGGTATGTATTACCTGAAAGGACAGCGCCCTTTGAAGCAGCGCCAACTTATTTCCATTAATACCCTTTGAATGTAACCAACTGCTCGTCCTCCATTCCGTTATAGTTGAAATTCCTCTGATTTTTTCATTGGACTGACCAACACGTGTTATTATCTGCAAAACAGGACAAGGCCCCATTCCTACTCGCAAAAAAAAGCTATTTTGAAAAAAGAACTTTTGTGCTTTGAACAAGCACAAAACGTAGCCTTGTCCACTTGAAATATTGACTTGCCTCAGTGGCACCACCTACATTTTTGCTATGCAAGAATGCGAAATAAGGCTTTAAAGGAGGAGGAAACGAAAAACTGTACTATCTCTGGTGAAAAATCTGATCTTCCATTGCGTTTTTATATATCCCCAAAGGGGTACAATGGACCCAATTGGTATTGAAAGCTACGAGTTTGAATAAGTTAGGCTTAATTTAAAAAATTGAGAAAAGGATGGATCCCCATTAAATAAGAACGAAATATAGAAAACGTCAGTGAAGCTTGGCTCTTGGAAACGCACAGTTTACTCACAAATTGAGTTTTAATACATGATGTGGGTCCAATGGACCCCATCGGTAGTCTCTAAGGGTTAATCATTAGTATTCACATAGGATAATAGTTAACAGTTATTAAAATTTTTATCATCAGTTATAAAACTGTTTCCCAAAAAAAAATCCTAATATTTTTTTATTATAATTATTGACATCAGCTGCTACATCATTTCACTACTCTGGAATCAGCATCATTGCAGAATTTCTTGACCATGTTTAAATCCTGACTTATGGAAAAGTTCATGATCGCCCGTTATGAAACTGTTTCCCAAATTTTGCTTATCATTCTCATGCTATCAAGAAAATATGCTTTCATTAAAAGCATAATCGGTATATAAAGTATATCAAGTGGTACCTATTTTGATGCACTCCAGCTGAACAATGTTAAAATCTATAACCGAAATCCTCATTGATTTCAGTTGCATTGTCAGTTGCATAAATTCCACGATTCACTAATTTTTTTCGAATTATATCGATAGATACTGAAGAAATTCACGCAACATATTTTCAACAAAATGAATATGAATGGATTTTACGATGTGTGAATGAGACATTTATGTATTATAAACACGTATAAGCCTGGCGATTATATGCATTGCAACTATGCACGAGGCGCAGCCATACTCTTTATAATAATACCGATATACCTAAATTCAATATAACAGCGTCGGAAATGAAATCACTAGAGCCGAATAATTATACTAAACATAATAACATCCACAAAATCAATTATTATAAACAGTTTGGTCTGACACTATGTGATATGCATATGGATAAACCGCCTCGCACTGAGTGGTAATCTACGAATTTGACGGTATTATGCTACGAGAGATCACGAGCAAAATTAAATTATGTGTCACACGGCTTTCCTTATTCATTATTGTGTGCTGTTGGGGGACTGCTGCATCATCATTTGAAATCGACGTAGCATCGCATATGTTTCGGTTCCTCATTCCATGTTTTCCTAATTCGAAAACGTGATCATAAAAATATCTTTCATTATTCCAATCAATAAAGTATTATTGCCATATCTGATTACACTCTGGTTGAAACGTCAATAACTATTGGTCCCGGCTGATTTTCTTAACGTTTCAGATCCAACCTTTTTTTTTTTTTTTTTTTTGGATTTTCAAATTTTTTTGAATTTTTAACATTGCTAAAATACTTAAAAAAATAATTATCAGCAAATCTTCATTGCTTTTTAAATTTATTAATTTTACTTTTTTTTTGTAAAGAAATGATTCACTTCGTGCAATTCTTTCAGCCACAATGACTCGGAGTATATTCACCTGAACATAGATTTTTTTCCAGAATTTTACTACAAAATTGTATGTCATAAATCGCACTTTTCCCGGAAGCACTTTCTCTTGGAAGCCATCTTAAAAAAAAACCTCGAACGTTCAACTTTAAGGAATGCCCTCTAATGAAAGCCCCCAGTGTTAATTGTCACCATATTTCTAACTCGAAGTCTTCAGTTAAAAAGGAGGAATTCCACAGTGAGAAAAAACAACCCACGCATTTGTGGCACCAGGCGAGAATCTGAAAGGGACAGAAAAAAAAATGTGTTAATGAATCTTGCTTTTACAAATTTGATGAAAACGCCACTAAATCGGGTATAACGACATATTTTTCATCACTCTCAGATATGTTTCTTTATCGTTTTTACCCAAGGAATTCTTAGAATTAGAGCTCATCGCTGTTATTCTACAGATAACAAACGATGAAAAGAAGATTTACCACATGCTTGACGCTTTAACTTGCTCATTATTGATCCAGGCATTCCTGTATTTTTCCGTATATTTTCTCTTTCCGGACTTTTTTTACAAAAATGTTCCGTTTTTATCTTTTTTTTAATGAATATTTCGATTTGTAAAACTGGTAAAATTGGGTAGATATGATTAGCATAATTGAAAAATTACATTATAATATATATGACTATACCTCGGGTGTTTCAAAGACCCTCAAAAAACAATCCTTTCCAAAAGATTCCCTAACTTTTAAACGACATCACTTCAGTAATAGGTGGTAAGATGGGGGCGCCCGAGTATCATAGTGGTAAGATGCTCATCTACCACCGTGAAGGTTGCTGTTACGGCCCCAGGTTAAAATCCAAGAGAGGATATGGGTATAATATTTTCGTTAACGAGCTTGAGGCGATCACCGATAGACAGCGCCTTAATTTCTAATCTCATTAATGACAGTAAATTGCAATATGACCAGCGTTAGTATTTGGGGAAGTAAGATGGAACAAGTATAGAGCACGTTTGATTAGCAGACATGGAATTTTAAATGCAAAGACTTGAAACATTAATTAGAACTTCAACTAATAGATGGAAAAAGAGTCATTGTGCTTCACGACTGCTTTCTGTGAGGTAATTTAAAAGCTATTATTTATAGCAAGAGTCTCCACAAACGCTGCATCAGCGTGCAGCGTTTGTATCCAGTGCTGTTTTCTTCTGCGATTATCTAAGTGGATTTACAAGCATGAAAAAAAACCATCAATAATGTAGCAGATACACACTGCAAACGGAAACATGATGCTTTATATATATATGTCACTGCCAAAGCCAGAGATGCGGTGCCCTATGTTTATGACTTCGATGTCCCACAGTTTTATCGACAAAATATTATCACTACTTTTTCTTTGTTATTTAGAATATCTCGAAAAAGCCATCTTCGGTTGCAACACTTTGATCCATAACATCAAAATTTCAAACAATCTTCGATGTGGCGTTATAACCGAATTTCACCGTATTTAAATAAAAACAAAAACTGAAATCAAATATGTGCATTCGGATACATACATTGAAACATAAACGAACGACTGAAAAGACACAATATTTGCCATTCTATTGAACTCAAAAGTTTTTGTTTGTGTGACAAGAGCGAGCAAAGGAAATCGTTAGAGGAATTAAATAAATTGGATTTCGCGTTATATACATATACGAGAAGATTCAATTTATCGCTTCTCTCTCCTCGTCGCTCTATTTCGAGTAAATTTAATGAAAATCCACGAGTGTTCTTACGAACGACTTCGAGTGGTTAGTCTCACTTCATTAACTTGATTTACGACATCGAAATACTGAATTCTATCAAACACCGATCGACAATGAAACCTCGCGATATATACTCGGTGATGGATTGCGGATGAGGGAAGGGAGGGGTGGAGGGTACGTGTATTTGGATGGAGAAGTATACGTGGACGTTCCAATACTCACACGCAACAAATATAATTTGGATTTCGTGATCTCAGATGGATATTTAGGAAACGCCTGGTCGTCCGAAGTATTCAAAAGCCAGATTTTCGTGATTAATTAATTCCGAATCAACTCCACAGACTTTCCAGTAAACTACGCTGCTACCAATTAAGGAATTGGACGGGTAATTTATAATACTCTAATTCACTACTCCTTGTGTGTTTATAAGTGCTCAGTAAGAGCTGTTTCCTTTAGCTATATGTACTTATACTGTTATTCTTATTGTTTTATAATCATTAGACTAATTTTCTGACGCGTGATATCTTTCAATGTACTTAGCATGGATAATTATGTTTTCTAGAAGAATTATATCACAGTGACGATAGCAAATTTATGTCGAAATTGTGGAATAAACATTCAACAGGCTGCCTGATATTTCACCTATTATAACACCTATTAGCGTTAAGAGGTTTTCTTTTTGATTTTGTCGTGGTTCTACTCTGTGAGAAAGCTTATGTGTTATATTTCGAAACTACCGTTAAAAGTTTTGTGTGATGGTTATTTTGTTAACGTTTGTTGTTAAACTTCAGTAAATAGGAGAACTTATTGACTGAAAACATATATTTTTAACCACTTTAAGATCAAGGACGTAATATTGCGTCCAAACTCCTTTGGAATGAAGTCAAAGAAGCTCTCCCTGTTTTCTTTTCCCTCTTACCTCCGTCAGGCTTTGTTGTAACAATACGGAGTTGTTCTTTTTACCTACCTTCCTTTTTATTTTCCCCACACATTATGTATCCTACTATATACATATAAAAGCACAATATAACCGATTGAATGAGGGTGAAAAGAGAAATCTACATCGTATATAACTCTACACTCTACTACCTCTCTATCTCCTCTCTGCACTCTTATGTGTATTATACCCCCCCCTTCATTTTTTTAATTCAATTTCTTTACTTTACTCTAACGTGTGGTGTTAGGTTAGGACGAAGTTACCATATTTTTCCTCCATTCGTCAAATAGAGATCTTTGAATATACACTAAAAATTATATATATATATATATATATATATGCATACATTGAGTACATGTGCTTTGCTCTCACCCCCCCCCCCCCCTAGTTGAAATGACGGTCCTGATGTAAATAAAATTTTCATAATTTCATCAAAATGAAAAAAAAAGAATAAAAGAACGAAAATAGCAGATAAAGAACAAGATTTTCTTGCCACGAGAACCTACACACATTTACATGACAGAGTTCGCATACCACACGCGGCTCTGTATGAAAAACAATAAAACAACACATACATACATTTATAACTGTGGTAATTTCTATATCAATTGTGGTGAAGGATCACACCGATATTTTATAGGAATACGTTGAACATGCACATAACCTTCTTAACCATGAAAACGCAGAAAATATGGAAGATATATTTTCCATTATTATGCATAGAGAGAGAGATAGTCTGCATTAGGTGCATAGCACCAACCTAGAGGCCTCTGGGGAAACGATGTAGTGATCCCGATTCTCTCAAAATTATCATATATGGCGGATTCCACTTATAACGTTCCCACTTAGAACGTCTCTTCTCTTTTTTTTCTTTTAAATAAACGTGATCAGGACGTATTCCCAAGGGATCAGCATGATCCGTCCAGGAAATTCGTTATTGTTAGTACGCATCCATGCCCGAAACCGGGATTCGATCCCAGACCTGCACAGTGAGAGGTTAGCTCCCTGACCACTCGACTGCCAGGAGACTGCCGAGTCTTATTTACGGCTAATTTTCGTGACCGCACTATATATATATTTGGAAACTTCTCAACACTTTACTATTTGGTAAAATTTTCAAAGTTTATACTTGATAATATTCATCAATATTATATAATTAGTAGTATTTTCTCCTTGTCCGTGATCATTTATTGCGCTCTCTCTCACAGAACTAGTTTTTTTTTTATGTTTCTTGATTTTTGAATACCCCTGTATATTGCAAAAACACTTTGTGACGAGGGTGCAATGTAATTTATTTACACGACAAAAAAAATATTTCTCTTTCCCAGAAAATAGTCTAAAAGTTATTTCAGGATTGATATCAAAGAATACAGAGAAATGTATCTTATTTGTTTTTTTCCTGGCATTCCATAAAAATAACAGAGCTTACCCTCCGGATGGCTTATCTTGATTGATATCACAGAAATGTTCCAAAAGAAAATATCTCCGTAGATATCGTTTTCAGGTTCGGAAGATTATCATGCAGCGCCTTCAGGTAGAGTACAAATCCTTTCCTTTCAGCAGGCAGCGAATATATCTATCGTTGGTATGTATGTAGTACATCAATGATACTATGTGGAAGAAAAATAAGTTCTGTCTATTATGCTCAAAAGGAGTGAAATAATCAGGTAAGCCTACATATGCATTAACAGTTCAAACAAATAGATTCATAACGAAAGAACTTTGGAATAATGGAAACAACTGTAATATACAAGTACTCAAATTTTGTTTGAGCGTAGACATTTACAGGGTGAACGGGAAAAAGGTATCCAAAAGTAATGATCTATACTGAAAACCACACATGCTGAGTTATGAAATCACTGCACCGTCGATTAACGATTGCTCAAATTTTTTATCCAAGTTTCCTAACAACATCGCGTATGCGCACTGATTTAGGACTGCTTTATGGAGCAATTCTGCTGGCTGCCAGCATTGAGGTATACAGACAGACATTCCTGCTGACCGCCCAGAGTGATCATCTTGGGTTGGTTTGCCCTCTTTCGCAAAGGGTAGGACGGTCTGCGGGAACCCCGCTAGTATTCACCAGAAAACAAAGCAGTGCGTTTATTACAGACCACAACAACGACAAACACAAGCAAAAAATCACAGTACAGATCACTGTCCTCCGTGGGTGTCTCTGCCATATTTTCGGCTTCCTTTCTTCGCTGTATAATATCTCGGTTGATGTGACTCGGCGTCGTAGTGCTCGTTTCTTGGAATTCCAAATCACCTCAAGCAGTGATGGAAACTCGCGGGAAATTTTCCATATCCATGGAAAAAATTGGTCAAAATTTACCCACGTAGGAAATTTCATAGAATTTGTGGAAAGTTTCATCACACAAAAGAATTTATTGAAAAAATAAAAAAAAACATATATGCAGTGCAATACTTAAGGAAAGGGGAGAAATATGGTTTTTTTTTAGAAACACCTTTTGTCGTTATAACGAATTTATTCTGAGTTTCATTCATAAAGGACTCGCTATAAGCAAAGTTTTTTTTCTTGATGTTAGCTCTTTGGCAATCCCTTTTGAATTGCTGGTAACAGTGAGATTCTCGTTATGAGCTGTACTCGTTATAACGGACTTTTACTGTATGAATCATGAAAATTTTGAAAATATATAACTTTTGTCAAGAATAATGATAATAATCTGATACGAGTAAATCTTGAAAATTCCCGTTTACCGAGAAAATATAGATGAATATACGCGTGAACTGAATAATTTAATTTCATCGTCATTCAACTTTGAACGGTGAAAAAATTTCGCCGATTCATAGTATGATATTGTGCAACAACATTATTTTATATATGGTACGCATTCACATCAGTATATATATATATATATATATATGGAAACTCTTCAAAGTAAAACTTTATTTCTTGTGGAATTTTCATGATCACACACACATATATCTTGAAAGAACAGGGGCCCCATAAATAAAGCGAAGATGCGTGATGGTGAGATATCCGAATGCATATGAAAGCATTTCTTATTCATCTCTTTGGATATATCTTCAACTGGAAATGTTGCGTTAAAAGAACGCGTTTTTTTCCCTCTGTTTCTCTCTCTATACCTCGAATAAATCTTATTTCTCAGATCTGAAAGATCTGGATGTTTCAGTAATCCTTATGTCTGGAATTTCAGATATCCAATGCGCGAACTAAATAAAGCAAATAAACAAATAGTCTATGGCCTAAAGAACTGTTTGTATAACGAGAAGATACTAGAATTTTTCTGAGTATAGCTCGCTATCGCCGGATTGTTTGTACCAGAATAGAAACGTCTACGAGCAGGAGTTTCTAAATACCCGTGAGATAAAACGAGTGCACATATACAACTATGTGAAAATAAACATGATGGTTTGATTGTACGCATTGTTCCCATCAACTTTCTGTTTTTTATGTAAAGAAAATGTTTCGATATCCACCTCATATTTCACATATTCTGTTTCATGCAATACCTTACATTTTTACTTTTCATCGTCCCGCTGCACGACGCTGTGTGCACTTGAAGCTCTGTATGATTAATACATATATGAGAAAAATACTTTATTTTTGACATGTATACTGTTTCGATTCATGGAATGGATTCGAAATCTTCAAAGATTCGAATAAAAATTTCAAAATAATGTGTCATGAAATGCGTGTTTATTACGTGTAGAATAATACAGGATGTTTCAAAAAAAAATCACACGATTTGAAATGCGTATATTACGAAAAATATTGAACACGTAGACGCTTAAGATTGATTTTATATTACATGGATAATCATAAAGTTTTTTTTACAAACCGAATTAAATATGATCAATATGTCCACCTTGGGATGAACGGCATATGTCTATACGGTAGTCAAATTCGTCCCGAACTTTTGCGAGCATGTTTGCATCCACTGCGAGTGGATTTTAGTGTGGACTAAAACTCTGTCGGATGCGCTCCATATTTTCGTCTGACATGCGGGAACGGCCAGGGGATTCCCCTTCACGCAGACAACCCGTGTCTCGGAATTTTTTATACCATCGCCTAATGCTCGCCATAAATACCATCGTCTGAAGATTAGAATACAAAACGATTCCTGTGGTGCAGTCGCCATCTTGAGAAACACTGAAGTGGCGGCAGAAGGGATGAGCGTTAGCGCTATCGGTCAGAAACTGCGTGAAACTCGAGATTTCTCTCTTTCAACCTATACATTAATCGATCAAAACGGATTAAAAGCTGAATAGTTATGATTTTTTTTAAAATCGGATGAGTCGTTTTGAAACACCCTGCATTATACAAGGTACCCTGTAGTCCTAAATCGGCCTTTGTCTCATCAACCGTTCGTTGTAAGAGCATGGTTTCAATTGAAAAGAAAATGTTCGTAATGTGCTTTGAAATTACTCAATACCAGTTTCGAGAGTGAAAATACCGTGTGTCACAAAAGAAAAAAAATCGAGATTTTTATATAATTCCCCTGTTGTCTAATTTCCAATCGGAAAGTTGTAGCCCTGTCTCTCCTGTGGTCAACAAAAGAGTTCCACGTTTCTAAGTGTAATATTTGCTGAAATATTTCAATTTGAAAATCGGAGTTGTGAAAGGGCAGCGTAAATGAGGGAAAAAAAAGCGTTGTGTGTCGGCTTTTGGTTGTCATCATTCACGCGTTAATAAATTAATAAATATCTTGTTGTACTCCTGTTGGACCGATACCCGTTTCTTTTATCTTTGTGTCAGATCACATAAGAAGATATGATAATATGTGCGTCATGGGTCGAGAGCATTTTAGTAGCATTAGTTACTGCTACCAACTTTCCTCCGACCTTTGAATTCTGATATCTCTGTGAACATTGCAGCTCATAACGTGGAATTTTTCTTTGTTGGCCTCAGTAGAGACAGAACAACAACATTCTAATTGGGTTTTTTAGCACAGGGTGTGTCCGTATAAAAGTTAATTTTTATTTTTCTATTTTAATAACATTACAACTCCTTGCAACATGAATTACAGATCTGAGGTCGACAAGTTGTTTGGATAATTTTTCTAATTTGAAGTATGATTTTCTAGAATGGATCAACGGTTCACCAGTAAAATGCGACAAGGGGAATTAAGTAATCACCTTTTATATATTTAATATTGAAATCGATGTGCACAAAAATGAGGAAATATATATTTTTCTTTACAAAAACATAACAAAAGAATGCCTTTCCATTCCTTGAGGTTTCATTTTTGACTAATGAAATTTTCACGTGTTATGAGTATTCACTAAAAGTTGAAGAATTTGCATCTGCGGAATATACGCAGGAAGTTACGGTAGTAGCATCTATTATTATAAACCTTTCGATTATTTATGTGCAGTAACCTTTTTTTCCTTGCGAAAAAACAATTTCCCGTAGTTTATTAACATTGATGTGGTATCGCATATTATTCTCTACAAATTCAATACCCAAAGAAAACTTCAATATAGATTCCTATAATTTCGCTCACGTTTCTTTGCATTCTTATCAAAATGAAAGATACTGAGAATTATCTCCAATTTTCTTAATCGTATTACCATACCTGCGAAATGTCTCTCAATAAAGCACACACTCCTACAAGTAAAGCCTGAACGGTTTTCTTTCCCATACTGAACATAATAAGTCAGAGAAAATACATTTCAATCATATAATCTTTTTCTGGATACGAGATTAGATTAATATTATAACATGCGTTAAATATATATATATATATATATATATATAAATATAAATGAATATCTCAAAAATAATCTCAAGAACGAAGAAATAGGTCAGTATCAAATTTTCCGAGTTAATTCATCTCATCTGAGACGTTCTAATTCTTATGCTAAACGCGTCAGCTCATTTATGCTAATTCCATCAACATCGAGAAGTGGAGGCGTTCATTTCGAGAGTATCAGATATCAACGAGCGATAGAGATGCCAGAGCGTAGGTTTAAAATGCAATTTCCAAAACTCCCTATCGGCTGTATAAACGCCACAATGGAGATGCGATATGCATCCATACCAACGAATATAATGTTTTCCCAGACAATGCGAATGCTTAACGTAATATTTACAGAGAGGATGACAGCTCTCATACACATAGTTATATAAATAAAATACGTTCATATGAAACGCGGAATATAGATCTGGAATCACACAAGAAGGAATTCATTATGTCTATGAACATGAGTGATACTCTGAAATTATTTCATTTGTTTCGATGATATATATATATTTCGAAAAATATTGAGTTAATTGCATCCATTGTAATGTCGAAACCGAGCTGAAATGAAGCACGATGTTACAAAATTATATTGACTGATTCAATTTGTCAATCACGTGAAAAGAATCATAGGAATCAAAAGGAATCATCACATAGGAATCAAAATTTCAAATAACGTGGTACTTCGTAGAAAGACGACACTCTCCCTTGTTAATACAATATACAGGGTGATTTAAAACTCAACGTACAAACTTTTAGGGGAAGTCAAAAACACAAAACAGAATCACATGGCAAAGTATGACTGGAAATCCTAACCTGACCAGCTGGAGGATAAACAAAGATGCAGAAATGACAAGCCAATAATGGGTGGAAAAACTCCTTTTCCATCCATTATTGATTTATCTAGCCTGGGTTTCTTCTTGTGGGGAGACCCTAAAAGCCATGGTCTACGAGACGCTTGTTGACTTTCACACCGACGTCGTTGCAAGATTCTCCGTCGCCGCTGCAAACGTCCGCGAAATGCCAGGTATTTTTGAAAGGGATCGACAATCAATGCGTCGGGGATGTGAAGTGTGTATAACTGTTGATGGTAAGAACTTCAAGCGCTTGTTGTGAAACTTAACGTGTACACGTACTGTCTTCGTGTAAAGTATCGCTAAATAAAGAGTTTTACCATCCTTGTTTTCTGCATCTTCGTTTATTCTCCAGCTGATGAAGTTGGGGTTTACAGTAATACTTATCTATGTGTGATATCGTTTTGTTTTTTCTGCCTCCCCTAAACCTTTCTATTTTGAGTTTTGAATTACCTGTATACGGAAAACTGGCTACATGGAGAGCGAAAGGAAAATTCATCTCTGCCTTCACGGGGGAACTCGAACCTTGGTCTCTTGTTTGCCGGACGAGCGCTTCACCAACTAAACTATAGAGACAGATAGAATATTCTCCCTACTTAGGGCGTATGAATATGCTGAATGGTTTCGTGCGATGTACGGCAGCAACATTTTGCAAATAGCTTGCAAATGACGATACGACCACGAGATGGCACTACCAGATGTATACGTCACTCCCAAATGACGTGAGGGCAGATATGAATTTTACTTTTTCCTCAAACATCAATATCTCTTCATGCAACTAGTTTTCCGTATATATATTGCATTATGGTATTTGTTCTTTTGGTGAATATGCCTTACATATAGAAATTCAACACACCTGGCACTTTAGCAGTCACTTTAGTTGTTCCGATGAGATAGCGGTAACAAGGTGAATTCTGTGACTGATTAGGACTGCTTGCCCACTTACATGATTAACAATCACTCAAGGTAAATAATTCATTCGTGAGCTCCGTTTTGTATGAATTATGTAAAAACAGTTTCACTCGTAGAGAGAGAAAGCATGAGATTACTTGCGATTCTATTCACAGGTCCTCATGAGAGGTACATAAATCACCATGACGGAAGACAAATTATGACATACATTTCTTTATCTTTTTTTCCCCATTTTCGTTTCACATTGTTAAATTAGTGCGTTCGTACAGCAAGATACAAAAGTCAGTTAACATTAAAAAAAAAATTCATGTTTTACCGGATAATAAACTTATGCTAACAATTATAACAACCACAAACACATGAAATTTTAGGCGATATTTTTATTAAAAACAATAATACTTTTTCCAATGATGCACAAGATATGCCGCATTACGTCAATCACGTAGAATGCAATTAACGTACCTGCTACTAATACTTAACCGTACATGCTACTCGTACACATAATTCTGAGGAATTTCTAATCCTGGTAAATGCCAGGATTTATGTTCTGTGTGTTTGTGTGACACCTAATGCATTCACGTTTTCAGGTCTGTGCTTGACCACCCACGCACACAGCTTTAGTTTTGTGGTTCTTTTCTACAGAGTTTTGCACAGATTCCTACATTGTATACATCTCCCCTAATCTCATTTTATGTGAGGGACTTCTCTCTTCCTCAGACGAGATAGTGTTCATGAACTCTTGCTGGTGCGTGCAAAAGAGATCCATCACTTTATCTACCGTCAACTTCTAGACATTTTCACCACTGGTCCTTGAATGCCACCCTCATGCACCTCCAATCCATGGTCTTCCCAAGCACAAAATATCTTAAACAAGCAGTGGCTCTTGTTCGTGAGCGAGCCCCCTTAAAATCACGTTCAATAATGCAGTCAACACAGTTTTTCTCCAAGCAGAATTTAAAAAAATAACTTCAGGTGAACATACGCATCGCTGCTATTACATCTAGTTTCATATCGTAAATATTCACACTCGCACGTGTGTTACTTTTCCGACTTAGACACGCTTACCGGAGACACCAGGGAATAATATTACCCAAAATTCTATAACACGCGTGTGGGCGAAAGCAAGAAACCATCAGCTCAGTTGTGATAACGTGAAAATAAATAAAAAAGCTCAAAATTTTTGATGTAATACGAACCATCGCTCGATAACCGAGTCAAAATTTATTCAAAGTTTTTGTTCGTTAACCGAAGTTACACTGTATAATGGTTTCAGTTTTTGTGAATGAATAAAGGCAGACAGTTGTGTTATTAAAGAAACACTTTTTAACCTATGAATGAAGCGTCACCTTTTGAGCATTAGTGAAATTATTTGAGCAAATATTCTCAAGTTTGAACTCGCGTCAGTTCACAAGTTTGTGCTTATTTCCTTGTTGCAAGTTCATCATTTCATGAAATATGAATTTTTCAAATGTTCACTTAATTTTGAATCGACCAGGAAGTTATCAGTTATAGTTATAATAACAAAAAAAACATTTTTCATCGACAATATTTTTTAAAGAAAGTCCACACTAATTAAATCTTTAACTAATTAAAATCGTTGTGTATGCCATTCTTCAATGTACACCAGTACCATAGGTGGCAAAATGATGGTCGGCTGAAGTTTGTTTTCTGCGGTTCGCCAACTTTGAAGTGCGAGTGCGATCATTTAAAAAAAAAGTCTCTCCATAGACAGCAGGCAGGTCTTCAACACGGTATTTACATAACATTAAGATTAAGGAATTTGCCATTTCAACTTCAAAGAGAAATTGAACGACAGTATAAGATCAAACCTATAGAGCTAATCAAATAGGTATTACAGTCTTTCTAAAGAAACTGGAGTAGGATGTGTCGTAGACACGGCTGTGAGTATTGACGTGTATACGTTCTTTGTGCCTTGAATCGCGTTATGGATACTGGCTAAATGAAGTATGTATTATAGGATTTCTCTTTGGAATGGCTAACAGACGATACCGTTGTCTTCCACTTGCGTTGCAAACTCTTGAGAAATATCATAAAACAATTTCGTTATGAATGCGGACCATGAGCCTTTTACACAGACCAGAAGAAGTGCTGAAACTGGAGTGGTTTCGTTGGGTTAATCTCAGAGACCTCTATCAGATGACGCCAATAGCTTTCATTTGCGTTGCGAACTTCTCGAGATACAACGTAAAACTATTTCGTTACGAAATTGGGCCGCGAGCATGGTGTCCAGACAGAAATTAAAACCAGAGTAGTATCATTAGATTTGCCTTAACGAGATTCTCCCGTAGACATCAAAATAAGTGATATGTTATGCGACCATACATCCTGAGATATGAACGTTTGAATTATTTCGTTACGAAACTTTTTGCGAATGCAGCTAGTATCGTCAGATGATTTAAAAAACGTATTCGCATCAAAAACACTTAGTGGTTCTTCAACAAATTCACTATCATGATTGTTATCATTAAATTTAGCGATTAAACAACGAAAACGACTGATTTAGGTATATGTGTAGTCTACCGCACTCTACGAATCAGAGACCTGGACCATAAACAAGAGAGACGCGAAATGACTAGAAGCACTGGAGATGTGGCACTGGAAGCACATGGAGAGAATAAGCTAGGCATTGAAAAGGTCAAATTCACAAGTATTTACATAGGTTAGAGAGATTCACCAAATCCTGAAAAGGATTAAATATAGACGCATACATTGGTTGAGACATATTCTCCGTCACGGCGGAGATGTAATGCAGGGCAGGATTGAAGAGCATAAGCGCAGGGAAAGGCTCAGAGTCACCTGGATCTCAACGCTACTAAACAACACAGAATGTATTAGCTAAAACCAACTAAAGAACACAATGTCCAAGACAGACATGACTGGCGGCTGCTCAGCATGGCGGCGAACAAGTCTCAGGATTGATGTGCCATTGATGATGATTCGAACATTGATGATGATGATTATTGTCAGAAACGACATCATGCACATCAATCTCAATAACAGTGATGATCTCATTATGGCTCACATAAAAGTACTTAATGTAACGGAAAATGCCCGAAATTCATTCTCTGCCCTAAATCCCCCCCCCCCCTAATTCAGTGGCGCAGTTGCTTTTCTGTCTTCATTTTACGCTTTATTTTTTTTCAAATATAGTTTCTGTTATAAGTTGTTACAGTGCGAAACGATCTATAAACAGTTACATTTACGCTTCACGGTAACTTTTTCATTAGTTAGCGATTGATTGTAGATATAGATGTATTGAATACTGAGTTGAAATTGTCATAATCGTGTAACTTCAGTTGTTTAGTCGGCAACAGTCAGTTATTGCTATACCTGAATTCCTAAATAGGACACGCATAATGTACTGTTCTTTTGTGTTATGTTTTCCCCTGACTGATTAGACTCATTCGATCACTTGTCGACCTTTTTGCATTATGATGAAAATTGTTTGTTCGGGTTTGATGACCGTCGTCCGTTTGAGTTAGTTATCAACGCTTCCCCAACACTAGTGGTTGGCATCATCAGGAGAATTGATAAAACTGGATCAAGTTATCGATTCTCCTGATGATGCCAACCACCAGTGTTGGGAAGCGTTGATAACTGACTCAAACGGACGATGGTCTTCGAACCCGAACAAACAATTTTCATCAAATGATAGCCGAGAAAACCTTATCAACTTTTTGTATTATGTTTAACATTTCTAGCCTTCCACATCTTTCACACCCGGGACCTCATTGTTGGTGACTGAAAATCCCATGAAACATCTCTAAAATATTCTATGGAGAGAAAAAAAATGATAAAAGAGTGTAAGGAGAAACAGATTTAATTAAACGCCAAGAACAGTCTCATCATTGAAGGTGAATATCAAAAAAATGAAACAAAGAAACATGACTTTATAGATACATTATACCTGTAAAGTGTGGTCGGAATGCTTCAAGTGGTACCACGAGATCTGTTCATCATCAACAAAGCATTTTTAAAATTATTTTAACGGTTTTTAAATTATTTTTAACTCTAAACAAATTTCAGAATTAACGCTTTTGCTCGGGGTGGGGGGGGGGGAAAGACGGTATATGATCACTTTCCCTTAATATTTATCTGTATTTTGTGGTTGAGTGGTCTATGCCCGATCTATTTCTCAAGTAAAAGCCTAAGTATGTTTCTTATTTGTTTTCAAGCGGAAGATTCCGTGTTTAAGGGAGAGTTCAACAAGAAGCCAAAGAAAAAGGAGAAAAAAAAAAGCACCTCAAAAGTATCTGCCAGACGAACCGAACAACGAAAAGTAATTACTCTTCGGAAATCCTTGATGAGAAATTTGTCAAGAAGTAGAAAAAAAGGAAGGAAAGGAGACAGACTAAGAAAAGGGAGATATAAAAGAGTCCGGAGGAAAAAGAAGTTTTGCAAAGATAAAATTGATGAAGACATGTTCTTTTTCTCTCTATTATTTGTCCTGGACTTTTTCCCTGCTAAGCTGTGTGGTGAAACTATATTTTCGTTCTACTGAGGAGAGAGAAAGAGGCATTCGTTTCTCTTCCCCCTCACCGTAGTGCGTTAAAGATAGCTTCAAAATTTTACTTACCTATAGAAAGACGTTTACATAAGAATTTATGTTTTCGATTAACTACTCAGAACCTCAGAACTTTCAAGAAAACAATTATTCTAAATACATTAGCTTGAAAAATATATATTTCATGGATAAAAATATTATTTTTTATCAAATACAGTGAAACTTATCTACATCGATACCTTGCAGATCAAGAAAATATATCGTTGTAAAGGTTTTATCGTTATATCGAGGGGTAGTAATATCATCAGGCACCGCCAAATTTATGTTAGTTTTTGGCACCTCTTCTAAATTAGAGTTGTTACTACCACCGTAAAATACATTTATGAGTTTTATTTACAGCAAAAAGTTGAAAGTTGATAAATAAAAGTCAGTTTGTTGTTTCATCCTGTAAAGGAGTTTACACTTTTGTATCTATTCACAAAAAAACACACACACACAAACGTTGTAGAAGCTTCGAAATCTCCCCAAAAATTATCGTTATAGAGCACTGTTTCCCGATCTTTTTGGAAACAAGGGCCAGTGAAATGTCTGAAACCACTTGTGCCCCGTATTCGCGGGATATTTGATATTCCTGTAATTTTCGTTGTTCCAAGTTTTCTTATACATTTGTCCTGTTTCTTCAACTATGATTATTTGAATTTGTAGCATTTACTAAAGTTAAAAAGGGGGGGGGGGTGATATGAGTTCAACCACCATCATAATTACTAAGGAAGAGTTTTAGGAATAAATTACTGATTTTCATATTATTTCAGGAAACTTAAACGGGTTTATTTAACGCAGAAACTTAGAAATAAAACAAATTGAAAAAAAAGCATGTTATAGCGGAAAAAAAAACCCAATACATCGAATATTTATAGAATCGAGTAAGTTACATCACAGGTACATTATCAGATCTTTTCTACTTCTGACGATGTTTTTGATGGCAATTAGCAATGTCCCGCATTTTACGGATTATTATTTAAGATCCCAGTTTACCGTATTTTATTATATGAAATATGAACATCAGAGATCATTTGAATACTTCTTTAGTGAAATACATTTTCGTTTAGTGTGGTTCGTAGCAACCCTTTACTTCCCACACCGCTTCAGAAATTTTAGCAGTAATTATCCAATTGCATTTATAGCAATAAATTGGAATTTTTGGCTAAAATCAGCCATACTCCGGTTGGTCAACTCTTTAGCCATACCCATGTTTAGCAACGATGCGACGCTTAGGTATTACGCATAATCGCCGGTAAAAGTGACAGATTTGTAGTACTTATTAATGTTACTAACGACGCTTGGGACGTTCCAGAATCACTGGTAAAATTAATAAATGTAAGGAAATTTATCAAATGCACCAAAATGCTCGGTGACTATACATAATAACCAGATTTATCGCATTTTATGTAGCACATATATATGTTGTGGGCCCGGTGCTCGTTGTGGCAAGAATTTTCGAACTGAATTGAAAGCTGGTTTGTCTTTACGGCCCGAATTTGGAAACCATAGAAAATCAAACTTCAGCATACCCAGATGAAGTGACATGTGTTCATATGTCAAGTAATACCCGTTCACGAGACCGAATGCTCGGTCAAACCTATTATACCTTGGACTATGTTGGCACAATGTTGGGCACCGTGAATAGGTAGTCACCGATATGCCTCATGCCGGTAGCGGGGAATGACAGGAAAACCTCATTTCATCATAGAATATCAATGGAAATAATGATGAAAAGACTCAGAAAACATCTAAAATTTTTGAGAAATGTCTTGTTTTAAATATTTTCGATTAAATTTTAATTTTTTGTAGTTAATTTCGCTTGTTGTTTTTAATGTGATTCGATAGGAAATATGAATTCATTTTTCAAAATAATGGTGCAATGCGAACCAGAAAACTGCAAGAAGTAGTATAAATATGCATACTTTTCCCTTTATTCCAAAAAATACTAACACATTATACAAATACTATACAATAATAAACATAAAAAAATAAAAAAGGCATATACAAAATACGAATATACGCTATGAAGCCGAAAGGAACATCAGGTCCTTCCAGGAGGCCAGAAAACATTTGCATTATTTGTTTAGCCGCCATTGTGATCCAAGTATCCAGTGTAATATATATGCTTCCGATACTCTCTCTCACAAGTCCTTGAAATGATCAGAGGATGAAATAAAATACAGGACAACACAAATTTATTGCACAGAACAGCCACTCACACGTATCTACAAGCGGTGATTCGACGGAGCGTGACCTGAAAATAGCGAGAGCGATCTACACATCAGACCTTATTTTCCGACTAAAATTTAACAACTGCTCTATTTCCGGAAAAGCGGTGCCACTTTATAAGCGTGAAAGGGCGTTCGGGTTATTCTTCCTATTCTACCTTCTACCCTTCCCCCATCTTCTCGGAACATCTTCACATTTCTATTTTCGGCATCATGACATTCCCGAATCGGAGCTGTCACCAAACGTGCCAAGTTTGCCGTTAATTTAGCGATATTTACAGAGATATTCGCCACCGCTTATTTACAGGTAAAAGATGACATAATAAAATAATCAATATCTACATAATTTTCGTAACAATTTAAAAGAACATATAAAAAATTCAAGACACGTGATATGACAGTTCACAATATATGACATTGGAATAAGTGATTATAATATAAAATATTAGGTGAGTATTTAATGGGATTGCTTTGAGTATTAATACACACATAACACTATACAGGGTGTCCTGCAAGTCCTAATACTATCTTTATCTCACCAAATGTTCGTCGTAGAGGTATGGCTCTTCCAATTTAGGAAAAAAATCGTTCAGTTCATAATGTATTCAACAATCACCATGTGCCAGAGTGAAAATATAGTGTGCCAAAAAATAAAAAATAAAAAAAAATTATGAGTCTTTTCTTCAAACTTCCAATTATAAAGTCGTTGTCCTGTCCCTCTTGATGCCAACACAAGAAAATTTCATGCTTCTAATTGGAATATTCGTGGAAATATTTTAATTCAAAAATTCGGGGAGACGTTGGGAAAAAAACAGTAAAAAAAGTAAGGAAAGAAGCGTTGTCCGTTAGTTTCTGCTGTTCTTTCCCGACTTTTATCTGAATTTTGGATTCAAATATCTCAATATATTTAATTTTTTTTTTGGTTGGGCTCATGAGAGACAGGGCAACAACATTCCAATTGGAAGTTGGATTACATGTGGAACGTATAAAAAATTTTTAAAATACTATTTTTTTATTTTGTGATGCACTGTAGTTTTACCCTGTATAGAAGAAATATCTTGTACAAAAAACATGCATGAAATCTACATCAAGGGTGGTCAACTTCTCTTTGTTGGAGAGCTAACATAATGATCAGCAGCAGCGTCACGGGCCGCATCAGTGAAATGATGTGGAAAACTCGCAGTTTTGTCTCGTCGTAAGTAATATGGTGAAAGAGAAAATTATTTCTCTAAGTTTAATAGTAATAAGTTAGTATTAGAATAAAATTAAGTTAGTATTAGAATAAAGTTAAGTTAGTATTAGAATAAAGTTAAGTTAGTATTAGAATAAAGTTAAGTTAGTATTAGAATAAAGTTAAGTTAGTATTAGAATAAAGTTAAGTTAGTATTAGAATAAGTTAGTATTAGAATAAAGTTAGTATTAGAATAAAGTTAGTATTAGAATAAAGTTAGTATTAGAATAAAGTTAGTATTAGAATAAAGTTAAGTTAGTATTAGAATAAAGTTAAGTTAGTATTAGAATAAAGTTAAGTTAGTATTAGAATAAAGTTAAGTTAGTATTAGAATAAAGTTAAGTTAGTATTAGAATAAGTTAGTATTAGAATAAAGTTAAGTTAGTATTAGAATAAGTTAGTATTAGAATAAAGTTAAGTTAGTATTAGAATAAAGTTAAGTTAGTATTAGAATAAGTTAGTATTAGAATAAAGTTAAGTTAGTATTAGAATAAGTTAGTATTAGAATAAAGTTAAGTTAGTATTAGAATAAGTTAGTATTAGAATAAGTTAGTATTAGAATAAAGTTAAGTTAGTATTAGAATAAGTTAGTATTAGAATAAGTTAGTATTAGAATAAGTTAGTATTAGAATAAGTTAGTATTAGAATAAGTTAGTATTAGAATAAGTTAGTATTAGAATAAAGTTAAGTTAGTATTAGAATAAGTTAGTATTAGAATAATATAACTTAATATTATTATTAAGTTTTATTATTCGGATGAAAAGCTTACTTAAATCCAGCCGCACGGTTTGCATTGAATGCTTCTCTGTTTTTTGCACAAATAATAATCTTACTCGGGAGGGGTATCCGTTGAAATTATTAGGGTATGCGTAACCTATATATAATCGGTAGAAGTTTAAATATGCACCAAATATTCATTCAGATAAAAATACAGAGGCCTTAAGAGGCAACTTTCCAAACGAGAGAAAAAAATGTCTATAAAAACTTCACGAGCAATCTGTGTGTTCTAAAAGGCCAGTGAGAACATTGTAAGTTATTTTACAAATTATTAATGTTAATTCTATAGATAGACGGCTTTTTCTCAGCCCTATATATCAAGGAAACAGATATTTTCTGGACTTTATGTCGAGTCAACTCGGAAAGAAAAGTCATCATCAACAAAATATCTGTATCCTTGACATATTGGGCTGAGAAAAAGCTGTCTATCTCTCTCTCTACCGTCTCACTTGGGGGCTATTTGCTGAAGTTAAGAGAGGCTACTGATTCCTCTACTTCAGCATCTCACGCCACAGTGCGTGAAATAAGGACGGCAGGGTCATGTCTCCAGCGGTGTAGGTGGCAGAATGATTTCCCGATTTGCAAGAGGGCCAGGGTAATTGTCCCCGTGGAGACCAGATGCTTTTCTTTCCGAGTTCACCTCGGCATAAAATCCAGGAAACATCTGTTTCCTTTAATGTCAATTCTGTTCATAGAAAATGCAGTTGTTACCGATAGCTCAAATTAAAACACCGCTCAACACACTGATTTTGCTCTCAAAGATAGTTCAATGATTTTAGGGTGCATTGGGGGGGGGGGGGGGGGGTGCCGATTCCGAACCTGGAATTAGTTTTGTCAGATTGAGTCTAATTTCCGTGATAAAGTAGAAATTCAATTAGAATGGTAATGCCATAAGCACAGTACAAATCATATTGAAACTGTGCGTTATGCAAACAAAAATATTAAATCATTTCCAAAGATATTTCTGTGACATGAATTTTATTTTGGGGAGCGGATTCCGAATCCAGAATCAATTTCGCCGAATCAGCTCTAGTTTTTAGGATAATGCATACTCTCAACAATGTTATTTGTGTGATACTTATATATCCCATTGAAATATATTTTTTACTTTATCTCGAGAACTATAGTCAATCTGACAAAACCAATACCAGATTTGGAATCAGAAGCTCCAATATATCCCTAAAACTATCGAAATTTCTTTAGTAACATGAAAATATTTTTTATTGTTTAGCAATGTAACAGAAATTCAATTTGATATACAGAAATTTTACTTAGTCTGAGGGTCGCACAAATCCACGAGCCAACTGTTGGCCGCCCATGTTCTATATAAACACATTTATTTTATTTATAAATTTTATTTTTTTTAGTTCATTCGTTCATTTTATTTATTTAACTATTTAATGAAAAGTTTCAGGATGATTTTTTATTGGCATCTTTAATTCAGCCACCTCGTTGGGCATTTTGTTTGTTGTGGTCTTTGTATTTGTGTCTTCATAACTCTGTATGTTGTTCTCACATATTCGTAAATTTTATAATCATTTATGAATTTACTTTTTAATTTATATTGTTGTTCACTCAGATTTTGAAAATTTACAGAGACTTCCCCAAGTAATTCGTACACACAGTGTATTCTATTTTATCTTTGAACAAGGATTCGAATTTATTCGATAACCTATCGAGAAATCCAGAAGTCACTTGCCTATCAACCTCGCCGACGTTATTTGATTATCCGTCAGACACGTGTTTCCCCACTCAAATTCTCTTAAAGCACGTTTTAAGAACTGATGACGATGGCGTTTCAAGAACAGATGAAAATCACTCAGGATTCTCGAACGACAACAGCTCGTTTGATGAACTATATAATCAGACAAAACGCTTGATGGATTCTTTCCATTAAGACGATTGGGTTTAGAAAGAAGTGCTCCATCTTTTGAGAATGCACTCATACAAATGAATCCTCTCCATTCATTCGATTTATATACACACGATCCATAATGAAATGATAATTGTTTGTAAGAGTCAGACGAATTCACTAAAACTGTCTGATGAAGCAAAACGGATTTCCAAACGATAAATGCTGTTTTATGATCTACATTCATGTCCATAAATTAAAGATAATTCGGAATCACACGGAAATCGAAATCTAAAGTAACAATTTCACCTGTAGAGTTATCACACACATCTGCAAGAATGAAATGCAAATTTCAGGAAGCCACCATATGACGCCGATAGTACGTCACAATCACGAGAGTGTAAGAGGGGGGTATATAAGGAATGGTGGCAAAGAAGTAAAATTGTTCACAAGAGTTCTTTAAGGCGCTCAGTGCCATAAGCGAATAGTTATGACACAGAGGACGCATGTGGATGATTTTTTACGTGGTAGAATTATCGGCCGTCTGGAATGTGGGCGTACTCAGATGGAAGTATCCGAGGAACTTGGAATCGCCCAATGTTTCATCTCTAGGCTTTGGCAACGATTCCAAGATAACGGAAACGTCAGTAGACGTTACAGTACAGGTCGCCCCCGAGTTACAACGCCGAATGAAGACCGGTATTTGGCAGTAACTGCCAAAAGAAGCAGACGGAGCACAGCGTCCCACCTGTCTCGTCAGCTATCTGCAGCCACGGGTACCACAGTTTCAAGGCAAACCGTGTAGACAGACGTTTGGGAGATATTGGTCTATATGCTCGCAGGCCTGTCAGATGTGTTCCACTCACTGTCGGCAGCGATTAGCCTGGAGTAGAGAACATGCAATGTGGACATCGTCACAGTGGGCTTGTGTGATGTTTTCCGACGAGTCCAGGTTTAGCTTGCAATCTGATTCACGTCGGACTTTCATATGGAGAACGCCAGGTACCCGTTACTACCAAGACAACATCATTGAACGACACCGCTACGGTGGAGCAGCATTGCTCTTTTGGGGTGGAATTATACTGGGTTCCAGAACAGATCTGCATGTTCAAACCGGAACCATGAAAGCCCAAATTTATCGGAACATCATTCTGGAACAACATGTACGTTTGTTTAGGGATGCCATGGGCGCAGAATTTGTGTTTATGGATGACAACGCCCGTCCTCACCGAGCAAACATCGTAAACGAATGCCTTGAATCTGAGAATATAACCCGTATGGAATGTCCAGCATTCTCACCTGACTTGAATCCGATAGAGCATGTGTGGGACATGCTTGGCCGACTAGTTGCAGCCCGTCAACCACCTCCTACATGTGTACCGGAACTTCGGAGAGCATTGCTTGTTGAGTGGAGTGATATTCCCCAAGATCAGATCGATAATTTGATACTCAGCATGCCTAGGCGTTGTACGGACTATATTTCATCGCATGGGAGACATACAATGTATTAACCATCATACCAACCATGTAATAGTAAGTTTTTTTAAAGGAGATATTTTTTACAATTGGTCCAGGGAGCAAAAATCGTAGTTTTTATGAATGGTATTATACATACACCCTGGTTTTTGTTCTTTATCTTTTGATTAATAAATGGCCTTTATGAATAAGTAACGTTTGTTTTGTTTCTGAACCTTTATTTGCCGGAGCTGGCATTTTCCTTAATTTATGGACATGAGTGTAGAAGATCCTATGGAACATAATTCACAGATAATAAAAAAAATATCTCCTACATTCACTACTTTGCATCGGGAGACTTGATCATTTTACATAAATACATGAATGATTTTCTAAATATAAGGATGATTCCCATATAATTTTTTTTCACAAAAGTCACGTTGGGGTTTATTTTAAAAGGCCTCTCATTTTTGCATGTACATCAATATGGTTTTATTCCGTATATAAAAATATACATTTATTCAAATACCATCAAGAATCAAATACCAAGAAGAATCATCATAACTTTTCGATACCGAGATCCGTGTCTAAATTTCTTGACTCCATTTCCTGTAGAACCATTTGCTCCCATCGCTTATGTTCAGCAATAGGAATTATGCCATTATACTACGACGCGTCCTCGTTCTTCATTGGCAATGGACTGTTGCCAGCGGCTTCATCCCTTAAATTTTCCACATTAGTCATGACAGTGGTAAGTCATGCTTGCAGGCCAAGCTCTAAGAAGTTCCAATGATGATTTACCCCTTTCTATTTTAGATGGACTCACAGAGAGCGAATGGTGCTCGAATAGTTATTTATTGCAGTTGCAAGTGTCTGGAAATACACAATCATTTCTATGGAAATCACAAATAGAGTTGTTTACGGCACTTTGGGCATTCCGATAACTCGCATTATAGATTAGAAGTTATATAAAAATTCATTCCAATTACAAACTTGAATATTATATTACCGCATCAATTTATATTTGGAGGGTTCGGAGGAATATATAACAGTCTATGTCATTTTTTCAAACTTAACAGGAGACGCGATTAGAACCATCACTGAAAAAGATTTTTTTTTTTTTTGCTTGAGAGTAACGTCGACCATTTTTACGACTGAGACGTAATGGTAACACAGACCGTAGTCCCAATTATAGAACTTACGATTGCAGATGTTTAAAATGGCATAGCAATGATACAAGTGGTCTTCTTCATAACTAACTTAAGCGAACCTGTAACGTCGAAGCTATATGGAACATTATTCAGCCAAAAAAACCGATTTCGCAAAAATGTAACAAAGACCGTTATTCGTCCAAACACTCCATTCATGTGTTCCGGTAAATGTGATAGATCGGGAATTACGCATAATCACCGAATTTGATGAATATGCAAAAAAACTGTCGCCTTTTTATACACCGTAATCATTTTCCCATCAAAACTAAATTAAACGAAAATAAATGTTAAAAGTATATTAAAAAAAAACATAAAAGAGTATTATGTCATTCGAATTTTGGCTCTTTTCTCACATCAATGTGTGCAAAAACCCCATGTACCCAATTCCAATATTCGCTGACACATTTGAATTAAAAATTCGGAGGAAATGTGCGAAAGAACAGCATAATAAGATCGTCCGTTAAGTTATGCAGCACCTCCTAGAGGTAGAAGGCCTGGTCGTGACGTCACGCTGGTCATGACATCAGCAAGCACTCTACTTTCTCTCAGAATATACAGGGGAAAAAATTCCCTGCTCGTGCCAGAATGATCGTTTTGCGGAAAAGAAACGATCGGGCTCAGAATCGACATTTTCTATGCCCCACATCTGATCACCATGCAGTATTCTAAGCCAATCAGGAAGTTTGTAAGCCAAAATAAGATGAAACGAAATAGGATACTGTGGATGACAACCAAGGCGAAGGCCTTCTATCTGTAGGAGGTGATGGTTTATGTCGTTCTTTCCCACTTTTTCTCCAATTTTTCATTGGAGTAACTCACCGAATATTGCAGTTAAAAACATGTATTTTTTTTTTGTTCAGAAGGGACAGAACAACAAATTTCTAATTGGAAGTTAGAGGACACGGGAAACCGTATAAAAATTTAGATTTTATTTTTATTTTGTGACACTATAATTTCACCCTCACAACGACTGTTACAGGGCGATTTCTGAACACATTTTAAATTAAAACTATACTTCTACGACGAACGGTTGATGGGATAAAAGTCGAAATAGGACTTACGTGACACCCTGTATAGTCGCCTAAGCAATTAGGTGGTAGAATATTGCATGACTGATCAAATTCTACATAAGGTTTGGAAAAACGATGACCTTGAAACTTCGCAATATATCTCAAAGAGAAAAAAAAAAGTCATATCAGAGCATAAAATTGCTGAAAAAATCAAAATTATACAGACGCGAAATGGAACGATAACATTTTCGCCCCACAATGGAATTAGGATTTCATTTTCTTGCCCCGATCGATGCCCTCATCTCTCGAGATCCAATCTCTGACGATATTCTCCCGATCGGTCGTTATAATTACGGTGTCATTCATGAATTGAAAATTAATTTTTCAAACTGCATCGCGGAGCTATCTATTTACTTCCTTTTCACGCAAATTTATCTCTCAATTACCAAAGACTTATTATCGTATCACTTTCAGGGAATTGGAAACTTCTTTGAAAATACAGTAGGAGGAGGGGGAGGAGAAAGAGAGTAGTCTACCCTTCTATCTCTATACAAAGAATAACGATCATTTTTTTTAGAAACCGATGCAATTGTTAAAACTAATTCTAGAAGCACTTACATACAACAACAAAAAGAATGTCTATGGTAATTATGTCTTTCCAATTTGCTGACCGGACAAAATTTTTATCATTTACTCCATATCATTATTGCTGAAACTTCAGCTTTGGAAACAATTATCTCCTTTTGAAACTGTATCGAGAGCATCCATTTTTCATGAGTACACCTCATAGTCATCCGCATATATTCATAACTCGTTGGGAATATTTAATGCAGAATAGAATGCATTTTATAAATATCAGTATAGCAATAATCTTCTTTAATGAGAATCTTGGTTTTTGCCAGTCAGCAGAATTTAAAATTATTCTGTTCTTCTGAATTTCAAAAGTTTCATTATGAATTTTTGAAGTGGTGTCACGACCCGTGGAGTAGATATTTAAAAAAAGGATTTTAAATATATATATTCGTTGAATTGAAAATCAAATTCAAAAACATTTCATATGAATTGACTAATTTGTTCTTTCAAAATGAAAGATAGAAATAGCCTATTGAAAATTATGGTGTGAAACAGTAGTTCTTAAACTTTTTCCCTTCCCGCACCCGCCGTGCGTTGCAACTTGGATAATGCGTTTGGTTGCGACCACACCCGCTTGGATAATGCGTTTTTTTTTTCTCGATTATTCGTTTTTTAATTGTTAGAAAATTGAGTTTCTCCTGAAATTTATTGCATTAATTACTATCCATTAATTAATCAATACGAATTATTTTACATATTATTAAATGACTTTTTTAGTTATGGCTAACATTTAATTTTCAATTTATTCATTCATTTTCTTTTTTTAATTAATTCAAAAACGAAACTAAAAAATTTTATTAAAAAACTATTTCTTCATACTTTTTGAGATTGTGAAGAAAAAGAGGATTTCTTGAATAGTTTTTCATTCACTGATTTCAGCAGCAACAAATATGAATCGATGTATACTTGACTAAATTTTCTGACGTTTTACCTTAGTCATGACGGTATCAAATTTTAGCACAGCATGCTATTAACAGGAGGTACCGATGTTAAAAAAATCGTGAAACACATCACAACCTCGATAGTTCGACAACCCCAGTAACTGACGACATTTATTATTCCAATGTTTCGAACAAAACTAAATTCAGCGTGGAAAAACATCTTTAACCCGAGCACATGGTGACCAAATCCTGCTCAAGTCTACTACGATTTACATTGCGTTATCATAACCGGACGATTACGGAAAAAAGTTGTAATCAGTTCGAAAACTTTTACGACACTACTTACAGTGTGTTTCAAAAATTATGTTCCATTGTTTCTGCCGTTTGTTTATTGATTGATATGAGTCGAGGACATTTTCCTTCACAATTTTTGGTAGTTTTCATCATATTAATGTAGCAGTTCCTGTGTTTAGAATCTGAAAACTGTAGACATGGTAAAGCCACAGATTGATATGAAACTGATCGAAACTTTTGAGCCAGATATGGCCGAGATAGATAGATTGAATGATTTAAGTCAGAGGAGAGTTACATGTTGGACAATTGCACTGCTAATTTACAAATCACAGATCTTCCGACAGTGAAAATATTATTTTTTCCTCGTACTTCGGAATTGTTCCCAACACGAAAACTTTCCATAGAAAATTGCAGCTCAGAACATTTTACGAATTTATAGATGATGGAATATGCAGTCCGTCTCAAAAGTTTAGATGAAGCATTTTTTTTTAAATAACAAAAAAAAGGTGAGTGAAATTAGCATCCTTTAATGGATAATGCCTGAAGAGCATTTGCACATTTGTAGAAAACAAAAATTCTATGAAAGAACATTTAGAATGCTTATAGTATCAAAAATACAAAATAAGGTTGTCTCAAAAGTGTAGAGAAATTTCAGATTTACAAAAATTGCAGACTTTTCATCTTTTACTCCTCAAACACACTATGCTCTATGAATCTAATTAAGTTCTGTAAGGGTTTCAGCATCAAACCGTACCATGCTTCCTCGATAGTGCTTTTCAAGTCATCAACAGTCAAATATTGTATTTCATTTGCAAAGGCATTTATCGTATGTACGTCCCATACATACCTACTAGTGTTCAAGTCCGGAGTCATTGATGGCCAGTCTAAAACCGATAAATTTTCGCGATCAAAGAGCTTTTTTGCGGCTGCAAATCTTTGAATAGACACATTATAATGATGAAATGTCAAGTTTGGTCCTCCTAAATCTTCTCCAATCAGTAGCAAATTGTCATCGAGGATCTTCTTTAAGCATTACAGTTTTGATGACCATTTTCAAAAGTTAAGGAAATCTGGCCATTAGAAGCAAATTCTGTCCCTACCATTACCGAAGCACTGTCTTACCGTCTGCTGAAAATATCCGTCTGGAACATGTGAGCTCGTTTTTTTTTTATGCACCACTAAATACGATACCAAACTATTTATCTTTATAAAATATACGATTTCGTGTCAATTTCAGTCACTTTTCTCCACCTCTCTTTGGCACTTCCTTGTGACAGGCGACTTCCTAACCGCTCTTTTATGAATGAAATACAAGCTTCACTGTTACTTTTATCTGTTTTAGCTGGTTGGTTCAGCTATTTGATGTTTTATTCCGTGATGTAATAACATGGTCAACAGTTAACAAATAATTAACATTTATTTAATTAACTTTTGAGAGCGAGAATCAAGCGACCGACTGATACAACAATAACAAGAAGACTCTACAATATTATACAGTACATCCGAGAACATCGGTCAGAAACGTGTGCGCGTTTTAGCTAGTAGAGCCGAAGAGGGCGCGCGCGACACGACTGCCATCTCGAGGAATATTCGTCACCACAATACTCCCCCCGTAGACTAAACGCCCGCCTGAAAACGGACTACGGGCTTAATTTTGCGGCCAGATTTCGTGTTACATGCATTAGGTATGGGCACATTAACAACACTGGGAAAGGGAGACGTGTTGGCTTCTTGGTGGATATATGCAGGCTTTACCCGATCAATAGAAACATAAACTTTCTTATTGTTAATTAGTAAGCAAATATTTTTAGAGTCTCTAGATATGACATGATATGGTCCTTGATATGCAGGAACCAATGGGCGTCTCACAGCATCAGTTCGTAGAAAGACGTGAGAACAATCCTTCAAGTCCTTTGACACGAATACTGCTTGTTTGGCATGGTTAGAAGCTGGTGTTGGTCGCAGTTTGGACATGTGTTGGCGAATCCTCTCGACGAATACAGGTGCTGGATCTGGCAGTTGGTCAGAACTTTGGATGAGTTCTCCGGGAAGTCTGAGGACAGATCCGAAAACTAATTCAGATGGTGATGATTGTAGATCTTCACGAACTGTTGATCGAAGAGATAGCAACACCAAAGGTGGAGCCTCGCTCCAATGCACTGGGTCTACTGCCATCAGAGCACTTTTCATGGTTCGATGAAATCTCTCTACCATCCCATTGGCTTGAGGATGGTAAGAGGTAGTGCGAATTCGCTGAACACCGAGTAATCTTGACAAGTGCTGGAAAAGATGAGATTCGAAATTCGTGCCCCGGTCAGTTGTGATGACATCAGGAATGCCATAACGGGACACCCAGCAATTGATGAACGCTGAAGCCGTAGTCTCGGCTGTTTGATCCGGAATAGGAACGGCTTCAGGCCAGCGTGTGTATCTATCGATGCAGGTGAGCAAGTAGGAATTCCCATTAGATGGCAAAAGGGGACCGACAATGTCAAGATGGACATGGCGAAATCGGTCAGGTGGAAGCGGATACTCTGCAAGAGGAGACCGCGTGTGCTTGTGAACCTTCACCTTTTGGCATGAAATGCACTGTCGACACCATGCAGAACAGTCTTTTCTCATGGATTGCCACACGAAACGTTGCTGCAGGAGCTTCAAAGTGGCCTTAGCACCAGGATGTGACAGTTTATGGATCTTGTCGAAGACAATCTTGCACCAGTTGCTTGGAACGTAAGGTCTAACACGTCCATTAGAAACATCACAATAGATGGGTGTATTGCCAGTAGGGAAAGTCACAAGACGCAACTGAAGATTAGTGTCTGATGTTAGCAGATTTTGTAAGTCCTGATCATTTTGTTGATCAGCAGCCATGGAATCTAAGTCTAAAGAATCGGATAGTTTTATTTCGTTGATTCTTGATAATGTGTCAGCAATAACGTTTTCTTCACCTGATACGTGCCGAATATCAGTGGTGTACTGACTAACGAGTTCTAGATACCGTGTTTGACGAGCAGATGATTTCTCTAGCTTTTGATTGAACACAAATGTAAGAGGCTTGTGATCGCTGAAAATAATGACCTGTCTGCCTTCTAACATATGTTGGAAGTGTTTAACGGCCAAATAAATTGCCAAAAGTTCACGATCAAATGTGCTGTATTTTGTTTGAGTGGGAGAAAGTTTTTTAGAAAAAAACCAAGAGGTTCAAGTCCTTTCTCAACCTTCTGTTGCAATACAGCGCCTGCTGCAAAGTCAGATGCATCGACCATCAGAACCAATTGAGCATGGGGCTCTGGGAATGCTAAAGCAGTGGTATCAACAATTAATTGTTTGCATGATTCAAAAGCTTCTTTAGTAGTGTCGGTCCAATCGATAGGGGTTTTGTCATTCTTACGTTTATTGCTTACGAGAGCATATAAACAAGATTGTTTTGTTGCAGCGTCCTTCAAAAATCGGTGGTAGAAATTTAGAACGGCAAGAAAATTTCTGAGTTCTTCAACTGTCTTAGGCAAGGGGTACTCGACTAAGGTACGAACTTTGTCAGGTAAGGGAGAAACTCCTTTTTCTGATACCAAGAATCCTAAAAAAGAAATTTCGGTAACTCCGAAAACGCATTTGTGCAAGTTGATTACCAGTCCAAAGTCCTGGAGTCTCTGGAAGAGCGTCTCTAAATGTTGCTTATGGGAAGATTCATCCTCAGAAAAGATGAAGATATCGTCCAAATAAGCGAAACAAAAATCGAGATCGCGAAGAATGTTGTCAACAAAACGTTGAAATGTGCTTCCAGCATTTCGGAGACCATATGACATCTTCAGAAATTCGAACAAGCCAATTGGAGTGGTTACAGCGGTTTTTTGAATGTCCTTGGGCTCAATGGGTATCTGCTGATAAGCCCTGACGAGGTCAACTTTTGAAAATATCTTCTTTCCTCGCAATCCCAGTATGAAGTCGTGGATATGGGGGAGCGGGTACTTATCAGCTACGGTAACTTTATTGAGCGCTCTGAAATCCCCACATATGCGCCAAGTACTGTCTTTCTTTTGCACAAAATGAATGGGGCTGGCCCATGGGCTTTTTGATGGCCTCAAAATACCTTGATTCATGAGCATTTGAAATTCGGTTTTCAAAGCAGCGAGTTTTTCGGGGTTGAGTCTCCTCGGTTTCGAAAATACGGGAGGTCCGGTTGTTTCTATACAGTGACTCAGCACGTCATAACCTGGCTTGATTTGGGGATTAGAGCCCAATAATTGGGGGAATTTACGTACAATGGTATCGTAGTGTGATTTCCCATTGACAATAGATAAACTCGTATGTGGGCATTCAGCAGATGAACATACCGCTGATAAGGATGTTTCGTTATCGCGAATACACTTATTTTTGACGTCGACTAGTAAGTCGAATCGTTCAAGAAAATCGGCGCCCAAAATTGGGGTAGAAATATCGGCAATAACGAAATTCCATGTAAATATTCGCCTCAACCCAAAATCAAGTTCTAGTCTGAGCTTACCGTAAGTCCGGATTTCAGAACCGTTCGCTGCATACAGCTTGAATTCCGTAGGAAGACATTTCGAGGACGTTAGCCGTTTGGGAAAGCAACTAATAACTGCACCGCTGTCCACTAGAAATCGTGTTCGAGTTTTGCGTTCGAAGACGAAAAGTCGGCTTGTTGTACCACAGCCTGCCGCCGACGAAGCAGCTGCGCCGACTAGTTTCCCGTAGACCAGTTGCAAGGAGTGACACACTTGCGAGCCTTCTCGCCGAAATTGTTGTGGTACCAACACAGCCCTTGAGAACGTGGACTGGATCGGGATCGGTTTCTGGAACGGTTGCGAAAGCGAGTGCGGCTGCAACTCGAATGAGATGAATTGTTGCTGCCAAACCGTTGAAAAGCATTTTTCAGTTCGGCAATTTCTGTACGGAGGGTGCTGACCTCGGAATGAGAATCGACAGTCGCGACTACGGTACTGTTTCTGGATACCTCACAGACTTTATCGGCGATTCCAGCAAGCTTCCGAATATTTGTAGATTCATCACTACAAGCACTGAGAATCTGTTGTACATGCGAGGGTAACCGTTGGGTCCACAACGTGCAGAGTGCGCTTTCGTTTAGTTTTCCACCATTGAGACTTTCCATTTCACAAAGCAATTGTGATGGAAGTTGATCACCTAAATGCAAATCGTTGAACAATAATCGAAGTCGTGAACTTTCCGATTGCTCGAAATATGCAAGCACGCGTTTTTTGAGCGTGTTATAGGCATCAACGGTAGGTGGCTGAACGACAATGTCACGGACACATTTCAAAACGTTTGAATCTAATGACGCGACAACAGAATGGAATTTTGTTAAGTCATTAGAGATGCCAGAAACTAAAAATTGTGACTCCACTTGTGCAAACCACACGGCAGGATCCGTTTCCCAGAATGGAGGTGCCTTGAAAGCAACACGGCACAAATCGAAAGCACGTGCGTTGACATCAGCTTGAGATGATTGATCCTGTTGTGCATTCGGATTTGCCATGATCGATTAAGAGCAGTTCAGTTCACTAAATTGTTGAACGTGAAATAAAAGTTTCGCCTACCTGAAAAATATTAACGGCAAAAATCCGTGCTAATGAGAAGACCACATGGTGCTGATAAACGAAAGTGAAGCAGGTGCGATAATATCCATATTGAACGGCCGGTTGTCACCAGTTTAGCTGGTTGGTTCAGCTATTTGATGTTTTATTCCGTGATGTAATAACATGGTCAACAGTTAACAAATAATTAACATTTATTTAATTAACTTTTGAGAGCGAGAATCAAGCGACCGACTGATACAACAATAACAAGAAGACTCTACAATATTATACAGTACATCCGAGAACATCGGTCAGAAACGTGTGCGCGTTTTAGCTAGTAGAGCCGAAGAGGGCGCGCGCGACACGACTGCCATCTCGAGGAATATTCGTCACCACACTGTTGAAATTTTCACTCCAGAATTTTTCATAATTTTACGCACGGTCATTTTTTGCGTTGAATCCAATCTTCCAACGGTTTTGTTTTCTCGTGAACTTGTACTGCGATGCCTACCACAACCTGGTTCTGACTTTTGGGACACTCTGGGTCAAACACTTCACCTCGACCTGATCAAAGAAATAGCAATGCCTTTAACAGCCTTCCTTTTTGCTTTCAAATGAAGTACAAGAAGGATTTTTCATCGTACAAAACGACGACTTTTCATCGACGACTTTTCTTTGTTAATGAAACCAATCCCATAAGATTCCATTTTTATACTATCACGTCTCTGATGCACCATATAGACGCAATCTTTGAAATTTGCATGTAATCGGAAGTTTTTCTAAACTTTTGATAGACCTATTTTTAAAATTTTAGAGTTTAAAAAAATCCTAAACTTATTTTCCTTGCCAATGACCGAAGTTTGAAGTAGATTTTTGCATTCTGGTCACAGGCAAAAAAGAAATGAAATCAAAATTTGAAATGGTATCCATTTCAGTTAAAAATCTATGGTGTCTAAATTTTTGAGAGGGACTGTAGAATTGTTCAATGATATACAAACACGTGTGCATACAAATACGGATTTTAAAATTTTTCAACGTGAATGACATGAAACTTCGAGCTTCACATTCGCTTAAGTCAACATGTTTTTTGATCCCCTTGGGGATGTTGAATTATCGAGGTTTCACTGTAGTTCAAGTAAATAATTTTATTTTTTTCTCAAACGAAATGGAAAATAAGTGTGATCGCTAATCGAAAATGAAACTTTTACAACGAAAACTCCGCGTGGCATATTTCTATAAGCGTAAGCGCATAGAAGAGTTGCCAAAATATTGACAAGAATTGAAAAATTCAATTTTTTACACCTTAATTTTCCTCACTAATCAGTCGATTTTCTCAGATTGCAGTTTTTAAGCTCCTCTGTAAGATTAAAAAAAACTACTACACGAAAAAATTTCACTCCAAAATAAATTTTGATTCATCCGTGCTTTGTTGTCACTTTTTTTTCAATTCAGAGAGACGGTTTTAACTTTTATTTGGAAAATTTCTTGATGGATCTGTTTTTCTTTCAATCTAAGCCTTCATTACTTCAATTGAGATACTTGTTGATGTCCCGTATTTATTTTGACCATCGTTTTCGTCTCAATGATATATGGTCACACACTCTTAATTTATTTTGATCTGAATTCCAAAAATTCACACAATCTTGATTATATTTATAAATGAACATTTATCCTTTGTGGTCCAGAGAAATTTTCGGTAATTCGTTGGTACGGTTCGCACTTAGAAGCACCTCCCCTGCAATGAGAAAGGTCACTGGATGTTTGCCTGAGGATTAGCCTGCCAAACATGACAAAGGAACCCTCTCCTTGGGTACGGGCACTCCTCAATAATGGGATTGTGCGGTGTGATAAATAGTGGGTGACGCTTTGGCAAGTGATTCATTTTTCCAAGCAGAAATTCACGCAATTGGCGTGGGCCACATACTCCTAGGGCCTTCCAATTAGGGCTTTGCCCCAAACTCGCCCCCCCACCCTCTAGAGGCAGATTTGTGGTTTTTTCGCCAGTGGGCTACACAAATTTTCACCGCCCTTCACCCATTCTAGTCTAGTGTTCTTGACTACTCATTCCTGTAAATTTTCCGCCTTGAACCCCCCCCCCCCCACAGTAAATATATCTCGGTGTATAAGTCATTATTTTGGTAGTTTTTTCACATGCTTTTACGCCGCCTCTTTTCATAACTCTCTCACCAGATCATTCTTTTGTTGCCTCACATACTTGTACACTGTTTTGGTGCATACATACGTTTTCCAATTTGATTAGTCATCCAAGGGCATGATTTGTTTAAATGACACTATATCATTAAAATTCAAAACGAAGAGCGGCTTTGCTAGTATCAGTAACTAGAAAGTTTTATTTTTTGAAATCTTTGAGTTTCAACATGCGGAACCACAGGGTTTCGAGGAACACCAGTTGGAAACCCATGACCTAGAGAAACTAAACTTGAATACAATCGACAATTGCTGGATTGCGCGTTGATGGAGATTCATGGCATGGCCATTATCAAGTTGATTCCAAATGCTATTCATTGTATGAATTAGGTGGAAATCCTGAGAATTTGCGTAGCCAGAAAAATGTGAGTTTTGATGAAGAAATCTCAGAGATTTTGGGAAGACATATCCTTTTATAACAGCTGCCTGATATTTTTTTATCTCAACGGGTAAAGAAATTGCAGTGCTTAGAATTTCAAATGTTACAGGAAACATAATAAGCATGCCTGTGAAATCTGTGAGGATGCATTTGTAAACAGTTCGTGTAACAATGTCTTCCAGACGTAATCGTTAGCCCAGACCAGGTCCGTAAATAGGATCTTTGTGAAGGGGGCGGGGAATACTTTTGCCCTCCCTCCAAAACACTCTAAAATTCAATAATTTCATTTCGCTATTTTTATTCTTTCCTCAAGTGGCCCTGGTCCAGACATAACGATAAAAAACACAAGCATATCATGCTATCACTATTGTAATATTGGCTTTTCCCACAAGTATCAACATGTGCAAACAAACCAACACCAGTTTCCATTGAATTCGTCATTCTTGCCTGAAAATTGCGCACAATTAAAGTACATTAAGTAATTCATTGTTGATTAATTATATTTACCAATACGGCCTTACTGCCTGGGGGTTGTGCATAATCACCGGTAAATGTGATGAATTCGTGATACATGACAGTATTTCTCAAACTCATCAAAATGGTCGGTTCGTTAATTATGACCGAATCTACCGTAAAATGAATTCACTAAAATGAAATAATGTTATAATTAGAACGGTAATTTTGAGCGATACTGATGAACTAAGATCGTCTGACCTTGGTGAGGAATTTCGATAATAGTTATTTTTGTGCAGGGTATTTATTACGAGCGCCCTCAAAAATCATTTCCGGCCCTGGCCCAGACATTACCACAGAAACGTTGCCCCCTATACAGTCCTATGGCTAATGATACTATTCTTATCAACTTATGTTCTTGTGAAACAAGTTTTGTTCCCGAGCATTTTATCTATCGATTCGACTGCAGCCACCACTTCCATGGAGCAAGACATGACTTATCAAGAGGAGGTGAATTTTTACCGATCAGATGCGAACTAATTTTTATTTCGTCGTGTAATAAGCATTAACTCCCATGCAGTTCACTGCTTTAGTGTTTAAACATAAGCCTTTTACAACTGAAGTTTATATAGACCGAGGTGGCCAACTTTTTTTTCTCACCGTGACAGAATCAAGGTTATTTTTGATGTGCATGCCAGTCTGTGAAATTTTAACACTCATACCATACGTCCCGTTTTTATGAGACAAAAGCATTCTGCCCGGTTCTGTAAAATATTGTTCGGCTGCCTTCTTATTTTCATTAAGATGCTCAGTTTTTCAGTCACTTCTTTGAGTTTTCAATTGTTTTTATTTTTGCAGATTGTTTATGTTCGTTTATTGGTAGAAAAGTTTATCTTACCTACATCATGTCGGGACAGACACCGGAAGATGTCTATGCCCAACAGGGTATAGTTCAGGTTGCTTTGCCCCCCCCCTCCCCACCCAAAATATTTAGTGAGAGGGCCTAGCCCTTCCACCCCCAACAAAATTCATGTATATAATTTAATTTAATTATACAATGCTTACCCCTATGTAGACGATCCTGAATCTCGTACACACGGGACGTCCCGAAATTATGCTTAAAGATGAAACTGTACAAAAAACGCATGGAAAATATAAAGTCATCTCATATAGTTAATAATTTTGGAGTGCCTATCATATTGAATATAGGTTTGGCAGCCTACAAGACCATCATTCAAAAGAAAAGGTTGTGTCAAAGTTGGAGAGAATTTCTTTGATTGAAAAATGAAATTTTCAATTTATCTAATTTTTGAAAAGCATTCACATGCTACGGGTGGGTTTACCATCCTTGATTTATACAATGATTTATCAATTGAAATGCAGCGGTCACCTTTCCTCTCCCACATAGATACTTGACATTTCCTTGATTCTATTCTGGGTGTTTGAAGTGGTGTTTTTGTTCAAGTAACGGGTGCATTTCCGCAGCAGCAATACGAGAAAGCTTTTAAGCTTCTAATCGTAGAAATACGATTTCTTTTCTGGGTCGTGGAAAGCGATCAACTTTATATTTCCACCAGGTAAGATCATTGTACGTGTTTTATTCCATTTGGTGACACTGGTAATTGTCAAAATTTGGTTCTAATAATGTTGTTCGAGTGTGTATATTTGTGATGCTTGAACGATACCTATCTTGGTCGTATTGGATTAAGATTTGTAATGTATGTATGTGCATGACACTTGGAATTAGAATTCATGTACTTGAGGCTATGAATAGCAATATTCATCGTCTTCGTGAAGCAAGACGTGCGTGTGAATGGGGGAACCGAATATTTACTACCTTGCGTAGGAAACCACCGTATTTCGTGACTGTTATGCCGATGCGTACCAAGGGCCATTAGGAATAGTACGTCGAAATTGTGTTTAGCCATAGAATATATAATTGCATTGATCATGCGATTAAGACAAGTTGAAGTTTATAGCTACAAAATTCGTCCTCAACGTCTTCCGAATTTAGTGAAGGACCGTCAAATCGAAAGATATCCAGGCCACATCGCCATATGGCAATATCGGATCATTGTCTACACGGACTGGATACCTCTGGCAATTTATTCATAAAAAAAGCGTACATTACAAAATATAAATTACAATCATAACAATTATAAAATCATAATCTAAGTGTAAAATCATAATATAAGTATAAAATCATAATATAAGTATAAAATCAATTGCGAGATCACAAATCTACGTATACAATCGGAAATCAAGCATTTAATCCTATATATTCCATATTAAATCTTAATTCGAGTATAAAGTCCTAAATCACAAATTGAAATCAATAATAAATCAGATAAAATTCATAATCGATTTCATCCTCAATTTAAATCGTTCGATTTCCATGACATTATACTGGTCTTGTGCTATCAGTCAGTCTTTTTTATAATTGATCAGTTTCTTCTTCCTTTGTGAGCGGCGAGGTGGTGCAGTTTCATACTTGTGCTATAGGCTGATAAGGCGTCCGTGGGATCACTTTGTCTTCATTGTCTTCTATCCATCTAATTATTTTCTTGACTTTATTTATTCTACTTTTGTTTTTAAAAATCTCTCTGATCCAGAGTGTGGCATTTTCAGCAGCGGGCACAGCCATGTGCTTTGGATGTGCAGTTAATTTACATGTTGTCAAGTAATTAGTGAACGACCGATGTTCAAACATTTTTCGATGTCTCGCGGATCCGATAACTTACTAGCGTTTTCTGTCTAACTTTTTATACCAGAAACACTATGACTTGTTCATGTTCCACACCCGATATATCAGTGTTACTGATCTGACTTACGAATGTTTCTGATCCGATTCAACAAAGACTCTTACATCCATGTCATCAAATTATTTTTCTGATCTGGTACCACAAAAATTAGGTTTTCTCTGTTTAAAAAATTATTTCTCCACCTGTTCATGAAATAATTTTGGTCTGCTAATAAAAATTCTTCATAACCTGGTTTATTATTTTATTTTTTCATTCGTTTGCAAAACTCTTTTTGATCAGCAAAACATTCTTTTTGACTCGACACGACAATTCTTTTAGATTTTTTCAAATAATACTTTTGAGCTGTTTACACAAGTCTCTTCAATCTGTTCATACTTTATTTTTGATCTGTTTACAGAATCATTCTTGATAATTCTGTTTGATCTGCTTGTTTTTTTTATCTCCGTCCGGAATTTTTTTTTTGTCCCGACCAAATTCTTTTTGAAAATATGTTTTGTTCTATTTACAAAAGTATTTTCGGTCTGTTCGAACAATTATTTTTATCTGTTTCACAAATTTGTTTTTGACCCTGTAAACCGGTCTTTTTGATCCGGTTCACAATTTTTTTCCCGATGTCTTACTAAATTCTCTTCTTATTCGTTTCAAAGTACTAAGCTATTTTGGATCCGATTCATGTGCGTTCTGATCCAAACAAATCAGCCCAACGTGCTTTAGTTTTTACAATTCAAATACCTACGAAACTTAATTCAAAGACTACCTAATTCCTTTTTACAAAATTCATCCTCATAAAACTTTCTAGTTTCTACATTTCGTTGAAATTTAACTTCTAAGTATAAACTTCAAAAACAAAGGAGACATAATCAAGTATATCAGAGTAAATTTAGAACTTTTAGGAAACAATCGTAAACATACGGCATTAATACCGGATAGATTGAATTTTATTCTACTCAAGCTCTGAATCAGACTCCCAGCGAACGTTCGATAACATAATTCACCTGAATCTAGAAAAATCTATCAAACTTTAGTAGAAGGGAGGGGGGAGGAACAAAGTAATGCAAGTTTCGTACTTGTGTAGTACATTTATATATTCTTCAGAGACAAACCATGGGAAGAAGCGGTGTTCATCTGTGCCTCTTTTCTTATTCTTCTCCTTTTTCTTTGAATCTTCCGAAAATTTCTTTTCGGGAGAGGTTCATAATGTATGAATGTCATCCTCTAGCATTCTCCAAAAGGTAATTTTCCTTTATTTTTGCTCCCATTTTTCTTTTCCTTTGCTGTTATAACGACTAGTCTTAGTACATATAGGGAGAGGGTCGGAAAAAGAGATACGACTCAGGCCCATCTTGTATTCTAGATCACACGAGGCATACCTTTCTCTTACGTTTTTTTTTTTCTTTTGCTCCACATGCTCAGCGATCCGTATTTCTTATATCGCATATAGTACTACTACTACGACATTCTTTACGGTGAGAGCTTTCGAGAGAGGGGCAACTTTCGTATAATAACTCTCACGGAAGTATTTTTTTTTTCTTTATTTATTTCTTTTTACTTTCTGAAATAAAATTTTGATCATTACTGTTTTATTTTCCTCTCTCTTGTATTTGAAAAGAAAAAAAGAAGATCGAGCACACATGCTTAGATTTCTATAGTACGTTCAGTTAGATGATTCCAAAGCTATATTTCAATGAGTTTTTGACTAATCTCGTGTACAATAGACGTTGCTTATTGAAATCATGGGTAAAGTGATCATCCGAGTATTGTTATTACTACAGCTTGGAAATTCAGGCAAAATGCCATAAATGTATTTTCTTTTTTTTTTTCTATTTTCGGACGTTTTTTTTTATAATACCTTTTTAGAATTTTCCTGCCGTAAATGCCTATTTTAACGTTGTTGTAAATTTTTTTTTGCGAATTTCTAAACCATATTCTGTAGAACTTCATTTTAAGCATGGAAGACTTCAAGAGATTTAATCCTTTTAAAATCTAAGGCTTTTTATTAATTATTATAAGAAACCCCCCCCCCCTCAACCATTCCAGCCCCATTTACACTTGAATAGGTGCAAGTGCCTGAGAGATAGAAAAAAACTCGGTGTTGCACTGCATTAACTTTGCTTTGGCCGGATGGTGTCAGACATGAAAGTTGTTGTTTCAGACGAGCGTAGCTATGCATGAGAGAAACGAAGAGGACACAGAAGTTTGTTTCTCCCAATGACATATCTTGCTTTTGCATTATACAAATACAAATACAACGCCACAACAGGCAAATTGCCCAACGAGGTGGCTGCCTTAAGAACATCATGGATCCCCGAGCCCCTACCTACTACTGCTACACCACACATGCACCCCCCCCCGCGGAACCCCCCCAACGAATCGGTGCATGCGGGAATGTGCGTGTACGTGTAGTGCAACCTGACGTAAAGTTTGTTTCTGTGTAATGCTTGTTATGTGTAGTGCTGTCCTCTGCCCCCAGTTTTTCTAACTATGAGTGAAGTGTTATGGTTGAATGATTTATCGTTGTAGGACTGTTGCTCTCTGTGGCGAGACTTTTTAACGGGGAGATCGGCTCGCATTTGCGTCTTGAAGTTGGGAACCACAGAAAACCAACTTCAGCCGACCACCACTGTGGGGTTCGAACCCGGATCCTCGCATCACGAGTCCGGCACTATAACCACTCGACCACCACAGCGGCAAACCATTAGACAACATTCTATATGTATAGCTGACCGATCCCTGGCCCAAGTGGTCATTAGTTGATGGCCCACCCCAGGCCGTGCAGGAGATGAGAAGCCTCTGGTCGAAAGGCCCATATATCGTATTTTCGAGTCCATTTTATTTTTCGTGGATTGAATTGAATTTAAGTGAATCGAGTCACTCAAGAGCAAGTGACAAGTACGGTCACACCGTGCATATGTCCGTATATATGGTAATATCAATGAAAAAAAAAGACGTTAACTTGTTTTTGAAACAATAATACATGGTAGCTATGCATCAACTATAAAAATTATAATGGCTAAACATATGGCTTAGGGGGAGGGGGGATCACAATGAATTTCTCATAAATAAATTTCAGATTCCTTAGCCTTCAAATAGCATTGAAATAAACAAAAATTGATTATAATAATATATAAAGTTATTTTCTTAAGAAATTATAATTTCAAAAAAATAATTTTGCATTAAAAAAACTAATTTTTCATCGTTTTTTTTTGGGGGGGGGGCACGAGTCAACCTATGCAGCCTCCGTACGTCTCTGGTCCCAGCAATATGCAGTAGGAGGTACGGGGCACGAAATTTTGCTGAAAAGGAGAGGGGTTGCCAAAAATGGCAAAAAATTTGCTGACGCAATACTTGAAGGACCCCACTGCAACACAGCGAATACTACGGACTGATTACGGCAATATATACAGGAATTTTTCTCAACGGGGGGGGGGGAGCATACCACATAGCCTTGCACAACTTCATAATAATAATAGAATTAATTTTGGTTAAACCTTAGTTTCTCAGACTGCGCAAAAAAATTTCGACAGCATTATTCGAGAGAAATCCCCATAATATCGTAAACGAATTTTTCCCATGTTATGATATTAGTGCGTTTCCTTCTTCGCGAAGTGGTAACAATACCGGAATATTAACGTTAACTGTCATTCTAATATACCGTGTTGACTGTATCATAATATGGGGAAATCGTTTATAGTTATCAAAATTTCGGTGTATGTTAGAGTGCACGTTGATCTCATTGGGACTCTGGGTTTCTGATAAACGAAGTTATTGATAATTATATCCGAAAAGAAATGTCGTTTGTATACGATGACCACGTGCCCCATTTGGTCAAATGATATGGTAACTGGACTTCATTTTTCTTTCCGACACAACAGGTTTCAAAATATTACTCTGAAATTAAAGTAAGTTGACTCCACCTACTGGCAGATGACCTGACAAGTGAAGGGGAATGGGAATTGAGAAGGCGAGATATATCTCATATTTGCAAAAAAATACAAGGCGACAAGTTCGCGAGATATTCTGTCATTGTCGATGTAATGGTATAAAGCGTGTTTGTGTACGTACATTTTATGTCGTTATTGGAGAATAAACGAAAAAAAAGAATCGCATTGATATATGAAGTTTTCTTTTTATTTGATCTCAAAAATCATATCTCATTCTACATGCGAGATAATAAGAGAGTAAATACGGTATTTCAGTCATTTTTCCCCTCATAAGAGTTGAGTGATCCCTTAAATAACTTTATAAAAACTCTTCAGAGGTCTTTCGCTTCTCAATGTGAGGAGAAACGATGATTCTCGTACTAGAATTTTAAAGCCATACTAGTTTCCATCAATCAAAGATTCGCAAATTAATTCTTCACGTGCAAATAATATTCACGGCTAAAATTTTATGTAGGAAAAGTTGCGTTTAATATTCACTCATTATCCCGTTACTCATTAAACCCTGATCACGATGTAGCTTGCCAAGAACTAATTTTAATATCCGCTCTAATGACTATTTTACTTCAGACGATGAACATTGCAACTTTTCGAGAACGTTGAGGCCATGAAAAGAGAAATATTTTCCGTTTCCCAGGTTGTTTGAGGCACGCATAACTTCGGTGAAACTCATATCGATGTAGCACAATATTGATCCAAAGTATTTGTAAAGGTCTCTTCCTGAGTATCTGATGCTGAAAAGACAAGGATTAACGTTATTATCAGGCTCTCTGCTGATAAATATTTCAGTGGTTTTATGAATATTGAGACAAGAAAATAAATATTTATCATTTTTATGCATCTGGTGATCGATTATATTCCTAAATTAATTTAGTTGCTCTACTGCAGTACCATAAACGCGGTCTATTTTGGCCCTGGGATACTTATTTGGCCAAAAACGATAAAATAATGAAACTTCTCTAATAACGTATAAAAAAGTATTCTGAACCTATTTTTGTAGTTTTCACTAAATAGATATATGTACTGAGAAAGGCAACTGAGTGCATCGGGTAGTTCACGAATTGCCGAAAACTAGGCAGCAACATCGATGGTTATGTGAGGAGAAACAGTGTGATTGCACGTGGGGTTTTCATCTCTCAAACTTTGAACTGTGAGGGCTGTAATATAGCTTCGCCAAGTAAAGTAGGTGGGTATTTTTTTAAACACAATTTAATGTTTTCAACTATAAAATGATTAAATTTTTATATTTAGTCTTCCCTTTTTTAAAAAAATAAATATTAATTGAAAATTTGAACTCTGGTAAAACTTCAAATCACGCTGCACTTTGGAACAACATTTTGATTGGCCGAATTGTTTCGTGTTTTTGCTACTATTGTTTATGAGTACACTTAAAAAAAATTATGAATTGGATAATTATATGTGTATTTTTCAAAAATACCTATCCCATTTCATTTTTGTTATCAGAATGGAAATATAACAAATAAATACGACCGTTAGCCTTTAAGTCGAAATTATGCAGACTACAGCAATGGAACCTTTTAAACTGTTTAGATGCAATTAGATCATTTGAAATAAACCAAACGCAAGCGGCAGATAACTTTAAAATACCTCGAATCACCATTTAAAAAATAAAAAACCCAAAAAATACACATAAATATTGCTGTTATTCATCATAATGTTTTACGATTAATACAAGTTTATCATATAGTTTTCTTTCAAAAATTGAAGCTATATTACGAAGCCAAGTTCAGCAATCCCTTAGCTTTCATTTAATGCTTCAAGGCAGGAAAAAGTGAAGTGGGCTAAAGTTACTAGAATTTACAAGGTTTAGTTGAAGTTAACACCAGTGTTACAAGGGTAACATTGGCCTGAAATCTTTCTTTGCATTTTTTTTTTAAATTAGCTTATGTAAAAAAAAAAACCTTGTTTTATTTAGATATAGATAATGTTACGATAGCAGCAAATTCCATCGACATTAAAAAAACGGTTCCAGAACTTAGAAGTAGCAGTAATTTTGGGTTCATTGGAAAGTGAATTTGGAATATTTTTAAAATAAAAAATGGGCCAATGCAGCCATCGTTTACGGTACCGTGGGTATTTGGACTAAACTTGCGCTACAGGAAATGTTGAATTTAGTTACTCTGTGATTGTTGCTTTATTCATCGAGTCTTTGTGTGAAAAGAAAATAAAAGCTGCAAAATGGGGGGAAAATCATAAAAATCAAAGTTTAATTTATTAACTTATTAATGCCTCAGTGGATGAGATAATAATAAAATGATGAGTTCTGGTGCAAAAGAGAAAGACGTAGAAAACTTCTCAATGTCCTGCATATCGTGCGTGAAAGTTCAATGCGTAAACATCATGAATATTCATAGAAATTTTCTGCAACAAGAAAAAATTAACCGATCAGTTTTCATGAATATGTGATGAGTTCCACCATCAGGTGACATGAATATACATATTTTAGTAATAAGAAAAATTATTTGTGTGAGAGATCATTTCTATTTGCGTTTTCAGTACAAAGAGCTAAGTTATTGAAATGCAATTTAATTCAACGCGTGTTGCTAAGAATAACACTTTTCTAATAATTTCGAATGGAGTCATTCGGGGTTAAAAACCGATGAAATACTTCGGCTATTATTTTCACAATCGGTGTTTCGTATTTTTCGAAATAAATAAATTCCTATAAACGTGCTTTTTTCCTCAATCATCTTCTAAAGTGATTCCAAATTCAAAATGCAAATCAGTATTTACATCATAGTGAATTTTCTGTATAAGAATCGAGATTTCATCCCTTAGTTAATTTCCATATTGCATTTGTGTATCAAATATAATGGGCTTAGACTATTATTTATTAATCTAACCACGAATTCCATTATGTATATAAAGGGGAAGTATATAAAGGGGATAAATCTCCCAAGAACATTAGAAATATAATCTCAGGAAATATAAATTTTTTCTTCATAATGTATATATTAATTTAATGTTATGGATATTTATTATCATTCGTGAATAACGGTTTGTTGCTGAGTATTATGCGCAAAAATTGAGTTTTATCTAATGGAAACAAATTATTTAAATAATATCAATTGCACTGAAAATATTGGAGGTACATAGAGTATTTGCTGTTTATGTGGATTAATGTATTTACATTTTATGAACATATAAATGAGACTTTACTTTTCTAAAGTTAGATAAATCAGAAATATGATAAAAAATGAATGAAATAGATGAAATTTAATTTAATTAATTTCATTCACCATTTCCTCTCAGACAATAATCATATACCGAAGATATTATTTCATTCGAAATTCGCAAAAAAAATCTATTTATATGCAGCCTGACTGATGTGATTTCGATAGACTGGTGGAAATATCGAAATTTCACGTTGCGTTTCATTGAAAATAAGCTGGATAATAATGAAGACAGTAGTTCCGGAAAAGTCTTCTTGATTTCTACGTTTTCCTATCAAAATTGTCAGTCTGAATCTACGTATGATTTGGTGGTTATTTCCGATACTGAATGCTATTCGAAAGCGTTTTGGTATTTTTGGTATCTATACGCTTGCTTCTAATCCGATCACTAATAACCAAATTATGACGGGTTTGCAGCAACACTTTGACTTAAAGAACATTTAATATATATATATATATATGTGTGTGTGTGTGTGTGTGTGTGTGTGTGTGGTTTTTACTTTTTTAATTTTATATTTCTTTAAAAATCTGAGCATCATTCGTCTGGAAATAGAGTATTGTGCAGTATTTGTTCTTTTTCATCGAAGAGTGTTGGATATAGTCCTTACTAAATGTATGTGATATTACTACTTTACCGCAAACCAACTCCGGTCATATCGCCGATTCTGTTTATGTTATGTAAGCATCGTGTTGAAGGGCTGGCGGCTCTCTCCGAAGAGACTTTTTCAAATGGGAGATAAGCTCCAATTCGCGTCTTGAAGTTGGAAAACGGCAGAAAAAAAACTTCAGCTAACATCACGATTTCATTAATTATTTCCCCGTTTTATGTTCGAGTGTAAAACTACACGAAGGAAAAAATACATCCATATTCTGCATATACAAGTGAGTACTAGAAAATTCAACGAGAGGAAAATACATTTAGTTTATTTTTTTAAATGCTCTTACTATAAGCATTACACACATCGCATTGTATGGGACAAAGAATTATGTGTTGAATTTTTCACAACAGATTTTTAGCTAACATAGATGGGAACTTTCACTCTGAAGAATTGGCCACCATTTTTCAAGCTATGCAAATAAAAAGAAACAGAGTTATTCCAAAACTGGAAAGCGTAGCAAAAAAAGTAAATATCTAGTAACGTCCTCGTTCGTTTCAATCAAGGCAATTTCAAGAGGAGGAGAAGAGTGTCACTCGCTCGTCGAGTTGCGCTAAACGCTCGTAGAATGCTCTGGCCATAAAGAATAGCTTCAGTCGCGCACTAGTCCACTTCCAGAATTTTTTATAATACCCTTGGCTACAACATAATAGCCTCTACCCCCGTGGAAGTACTATAAAAGGATATGGGATACAGATGCCGACATCTGCTTGGATATTGAAATAAAGCGTTGCTCCATCCCTGTGAGTAAAGACATGCCGGAGATGCTATACTTCTCTTAGAACTGCACCCGCGAGACCCGTAGCTTCTGGTCGTAAATCGATACGTTCTTGCATTCGAGACGATGTACGCCTATCAATTTTTTTTTCTTTTTTTGCCCCGCTGTTGTTTAACAGATAAAAGAAAATTCCCACCTCAACTCTCGTGTTTTTCCAGTAATCTTTCTATATTATTCGGGAAATGAAACTAAGAAATTCTCTATCTATAGCCAAATGTATTTCGTATACCTGTAAGTAAGAAAATGATCTAAAATCGTTTTTGTTAAACGAGGTTTAGCTTCAATTTCCTTGAAGTGAATTGCGCACACACACATCGTTGCTAAATAAGAATGATCGGTTTCATTGTTTGAAAAGTTCACCTAGAACAGGGGTCTCCAGTCTATGGTTCACTCGAAAGACGTCGCCCTCCGAGCTTTTTTTCTGTGGCCCGCCTACCATTTCCAGAAAATAGCTACATTACACAGAAAAACGAATAAATGCAAAAAGAAAAAAAAAATAGTTTTTGTATTTAGTATTCGTATTGTATTTTTTGTAAAAAAAACGTACTGGAATATTTGTATATTTCTATTTGTATATTTGTATTTGCATATTTGTATTTGTATATTTGTATTTGTATTAAAAGCTAAATTCGGTATCCGAAAGGTATACATACTTGCAGAATTTAAGGAAACGGTGAAAAACACCTCAATGGGAGAAATAATTTTAGAATTATTGAGAGAAGAAAAATAGTTTCATAATTTTCGAAAAATTTATAATTAATTAAAAAATAATTACTGAATTACCGAAAGAAACAATTGCAGAATTCTTGAAAGAGTAATTTCAGAATTGTTAAAATCAATACAGTAATTAATGGAAAAAAATTAACAACTTTTCAAAAATATCATAATTAATAAAAATTGAAATGAAAGTGAAAAATAATTTCATGTTTGTCGGGCGAATTTCAAATTAAATAAAAGAAATAATCAGTTAAAAACATTTGATTAATGAATGAATTAATTAATTGAAAAATATTAATGTTTCAATTAATGAGGGAGTAACTATTTAAAATAGGGAAAACTTCGAATCTAATGAAATAAATACCTCCAGAGTAAAATTAAGGGAGTTAGATCAGTAAATTTGAGGATTCTTGTTTTATAACCGAGAATACCGAGGTATATGTCTTGCTGGCCCGCGGGCTTCGAGAAAAGTTTAATTTGCCCCCCAACGTCTGAAAGGTTGAAGACTCCTGTGTTGTGTGTCCTTTTTTGATCTTGGCGTAGAGTCTACGTATAGTTTTGGGGATCATATCTTTAGAGGTACTCAGACTTCATTGAAAGAGTACAGAGAGAGTCATCAGAACATTAGTGAGCTTGAGCTATCATGAGAGACTTGAGTCATTGTACTTGATAAAAGCGTAAGTAATGAAGAGTTATGCTAGAGGTGTTTAGGAGTTTTAATAGGATGGATTGGTTGATCATGAACAATTTTGCTCCCCCATCCTAATGCTTCGACTCAGGGGCATCCATTTCGGGTGGTTAGAGAAAACACCAGGTTGTTGTCACAGGGAGTTTTTTCTAACAAAGTTGTGAATCCATGGACTAGCAAATCTAGCATGGATAGATACCCTTTTTAAAAAAATTAAAAAAATCTTTTCAGACTTAAAAGAATGACACACATATTTTAATGGGCAGTGTATTATACCTTTTGCTGTTTTTGAACATACCGAGATGTTGGTGCGCTAACCCCTCAGTGTGGGCCTCCCTGCAGTAGCAATATTTTTTCTCCGTTCAGGTCGCTGTTTTCTGTTGCACCTCGCCCCCCCCCCACCAGTATTAGGAAAGTTTCTGGCTAGCACGAACCAGGAATCGAACTCCCGACACCTCTATACATCCTTTAATACCTTTAGTTGTTTTAGTTTATTTTCCGGAATTATTCCTTACAATTTACTCAACTTAACTTTTATTCGCTGTATTTAGGCTATGATAATTATGTTTTTGCGGCTTTTTTTGCCCAGTATTTTTTCTTTACATTTTATATTCATTCGTATGTGTTTAGCAATTTTTAATTCCCTTATCTTCTCAAAAATGTTCTAATCTTTCTTTTTCAAAATTTTCTCCTCTTTTTAATTTTATCTCAAATTTTGTAATCTTTCTTATCTTTAAATTATCTCATTTTTATTTATATACTTTTTTTCCCAGAAACCTATTCGTGCAGTATGCCTGTTGTCACTTGAATTTTCTGTTTTTATAGTATTTGTTATGATACAGTTATAATGAAAAATTAATGAAATAAAATAAATTATCCGCTTTCAATGGGTAAAAAATTTGTTGCAGAGCCAGGCCGTCATCTGTATGTTTTAATAATAGATTAAAGTTTGCGTCTCCAAGAATGGATAATAGTATTTATTTGAAATCGGCTCTATTATGAAAAATAAGATTTCAGCAATATTACGATGAATTTGAAGTCGATATGCATTCATCAATATGCGCACCGGTATTAATAAAGAAAACTCATTAGTATTTTCATAACCTGCAGATGCGCATTCTCCTCCTAAATATTAATACTCATTCTTGAATCAGAACATTTTTTTTTCTAAAGCTTACGTTCCGTATAGTGTAATTGTTGAGCAAGAATTTCTATATTCGGGGGCTTTTAGGAGATAACTTAATGAGCTTTAGAAACTGTTCATATGTGCTATTACAGTATTTTCATTTATTCGCTAGCATACATATGATACAATTTCGTGTTACAAATAAAAACTGTTATTGCAATATCAGAATTTTATATGTAAAATCTTGAATATTTTAGTCAATTTATTTTCAGGAACATCAAGTCTCATAACTCGGATCCTAAGAAATTCTCTCGATCGTAGAAACGTAACATTTAAAATATAGATTCTACAAGGTAATATTTAATATTTATATTCAACACGCAACTGTAACATTCAAAAATGCATATTTGACAACGTGATATTTAGATGATGTACTATTTCTCAACGTGACGTTGAGAATCCACATTCCACGAATTCACACTAAAAATTGCGACATAACGTTCAAAAATCAATATATTACAGTTTTACATTCGAAACCCATGCCCTAATCGCTCCAGAGGTACAGATATGTGTGCTAGGGTGAAACGAAAAAAAAAATCGAAATTGCCATTGCAATAGAATTTAAAATATGCGTTTATGTGAGAGAAGAAATGCCATTCCTAATTAATTTTTTTCTCCAAAATTAAAACTTCTTGAGGTTCCTCATCGACCCTAAAGTTTTACGCACGTGTGGAATTCTATAACATGACACCGCGGAGGAGGCTTTCCTATTCCACTGAACACGTGATTTGTTCAGTGACCTCGGTGTTATTCCCTTGTTTTTGCTTTGTATTCATTTGTAATCTTACCCCTTAACTGAGAGGGTGTATCGTTGTGCCATTTTAGGAAACCCAAAAGAGTTGGATTCTCGGGTCTTGCCCACCTATGGCGATGTTATTTGTTGACTCAAGGCAATATGAAGGTATAACAATCAAGAAAAGATCCAGCTATTGCAGACATTCTTGAAATTATCGTGACAAAGATAGAAAATATTTGGAAAACTGCTTCAATTCCTACGGTTTCTCACCAACGGATATGCAAAATTTTCAAAGACTTTTACTATAAATACAATAATCTTTAGAAAAATATGAAAGCAGAGAAAGATTCTCAAACTATGAAGTTGAACATTTTGAAAATCTTTCAGTTCAAATCTTTTCAGTGCAAAGCACGTAAATTGTTTGACATTAGAGCATGCAAATGTGATTTTAAAGACTTTGAGTGTGTCAAGGCGAGAAAGGTCTCAAATCTAGAGCGAGATTTCTTGCCAGATCAAACAAGTACACGCAACATGGCGATTGGTCGAGTAACATATAAACAACAAAAAAATTTAAAAACAATGAACAAAGGAAAATGAAAATGGTAGCCCGTTTCAAGTCATGTCAAGAAGAAACGGCGGAAACTAGTTCATCAACCACTGAAAACTCTTCTATATCCAACGATTCTGAGGAAAGTGTACGATATATGAGCCAAAACACAGTTTGCCGTTGAAGTTAGCATTTCCATCTACCAGTATCTCAAGCTGGTCCATCAATCTGTGCCGAAGCAAATACTTCATTTGCTTTTGAAGTTCTACCATCATCCTCACAGATGAAAACTAAATTATCAAATGCTGTTCTTGCTTGTGATAGAACTGGTGTGTCTGATCGATCAGCTGCAATTATTGCGAATGCTGTGCTGGAAAATGTTGGGTTATTGACGAAAGAGAAGCCAAATATGACAATGGACCGGATGAAAATAAGGCGTGAAAGAGCATCACAGAGAGTTCTTTTGCAAGATATAATTCCTAGAACAGAATGTGCGAGGAATATATTTTGATGGTCGAAAAGACAAAACCTTAGCTAATGTGAAAGAAGATGATTATTTCCATAGAAGGGCCATATCTGAAGAACACATAACTGTATTGCAGGAACACGGGTTAATGTATCTTGGTAACACAACTCCAAGAGAGTAGTGGAGCAAGGGATATAAAGTCATCAATCCTAGACTTTTTGAAGCAAGATTTTGATACGAAAGAATTGGTGGCGATCGGATGCGATGGAACTGTTACCAATACTGGTTATAAAAATTGTGTTATCAGATTAATAGAGAAAGAAATAGGCCATCCCTTGCAATGGCTTATTTGTCTTTTTTACCTCAATGAGTTACCTCTAAGGCATCTTCTGAAGCATCTAGATGGATGTTCCATTAGTTCACACGGGCTTCAAGGTGATAGCGGACAAAGATTGGAAAATTGTGAAAGATTACCTATTGTGAAATTTAAACCAATCTTTAATAACCTTTCGATAATGGACAGTGACAAAAGTGATTTAAGTGCCGATCAGATATATCTTGTGGAAATAATACGGGCAAAGAACTGGGAATCAAGACAATTCTGAAAATTAGAAGTGAAGGATTATCAGAAGAAGATATCCGTATGTTCCATGTTCCAAAAATAAACTTTTCTGCTAAGCACTATTCGGAACTAATTGCATGTGATCAAGTGCGAGTGACTGAAACACCTATTATAAAAAATCAGGAAATGGACCCACAAAAATGATCTGAACCTGCTTTTCCATCCATACCGAATTTTCCGTGTCACACAAGCAGTTGAACGGTGCGTACGACTCGCAACTGAAGCATCTCTTGCTGTATCAACAACGAAGAATCATGAAGGCTTCATTCAAGATAGAATAAAATCAAGGAGTACTCTTCCGTCGTTTGTAAAAAAGTTGACTGTTTTGCAAAAAAGTGAAATGTAATAACAGTGTGATAACAGAGGAATCAATAGAGGATTCTCCTGACACCTACATCGTCAAACTATGTTTTTTTGTTTTTATAATTTGGAACATGCTTATAGTTTTGTCCCCACCCCCGTCCCCCCAATAAGGGTTTATTTTTAAGGCACATTATAAAAGATTTTTATAATGTGCACTTGGAAAAGTATTTTTACTCAACCTTTAGGGTCCGTGAAGAACCTCAAGATATTAAAATAGATTTCGGAATAATGTCTTAAGTCTTGAAAGACATCTTTTGAACACTAAGGCAACATCAATTTCCAAAAAAAGTGAAAAAACACCCTTTTTCGTCCCACCCTAATGTGTACCTCATTTTTAACTGTTTTAAATGGCTTTATATGAAAAATGATATTTTTCAATGTTCTCACTACACTGCATATTACAGCTGCCTATGGCGCTGGTATTGGTGAGTTTCGGCAAATTTTAAATTTTCATAATGCTCATTTTGTACATCTCCCTCCCTCCCTCTCTCTCTCTCTCTCTCTCTATATATATATATATATATATATATATATATATTTTAATAAATTCAAATGACGGCTTGACATCATTCCACGGTGCGTGCATGCATACCTGGATATGCGCGGTGGAACGCGCATACCCAGGTATGAACATCTTCCTATGTAAACATATGCAAATATGTTCATATTTCGAATAAGGTTTTTCCCCCCCTTGCACCGGATATGACGTCATAATTTTCTTTCGCATTTTTCTCGAAAACTATGGGTTGTGCAGGCACAGTTCTCTGGGCATTTTTTATGTATTTCAAGCGAAGAATCTGGCTGTGCAGAGTTTGGGCGGTCTTGATGAGACACCCGGTTTTTTAAATTATGACCAAATGTTGCTCTTCTTTATGCACTTGAAAGATTCAAATCATTCAAAAATTAATATTTCTTCACCGACTGATCACAGCTTCAACACTTAGATCTGACAACCGAATACTTGAGATTTCTTATACAATCGAAGGAATCGCTGGAATCTCTTTATTTGGGATTGCTAACCGTTTCTTTTTTTCTGATACAAGAGAAATTATTGATCATTAATCAACATCAGATCTATTTAAATTTTTCTATATTATCGGATGCTAATAAATAAACGATTCACAGCAGTTCTGTGAGCAGATCAACTGGTTTGATGTTTCTTTAAAATAGCTCTTTTTTCCAAAACACATCTTGAATGAAGAATGTTTTTTTGCGACAACATTTTGATCACGATTAGTGATGGTGAAGAATTCGCATGAGACGCTACTTGTCTTTCTTTGAATAGAAGGGAGAAAAAATGCATCTGTGAAAAATCACAAATACTTGGCATCCTCAACCTTTCAGGTGAAAAATTCACGATCTAGTGAGCATCGCTTCGGTTTTTGTTAATACTATTATTTTTTGCTTCTTACTCTCCATGGGATCACCATGCGAAACATTCCGAGCGGTCTGGAAGGAATGGAATTTAGAGAATCCGATTCGAAAGCGTTCCAGATACTTTCTATTTGAAAAAAAAAGAACGACGAATAATTCTTTTTCTCGGGATTTCGGAAACATTTACTTTTTTTTTCCTTACCATTAACCATTACAAAATTCGCTGGTTCTACAGAAATTTTTCACTTGAAATATACACCCTTCATATGATTAGAAAAATCAACGGGTTATTTCGAAACATTCCGCAGACTTATTTTCTTTTTCAACTTTCGTTGTTTAACTGAATGATTTAATAAATTCAGATTCATTTGTTAGCTGAATTGAAATCTCACAATATTTTTCGAGAGGAATCTCTATGATCGCCCCGTGGCACAATAATTAGCAACTATGGATATTCTAGTCCCTTATAAGACCTCCGCAGACTAGATACATATTTTTTACCGTAAGTGATATAAATCCGGTTATTGTACGTAAATAAATTGATTATTATGCATAATCATTTGTGCTGAGCCGTTTGGTAAAGTTTGAAAAATTTCTCAAAATTTATAAATTTTACCGGCAATTACGCATAGTACCGAAGCGTCATTCGTTGGTAAACACGATAAATTGTACTATATGTTGCACTATAGAACATGGGTTTCCAACTGGTGTTCCGTGACAACTTTTTAGGGGTTCGGCATTATCAAAAGCCACGGAACACTTACAAATTCGGGATCTCGAAGAACTTTCAAAGAAAAAAACCATTGAAAGGTTTCAATAAGGATACACATTCGAGTTTCAGGCACAACTTAGCAAAACAAGGTATCCAAACAGCTCGTAAAAAATGGAAAATTTGAACATCGTACTTCTGGCATGATATCAAATTAGTATTTTTGCAGGATGACTTGGAGAGAATCACTCGATTTCAAACTGTCTGTTTTTAAAAAATTAAGGACACAGAATATAGAATGATAAGTAATATGTGAATATACGGGAAAATGTGTCTATGTTTTATGAACAATTTTTGTTAATGGTCGGTTTCAAGTGCAGAATCATTTTGAAGTCGGATGATTCTTTCTTAATCACCCTGCACACGAAAATCAATGACCATACCGATCGCTACACTTTCATGTTGCATATGGGACACCAAGTACGTCAAAAAACAAAGTAAATATTTTTATGTATAATATTTTAAGTATATACATATTTTTTTGTATGATTTAAAAAAATGCTGAGATCTTTGGTGGGCTACCAGATAAGATTCTTCACGGGCCCCTGTTTAAAATGAATTCATACAAGCTGTCCCAAATTGTTTGCACAACGTATATCTCTGCAACCGTTTACTTTAGAAGCATACTTTCAGTTACAAAAAGTTTCCAATCGACGTGCAGTTACTTAAAATATCAATTTTTTTAGGGGTCATATACATAAAAAAATAAAGAAAGTAACTTTTTATATGTACACCCTGTGCTCAGAAACCCAATTAGAAAGTTGTTGTCCAATCTCTCCTGATGACAAAGACAAATCACGTTTCTAACTGCAATATTCACTGAGATTTTCAAATTCGAAAGAAACGGAGAAAATCTGATAAAAAAAAACAGCTCTAAATGCGGAAACACCGTTTAACCGCATTTAAAGCTGTTTTTCCCCAACTTTCCTCCGTTTTTGCAAATTCGAATATCTTAGTGAATATTCCAGTTAGAAACGTGGATTTTTTTTTTTTTTTTTGGCCTGAGAAGAGACTGGGCAATAACTTTCAAATTGAGTTCTTGTGCACACGGTGGACTATATAAAATGTTAATTTCCTTATTTTTTTTCATGTATACGACCACTCAAAAGCTTTAAGTAACTACTTCGTTTGAAACCTTTTTGTAACTGAAAGTATGCTTTTAAAGCCGACGGTTGCAGAGGTATCCACTGTGTAATTGAAATACTTTTTGAACGGTGATAACACAAAATTTCTCGGGAAGACAATTTATGTGCCCTCCCCTAAGCCAAAAGTCGATCCTGCGAACGCCCCTGATCAAGATCTGGTGGCGAAGCCCCCTTTTTCATTTCGCCCTGGTACTATGATGCTGTTGAGACGGCAGTAGGGATAAACTTCTTTCTTTGGATAAATATTCACAAATTCACTTAAGTTCGTTAAAATAGCCTCATTATCATCAAGGATTCCACTGAGCAGCCTTATACCCATCAAGGGTTCCACGAGAAACTCTACGTTGGTTTAGTACGAGATAAAACTCTTTAAAACTCTCTCCTGCTATAGATGATATTAAGTAATATATACGACAGTAAAATCTGCCCCCCCCCTTATATCTCGATCTGATTGTATTCATCACATATACTTGATGCATTTATATTTTTTCCCATATTTATCAAATTAACCAAATACATCACGGTATTATGCATAATTATACTATGTTTTCTGTATGCATGATTTATTTTTTCGGTTAACTGGCTTTCTATTTCGAAGTAATAAAGCAATAAATTATTATTTTGACAAATGAATTTCATCATCGAAAAAATTTATAACATTCACGTATGGATATGAGGATGCATATCTTCGTTGCTTTTACCGGTATGCCCAATGCCGACATGGATATAATTATTATGGAATATATTTTTCTTGCCAAAAGAATTAAATATTCTCAATTATAAAAACAATTCAAATTAAATATCTTGATAATTATTATATTTATAAATATAAAATTCTATGGGTATATAAGAAAAATCATGCCTCTGTCTCAATCAAGGCAGAAGGGTCTTTTCTAAGTATATACGCTAGAACATACTGTAATATAAATTATTTTTCTGTGATGGAAGTAATTAATTGCATGGTGCATTTCTTTCATAAAGACAAGTACAGACAGTTGATTGACAATAATATCCAAGATTAAAAAAAACATCCTTTTCATTCCTTAAGACAGACCAGACAAAAGAAAACAAAATCAAAAGAAACTTCGTTTCATTTAGTCGCAGATATAAAGAGAAACGCCGCTTTCCTTTTCTCAACTTCTCTATTTTCTTTCACAGACTTTCGACTCTAAAGTAGGTAAAGAAACTCTTATTTTTCTAAGGGATAAATAAAGAAACCATCAGGAATTTAGTAAATTAATTGCAGTACGTGAGAAATACTGACTGGAAGGTCTCAAGTTACGAAAGAAGTAGAATGAAGTCGAGACTTTTATAGTCTTTGAGACTGAACAACAAACAGAAGGTAAAAGTTTCTTAGACATAAAAATTTTCGTATAAAATTAAGATTGGCAAAAAAGAGGAAGAAAATATTTTTTTAAGATACGTTTTACTTTCAAAATTATTTTTAAACGCATGCATACAGTATATACATCGAGGCATAATTATAAAACACACTTAACTTTTAGTGAAGTAAAAAAATATCAAAAATTTCAAGCTGTTTTATGACGGTACAAACAGTTTCATGGTACGACGGTACAAATATTGGAAATTTAAAAAAAATATTTTCACATTACTTTATGGAAAAACAGAAATTATAGTACCGACAAAATTATAAGACTGACATTTGAGGGAAATGTGAAATAAAATTCAAACAAATTGCATATAAATTTACTAAAATCAAAATTAATATTTTGTATAATCATCTCTATTGCTAATCAAAGCAAAAAATTTGATTTGGCATGGATTCAACAAAATCAATGAGATTGCCACAAGAGATATCATTTCAAGCCTGCAATATGACGGCTCATTAGCTCCTAAAGTTGAGGCTACTGCCTTTACTTCGGCGCCTCACGCCACAGTGAGTGAAATAAGGAAGGCAGGGCCATGTCCCCAGTGGTGTAGATGGTAGCATGCTTGCCCGGTATGCAAGAGGGCCTGGGTTCGAGTCTTAGCGGAGACGTGGTGGCTTTTCTTTCCGAGTTCACCTCAGCATAATATCCGGAAAATAACTGTTTCCTTGATATCTCGAGCTGAGAAAACAGCCATCTCTCTCTAAAGGGTATGATGTCGTACAAAACAGAAGACAGTTTCGTACTAAATTCTTCTCATTGACTTACCACCCCGACTGATTCCAACCGGTCTTTGAAAAGTTCTGCTAACTGTTCTCTCAATATATCAAAGTTAGTTTTCTGGAAATAAAGAGCCAGTCTTTTGTTATCAACCTTACTCAAAGAAAAGTTATAGAAAAAAGTAGCGCAAGATAGTCGCTGGAAGAAAAGTCGTCCCCTTGAACATGTTCAACAAAATCCTCAGAACTGGTGAGAAGTAAATCCAAAACAGCAGTAGCCCTAGTGGCTACTGATACATGCTGATACAAAAAATTATCGAGCACCAACTTAGGAAAGTCTCTATCATATTGATCTCTAGCTGAAAGGTTCTCCCAATCGACAACCAGGTAATTGAAATCCCCCAATATGACATTCTTACATGTTTACACATGTAGGAAATTTCATCTTGAAGTTTGGCGATGTAGTTTGGATCCAATATTCGGTGGATTGTAACAAACCCCTACAATAAGTTTATGACGCCTTTTGTTTTCAAGCTCAACCCCCATGCAATTTCCATATCACTTCTCCGCACGTTATACTCTCTAGCCTTCAAACATGATTTCACGTATATCAAGACTCTGCCCCCTTTCTTATCATTATCACCCCATTTCTCTTATCATTATCAGATCTATTTCTTAAAAAAAGTATTGTATCCTGAGATGTGTAAAAAGATTCGTCCCCATTCTTTGCCCAAGATTCTGTAATTTCTATAAGACCAGGCCCTCCACGGCTATCAGAGTTTCTAAAATATATTTCTTATTACCCAAGCTCCTAGAATTTATTAGCACACATTTTAATTTGCTCTGTGATTTAATGTCAATCGAGAAGTCATCCAAGTCAGAGATGGGTATTTCCCCGTCCATACTGTTATTATTAACAATAAATAAACGACAATCCCATCTACGAGATCTGGCAGTAAAAAGTCGGACCTGAGCGTATCATAAACCTACCAGATCGAATTCCTATTTAGATGAATCCCATCCCAACGAAGCCACCCGTCGGTGAATTCGAGATGCTTCAAGAACGTGACCCCAAGTGAGGAGGAAATGTCCTTCACGCCTTAATTGAATTGGTGGATCCGACTTTTATACCCCTTATCACAACTTGGGAGTACTGAAAACACTGCCACATCTGAACCCCCCTCCCCTCCCGAGCGGATAATAGTAAGTTCCGATGCTCTGACAGACTCACTCCTAATATTCGCTCCTTCCTTATTCATCAGGGCCGTCATTTCAACTTTTTCCGGGGGGGAGGGCAAAGCATATGTACTCTATGTATGTATACTACATGATGTCATTTTCAGTGTATTTTCAAAAGCCGGGGAGGCGTTGCCCCCCTAAATGATGGACCTGTTATTCGTTGCCACCCACAGAATTTCCCGCAAAGATAACTTTCGACGATGAAAAACATCTCGAACGTTGCTAAACCCCCCCCCCCCCAGGAAAACAATAGCGCTCGAGAAACCTGAAAATCCCTACACACACTCTGTTCCCCAGCTCACGCGACGGTAACCAACCGGGGAAAATATGTAAAAATTTTGTAAGTTCTTTACAAAAGGTTGAGTAAAATAAAATGTTCCCCCACTCTTCCACGAAGCTGGGCTGAAAGAGATTTCGGCAACGGGATAAGTCCAGTGCCAAAGTTCTGGCGTTCATTGATTCATGTTCTCCAGTTCAAAGTTATTCTCCAGTTATTGTGAAACATTGTTTCCGTATTTCCGTAAGTGTTCGTGGTGTCTTATAATTAGATCTAGCACTGTACAGTGGATCCTCTCAATAACGTACACACCAGAGACCGAACATTCTTTCTGCTAAAGGGAATGTCAGTCATTATGTAGTAAATTACATTGAAACCCGTTGATTAAATTCGAAAAGGTTCCGTTTTCTCCAGAGCAGGAGTTATCCATTATGGGCGATTCCATTGCGCAGGGTAGGTCAAAATTCTCAATAGAGATACATGACATCAAAATGGCGCATCCAAACAACTCTGCAGTAACGAGTACCTGAAAATGGAAGTGCTTGATTACCATACTTTATCGAATATATCCTATATAGTTATTTTTAAACATCAGGAGCAGCAGCAAGTGATTCTTCCCGCGAGTAGAGGTCAATTTCTGTTAAAAAAAGTATTTGCACAACATGAATATGAAAGCTATACGCAGAAGAAAAAAAAAGTTGAGTTCCCCCGATCTGCAGCTTGAGCAAAATGCTCTTTCGGGATCTAATGTTGACCTTTCTTCAGTGGAATAAAGAAGTAAAGCAGAAGAAATTGATCTGAAATAACGCAGTCCGCTCAATTGAGCGAAAAATACAAGACCCGTGGTCAGACTGAGACTACCACTACTCGTGGTAGTAGTAATAACGACAAAAATGTAAAATAGGACTACGTCAACGATCACTAACACAATGAAACTAAAATGATCAATCCCACGATGGTTCTAAAATGGTAAATCCCACAACGGGATTTCAACGGGATTCTGACCACGTGTCTTATCTTTCACTCAAGTGAGTGGTTCGTACTCCATTTTATATAAATTTAATTCGATTTTCAACCAGGAAAAAGTGGCTACATTAGGTGCTGAAGCACTGTTTGAGGTTTAAAATTATGTTAAATTTTCAAGTTTCTTGTACGTGTTTTGCATATAGTTATTTTTTCTTAAAGCATTGACTCTTACCAATTTTTGAGCGATCTATCTGTGGTGCTTTCCCATGTGCATAGGATCCAAAAAAAAATCCTTAATCTATTAGTAAAGTTTTGAACCATTCTGTACGCTGCAACCTGGTATCCCTGAGATGGACTTAGTGGTAATAAATTCATACTAGTTTGTAAATGTGAAGATAATAATAAATATTAATTATTCAGCATTTAGGACTAGATAAATAGAAGAAAAAAAAGCGTCTACACTTTTTTCTCACGTATATGTATTTTATTTTGGCAACATGAATAATGAAATTTTTCAGAAATATTTTGCTACATCTCTTATCTAAAAATCCCCAAAAACGTTTACTTATTCACGCTACACAAATAAACGAATTTCTCAGGAAAAATACTTAATTTACTCTTTTTTATCATTCACTTCACACGGAGCTTTGCCAAGTGACATGATACTAGAATACCAGAAATAGGTAAAATAAAAACATTAAAGCTACGAAAACATTAAACACACGCGAACAAATATATATATATATATATTATGATCTAAACCAGCGGTTCTCAACCTTTTATGACTCGCGGAGTCCTTATTAGAAAAGGAAAATTCTATGGCGGAGCACTGTGGGACAAATATTTTTAATTATTCATCAAAGTTATTGATTTATTTTCATTATTTTATTTTATAATATTTATAATTTTTTTTTTTACATTTTACTGTCTTTTTTATGCCCCTGAAGAGTGCAGAAAGAGCCCTAAGTGCTCCGCCGAGCACCGGTTGAGAACCGCTCATTGAAACTATATAACAAAACATTTTGTAGGTTAGAGTTCTCCACACGATATATACTCTGATCCACCTTCATTTGAAAAATTAACTCGTGAATAAAATGACACCGGTACTAGACTTCTCAGAGAAAATGAATCCCGACTTGTATTTCAAAGGGACAAACAAACTGAAAAAAGCGGAGCTAAAAGGTATCACCACAGTGAAGTACATTAACGAGAAGGCGTCGTAGGAAGAACTGAAACCTGATGAAAATTGTTAGAGATAGTATTTATTAGAGCGAATAGGAAACTTTTACGAGTTCTCTATTTTTTTTTTCATTTCGAGATTATCTATTTTATGTATTTATTTTTGAACATAAAATTTTACACATTTTAATCAAGTGCTTTGAGCCACGTTGAAATGTTATGATGCCGTTTTTCCCCCGGAATTTCAAATTGGGATGCACATTTTTTCTTTAATATGTAAATTTGACATTAGAAGATACTTCTATTCGTTCGGGTGCATATACTATTGTTTTCAGAGGTCAAGGGTACGTGGTAATTATTCTTTTGCATTTTTGTTTTCACAGCGCCGTGTTACAAAATGTAATATGTAAAATTTCAAGTTTTGGAAAATAAATAAAATGGGTATTATAATATAAATCATATATTCAAATAAAAAATATGAAAATAATGGCTCAAAATACGATTCTTACAAAATACATTACACAAAAGTAACAATTATGGTGGTATCAACGCATCCCACACTGTAAACTTTATGAAATACATAATTACTCTCTGCACTCTACTTGTAAAAAGGGAAATAAAATGTTTTTAAATTTCCATTCTGTCAGTTCTTTTTGATGCTTTGATGCTGTGATTTCATTAGAGATGCACCACCCATGATGAGAACGTGTGCAATATCTGTTATTGATGAACAACCCACCTCCTAAGGAAACGAAATTGACAAAAGTATTTGTTGGATGCATCCCACATTGTATACTTTGTTTTTTTAAGAAACATTTGACCAGGAAGCAACCAAAGGTGGATGGAAGAAAAGAAATTAGGACAGTAAAGTTTTTATAGAAGAGAAGTGCAGAACTAAAATTTGACAAAAAAATTGTATTGAATCGAAATGAAGAAATATTAAAAGTTAATGAAACTTGAATATTATAAGGTTAACTATGAAAACTTCAAAATTTATACTGTTCCAAGGCACACAATATTTTTTGTTTCAAGGTACACAATGTTCCACCATTTTTAGAAAATATTAATAATTATTCACAGCACTTAGTATGATTAAACACTTGATAGAATTTATCAGGGGAACAGCAGAGATTTTGACTAGTAAATATAGCAGTCATTAAACCGAAATGTTGAGAAATAACGCAGCAAAAACATGCGCACAATTTTGTCACTAAAATGTACAGCAAAATATCTGTCAAGGTCACAGACAAACAACTGAAATAATACTTAGCTGAAAGGTTATATATTTGTAATCTCTTGTACTCTGGAAGCATCAGCTAGAATGCAATACTGCTAAAACTATTTCAAAGTTTACTATGTACTCAAGGCACGACAGTTTCCATTATGTTGTTTTATTTCGGTATAAATTTGAATAGAGATATAAATGATCTAGTGATTATAAACAAGCGAGGAATACTCGAAACAGTTCTGATCAGATCGATTTTCAGCAACTTAATGAAAACGTAATTGGACTCATCTAGTTCCTGTGATGATGATACTTTCACTTCCTCTCTTCTTCACTGTGTCATTATCAGGAGTCTCTACATTCGATCATTGGGATTATCTTTGCTTGCTGGCCGATAAGAAGCTGATGGAGGAAATTCTTTGTTGTAGTTGGAAATCCGTCAGCAAAATCTCCTGGAATGGCTGCAACAGCCCAGCGAATGATCAAGCTATCAGATTTCCGCAAGCTCCCTAAATACCCACATCCCTCTTTTTCTTTTGTTAGTGTCTAGACCAATATTAAGACATACATTCATGTCCATGTTTTTGAAAAATTGTTTCTATTTGGTTTCTTCTAAGACGCTCATCCAAAAAAAATCATATATACATTTTTTTCTACAAGTATAATGTCAACATGACTAAATTCCGAAAATCCGAACAAAAGGAATTTTTCAACGATGCAACAACAATTTCTTTTTTCATTCTGATGCCATTAATTTTCTGGCAAATACCTCTTTTCTTGTAAAATAAACTCTTTTCAAATCTCATCAACTTTTAAATGTATCCGGAAGAATTCTGAGTAGGATTGGGGTGGGATACAGGGTGTGAAGTCCTTAGACACCCTTTATCTCTTGAACCGTTGATTATAGAAGCACACTTTCAATTATAAAATGTATACAAATAACATGCCCATCTCAGATTCATTTATTTCACTAGAGATCGTATTCGTATCGCGATCGAAAATTAATTTTGCATTTTAAAAAAAAAAATTATACACTTCTCCTGTCCTCTAACTTTTAATTGAAAAGATGTGCCCTAAGGGGTTTCAAAGGTTATTTATACACAGAGAAATCATACAGATGCTCCGAGCCGAAACCACTGGAGCTATCTATATTTATGAAATTTTGTCAGTAGTTTTATTTAATGACGTAAAGACTCACCAACAGGGTTTTTTTAAAAAAAAATTGGCAACAGTTAATTTTTACTTGAGCAATTATAACAAACAGTTTTCTTCTTATTTGTTAGACGACAGCGGAATTTTCAGCGCAACGCTTTTTCTTTCATGTATATAATACAAATATCATTATTACATTGAACCACTACTGTCTCAAACAAAAAATTAAAAGAAAAGAAATCGTAATAAGTAGAGCTGAGGATCGATTAAAACTTTTAATTGGTTAATCAAAAAGCTTCAATCTTTAATCGACCGATTAATCGAATTTTAATATATTCAAATATCTTCAAATGCTATTCATTCGTATCAAACGTAGTGTTGATAACTATATAATGTTAATCGATGCTATAAAAACATATTATACACATTTAACCCATCTATTAACTGAATGGATATGAATAAATATAGATACAGATTAACAAATAAAGGTGATCCGGTTGAAGCCATTTAATATCGTCCCCCTTTGATAAAAGCATGAATGTGAAGCAGATTTATAGAACTTGGAAAACGACTTTTGAATTTTCAATTCACCCATGTTACTCTATGGAAGTTGATCTCCTAAAATGTTTTGCAAAATGTGTTTCGATAGGGGATATACATTTGCGCGTTCCTGACAAAACTTAGAAAAAAGAGTAATCCAACCAGCTGATAAACCGAAAAGAGGAAATGCGCACATTCATGTTGTCTGTCAGAAGAGGGACGACATGCTGAACATGCTTGTATCCTGGAATTTCTTATAACTTGGACCTTGTAATTTTGTGTTTCGTCATGTCTAAAAATTGGATGAAAATATTGATTCAAATATTTTTAAATACGGTAACGTATCTGAAGTGATATGCGTGGGAACATAATTGAAGATATTTAATCCCTTCAATCAAATAATTCAAGTAAAAGTTATAAACTTTTACAAGGATGACGTCAATCTCCGCTACCAAACGAAGGTTTTAACAACTGGTTGTTGCGAAGATATATTTTGGAAAGAGAGAAAATTCAGCGGCCCCTGCGGGGAATCGAACCCACGTCCTTTCACTTTCCGGGTGAACGCCCTAGACTACAGAGACACGGAATCTCTCAATCTTTTCCTTGGAGCTCGTGTACACTGAAAGGGACCGTACATGGACGGCCGGACCAGACTCAGGCCAAGCTCACAACTGCTGACGCTGCCACCGGATGGCGACTTTTACAAGGGTGACATCACTCTCCGCTACCATACGAAGGTTTTAACAACTGGCTGTTGCGAAGATATATTTTGTATTCGCTTCGTATGGTAGCGGAGAGTGAGTCTGGTCCGGCCGTCCATGTACGGTCCCTTTCAGTGTACACGAGCTCCAAGGAAAGATTGAGAGATTCCTTGCCTCTGTAGTCTAGTGGTCTAGGGCGTTCACCCGGAAAGTGAAAGGGCGTGGGTTCGATTCCCCGCAGGGGCAGTTGAATTTTCTCTCCTTCCAAAATATATCTTCGCAACAGCCAGTTGTTAAAACCTTCGCATAAACTCTTAATTAAAAATTTAATCAAATTTTGATTGGACTGATCAAGTCGATCAACTCAACTGAAAATTTTAACTGCTATTAACAATTGATCGATTAGCCGATTCGATTAGCCGGACCTGCCCTAGTAATACGTTGCCTGCCGCAAAACAGGTGTCACGTACGCTCATTAGTTCCACGTTCATCATATTCGCAAATCAAAAATCAAATGCGGAAATCTTACGGTAAAGGGAAATATAACCTCGTTATGGCGCATGGAATTTATACCGGTATCATCCCATATATTGCTCATATTAATGCTGCGCAGCGTATTGAAACTAACAACCAATTTTATTACAAGAATCATAACAGAGCGTTTTGTGTTTATTTGACAGGTGGCAGCAGGATCAAGCAACCGTTCAACACTGATTGTTGCTGGTATGATAGTAGACTGTACTGCAATATGAAATATACTGTAGACCATAGTTTCCCAACCTTGTTTGTCCCATCGCCCCCTTCTTCAGAAATTTTTTTCTCCCATCGCCCCTGAATGCAACCTAACCCATAGCATCCTATGTTATACCCGTAGTTTCTACCGCCCCTCTGGAACATTCCATCGCCCACAAGGGGGCGTTAACGCCCACGTTGGGAATCACTGCTGTAGACTGTACTGCAGATGATTAAAATATGAAATATACATTAAGTCAGGAAAATAAGGAAATATTTTGCTTTTTTTTTTTACTCCTGAGATAGATAATTATTTTCCCCCTTAATTTCACCGTTCTGAAAGTACAAAAGGTTGAAGAACTGCCGCAGCCTACAGAAGACAACTGATTTCATATATTATCAAATGCGGTACTTACTCCAGGTCTATCAGTAGGACTGAGTCTTCTCCCCGACATAAAGCAATGAGTTTTAATTCATTCTTCAGTTCGACTTTTTATCTTTCTTCTCAAAATAAAGTAAAAGCCAAAAAAAGACTAAATATTACAATAAGAAAGACAAGGGAAAAAGCTCCTCAATCAGAGAGTGCATTGCGATGCGAAATAATTACTGTTTCAAAGGGCCTTTGCTCGGAAATTTGACTTGACAAAGAAAAAGTGTACTTAGCAATAAAAAAAAAGAGGCAGGAATCGGGGGAAAAAAAGGAATAAAAGAACAAAATTAATGGAAAGACTGCCTTTTTTTTCTCCCCCTGATTCTTTGGGGCTTGGTGGAGATTCTTCTCTCCTCGAGTTTGATACCGTATCTGCTTATACGTGCAAGAAACCTTCTGGTGAAAACTTTTGTTCGAGGTCTGTTTCTTTTGTCCTTTCTTTTTCTTTCTTTTTTTTAACAGTGACTATGCATTTCCCAATCTTTTCTGTTCCCTTGTACCTTGATCTACTCAGACCGACTTGGGATGCACTTCATTTTATTACTAAATTAAGAGGGTAAAGGAGAAAAAAAAAATGCTGCTTTTGTTCTAATGGAGTAACTTGGGAAAAATTCGTCTTCTCTTTGTCCTCACACGCACAATCTACACCACTGCTCTCCGGGGCTTTTCTGGTGCCTCGTTTCAATTTACTTTTTTTTGTTTTATGCCTTAATTTCCTTCTCTTTTTTTTCTTCTGGAAAATGAACCGATTTTCTTCAGTGTTTCCTCGAATGTAATTTCAGTTGATACGTTCAGTTTGGACGACGTTTCCGTAATCTGCTTGTTCGGGAAGGCTTAGTGTTTTTAAGTACGTAGTGTAGCATAGAAGCGAGAAGGTACTGAGAGAGGAAAAAAGACATACGCGTGTAAGATTTGGAATCGAGAAAGAATGAATGTAATTAAAATTTTATACTTTCTGATTTGAAATCATTCTAGAAGCTATTTTAGGCCGCCGATTGGCAATTAAAGAATGTAGAATTTCAATTCAGTGTTACCATCAATGAAAATAACTGGATTCTGTGAGTGGATAGTAATAAAATAAGTATATCAGTTGTATATATTTTTCTATAGGTCTTCTAATCGTTTCTGATTGTCGAATATATAGAATACGAGTAAAATATGATGATATATTGTTAATAAGAAATTTCAGGAAAGTTCTTGAGTGTAATATTAATTAATTAAAAAAATTATCTTTTCGTGCGCTAAGATCGCAACTTCAGTCTATCTGGGATTAACAAACGTCCTCCTTTTTTGAAGTCATTTCGTACGTTCTCCTACGTTTTAGTAAATTCACCCTTTTGTACTCTTTTATAGACATACGTGGACCCAATGACGATGTGACGAGAGGGTCGAATATTGTGTAGATTCGTCCAATCGTCCCGTATTTCACGGGGCAGTCAAATTATACCTCTCCAGAAATAAATAGGAGGATGTAAAAATGGGATGCGAAAAACACTCAATGCTGATTCCTATGGAGATTTACTAATTGCCTCTGGCAAAAAAAGCGACGCTCCCAGAAGAAAAAAGAAAAACCTTTTGTGGGCACAGCAATAAAATTGATCAGGCGGTGGGAACAATTCATTATAGGCGAAGGGAGACGAATTGGTATTTGTTCCTTTTTTTTTTTGCAGTTCTGTTTGTTTTGCAAAATTATTGTTGAAGTGGGATTTTTTGTCATTCTTGAGGCGCCATCTGCTGTGGAAATTAGGGAAAATGGCATTGCCAACGGTGCACGCAAATGCGTCCACCATTCTTTGTTTTCGAATCTGGTAATCATAAGTCTATTTTTAGTTAATTCTCAAATTCTCAAAGGGATATGTTACCGCACTGGAGAAACCTGACAGCTTTCCCTTGTTTTTGCACCTTGATAGGTGCGGCTATCTATCTTCCACATGGGTAACCAAAAGTTAGATATGTTAAATTTATTCGCTCTACGAATGTATTCAACAAATCTGTGATGGAATATGCTCCTGGTGCTTTTCACTGAACTGAAGCTGACAATTGGAAAATATCGCTTATATTTTTAAGTCATATTCTTTTGACTAAGGGAAAAAGTATGTAATTGTTCGACATAAAACAATTTAGGGTTTCAGCAGCAGTTTGAATAAAAAAGTGCCCCAGAACTTATTCTTCGGAATTACTACGTAAAAGAAGCTGAATAGTCATGTTCCCCAGCCGTAATTAAAACGGACGCCATGTTGAAACCTGTGGTGGCATCTTCAGTTGCCAAGACGTGTACTCCTTAGCTTTTAAGATAGGACGATAGGACTGAAGCCTGAGTATTACTGGTATTAATCCTCCTCCAACCTGGACCAAAATTTAATATTAAAGAAAACAATAGATTAATCTAGTTTATTGTACGTTAAAATCTAAGACCATTTAAGTTAGGTGCACATATGGGCACCTCGGGTTCTTAATTTGATAAGAATCGTTCAAAGCCATTAAACACGAGATACACATTTGAATTGTTCAGGGGTAAAAAGGACTTTATAGCAATATTTTTGAAGATGAGATAGCGGTGTCATCGTGTTTAGCTTCCAAGGAATACTATCCTCACATGCATTCATTTTGGAGTAGAACTACTTTAAAGCCGTAAAAATAACGATTCGATTTAATGGGGAGAAAATGTTAAACTCCAAACTTTCAGACTCACTTTTTCTTCAAAATCTAATTTTTGCTGTAAAGTTGTTTATCCCATGTACTCTGCATTTCTGTGATTCTGGAGCGAAGAGGTTATAGCAACGGAGGATTCGGGCTGTGCCTCCTACAGATAGAAGGCCTCCGCACGGATTACCATAAACGTCATTCAGACTACCTAGCAAGTTTGATACATTTTCAAACACGGAATCCTATTTTGTTTCTTATTTTGGCGTAGATTCTTCCTTATTGGCTCACAAATACCGCATAGTGATGATATGTGGAGCATAGAAATCGCCAATTCTGAGCCTGATCATTTCTTTTCCTCACAACGGTGATACTGGCAAGAGCAGGGAATTTTTTCCCTGAATATTCTTAGGGAAAATGGACTACTCACTGACGTCACAAGCAGACTGCAGAGGTCTTCTATCTCTATGAGGTGTTGATTCGGGCTGCATTGGACTTGTGTAAAGCAGTATGTACGCTTGCGTTCATTCCTACAAATTCTCTCGCCGTTGCTATTCATAGTCGTTGCAGTTTCTGTTGTATCCTGTAAGCCAAAGATATCACATGCGCCAGCCACCAATGAAGATGGGTACCGTAGGTCTACGCGAAACGCATGGTTTAATTCCACATGACTCTATAGCTCGAGTCCTTCTCCAATCTGGAGACGCTTTTAAAAAGACCCTAAATATATAACACACTGTTCATATTTGAAAGTTTATTCAAAGCTGATCCAGCAAAACATAAGCCTATCTAATGTGAAATTATTTGGAATTTTTATCTAACTAATAAACTGTCTTTACTTTCAAAAGATAGAGAAGGCGGCGCGTAGGAAAGACTTTCCAACCGAATCAACTTTATTTCTCTTCGTCAAGAGATTCAAAGTTTTGGACTTAATACATAAGACAAACACGAGGACAGTACGGCTTTACCAAATACCCTCGGGGTGATGCCATCGTATTCTCTTTGGTGTTGAATCTGCCAAATATTTGCTGAACAATTAGGTTGTCTGTAAAGAGACAAATTAAATCCCCATTGAAGTTTTGAGGGGATCAAAGGTAGGACGTTGTTTCCACTTCTTTAGTTTCTGCCGGTGTTTCACGTACCGAAATTGAATGCGATATTACGTAACTAACTGCGCACATAAACAAAGAACGGGAAAGCAATACCTTTGTATGGATGATATAAAATTTATCATTTCGTTCGAGGGATATCTTATTTGAAAAACAATAACAAAATAATACGGGTAAGTTTGTTTCCTTCGCGAGTGATACTGATTGCGATAATAGTGAAATAAAATAATTATTGAATAGCGTGACACTACATTTATATCGCTGATATTTACATTATCTATTTAAATACAGTGTATGTTTTTATTCATATGACTATAAATCGAAACGGAAAAGGATATTAAGTAGTAAGAAAAATGAATTATTCAATCGTTATAAATTTATAAGATCCATTATTTTATTTTACGAAAAAACCCAGTGAATAAATAAATGCGTTAATAAACGCAAGTACTCGATACTATCTCAGCTGGATAAATGATTCATACTTTATATCCAAGTATTTAAATAACCATGATATTATCTCAGGTAAAAATGCATGCATTACAACAATTCGGATAACTGTTTATTATTAATAAGTGATTAAGAAAATGAAATAATTTTGATTTTATTGCATAAATTTTCGAAAAATATATTTCTTTTTCCTAAATTGATAATCGTAGTGACAAAATGTATGAATATTCTATGGAGAAAAATTTCTCTATCATGATCACATGTTTACGAAATGATTTCAGGTTTAATATACATTGTTTTACGAAAATGTTTTTTCTTAGGCTTGAGAGAACAAATATTTTAATTTCTTTAACGTAAATGAAAATATTTTATGAATATGTTACCGCTTTTTTGAAAGGATATTAAAAAAACATGAATGCAGCATTTTGTGCATACAAGATTTTCCAGATTTCGCTTGTTAACACGAACACTTTCCTGTTAAATAACTATCGCAAAAAAAAATATGTTTGTATACACGTATAAAAATCGTGCGAGATAAATTTTCTACGAGGTTTTAGTTTTTCCCAATTTTGTTATTACAAAGTAATTGTTTGGAGCGACTCTTTTATCTACGTTGATCAAAAACTCTTTACGCTGTTTTCTTCCTTTCCTTTAATGCATTTTCGTTCCATGTTGCCGGTAATGTTGTTTTATTAATTCACATTCTCAGCTATTTTTATTTCTTCACTGGAGCGTTTTCTTAAGAAGGTTTAACATTTTTAAAGTTAAAAATACTTAATAATGTTTAGTAAACTTTGGTGTGCAAATTCCGAAATGCGTCACACGCTTATTTTGATATAAACGAAAGAAATCGTCCATTTCTAAAGAAAAAAAAAACAAATTCATGTTTTTCAAGTTCTGTTTATACCGTTAAACGTAAAACGCATTTTGAAATTTTTGTGTAATACCATATATAATATCACTTCACTTATTCATCACTGTGGCATCGTTATTTATTATATAAATGACAGCCACGTTATTCAGTAGGGATAAAAAAAATAAATTGGCTTACACAAAATAATAGTCCGTGTAATCATCGTTTTAACACATTTTTCGTGTAAATTTTCGAATTTTCGCTAGTTTCTCGTATCTCCTAAGGCCTTTCCAGTACTGAAATTGGTGTTGGTTTAGTGAAAATCTCGTGTATTGCTTGATTAAACTCGAAATGCTGACACAGCTGAAATCCGTATAAACAAAGTCTATTCGAAAATGGTAGTTTCACCCTTGAATAAATAACCTCTGTGTTTCTGAAATTAGCGGGAGGTAATATTCAAATACCATAGCTGGCTGTGCGTTTCTGTGTCAAATATACGTTTCGAGCGAATAAAGGTTATTGTAATCCTAACATGGAATTAGACATTGCTTGTGCCGTGAATGTAAGCATTTAATCGTATGAGGGTAGTTCTGTGTTTGTGAAGCTGAAGTTTCCTGCTGTACTATCACCCTGGAAAATGAGAGAAGTTGGATTCACTCGACACGTAGAACGGATTTTGAAACAGAAAACGGAAATTTAACGTCACATGGCCTTCGTTGACTCGTTTCATAGAAACAATCATCGGAATAAACTATAGCTACTTCCTTCATGCTAATCTTCATATTTTCTGGCAGCTGAGCGGTTAACGCATAAACCGATAACCCTACTGATGTGGAAACGTATTCTGATTGAGGTTCATAAGTCTTCCTTTCTTCCATATTTGCAATCAAGCATAGATATCACGCACCTTTCTAGTTTGCCAGAACGATTTTTAGATCACCGAAGATCAAAGAAACTCTTTCAGATCCATATATTCCCAAACTATATACTTTCTGAAAAGGTGGCAAATGCTGACATTATTTCTGACAATACGTATTTGCGTATGTCATGCCGGTTACGTTTACGCGAACCTGTTAAGTTATTACACTATTAACATTTTTGCAATAATATTCTTTGAGAAAGGAGCTATATTGAACTGATGTACATAACGCAAGTGAGACGAGCCAAAATATTCATCCAACTGATTTATACAGGCTATTTCGAATTTCATGATCGTACGGCAAGGTCTGGAACCGTTCACTTTAGAAATGTATGCCTTTGATTACAAATAGTTTTCAAACTACATGCGGTTTCTTAAAATCCCGCTCTTTATTCGGGGAGCCGTATGTACACAAAATAAATAAATGTTTTCTTTATATTTTGCAAGGAATTTTTTTACTGAGCCCAGTAAAAATATCCCTAGTTTCTGAGTGCAATATGCCGGCATTTTAAGAAAACCACATGTCGTTTGGAAACGTTTGTAATTAAACGTATACTTGTCTAAAGTGAATGGTTGCAGAGATAGTTCGGTGGATAAACAATTTAAACCACACTGTATTTGTTGCGGTGTGCGTTTCCTACAGTAAATACATCGTTTGCTTTGCTGTATTTTTCCAAGGAAGAGATTTATGGCAAAAACTGAACACACACAGATCGTTATGGCAAAATACCCACCGTCTAGATAATAAGTAGACATACTGAAGGATAAGGCAAATAAAAACTAATAAATGGACGCATTTGATTTATTGAATATTAATACCATACCGGATGTCCTGTAAGTCTTAATGCTGTCTTGATCTCATCAACTGTTCACCATAGAGCTATGGTTCTCATTCGAAAAGGGGAGCTCGAAACTATAATATCACAATATATATGGTATTACAACCATACCTCTATCACTAAAGGTTGATGAGATAAAGGCCGCATTATGATTTACAATACATCCTGTATAGCGGCTACATGCAATGTTTTGCGGACCATCATGGCGCCGCTATGATGGCCGAGTGGTCATAGTGACGGACTCGCAGGATTCGAGCCCCACCGTCGACATAGTGGTGGTCGGCTGAAGTTGGTTTTCTGTGGTTCCCAACTTCAAGGCGCGAATGCGAGCCGATCTCCCAGCTAAAAAGTCCCGCCACAGAGAGCAACAGACCTACAAAGAGCACAAAATGCAATTCAATCATAACACATCACTCACTTCCCTTCTGAAATATAGATGGCAGCACTGAAAAGTCAAACACAACACTACATATGCACTCAGACTGTTAGGTTACACACACAGTTACACCTCCGGCACAACTCACTAGGTAGTAAATCGCCCATAAATGGTGATAGACCTAAGTTGTGCTCGGTTTGAAAGAGAAGGACCAGCATGGCATCCACACGGGCAAGCGGTTGAAGACATCGGACAAGTAGTTATTGAAGTAGATTCTTCCGGATTGATATTCAGAATTAGATTCGTAAATTCAATTGGTCGCATATTAATTTCAAGGAAAAGCAGTTTGAAATATGGCATTAGATGGTTTAAGTTCCAATCCATTATGCGAATAGTATATCACCTTCGAGGCACAAATTCCAGTAAGTCTTCTCAGAGGGAGAAATTCGACCAAGAAGACTTTTGTGGCTTCCAAATTTGAAGAAATGACAGCTCCGGTAGCTCTGACACGCACAACTCTAAACAATAATATCCACGTTAGGGTCGTGATCAATAGACTGGTGAATAGTTGTAGCACATCTGTTATGTTTCGAATAACATCTGATAACGTTCGTTTGAAACGAAAATATACTAATACGGTGTGGTAAAGCAAGGATATTCAATTTTTTGAAAAGTGCGGGCCACTTCGTTGGCTTCAAAAACGTGTCAGAAGCCACCAAAGTGAACTGTAAAGGAATCACGGATCACTCTATATCACTCGGACGATCTAGAAATGCTCCGCGGACCACTTAATTAAAGCCAGAATGTGCCACGGGACACTTGAGAGGTCTGGAACCAAAATTCACAAAGTGATTTTCAGTAAGTGAGTAAGTGAAAATCAGTAAGTGAGTAAGTGAAAATCAGTAAGTGAGTAAGTGAAAATCAGTAAGTGAGTAAGCGAAAATCAGTAAGTGAGTAAGCGAAAATCAGTAAGTGAGTAAGTGAAAATCAGTAAGTGAGCCGTGAGTCTCTTAAGAGACCTGTAAAAGTGCTGCGAGTCCTTTGAGTATGTGCAACTGCGCCAAGGGTCATTTGCGTAATAATGTGCCACTTGGTCCATTCATACAAAATTACGTTTAGGTTCCCGTGACACTTCAGATGACTTCGAGGGTCACAGTTGGTCCGTGGACAATTGTTCGAGCACGTATTGTAGTAAAGCATATTTTCCGATACGTTATCGAGAGGAGAAGCAAACACATACCGTATCCCTAATATCAGTAATCTTTTCCATGACTTTATTTTCACAGATCCGAGAGCTGTTTTTTTCCCGAGTATACGATAGGCCAGCGTTTCTTAACCTTTCTGAACCCATGACTAGTAAAATGTCTGAAACAATTCGACGGAATTCTTTTGTCCCGTATTACGGAACATTCCTGTATTTTTAGTAGTTACAAATTGCTTCTTTTTTCATTTGTCCCGTTTTCAATAATGTTTTCTCAAATTTGCAATTTACTTAAAATCTTGAGTATACGGCGTTTTCATAACTTATTATGACAAATTATAGCTGTAAATACAAATATTCATTCAAATATATGTATTTAAGAGGAGAAAGGAAACACACGTGTTTTTCCCTTAATTTTTCAGTTATTTCAACTACAATAGGATATTTTGTCCAGTTATAGAAATGCTTTTTATGGCAAATTAGCGACGAACCATATTTTACCGTATTAGAGATCCCAGTGTCCCCTTATTTCTCTCAATGGAATATGGTCATCGAGTCATTTGAATGCTATTTTATTTCGTCAAATAAATTTTTGTTTACTGCTATTTGTGACAGCCCTTTATTTCCCCCCACCCTTCACTTATTTTTGCTGTAATTAGCCAACTTGCCGTAAATTGCATCTTTTGACTACAATTAGTGATATCCTGTATATGGGATAACAGTTTCCTTGTGGATATATGGTGAACCTAAGTACGAGAAGATACATTATATATCATTACTATCAGTTACAACAAATGAATAATTTTTCATTCAGTTAGAATCGAATTATCAAGTCTGCCTGCGGACCACCTATACCATCAACGCGAACCATAGGTTGACAAACGCTGCTCTAGACGATGTTACGTCAATTAATCTCTGACTTTTTTATAATGATAAAATTATCTAACTACGCTGATAGTGTATGGATCACATATGGGTGTACATATTTTATGTATTATAGCACAAGAACACACAGTAAATAATAACATCTGGCTTTACGATGGATAACTAGTTATTTTTATGATTTATTAAAAAAAATAGTGTATATTATGTAAATTCATGGTGAATGAAAATTGCTGGTTTTACAGGAAATAAGCGCCATCTCTACTCAAACAACTTCGTCGATTCTTTCTCTTCGATAATATTTTTAGTGAGGAAAAAATACCCTTCACAAATTTAAAAAAAAAAAGAGTTTTTTTGGCTTTTTGAATAATTAGGATGATATTTTACCGCTTCTATCAGCGCTGGTGTTTATTTTTCTTCCATAAAACTTCAATTGAATTCTAGGGCTGAAGGATTAGAATATATTTATAACATATCATCTTATTAAATCTTAATTATCTTTTTCCTGATTTCGTTTTTACAGGTCTGATAGGTTTCTTTTTTATTTTCCAAGTTCCCAAAGAGAAAAAAAAATCAGAGCCGATTTCTGTTGATACAGCTGCAACTGAAATTGCAAGTTTTTAATATGTTTATTATTATTATTATTATTAGAGCTCAATCAAATTTTAATTAAGGACTGACCTTTTTCAGGAAAAAAATTGCAGTGTGTAATAGAAAATTGCTATTACTTTATGCAACGTTAAATGTAACCCACGTAATCTGATGAAGAATATAGGTTCTTCTTTTTTAATTTGCAGATTGAAATTTTCAATATTTGAGTTTTTCATAAGCATATTTTTTAAGCATAAGCAAAACTTTGATAGTTTATTAAAATTTAATCATTTTCAATATTATTTTACTTTTTCACATCGAAAAAATTACATTGACGTGGTAAATATGCGTAAATTTTTATTGCTTTAAGGAATGGTTCTTCCTTTATTCCGAGCAAACTTCAATTTTTCTTTCTAAAAATCTAAAAAACCTAATAAAGAAAGTTTTTTTTTTTGTTGTTGAAAAATTGCAATGCGAATTTGTATGTTACCCATTTTATAGTACATATTATGGCACTCTGCAGTCGTGCGGGAGCCGCTGTGGTGGTCGAGCGGTCATAGTGACGGACTCGCACCCGGGTTCGAGCCATACCGTCACTACAGTAGTGGTCGGCTGAAGTTGGTTTTCTGTGGTTCCCAACTTCAATGCGCAAATGCGAGCCGATCTCCCCGTTAAAAAGTCACGCAACAGAGAGCAATAGGCCTACAAACAAACCAATTGTTCAGTCTCATTACGCTTCACTTCTGAAATATAGATGGCAGCACTGAAAATCATACACAACATTATATACGCACTCAAACTGTTAGGAACACACACACTTGCACTTCCGGCACAACTTACTAGGCTTTAAATTGCCCATGGCGATAGATCTGAGTTGTGCTCGGTTTGACAGAAAAAAAAAGTCGTGTGGGGATCGTGCTGGACACGTCTCCGTACGTTGCTCGTGACGTAACGAAAGTAGGATATCTTTACTTAGAATATTCAGAGAAAAACATTTGCTGCACGTGTTAGCACAACGCCATACATTGCAGAAGGCTTCCACGCGAAGCTTTGACGTTTTTCCCCTTTTTGCAGTATATCTAATGAGTGTAGGTGAAATAGCTTTTCCAATGACGTCACGAGTTTCGCACAGAGTCCTTCCGCTATAGATGGTGTTGGATAGTATCATCGCTGTGCGGAAAAGGAGCGATCAGGTACAAAGTTGCGGATTTGCATGCCTTACATCCAATTAAGGTGTGGTATTTGTGAGCCGATCCGGAAGATTCCACGCCAAAATAAGAAGAGGCGAAACAGGATGCTGTGGTTCAAAATATGGAAAACTTTAATAATAATTATATTAAAAATTTAATAAATAATTATTATTTACGTAGCTTTAGTTACGTTACAGATGAACTTGGAATGAGTGCAAGGTGGATGTATGGTCGAGTAGTATTAGGTTGTTCGGAAATAAATTTCGTTTTTTCCAACATAGGACGTAATTGTATTTTTTCACAGCCAACTTCACATTTAAACCGCATAATCATTAGATATTTTGACAGCTGATATAGCAAGGCTTACTTGTGAAAAAGTTCCATTGATTCTACGCAGTAGTTTTTGGTTGGTGCCCTTTTAAATATGGAAAGTGAAAAGCAGCATTTTCGGCATATTTTACTTTTTTACTATAGAAAAGGTAAAAATGCTACTCAAGCAAAGAAAACATTATCCGACGTATATGGAGAAGATGTATTGACAGAACGCCAGTGCCAAATCTGGTTTGCAAAATTTCGATCTGACAATTTTGATGTTGAAAATGCACCACGTTCTGGAAGGCCAGTTAAGCTGATGAAGACACAATAAAAGCATTAATTGATGCAGACCGGACAACGCACGATCAATTCTGAAGTGTACTGTCATCAGCTGGACAAATTGAATGATTCACTTAAACAGAAAAGGCCAGAATTGATCAATAGAAAAGGTGTGAAAAATTACTTTCCGAACAACCTAATAGTATTAGTAGTATATAGATATCTTTGTAAATCTATAGCCAATAAGTATAGCGAAACGTACGAGCATTAATTGAATACAGTATGAATCGATTAGAAATTTCTATCACTTACAAGTATTGAAGACCAAAAAATAATTAAAACACTTAAAAAAATTTTGTGTTTGAAACAAACAGAATAAATGAATCAATTTTCTTTTATATACAGAATTTAAACATTTATCAACAATACACATGATGCAATATTACAATCACCAAATCAGATTAAAATCATTTGTTTCGTAGAAAATGTATTATACATTTAATTTGTTGAAAGAAGTCTCGTATTTAATTACTGGAATTTTTTTTCCGGCTTACTAATTACGTTTATATGTAATTAATTCAAAAAGTAATTAACTCAAAAGTGGCTTCATGCAGATCATAAGCAAGCATAACTATTACTAGCTTATGATTTCATAAAATATTGAAAACTATTAACAAAAAAACATTTGAAAATCAGGAACAAACAGTTAATTTATATACATGTTGTCGCAAATTTCTTACGCAGCAGATATCAATTTTTTAAATATGAACTTCAATTTTATTCCAATTTAAAATATATGTAATAAGATTCCACCTATATAAAATACAGTGGTAGTCATCAATTAGCTGGGGGCCTGTACAGTCGACCATAAACATATAAACAATCAGAAAACAAATTCAAACAACGTACGGTTAATTTAAGTAGCTTGTTTTTACAAAGGGGACGCATGCATAAAAGATATAAAGAATAACTTTTTATGTTGTGCAAAAACTTCCAATTAGTGAAATGTAGATGGATGTTAGAAATCGTTTACAAAAAATGCGTATTATTTAAATACGATATTAAGACCGATATTTTGACTTTCAATTCCTTGGCATTTGTCGCCAATGATTGAGTGTGTGTGGTTCATAAATTGCGAAACGTAAATGCAAAGTTTTAAAAACTCTAAACGTGTCGAAAAATTATCAAACAATGCAAATCGTTATTTACTGTGCGTAAAAGAAAAGTAAAATGGTTGAGTTTAATTTCATTTGGATACAATCCCTAGAAATGACAACTTTTGAGTGATGAAATTTTGCTACAGTGTTCAAGTTGCCAAAACGTAGTGATTTTACATATTTAACATCTGGATGAATATTACATTTAAAATACGAAATTTTTTGCTAATGATTTTTCAGAGCGGGAATTGTATTTCAATAATGTATATTAAATAGGGTTGTTAATAAATGGAATAGCTTACCCCCGGAGGTAGTAAATTGTAACACAATTGACACGTTTAAAAAGAAATACGATAAACATGTTGGGGTAAATCGAGAAGCTATCCATTCTTAGAATAAGACAACCATAAGTATTCTTTATGGGCATTGTATAATATTTTATCATGTGTATATATTGTTTATAATTTGTGTTAATTGCATTTTTAATGGGGTTGCTGTATTTTTGAAACATATGACATCCATATTTTTATGGGCATCTTTTTATCAGCCACCTCGTTGGGCATTTTGCCTGTTGTGGCGTTGTATTTGTATTTGTATTTGTATAAATAAATAAATAAATACAAATAATAACGTGATCCACATGTATTCCAAAGGGATCAGCATGGTCCGTCCAGGGAATTTGTTAGTGTTAGTAATCATCCATGCCCGAACCGGGATTCGAACTTAGACCTGCACAGTGAGAAGCTAGTTCCCTAACCACTCGATTGCCAGGCGGCAATTTAATAATAAAAAATGATCCGGAGTGATAATTTATAAAATGTACGTAATGATATGTAGAATAATACATTTCAGTAATGGAAGTCTTAGCACACGGGGACTGTGTAGAAAGTTAATTTCTTTAATTTTTTTTATGCGTTTGAAGCGTCAAATAAGTTTTGAGATCATAAGTAATTGCACGTCATTTGAAACTTTTGTAATTAAGAGTGTTTCTAAAGGCAAAGATATCTGCTGTCAAACAATTTGGAACAGGAAATTATCATTGATTTTATTTATAATATATATATATATATACAAAAAAGAATTATTTTAAGAAAAAGGAAAGAATTTGAATTTTATGAGAGTGAAATGGAATCTATGCAATGGGTCTTCATCGGGGGAACTTGTATTGTATTGAACATTGTGTGTGTTTACATATATATATACAATATTTATCCGAGGATGATGTCACCCCGCTTTCCATATGCAGGATTTTTAACAGCTGGCTGATGACAAGATATATTTTTTTTGGAAAGAGAGAAAATTCAACTGCCCCTGCGGGGAATCGAACCCAAGTTCTTTCACTTTCCGGGTTAACTCCCTAAACTATAGAGGCAACGAATATTTCAATCTTTCCTTGGAGCTCGTGTGCACTGAACGGGACAGTACATGGACGATCAGACCTATCTCTGGCTAAAGCTCGCAATTTCTGACAATGCCACCGACCATTCATGCACGGTCCCGTTCAGTGCACACGAGCTCCAAGGAAAGATTGCGATGTTTGTGGCCTCTAGTCTAGTGGTCTAGGTCTTTCACCCGGAAAGTGAAAGGACGTGGGTTCGATTCCCCACAGAAGCAGTTCAATTTCCTCTCTTTTAAAAAAATACACTTTCGTATCAGCCAGCAGTTAATAAACATTCTTATACAATATTTAGTTATTCTAATTTTAATAATTTCTTGGTATCGTGGTGTTATTCCTATTGCTTTTCGAAGGTCATGCAATAGACTCTGGGATTTTACAACACACTCATTCGGGATAACACATGTATTTATGGGTAAATCAAATAAAAATACGTTTTTTTGTTAAACTTTTTATCATTTGAATATGATTGGTTTTCTTTTTCTTTTCAGATTTATTTTTGAAAAACTGAGTTTGCGCAATCGTAAAGATATGTTGTGTACAGTACGTGATGGAAGTTTTTGAGAAAATCAAGGTATGAATATGTCTACTGTAAACTTCAGATTGCGATATTTTCGAATTTGATTCGAATGATAGATAACAATAATTCCCATGCATTTATCATGTAAGATAATGAAGTGTTTACAATGTAGAGAAGGTGCGCTCTCAGATCAATCTCACCTAGGAACTAGATGGAATTCATAAAAATAGATGGCAGCACGAAAATCTTGGCGAAATTCCAGAAGCGTTTTCCGGAATATCTCCTGAATATCTCTGTTATAATTGCTCTCAAGAATTGAGCTCAATTCATGAATGTTTTCATGCATTCGGTTACAATACGAATTGCAATAGATATGATGATAAATGCGCCTATGAATATGACAACTGATATGATGAAGACAAAATTTCAAAACCAATATTCTGCAATTTTTTCCATTATTATAACCAGGATATTTTCATAGAAAAATTCGGTAATTCGTTTCGAAAAAAAATTCGAAGCAAAGCATCAACTGTTCTTAATCATGTAAATATTTGAAAATAGCATCCAGCGAAAGATTATTAAAATTCTGCAGTGTGGTCGATTACAACAATGAATCAAAAATGAGATAACGAGAACATTTCCGAAGCATTGTGTCAGTTGATTTATTTATTCACATTAAATTATTTTAAAAAATCATTTTTATTGCTCACAAATTGTAATTTTGTTGATGCTTACTTTAAATCTCAAATATTGAAAGTTTTCATTTTTTTAGTGAATGTGATTCGGAATTGCCATAGAATATTTATGTCAACAGTTTGGGGAAAATGTTCGTTTATAAATAAATAAATTCCATTGATTCTAAAATTTTAATTGGTACTGTAGTAACAATTGTCCAGGTTTGATTGCGAAATTACGTTTTTTTTCTTCATTCTTCTGCATTATGTTTTCTTCCATATCTTTGACGAGAAACGGATATCACTAATATGTGCTGCCATCTGCCCACGACTCTATAACAACGAGTGAAAATCAGAAATTCACGGAAAATCACGAATAATGTCTTATTACATACGGCGAGGGAAATAAAAATCGTTTTCAAATTCCGTCCAAACCCGATGAAATCTTGATTTAGGGCAGCCCTTACCAGACGTGGAGCCCGGCCCCAAAACAATAGCTAGTGTCCTCAGCCGCGATTTGTTTTCTTCTGTGAGGGAGGGTAATCGAAAATTCAGAAAAAACGAAAATCATGAAATTTCGGAATAAATACAAAGAGAAACAATTTCAAAATTGCTGGAAATTCAGAGTAATAGAAATAAATACAGTGAAACATCGTTACAACATTACTCGATTTAACGACAAATCCCTCAACAGCGATATTTTTTGTTCGTCTGCGGAGTATCGTGATATAGGGGTTTCACTGTAATTCCAGAACTGATGAAAATTCAGATTGAATGAGGATATATTTTTAGAATTTGTGAAAAATTTAAAAAAAAATGAAAGAAATATTTTCAGAGTAGATGAAGATTCGTTTTCAGAATTAATGAAAGTTTGTAAAAGAGAAAAAAAAATATTTTAAAAATTGAAAATTTTAAAAGTATTTTTATTCATTAAAATTCGGAATTCGAATTCATGAAAATTCAGAATTCTGGAATTGATGAAAATTCAGAATTCTGGAATTGATGAAAATTCAGAATTTGTTTAAAAAATAATAATTTTAGATATGTGTGATGGAAATTCAGAATTTATGAATTATTTCTTTCTGGAGAAAAATGCTGATTTCCAGAATTAAAGAAAGAATCTATTGCTATTTGTAAATACGAGGGCCATTAAAACGAGGCGCACCAGGCTCCGCATTTTGGTGTTACACCTGTCACACACCCTTAAAGGCGGCTCTGTCCTAATTCATACATGATCCATTGATTAAGAAAAAGGAAATCGGAAATCTCTCTGGGTCTATAAATTCTAAAAATTTTATCTTAATTTTTTCAGCTAAACTGAGATCTAAAATATATCTATAAATATCTAGCTATAGATATAAAGGGTGTCGTGTAAGTGCTAGCTAGCACTGCCTTTATCTCTTCAACCGCCCGTCGTAGAGGTATGCTCAACTGGCGTTCCCAAATTACCCTGTGCCAGTTTTAGGAGTGAAAATACATTGCGTAGACAAATAAAAAAATCTAAATTTATAACGGTTCCCCCTATGCTCTAACTTTCAATTAGAAAGTTGTTGTCCTGATTCTCCTCATGCCAAAAAAATACACGTTTCCAAGTGCAATATTCACAGATATATTGGAATTCGGAAACGTTCGAAAATTGGGTTTTCGAACCAAAATAGTATAGTTCAAATAGTTAAAATAGTTACTATAGTTAAATTAGTTTTATTCGAACTTTACACTGTGTTTTCCCAAATTTCCTCCGCTGTCCGTAATTGAATATATCAGTGAATATTGAACTTAAGTTCATTTTTTTGGGTCATCAAGAGAAACAGGGCAACATATTTCTAATTGGGTTTGGGGCACACGGGGAATGTATAGAAAGTTAGTTTTTTCATTTTAATAACTATACAACACCTTGAAAAATGAATAAGATATCTTAGTGCCACACGTTAATTGGAAACTTATTCCAATTGGAAGTGTATCTCTGGCATCAACGGTTCACCAGTAAAATGTCATATTCCTTGTTTGCTATGTGCCCTGTATGTATTCTGTCACATAGTTCCTAATGTTTGCCGCTGTGGTGGTCGAGTGGTTATAGTGCCGGACTCGTGATGCGAGGATCCGGGTTCGAACCCCACAGTGGTGGTCGGCTGAAGTTGGTTTTCTGTGGTTCCCAACTTCAAGGCGCAAATGCGAGCCGATCTCCCCGTTAAAAAGTCTCGCCACAGAGAGCAACAGTCCTACAACGGTAAATCATTCAACCATAACACTTCACGCATAGTTAGAAAAACTGGGGGCAGATGACAGCACCACACATAACAAGCATTACACAGAAACAAACTTTACGTCAGGTTGCACTACACGTACACGCACATTCCCGCATGTACCGATTCGTTGGGGGGTTTCGCGGGGGGGGGGGTGCATGCGTGGTGTAGCAGTGGTAGGTAGGGCCTCCAAAAAATGGCTCGGGGATCCATGATGTTCTTAAGTCAGCCACCTCGTTGGGCAATTTGCCTGTTGTGGCGTTGTATTTGTATTTGTATTTGTATACTTTTTGTTCCATCACCCCCTCCCCCCTCCAACTAAAGTGAGCCCATAGGATCCAATGTTATACTCATAGCTTCTATCGCCCCCAGGACCATTCCATATTTCCCACTTTAGGGAAAAACTGTTGTATCTTATAATTAGTAACATGCAAGAAGAAATTACAAGATTTACATGCAATTTCATAAATTCCAATACATTATTGTTTTTTTTTTTTTTTTCATTTTCAACATGAATTACTGAGAAATATTTTTGTTCAATCATTTTGGACTTGAACGAGGCATATGCTGTCATTGCATTTAATTGATTAATAATTCAATACACATTCAAACTAGAAAACTAATTAGTTTTACTAATTAACTCTCATTATTAGTATTACTTTCATGATTATAAATATACAGCAAAGAACATCAGTGTTAATGTTTTTATAAAAAAACGAATCAAAAATATAATTTAATAGCTTCAAACTTCCAAGAAAAAAGAAAGAAGGGAAAAAGCGTGCATATATCTTCATATATAAAGGGCATCGCGAGAAGCACACGGAGAAACTAATAATTGGCCAGATGACTGGTTTACAGTATTTTGCACGAATGGAAAGTAAGCTAATAATTGATCATGTACAGTCAATCCCGTTTATAACGTTCCCATTTAGACCGTTTTAGTACGACTGTTCGTATGCGAACTACAACTAATTTTCATTAAGATTTTCCGTTTATATCGTTTTACCGCTTACAACGTTTTTCATGATTATTTTTTGAAAGTCGTTAAAAGTGGGATTCACTGTATTATGAAAAATTCATAGTTTAGCTTTTTTATTTGTATCAAACTTTGAAATGCAGATATCGTTTGCCGTATTATTCATATTGTGACTTTCAGCCTAAAAATCTGAATCTTGCACTAATTTTCGTTAAACCACCAAAGGGTTCGGCATCTGACCTATTACACGATAAAATAGTGTTGATGATAGGTATCATCTCGAAATGTTTCCGAAATCGTCTATTTGAAAGAAAAGAAAATGAAAACGACTGATTTCTTGACGTTGAGTGTAAAATCCTAACATGAGTACCCAAGTATTTTCAAACATCTTGACAGGTTAATTAATTTTCTAGTCACTGACATCAGCTAACAGTTTCAGTCGAAAGTTTCTTTAAAGACTGATATTGTCTAATATGTATCTTGTGATAGCAAAACAATTGTCCTACAATACGATATAACATGGATACGATATACCAGCCAGAAAGTATTGGAATTGATTTCTTGAAATACATTTATCTTCTGGTTTCATCACTGTCTGCGGCTTTTAATTAATATATATCAGAAAGAAGTAAATTCCACTGACAATTTGAATGAAGTAAAATAAATAGACTTTCAGTAAATATTGTCGACTCGGTTAACCAATGGAGATGAGGACGTGTATGAGTATAACACACAAAAATTTAAAATAGAAAACAGCTTTCATATTGTAGAATGCTTTGCAACAAGTGATATTGATTACGGCGTGGAGTGTAAAGCGTATACATGAGCTCGTATTGAGTCATGGGAAGTGTACGAAACTGGAAAATGGTAAGGAATATAAAATAATATAAAATTATAAATTCAATGGAATTCGTTTTAAAATTCGACAAAGAAATTAGTAATAATGGAATTTTGAAAATTAATTGTTTATAGCAAGCAATGGTAAGTATATTGACATATAAAATAGTTTTGTACTTTTTCTAACAACTTTATAATATTCATTTCACCTTTGACAATTAAAACTTTGCTTTTGGGAACTTTCAAAAATAACCCCAAAAATAAAAATCACAACACACTGCTCACGAAAGGAAAAAATACGGTGATGATCCTCATACTCAAACATCGGAGTTTCCATTGGAAACATAAAGAAGAAAAATTACCTAAAATTTTCAAGGAGTTTTTCCACTACTCATCGGAATTCGGAGGAGCAAAATTGAATTTTGATGAGTGAATCGCGGATCTAGATGCTTATTGGTGAACACTGATTAGAAGTGAAGCAAATGGTCAGTGATTAGTCAGTGTCCTCTTATCTAAATTTAACATTAACATTCCTCCTTTCTAATCGAAGAATTATTATTCCTGCACATTGACAACAAATCTTATGGGATAATAGGTTTTTTGCAGAATTATTTGGTTAACATTTATCTTTCGTCTAGAGTACTATCTCCATATGAAAATCAACTCCAACAATTATGTGGTTCTTGCAGTTATTTTCCTCGCTCTCTCCATTTTTTTAACGTTTTCTTTCTAAATTTCTCAGTAGATCCGAGCTACAGTAACAACTTGGTCACTGAGATTAATAAACGCTATAAAATTAGCATTGTTTAGGTGCCTTATATCACCTCTTAAAGTTTATCCCATGAAAAACCAAATGGTTTAATTTTCTCGTTAAATCCAGAGTGCTGCTAAAAGTGGGATCATTTTAAGCAGACTCAACTACAAGATTTTTGATAATATTTTTTTGATAACAACTTTTGATATATATATATAGGCTATATACACAGACGAATAACTTCGAGTTATCGTTAGTTCGACATATCGGAAATTCCGATTTCAGAGTGGGGGAAGACCAAAGATTTATTAAAATACCAGCATTATTTACTAATGCTGAATGGTAAATGCTGAATTCTATTGCTAAATGCTAAATTATATTGTGAAATACTAACTTATGTTGCTGAATTATATTGTGAAATACTTACTTATGTTGCTAAATTATATTGTGAAATACTAACTTATGTTGCTAAATTATATTGTGAAATACTAACTTATGTTGCTAAATTATATTGTGAAATACTAACTTATGTTGCTAAATTATATTGTGAAATACTAACTTATGTTGCTAAATTATATTGCGAAATACTTATTTTGTTGCCAAATGGTTTTCTATTGATAGATGCTAATTCATGTTTCTAAATTCTATTGATGGATGCTAATTTACGTTACTAAATTCTATTGCTAGATGCTAATGTATGTTGCTGATTTCTATTGCTACGTGCTAATTTATGTTGCTAATTTCTATTGCTAGATGCTAATGTATGTTGCTGATTTCTATTGCTAGGTGCTAATTTATGTTGCTGATTCCTATTGCTAGATGCTAATTTCTATTGCTAGATGCTAATTTCTATTGCTAGATGCTAATTTCTATTAATTGCTATTGCTAGATGCTAATTTATGTAGCTAAATTCTATTGCTAGATGCCAATTTATGTTGCTAAATTATATTACTAGATGCTAATTTATGTTGCTAAATTATATTACTAGATGCCAATTTATGTTGCTACATGCTAAATTATATTACTAGATGCTAATTTATGTTGCTACATGCTAAATTATATTACTAGATGCTAATTTATGTTGCTACATGCTAAATTATATTACTAGATGCTAATTTATGTTTCTACATGCTAAATTCTATTGTTAGATGCTATTTTTTTTATTTCTTTCATTCCCGAAAACTTCGACTTGAAGAAAGAAAACTTATGGGTCAGGAAAAAATTTCAACACTGAAATATCTTACCAGCGTACGTGCAATCTTGCCTACTGGGTTGTGTGATAAATAAATAAATAAATGGATACGGAAAAACTTCTGTGACCGAGTGAAAACTTCGACCTACACAGATATTGGAGTTTGGCTGCATTTGTTATTTCATAAGTTTCTCTTTTTTCAAGATAAATTTCAAGATTCAATTTTTTTTTTAAAAGATGAAGACAAACAATTACATCTGAACAGCAAGTGCAGAGCTGAAGCCTAATAAAAACATTCATTTTCCTGGTGAAATGCACATGCACAAAGACATTTGTACTTCAGGCGAAATAAGGAAATAATTTCGGATATTTTAAAGTCCCCCCTAAGAAGAGCGCACACAAAATCGTTAAAGTCAATGCCTCGGAAAGAACATCATGATCACATCAGCAAAGTCATTCAATAAAGAAACTACTTCAAAAGAGAGGGAGGTAAAGAAAGGGCTATAAACGCGGAATTTTATTATTGTTATTATTGCGTTGTTTTTTATTTATTTATTTTACTTCATGTCTTATTCCATCTTCTTACAGGAAGTGCAATTCATTGCTTTGATCGCATTATTTTGCTCTGGGCGACGTCCAAATCGTTTCGTCTTATCCTCGGGTCAAAAAGAACATAAAAAAAATAGTGGATCGAAAGTGTCGTTCAAATTTCCGGAGATATTACCCCCCTCCCCTCACGAGATCCGAGTACGCATTTCGGCTTATTGATGAAGTGATTTATTTATTCCTTGTTATCTTCCACGAGACGTTCATTCAAAGTGCTTTTCCCCCTTTTATATTTCGGGAGAAATGATGAACTGCAAAATTGTTTCATTATTCAGGGTCCTTTAACCTTTAGGTTTGCGCTCGATTATTATTATTCTTGTTCTCTTTTTTTTTTCTTTTCGGTCTAAGGAAAATCGATAGTGTACAAAGTATTTTCACGCATGAATTACATTCTTCATAGAAATCGCAATCATAACTGCTGTCGTCACATTCCTTTCAGACGCAATAAAGGATTTTGCGTCATTTCGTATTTTTAAGAAAAGTGCATGGATCCGCTTTTCCATGGCTTAGTTCGTCCTGGACTGGAGTATACCGTGAGGTTTTTTGGAGACCATACCTACAGAGGGACATAATAGACTTGGTTGGAGGGGATGCAGAGAAGAGCTGTGCGTGCTGTTGATGACACAATTTTTGTTGTACTTTCGCATTTATCATGGTTAAATATTAGAATTTTAAAGAAATTTCTATTTAATTTTCTGCAGGTTAATCGGAAATCAAAATATTTATTGGACATCGACTTTTTAATACTACAAACAGGGTAGAAAAAATGCCCCACATATCTTCAGTAATATCGCATTCGTGAAAATAAGCACTCAAGATAATAAAAAACCCCAAAAAAAAAAAACATGCAAAATATTTCAAGAATAATACTACGTTCAAAAGAAACAGTGAAAAATATAAACGAAGAAATATGAATATCGACAGTTTAAAATTAATAAATAAATAATCATTACGAATGATGCAAAATATAAAATAGTAATCCAATGAGCATCTCCACAACACTCTAGATTTCGATAATTTAAAAGCTGACTTCTCTCACGTTAATTGAATTTTTTCTTCTCATAGAGGAATTTTTCTTATAATTGATTATAATATATATATTGTATAATAATTATGTATGGAATTATGTATTGTATATAATTAATACATATTGCTATATACTAATACCATATATAATATAGTACACAGATTTACTTTTTTGCTATTTTAACGGTAAATTAGTTAATATTTCAGCACAAAATAGCTCACAGAAAAATAATACTACATTCACAAAAAGTGAGAATACTTTTGTTCATGTTTTCGGGTGAAATACCCCACTGTACGGCATTCAATTGACAAGAACGTGCTCTGCTGATGAAACATGTTTTACGGTCTCGGTGGTTCGCCACCAAAAACAAAAGGAGATATTGATAATGTAATATTTTGAAGTCGATTAATATCCTCTGACTTTAATTTCACTCTAATGTTAAAAACGGTTAGCAATTAATTTTTGTGCTGTAATAAAAATATATATAAATATCATAGGAACATTTTTTAACATTGATTTTGAAGTTATTTGCCTAGTTTGATGACCTTTCTTTATACTAGAAGTAATTTTTCCAAGATGTTAGCAACGCCAATTCGTGATTTCCCCCAAGATATATGCACAGACTCGAAAACCGGAAAAACTTTCTTTTTCGGTTCATACAAGGCTGAAAAGAAAAAAAAAATCGGAATGAAACTTTACTTTTATACGACCCCGGAATAAGTGATTTATGGGAACTATAAAAGCTGACACTCATAATTCACTGGTATGTTATTATTATTTTGCCGAAAGGTTACAAAAGAACTTTTCATAGAAGGTGTCAATCTTCGTATCGGTAACCATGGCGTTTAAGTAAAACATTTATTCTTCTCCTAACTCATAAAATCAGTAAAATAAGAAAAGCAAAACGGGGAAACCCAATTTTTTTTAGGCGGGTGAATATTTATTCTTATCCAGGTCACATGTACATGGAGAGTTTTGTCAAAGTTTTCTCCAACACTTCTTATCACTAATAAGAAATAAAATACTTTCTTTCTGAAAGTGGACTTTCTGCCAAACATAAGTAATACGGTTCTCAAACAAATCCCGAAACTCGTTACAAAAACATTAACAATGTTTTACACCATTTGGTAATAAGTACCGAGTTTACGAGGTCTATGTACGGTAAAGTAGACGCATATTGTAAGTACTATATATATATGTTACGGTAAAGTGTGATAAATTGAGTTATTATACATAATAACCGATTACTATGCGTAATCACCGAGCATTTTGGTATGTTAGATAAATTTCCCCTAGTTTATCACTTTTACTGACGATTATGAGTAGTGCCTAAGCGTCGTTGGTAAATTTGATATATTTCCCTAAATTGATCACTTTTACCGATGATTATACATAGTACCCAAGCGTCGTTGGTAAATCTAATAAGTATTAAAAAAATTATCACTTCTGCCGGTTGTTATACATAATATATAAGATTTGCGTCGCGTTGGTGAACATGATTAATAGCACTATATGATACATTCTACACATTGTAATTGATCATTGATCATTTTTGTTGTACCATTTTCTGCACACGAGGGCTAATTAGACCGGGACCTACAATTTATTGCCGATTCCGAACGGCAGGCTTGTTTTTTATACTCATCGAGAGGTTGATGTGCTAACCCCCTCGATGGGGGGAATCTCTGCAGTAGCAATTTTTTTTCCTGTGGTCAACACATGGTAATTCATACATGCATTGTGTCATTATATCGGAGTACGATTAAAGAATTTGTTATCGTTATTTCGAGGTTTGACTATATTTATCACTCGTTTGGAATTTTTTTTCATAATTATCAAATTCACCAGGTATTATATATCACAGATAAATGAGATAAATTTCATGTTTTTGTCAAATTTATAAGCAACGCTTGGGTATTATGCATATCCACCATTAAAAGTGATGGATTTATCAAATTTATCAAGACGATTGGTAATTGCTAAGTATGCCTAATAACCCATCATAGATAAAATCAGTGAAGATAGAAATGAAATTATGCAAGTTCAGATTTCAGGAATATGATCTTGTATCGAATTTAAAGCCAATCAATCTTTCAGTCGAAGTCATCTGTCGTAATTCGCGCCTAACAGCGAGGAAAATCTTTAACCCAGTAATAAACTTAACGGAAAGAAATAATATAATAAAAATGATTTTTCAAACTTATAAGAAATTCATTTAATTTCCGTTCCAAAGCACGCTCTCCTTCTTAAAATAACACCAATGTATCGAGTGAAAAGATAACATCTTCGAATATCCTCTTCTGAATCCCAAACCAAGTAATAATGCTACTCTATAGATCGTTTCTGGAAATTGTAGATTAAAATAATCCTTCTGAAATATTAATTGCAATAACAATCCCTGTTTCTCACTATCTTTTCGAAATAATAACTTCCATGATGATGAATGGTCTTTATAAACAATGGATATAAGATTAATTGGAATATTCCGATTTCATTAAGGAAAGATAAACAAATAAATGCATCCATATATACAACACTGGGTTTTTATTATTATTATTTTTTCTTTTGAGACTAAGTTATTGAAGATTTCGCTGATTATTAATTAGCTTAAATTAAAAGAAATGGAAACTTTTATGATGAGTTTTGAGATTTCCCGCGTTAAAGAAATCTTGTTATCCTTACAGTGTTATCGTGATGCGTAACTGGTAGAAAGGCAATTAATAATTATCGAATAGATAAAAGCTTGTGAGAATGTATGATGTATTAGAACGGAAAAACAGAAAAATCAAAATTTTGAATCCAGTCAAAATTTAATTGTACAGGGTGAACGAAAAGGACTTTGCTAGATTGAAAGGTCATGTGGGAGACTGAAAAGATTGACGTGAAACTAGGAGGATCCGTGGTTTTTAGGCATTTACTCCTGATACAGTCGAATCCTGTTTTAACGAATACCGTTATAGCAAAAATCTTGTTTCATACTTTCCTGTACTGTTTTTTATCGTATTTGTACTTCATTGCTCTACTTTTTGAAGGGTATTGACCAAGGCTGGGCCAATCTATATGCCCGGCATGCCGGGGGCATGTAAAAATTCCGATCGGGCATGTATTTTTTCGACCACATGCACGACGCTTCATGTAAAAAATTCCAGAAAATAGGGAAAGAAATTTCAGGGTTTATGGGAGATTTAGGGTTATGGGAGTTTATCAAACAAATGAGAAATCCAAAAAAGTATTCTCATTGGTTACATTTGTTACGGTTAAAGTAATACTAATCTTTAGACTAGGCCATCACTGACCAAAACTCGGTTGAAAAATTGTCCAAAATCGGTGAATGTGGGAAATCTCTTAGTGTTGTAAAATATTTTGAGATATCAAACAAATGAACAATTTGAAGAAAAAAAATTAATGTAGTGCAATGCTCTTAATTTTTTATATTACTGCATATTTCCATCAAATAGATAGCAGCACATTGGTTTTGAATGCGTTCGAAAAATTATGTAAATCTAGTGATAAAACTACGTAATGTTTTTCAAGCATTGCTTCGGTCAGATAGTTTTTCCAGTTACGTGCCCGGCCGGGCATGTTAATTTTTTTTAGATTTTTTCCAGCCCTGGTATTGACCCATTTAACATAGAGCTAAATCTCCAACGACGCATTCGTTAGTCGTTGTCATTGCAGTTTTTTCAAAATTTTCAATATAACGTACAGGGAGTTAATTTTTCTCAGTCCACAATGGTCAATATTGGCAGACTTCTTTTTTCATGTTTACTTTAGCAATAGTATCCCGAATGTCTGTCCGTGATTCTTTAACCATAACATTTACCCCAAAGTGATTGCGGCCACTTGTTGTTAGGTATTTCATGCACATGACAAAGGAAAAAAATGAATTTCTTCGATCAAATACATTTCTTCATTGTATTCTCCTAATGGGTCTTCAAAATAGCCAAACGTTTTCTGGCTATTTTGAAGCCCCTTTGAATATTGCACCCTTACGGTACTATAATGAAAATCAGATGAAAGGGTAGTCACTACAAACGGTGATGAGAACCCTGGAAAGCTGTGAAGAAATAGAGCTTTCAAGTTGAATATGTTGGAACCATGTATGGGCCCGGGGGCCTCATATCCATACGAAACGTACATGATGAGTATCTCAGATTTAATAGATTTCATGTAGAGATCTGGTACAATGTTTTTCGAATGTAAGTCTGTTATATGTTATGTATATTATAAGCTGTTACTTCCAACTAAGTATGGGGCTCTATTACATCACTTTGCCCGGAGACTCGTCATGTTAAGTTGACCATTCATAAACACTCAATGAACTCTTATCCAGGGTAGGACACAGAGTGATGTGCCGGGATGGTCGTTAGTAGGTTCATTGAATCGTCCCATTTTTTACACGCCATATTTTTCCAATTTAATTCGATTTTTTGGGAATGGTGATCAATCACTTTCTGGATCCGTGCCTGGCCCAGAGTTCCCGAGATTGAGTTTATTCATAAAATTTGTCTTCCTTATAAATTTTTTAATTTTGTTGTGGATAAGACAGGAGGAACATAAAAGAAGAAAATATTGCCTAAAGATGGTCACAGGCTGAAAAAGGCTGAGAAACACTGAGTTGTATATGAAAGACCAAAAAATCAACTCGAACACACATGCTAAAAACCATTACGGTAGTCCAGAGATGATTAATATACTTCTAGAAAATTTACTGAATCCTATAAAATATTAGTCATCACTGATGCTTGAAATCGACTACCAAAACTGATGATGCTGCTAATTTGTTTCTCTAATATTTTCGCTTATTAACAGGCGCTTCGTTCTATCTGCTCAGTGAGATAGTATATATCGTACATGCGCATTTTCAAATAGGGAGCAATGATGATTATAATTACAAATTAATGATTTTTAAGCACTAGATAACAAAATTGTTCTCGGGGAGAGAACCAATTACTGCATTACTTTTAATTGTATACCCTCGTTCGTATTCCGTTTCCGCATTTCGTGAACACATCTGCAGTAAGATTGCAAATTTTAAGGGAAATTTCACTGAATTCATTATCAGAGTGACTCTTATTATGATGATAGCAATTGGTTTCCGAATTCACTCTCACTCTCAGAATGTTGTTGGCTATGTGTATTAAAATCAGAATTAGTTGCACCTCTGAGACAAATTAGTTTCAATTTGAGCAATTTTCCTTTTGAGTGTTTCCCTTACAAGTGAACGTTACACCTATAAAAGCACATTGTTTAATACTATAGGCTTCTGTTCGAAAATAATCTGACGCAATGAACTGCACTGTTTATACATATGAGAATCAACGTTAACTTTGTTATGGTTTTCTTTACTTATTATATTATTTCCATTTTTCGGGCATCCCGTAAAAATTGATCGGGGGGAAAGGGCAGCAGTTTTTTGAATGGCGGTATCTTATACATTCCCAGCATTCTTAGAAAAGCGAGGTTTAAATAGCTCAGACCGCATTCAAAAGACCGATATCAATTCATTTAAAGTACTGAAAGCGATTCAGGGGAAAATAAGGGCTTTTTACTGTCTTATTTGCCCAGCAATTTAATAACAATAATGGTAATTTTATTGCTTATTAACAACTTATTGTTCGGATTCAATTATCGTCAAGCTGATATACAGGCATATACAGGTACTATATTTAATATGTTTTTCTGCTTGTTTGGAAATATGCTGTGACATGAGTATCACATGAAAATATTTTGCTCTGCAATTCTTTTGAAACATCCAGCCAAACAGAGAAAAACAGAGGACAAGAAAATGCATATACATATGCGCCATCTATACACCATTTTAAGAACTTTAGCAATTCAAATCGTCAATAGACGATTGAGCTAAAAGCGAGGAGGTCAGCTCAAGAGTGAAGAAGCATATTAACATTCCAGAAACCAATACCATTGCATCATATGGTCCAATACAGCATTTATCAAGCTTTCTTGAATCGAACAAGACTACAGAAACTTCTTAAACAATTGGGCGAATCACTGATTTACAGTATGTCGAATTTATTATGAAAATAAGAGTTTCTCACAGCTTGAGAAACTCTCGTCTAGTATATAGCAATGAATCCTACTGCAGTAATGTTCATTAAATTATTTTTCATCTCTGTATTTTTTTTCTATTTAAAGTATTTTCTAATGTTCCTATTCAATGCGTTTTTTTAAAATATTTTTATGTATATTTTTATTTTACTTTATTCAATGTATTGTTTGTAATGTATGTGTGACGAATGTATTTAACTCAGTGCAATCATTTTCCTCAATCTCATATTTATGTATTGTCTCACTCTTAAGTGTATAATATATATTCAAATGCCACCAAATTGTAATAGGCTCACGGCCTAACAATAAAATGTTGTCTGTCTGTCTGTCATTTTAACTGAAACGTATTGAAATTAGTTTCTAATGGCATCGCCAGCTAATGAAAGCATTTTGTTTTTAGGAAGGAATGTTTGTTTGAAGGAATTTAACCAAATTTCAAAGTAATTTTTTTTTCCGACGGAAAGACTTCAAAAACACACACATTTCCCCCTGTACTAAACAAATTAAAACTGCATGTAAGAAGCACCTGCAGAAATGAAAATAAATTAAGTGAACACACACTAAAGCAGATATATTTCTCATCACCAAACTGCAGGAATAATATTTATATCTGCAAATTTTGCAATCAGAAAACTTATTTTTCTTTAATCTACGTTTTCTTTTGAGAAGTTATAATTTGAAATGATTTCCAAGTGGATTATTGCCAATAGATGCTGTATTTTCCAGGAAAATCAAGATGTGCATGATAGAACTCGCTGATTAAATTCCGGCCGTTTAAAAGAATAAACTTGATCCGAGAGTGTCGTATGATTTATTTTTACTTGATTCAATCAGCTATTGGGGCAATATCAAAAGCTTCCATCGCAATCTTTTCTACGAATCTCTATCAGAATACTCAATATTTTTCTCTTCTTCGAAAGTATCCTTTGATGTGTTTTCATGACCAATGTGCTGTACGAAGGATAAAATTATCCAAAAAAAAATCACTTCCGACAATTGTAAATATATCGCTCGCTGTAAGATGAGGAAATTCTCAGTTTTCGAAGAGATCAACTATGACATTATAAAATAACACGATTTTTCGTGTTGAAACATTCGCTGAAACTAAATTGAATGTCTGTTTGTTTGCAAGAGTGCCATCGTCTACGGCTCTCGTTTGTGTTTTGAAAAGTCTCCTTTAATGCTCCGCTTTACGAAAACAACTTCAATATTGAAACAAAATGTTTTCCGTACCGTTTGTTGTCTTTATCTAGAAGTGCTCAAGTTAATGATGTATTCCACGAATTTTCTGATCCTTAGATATTTATTTCGATCAATGATTTCAAGGGACCGTATATTTTCGTATCTATATACTGTTATTTTCCGGATAAGAAAACAAATTTCAGCATTATATAGAATAAGAAAAAAGTCCGAAACTCCCTAAACAGTTTTCTATGCTTGGATCCAATCAAGATTTAACTTACGCTAGTCTGGGGAGATGCCTACCACGATAAGATCAAGAACTTTATTATCACCTATCTAAATACAGGGCGATTCAAAACTCAACGTATAAACTTTTAGGGGAGGTAGAAAACACAAAAACAAAACAGAATCACATGGGAATGTATGACCCGAAACCCCAACCTCAACAGCTGGAGGATAAACGAAGATGAAGAAATGACAAGCCAATGTACTAAAAGTTTGTACGTTAAGTTTTGAATCACGCTGTATATGAAACTGATTTTCTGTGTGCCTGTGTGTATGGTCTCCATACAAATCTACAGTTTTAGATCGATCGTCGCTAAATTATGCATATATACGAAATTGGGTCCGACGTAAACGATTTGTCAGAACGGGAAAAAAGCTGTTGGGCAGCAATGGTTTCTGAACCTCAACAATGACTTTCGGAATGTTTACTTTGGTTACCGTGATTCCCTAACATGCGCTTCAGACATGTATATGCCTTTACAATGGTGTGAGTAATTTTTTAATGCTGCGAGTACATGTATTTGTTTTAAATTGGTTTGTCGCTTTTTCAATCCTCCCAGTAATCGAATAAAACCCACACATCTCCGGGTGTTATAGTTAGTAATCGTATAAAACACAAGATAATAACATTTAATAACCAAAATCTAACAAAAACAGAAATTTTAATATTTGACTTGAAGCAAATTTATATAATGATACTATTCGTGGCTGAAAACCATAATTTATTTCTCACAAATAGCAACGATAGAACCTCAAATATATATATATAGATATAATTTCTTTTATTCAACTCCAAAAACAAATAAATGCAAAAAAGTGTAAATTACTTAGGACCAACCATTTGTAACAAATTCAGAAAAAACTCATCAGGGGCCGTTCAAGTATTACGCAAGCAAATTTTTAGCCATTTTTGACCCCCCCCCCCCCCATGTCAGCAAAATTTCGTCATCAGCTCTGTCCTTCTGAATCCAACTCATATTTTCATAAAGGGTGGTTGATGACGTAGGTATTATCCAAACCCCCCCCCTCTCCCTCTTGTCATAAAAAGTCAGCAAATCGGAACCCCCCCCCCCCGATGATGACGTAATACTTGAACGGTCCCTCAGATGTTAGCATAAATAAACATCTCAAGAAATAAATTTTTGTATTTGCAAATCCTATAACGAATTGTGAAACGTTTATCGAAAATATGAATTAAAAATAATAAATAAATATCAGTTATATAAATATTTCAGTTGTATATAAAAACCAAAGTAAAAGGTTTTTAGGAATATTTCTAAAAAATTGAAATAAATCAAGAGCGTGATGTTTATTGTATAATATTCTTTATTCTCTAGCCCGAACCAAGTTTGTCCCTAAGAGCAGAATATTGTATGTATGTATTGTTTTGTTGTGCTGTCTTCCATTTGCATTTGTATTTTTTTATATTGTATGCTGAGGTGTCTGTGTTATGCTATTGAATAAATATAAAAAAATATTAAAAAGGAATATTAAAGAAATTACATATGGAAGAAATTGCTATAGCAATTTTTTTTCCAGAATTTTCATTTCAATCGGATGTATGGGTAATTCTCACAAATTAGGCTAAACTGTGTCTCCAGCAGAATACGTTTAATATATTTGGCACAGAAGTTTTTTACGTCACTTCCTATTTATATCCATGTGTCTGACAAGTCGCCAATAATTATCACTAATAATTTCTTCATCAATAGAGTTTTTTTTTAATTTACATAAACAAATTTTCATTTCTTGAGGAAATGTTCTTCTTTCGTATTTGTCTGGCCCCAGTCCATTTTTTTTTCATACTTCAAAACATAACGTTATTATCTTAAAACAAAATTATATTATTTTTTTCCAACAAAACCACGGTGCACTTTTTCGTATTTTATCTTTTACATGATTTCAAACATTTTCTTTATCAATACCAAATGAAACATTTCCCCAGTTTTTTTTCACATTTGCGACATTTGGAAAACATTGGTTGAAGTTCTTCAACACCAGTTGCAACTTTTCAAATTTTCTGTTGAAAAGGTTAAAAAGAATGTAGCCATCATTTGAACTTCCTTTTAAATCAGAGTTGCAAATTAATTAATGAATTAGATTTATTCAGAAGAAAAAAATGCGAATGTTTCTTTATTGAATGCCCTTCTCCTGTCCACTTTCTTGGGACAAATAATTATAATAATAATTTTCAGTCATACATTATATAACTGAAAATTATTTTCAATTTATTTCATGTCTCAGTTTAAATACTTCTGTTATTTTAGAAAATTCTATGTTTTCAACATTCTTGGTTGTTTATCAGTGTTTTAAAACTTGTAAAATGTCTTTCTCCGTGCATTGGGTAACCAGCACGAAGGTTTGATCGTAAGTTGGAGGGGGGGGGGGGGGAGGATAAACAAAATCCAAATCTCTAGGGTTTGCAATTTCTAGGTTTGACTGACGCCTGACAGTCGAGTGGTTAGGGAACTAGCTTCTCAAGGTGCAGGTCTGGGTTCGAATCCCGGTTCGGGCATGGATGTCTACTAGCAATTTCCCTGGACGGACATGCTGATCCCTAGGGAATACGTGAAGATCCCGTTGTTATTATTATTAAAAAAAAAACAAACATCAAACCTACAGTGATGGTTTATCTAAATACTTTGTTTTTAGAATGCATCTCGTGCTCTAGCAAAACAGAGACAAATTAGTAATCTGTTGTTCCCATGAATTTGACAAGAAAATGGAGCGAGAAACACAAATAAAAAAAAAATAAATAAAAATTCGATTGACGAAAAACAATTACTCAGAGTATCAGAGATCTTGGTCGGAGTTGAAAATAAACGACTAAAATAGATGGAACATGTTGCGAGTGTCAAGCGTAAATACCAAGTTAAGTGCTGAAATAGGCAAAATGTCATGTTGGATTTGCCAATCTCTTCACACGGATTGAACTGGAATGAATTTTTTTCAGCATTGATTTTGAATAAACTTTTCGCTGCTGACTATATATTTATTATTCATCGACAGGTAAAGAAGTGTCACTAAGAATTTTTTTTATTTGACATTTATTTTTATGGGTTTTTTTTTTGTCAAATTTCGTGCAAATGACCTATAGAAAATAAGTACATAGTGTCAACACTTTCAGGTGTTCCCCAGTTTCAAAATATTTGAATGTTGTTTAAAAATTGCTCCGGGAAACATCGTTTTTTTCCGTGTGACACTCGTTGAATTCTGTTAATAAGTGGTAAAAAAAAAGTCTACTCAACAAATCGAGCGTATAAAATAATATACCGTAAACTAGGGTAACCAGGTTCGAAAACTGAGAAATGAGAACGCTTCCGCGCACCTTTGTTACGTCATTTTCCCCAGTTTCCACAACAGATAGCGGCACATTTTCCTAAAAAAAAGAAACCCACCACCGGAATAATTTCTCCCAATTGAAACAGAACGGCTATAGATGATACGAAAACTTGATAAATCCTTTTATTATGCATAATCACTACCTATTATGCATAGTTACCAACCATTTGTTTTGTTTTTCGCATTTACCGGTGATTATGCGTAAACCCCAGCTCGTATTGGTGAATACTATAAATAATTAATAAATTATGTAATATTTACCGGTAATTTTGCTCAAATTTTAGTCTAGGATGATGAATTCAATCAGCGTCGTTGCTTATATTTAAAAATGTAGATAAGTGTGAAGAAAGCTAACATTACAATGGTGATAATAATTTATGCTTATTTTATTCTTATAACACTTAATTTCATTTACCGTTTTTTAACGTGTGTAAGCAATCCTTTTGCCAAAAATTGAGTCCCCAAAAATAGGAGGGGTTTCTTATACACGGTAATGTACGGTAATTTAGATCTTATGGCAAAATATGTGTAGTGCACCCATCACGTACGGGAGGAACTGATAAGTGGGTGGTGAATTTTTCGCATGATTTCTTCCATATTTATCGTAATTCATACTCGCCAACTTCAATCGGGAATTACCCACAATTACTGGTAAAAGTGACAGATGTAGAGAAATGTATCATACTTACCGAAACGATTGGTGGTTATGCATAATTGAGCTCATTTAATGCTATGGCCCATTGGTTATTCCTTACTTCAGAATTTCACACCAGGCGGAAAGGGGGGGAGTAGTATGATGACGGCCAAAAACCTATACAATAATCCTCGACTTGAAACACCTAGGCATTTCGGCGTACATGTCTAGCAGAGACATTATAAGTTGGAGAAAAAAAGAAAAATGAAACGAATAGTTACCATCTTCTTGTCAGTTTTATTACTTCCACTGGAGCAATGGGGGGGGGGGGGTTATGTACCCTCAAAAGTTTTTTTTTATCTTTAAGAGAGTTTTTTCCACAAAGGAATCAGTGTTGTTTGCATCTTATTTTCTTGATTACTGAATGGAATAGGCAATCCCCCCCCTTCCCACTTCAGTACAGGGTATTAGCTGTTGGTGGACAAACAACGGAATTCTCAAAACTGATATTGCGGTCTTCTTTCTCCATAGCTGTTTTTCCGACTGTCTTTTTCATGTTAACCTGAGGAAAACTGGGCTATGGTTAGAATAGCGTTTGCCCTGCTCAGACCCAAATTGGATTCGTCTGGGAATTTCGAAGATATCGGCCGAACAGCGTGTGAAATGTGGGGGGGGGGGGGCACACACACAGAAATTCTCACGCGAATCAAGATATATATGTTTCAAAGTGGAAAAAGGAATCCCCTGAAAAAAAAGAGAATGATTCCGGTTACCTGAAAAAGAGGGCAAAAGGACGAATTTTCTTAACCGTAGGAGGACGTCTGTTAACCATACCCTAAACCCGTTGAAATTTCCTCGGGAACATGCAAGAAAAAATTTTGAGTAATGTAATTATTGTACAGACACTGAAAGGGGAAATTATAATTTCCCCTTTTCTAAAATAGTTATTTTGCAACATTATACACATGTTATCTAGCTTCAAAAATAACGTTTCCTAGTGTTACATAAAGAAAAACGCGCCAGTAACAAGTGCATTTTTCCGTATATCCGAGTGATTTTTTGAAAGATATACCGAGTTTCTTCTTCCGAGAAAATCCGCTATTCATCTTCACACAAAAAAAAAAAATAATAATAAGAAAAAGAGGAAGAAACGTTCGCTGATGTGAAAACAATTCCGACAGATTCGAAATCACGTTTCTATGCTGCAGCTATTTTCACAATATAAAATTCCCCCCTTTTTTTTACGCTTTCTTTCGTGTCACAACCGTGACAGCATCATGGCTGACTTTAAAGTTGGTAGGGAATGGAGAATAAAATGTGGCGGAACAATATATAAAAGAAAAAGTGTACAGCGAGAGGAACTAACAGCTTGTTATCGAATACATTTAAGGCATAGTAGCAACGAATCGTCGGAGTTACAAAAAATAAAATAGAACAGATGAAGTCGAGCGAATAGGAAAAAAAAAATCCCATGATTTTTTTCTTTCTGTTGGTTTTTGTGGGATTTCATTGTTTTTTTCACTGAATAAGAAATATTTTGATAACAGAAAATTTTTAGTTAAAAAGGGAGAAATGAAATAGTATATCCTTTTACACAAGAACGCACAAAATAACGATACATGTTTCTGTGCATTTCGAAAAATATTTGTGTGTAGCCTCAGTATGTTGTTTACATGTTTGTGGCTTCGTGGGGAAATCTCATTTCTAATTTGCCGAATACGAACCACAAAGAAGTTAGTAAGAATACAAGACATGTCAGCATGTCACAATATTATCTGGTAAATATGGTAGATCATTATAAAGCTTGGAAAAGTATGATATGCCCATCACATTTTGAATTTTTTTCACAGTACAACACATATCTACCTATAAATATTGAGATTTATCCAACTTACGAAGAATAATCCACAGAAATTCACCAGTGAAAAGTTCACTAACAACTGCTCACAGACCTACAGTGGCCTTTCGTCATCGAAAATAAAAAATCATCGATATGTTGCTATATAGATCGAAATAGAAATTTATTGTTATGCTGACAGGTGATTGTAAAACAATGTACACAGCAATTACGCACTATAGTTCTTTTTCATTCTAGTTTATTTAATTAAATGTACCAACCATAATTTAACTTATGCCGAGGAACTTATCATCGATGAATTTTCGGATGGCCATCAATCGGTCGGTTCTACATCCATATATCGTGATGCTCGTTATAATTGTCATTCATTATAACGACTGGTAAGATAATCCATTTTGTTGTGTTCTTCCCATGTAATTTTTCATCCAATATAACGACCTATACTTACAGGTCGATTAAATACCACGTCTAATCTCAGTCTTTTTTTTTTCAAGGAAATGTACAAAAACCGTGTTTTTCGTTTGCCGAAATGGTGCTTGAACAAGACCCTCGATATTGGAAAATATTGCACGTATGTACGTGAATGCAATAGATTATTACAATTTTGTTACTAATTTGTAGCCCCCGGTGTATTTTCACTGCAACTGCATACATAATAACAAAATGAATGACATATTTCCTATTCATACAGTTATAAATCCTCTTGAGGAGCTTTTTTTGTTCTTCAAACATCCGAGAAAGTTCCGATAAAGTTGGATAAAGTTCATCCGACCACTACTATGCTGTCAACGAGGTTCGGACCTGGATCCTCAAGAGAGGCTACAAATGCCTCTACTTCAGTACCTCACGCCACAGTGCGTGGAATATGGAAGGCTGGGTCGTGTCTTCAGTGGTGCAGATGATATCATGCTTGCGCCCCCCCCCCCCGGTTTTTAAGAGAGCCCTGGTTCGAGTCCCTTCGGAGACAGGGAGACTTCTTTTCATGTTCATCTTAATATAATACCAAAAAATATTTGTTTCCTTGATATATTGGGCTGAGAAAAAGCTGCTTTTCTCTCTCTCCCTCTACATTAATGTTTAAAAATTAGCAAACGAAGATTCATGCCCGGATATTTCCACCCCCCCCCCCCATCAGTTAATTCTGGAACTTTTTCCTTTTTTTCGCAAGCATCCCGTTTCTGGTTATTTTTTTTTATTAGTCCGCCATTAGAAATCCCATGTCATCACAGTTTTTTGACTGAGCTACAGATGACTTTGAGTAGCGACAGTTCGATTTTATGGCTACCCTATTAGGTGTAGTTTATACACAGTAGTTTTAGTTTTTTATACAGGGTGATTATGAAAAATTATCCCGACATATGTGCCCCTAACTATCATACCATTCACAGAAACGGAATGAAATTTTGGCATAAGGTATTTTGATGTATGCGCTCAAGAATGATATGGAAAACAACAGTGTCACTCTAACAGTTGCGGTTGCAGTGAGAAAATTTCGAAAATATCAAATGACAACACCAAGTTTTTTGTATTGGAATGTGATCTCCATTGTGAAAAACCCTAAATAGCGTTCGAACGGCAACTGTAGCATGAAAATCACCGGCGGTAGATAGGCTAAAAGTGAGGACAACCAATAAGGACAGAGAAGCAGCATAAAATAAAGCATTTTATTGTGTCTCACAAATTTTCCACATGACCTTGTGGAGGACTAATCAGGCTGGGATCTCAGCCGAAGAAACGGTGTGAGCAATGAAACGAACATTAATGCTCTGGTGCACGGCGAAGTCCTTTTTACTTTTTCCTTGCCTAGCTCCGGGGATTTTCGTGCTACAGGTGCCATTCCAACGCTATTTAGTGTTTTTCAGTATGGAGATCGCATTCCAATACAAAAAACTTGGTGTTGCCATTTGATATTTTCGAAATTTTCTCACTGCAACCGTAACTGTTAGAGTGACACTGTTGTTTCCTATATCATTCTTGAGCGCATACCTCAAAATACCTTATGCCAAAATTTCATTCAGTTTCTGTGAATGGTATGATAGTTAGGGGCCCATATGTCGGGATAGTTTTTTTATAATCACCCCGTATATATGCTATAGACTAGCTTGTTTCATTGAAGTTTAGTAAATATGTATCGATTAGTATATAGCAGAAATATCGCTCCTTAGTTTCTTTCAGAATCGCAAAACTAAAACTAATTACACACGTTACATCAGACAATTTTATTGCTCAACGAGATTGTTGAAATTGAGGAAAAACCCCGTAAATATTGATTATTTTATATGTAATTTATTTTGTATCCTCTCCCACGTTCGTTCACTTATTTATTTATTTATTGAGTACTGTATTTATTTTTCTCCGGTTTACACTGTTTTATCGTGGCCTCGTTTGTATGCCATTGAATTTCCCACGGTTGAAGGAAAAATAAGAACATACGGATTTGAATGATTTTTCACAAAAGTATATTTATATTGCCTGTGGATTTTACCAAAATGTCGCATTGCTTCGTCGTATATGATGCACCTTTACGAGTCACCACACATCCTTAAAATATCGCTGCATCAAAAGACTATTTGGTCGAAGAACAGAATCTCAGACATAAAAAGTTTTTTCTTGCGTAGTTTTTTTACACTCAGGAGCATGAATAATGTCCATTTTATTTCTCCAGCGAAATAATAGCTTTTGTTTGATTTTGGCATCTGTCCAAACGTCAGAAATACTTTGATCAGTTGAAAGAAAAAGCATCGACTCCTGACCTTGACGAGGAATGCACACAAATATTTATTCATGCAACTTTTAAACGAGGAGTTATTGAAAACATAACCATGATGACAAGCGTAATGTATCGTATGTATTGGATCAAAGAAACAATAGATGTCATAAACGACAACATTTTTAACAGTACTTTTCAAAAGTAATTTCGAGAATAAAGCACGGTTATTCAGTAACCAGTGCGGATATTTCTTCAAACAAAAAGAAAAATAATATAATTATTGTAAATGACATTAATTACTGGAAAACGAAAAAAAGATATGATTTTTATTTTATTTGTAGTTTTTTATTTGTATTTTTTTTATTGTAAGAGAGTGGTATTCGAGGTATTTGTGGTATTTGAGTTATTAGTAAAAATCTTTAATTAATGAATGTCGTAACATGTATTTCTCCTTTAATTGAATAAGAATTTGAGTGGAGCAAAAAATGTACTTCAAAGTTCGTATCTTGCTTTTTTCTTACTTCAAAGAGGTTGGGAAAAAAATTTTAAATAAGACTAAGAGATTCTCTGCATTGATTGTTAGCGAAATATAATTTTCTGTGATAAAAAATGCCTGATAACACTTCAAAAATTATTATACTTTTTTTTACATATAAGTTACAAACTTCTATTTTTTCTACATTTTAATTAAGCTTACTTTTGAATTCCCTGGTAAATATTTTTTATACAAATATCTCCTTCACTTTTCATTTCGTTTGAAATCATTTCATAATCCTCTTCGCTCCATAAGTAAGCATGCTTGTACCTCATTTTTAATGTTTTTCATGGACTATATAACTATTCTTGTTTTAAAGTTAAGACATGAGGCACACATGTGGACCTAACTCAAATGATTTATGTGAAGATATCGACCCAAATTATTTATTATTTTCTTCTTTTTGAAAGGCATTTTTACAAGCAAGGAACACAAATCAATTTAAAAAAAAATTTTAATAGTCAGTTTTGGCTTAGGTGAAAAGAAGATATAAATTCCTCTATTTTTTTTCATTTGATTCACAATAATTTTTATATGTATTTTATCTTTATTTTCTGCTTTTATTTACAATAATCACCATCAAAATTATATCCTTTATTTTTAATCTTCATACTAATTTCCATTTGAAGGGTCGCGGGGGGGGGGGAGGAATGGTTTCAGTCCATAAAACAAAATTTTTCCAGGACATGAAAAATGAAGTTTTTTTTTTTAAAAAAGCTGGTTTAATTACAATGTTAGAAACTTTATTTTAATTTTATATCATTCTATATGTTATGTAAAACTCAAACCAGATTATTTTCAAGAAGCTAATAAAAAATTGATGCATAAAAATATTTTTTTTCTTACCTTCATTCCCATAAACATATAGTTTTAGCAGGATTTTGATGCCCAACAAACACACACACACACATTGCATAAAATTTTGAATACTTATGATATTTGAGAGATCATGGTATGATGAATTAAGTTAAAAGTAGATGAAAAAATTATTGGGGGTTAATGCAGAAAAATATTCAATGAAAAAAGTTTATTATCGTTAGTCATATAATTATCGTGTTTATATTCCAAGTATACGCCATCATTAGAGCCCCGAAGTTCAAGAACTAAAACTATTAAAATGAACACTGTTTTAACACATTTATAATTAATGGAAGGAAGGAAATATAACTAAGAACTATGGACTTAAGGGGGTCCAACACACAGCTGGCTGAAAAATTGGTTGTACTTAGCCTGTCTACTATTTTAATTGAAGTTTATATTAACTGCATTATTATTCAAGTTAAACTGATTTCAGGCCCCAAATAAAATGTTAGTGGACCCATTGTATCAATTCCAGGGCCACCATTAGCAGATGCGGAGTCCATGGAGAAAATTATCTGTGGGGCTCCTTTTTTCGAGTTGCGAATAATGCTCGCTTATTTGTTGTATTATTTGGAAATAATCATTATCATTGCTATAGTTGAAACACATGGCTACTTTATTCTTTGTTGTTAAAATAAATAGTTTTTTTATGGTGCCACATTTGTGGGACTCCTCCAAGCACGAGGACCTTGTGTAGCCGCACTTGTCGCACACCGCCTGAGAGTGATTCAGGTCAAGTTAAACGAATACTAAATAAGTATGTAAAATACATACAGCCATGGTTGTTTATGGCTGTATGGTGCCATTTATGATGTGAATAAACTAAAATCAAAAAACATGGAGCCACAGAGCCCCAGCTGCTCCTACCACGCTTTGTGTGAGCCATGACGTCAGCTATGCATATAAAATGCAGTTTAATATCTGAGCGAGACATGTTATGTGAAGCATGTGGAGAAACAAATTTCTAATTTTTTTCTGTTTTTCTAACATGGGCGGCGTTCATCTGAAATAAAATCATTCACGTCTAACACCAACCGGTCACAGCAAAGTTGGCAATAGGGAGCTTAGTGTTGCCATGCATTGCTTTTTGTTGCCAACTTTGCTTGGGGCGGATGGTGTTAGACGTAATTGATCTGGTTTCAGATGAACACTTTCAGATGAAATGGGGGCTGGAAAGGGGGGGAAGGGCTTTCTGATGATAATCAATACTGAGAGTTGGAAAATTTTCAATGTTTCAATTTTCAAATTTTTCAACGCTCAAAATATACAAGTTTTGCAGATTATAGATTCTGAAATTCGCTAATATACTTAGAACTATATTAAAATAGGCACATTTATGGCACTAAAATTTCAAAAAAGGCACATTTATGGCACTAAAATTTCAAAAAAGGCATTTTCACGAAAAAAAATTTGAAAATAGGCGAAAAAAGGTATTTATGGTATTTTGCCTGAACTTCCGGGCTCTAGTCATCATGATGCTCATCGCTCTCACGTCCATCCCATGTCAAGTTGCGAAAGTTCTTAAAGATTGCAGGTAATTGTACATCGCTCGATAGATTGGGATTGAGGCCTTGTATAAAATTTCCAATTCTTCGATAGGCATGTGCTTTTCTTGTTGATGGTCCTTCTTCCCTTTTGATTGTTTCAACTTGGCTGGTGTAACTACCAAAGAAACTGCAACGGTGTTCCACTAAGCGTGGTGTAGAACTATCTATACATCAAGGCATCTGATTGGTCATGTAGACAGTTGCCATTTTTTCTGGTACGTAGACTTTAAAAAATCTGTCCAAGCTTAAAAAATTTATTCTTTACAGCTAGTCACTGTGAAAGGAGATTGTTTTACACGACCGCATCTTATAACTTCCATCTATTCCTCTGGACTCTCAATATAGGATGTTTTTGTAAGAAAACATCAATCTATACTCAGTGATGTTTTCATACACGAACTAACCTCAAATTCATAAGCACAAAACACAATCTACAGACATCAGTAAAGAAAAGCAAATACACTCAAATATCGCTTTGTGCGCATATGCTGGAATCTGAGCGTTTTTCCATCTACTTATTGGGACTAAAATCATTTTTTTCCCTTATGATGTATCTTCTTTTATTACAGCGGGCTAAAAGAGTTTTTGCCTCTGATGTTTTACATGGTTGAAAGAGACGGTACTGAGCTATAAAACACTGCAAAAACATTAATTTCGACCAGAACCCCCCCCCCCCTCCACCCTGCCCTTGACTCTTCATATAAATTCTTCGCAGACATTTTCCTTAAATCTTTTAAAATCTCTTTATCTCTGAGGATGCATTTGCGCAGCGCTTTGTTTGAAAAAAAAAGGAATTTCAACTCATTTCCATACGAATTTTTGTGTTAAACAAGCTTTACTTTAAGAATAAATAGGTATGTCTTGGTATTTTTAAAAAAAATTCCACAATGAAATTGTTTTAGTTATTTTTTTTAAATAAGTTTTTGACATTTCATCCTGATTTTTGATTTGAAAAATTTCCCATGACCATGAATAGAAAGAAAAAAATATATATATATAAATTAATATAAAAACAGTTGTTTCACATTTTATTTCACATGGTACATGAGGTTTACCTTCATGGTTATTATTACCATCATATGTTACTAATTATTTCAGTTTAATTAGGTAAATGAATTTAAATTAATGGAAAGTTAGATGGTTCGAAAGCTGCAAGATTTAAAGAGAAAAAACATGCTATATATAAGTGTCAAATTTTTTGAAAGTCCCCATATATATGTCCTGTAAGCCCAAACTCAGACTTTGTCTCATCAACCGTTCGTAGTAGAGGTAGTGTCAATTTAAAAAAAAAATGTTTAAAGTGTGTTCAGAATTCATTTCAATTATGTACCAGTTTCGAGAAATTTAATTATATAATACGGTCCCCCCGTCCTTTAACTTTCAATTAGAATACTGTTGTCCTGTCAGTCTTGAAGCAACAAAAAAGTTGTTTTGTTTCTAATTCCGATTTCCAACGAAAAAGCCCATGTTTTTAACTGTAATATTCACTGAACGGAAAAATCGGTGAAAAGTTGGGAAACAACAGCATGAATAAGAGGAAAGAAGCTTTGTCCGTTAATGCTGTTCATCTCAACCATTCTTTGATTTTTTTAACTCCCATAATTTTTTACAAACATGAATTTTTTTTTTTTTTGGCCCAGAAGAGATAAGGTAACAGCAACATTCTCATTGGAAATCAGTGGACGGGGGGCGGGGGGACCGTGTAATAATTTATTAAAATTTTAATTAGGACATCGGACGAAATTGAACATATTAATTTGGACACTCAAGCTCTAAGTTCTGTTTGAGGAAATATACTGATTTTCTCGGAAAGTATGCAGTATATAAACTGAAACTCGGGTACACTGATATCACAATATCTAAAGATGGATTCGTTTCCTATTTACAAGTGTCTTCTTCTCTCGTAACAATATTTTCAACGTTAGATAATAGCCAATAGATCATGAAGTGAAAGCCTCTCTATCCGTATAATACAAATATATATATATATACCTAAAAACCTTTTCAGCAAAAACAGATATCGATTGATCGATATCCAAAGGCTTTTTACGAAACGGCTTGCTTACGACTTTAGAGGAAGCGATACCTCTCGCAACAAGATGTAAAAGATTTTATTTTATTTTTTCACAGATCAATGACTTATCGATACCATCACATAAACTCCGCAAGCACAAAGATCAATACAACGATAATTCCGTTTATAGCTTTTTTTTGTTACCGAAGGCGTTTTCTGAAATAAAATATTGTACCACGTCATTCCCAAGAACAACGTACGGAATCTTTTAATACTGTTTGATTCGCAAATCTAGATTTCAGGCACTGTATATGATCACTGTACTTACTTTTACGACTGAAACAGGGCACATAGTGGACCTTGGAAACAAAGGAGAAAATGTATTATCGGTAATTTCTGTTATGTAGTGACTGAACCACCCTTTGGTTTACGATTGATACACATACAGGGTGTCGTAAAATAACTTTTTTCGATACACGAGACCCTAGCGGCCGCAAAACGTAACGAATGCTAATGAAACTCGAAATATTGGTGTTTCTCAAACACAAAAGAATGAGTGGGGAAACTAAAATCTAGCCCCTGCAGTAATGGTTACAGAAATAAAATTTCGCAAAATTAAAGTGAAAGCACTTATTTTTATGCATTGTAAAGTGATCAGAGCAGTACAAAACCATAAATAGCGTTAGAATGGTACCCGTGGCACCGTAACCTCCGGTGACAGAAATAGGCAAAAAAATCATGTCAAAAAACAGCCTATACAGATCGCATTTCATGTATACCACCGGAATTCCCCCTTCGAGGGGGTTTTGACAAAAAGACACCTGTATCAACTGGGAAGGGACAATTCTAAAGCAATTTTTCTTTAGTAGGGTCGTTAATAAATGGAAAAGCTTACCTCCCGGAGGTAGTAAATGCTAACTCAATTTACACGTTTGAAAAGAAATACGATAAACATGTTGGGGTGAATTGAGATGCTCTATCCATACTTAGAATAAGACAACGATAAATATTTTTTATGAGCATTGTATAATAGTGTAGCATGTATAGACCTATATAATTTTTAATTTTTTATATGATTGCAATTTTAATTGGATTGCTGTTATTTGGAAAAATATGACACCCATATTTGTTATGGACATCTTTTCCATAGCCACCTCGTTCTAACTTAACATAATTTATGTTTTTTTACTTCGCCGATCACTTGGCGTTGCAGAAAAATGAGTGCTGTCATTTGAATTTTGCGAAATTTCGTTGCTGTGATCGTAACAGCGAGAAATAGGTTTTTGTTGTTCTTCTCGTTTTCAGTGAATGTGGGGGTGTGTGAGAGAGAGAGAGCACATATACTTTGAAACACCTATTGTGTGTGATACCTCGGCTAAAACGAAGATAATTCATTTTGGAATCCCACTCGTAAGCTGAAACGTGATTCCCCATAGGATTCGACGAAAAATCGTTGAATTCCTGCCAAGTATTGCCCAAAATTTAAATATATAGTTTAAAAAAAACACTAAGAAGACAGAGAGAGAGAGAGAGAGAGACAGAGAGAGAGCGCTATAAAAAATTTATAGCAGGCTAGAAAGAACAGCTTGAAAATTCGATAAATGGGAATTTACAGGAACATAGGGTAATGAAGATCGTTTTATTTTACATTAATCAACACAACCAACATCAGCTTTAGTCTACTGAGTCCGAGGCGTTCGTTAGCCGAGGTGTCACTGTATCTCGATTTTCACTCGCATTCGTTGATTTTGGCGGCCGCTAGGGGCGTATTTATTGCCAAATTTATTTCATGACAAAAGCATATTCGCTGAACATAGTTTTCTCTGTCTTACCTTATTCGCCGTCAATATAATCACGTACTCGAATACACTACTCGGTAATCTCGTATAGCACGAGTAGGTTCTTGTTTCTTGCGATTGGCTGGCGATTTAATCTAATCACTCTAACAGTATGGTCTTTGATTAAATAGCGATAGTTGAACCGGAACGTTAACGAATCCAATTGACTTCGTGCTTTTTTTTTCTTGATCGTAGAAATATCAAATGTTTCGGAATAAAATTTGAAGTACCATAATTTCTTTTCTCCGTCTTAAGGGTTATATTACTGAAGAAGAATAAAACCTTCGTAATCGTACTTAATATTTTAGAGATGGATCTGAAATAATCTTTTGCCGTCGTGAAGGAAAAAAAAAATTTATCATTTTCTAAAATGAGGAAAATGTGGGAAAAGAAAAGAAATATTTTAAAGTTTGTGGTTATATTTTAATACATTCAGAAACATTCCGTTCGAATTTCCTTTTTTATGTAAAATAACGTCTGTGATCTATTTCCAAAGATGAGCTTGGTTTTAGAATTATTTTAAAAAAATTAAAAATTTAAAGGAAACGCATTTACTGAATATATTTGAATTTTTTAAAGGACGTGAATTTTTGAATGCTTATGGAATATTAACTTTACAAGAGATTTTCTCTGAATAGTGAAGGTAAAAAAATAAAAATAAAAACATATCTTCTTAGATTTGGTTTCTGAAGATAAACATTTTCCTCTAAAAAAGTGAAAAACAGGAAACTTTATTTAAATCATTACTCATTTATTTCTAACATCGTTATTTGATGTGAATTCAGGTATAAATATGATGCGTTTAAGAATATATTTTTTTTTTATTTCGTTCACTAGCTTAGGGAAATTCACAAATTATTTTGCCGTTCTTACAAACTCACGGTAAAAATCAAAAACTTTTTAAATTCACATAAAAAATAATCTTTCAAAATCTACTTCAAAAATTATATTACTTTTGTGACTGTATGAAAAGAAATTCACATTTTTAACTGCATTTATTTTTGAATAATTTATGGAAATCAGAACTCAAAATTATTACTGAAATTTTTGGTTCAAAGAAATGATTTAAACTAAATACATATAAACGTTATTGCATTTTGTTTATTCAATTAAGATTAATATTGCGTTACAAATACCTTAGGACGCAATCATATCAGAAGAAGCCTCTGGATGTCAGAACGATTAGAGCACGAACTTTCGCTTCAACAAGTTTTAACTTCAATTTTGTCCATTAATTGGTTGATCTACCTTCAGGCATTTTTGGGAATCTACCCTGAATTGCATGTCGCGTTCTAAATATAGCTTGTACTAGTAAAATGACCATGAGGAATGAAATGAAGTCTCGAAACTGAAAATTGAACGCTAAATTTAAAAAAAAAATGAAATGTTTCCAATATGTGTCTGATATTTCAAAGGTATGTTTCTACTTTTTTCCATTAGATCACATTGAGGTCATATTGAAATGATCCATTTAAAAACTAGATTGAATGCGATTACATACATTTACGGAGTAGCAAATCTTGCAATGACACGTGAATACCCTTCCATTTATCATTAGAAAGAGAAACAAAAATCGATTTTTATCATTTAGGTACATCAAGGAGTAATAAGATTAGAAAAAAAAAGCCAAAGCAAGTTATGCGATCTAACATCCGTCAGCGTAATTTTCAAATGGCTATTTAATGATCTTTAATTCTGAAGAGCGAGCTATGTGCTTTTTCTTTCTTAGACTGAGTTTAAAATCTTCGGAGATGACTCTTTACAATATTTCCATTCCGATCGTTAAAGATGAGTACTAATGTGATTCTAACATATCCAAAAGACATCTTGATATTTTCTTAACGACATGCTAAAAGATTCGAGATACTCGGAAGCAAGCAGACAAGTAGAGAGCAGCAAAAGCATGCAAATTTAATGAAGCACTTCAAATCATTTTTGCCAAGTTACATTCCACATGACACATTAAAAAGAAAAAAAAAAGGCCAAATATTTAATGGAAGCTAAATTCTTGACTTAAAATTTTTGATACGGTTACATTTTGCTATAACTTAGGACGCGTGGTTTGAAATAAAGAGAATACCAATTGATACTTTGGTACATTAAATTTGAAATTTTTTATTTGAAATAATTTATTTCGTTTATATGTAAAAGCTGTGACTTAAATATATTTTTAAAAGATAGAGAAAATGTGAAAAAAACTATTATGCGAAAATGTGCATAATAGTCAAACTGTGTGGTTACAACGGCCTCAATCGTAATAACACCCAAACAGTTGGTTTTCTGCAGTTTAACTTAGGCGTTATAGCCACGGGACAATAATTTGATGTCCCTGCTGGTTCTCATAGAGAATGGTGTTAATGAATGTCTTGCTGGGGAGGACGTCGATGTCAAACATGAAACGGAATTCACGTGCTACGTAAATGTCAGATTTTGGAATTATGGTCAGTGGCCGTGTTCGCTGAAAACAGTTATGTTTCAGCTATTTTTCAAGCTCTCACAAGACGTATAAATGCTTGTCGTCGTTCAGGTTTTCGCGATTTTATCAGTAGCATCATTGTACTCTTCACGAAATTGTTTCCACTAATGTTACCACAGCGTTATCAGATACGTCTGTATCCATCGCGCCTAAGGTGCATGATTCTTCAGTGTTGCGATCAAATGTTTCTTTCTGTGTTCTACTGAGGCTCAAGTGTACGTCGTGGATACGTCGGGAAATCGTAGAATTATGCATGCACTTCTCTACTATCTCAGTGTTCCTTCATTTGTGAAACATGTGTACAGTCACTGAGCATTTCCCCACAGTAACGCCCGCTTTACTGTGAAAAGAGTGATAGCTGTGGACGCCGGTACGAATGACGCAGGGCGTCATTTCAACTATTTCCGGTGGGGGGGGGGGGGGGCAAAGAACATGTACCAAATTATATTTACACAAGATTGTGTATTTAAACACACTATCGTGTAAATATCAATTTCATATTTTGCTACTCATGTGATTTTTCATGTCTTTTGATTATAATTTTGTATTTTCTCTTATTTGCTTTTTGACTTCTAAAGCTTGTTTATCACAAAAATGTCGGGGGAACTGATGGTAAATTCATGTTTATTAGGCCTACCATCATTAGAAACATCTTTGCAGTTTGGAGCAATGTGGGCGTTCCCCCTTGAGAACGACCTCCGATATTGATCCATATCATTTCCCTTTTTTTTAATTTTTTCCCAATTTCTTCTCATTTATTTTTTATTTTATGTCTTCTCATTTCATCTCTCATTATATATATGATATTATATATATAATTAGTATATATATAAACTATATATACAGAAAGAAAACGGAAAAAAAAAAAGAATTTTAAGAGAGTGAAATAGAACTTATGCAGTGGGTCTTCATCAGGGGGAACCCCATGCATCAAATGCTCAAAAAAAGAATTCTTGCATTTGAGAAAAAACTAGGAACACTAAACATGACTCTATCGCATTTCCATATCTTTTTGCCACAGTTAAATTCCATAAGCAACCAATATTTGTAACATGTGGGACAGGAAGCTACAACAATGCTGCAGGAAAAATGTTTTTTAAAGCGCTAAACAATATACTCCCACTCATCGAATAAGACAACATTATCATTAACAACAACCATAAGGTTCTTGACTATATCAACAACAATAAAATTTCTCACATTTGCATCAAATACAAAGCCTTGGGACATATGGTGGAAGTATCCTCTGGAGAACTTCCTGCAGATGACACGAAGGTTTTTTACCTGCCTCAAATGGTGTCGTGAAATTTTCAAGTACTACTACTACCAAGTAAAGAATAGTCTTTGATGGCTCTTGTCAGTCATCTATATCCCTATCTTTGAATGCTATCCCCGCAGTAGGAAGCAATATGCAACGACACATTTTCGCCATTGTTCTCAATTTCCGTATTCACAAAATTGCTTACAAATTGGATATCGAAAAAATGTATTGTGAATTCCTAGTTTATCCTGCTGTCCAAGAATATAACCAATTGTTTGGAGAGGTGACAAGTGTGCAGATATAAGGAAATATCAACGGTGCACAGCCTCTTACGGTACATCGCCAGCTCCGTTTCTAGAGATTGTATTGAATTGTGAGAGCTTATCAGCTGTTGCTGACGTCATTAAGAATGACACATATGTTGACGATAGATTATCTGGACGTGAGAAATTGACAAGCGTTATAAACATTTGTTCGCAGCCGCATGTTATCGGTGTTTTTAAAGAGAATACCTTTTATCTAAGGAAATGGCGTTCGAATTCGTCGAAACTGATTGAACGTATTTTTCAGGATGTCTCCTCTGAAAATGCAGCCGTTGAAAGTTGTGGTGAAGGTATCTTCCGGGTGTGGGAGGACGTTTGCAACATTCCTCTTCGAATCGTTCTATTTTAGTTTGTGGAGTTGACTTTGCAGGGCCTCAACATAAAGCAACACATAAGCCCCGTGCATCACATGTGCAATAAAGCATCCCGGGAAGTTCCCGGTAACGGGGATTTTCGCTACAAATCATTCACATGACGTTTAGTTTATGTCGGTAATCCCCCCCCCCCGCCCGCTTCTTTCAGGATGTCGTTCTCGTCACTGGTTAAGTGAGTTTAACGGAAGTGGCTGGTTCAAGATGGCTGACGAAGGAGCTTACAGTAGTTTTCGTGGCGCAAAGGATTACGGGAGAGAAGGTCGGTATCGACCACCAATCCACCCCAAGAAAGATGGGTTTTTTTGATGAGCTTCTCTCCCACCATTTTTACCCTACGAGGGGAGAAATGTTGTCATGCCGGTAATTATCACCAAAGCGACCCCCAATCTTACACATGTTAACGGGGTTATAGATCACGGATCTCGTTCGACAAAGTAATATATCGCTGTATTTATGTTTTGCCACGAAGGCTGTTCATATCGTTAAGGTGTCAGTGATCTAACATCCAGTGCATTTATTGCAGCCCTTCAACGACTGTTCACGTAGAGGTGCTCCTAAACATATTCACAATGACAACGCCACAATTGCTAACATGTATTCAACCCATGTATCAAGAATAATATGACAGCCCTTGCATATATATATTCATATTATATTATTTATTTCTCTGTGTCGCTACTAGATGGCACTGCTATCAAATCATTTTATCTATGTTATTTTTCCCGTTTTTTTTGTTCGTTGTTCGGATATATCAGTTCTAGTCAGTCGTTACTTTGCTCATTCCAAAATGAAGTTTCTATATTATTATTGGAAATATTGCGTTTTCCATATATTAGAGCGTTCGTCGATTGTACACACTTATTAATTACAAGAATCAGATCACATCAGATGATCACATTGAGGAAATGTTTGTCTGGTGCTCTAATGTTGAAAACAAAATTGCAGTAGAATACACTTATATAAGTGTATTCTTATAATTAATATTGCTTGTAACATACCCTGAATATAACATACACCGTGGATATAACTTACGATTTGTAACCCGATTTTTGGCATATTCAATTCCATTTAATTTTTTAACTCTGTTATTACCAAAAACACTCTTTTAACCTAGAAAATGATTCGGATATGACGTATTGCAGAGAAGAACATGGAAGAATGAAGCCAGAAAGTGACTTATTTGCGCAACATTCATTGTACTCAGATATCTTGCGATGTATTCTTTCACAAAAAGTCGTGGTAATTTCTTTGATAACGAACAATTTAGCAGAATTACATTTGCTACTGATAAATGACTCCATAATTAATCGGGTTGGACACCCGTGCACCGCACGTCCTTCTCTTCTTCTCTGGATCCAGATCCGACAGCTTCCATGAGCCAGAAATGCAAAATTGAAAATAATGTTTTCACCCGTAAAATACAGGACGAATATTCTGCGTACCACCTTTGGTCCCTTTAAATTCTCCTCTCTAATCTATTACTCTGGACCCGTGACTGTGGTGTATGGCTAGAAAGTGCTACCTCTCAGTACGCATTGTATTTTGCGTTAATTTTCTTGTTATATAAACAAAAAAATACTCTCTTTCTTTATTTCTGTGAAAACTGCATCGTTGATGTTTTTAAAATCATCGAATGTGTTTGCTTTTTCTCATGCTTTTGAATCACCCGGTAGATGGCAGCGATAAGAGAACAGCTGTTTAGATTGGTAAAACAGAAACACTGTTTTTAAAACGCCAAATCTCTACCTGCTGACGGAATATCCAAAAGCATGAAGAAATATTTATAAATATCGGTTGCTTCTTTCTAAGATATATAATTATAAATATAACAACTTTGAATGAAAACCCATCAACATAAACCTAAATAATGCCAGTGAAATCGATTAAATTAAACAAAAATTTATGCATGTTCGGTATATCACAGGTGCTCTAATAAATTTTTAAATCTCCTCAGGATATACAATATAGCCATTTCATATTACATTGAATGAAGTGCTTCATGAGCTTATTTTGTGCACGACAATCTCAATAATGCACTTTTTGCATGAATACAACTGCTATATAAAATAGTTTCAAGATTTCGTTTTTAACATACACATTGGTAACACACACTTCTCGAATCATCAAGGTGGTCAGTGACCTTGCGGGTTGTTGAATCACCCATCAAGGTGGCATGTTATATTCGACTGTGTTACACATTTGACGTTCAAACTTTCCCACGGACATTTCCCGTATTTTTCGACAGCATTTCCCAGTCCAACGTTCCTTCTCATTTCATCATTTTTACTGGAATTGAGGAGGAAAATAATTTGCAAAATATATGAATTTTATAATAAATATGACTACTACTACTACTACTAAACTGAACATACACCTCGTACACATTCCTTTGCGGAATTCCTAATCAATCGGTACGTGTTGGAATGTGTTGTGTGAATGCATGCACGGCCCTTATATATGTATGTTGTCCGATTTATCTGACATATATGTCATGTTTAGGCTGGCCATATCTGCTTCATTATGGTAAGAAAAATACGTGAAAACTGTATTCGAAATATGGGAAAATACGGGACTTTGCCAATAATTGCCAAAAATGATGCCGAAAGTAAGCAAAGTTGCTAACTCATACTGAAAATCACAGAAAAGTCGCCTATCGAGGAAAATGAAGCACCACTTCAAATTGCAGTGAATTAAAATAAAAAAAAGCATGACAAATATTTGAAATAAATATTCTTATTTGTAGTAGTAATTATCGTTATGTAATTTCTGAGTTGAGATATAATTTTAATTCTTGGTTTGAAGAATAAAAGTGAAGTTGGCTTCATTGAAATTCGTGAAAAACCTGGACATTTTTGCAGAAACGTCCGGGCAGACTTAAAAACAGAAAAAAACCGTCCTGGCAAATACGGGACGTATGGTTGCCGTAGTCCTGTTCGGTTTTTATTTTTATGAAATTCATTTTGAACCAGTGCATATTTTCAATAGAACTGCATTTCATGCCAAAGCAAGTTAATAAGCAATATTTAGGAATTTGGCCGACAATATTTCTTCATCGGCCATGCTCCGTATCGATGATCCGCACATACTGTATTTGTTCTCAATAAAATATGGCCTCTCCATCACTTTCTTGTCGTTATGACCGAGTTTACATTTATTTATACACTCAAACTGAAAACACTATTATCAAAACGTATAAATAGAAATGTCTAATTGAAACAATAGAAAAATAACAAGATTTAATTTTGAAGAAAAAAAATTAGAAGCAAACAACAATCAACGTTTACCTGCATAATTAAGGAGTCATTAATTAATAAATTAGCAATATCCAATGAAATATATTGAGCGAGATGTAACTTTCAACACTCGCCTAATAAAGCATGTGATTTCAATGGGGCAGGGGGAGTATTTAAATGTGTCGCTCGTGCAAGAATATGGGTTGCTTTTGCCATTTCGGCTCGAAAAATGAAGTCTTATAACGACGAAAGCAATTATGGTGAAAAATAATGATGCTAAGGACGTTGTTCTTCTTCATTAAAGTCATTTCCGTCATTTGTGCCAGTGCGTTCGTTTCTGGCAGAGAATGGATTATCATATCACATAATTGTTCCATCCTAATGCTCCTTCCTAATGAAGCAATTTATGACGGATCCATAAGATTATTCGACCAGATAAAACTACAATGTCAGCATATTTTCGAGCATAGCGACCTGTAAGCGGTGAAGGCAACAAGACAGATGTTGATGTTGTCTTACATCGTCCTTTTTCATGTGCAATTACACGTGAAATTAATTCTCAATGCAAAGCATTTAAACATGTATATATATATATACATTTATGTACAGGGTGATTATAAAATAACTATCCCGATATATGGACCCCTAACTATCATACCATTCACAGAAACTGAATGCAATTTTGGCATAAGGTATTTTGATGTATGCGCTCAAGAATGATATGGAAAAGAACAGTGTCACTCTAACAGTTACGGTTACAGTGAGAAAATTTCGAAAATATGAAATGGCAACACTAAGTTTTTTGTATTGGAATGTGATCTCCATTGTGAAAAACCCTAAATAGCGTTCGAACGGCAACTGTAGCATGAAAATCACCGGCGGTAGATAGGCTAAAAGTGAGGACAACCAATAAGGACAGAGAAGCAGCATAAAATAAAGCATTTTATTGTGTTTCACAAATTTTCCACATGACCTTGTGGAGAACTAATCAGGCTGGGATCTCAGCCGGAGAAACGGTGTGACGAATGAAACGGACATTAATGCTCTGATGCGCGGTAAAGTGCTTTTTACTTTTTCCTTCCTTAGCTCCGGGGATTTTCGTGCTACAGGTGCCATTCTAACGCTATTTAGTGTTTTTCAGTATGGAGATCGCATTCCAAAAAACTTGGTGTTGCCATTTGATATTTTCGAAATTTTCTCACCGTAACCGTAACTGTTAGAGTGACACTGTTGTTTTCCATATCATTCTTGAGCTCATACATCAAAATACCTTATTCCAAAATTTCATTCAGTTTCTGTGAATGGTATGATAGGGGCCCATATGTCGGGATAGTTTTTTTATAATCACCCCGTAAATATACTGACTGGCGACAAATCAGTGGGGAGACGTTAGGCATCAAGTAGAACAAAAATTTCCATAGAACATGGTATCGCAAATAATGTTTAGTCGGTGAAAATCACAAAAAAATATTTATGAAGGGTGTGATGCCGAGTGGGGAGAAACGCAAATAAAGTAAGTCGAAAAAAACAACAACATTTATTTGACGGCATGGTTACTATACAGCTGGTGCAGTTCAATGTCAGAAAGTAGACGAAAAGAAATGATTGCCGATGATTTTGTACCGACTAAACGTGGTGTGCGAAAGCATGCTCTATGGAAATTTTTGTTCTTCTTGATGCCTAACATTACCCTTCTGATTTTGTCATACATTTTAGAAATTGATAAAAATTTACCAGTATATATAGATTAGAAAAATTTCAGATTACGCTTCATTCACAGATGGCGCTGTATCATGGTAAACTCGACATAACTCATAAAGTGCAACGTCAGTAGTATATATGACACAACAGATAAATCACGAATTTCTGGCTAATGGATTGGACGAGATTGGCTATATTATTATTTTTTTTCAAACCGAACGCAATCCCGGGCTATCGCCGTAGGTAATATACTACCGAAATGACTTGGGCCGGATGTGCGCATGAGTACCCAACAGTATGGGTGCGTAACTGGTGTTGGGCGTGAATTTTTAATGCTACCATCAATATCTCAAACTGAGTGACGTGTAATGATTGAATATCTGTACCGTTGTAGGTCTGTTGCTCTCTGTGACGAGACTTTTCAACAGGGAGTGTGGTTATTCACACCTAAGATTAAAATGATTGATTTCTTCTTGTGGAGTATATATATGTCAGTATGTTTACGCCTCGCTTGTAGCGACCATCAAGGAAGTGATAATAAGAATCACGGAAGTGATCGAGACCCTTCTGCAATCGATGATAGCAGATACATGGGTTGAAATCGCTCATCTTTTAAATGCAGCCGAGCTACATAAGATGTTAATGTTAAAATGCAAAAAGTAATATAAACAAAAAAAAGAAACATTAATTATATATGCACTGTTTGTGTCACATTTTATGCGATGAATAAAAGGATCTATGATATTGTGTGCCATCTGTAAATGAAAATTATAACAATTAGTTTATGTTAAAAATAAAATAAAAACCTCCCAATCATGTGGATAATCTCAGTGCTTTTTCCATTTTTTTTTGTCAACTGTTTGATATTTTTTAATGTAAATTATATTTTTGAAATGTGCCTCGGCACTTTCGCCCACCCTGTACAGATATAGCCGAAATACAGCCGCCCTTACATTATCGGACACACTTGGGATCGAAGATTTCGTCCGCTAGCGAAGATTTCCGTTAATAGAGTAAATAGTTTTATAGTTTTAAAGTTAATAATAGACAGTAAAATATCGTCGACCTAATTGAAAACTATCTGTTCAGTGGAGGTGGACAAAAATTTCGCTTGGTAGAAATGTTTTTGAAGACACGAAAAAAATAATTCAAAAACAATCGATACGAAGCGCTGGTACTAGTGACTTCGGTAAAAATATGCAAATGAGACGGTTATAAGAACTTGCGCTCCTAATCCATAAACAGTTCACCGTTGGAAACCGCGTATATGGACCTGCTGCACTCTGACATTTGCTGGATGTTTGACTCGCCTGCAATGTGGTGTTGGTCATGTGGAACACATACTGCTGTAATAAACGATTTGGAGGCATTCTGTTAGTTATTTGCGTGTTTTCTTCAACTAATGTACCTCAGCGTCACCTATCGGCTGTTTTCTGAGTTTTTTCCCCCGTCAAAAAAAAATTCCCGTGACCTAGCGATGTTAACCCTGCAAACAGTTTTTTTATTTCGGTTATTTTTCCGGTTTTAATAAATTTTTAAAGTTTATACGGACTTTTTGCCCACCCTGTATAGCCAATCAATTTTTATTTACTGCTGATTATTTTCCATATTTTACTTTAATTTTCGATTCAACCAGACTTATTTGTTTCTGACATTCTCCGTAAAATATCCCATATGCTAATACACATAGTATAAACAAGTGTGTTTGAGACTATGTATACATATTTATTTTAAAAATCAATATAATCGATTGTTTAAAATGGAGCTTTCGAAAAAAATCCTAGAAATGTTTTAACCCAAAAATGGTCATTCCCAAAACTCTCTCTCAAAATATGGTAATTCTCCTCGAACTTTCGTATATCTCTTATGGGAATTATAAATTAATTATTCCAGCATAGGGTTGTTTTGGTAAAGATTCGATATATTATTAGAACGATGAAATTCCTGCAGGGTATTTCGGATATTATCCTGGGAAGCTTCCGTGTTAAATATATTTCCTACCCTCGTACTAAGTTTGTCTACATTTTGAGACTTTACTTTATATGGTTTCACCTTATCACAGTTTCAAAACTCAATTCCCTCCACTATTATTCCCGCAGAAACTCTCTTATATCTTATAAGAGCGCGAATATCCAACCTTTTTAACGCGCTATCAATTTTCAGTCCAGCAGACTTTGCGTACGCAGGTGTTCCGCAAGCACATGCGTTTCGAATAATTTCCCTAAGAAATCACGAGTGAAATAACTTTCATACGTGGAAACTCGAAGAAAACAACATTCATAACTCTTTTCCCAAGGAATTTCTGAATTTTGTAAAATTATGTTTATTATTATCACCATGCCTCATAGTGGAAGATATTATGAAAATAGCGAGACTTTTAACGTCGATTTTAAAAGAAATTATACAGAAAGAAACTTCAAGTGTAAAATGGAACTCGTTTCCGAAATAGCTTTAATGGATCTTTTAGTGTAATAATATTTTTAAAAAAACACAAATATCTCGGAAAACCCATCTGGCGTATCCGTTCGATACGGCGCCGGCGTCTATAAAAAGAACTAAACCTTTTCCTTCCAAGATACGCTGCTGCAATGAATTCATTAACAGCCAATTTATTGATAGAATATAAAAATTGTTGATTTATATAATGCATGCTTATCACTTCCATTAGTGTTAATGTCAAAGTCATTAGTGTTAGTTCAAATATATCCCTAGATTAAAATAAGGTATAGTTAGAGATACCATACACTGAGTCGTAAAAAAAAGACATCAAGCTGACCGCGAATAACTAACACCTACTACCCAGTCATTATATCAACAACCAGCTAAACAAATCACCAGGTCATCGGGCGAAAGAGTTTTGCTGGAAATTATGCCGATGTCAATTCTCAGCACCACTGTGCATAACACCCAGTGTGGCGGGACGCGATGAAGTAAAGACTTGATAGTCTTCGTTAACTCTAGTGAATGATAAACAGGTGATGGTAGTAGAGAGTGAAATGGTTTTTCTCAGTCCAATGCATCAATTAAAGGCGCTGGATAAAGGGCGCACGGACATAGCGCATTCTGATTTCCTATTTTGCAAGTCAGTGGCGTTGCTGATTGGGTGAAAACTTCAGGTTTGTAATTTCACGTTTATCAATCCGTATGAGGGCGCAATAGCCCAGTTCGATAAGATACTCGCAAGTACCAATAGATGTTTAGAGATGTCGCAAGTTCGATACCCGGTTCGTCCTTGTCAGAAACTTTCCTGACACAGGGGTAGACAAAAATGGCGACTTGACCACAGAAAAAGACTGCCACATCGAGGAGTTAGGGCACCAACCTCTCGACGAGTACAAAGAAAAATTCTATCGTTCGGGATCAGGAATAAACTGCAGGTCCTGATCTAATTAGTCCTCGTGTGCAGAAATTGACCGTGGTGCGATAAAAATGATCAATGAAATGATCAATCTGTATGACACCGACTTGCAGAATCAGCAGAATCAGAAACGAGCATGCACAATTTGCCGAAATAAACTCAAAGTTGTTTCATAAGTCTCCTTGCAATTCTGGCAAGAAGGTTGTCCGTATACACCACAAGAGGCAAGGCTTTACTTCCCTTCTAACACGTGATGTAAAACTTCGTGATATATTGGGCCGAGAAAACCATCTCACTCTATACTATCGGCACCTGGGGAGGGGGGAGAAAGCTGCTACGTCGCTTCACGAAATAGTGCGTGTTATAAAGCAAGCAAAGTCATGCAACTAGTGGTTCGTACGGGTAGTACGCTTGCCCGAATAGAAAGAGTACTGGCGTTCGATCCCAGAATATATGTTTTCCATTTGCACAGAAATGCACGCAAATATTGCAAAGAGCAAATAAAATGTTTTGTAAAAGTTACAAATATTTTACAGATTGTTATGATATAAGGTTGATCAAAAACACCTTTCTCATTTAATTGTTTGTTCGCTCTCTAAATACACTAGTGAATAAATGTCCTCCGTAAAGTGTGAGTAAAACATCAAAATTTCAAAAAATGTCATCAAATAGTTTGTAGAAATTTGAAAAATGATTAAACTCCTGAATGAAAACTCATTTATTTTATTAGGCTGTGAAAATGCTGTTCCAAATTGTTTGCTCTGTAGAGATCTGTGGAACCGTTGACGTTAGAAGCATTAATTCGATTATAAAAAAATTTCAAACAACGTGCGGTTTATGTAGGCCCTCAGTACTAAAACTTCCAATTTAGGAGATGCAAAAGGAGGGTGACGTCATTTGCAAAAAAAAACTGCATATTTTTAATGCGATATTATAGATATTGCAAGTATTTACTGAAGTTTTCAACATTAATCGCGATTATTTCTTAATGATAGAGGGTGTGATTCATAAATTTAGAAACGTAAGTTAAATTTGAAGTTGTTTTTTTAATAGCGAATGCAAAAAGAGTAAAATGAAATGGTTAAGTTCAATCCATTTATGTATAGTTCCTTAAAATTACAACTTTTGAACCAATGGCAACTCCCCAACATAATGATAAGTTACTAAAACATAATTATTTTATATATTCAATATCTTGTGTGTGTAATAAATGTTGCATTTAGAATTATGGTTGTTTTGTTTTAGTTTTTGCAAATGTCTTTTGAGAACGGGATCTGCATTTCAATAACCGGAAGTTTTAGCCAGCGGGGACCGAGTAAAAAGTTACATTCTTTATTATTTTATTTATACGGCCTCTCAATCAAATTTAGATATTTTCAGTAGCTGCACATCATTTGACAACTTTTTGTAGTTGAGCATGTGTGTAAAGTCAATGGTAGCTGAGATATTGGCTGTGCAAACAATTTGGAGTGGGCTATTATAATTCCCCTAGTCGCATTTTATTTTCAAGTCGTTGATCCAGATGACTACTTCTAATTATAAAAAGTATTCACATAACACTTAGACCTCAGATATGTCATTCATGATGCAAGGGGGGGGGGGTACACCATTTCCCCCGCATTTAATGTTGTCTTCTCGTTACTTTCCTCCGTTTTTCGAATTCAGATATCACAACTGTCTAATTGGATTTTTAAAAGCACGGGTTGCCTGTATAGAAAGTTTTTTATACCATTATAAAAACTAAAAACTATCAAAAGTTAAGTTATTAAAAATTTAATAACTATACAACCTCTTGCAACATGAATGACATACCTGAGCACTAAATACTATTTGGGGTGTACTTTTTCCAACTGGAAGTATACTTCCAGGATCAGCGGTTATCCAGTAAAATGCGACAAGGGAAATTATGGAGTCAACCTGCATGTAAGTGCTTAGCGTACTGACCATGAGTAAAGTAGTAATATTATCAGTGTTGCTCATTTATTCATTCAATGTTGCTCATTCGGAAAAGGATTGCCTATTTTCAAGTTCGTGCACACATGGTTGAAAACTTGGTGGAGCACATTGGTAGAAATTTCGACCACTAATGTCAGGAAAGCATCATGTTCCAATGCTTGAGTCACAGAGATTTGGTCAGTCATTGAAAGTTATTGTCTTTTTTTTTTATAAATATCGGAATCTCCCGATGATGTTAGTGATTTATTGTAGAATATTTCGATCATTTGATCAATGTATATTATCCAAAAGCTGTTGCTACAATACATATACATCCCAAATAATACATAACGTGTATTGGAATTTATTTTTTCGAACAAAAAACTGGTCACAGTGTAGGTGTCTTAACAATCCAAGTGTGACTGACAAAGCATGTGGTGCCATTGTTTCCGACTTATATTATAATAAAATGTTTTCCTTCGTGAATGTTATACAACCCAGGAATATATTCTATCCCGTGAGTCCATTTCTGACAGACATACGGATATAAGGTTTGGGACAGTAGTCGTTACTGGGCAGCGTGAAACGCTATTCTCATGTATACGGAATTCTTTTCTTACTCGCGATTTCACATATGTATAAGGCTCTTGAATTCTCAGTTCCTTCGCATTATATTGTTCCGAAGCATCGTACTTCAAAAAGCGTCTTCGAATATTTCATCCTTTTTTTCACTATGCTATGCATTTTCTTTTTACGGAAATTCCCTCTTTACATCAAAACCTGGGTATCGCATTGCATCAGTCGCATGTGTTTTCAAAAAATATCCTAAAGGAAATTCTACCACCAGAATATTTCTTTTTCTCTCCTTTTGTATTATACATACATTCCTCGCTCCCACCGATATAGAATTCTATAGAATTCTATGGCTCAAATCTCGCGTACGTCGAGGAACTTTTTTTTCTATCGAACATGGACATATTTTGTTTTCGTGGTTTCACAAGGAATTTATTCTAGGAAAGAGACTGTTTTGGGAGGAGATAAATGTATTTAACATTTATTAAGATTTTAAAGTAAGTCGTTTTTCTATGATAAATATTGATTCCACTTTCAGATCTTCCGATTCTACAGTATTATAACGGGCCAATTATTTATAGAATTTGTTCACTTATAAATGAATTTTATGTTCCTTATTCGTTACATTTATGTGAACAGAAAAAAAAATATGCATTTTCATTTTCATTTTCTTTAAAAGAAACCTGGCTTTGAATGGCAACCATTGCACAAATAAAACAACTGATGATTTCATAAAAACGTAGAATGAATTATTAAGCTTATTGTTTTTAATGGCACTCTGTAATTGTAAATAACATCAGCTTTTAATCCGATTATTTTTACGGAAATATGATATTTTTTCAATAGTAAACGTATTGTTTATTAAGATAGAGAAACAAGTTTGATTATATATGCTGCAATCTTGTACATGAGAAAATATCAACTCGTTTTGTGTCGTGCAATAAATATTTTAAGCTAAATACATAGTATAAAAAATAAAATACTTTTTCCTTTTTTTTAAGTTTCAGTACCTTCTAATAAAAAAAAATGTTTCAGGTATTTTTAAATTAAAACATATTTTTATTTATACGTGTATCCATTTTTTTCTCTCGTATCACGTACTTGCACACGTTTGGTAACACATTTTATATTTTAAGAAATATCGAAACGTAATTTATTGTTCCCAGCGTTGTTACTTATTGTTTAAGCATCTTGCACTTTGTTCAATGGCAGCATATTGGTTCCCTATGAAACGAATCAAGCATCTTCGGTATTTTTTCTCTATACATTTTTGGTACGTCTGGAATTCTTTGAGATAGAGTGGCGGGATATGATCGTAAGGAGGAGGTACATCAAGGAATTTAATGACTTTTCGATGGTTGCCTTCTATGTATTTTTTAACAATACAAAGATTTTAATATATATGTGATAGGTATTGGCGTGGGGGGGGGGGGGTATTAATATATGGTCTGGTATTGAAGGAGAAAAAATATTAATATATGATATGAAACATTGCTCAATTTATTTCCAACGCAAAAGTGTAACTGAAACACCACTGTTATTTTGGTCTTCCATATTTTCGAAATAGGCTGTGGAATTTCTTAATAAATGTGCCTTTCGGTATTTTATTTTTATAATAATTTCTGTGATCTGATGCAATCTTTCATTATTAAATATGGTCAGACCCGATGAAGTGATTCCGAAATTTTATTTTTGCAGAAAAAGCGTTAAAAAGTTGACTTTTTAGGATGAGATGTTATCATGGGTCGATGATCTCACATTTTTTTAAATAAATAATGCAGATATGCACGAAATCTCTACTGTACCCTGGAGAAGGGGGCGTACACAGGATCGATCTTTGGATAAGGTACAAAAGGTTCCCGAGGGGTACGAGGATTTTCATCTAGAAATATTTTAAGCAACTGACTTAAAAAAGTATTTAAATTAACTGAAATTTATTAGAATACAATCCAAGCTATTTCCTTTCGAAGCAATTTTTGAAAAAAAAATATATATATATATTTATAATTTTTGATCTTCTTGGGGAAGGGCACCAGCAATCTATACTCTACCCCCTGCGTACGCCTCTGCCCACACACGCACGCACACAGGAGTAATCTTAACTAGTATAATTTCATTTCACGTCCATTATCGTCAGGCTTTATGGGATTTTCCATTTGAAAGTCTCTCCTCTGAAAACAGGCAGACCTTCAACACGATACTTACATAACATGAAAATTCAGACATTTTTCATTTTCCCTTCAAATCATGGAAGGCATGTGGCAGCACCAGTAAAGAACGGAACAAGCATAAATACGTTACGACCACACTTATACACACGCTCACAACACGTCCCCAACATGAAACCAATTCGTTAGAAATTCCCCAGAAGCGTGTTTAGAAGATGCATGTGCGGTTGAGTAGTAAGTTAGTACTAGCCTCTAGGGTAATCGGATGGGGTCATTGCTTATAAGGCGTTATAGAAGAGGTGTCGTAAATTAACTGAGACTTTCAAAACTGAGTTTGAATGAATAAAGTGCAATTCTGTAAAACGATGCTATTCGATGTAATTTAGAATTTATATACATATATTTTTTACTTTTCCTTATAAGAGATATTTGCTACAAGCTCTTCGCTTCGGATTCCTCATTTTTGACGGTTTTTAATGGTTCTTTTTCAACTTAAGACCTGAATTTCACATATGTGTATCTAGCTGAAATGGTCAAAGACATTGACCCAAATTAACTAGTTAGTAAAACATTTTTATTTTTATTTTTAAAGGGCATTTTGACATACCGTAAACACAAATTTATTACAAAACATTATTAGTCAGTTTTGTCTCAGCTGTGTAGAGATTACACAATTAAAATATAAATAATCGTATGAAAATCTTCAGCCTGAAATATTTCTCCCATTTTTGAGACAAATTCGATTTGCAGCGCATACATTAAAAGCCGACATTAGATTACAACAGAAAATACGTAACTGGTACAAACAACTACTGCACCAAATAGGACATATTCCTACAGTGCAGAAAGAAAAGATATCTTTATTCACACTACGTTAAAAAGACATGCTGAGCTATTTGCTAACAAGATTGTACCTCGGAGCAGAAATACACGTAAACAAGATTTGAGGTGAAATCCTCAGTAAAGGAATTACTCTTTCCTCGAAACTCTTCAGGTATATATTCCGCGTATTCATGTACATTGAGTATGCAGCAAATAAAATAATGAGATTTCACAACATATTTTTTCTTTTCAAACATACCAGGAGTCTGATACTTTATTTCCACGTTTTGGATCGATATCACGTTACATAGGTTTTGTCATCCAATCAGTAAGAAATACGATGCCATAAAATCGGATAATTTCGCTGATGCGTAATGTGGGGTTATACAAATACAAAGGCCACAACAGGAAAATTGCCCAGAGGTGACTAGAAAAAAAAAAAAAAAAGAAGTGCACGTAAAATAGACGTATTTATTTTGAAGGTCTTCTCAATGTGGGGAACATAACAAAATACTTTTGTCGCTGTGGGGTGGTCGAATGATCATAGTAACAGACTCGTGTCGCGAGGTGCAAGGTTCGAACCCAACCGGTGCCATTGTTGGTAGGTAGTAAATTTCCCATGTCGACAGACCGGAGTTATGCTCGGTTTAAATGAACAAATAGTACTTAAAAATCAGTGGAATTTTCAACTTATTTACATTAATTACTGTACAAGAAAACGGTAATGAGATGAAGATTGATTGCATGTAAAATTAATTTCATCTTGTTGGTTGACAGTGCAGTCTCTGACCAAGACACTTACCCACTTCCGTGCTCAATCTATAAAGAAATACTTAAAAAAATTACGTAGATTCCTACAAATTATTTTCAAATTAGTAAAGCATCTTCAATATGGCATTGCACAAAGCTAATTAATGAATAGTTCTGGCGTTTGAATGCTTTAATGGTGGGTATATGCTAGGTTGGACGTACTGACTGTTTGTCTCCCAAATTAGCGGCTCTTATTTGGCGGGATTTCATCAAGATTTTCGTAATGACGAGTTTGGAATTTTTGGTTGTAAACGCCAAAGCCAGAAAAAACAATTTGTTGCCGCTGTGATGGTCGAGTGGTCATAGTGACGGACTCGCGTCGCCAGGTCCCGGATTGGGACCCCACTGTCGGCATAGTGGTTACCCAACTTTAAAGCGCGAATGCGAGCCGGTCTCTCCACAGAGAGCAACAGGCCTACAAACAGTACAAATGCAATTCAATCATAACACATCACTCACTTCACTTCTGAAATATAGATGGCGACACTGAAAAATCAAACACAACACTACATACACACTCAGACTGTTAGGTATACACAGTATATACAGAGTTATACTTCCGGGGTACAACTCACTAGGTAGTAAATCGCCCTTAGATGGTGATAGACCTGACATGTACTCGGTTTGATAGAAAGAAAAGTGCAACTGTGTGTGTGTGTACCTAAGATTCTGAGTGCGTATGTAGTGTCGATTTGATTTAAACACAAACCTAAAGCCACTACGTAATCGTTGAAGGGTAAGAAGGAATGCTTTCGAAATGTATAATTATGTGCAAAAAATTGTTCAGCCTTATCGGTTTTTAAAACGATATACAAGGAAATCCGGTGTAAATTGATGCAGCGACTTTTCATCTCGTAAACAATGCTTTAGACTGAATTTACATTCTGCTGCAAACATAAAAATATACTAATCGATATTATATGACGCGTAAATCGACACCGTATGCGACATAAAAAAAAATCAATACACAGAATCATAAAACACTTAATCATTTTTCATGTTACACACTGGTTAAAACCAACAGATAATTTCACTTGAAGGAGTATGCCAGATAATTTTGGTTTCATTTATAGGTGGCAGCAGCTTTTTCACAGTGCTGATTTTTTGCAACAAACATAATTACCTGCATTATGTGGCACATAAATTCACACCAGTATACAACTTGATTTGCATGTATGCAACAACAATATGAACAATGTATATTTTCGTCTCATCGTTTTATTCTATAATGCGGTTAAAATCCTGCAACTAATTTCAACTATAGAATTTCAGCAAGTAGTTTTGCTTTTATCCAATAGGTGACAGCAGGGACCATAACTGGAAGTTGTTGCACGTTTCTGTAAAAGTAGGGGGAAAATACAAAATATATACATAACAAGTCAGAATTACACGCCGGAATTCGCAAATTATTTTTCCCTAATTTAATTCCCTGTTTTAAGAGAATTTTTTTTGCTCCAATGGTGACTGCAAAAGAGAGGTTTCACTGTATGATGTAAATTCTAATATTAAATGTTAACAATAATGGATTTCAATATAGATGGCAAATAATGATGCATATCAATTAAATAAAATCATTGTTACATGAGGATTTATAGAGATTTCAAAACTGTATTGGAAATTTAATATACAGAAAAAAAATCTATATTCGCCTTATAAATCTTAAAATACTATTTTTTTTTTCCAATTTTATCATTCGTAGGGGAAAGGGGGATCTTTATAGATTTGTCAAGTTAGGTAATCAATGGAACCAGTTTCACACGAATTCGGAAGAAAAAAAAAATCAATCGATGATTTCAATCATTGTGATGAACAAGCATGTCGATAAAAGTAACTATTCCTTTCTACTTTTTTTCTGTTTCTTTGTCTTTCCGGAAACGTGTAGCCCAGTTGCCAAAAGGAAAGAAAAGAAGAGTGCTGACCTCATTAAGTTAACTTGGTTCTAGTTGTGCTTCCCAAGAGGCACATTCGTTCTTGGACAATGCGAAAAACGGCTCTTAATCAAATGAATAGTAAAAAAGCTCCCTCTCTCGCGTATCTGTGATAGGAAGATCAGGAGAAAAAAAAGAGGACTTGTTTAATTAATACGGCGAGAAAACAATCGGAAATTGGCAGATCCTAAATAATAAAAATGATGCAAATTCGATTTTCTTCGAATTATTTATCTCCGTATTTTAGATATTTTAATATTATACGATATTATACCGTATTCCCCCCTCCCCGCATTAGCCGGTATGTCAGTGAAACATCCAGGGAGATCCATGCTGAATATAACAGACACCTGCATTGCGCCCGAGTAACGTGGTGGAAAGATAGCGTATAACCATCGTGAAGGTTGCTGTCAGGTCGGTCCCCAGGGAAGAGCATTGAAATTTTCCCTAACGGGGTTGAGGTGGACATCGATAGATGGCGCCTTCATTTCCAACCCTATTCGTTAACGGCAGTATATTTCGTAAAGCGATATGGCTTGAGTTGTGTGGTGAAGTAGACACTAACATTAAAAAAGCTAGTGTCCCCCAATTTTCATGACATTCCGGCTAATGTGGAGTAAATACGGCAGGACTTTATTTAGAGATACCGGTGCTTGTGGGAAAATGTTGATGAATCTGAATTTTCATCTGGCGTTAGCTGGTGTGCATGATATAGATTCATGATCATCAGTTATCAAAAAATATAAAAAATTCACCTTCATAAACAAATTAGAGAATGAGTGGATTCCTTATCAGTGCATTTTTATGCTGGGAGCAATGTTTTCAATGTTTAAGCAACAGCCTACGGCCCCCTTTGGAAAATATTTTCTTCTCGTGCTCCTCCTCCCCTTTATCTTATACCCTCTCATTTAATATCAAGACCCTTTCGACTTATCGAATCGAATTTAATCAAAATTAAATTTACAATGAACAAACACTTTATAAATGATATCAATATCTGGAACCCTGAACTATGCAGTAACCCAGAAGTTCGGTATTCATCCCATCCAATAGCTGAATCAAATGGAAAAAATAGGTCTATGTAGTATATGGGGGCCGACCCAAAGAACCTGCAATCGCCACTCCCAACAAATCCCCCCGGCTCCACCCCTATTCTCGGTTAGAGATAAGTGAGGTTCTTTTTTGTGAAGGTTTTATGCATGGCCGTCTCAACATCACGGATCCTCGGACAAAGTGGTGTTCTGAAGCACATACTTAGCTGAGAGCTCACATATTTACATACTTACGGTCGAAAACCACAGTGCACATGATATAGGTTCCTATATATGAGGCTTCTGGTCATGACCACAGGGCCCATGAGAAAAGATGACCCTGGTTCTATGGACAACTCTGCTGCGTTCTGAAAGCACTAATTTTTTTACCATTTTTGTGGACTACGTGTGAAACTCGGTTGGATGCACCCCACATTTTCGTCTGGCATGCGGGGACGACCAGGGGATTTCCCTTCACACAGACAATACGTGCTTCGGAACTGTTTATACCATCGCCTAATGCTCTGAGCGGTAGTAAGTTCAAAGCCAGGGCATTGTCGACGAAAAGCACGATCAACAGTTGTCACGGACTCACGCTTCGCGAAGCTTAGAACACAAAACGATTTCTGTTGTGCAGTCACCATCTTGACAAACACTAAAGTGGCGGCCGAAGGAAGAGCGTTGGGACTACCTGTCGGCAACTGCGTGAAACTCGAAATTTTCTTCTTCCTCCCTGTACATTATTCGATCAAAACGGAATAAAAGCTGACTAGTTATGATTTTTTCAAGTCAGATGATTCTTTTTGAAACACCCTGTATTATACTTATACCGTCGTACTTTGTACCAAAATGACACTAAAAAATGTATTTCCCATAATACCAAAAAAACATATATAAAAACACTATACAACTTCATGAAATATTCAAATAACCAGTTAAAATTGAGTTTCTTTTATATATATATTAATCATTTATACATCAAATAACATTTTACTCTGATTTCAAAAGAAGTGGCGTTCATATTAATTTCCAAACATTTTTGATGAAGCGAACCATGCATATTACAGGGAGCTTTTGGTGATGGTTCAGTTAAATAATACACCCGTGGATAGAATACAAAAGTCACCACTAAGCTAAAATATCGGAAGGCAGTCGTAAGATAGAAGGACAGACTGGATTTAATCGGAATCGCAGAATCAAGAATGGCTCGTCAGAGTATGGAAAACGAAAAAAAGGAAGCCGTTACAAGGTCTCGGGATGGGAAAAGAAGCGGTCAGCAAACATCACTGGGATATTTGGCAAAGACAAACAACCGTGTCAACCGGTAATGTTTTCGATTCCATTTGACCTTATACACTAAATTAAAGTCATGTGATACTTCAATACTGAGATAATGTTTACCCAGTAGCTATAGGCTGAGAACGATCCCTCTTTCTTTGTTGTGTTTATCAATAATGTAGCGAAACGAGTCTAGTTTTCAATTAGAGCAAATGTTTCCGTTTTTACAAAACGTCACGAATATGCAATTATAAATTAATAAATATGAATGTTTCTCCCTCTCACCATTATGGCCTAAGGCGACTACCTTGCTTCGGAGTACATTTGAAACAAAAAGACATTTTTGGATAAAAGGAATGTGGTTTTGAATATGGCATGAAATTAAGAAAATGAATGTTATTCCATTAATATTTTGGCAAAAAAAAAAATTGTCAATTTTATATGTAAAATCCGCATAGTTTTGGTACTTCTGCTAGATGGGTACACTAGAAAATACTGCTTGTATCAACATGTTCTTCACGCAGATTATTGCTCTGACATTTGTCTGTGCAATGAACAAAAAATTTAAGAATGCCGTAAAAACATTTTGAGTTATGATTGTTTGCGTAAAATATTCACAATTTAAAAATACTTGGGATTCTGAATTCAAAATCATGTACATCTAAAAGTTTCAAACGCATTGTTACTTTTTCAGTTCATGGCGCAGGCTGAGCTGTCTGAAAGGCCTTGGGAAAGTTTCATAGATATATCTTGAGAAATGCTTGGGTATGAAGTTTTTCCTAATGTGAAAAAGCCAAAAACACAAATATTTAGAAAAAGAATTCAAAGATATTACTCGATTTACATCATTATATTCGTTTTACTTGATCGGAAATAACTTCGCTTCTAGTTGTTGTAGAGACAAAAATAAAACAGTTTTATATTCTAGAATAATTGCACTTTCATATAAATACATAATATCAATTTCATATATTTTAGTGAGATTTGCCATTTGAACGCAGGTAGTCGTTTTAAGTGACTGCGATGTATGATGGTATTCAGGGGGGTCTCGTATAAAGTATACAATAGTGGTTGTTTCTCTCCATCGTGTCAAAAAAATTATGCTATAAAAAGATTATTCAAGATAAACCTCTTATAGCAGGGGCCCACGGGTTGCATGTGGGTGCCTGAAGATTTTCCCAAAGCCCCGCCCGAAACATTTAAAGGTTACGGAATACCTACGGAAATGCTGAGAAAAGGTAAAATTTTAATAAAGACATGTATTCTGGAAATTGTGAAAGAAGTAACTGCAAAATTAATTTCGGGAAACGTATTAGAACTGACGAGAAAGAAATAATTTCAAAATTGAAAGAACTGATTTCAGAATAAATGAGAGAAACGATTTCATTATTACTGAATGAAATAATTTCAAAGGCAATCAGAGAATGACCGGAATTATTGAAAGGGGCCGTTCAAAGTATTACGTCAGAAAATTTTAGCCATTTTTGACCCCCTTCCCCCCTCGTCAGCAAATTTTCGTCATCTCTGCCCCTCCTAACGCATATTGGTGGATTAGAAACAAATGCGGGGGGACACGAGCTTCCCATGCTCCCAGATGATCAAAAATTTATTTTTATAATGCAAAAAAATATTTTCTAAAAATTAAAATTTCGAAAGAAAATACCTTTATATATGCTATTATAATCAATTTTTGTTAATTTCAATGCTATTTGAAGGCTAAGAAATCTAAAATTTGTTTATGAGAAAACCATTGCGTCATACATACAAGCCATGGCCCTGGAATCAAATTTGGTCCTAGAAGTTAACTGATGTGGCCTGCCCCACTCAAAACTAGTTTTGTAAAAGTGAACTAAGCGGCACATCTACACATCTCTTAAGTGACCCGTGTCACAATTCCAGAGCGTTTAAGCGGCCCTGACACATTTCCAGATAACTCATGTTCGTCCGTGGCACATTCACAGATGAATTAAGTGAACCGCGACACAGATCCATAACACATACATGATCCGTGGCACATTTAGAGAATACTTGAGTTGCATGTGGCACAGATTGGTTGCAGTTCTACATCACTCAAGTTAACCGCGGTACATTCCCAGATTACTTATGTGATTTTCGGCACAGTTCCAGAGTTTTCAAGTGGCCCGCGACATATTTCTAGAGCACTTAAGCGACGCAGACACATTTCCGGATCACTTGGAGTATCTGCGGAACATTGAGAGTGGTTCCATAGAGGACTTATCAATAGGGCAAATGTTATTTCAGTTGTCGATAAAGTGGGGAAAGTTTTTTCCCATTTCTGACACACCCAGTAAAGGTGCCATTAAGAATATTTCATATTTTTATAAAGGGTCGTTGATGACGTAAGCATCTCCACCCCCTTCCGTTATCAAAAGTCAGAAAATCGGAAACAACACCCCCCCCCCCCTCCCCACTATCGCAGCTGACGTAATACTTGAATGGCCCCAAAGAAACATTTTCAATTAAATAAATTAATTTCCAGAATTCCTGAAGATTCCACATTTGATGAAGAGATAATTTCCGAATTTATCAAGATTCATGTTTATTGAAAAAAATAATTTCAGTATAAATAAAATTCTCCAATAATATGGAACCCGTTTCATTCGGATGCCTGTCCTTTCCGTATGATTCATTCGTTAGTACGTCACTGTGGAAATCTAGATGCAGTAGAACCTCGATTATCGAATGGTGAAGGTGAACACGGATAACTGAAAGCACGGTTAAACCAACAGGAGTACAAAAATGATTTGAAGTAACCAAATTGTGGAAAAAAAATAAATATTTTTGTACTCTACCTGTCTAAAGTGACACACTACCCTGTATGTATAGCCTATACATATTCATATTATCCGTGCGAAAAAAAATCTAACAAAAAGTTACACTTATTTAATAATAGCCAAACTATATAAGGCAAACATAATTCTTTTTTAAGTGCAGTGCATTATATAGTTTAGATATTAGTTCTTTTTCTTTTCCGTGATGCAATGCTTTTGTATTGGGTTGCTTTATTTTGGTTATATTCGACAGCCATGTTTTTTATCGGCATTTTTTTCAGTCACCTCGTTAGACAATTTGCCGACTGTGGCTTTTTATATTTGTATTACCAATATACTGGGTTGCATTGATGGGAGAAATACAATTGAACCTCAATTATCAGGGACAACGTTATGGAATGTGATCAAGGATAACCCCGAAAAACACGATTATCCTATTCATGCCAGCCATTCTGCACAGTTATAAAATGTACTACGAGAACGACACAAATAAGGAAAAAGCGCTGGTTTAGTCGATGAGCAATGTGGTCACCTCACAGCATCTGAATTTTCACCATTCGTGTTCCTTATCTTTCAGTTGCGAAAAAACGTAATGCATTTGAACTTAGTTGCCGGCATTTCCGCATGTAATTGGCTGTAAATCTTCAAGTGCCGATCGCCCCAAAACAATGTCCGGTTCTTATGTGTGCATATGGGAGGCTGCCGTTTCAACGCGTTGATGTAGGAGTTCAGCTCTGCGAATGGGCGGTGGGAGTGATTCTGAAAAAGAAATGAAGCAATTCAGTTCTGCGGAATGGAAATGTGTTTGTTTTAATCGCAAATTTTCAAATAATCTTACATTACCAATGAAGAAAAAAAAAACACGGATAGAGAAGAGCTGAACATGAAATAGAAATTTCCGTAGCACTGTTAATCCGCTTAGCGTTTAATCAGGGTCCTACTGTACCTCAGTACGACCCATTGCACTCGAACTCCATTGAATTTTTTTTTTCTGCCCGCAATTTCTGAAAGGTTAAAGACCTATGTCTGGCAGGATATATTTTTTTACAAATGTGAAAATACCTAAATATTGCAAAATAGTATCTTCTAAACTGTAGTTGTTAAAAATTTAAATTTGAATCAGTGAAACGGAAACATATTTCAACAAGAAACTTTGATATAATCTTGTGATAAATATTAATCAATAAATAATATAATCTTAATGATCCGTGCATAATTTTAAGAATGAATTATTCAATCCTATAGCTGTTTTTATTTTCAGGAAACAAAAAAAGGGGTTTATTTACTTTTTCAATGCAATTTAAATTCTCACCACAACGTAAAATCAGTTTATATTTTATTCTAATTGCAAAAAAAAAAACCCCTTCGTTTTTTTTAATGTTTATGTAATCCAAATGAAATTCGTTTAAATCCCTATTGCTTTATAACTCAATTCTAGTGTTTAAAAAAAATTTAGGGGATAAAAAAAAAAGCCAACTAGGGAAATGCAGATTAGGAAAATAGTTAGTTTGGCAGCCCATTAGCAAACATTTCTTGATTAGGAGAGAACAAATGTTTACAATCGAAGTCTTGTTCTACTATTTATCGTCATTTATCACATCAATGGAAACGGGAAGAGAGGAAAAAAAAACCCTTTCAAATTCTTTTCACTGTTTTTTTTTTCCAAATTTGATTTTCTTACATTTATTTCTGTGCCGAACTAATGACCAATGCGCCATTGTTCAAAGGATTAGAATAAAACCTTTGGAATCATGTTTTTTCTTACCGATTCAATAAAAAAAATGTGTTCATTGCTTTAATAAAAAGATCATTCTAATGCTTTAAGATTCGCTGATCAATACAGTCAAATCCCGTTATAACGAACGCCAAGAGACCGGAGGAATTACTTCGTTAAAATGAAATTTTGTTATAAAGGAATTCCAGGTTACCTAGCATCGTTCCTATGTAAACTTATTTGGGGGATTAAAAAAGTGTTCGCTAAAACGAAATTTTCGCTATAACGGTATTCGACTGTATTAGATAATACGGGATAATTCAATGTGTTCGCTTATGGAGAACGTGGTCCAAAGAATTATTTAAACATGCATATCAACGGAAAAATTTCTATACTCTAAACATCAATATTCCTTTATTTTAATTAAACACATAACACCATTTGCAAAGGTGTAAACAACATTCATACATAGACATGAAGTAACATTAACTCTTTAGCTATATGAATAGTCGGAGAAATGCTTCTCTATCTGTTAAAGCGAAAAAAATGATATCCCCCCCCCCCATTTCAGTTTTCTTTTCTGAAAAAATAGATGCCAATCAAACACAGACGTTGCAAATTCAATAAAATCGAATAAAAGTGTGATACAAACACAAAACCCGAGTTCTTACCTAGTGTATCCGACACGACACACTAAGGATTGGAGGGAGGCACTTTACCACTGCAACATCTTTTATGCACCCATCGCACAACGATGGGTGGTTTGCACCACGTGAAAAAACAAAACTAAAATAGAACATATCTGTATTTAGTACGCAATCAATGCACAATCTATTCGAGAGATAATCAAATGCGATAATCGGTATTATTATGAAGAGTATTAATGATATTACAAGTGCCACTAGGCAGTCGACTGGTTAGGCTAGGGTTCGAATTTCGGTTTGGGCGTACATGTATGTCTTTCTTTCTTCCAAACCGTGCACAACTCGGGTCTATGACCATCTACGGGCGATTTACTACCTAATGAGTTGTGCCGGCAGCGTAACTGTGTGTCACCTGACAGTCTGAGTGCGTATGTAGCGTTGTGTTTGATTTTTCAGTGCCTCCATCTATATTTCAGAAGTGAAGTGAGTGATGTGATATGATTGAATTACATTTGCACTGTTTGCACTAAAATGAGTTATAAATTAGGTTTTTCTCATGGCCTAGTTGATCTACCAACATATAATGGTTATTGGAGGTAAGCTATATAAATAGCGTTCAAATCTAAGTCAGAATTCCAACACTACCGTATTTCAGTTTCCTCCTTGAGAATCATTCAAAAAATTGAAAGCGACTAAATGAATTTAATTATTTCCGAGAAATATGCATGATAATGATAACGTAACGCTCTCTGTGGCGAGACTTTTTAAAAGGGAGATGGGCTCGCATTCGCGTCTAGAAGTTGGAAACCACAGAAAACTAACTTCAGCCAACCGCCACTGTGGTGACAATGGGGTCGAACCCAGGACCTCGCGACGCGAGTCCGTCACCATGACTACTCGACCACCACAGCGGCTGCATGAAAGCCTACTAAAACTAACAAATTCCCTGCCAGAATTATGCCGATATCTTGGGAATACGTGAGGTTCACATTATCATTATCATGTGTAATTATTTCGCGGAAATAATTAAATTAATTTAGTCGCTTTCAGTTTTTTGAATGATTCTCAAGGAGGAAACTGAAATACGGTAGCGTTGGAATTCTTACTTAGATTTGAACTCTATTCAGCTTACCTCCAATAACCATTATATGTTGGTAGATCGACTAGGCCATGAGAAAAAAAAAATAATTTATAACTCATTTTAGTCAAAAATATTTCGTTTTTCTTTATATTTTTTTTACGATGTCAAGACTACCAAGGTGTGAACCAACGGCTGCCGATTGCGGGTGCCTGGGCTCAAAGGATTCCACGGCCTATTTACCGGGTGGTCCACGGTCCAAGTTTGGAATTATGAAGAAAATATTGACAAGATGGAAAAACAGATAAATTACTTAAAAAACGGTTCAATTGAATTAATGTGCAAAAGCACCGCTGTAAAGTTGGTAGACTGTAGTAATGATATTGTTATGATTTGACAAAAATTGTAATTGTGGTGAAAACCCTCGATAAGAGTATGTTTTACGAGGTAGTTGTTTCAGACAAGTAGATGGCATTTCTGTCGCATAACATTTAGTAGTACTACTGGATAGAATCTCCTCCAATGTTCGATTACACTTTGATAGCTGACGGTAGTTTCTGCTGATATGAATTAGGGTCCAGGGCAGACACTTATATTTCCCGGGGGAGGGGTCCATGACTAAAACTATTTGGAAACTGCTGAGAAAGAGAGAGAGAGAGAGAGAGAGAGAGAGAGAGAGAGAGAGAGAGATGGGAATAACTGGTGAAAAAGTACAATGAATGAAATTTTCTTTTCTTTTATTAGTATTATCTGAGGAATTACAAGGGATGAAAGTTTAAAAAAGAATCCGATAAAATCTATTACAATTCCTCACCAAAGTATATGTATTTATTTTTATTTTTTTGAAGAAAGTACAAAGTAGCGAACACCTAAGAAAGTTTAAGATTTAAAGGGTAGGGAATTGATTGGACGGACAGAGGATCACAGAAGAGGAGCAAATGGTTTTCGGACTGAATTGTGAAGGTGTTTCCTCTATTATTTTCTTCTTCTTTCACAAGGCAAGAAAACCAATGGAAATAAATTCAAGCGGAACCGCAGTACGTGAGTGTTTACGAAAATGAAGCCTACACGGAACGCTAAGAACGAATGTAGGACGAAATAAGAAAGTGGTGGGGGGGGGGGGGGGGAGAAGAAAGAAATGCAGTGAAATGCAATTTCCGATGTGGAATTTTATTCCACGTGTTTCCTTTTTCCATTTAGAACATTCAGAGATTTTTATTCCTTTCCTGCTTCTTCCTTTACTTTTCCGGACTCGGTATTTTACATCCAGTTATTCTCTCCTTTATTTCCACGTTTTTGCTGAGTTTCGTCTCTCTTTTTTTGCGAAGGTTTCAATCTATACATATTATTCCGCATCGTCTACGCAATTAAGGTGATGTCGAACAATTAGATGGTAAAGAAAAAAATCATCTTGAAGAAAGAAAACTATTTTTATTGGGATACTTTACTCTTTCGAAAATGTCTTCATTGCTATTTCTCTATCTCTTTTAATGGCGGAATTTTGTTTCTATAGGAGTTTGTGTGTCTTGGATTAAGCGTTTTCTCTTAATTCTCGTTTCCAAAATGATGGTAATAAGAAATTCCAAAAATGTTGTAATTTTTTTTTTTTTTTTTTGTAGTGAATTATCATTACATTGAACTTCTTTTCTTGTATGTGAAGATCGTGATATACTACCAAATTAGTTCTTTGAGATTCTGAAAATCCAGGAATAATCAAACCCGATTTTTTTAAAACCGAATTTCTCAAAAACTTCTCTATTTTTTTTGTAGAACTTATTTAATTTATCATAATAACTGATTTTATATGATTTTTTTGCAATATGGAAACGAACATTTCTTCAAGTAGTCAATAATGATTTAATTAAACACTTCGTGATGATTTAACAACTTCATAGAACCACTTCACTGATTTTTCCGTACGCCGCACGGGCAGCTTATTTTCCTACTGGAAGTACACTAATTTTGAGATATTTTCTTTTTCTAATAGATGTCACTAATAGACCAGTAAATTTTTTGGATTGCAAAACAAGTGTATTCCGGTTTTAAAATCAGGTTTTACCAATATTAGTTTACGCGGGAAAAGAAGCTAATTTCGTTTGCATTTCTTCAGTGTATCACGCGTTGCGAATAATATTTCTTTAAAATTTCCCACGAAGGAGTGAAGTAAGCGGCTCATAGCAATGAGATTACAATATTGATACTTTCCAGTTCAGTTACTTCTTCGGAAATAATCCAACTTTAAGTCAAAATGTTATTTTTTCGCTGTAATTAGAAGTTATTATAAATTAAGAAATTCAATACATGTAACAGTTTTGACTTGATTTGAATTTATATAATCGATTTGAATACAATTCTTTTTTAAATAAAAAATGTGCTTTTTTTAGACACGATATGACAGAAAAAACTATTAAGTGGTTGATGAATTAATGCTTTTAAATTATAGAGCAAAAAAAACCTTCATAGAAATATTTCTATGTTAATACTCGATTTTTTTTTCATAGTTAATGACCCTTAGAAAGCCTGAAAAATCATTAAAAAAATATATCTCGAATTGTACTGCTTACACAGGGCCTTAAAAATCACCAATAAAATAAATGTATTGAAATACTATTACATTCCATATATACAACTACTTTCTCTATGATTCAGGCCATAATAATGTCAGATTACAAAATTCAAGGTAAAAAAAACCAGAAATTCAAACAAAGCATTTTAACAAATTAGCGAAATCACAGTCGGAAATGCTTTGCAAAAAACAAAGAGTCGTTGCTGTTAACTGGAGCATCTAAGGGCAAATTCAAAATATAAAATGGAAAGAAAACGATCCTACCTTGTTCACCGAGGCAATTCTGAATTTTATCTTCTGACTGCAGTAATGAACGTTTAAAGAACCCTTTGCCCACACATGCAAACTACGCATATAAGGGTTAATATAATATTTTATAGTTATCATATTTAAGTTATCAAGTCATCTTGTTTAAAAAAAAAATCCCAAATATGCCTCTTTTCATAGCCTCTGGCATTTCTTTTCTTCACTCAAAAAATAAATGCATACTTAAGAATATATATACCGTATTTGAAAATAAAAATTAAATTCCGGTCTTGCAAAACATTTGAAGCACCCTAATCATACGCCAGGAACGGAATTTCTATTTATCTTCGAATGCTTTTCCTTGTTTTTTCACCATTCTGATTCCATAAAAGGTGTAGTTTATTGTCATAATGAATGATTGATGGTTTGGTCAGACCTGCTTCTTAATGTTTTCTTTCTTTTACCCTTTCGAATGCCCGCGATACGAAAATGTTACAGCAAGAGGATAAATTGGAAACAATTGTAAAGACTTTTTTTCTTGGTGTGTTTGTTTCCCGAAAGTTGTTGTAAAAGGAAACATAAAGATATATTGGCAAGGAATAAAGCGGGAAAAAGCATCAAGCGAACAAGCGATCGAAATAGCAACATAGAAGGGTAGGAGTCTGATCTGTGAAGGCAATTCTCCATTTTACAACTCTATGGACAAGAAAGGGCAGATACAAATTCGAGCGGAACCGCAGGCACGTGAGTGTCCTCGACAATGAAGACCAAAGACGTAAAAGAAAAGCAAAAAAGATGTTTCTTTGGGAAGTAAAAGAGAAGCGATTTCCACAAAAGAAAGAACGATTTTATTTGTCCTGTTCTCTTTTCCATTTGACGCGCTGTGACTTTCTCATCCTTTTCAGTTTCACTGCTGTTTTTATTCCCTTGTAATGCAGCACCATGTTTTATAGTTATGCACTTTTCTCGACTAGATTTTTAAGACCAGTTGTTCGGCAAATGTGACATTACTTAAGAACAAGAAACATTGCGTTCATCCGAAATAAGTGGCTCGAAGAACCAATAAATAATAGTTCAGTATGTTTTTGTAGCATTTTATTCGATTCAGTTTGTTTTTAACAAAACTTTTCCTATAAAACATTTTAAAACAATGTTTCTTTAGTTTAACATCCAACCAATAACCAGTGACGTAGGAATTTTTTTAGCTTGAAATAAAATGTCAATTCTTATATCCAAATGTTAATATCATCGATGAGCTTGACCCAGTATCTCTATTTTTTATTTCTTCAACTCAGGTTGGTGTATTATAGACATACATATTTTGGATGGACATTCTATATCAATTACATTTCTGTCTTCTGTCTTTTTTCTTTTTCAACCATCTCTGTGGGCAATTTGTTTGTTTTGGCCTTCGGATTTGTATCTGCATTCATAAATGTCAAATGCCAGACAGGCTGCTGATGCATAAAGCCTTTACGCTATATGTGCTCAACCCATGGCGAACGGACTGATAATATGAGGTCCGTGACCTCAAAAACAATTTTGTGAAAATGAACTGAGCGGCACATTTGCAGATCAGCAAAGTGACCCGCGGCACAGTTCAGAACACTTTAGCAACCCGTGGCAGATTTACACATCACTTAAGTGACCCACGACACATTACAGATCACTCAAGTAACCAGTGACATAATATAGATCACTTGAGTGACCCACGGCACAGTTCCAAGGTACGTAAGTGATCAGCGGTACATTTAAGCTATCCATACTTTGGCTTAAGCTATCCATACTTAGAATAAGACAACCATAAGTATTCTTTATGGGAATTGTATAATATTTTATCATGTGTATATATTGTTTAATTTTTTTTGTTAATTGCATTTTTAATTGGGTTGCTGTATTTTTGAAATATATGACATACATATTTTTATGGGCATCTTTTTCTCAGCCACCTCGTTGGGCATTTTGGCTGTTGTGGCGTTGTATTTGTATTTGCAGATATCTTAAGTGATCAGCGGTACATTTACAGATAACTTAAGTGATCAGCGGTTCATTTACAGATAACTTAAGTCACCCCGTGGTACATCTATAGGTAACTTAAATGACCCGTGGTACAGCTGTACATCACTAAAGAGGCACATTGACAAATCAATTCAGTACCCCCCGGAACACTCCCAGATCATTTAGGAGACCCGCGACAAGTTTTCAAACTTAGACTAGCTCACACTCTCCTAAATGTTCGGCACCCTTGTTTTACACAGAGTATTTCCATATCAACTCCCTCTCCTCCCGAAATATAAAATTATCGGAAGAAAAATGCAAATTATTCTCAACCCGGGGACTCCTCCTCCCAACGAAATTATGGCCCCCGTCGCTCTGTCTCAATGAAGAGATTTTATCAGGAAATCGAAGAACACCTATTGCTGAAGCCGTGCATGCATGTGCTGTGGACTTAACGTGAAGTTTGTTCCTTGTTATGTGTAGTGCTGCCACCTGCTGTCAATTTTTCTAACTATGACTGAAGTATAACGATTGAATAATTGTATCGTTGTAGGCCTGTTGTTCTCTGTGGCAAGACTTTTAACAGGGAGATCGGCTAGCATTCGCTCCTCGAAGTTGGGAACAACAGAAAACCTGGAGCCATCCTGGGGTGTACGTAAAGAAAGGTGGGATATAAGGATTCCCCCAAGCTAACCGAGCATCTGAATATTTTCGTTTACATACAACTTATAAATATCGAAATAAAATACTTTTTATAACTATTTTAATCAATTTTTGTTATTTTAAACGCTTTTCGGTAATACACTGCTGGCCACCGTAAATGCAACACCCTGAAGGAAGCATGCAAATAATATGAAATTTACAATATGCATGAGCGGAGGTGAGATATGCAAATGATTAGAATTTCAGCGCAGACGCACATCACGCGCGCCTGTGGCGCCACTTCAAAGCGCTATTTAAGGCTTGGAGATTTCGACGATTTGAAGTACGGCAATTGTGGTTTTTCTTGTGGTTTTTTCAAAAAACTATCAATTATGCCTCGTAGAAAACAGCGATCATCTTTCGATCAAGTATCCGAGTTCGACAGAGGAAGGATAGTGGCCTACCGAGATTGTGGATTATCTTTCAGGGAAATCGGTAGTCGTGTTGGACGAAACCAAACAACTGTAATGCGGATATGTGATCGTTGGATGCAGGAGGGTACGACGGACCGACGTGTTCGATCGCATCCACCTCAGTGCATCACTTCACGTGATGACAGGCGTATTGTGCGTATGGCAGTGACGGATCGCTCAACCACATCACGAACCATAGCACAGCACATTCAGTCTGTACCACATCATCCAGTGTCTGCGCGTACCATTCGACGCCGTTTACAGCAGAGTGGTCTGTCCGCAAGACGTCCATTGCTTCGTCTAACCTTGACGCAGAACCACAGACGTCTCCGCCGCCAATGGTGCTATGAAAGAAGGATGTGGACGGCACAATGGAATGAAATTGTCTTTACTGACGAGTCACGCTTCTGTCTGCAACACCACGATGGTCGGATTCGAGTCTGGAGACACCGTGGAGAGAGGATGCTGAACAGCTGCGTTATGCACCGCCACACTGGTCCTGCACCGGGTATTATGGTATGGGGCGGTATTGGATATCACTCTCGCACTCCTCTAGTACGCATTGCAGGTACTTTAAAAAGCCAGCGCTACATCTCCGAGGTGTTGGAGCAAGTTGTCCTTCCTTACCTTCAGGGCTTGCCCACAGCCATATTTCAACAGGATAATGCGCGACCACACGTGGCACGCATTGTCCAAAGGTTCTTCGTCAATCGCCAGATTGAATTGCTTCCCTGGCCAGCTCGCTCTCCGGATCTTTCGCCGATAGAAAACATGTGGTCCATGGTTGCTCAACGATTGACCCAGATTACATCCCCAGCTGCCACACCAGATCAACTTTGGCAACGCGTGGAAGCTGCTTGGTCTGCTGTACCCCAAGAACACATCCAAAGTCTCTTTTAATCAATGCCGAGGCGTGTGGCAGCGGTGATCTCCAACAATGGCGGCTACTCTGGCTACTGATTTTGGCAGGAACCGCACTTCACAGAAGTCTATAAATTTAATCATTTGATGCTTGGTGAACATGCTATCTACAAAATAAATATTGTTGCGATATCTCTTGTCTTTCTTGGTGTTGCAATTTGGGTGGCCAGCAGTGTACTTTAATAAATGCTTGGTAACTAAAAATTTCACTAAAAGAATCCCCTGTTTTCCCCCTCAAAGATCAATCTTGTGTGCGGTCCCTTCCTGGGGCCATTCATCCCTGTTATGGTTTTGGGATATTTTATTGTCGCACCAGGGATGACAATAAAGGGGAAATGAGGCCATGAGACAGGTAGTTAAGGAAGCCATAGAAAGCTGTAGAAAATAAGATGTGAACGAAGAAATAAAAATTTTAATTGAAATATATATAGACATATGATGGGGAAAACTTTGGCTGTTTTCAGAATCCAACAGGACTGCCCATAGAACTAGGCCAATCTTAACTCATGATCCTAGCCAGCAGAGCCCGTAATTTTGACGTCCATAGGAAGTGCATATGGTGAGATATAGCACAATGATTACCGAGCCGATCTACCCGTTAAAATAGTCTACAAGGTGCAAATAATACATTCCATACATTACATTGTTAGAAAAATTAAAATTCACGGCAGACGGCAGCACACGCACTGCATATAACAAACATTACACAGAAAGAAACGTTGAGTTCACAACATGTACACGCATTCCGGCATACACCAGTTGGTTAGAAATTTCGTAGAGCAATGTATACGAGGTGTAAGAGTACGATTAAGTAGTAGTAATATCGTAGGTGTCCGGAGGCCGATCAAAAATCAATTCACGATGTAAGAAAAAGTCACACATCATGAGTAGGTTTTCTTGAACAAAAAGTCCAAAGAGGACCACATGCGAGAAAAATTAAGAAATACTGATATAGATGGCATCATTGTCTAATCATGAAAAATTTACAACACGCACGTGCACACATATGGTCAGTTTAACAAAATACAATTACAACACACGTCGACTGTTTCGATGATAAAACGTCAGCAAATTGTCTCAAAGCGAAAGACATGAGTTATAAGTTGATAAATGAATAAAACCAAAACTTTTTTTTACAATTATACGTCTGTTGATATATCTGCACGTGCAATATATGTACTCATAGATGACTGATATAGACAGAGATAACTTAGATTCTTCAAATCACAAGAAATTCTATACTGGATGGCGGAAATAAATTCTCACTTCATTTATGTATTATATGGCCCAATACGTTTAAGTACATCATTGGATTATAACCAAAAACCGATTATGCTATATAGATCTTCTGAATCCAAACCTATATACACAAAACCTAAAAGAAAAAAAATACCAAAAATTATTCCTCAATGATTATAAAATATTTGCTATTTTAGGCATTTTAATATAAAGTATGAAATTAAAATGATCCATCTACACATAAGTGCATCCCCTGAAGAGGTAATGCATTCGACACGCATAGCGTATGAAAATATCGAGAATGATTTATGGACTGTCAATGATTGATTTCCCAGAGTTTATGTTTTCTACAGAATATTGAATTTTCACCGGTTCGCATGAACGATGGAAAAAATAACATCGAACTTCGATATAGTGAAGAAATTTGCGTATATAGTGATATGACTTGTGTTGAAATTTATTTTACTACGGCAATATGGAAAACGAGCTCGGATGACGTCGCCCCAAAGAATAACAAAAATAAAAAATGTAGAAAATGAAAACTCCGGGGAATTTCATAAAAAGATCGCATCACATACACATAAAAATGATTGATGTCATGAAAATAGCATGGGGATGAGGGGAGGACAAAACTACTAAAGCCATATACATGCCGTCGAAAGCAATTTTTTTTTCTCATCCTAAATTTCTTATTCATATTGATGTTTTACTTTCAAAAAGTTCAATGGACTTATACATTCCTATTTCCAAAATTTTATCTTCCTCTTCTGTGGACTTATATAGTAAATTAGTTTAGCCTTTGCTAAATTAATTTATCATGTTCTGTTGTTCGATGACAATACAAATGAAGCATCTAGAGAATTTCGTTAAATTTTTAGATTTGGATATTCAAATGTGCAGACATGTTATTTATCTCATCTATACTTAAGAAAAAGACAATATATTTTTTTTGCATAATGAAATTTCAGGTAATCAGGACTAATGCAGTTGCCATTTACAGCTCGCACGCATATTCCAGATTGTGTAATGTCGTTTTTGTTTTAAACTTCAGTGAATTGGAATTGAATTTAATTAGGAAAACTGCAGAATTTCTCACGGCAATACAAACTGAGGCTTTATAAATTTTAAATACTTGTATTTTTATACTAATTTTATTTCTTAAATATTTTCGTCTATTTTAAAAATTTAGTCGATGACTTCCATCTAAATGTTTACGTTCTGTAGAACCAATAAAAATTATGTTTCATCATTTTTTTATTTGTTCTATTAAAAAAAATTCTTCATGAAAACTGTTCATGTGTTGCTTAAAATAGAAAAAACTGGATATCTTTGTGATATGGCTCGTTTTTGAATTAAAATTAATGAATGAAATAAGAAAAATCACATGTTAAGGGAGGGGTCTCTTACTTGGCCTGTTTCTTGCATGGGCAAATGACACGTGCACAGGGCCCCACAAATTTTCAGAGCCATGAAATTGGCTACTACTACTAAACCAGACACACATGCAACCCGTCCACATTCCTCTGCGTAACTTCTAACGAATTCTTACGTATTGGAATGTGTGTGTGTATAGTGATCCTTCTGTAAAGTTTGTTTCTGTGTAATACTTGTTAAGTGTAGTGCTGCCATCTGCAATCAGTTTTTTAAATTATGAGTTTCTCTCAACTCATAGTGAGTGAAGTGTAATGAATGAATAATTGTAACGTTGTAGGCCTGTTGCTTACTGCGGCGAGACTTTTTAACGGGGAGATCGGCTCGCATTCGCCCCTCGAAGTTGCGAACCGCAGAAAACCAGCTTCAGCCGACCACTACTACGGCGACGGATCCGGCGACCCGAATTCTCGCGATGCGGGTCCGTCACTATGACCACTCGACCCTTATTCACGCCTCTGGCTTAAAGAACTCTATACGTATACAGGGTGTTGCCCTAAAGTGGCGATAAACTCAGAGGGGGTGATACTAGGCATCAAGAGGAACAAAAGTTGCAATGATTAGCGATCGACACGGATTGGTTAAAATCCTCAATTCAACCAATCCGTTTCGATGTTTAATCCTTTCACCTGCGACTGCAATTAAACTGTGTTGGTGAATACGGCCGATACAGAAAGATGGATGTTGTGTGAAGATGCTTATTTTTTTAGGTGCTGTTTTTTTTTAGCAAGGAAAAAAAAAACAAATTCATCTTTGCCTTTACTGGGAGTTGAACCAGGGTCCCTCGTTCGCCGGACGAGTGCTCTCACTACTAAGCTGCAGAAGAGGTACCTCAGCATCGAGGCGAGGTTTCCGATTTGCTGACTTTTAATGACATCATCTTTGTATGATGCTTACCTCATCAACCATCCTTTATGAAAATATGAAATATTCTTAACGGCATCTTACTCGGTGCGCCAAAAACGGGAAAAAAAAACCTTTCGATAGTTCTTGGGCATCTGAACTAACATTCTCTCTATTGGTAAGTCCAGTACAAAGCCCCTTTAGTGATCTTTAAATGTTTCATTGATCCTTCAAGTGCTCTGGAAATGTTCCGCGGGTAATTTGGGTGATTTAGAACCGCACTGGAGCCGCTTAAGTGCTCTAAAAATGAATGTGCCACATGTCACTCAAGGGATCTCTAAATGTGCCACGGTTCGTTTAAGTGTTCTGGAACTGTGTGGTGGGTTACTTAAGTGATCTATGAATGTGGAAGTGATCTTTGAGGCGTGCTTCGGTGATCTGAAAATGTGCCACGGCCTACTTAAATACTCTGGAATTGTACCATGGCTCATTTAAGCGATTTGTAAATGTGCCGCTTAGTTCATTTTTACAAAATTAGGTTTGAGGGGGCAAGTCACATCAGATAACCTTCAGGGCCACATTTGGTGTGGGGGGTCAAGGGTTTACCATATATGGCTTATAGGGTGGGTCGCAATGAGTTTCTTAAAGATAAATTTTGAGTTCTTACCCTTCAAATAGCAGTGAAAATTAACATAAATTGATTATAATAACAAATGAATGTATTTTCTTTCGAAATTTAATTTTTTTTTTAATTTTTTGCATTAAAATATTTTTTTTTGTCTGGGGAAGGCGCACGACCCCCCTTATGCCCCCTCCCGTGTGCGTTTTTGATCCCACCAATATGAGGGTAGGGGGCCAGTGCTGACGAAATTTTGCTGACAAGGGGCCAATAATGGATAAAAATTTGCTGACGTAATACTTGAACGGCCCCTAATTCAAAATTTTCTCCCCGTGACTTTGAACATAGAATTAACCAAGTTCAACTGTATTAACTTCAACATGATTGTTGATATATATATATATATATATATATATAGGCATATTATTGGTTTTTTTTTTTTTTTTCACAAAGATCTCTCTCTCCTCAGCATGTTTAACATTCTAAGCCAATGCTTTGACTTTAGATATCAAGCATTTTCCTTCAAGAATGAATGAGATATTAGTAATGATGCACGCAAAAGCAGCATCTCAATTGTGAGGCGCTGACTAATTACCATCTCGTCATGTTTCCGCCGGACAATAACAAAGACTATTTGTTACGAAAATGAATTCGTTTCTCGCCGAACAATGGTCGCTTATGATGATTTCCACCAGCGACAGCAACTTCGCACCATACGCAGCACATTCCCATTGAGTTTCACCTCGTCATTGTGACACTTGCGCTTCTTTTGTCTAGTCTTTTATTATACGTGGACTCTAGCTCTCGACGAAACGCTGAAGTGGGCCTTAGACATTTCATCGATTTTCGTCCTTGATGTTGAATGTAACCAATTCAGTGGCAGAAGCAATTTTCCTGTACCGTTGTTTGACGGTAAGTGCTTTTCTTTGAGGGCAGATAGTTTAATAAGTGTTTTGTGTCTATAAAAACCCTGTTCGCTTTCAGAGACTACGAACATTATTTGGATAAAATAACAAAGTAATCACTACGTAATACCAAATTTAATTCATATTTTTTATTACACGAAAATTATTTTCAAAATACCAGGTGTTCCAAATAGATTCAAAATTTATAAAAAATTGAAAATTAATTTCATGTTTTAGGGATTTTGTGGTTGTGAAATTTTTTCTTCCTTCAAGGGTTTTATTTCGTTACATACAAAAAATTAGTTCAATTCTTTTTCGATTGATGGCGCTGCGTGAAGGCAAATTACAGAAGGTTGGACTTCTCCTGCTTCTGAAACGTACATAAAGTTTCAGACGTTGACTCGTAGCCGAGAGAACCAATAGTACGTTGTCCACCACAATATCAATATCACAATGAAATCCTTATCTAAGCGCCAGTTACAGGAAAATTCAGAAATGAGGATAAACAAAATTTTTCGTCTCCTGTAAAATCACATCAACTAACATCACGCTCATTTTTTTTTATCACTTTCAGAAAATCGTACACCCTACATTTTATAGGACTTTGAAATATGCTTTCGTGTATCACTTTCTATCGACAAAAATTTGAACTTTTTTTTTTTCCTGTACCTAAAAAAATTTCTTCGTTAGAATAAAATTTTTTTCCGCAAACCACATTCAAATGTACCCAATTTTTCGAGTGTTTTATAATTTTTTAAACTATTTACGAATTTATGGGATATATATGTTAGTAACTTCATTGTAAAAATTGCTTCATTGTAATTGCAAGAAAGATTATTTATTAACAATAAAATAAAAATAATTCGTTGCACGTGGAACATATACTGCTGTAATAAACAATTTGGAGGCATTGTGTTCGTTATTTGCATATCTTTTCTTTGACTTGTGTACGTCAGTGCCACCTCTCGGCTTTTTTAGGTATTTTTTTTCCTGTAAAAATATTCCTGTGACCTAGCGATGCTAACCCTGTAAACCGTTCTTTATTTCAGTTATTTTTCCGGTTTTTATGGATTTTTTAAAGTTTCTACGGACTTTTTGGCCACCCTGTATATTCGGCCCTTGTAACTAATTAAAAAAATTCACTCTAATTAATTAAATTTCTATGTTGATGTGCTGTTTCAATAAATAACCAAGCTACCATCATCAATTTACATCGTATTTGTGAAAAAGAATAATACGTTTTAATGAATGGGAGGTACAAATCGCGTAGAGTAAGGGGTTTTCAATGTTTTCGACATCACGGGCCAAATTAAAGCTTAATATGAAGCTTGCGTGCCACCAAGTCATAAAATGTTATATAGAATTTCAAGACGGTATCCAGATCATTATTGCTTGATGGAATAGTGATATAATACAGTTGTAAAGTAGCGCCTTAACATATGGACTTCTAGCCATTCATGGATTTGCTTGTCCATTGCTTGTCTCTCAAGAAATGATAGGCTCTCTGATATACCGGTGTTTCATCATTGAGAATAATTCTCATACAGACATTCGTTTTTTCAGTCTTTTCCGGCCTGTAAGACAAAACAGTCTTTCTTAGCTTCTCCCTCACTTCTCTATCACAGATGTAACCCAGTTCAAGTTGGTCTTGATTCAATTCAGATATCTGCATGAGCCAATGTCCTCTCTCCTCTTTACGAAAAGTGACTTCACTTTCATCGAAGTGCAATGAAGCCTGTTTTCAGATTCCCAATCACTGCACCACTCCAATGGACAACGGGCCTAAGTTAATAGGAGCATCTACTTCAAGAATATTACTTTCAGATTAACGTTTCAAATATTGCGGAATTAAAAATTATTTCCATGAAGTCTGAGGGCCAAAATCCATACTGGGACATCTAGTGGTTGAGCCCAAGGTTTCCCAGGGGGTTTCGAGTATTATTACTTTATAATTTTATATATTTTGCGAGGCTTTTTCTTCGTTAACTATGGATTTTCGTCAATTTTGGTTTGTTTTTCGATTATATAGCCATTTCCTTGAATTCTGAAGTTATTCTTTCATTAAATATGAATTTACATCAATTCGGAATTCATTTTCTCATTGAATATTTTTTTCATCAATTATTAAAATCAATTTTTCATGAAATGAGACCTTTCATCGACTCTGAAATTATTTTTCATTGTCCATGAAATAATAAAACAAAATTAATTTTTCTTGAATTATAAAAATATCTCTGGAAATATTTTTTTCATTAATTATGAATTATAAACTATTACGAAACACTTACAAAATTGTTTTTTTTTCAAAAATTATGAAATACATTCTCATTACTTCTGCATTTAGTATCTTATTAGTTCTGCAATTTGAGCAATTATTTAAATAATTTTGAAATTCAAGGAAACATATTTTGTGGATTTTATGTCGAGTGAACTCGGAAATATATATCAAGGAAAATACCTGCTTTCTTGATATATTTGGCTGAGAAAAAGCCGTCAATTTCGAAAGTGTTTCTTCATCATTTCTGGAAGACATTTTTTTTTATTAAGACGAGCATTTCTGCAAATTCTGAAATTATATAAGCCTTTCCGTTAGCGGGCCACCACGAAAAAGCCTCGAGGGCCACCTGCGGCCCGCGGGCTTTGCGTTAAATTACCTTGTCGTAGACAGTTGAGTGAAAATTATGGAAAATATGTGTATTTGAGTTTTATTTTTACGTGTTGAGGCATTTTCGATATGTTCCAAATGGGTGTCTTATCAAATTGCTTATGAAAGAATAAAAAATATTATAAGTGCCACATATACAGGAAAAGATCCATTTTAAAGAAATTTCTTTTGACTATTTTTTATCTTCTCTTCCAGTGTAATATTCTTGCTTTTATCTTCATTAGTATTGAGCATGATCATTAGCGAAATTTGCCGTTTCTTTTGCAAGTGTGTCATTTGCCTTAGCTGGCGTCTACGGCATAATTAAATTCGCATCCTGTTTTCCTGACGCTAGTGCTGATTGATGCCGTGCCCTACTTTCTGTCCTTTCATTAAGCTTTCTGCATATACAGGATTCGCTTGCGTTAGTGCTGACCGTGACTGGTAAGGCTTCTTGTGTACGGCTTCCTTAAGTGGACATGATTGTGGCCATCCCAAAGAAACTCGGCATAAATGAGAAAATATTAACCAGGCGCAGGTTTAATTAGCTTATGGAACTTCTAGAAGAAAATTGATCGACATCCAGTGTCAGATACAACTTTTATCCAGAATCAATATCCGTTAATTGGTTACATATTAATTAAGTGATATGAAAAGAGTCTCTACTCGTGTATATAGTTCGGGGAAATTCATATCAACTTTTTTGTTGCTGTGACCTAAATGTGATGTCGTTAGGCTTACGTGCTATGTTTGTGTCTATGACGTACATAGTCGAGGCTCAAATTGTCGGAAAATGTGTCGTCATTTCTGTAAGTGTATTCTGGTTCTGTCGGATTTTAAAATATTACGAAAATTATTTTTTTTTCTCCAAGTTTTGAATCCAATCACTCAACTGCATAGACCCTGGATTATGTTGTAATACAGAGATGCACATTTATATTTACTAATACAAAAATAAAAGTGCATATAGTTGGCTCTTATTAGTAGTAAAACATTGTGAAACATGGGTCTTTGCTCAGGCTCAGCTGTTAGCCTTTTCTTCTATGCCGATTCGGAAACACTAGTACACTAAGTTAATGACTTTAATAGAGTATAATGGAAGATACTTTGAATTTTCTGACTTCCTTTTTGAGATAGAAAAATACAATTAAAACCTTTACGTCCAACTTATAAATACTGTATTACAATACAGTGGATGCCGCTTAAACGACGGAATAATGTGGAACCAAATGTTCTCTTATTGAGACAACGTTAAAACTTATTTGGACGGTCATTACTAATTTATCCTAATTAATTTGAAAACTATTATTCATACAACAACTCTTTTAATTTACATCAACCAAATGAATGAAGTCATGTAAAAAACCCATTTCTTTTGCTGTTTTTTAAAATGCATTAATACTTGCTGTGAAAAAAATGGCACCACGACGCCAGTTACGCATAGAATTTTTACAACGCCAGTTAAGGGTTAATCGGAGTAAAGTAACAAGGCTAAACTTGAAAAATTGGAAGAAACGTTGTTTGTTTGGTTTTGTGCCGAAAGAGAACGTCGTTTGCCAGTTTCAGGGCCAATTATCCAACAGGAAGCCCCGAGTTGGAGCCCGATGGAGACCCGAATTTCATTGCCAGTCGAGGATGGTGGGATTAGATGAAAAAAAAAACAAAAAAACGTCATGTTGCGTGCGAACATATTGTCACAGGAGAGAGCTTGTCTGGCGACAGTCATGCGAGAAATCCCAAAATGAGTTTTAAGATTTTCATAAAAAAGTAGCACTAACGGTAGATCACATCTACAATCCCGATGAATCTGATCTGTTCTACCTGATGTTTGCCAAGCGAAACCTTAGCCACTGATTAGCTTACGATTTTTTCCCTACAAATTTATTTTTATTAACATAAAGTATTTATCTTGTGTAAATACGATTCATACTTGATCTGTTCAACATAAAGATACTTTTCTGTAAGTATGTTTTATGTATTATACTCCGTTCTTCCATATTCTTCGGTTAACCCGTATTTTTGGTGTGCCGGATCGGCTCTGATCCAAATTGGTTTGGATCCAAATGATTGTTGTAATTCAGTACAATTTTAATTTCTTTTCGATGTCTGATTCTTTCCAGAAGCTTTATTGATGTTAATCCTTCATAAGTTTTCAATGCACCAACTATAGTAACAGTGCTAAACAGTAATCGAATTACTCTCCACATAATTCGATGCCCTAATACGAATTCGGATATTGTGTGATAGAAACACAATAACCGCTTGATATCGGTTCAAGCGGGACCGACTGTACTACTTAAATACAAAATACTAATTTTCTTGATAAAAAAATAATAATAAATAACGTATTTATTATATTTAATTAAATTCAATGCCAAACGAAATTGTCTTTTTGGTTGTTTTTTTTCTCAAAGATATGCACAAAAATACGATATTGACTCAGTGATATCGTGATACATTCACGATATTGACTCAGAATTTTTTTAACAGTAAAATTTATTTCACCATATTACAGAATCATAATTTAAGTTTTCTTTACAATTCACAGTGTGTCTGTTGTGTATTTTTTTTACATTTCCCGCATTGTTAACACTATGGTTATAATTCAATATTATTGCGGCTGTATTTGGGGTGGTTTTTTTTGAAAAAGTGTTTTATTATTTTTTCTTTGGGACGAGATATATTTTTGTATAACTGTAATTTTTTTTGTTTTCGTTATTAACAACCAATTATTATTTAATTATTTGAATTTCACAATTCTTTACAATACTTTAAAACATAAAATCGGAATACAGTCATCGCCCGTTATAACGACCCCCTTCGTTCCACGAAAAACGGACGTTGTATTGGGAGGTGGTTGTATCGAAGAGAAAACGTATAGGATAGTTGTTACATGGGAAAAAATTGACTTGTTCTACAGGTCGTTATAACGGACTAGTGACTATAAGGTTGGGTTATAATGAGTGTCGACTATATTTACACCAAAAATCCTATATGCAATCGACGTTCGTTATGAAGATCCTGCGTTATATCGACCGATCCTGTACAACGACAGGTAGGATAAGTAGTTCGAACCCAAGGGAAGAAATAGATAAGTTATTTTCCCTAACGAACTCGAGGCGACCACCGATAGACAGCGCCTTCACTTCCAACCCATCTCACTAATGGCAGTAAATTGCAATATAGCGATATGGCCAGAGTTGGTGTTTGGTGAAGTAGGTAGGATAAGTAGTGCCCGAGTGGCATGGTGGTAAGTTGCTCCTCTACCATCGTGAAGGTTGTTGTCAGGGGTTCGAACCCAAGGGAGGATATAGATAAGATATTTTCCCCAACGAACTCGAGGCGACCACCGATAGACAGCGCCTTTACTTCCAACCCATCTCACTAATGGCAGTAAATTGCAATATAGCGATATGGCCAGAGTTGGTGTTTGGTGAAGTAGTAGGTAGGATAAGTACCAAATGTTTTCATATACCGAATAATCTGTGTTTTTCCTTTCGATATAACGACCTTCCAATAGAACGCCACTTTTCGACGGGGCGATAGGGATCGTTGTAACGAGCGATGACTCCGTTTTGAATTTAAGTAATACAGATACCTTGAGAAGTGTTTTTCATGCTGGTTTTCATCTCTCAACTTCTATATAACAACTGTGCATGTAAAATAATGTACAAGAATCAGATTCGATAAATCTAATACAATTTATTCTTATATATACATAACTCCTTTTTGACTAGTTTTTTTTCACAATCGCAATACTCATCGCAGATGAGTTCGTAACTATTCATAAACTTGAAGTTTCCTGACCTAATACGGAACTATCTTTAACAAAAAATATACTTCAAATTGGCTTCAGCAGCTCAACGAATTCCGACTGTACGTGGTTTTCTTTATCATTATTGTTATTCTAAGCTCCTTGTGAAAATCTTGTACATTTTTCATATTTTCTCTCGAATAAAATTCACATTTCTTTTCCCTGAAATTTTATTACTGGAATATCTGACTGTGAAGTTTTTATATTCACAGTTTGTATGTATGTATGGGTACGCTTGTACACTCAGAACTAGTCTACATGCATGACCCAGATGCTGCGTAGATCGAACTAAGATAAGAAAAAATGTTTTCATCGAATAGAATTCCCACAAACAAATCTAGATCTAGAAAAGTCTTGATTTTTTTAGCGTGAAAAAAAGAGTATTCCCGGAATTTTCGAGAAAGTATTCATACGTCGAAAAAGAAAAACTAACTAATAATAAAATTCCGAACAGTTTGAATTTCTGCAAAGCTTCTTTTTTTCTCCATACTTCTTCATGTTCGGCCTCCTAGCAATGTTCTTAGAATCTTCATTTTCTTTTGATAAATACATATTTCATGAGAGAAATGAAGTTTTATTTCGACTCACGAAATTTCACAAATTTGGTTTGTCAATATGTGTTATAATCCCATAAGCCCATTGAGACGATGTTCATGTTAAGATAATTAGGAAAAAAATAGCTGGACTTTTGCAAAACAACACCGATGCGCTCCAACATTTCCGAAATATTTTCCCCCATACAAGGGTTTATGTTACACACGTATAAATGTAGTAATACTTATACTTTCAAGTCAAAAGCAAAACATAATATTAAGTTAATTACCAACTGGGTTAATTTACGCTAAGGTGCACAACCTCCTTTCCGAGAAAACTATAAATACACCCGATGAATATACCTAGGCTGACCATATTTCTTTCAAAAAAATTGGTATATCACCAAAAAATGTTGTCAAGGCAAATTAAGTCGCCAGTTACAAAAAAATACTTTAAAGCCAAATACAATTGTCAATTAAAGCAAAAAAAAAAATTCAAGCACAAATAAAGTCAGGAAAATAAATTTCCAAAGACAAGTGATGTGGTCAGATACAGCCATCAACATTGTCAAAGGCAAGTAAGGTTGTCAGCTACAGCAGAAAAAAATTGTTTTAGGGGCAAGTAAAACTGTCGATTACAGTCACAAAAATTTCCAAAGAGAAGTAAAATTGTCAACTATTGCTAAAATTGCTGAAAAATTTGCCCGTCGTGGGAAATGATGGGTACAGCAAGGCAAAATATAATTTAAAAAAAACGTATTTATACGTATAGGTTTGAAAATAAGCGAGATGAATGCATATATATATTGCATACATTATTTATATGACTATAAATAATTATGATAACCATAATTTATTATTATAATGTATTTCATAAGCCATGAAAATAATCTCAATTCTTAAGTTAAAAAAAATTCAACTAAGTCTTGAAAGAAAATATGCGAAAAAAAGGGACATTTCATAAAAAAATTTGGCAGTCACAAGTACTGAAAGTATCTCGAGTCACAAGTATCTCGTAAAATACGGAATATATATCACCACTCTTAATATATAATTTCTGGCCCACAAGCGACAGAAATACCGCATATCTGGCCCATGGACTGAAAAAATTGTGCAACCCTCATGTATTTTTTTTAATCGTCATATCATTCAAGTTTTACGAACTCCTCAAGACTTCATTGAATGTCATATTGATTTATAGAAAGGTTTACAGTACAAAAGAGGTCAAGAGTTCTTGTTCGGTAAATATCTAAGTAATATAAAGTCGTTCAAATAGAAATCCAGAATTTTCGTAATAAAATCTTTCTCGTACGTCACCAGAAAAAAAAATTGAGCACAAGTAATAATAAACTGAACTACGATCATAAACGAAGCTTTTCTTCCCAACTCAAGACCAGCCTGGTCTTCTAGACCGCATCATATCCATTCATCTTCAATGCTTCTTTCATTCTATTCAAGGAAAAATAGTATTATTTTTCGACGATGTTCGAGGCTTCACTAAGAAAATTATTCGGGTTTCCCGTTCCTTCCAAGAGCTTTGAGCTTCTCTTCTTACCATATTTATGTCGGAATTTATCAACTTTAAAAGGAAAATAAATATATCAAAAAATTCAATAAAGAAATTAACATAAAAAAAAAACTGGAATTTATAAAGATATTATACTGCTATTGTCGTGCATATTTCTTAACATAGTGAGCAGTTTCAAGAATTGGTATATGCAGTTCGTTTACTGAACTGAATACTTTTTCTTTTCTTAGATTTTACTATTATTACGAGAAAAAGTTATTTGCCTTCACAAATTTTCAATAGAACACCTACCTACAAAAGAGATACAGCCGACACTCGTTATAGCGACCGATCCATTACAACGATAGGATAAGTACCAAATGTTTTCATATGCCGAATAACCTGTAATTTTTTCATTTCGATATAACTACCTTCCAATAGAACGCCCATTTTCGACGGGAGGATAAGGATCGTTATAACGAGCGTCGACTGTAATAATAATTAAATGTGACTCAAATGTAAAAGTAGATGAGATAAGAATTAAATACACCACTAACGCAAAATAAAATTCACACACACACACACTTTATGAATTCAAAATTATATTTTTCATTTTTTTAAATCTCATTCAGAATCAGAATTTTACTCAGTTTGGAAGAACCAATTTTAAAGGTTGAAACATGCAATTACATTTTAACTCACAAAATAAAAAAATTAGTTGGACAGAATTGTGGGAGAAAATAATTCTATATAAAGGAAAACATATACCGTATACACTTATGCAGAAAAACTCAACTTCTCAAATCTTATTGCAACCAATACATTTCGTTATAAGTTAACTCTCGGGTGATACGAATACAATTTTCTAACACATTTTTCCGAACGTTGTATTAAATTCCATTTCGAAATAGAAACATGGATATCTTTCCCCTCATAAAACTGTAACAGCATGGAAATCGAACATACTGTGCTATTATAATGAACGTGATAGGAACCGTATATCATATAAGAAAAATAGGTTTTAATACCTGAAAAAAATTTTTTATTTCCTGATCATTAATTCATTTCTTTTAAGTAAAAAATACAATTCAAGTTTCACGGAAGAGGAATATTTCTATGTTTTCTAAAATCTTTCAAAGAAAATTTAATACAGGGGAAAAAAAGAGAGAAAAATAACATACCTAAGTAATACAGTACCAAAAAAAAACAGATTTTGATTCAGTACTTCAATTATAACAGTACAAGACAATGTCATTTGTTTTGCTGCTTGTTCAACTGTTACGGATAAGCGAAAAAAAAAATTGGATAGAAAAGGAACACAATTTTTTTTCACGTGAATTTTCACGCGAGTTGGGAGAAAAAAAATACGTGAAATAAATTGAAATCGTGTTTTATGCAGAAAAAGAAAAAAATAGGGAGAAAAAAAAAAGTTATTCACCAAGTCAAGTATGCGTTTTTCTTTTCTCTCTCCTTTCTTATATTATTCAAACTTTATTCACCAGCCTGGAAATATCAAAATATATTTCACAACATGATTGATTGTCTCGTAGAAATCCATACTTTTATCTTCTGAAATTCTCTTTCATGAGGAATATATTTTATATAGTATATACATTTTTTTTTTTATTTTCCCTCTACTGTATATTTCCGATGATTTTTTTTTTTTAAATATACACAATTTTCCGATTATTCTGGAAAAAAAATCGATGTTTTCTTTACGGATTCGAAGTTGTTCGGAATTTTCTTTTCTTAATTGAAGTTGAAGCAATGTATTGAAACAAAATTGATTGATTGAAAACTGATTTTTCTTCGAACGGACGGTATCTGTTTGTTAAACGTATGAGAACTTCTGGATTCCGGAGAATATCTTGAAGGTAAAAGTATTCTATATTTTTTTGCAATTAAGTAAATAAATTTGCTCTCAAAAATGTGTATCAAAAATATTTTTTACAATCATTTTTTCATAACATAATCTGCTATATATATCGAAAAAATATGGATCAATAAATCCATATTAACTTTTCTGTACCGGGTACGTCATCATTTTGATTATTAGACAGTCAAGTTTTATTTTGAAACTACAGTTCTCAAGCTACAGTTTCTAAGTTCTTTAAATAATTTGTCTCATAGGTAATATGAAATTACTTAGTTGAAAACTTTATGATATTTCAAATTATGTTATTCTATTTGATGCATGAGTATGGAGATGGATTTCTTTAAATCAAGGTGGATGCCGGATGGTAAGTGAAGTTTGTTTGGTGGATCTTTTTCCACTATGAAGGTATGTCTGGTGGACAATGAGGAATTGGATGGATATTTTCAGCGTTAGTGGAAACTGGTCTCCTGAGGGAGGCTTTCTCAAAGCTCAAATATTCAGGCATTTGCTATTTTAAATTCAAAGTATGGAAGGTAGATGACAGCACCAACATAACACAAAACACGCAGAACTATTGCAACATTAATATTTCAAGGCAAATCATACACACAAACGCGTTCCTACACGTACCAGTTTGTTAGAAGTACTCAAAAGAAATGTTTAAAAAATGCGTACACACTAACTAATAGTAGTAGTATTAGAAGAAAAACCATTTGACAGAGTTTTTATTTCCAGTCTATAATCCTTGAATATAGTGTAAATGAGATTTATTTAGTGAATCCTTTGCTCATTATGTTCACATGCAATGATTAGCTTATTTGTGTGAAAAAAAATTGGTTTTTCATTCATTTTTTGTGATGGCCGATAAGGCGGTCGCATAGGCGATGTACTTTAAAGTCCGACCGTGATGATTCAGGCTCAAAGAATGTTGATAGGACAATGGTGGTCAGTTGGTTCTCCGATTCAGAGGCAAAAATATGAGCCAGTATCCAATTTGAATGAGTCTTCCCTAGACAGTAGGCATACTTTTAACGTCATAATAAAAAAGGGGGGTGACACGATTCAACATGATCTTTTTTTTAATACATACGGAACACGGAAATTCCAACATTTTCATTTTCTCTCAAATGGAACGCCGATGGCAACAACGGTAGAGGATAAATAATACAGAATTCTCTTCTGAAAAAATAAACATGTTAAACGTACGAATTCACTCGGAACTCACATTTCAGCGTATTAGCATACGTTAGGTATCCCACAGATGGATTTTTACGAGGTTAATGTACGTTTAAGTAGTAGTAGTACTTTTGTCATTGTGTGTTATTCTGTTTTGTTTCATTTTAAACAAATATAATATGCCGATATCCCTGAAATATACGTGATTAGATAAACTGATTAACCCTTTAAGGAATCCGACTACATTAAAACATCATTTCGGAAGGAAATATCGATTTTTATTTATTTATTATTGTTTTTTTTTTTTTGAAAACCTTACTAATTTCGTGATTTCCAAACAGGCGTTTTTTTGTTTATATGGCGCTAAGAAATGAAGTTACGTCCACTATAGTGTTGCGTTTTTGCATATAAGCAAAGAGTGAATAAAATATTTTACCCTTACACAGGCAATCCCGAGATATCTCGTCTAACTTGATCAGCGTTATTTTGGCAATCTCGAAATATCTCGGATTCTTAAAATCCTCTCATTTCGGCATTAAATTTTATTTCATGACCTACACCATTGCCTACACTAGTTGAATATACTATAGAAGTAACAAAACAGTCCATTCATAGAATTTTTATGAATTTTTATTGCATGAATTCTTTGCCTAAAATTGAACATGAAAATGACTTTTTCATAGAAAATGACATAGGTAGTCCAAAACTTGTAATTGTCTTCACCATTTCGGGGCACTCCTATCAAAAATATTATTGAAGTTCACTGCAGTATCATTTTATAGAAAAGTGACAAGAAAGGTGGTCGGATACCTTAAGTAGATTTTGTTTTCGTCCTTACGATACATACTTAGAAATGTTCGATTGTGCTGATTATTTAAGCAGGATTACATCAAATTATGTTTAGTCACTTCCATCGTTACCCTCATACCAGAGCTTAGTCATTCTGAGCATTAGTCCAGAAATTAGTTGACTAGGAATAAAATGTGGCCACATTCTTGTGTCCACGATTTATTCCGATTTATGGAATACCGAAGACGTGACTTCCAATGTCCAGAGTGACAGAGAATGTCCTCAAACAAAGAATATCATAACTAATGAACAAAACACCTCCTTGAAGTAACTTCTCAAAACTTTCCAAAATATCCCGTCTTTGTCTTTGAGCCAAATCTAGTTAATATCTCTTTTACCAAACTGTCAGTGAAACTGCGAAAACTTCAACCGGCGATTGTTGAGTGATCAATAACAGTGACAGATGGGAATCAGCAACGAGATTTTGAAGTAGCTCCAAGATGAATTAATAAATTTTAAATCTTCAGCTAACTAAAGACCGTTGAAGCTGATGTGAAAATGATGCGATTGGCCTTCAACTTCTTCATAAAAATGGTTTCTGAAGCAATTTCAGTCTTCATACCGCTGAAGGAAAAGATGTATGGGTAAACGAAATGAGTTTGCTTTTTCCTGTGAACGATATTCCTGAAGAAGAAAAAACTTAGATTAATTAGATTAATTTAGTTTAAAAAAAACTTGATTAAAAATGCGAAAATGTGTAAGAATTCCAGGGTGAACAAAGAGAATCTCGATGTTTTGATTCGGTTCGTGTCAATTTGATATTAATCGAAAAGGATCTGGACAAAATATTACAGAAGACTCCGGACCACATCGGGCCTAATGTGACGGAAGTGCATGCCGAATAACAGAAAAACCGAATAAGCCGGAGTTCTATAAATACGGTATTCACTTCCTACACTTCATGCCTTCAAAAACCATGTTTTTTATACCAAAAACGCACTTTTCTGATCTCGAAGTACAGGAGAGTGCTTAATAAATGTTTATTGTACACTTCTGAATTTTTCTGTTTTGAAAGTTTACTACAGAAAAAGAAAGTCCACAAAATGAAAAAAAATATTGTACATATTTCAAGGTAAACTGTAATGTCTAACTTAATTGCAGGAAACATAGCATTACTATGTACTGCAGTGTTTTTCATTTGGCCCCCGTGGGTCCGTAGAGAGAGAGAACCATTTTCTCATTTACTATTATTACACGAAAAACATTTAATGTTGTAAAATTATAATTAATCACATTGGGACTCCGGTTAACGAGCACTTCGCAACGATCAAAAATTAAAAATAAATGGTTCTATTAATAAACGATGACATTCGGATTGCGAACAAAAATTTTGCGCATTGTTTATTTATCGTCACGTTATCAAAACTGAGCTGATGGTTTTCTCTTTGGTCCGCTCACATACTGTGGAATTGTGGGTAATATTATCCCCTACAGTCTCCGATCAGCGTTCCTCATTCGAAAAATGAACACCCGTACCGAACGTGACTGTTGACGATACGAAACTACAAGTCACATTGTAAGTTTTTTTTTATATAAATTCTGCTAGGCCAGGAGTTGACCGTAGACGAAGTGATCGACCCCCCCCCCCTTCCCCCCAGTGCATGCAACAGCAAGAGCTTCTTGACAGAATTTCGTCTGAAGAGGAAGAGAGAGAAATGAGAAGTTCCTCATTTTTCAAATGAGATTAGAGAGATGTGTAAAGTGTGGGAATCTGTGAAAAATTCTGTGGAAAGGAACCAATCAAATAGAGCGGTAGCAGTGTGCGGGCATCTGTCCAATGAAAATGCAGTTGATCCATTTCCGAGAAATCTTAAAACGAAGGAAAAAGCAAGTGTCATTGAACAGGTTCCCTTTGAAACATCACACAGAAGATTAAGTTCACAGGAAAGGTGAGACCTAAAGTCTTCCTAAACAATAGTCATCCGTCATTCGGCGCAAGTAAACTTGTAAATATTATCGCATTGCATGTTTATTTATATGGCGTTATTATATTCTACATATGTATATTATTATTGTACATTAAATTATTATTGTGTTGTATTATTGAATGAATGCCGTTTTTATTAGTAATTCTTATGTGAATGGAATAATTATGGAACGAATTATTTCTGAGTTTCCATTATTTCCCATTTGGAAGTTTGATTTGAGTAACGAGTGGTTTGGATAACGAGCAATTTGGTGGAAGGAATTAAACTCGTTAACCGAACTTCCACTCTACTTTAATTTTTTTTTTTGTGATATGTAAATTATAAAAAAAACAGCACGGGGAGGCAGATTGACCTTCACTCCTGGGAATCTAAGGTGTCTTCACCTTCATTAAAAAGGGTCCACTATATCCAAATGGTTATGAAACTGTTGTAGAATACAAATGCACACACTAACACAATGCATAAAACATAAGCGTAAACCGTAGATTAAGTTCTTACAAAAATAATGAAAACTTATTTTACTGTTCATTCATAAATTATCCCACAAATGTGAAAAGATAATATTGCAATATTTTAATGTAAAAACTACTATTTGTAAACTAGGCCGGATAGTCGCGAGCTGAATAGTCGAGAGTCTACCGTATAACTTTAGGAATTTATGTTATGAACACAATCACCACTAATAACATCTTATTGGCGACCAGCATGTGAGATGTATTTAATTCGCGAATGTGTGTGAAATTTATTTTTGAAAGTGAATAAAATAATGGTAAACTCCCAGCCTAAATATGTGAGTGTAAAAACTGAAATCTAAGAGATGGTATATGTTATTTTTTTATTATCTCATGTGCATTCTAATTGATAAATGAGTCTTTAACACGATGTGCTATTGAGATCATTTTTAGTAGGCTTTTATAGACTTTATCCAGGATAAGCCGAACCACCACTATCCATAGCAGAAAGCCCCCTAAGTGAAGCTCGTGACGTCACTGGCGAAGGTCATCTCACCTATAGTCATTGGATATACTACAAAAAAGGGTAACGATGCGTCGGCCTGCTGTGTCCATTGGATATGGGTTAGATGACCTTCAGTGACGTCACGAGCCTCGCGCGAGGGACCTTCCGTTATAGATGGTGTTGCCCGAACTGTTTGCACGACGGATGTCACTAAAACCGCTTTGCCTTCAAAAACGTACGGTCAGTTACAAAAAGTTTTAAATAACGAGCTGTTACTCAAAATTTCCCCAAGTGGTCGTATACATAACAAAAATGAAGAAATTACCTTTTTATACAATCATCGTATGCTAAAACTTCCAATTAATGAAATGTAAACACGGCTTTTTGGGAAGAAAAAAAATTCCATGTGTTTAAATGCAGTATTAAAGAAGTATCTTAGTTTGAATTTTCTAGCATTTATCGTCATTCATTGTGTGCGTAATTCACAAATTTAAAAGTTGTAAAAATTCTGTAATTATATTAAAAATTTAATTGTTATTAATGGAAATATATTGTGGTTGCGTTTATTCCATTTGTGTACAGTTCCAAACAACGGCAAGTTCTGAGCCAAGATGTTTTAGGTGTCGCGATTCCGATACCCAGTTCGTCCTTGTCAGAAACTTTTCTGACATAGGGGTACAATAGAAACGGCGACACGACCGCAGAAAAAGATTGCTACCACAAAGAGCCCCATATCGAGGGGTTTGTGCATCAACCTCTGGATCAGTATAAAAAGGACTGCCGTTCGGAATGGCAATAAATTGTCGGTCCCGGGCAAATTAGCCCTCGTGTGCGGAAAATGACCGTGCTGCGACAATAATGATGAAATGATGAAAACTTTCCACTGTTTTATTTTAAACAGATCCGACTAATCTTTGAACTGAACTCAAAACGAAGCAATATGTTCCATATAGAGTATTTTTAATGAAAAATGTGTATTTTTGCCATCTCTAAAAGTCTTCATAGTATTCAGAAGCCTGAATACTATGAACACTTTTTCTTTGCACAAAAAAACCGAAATAGCAATGATCTGTGTGGAGAATATATTGATAAAAGCAGCAGTTTTTAGAGTGCAATGTCTAGCAGAAGAGCTGAAGATATTGTTTATATATTAAATATATAATTAGAAATATATAAATATATATTTTTTCAAACTATCCCTTAAATGGTATTTATTTTCTTAATTCTATGGTATATCCCAAAGGAAACCACGTGGGGTTTTTCAAAATGATATTTCTGAAAAAAAGTATTCTGAAGGACGCAGTCACCTTAAAACAATTTTTTAATGTTTTTTTCCCCGGACATATCATTTATTTTTAAGTACGATATACTTATCAATGCAACGACAAGAATCTAAATTTTATGGAAATACGGGTTTCAGGCTTCTATCATGTATTACATTCCAACAGCCGAAAAAATAACAATGGTATTCCATATTATCCGTACTTTTTACATACATTTTTCAAATGATTTAATAACTTGTCAAGAGAGAAAGAAAGCTATTGAATATAAAGGAATATATACTTTTCGATTTGTTTAAATACAGTATAACGTAAACAGAAATGTACTAGCATTAATATTTCTTTCAGATATTTCCCATTATGAGACTGATAATCCATCCTGAAAACTTCTAACAACTTACGATCTAAATAGAATTCACGTCTTCGAGTATTTTATGTTTTCGGGCGAGTATTACCATAGCACCATTACCATCGTCATCAGGACGCTACACGAGTAATGCGAAAGTCGTCAGTAACGATGGACGAACGCATCGGATGGGTAATTTGTCAAACAAGGGAGACTATTTAGAGCCTTCAAAGATAATGCTCTCCGAAAACAGGCTAATGCATAGCCATAGCCTACATTACCGTTTCCACCCAAACAATAGCGTGTCTGGATACGAAACGCGGCATCTGATTCTGAATCATTTTAGGACTGTTACTGCCTGCCAGTGCGTTCATTATCTTTCATCTGATTTTCACTGCATGCAACACACACATACACTTCCCCGAGTTTACTGTCTGACTGACACATAAAGCGTAACGACAATGATGCGATTCTATGGAGGAATCGCATTCTGCACGAATCACTCACATGTGATCTCACTGGGAGGTGAGTGCGTGGGTCGACACAATGAAAATGATTGAACATTCGAGGCTGAACAACAAACTACTGTTCACCCCTCTTTACTGTACATCCCGGGCACTACGAGGAAAGAGATAATTCGGCTTTCCTTGCAAATCTATTATGCAATGCACAATTCCATAAACTCAAAAAATAAAATGTTTTAAAATATACCGAATCATTTGGAAATCTATTGACTAGTGATCATCATAAAAACAAATATTTAAATTTTAGAAAAAAAAACCCTCAAAAGTTTTTATATCATTTCGGCCTCCTTTTTTACAGGGTGATTGATCCTTTGTACAGGAATCATTGTTCCTATAGAGTCATGTTTGCAGTTAGAAAAAGTATCCAAATAACATGTAAAGGTCAAGTGCGTCAGTCATGTTGTAAGGGGTTGCATAATTATCAAAAAAAAAAAAACTTCATACACAGGTACACTATTCTCAAAAGCCCAATTAGAAATTTGTTGCCCTGTGTCTCCCGAGACAAAATAATAATAATAACGTGTCTAAGTGTAATACTCGCTGAGATATTTGAATTCTAAAAGTGGAGAAAAATCGGAACGAAAAGAACCGCAAAAGCTAACGAATGACGCTTCTTTCCCGTATTTTTATGCTGTCCATTCCCAACTTTCTTCCGATTTTTGAACTCAAATATTTCAGCAAATATTGAACTTGAAAATGTGGGATTCTGTTTCCTTCGGGAGTGACAGGGCAAAACTTTTAAATTGGGTTTTCGGTGCCCGTATAAAATTTTTTTTTCTAATTTGTATTTCAAAAACTATCTAAACCCTTGCAAACATATGGCGTATAAATATGAGTTTAAACGTTATTTGAATACTTTTTCCAATTGGAAGTAAGCCTCTAGGACCAACGATTCGCCAGTAAATTGCGGCAAGAGGAGTTGAGGAATCACACTATATTCACAAATAAAAAGAAAATGCCATTATAACGTAAACTATTTTAACAGCACTTCAACAGACTTTTCTCTGGAATAAAAACTTTCAAAAATATTTGACTAACTTTTACTTGTCAAGATGTGTCTCGCAGAGGTTCTGTTATGGTTTAACATTTTACTCTACAGTAAACTGTATATATATCTATTTTTTTCATATTTCATCTGTCTAGGAAAAACTAGACTCTGCCTCGTTTCAACAGTGACGACTGAATATTTGACTTTATACTAGGTATATGAGTGTACAGTATGATGTGTATGGGCAAAAAAAAAGCCCTTCCAATACTATATTCCGATTTCGTTTAACATTATTCCTCCCTTGTGGTTGTTCAATCGACATCGAGTCAGCCAATATACCATTATCGTGAAAATGACTTTCCTTCCTTGCTCTATGGCAAAATGTTATTAAATTTTGAATAAGTTTACTCACGACTAAATATAGTCTTTCTTTTTAGTATCCAATCTTCTTCTATCCACACCTTTCTCTACCCCCCAATCCCTGTTACGATTCTATAACTCCAAGGCTGGTTATTTCCAAGTTTTCAATATCATTCTGTTCATTTATTTGCACACGTAAATATTCTTCAGAATTTTCTGATATCTTCAAAATCTTTGAAAATTCTGAAACGATTCTAAAATATATCAAAAGGTTACAAAGATTAGAAAAATCACGTTCTACAAGTCCAGAATTTTTGAGCTGATTGATTTTTTTCTGAAAAGGCATCACTGTAAACGTCTTTTTTTCCCAAATTGATATCGCAAACTGTATTACAAAAATGTATTTAGAATATTGTTGTGTTCATGATCCTATAGGTCCTATACAAATTAGGCTGCCACTTTTCTAGGAAATAATAGTAATCACCACCAGCGTTTTCGTAACCTTTCTGCATCCAAGGATCAGTAAAATTTCTGAACCAATTCCATGGAGCACAAACTAGCAGTTTGAGTAGGGTGACCATATGATTGATATGTTACGGCACATTTCTGCATTTTTGGTCGTACCAAATTTTTTACATTGTCCAGTTTTTTTTCAACAAAGCTTACTTCAATATGTAATTTTCCCAATTAAGATAGTTTTCATAATTTATAACTTATATTATGTAATTGCAATATGGCTACAATTATTCATATCATATTTGCCATATTCAACGTAAAGTACATTGCGATTCATTACGATTTGCAATGATTTTTTTTTCTTTTCTGATGCATTGGTCCGTTTTCAGCAGTTTTAGCAATAATTATCTATTTTTCCGACTTTCCAACAACATTTTTGCGATCTTTCTCCCGTGTTCAAGAGCCGATTTCCCGTATTTTTCTTTGAGAAAAAATAATGTTACACACACTGAATTTTCACCCTCAATGAAATACAATATCGTTTATATTCAATTTTTTTCTTTCGAAAATTTTTTTTGGGGAAAGTTAGCGTTGTTCCGTATTTAGAATTGTAATTTCCAGTATTTATGCATTCATTCTCTATCAAATACGGCTAAATTAAGTACGCGGGCCTTATCTTTCTTTACACGAAAATTAATATTGCTTGTATCAGTGGCATATAGTTTAATAACTTTTCATTCAATTAAAATTAAATTATCATGTCCTCCTGCGGACTACCTGCTCAACTCCAGGGACTATCTCTGGTCCGCATTCGGTTGAGATACGCTGATTTATGCAGGCAATAAAGTAGGTACCCGGACTCATTTTGGTGGTCATATTTTTGAAGAAAAAAATGATCGATGTAGTACAAAATTCAATCATTAAACTTCACTCATGGCAGACGGCAGCATTATCACAAGCATTACACAGACTTAATAACATAACAAATAAGGTTCACAACACGTACACATAAGGTTCACAACACGTACACATAAGGTTCACAACACGTACATAAGGTTCACAACACGTACACATAAGGTTCACAACACGTACACATAAGGTTCACAACACGTACACATAAGGTTCACAACACGTACACATAAGGTTCACAACACGTACACATGAGGTTCACAACACGTACACGCACATTCCAACATGTAACATTTCGTTACAAGTTCCGCAGAGGAATATGGGCCACCTGCATGTTTAGTAGTTGTAAAGATCGATGGAAGTAAATGAAAGAGATGTTGAAAAAAAGAGACGTCAGATGTTATTCAACAGGACAGATTGTGGCAAATTATGGTCTGGTCAAGGTGAGCTATTAAAAATCATTCCTCTCCAGATTTTTCTCTTGATTTTTTTTTCCTGAGAAAAAGAATAAAAAAAATTAATAAAAACGTCCAATTTTCCGTTTAAAAAAAGGAAATTTCTAATTGGAAACGATTGAGTTGATGAAAGGAAGTAACTGTATGTGACTGCCGCCATGTTTACTGATGCCGAATTTTTCTACGTAGTGTGTGTATCGCGGTAACATGTGCTACCTGCAATAACAAGTGTTATTTCTTGTTTGTGAAAGCTATATGATATATAATGCAGGAATATTTAATTTAGGAACTTATGCGCTTATGAAGAGCCATTCCCAATTGGCGGAGAAAGATAAGTGCTTGCTTGACCTTATGACCGCATCGAACCAAATTTTCGATTGCGAGTAAACTTCTTGAACATGTAATCAAAGTGTAGTTATCCACAGAGCGAGTTACTTCGAATTATCTATCGAATACCATATCTTATACAAGCTGTCTAAAATTGTTTGCACAACTAATATCTGTACAAAGATAGACTTTACAAACATGCTTTCAATTTAAAAAAAATCAATGGACGTGCAGTTACATATTTTAAATATTTTTGAATTTTTTTGACGGGACATATACCTACATAAAAAATTAAAAAGGTTATCTTCAAAACGGTCCCCGTGTGCTGCAAGTTATACTTATTGGCATATCGATTCCACGCTGAAAAGTAATTTGCAAAACATTTCATATTTTTACGTGAAATTTTTATAGAGATATTAAATATATACTATCATCGTTTGGCAACTTATCACTATAAGATGGTAAGTATCCATTTGTTCGAAACTTTTTTTAACGTTTTTTAGGAGGCTTCCCGCTCAGGGCCTGATCTCAAATCTTACGAACTAAGCGGCCGCAGAAAACGTCAACTTCAGGGCGATTTTTTTGGGCGAAGGTATTTTATCACCAAAATGTTATCAGAACCGACTCAGCGTACAGAAATAGAATACGCTCAACTACCTTATTTTTGTATTCACAGTAAATAATCATAACCGTTTTTTGGTAATTGTTTTGACAATTACAGAATTTTTGCAACGAATTTATTTTACGCTTCTCAGTTTGGCAAAACACTCAATCATTGGCGATGAATACTAAAAACCAGAAAGTCAAATACATCCGTTAACACTGCATTTAAAAACATGCAATTTTTTGTAAATCACTTCTCAGAGTGAAAGTATGACGTCACTCAACACCACTTATAGAACAAGGCCTCCTCACGAAGCATGTGACGCCACTGAAAAAGGTCATTTCACCTATTGCGATTGGATGTAGCAGGTCAACGCATACGATATCTTTAATTTTTATTTGCAGTATATCCAATGACAATAGGAGAAATGGCCTTCTTCGTTGACGTCACAAGCTTCGTGCGGAGGCCTTGTTCTATAGGTGGTGTTGCGCCACTCTCCGCTAGACATACATTTAACCACTGTCTGTTGGAAAGAGAGAAAATTCAACTTTCCGGGGAATGGAACCCACGTCTTTTCACTTTCCGGGTGAACGCATTAGACTACAAAGGCAACGAATTTCTCAATCATTCCTCGAATTAGTATGTATGTAAAGCGCATATAGTATGTATAGCGGAGGGCGACGTCATACTTTCATAAGTCGACATCTGGTGGCAGCGTCAGCAGCTGTGAGTTTGGCCTGAGTTAGGTACAACCGTCCATATTCGGTCCCGTTCAGTGCACACAAGCTCCAAGGAAGATTGAGAATTTCGTTGGCTTTGTAGTCTAGTGCATTCACACGAAAAGTTAAAAGGCGTAGGTTCGATTTCCCGCAAAGGCAGTTGAATTTTTCTCTTTCCAAAATTCATCTTCGCAACAGCCAGTTGTTAAAAACCTTGTTAGTTCTCAGAGTCCCATTTACATTTCCTTAATTGGAAGTTTTAGCACATAAGGTCTATAAGAAAATTTATATACATACGTAACTTTTTATCTCACACACACACATATATCCCTTCAAGCCAATTTTGAGATTCTAAGTAACTGCATGTGATTTGAAAAAATAAATAAAAATACTTTCTGTAATTGAAAGTATGTTTCTTAACTCGACGGTTGCAGAGATATCTGCTGTGAAAAAAATTTAGGATAGCTTGTATACCAATATTGTCAGGGCGATTCTTTCCCCTCTTACCCACGATAAATTAGTGATGGACACACAACGACCCGCGGGCCAGATGCAGTCCTCTCAGAGAATCCATCCGACCCGCCGCAGGTTTCCCAAAATAACAGTGTAGAAATTTTAGATTTCAGTGTCTAAAAAAAATATTATGGGGGGACGTTCCTTTTCTTTTGCATATGGAAAATATAGTTGTGAGAATTTAAATAGAAATTGATTTAAAAGTTTTTGGATATGCAAGGAATGGATCTCATTTGCAATAAATATGCATGGGGTTTATCAAAATCCACTTATTTATTTTTCCACAGTTGTAAATTATACATGATTGTCTCATTTGAAACCGTGACAGTCTCCAAAGTATACAACACCACATCCCACCATTTCATTTCAAAGCATAAAACTTCTAAGTCCGAATATGACCAGCCCAACAAAAGTTTTTCTTTTCGTTTTTTGGCCTTACTCCTAAGAAAGTTTGTCCCCTAACCCATAACTGCTATAAATTATTGAATATTCACCACTTTAAATTTCTCTAATTCCTCTTTAGTCTCGTCGAATAAGTGGCATTCGCGCAGCCATCGGTCATATATCAGTCACCGCGATAAATATAATTTAACATAAAGCTTTACAATAATGATTCAAAAGAAAAAAAGTTGAATACAGGGAGGCAAGAAATCATACTAACACTATCACTCATCAAACGGAACTCTGGTACATATAACGGTTTCTTTTTTGTTTTTCAAGCCTCATTTCCAGGGATTTATGGAACACAAGTCTTTGATCTCATTAAAATAATGAGAATCTCTCAACCTCTATCTCACTTTTTGTTTTGACGTGCACGAGGAGTTTTAAAAATATCGAAGATAGAGAGAGCTCTACTAGGCCTTTAAGGAAAAACTTCGGAAGAGTTGTTTTCGGTCAATGTGAGACAAAGTTAATGAGGAAACGCTAATTTCAATCTTGTTCCGAGCTACAAAAAGACAAAAGTCTAACGAGTTCCGAAAAGAACTCTGCGCAACCACTTAATGTGTTCAATTATATGCTAATTACTTGTGTTATCTGATTATTTGAAAGCAACGCTAATTAATTGAACTGTGATCGACTTTTTTTTTTGTGTGTATGTGAATACTTTCTGTTTTCCTTCGCTTCTGTTTCTCTCAGCGATGTAGGAATTTCCGTCTGCGAAACTAAAACTTGGAGAAAAAATTCAAAGGATTTTCAGAGCGATGCCTTTTAAATAATGAACGTGTCTGGCATACGTACGCCCTCTTTCTTGATGAAAAAAAGAGGTTTTATATGCATGAGACGATGTTTTTGAAGTCCATCATGATTAATAATCCTTCCTATAGATGTCCATTTTTCCAAAATGAGGAATATATTTTTTAAATACTTTCAAAAAATAAATACAATGCCGAAAGTATGGAGTTTTCAAATGATGTACAAATTCAAATTTTGGATAGTTTTCCAAATTTTCTCCTTACCCACACTCTGTTATTTTTCTCCTCCAACATCAGTTATTGATAGGACGTATGGGGGGGGGGGCGTGTCTATAAATGATCCTAATGGTATAAGCATGTTTCAAGGCTACTGAATACTACTTTACCGTAAATGCACGTATTCTTGCTAATGCCGCTACCTGTCTTCCATATATTGAAGTAAAGATCGTAAATGATTGAATTTTCATGTTATGTAAATATCATGTTGAATGTCTGCCTACGCTCTGCGGAGAGGCTCTTTCAAATGTATGTTCGGCTAGTATTCGCTCCTCGAGGTTGGATAACCACTTTTTTAAGGCTGGGATAAGGACATCGAGTTCGATGTCGGAAGGCAGGTATATCGAAACTTTTCAGCCTCCCCCTTCTCTTCGGATTTTACTTGTGATCACGAGAGGAAAATGGTCGTCTAAAAATCAGTAAAAGTGTGTCATTTAAATTCACTTTTATCAAAAGTGAATGTGAACGAAAGTAGATATAATTATTTCGGACGATGCACCATTCACAACCTCATCATCATCACTCAGAACAACATCATCAATGCTATTCATGAAATTTGCTACGAACATGCTACATCTTCTGTAAGAATATGCGCAATCCTTTTAGTCAGTGTTTAACTCCTTGAGGTCAAAGGAAAAATTCTACAGTGAGAAAAAGCAACAATATCTATACAGGGTCTGGAAAGTATAAAAATCAAGTATAAACTGTACAAAGAGAGCATCATTTTTTTTATTAGGTAACACTTTCTATGATATTGCGTCACTTTCCAAGTGCCTTATGTTATGTTTCTATTGAGTATTTTTCGTCAACAATGAAGCACTGTATGTTGAAAATACTCGAAAGAATTGAAGATTTAGAAAATAGAATAATATGAAATCATATAATTTTGAATCATAAAATCATATAATTCTGAATCATAAAATCATATAATTCTGAATCATAAAATCATATAATTCTGAATCATAAAATCATATAATTCTGAATCATAAAATCATATAATTCTGAATCATAAAATCATATAATTCTGAATCATAAAATCATATAATTCTGAATCATAAAATCATATAATTCTGAATCATAAAATCATATAATTCTGAATCATAAAATCATATAATTCTGAATCATAAAATCATATAATTCTGAATCATAAAATCATATAATTCTGAATCATAAAATCATATAATTCTGAATCATAAAATCATAAAATTCTTAATCATATAAAAACCGAATAAAATTGGGAACCCTTGCTAATCACGTGAATCTGCTTAATTATTCCTTCCACAATGTCTATGTGTATTATACTGTCTGACAAGATCTGGAGAAAAAAATCTTGTGAAACTGATTACCGCGAAATCAAAAGTGGGTAATTGAAAATCCGATCACAATATTTAAATCATGCGATCAATCATTCTTCACTTCAGAGAATGAAAGCTTTGTTCTAGAGTAGAAATACCTTAGGCTTATGCAACACACACACACACAAAGCTTTCAAAATACATTAGGGCCACCATAATTTTCTTGCAAATAAGAGAATCTATTTATAAATTCAGCGGCCGCATGTTGTGTTGTGCTGATCGAGTATTGTTCTAAAACAATTTTCTTATTTAGGAATTCGCGTCACGAACTTTCGCCGAGGGTCTATGCATTATTAATTACCACGTGCACGACGTTAACGCCGAACGGAAAAGGACAATAAACGTCCTCTTAAAACCCCAGAAAAGTAAATTGTTTTCAATCCTCCCACCGCAGAGGAGTCTTTTTATCTCGTGTATACACAGCTGCCTTTGGAAATTTGTTGTCTCTTGTGTTCACTGATTACGAATTGAAAGGAGAAGAACATCAAAGGCTTGAGGGCAGATGTCAAGAATTTAAATTGGATCTTGGTGTTAAGAACAAAACGATAATATATTTGCATCTCCACACTGTTTTTCTTTTTTACTTCTTAAATAGTACGAAAATATATAGCACCATAACAACAAAAATCGATTCCAAAAATTGGTATTATATTCAAAATTGGATATTGAATGGAACTTTGAATCACAGTAGTACAGTGGGACTCACTTATAACGAACATAGATATTATGAATTTTCACATAGAAGTTTATTGGTTTCTCGTGAATTTCGTATTGCTTACTTATGCTATTTTCATTGCTTATAACCAAGGCCCGGATATTTTTTACCTAAAAAAATCCTGAAAAAGATCATAAAAAATTGCTCAAAAACTCGAAAAACGCCCTAAAATTCGAAAAAAATGTCTTAAAAACTGAAAAAAAAAATATTACACCAAAATGATAAAAAATGCTATTGAAATAGTAAAACCAATTTCTTTAGAAACTGAACCAGCCATCATATTTATTAACTGGAGGTCAAGGAAAAAAAAATCGTATGACATCTATCGAAAATCACATTCACATTCTCAACACTAAGATTTCATCAAAAAATGGCAATGCATGTTTGAAAATAAAAAATGCATACTTTATGAGTGGGTTAGAACATCTACAAGACAAAGTAAAAATTACTGAAAGATAAGATAAACTTCTTTCAACATCAACACGCGTTATTAGAAATATTTGGAGAGGGAGAACAATTTATACTCACAGCGTTAATTTATCTTCGATTTCAAAACTTTTAGACGTTCCCGTAAAGGCATCAACATTTTTTCTACAGATTTTATGATAGCAAATTGGCGTACCTCAATTCTAGCATACTGACTTCATCGAAAGCATCAATACGCTCCACAACAAGGATTGAATGGTGAAAATCATAATGATGAAGATTGATCTTATGTACGTCTCATCAGTTGCTTCTTCAATATTTCCAAGGCAAAACAAAACTTACGAAATCTTACTGCATGCAGCATTTTTACGGATCGAAGTCATTCAATGTTAATGTGCAGATTTCAAAATTCCTCCTGTAGTACATGCAAGTACTACACCATCTTCCCTTTTATATCATGAAAATCTCCCCCCCCCCTCTATCTCTCTCTCAACATCCCATATAAGAATTTCTTGAAATCATTTTCATTTTTTTTTGATTAGTGTGGCCAGCTCTTGTAATTTTCGCTAAATACAAAATTTAAGTGGAATTATTCTATAAACTTTATTGTCATCATAAAGGAAGATACGAGTGAAGTGATGATGAAACGCTTTTTTTTTTTTTTTTTTTTTTTTTTTTTTTGGTGTAAAAGAACTTTTAGCCTGCTTCTAATTTGAAAAAAATTCAAAAGTGAAAAAATATCCTAAAAAAGCCAAAAAAATGCCTTAAAATCTGAATAAATTCCTTAAGAGTGAAAAAGTATAGAAAAATGCAAAAAAATTCAAATGTCTTCAACATTAGGGACCTACATATAACACTTAGCGATTTCAGCAAAGTACGCCTATAACGAATTTTTGACCGATTTTCAAACATGAATTCGTTCCAAATTTCTTTGTAATCTTATCTTAATCTTCTTATCTGTAAATTTACCTTTCTGCAACAATTAATATCAAGTTTCCTCTGTTTCCTTGGGAGACATTCTATCTATAGATTCTATTATAGTAGGGATATTTTGCTTCTTTTACATCGAGAAAATATTGAGTTTATTTATTCCCAAGAATCTAACCTCCAAACCATCATTTACACGCTCATTCTCAAGATAGATTCGGACGTTGGTTGTAATGGTTTTCATCGTGTGCAAATTAATTTTGAGAATGTCCAAGAGCAAAACACTACTCATTGCTTTAAAAATTGTAGTTGTATTGTCAGTGTTCTTACTCAAAAAAATTGCATTATATTTTGCATGTTTATTTGACAAAAATGATTTAAATGCAAAACGTTAAAAGTGAATAAAGATATCAGGAAAAAAAACAATGATTGGCACACATTTTTGTGGATTCATTTTTAAATTATTACTTAAAAAATTTTATTTTAATCTATTCATTTTACGAATGTTCAGATTAATTAAAAATGCTTATCGCGTATGATAAATGTGTCATCATGCTTTAAACGCACCTTTTTCTGAAGCCGCTAACGAAGTTTTTCGTTGTTTTTCTGACTTCGTTATAATACACTATCTGGCTGTATTTGTTAAATTCAACAAGTCATATCATATAATCAAATAAGTTTAAAGTTTTCAAATATCATTTATATGTTTTTAACGTCTTTTCCAGACCTTATAGTTATTTTTCACATATTTCAAAATGTCATTTAGGTGGCTTTTGGCAGCATTTCATGAGTGAAAGCTTCTCCATACAAAGATATTAGATAGGAACGAAATGAATGAGATGGTGAGATGTCTGGTCTTTTATGATGGATGCAATCAAACATCCCAACTCTTTATGCCATTGAATGTTTTTGGGGTCACCATGGAAGAATGGTGCTTAAAAATACTTTTTGGTGCATTGTAAAAGCGTGTCGCAAACTCAATATCGATCCATACAGTTTTTCCCCCTGATTCTACCTCTGCCTGTGATATCACCATCAGTTGCAATATGGCATCCACTCCTATGCATTTCCCGCTCTTTGAATTTCTTCGTCTCAAATCTTCCGAAATTTTTAAAATTTGAATTTACTGAAAGACAGCACAAACACAAAGGCCACAGCCGACAAAATGCCCAACGAGGTCGCTAAAAATGACCTGAGTCAAATGTGGATGTCAAATATATTTAAAATACAGCAACACACATACAAAGAGCTAATTCTAATAATTTTGAGAAAGTATATAAAAATTGTTGTGTTGGATAATTGTTATATATTATTCAAGAAAGTATAGCTTCTCGATTTATAACAAAAATATGAAGCCCGTATTTCTTTTTTTAAGTTTTCAATTGCGGTAGAATTCACGATACCAGAGGGGTAAAGGTAATTCCATTTATTCACAACCCTTGTTAAAGAAAAATTTTCTGTTATACATCAACCGACAATTGACGTATGTCCATATATTTCATAAAGATTTTTGAAGATTGAGAAATATTTCTCTCATGAGAAACAGGAAAAAAGGGGGTTTGACGTTTCAGTGTTCATTCTTGTTCGAAGTAAATCAGACTAATTTTTCCGAGGAGCAGGCTGTTTCTGTGGCAGGGGTTCCCAAACTGTGCGCTGCGGCGCCGTGGTAAGAATCCAACATTTGTCAGAGTTTCCGCGGAGAGGCGGCACTAACAATGTTTTTTTTTTTTTTGAAGAGATTCTTTGTTCAGCTCCTCCTTGAACCGCGGATAAGTGTTGACGTTGACTAGGGGTGGGGGTGCCGCGGGTGGGAAACGTTTGAGGACCACTTGGTATAGTATCGAGAGTCATTATGATCCATATGTTTAGTTCTTGAACATAAAGAAGGAAAATTTTGAATTTTTTAAAAGTATTTCTACGTTAATTTGAGTGAAAATCGTCATTTTTAACTTAATTTTTGTTCTAATGTTCGTATCTTTAACATAAGCTATATGACAATTACTTGCACATCACTCGTTATAAGCCGTGCTCGTTATAACTGACTTTTACTGTATATCAGACCAATATAATGCCTCAACTCTCCACAGAGATACCGTATTTCACGTACATGTAATGCTTGAAATTACACGTTATTATGAAACCATTCGATTGCAGAGTGCAATGCAGTCATTGCTCTATTTTACGGCATGGGCGGAGGGGTGTAGTTGATAAAGTTCTAAGTAAGTCTTAAAGTAATAAGTTTTAATTATTAATTCAGTTTTACGCTTATATAAATTTGAATTGGCTTAAATCCTATTTTCATCTGGATTAATTAAATTAATCAGTTAAATTTCCAAAGATCATTTATTCAACATTGATAAATATAATTCAAATTAAATGATAAAAAATTAAATTAGATTTTAAATTTCTAATTCAGAGGTAATTACATCAATAATCATAATGTGAGTCAAGAAAAATTTTAATTCGTGTTAATTATATTTTCATTCTCTCGTCTGTGTAGGTTTACTTTTACAATTCATTTCTTTGTGATGAAGCACCATTCTTAAGAACAACACGTGCGATTCACAAATTACCTGGACGCTTTAATCTCTAATGAGAACAATCAGAAGGTTGCGGCAGAGAAATCAAAGCGCAGCTCTTGTGCATTCTTAATTGCGTTCATTCCGTCCGATTCCCTCGGTACCATTCAAAGTGCAATTTATGGAATGACAGCGAAAGTCATATTTCTCGACATCAAGTTTTCAGTTTATTTCGGAGGAAGATGTTATTTAAATGAGAGCATTAATCATCAACCAAAGATTGACCTCATGAAGTTACGTTCATTACTGAGTTTCGCTCGAACGCGATTGCCAAGTCCGCGCTCATTTATTCGCAGTCAAACCTCCAAACTTAGATCGATGGGACATCGTATCTTAGAAAATGGCAAATACGTCCTCTTTCTCTCCAATATTTACATAGTAAGGATGCAAAGACAAATAATTGCTTTCTAGGGAAATATGAAATCACATCGATTGCGAGCGAGTTGAGCTAGAAATTTGATTTACCTGTGAGTATAAGAATCTATCAACATTAGGGACTACATTTCAATGTATGAGTGAAGTCATGAAATTGGACATTCTGGAAGGAGCCAAAAAGTTTGTTACAGTGGATCTCCATTAAAGCGATAAATGATCTTGTTATATTCCTATTTTAGAAGATAAGATATTATTGAATTCTCTACAATGTATGACAATCGATACGGCAAAATGAACTGGATAATGACTTATAGTGTTTCACGTACAAATTATTAACTTCTATTATTATTATTTAATTATTAATAATTATCTTCTGTGCATATTCGCAGAACACGTGCAATTGAATACGATAAAATCCGTAAAAAAGGCTAAAATCCAAAACTTTAAATTTTCTAATGGTCTGGTTCATTTAATACTAATTTATTTAACAGTGCAGCTCTTTTATCTGCTCTATTGTTTTTACGTGATTTTGATAGACTATAGCCGTTATTCTATATATAGTAACTTTTATTGAATATACTCATCATAATTATCAATCAAATTAACGTTATTTAATCGAAATGAAATGAAAGTTTAATAAGTGGACACAAGAAATCCTTCCAAAAAGTAGTAGACTAGGAAGAATTACGAAATCCATATGAAAGGGATTTAAAATTCTACAATATCTATTCTGTAATATAAAATCACAAACAAACTCGAAAAGGGCCTGTTGCTAAGCAACCGAGTGACGGAAGTGGGTGAAATTTTTGAGTGACGGAAATCTGTTACGGAAGTGGGTTCGATTCATATATCGATATTCACATTCATATTCATATATCGATATGATATCATATATCATATATCGATATGATATCATATATCATATATCGATATGATATCATATATCATATATCGATATTGGATCGATATTCACATATCGGGACCCATTTGACCCATCGGGACCATGTTATGTGCATGTACCAAGAGGCTCCTACATCCTACAGCAGAGCCCTTAGGCTGGAATTTAGATTTCGAGCCCCCAAACCAGCTTTTCAGGGGCCCCTCTGTGATTAATTTATAGTGTGAAAAATCAAAAAGTGATAAGAATCGTTGTGGCCCCTGTCAGCCCTTCCTTTGTGGGGGGGGGGGAAGTCCATGCCGAGAGGTATATATATGTATAATATATACACACACAACAGCAGTGCTCCCAACACAGAGTCGGGGTACCCGGGGAAGATTTCACGTATAAGTAAAAAGTTTTCATTTCCAGGGGCCCTTGATGGATCTCATTGTTTTCTTGCTGCTTTAACGTTGAAAAATTTCGATAGCGGAAGCAAAAGATATATCCAGTCTGGGGCCCCACCAAAAGTATGCGAATTGGTGTCCCGGGTAATTGGTTGGGGCCCTGGATTTTATTCGTTGGTAAAACGAATACAAATGGAAATTTTTCATGGCACTCGCTCCGGGGGATGACCGACAAGCTTCCAAGTAGGGGGCCCTATGTTTACAGGTTTCATTTTGGGGGCCCTGGATTTTATTCGTTGGTAAAACGAATACAAATGAAAATTTTTCATGGCACTCGCACCGGGGGATGACCGACAAGCTTCCAAGTCGGGGGGCCCCATGTTTACAGGTTTGATTTTGGGGGCCCTGGATGAATCTCATTCTTTTCTGTTGTAGAATTTGCCACAGCCGAAACCCGAGATATAGCCAGTCTGGGGCCCCACTAAAAATCTGCGTATTGTGTCCCCGCTACTGGATGTGGGGCCCTGGATTTTATTCGTTGTAAAATTGATAAAAATGAAAAATTCTCACAGGGGGGTGTCCGACAAGCTTGCAGGTCAGGGCTTCATGGAAATGTTGGCAGGTCGTAATTCGGTGCCCCTGAATGTATCTCATTGATTTTTGTGGTTTAACATTGTAAAATTTGCAACACATCGGTAGCCCAAGATATATCCAGTGTGGGGCTCCACTGAAATTCAGCGAATTGAATCTGGGGACCCCCATGGGGAAGTTTTCTGGGGATATTTGATGAATGTCATTTGCTTTTTGTTGCTTTATTATTATTTTCATTAAAATTCGCTTCTTCAGTAGGCTGGTGCTTTCACACGTCCCTTTCCCCTTTTCCATAGCACGCTGATGAAGTGGGACGAAATAAACAAGATATGTCCGGGAGAGAAGTGGGGGGGGGGGGGGTTGGCCGCCGAAGGCGGCAGGGGGGCAGAGCCCCCCTAGTAGGATATAAAAATGGTTTTTTTCTGACAAAAATGGACTTACAATGAAATTTTAATTCTTTATAGTGCGCAAATGAATTGCACATGTATGTGAATATTTACTTGTTAACATGATAGATATCCTACTTCATTCGGTGACCACAGAACACTTTTTCAGTGCCATCTTAATGCGTAGGCCCACCCTGGAACGACCCGGGGCCTAAAGTTTGAAAGAGATGTTCATGATAACGATGTTTGGTCTACATTTCCGAGAGCTTCAATATATGAAAAGCATAGTAGACAGGTTTCTATCCGTGGCCTTAGAAAAATTACTATATTTAGGCGGCGGGGGGGCGATGGGGCGCCGCTGTGGTGGTCGAATGGTTATAGTGACGGACTCGCGATGCGAGGATCCGGGTTCGAACCCCACAGTGGTGGTCGACTGAAGTTGGTTTTCTGTGGTTCCCAACTTCAAGGCGCAAATGCGAGCCGATCTCCCTGTTAAAAAGTCTCGCCACAGAGAGCAACAGTCCTACAACGATAAATCATTCAATCATAACACTTCACTCATAATTAGAAAAAAAAACTGGTGGCAGATGGCAGCACTACACATAACAAATATTACACAGAAACAAACTTTACGTCAGGTTGCACTACACGTACACGCACATTTCCGCATGTACCGATTCGTTTGGGGGTTCGTTGGGGGTTCCGTGGGGGGGTGCATTTGGGGTGTTGCAGTAGTAGGTAGGGCCTCCAAAAAATGGCTCGGGGATCCATGATGTTCTTAAGTCAGCCACCTCGTTGGGCAATTTGCCTGTTGTGGCGTTGTATTTGTATTTGTATTTGTATTAACACGACCCTGCACTTTTTCCTGAGGACACATGATGATGAGATGCCCTTCCCGCAAGAGGGAAGTTCACTGATTTCTAGCCCAGGATAGGCGCGGGCCAAGATCAATATTTCTGAAAATTGATTGCCTCGCCCAATATATTACATTGTATTATTGATTAAATGTCGTTCTTATTACTCATTTTTATGTGAATGAATAATTGTGGAACGAATTATCCGTGTTTGCATTATTTCCTATGGAAGAGTTTGATTCGAATAACGAGTGATTTGTATAACGAGCACGTTCGCGGAAATTAAGCTCGTTAACCGAAGTTACACTGTATATGCAAAATGTTGTGACAATCGGTCTAAAATTGTAGAATAATCTAAATAAAGAAATCACACGCAGAGAAAATCAATTATAGATTCTTATTTATTTATTTAGTTTTAGGTGATTTTTAAATCATGATAAAAATTGTCTTTTCTCTTCATTTTTTTCTTAATGCATTTCAATACAGTAATACCTCACTACAACGATATTTTCCAAGTTTTATTTGGTATGTAGTCTAATTTAAACAGCTCTCTATCGATATATATAACAGTAATTCCACCACAAGAATATTTTTCATATCTCGGTCCATAATATACCGTTTCTTTTAAATCTAAATTTCACTATATTTGAATATATTTATTTTTTATCATAATAATTCTGTGGTATGTGCTTTGCAGAATTTTCTTATTATCCGCTTCATATAGGATCTCTATCGTTAATGAAGTCTAATACGTTTGTCCATATCAGCATCCGTGAGAGAGAAAGAGAGCGAAATAGATAAATGACCCTCGAAATAGAAGACTGTTGAAATAATTTTGACGGAGTTTTAATATTTTCTTGAAATAAGACGTCCATTTGCCGAAAAGAGTTTTACGGTATCATATCATCACATTTGATGGATTCGTAAGTCTCCATTATTTCCTTTGATGCTATTTGTTTTTATAGGCCAAAAAATAAAATATCGCTGTATGCGGAGGATAACATGTTATTTCCTACCGCCGGTTATCTCAAGTTTCTTTGCGAAAAGTACGGTGGCTCTGGAAATGATTTATTACATACGAAATTTAAGACGAAAGATCAATAAAAAAGGAATGGTTTTCTATGTAGAGTCAGACCAGTAGTTAAGAAGAATAACAAACAGATCTGTGTTTACACTGGGCTCGTTTCCGAAGGTGTTTCCGGGCTCTTTGTTTTGTATTCTTTTGCAAAGCTCATCTCAGTTTGAAGAGACGTGTCGGTGAACTTGAATGTCTCGAGTATGTTCGGAACTTGTGTAAGAGCTGTTAGCATTCGCTCTCTGTTGCTAGAAAATTCCGTTCTCTTTCTGAAAAAAACTCTTTCATTCTATTTCTAAATTTCTTTTTTGAGCTTCTCGTTCAGCCTTTTCACGATGGAAGTAGAAAAGAAAAAAAGTTTGTTTCTGTTCTCCCTTTCTTTTCTGACGGAAAGAGAGGATTGTTTTTAATCTCCATTCTGTTTATTCGCAATGTATCCAACGATCTCATTTGAGCATTTATTCATTATTTTTGTAGACATACATATCCTCTCTACTTGTGAATGCAATAGAGTGGAATTCCGTTATGACAAACTTCAAGAGACCGGAGAAATAACTTCGTTATAACAAAATTTCGTTATAAAGGAAATCCAGGGTTTTGCATTCTTCTTATGAAAACTTATCTGAGGAATCAGAAACATGTTCATTAAAACGAGACTTTTTTTTTCACTTTAACGGTATTTGTTAAAATGGTATTTGATTGTTTATACAAGAAATTGGCTATTCCAAAAAAACAGCATCTCTATACATATAGTCAGTTTAGAGAGAAACGATGACACTCTCTGTTGTTCATACGAAGTACGAAAGCCTGGTTAACCAAGCGGAGATCAAGATGTAGTTCGGAATTTTCTTTCAGAACTACATCTCGATCTCCGCTTGGTTAACCAGGCTTTCGTACTTCGTATAATGAGTTTTCCCATACATCTTGCATTAACAAATGAAGAGGAGATCTATCTCTATATATATGTCACCATCTAGTAGGCCACAATGCCATTTTCGAGTAATTAGCTGATTATCGTCACTCTTCATCGCACGGTGCCATTTAGCTTATATATATATACACCTCAAGGAAGAAATTTTCTATCTGTGTTCATAGCTTCGTGGTAGAGCACTCGTCAGGTGTTCGAGCCCTCCCATGAAAGCAAACAATTTTCTTTCCAGAATATCAGCAATATCTACGTATTGCCAGTTCGCGTATGTATATATATATCTTTGTGTTTATTATTTTTGTTTTCAGTCAACAACACAAGGTCAAATACCCTTGCATTAGAGCTAAGAATCATTTGACTGCCAGCTTGTATTGTGATCACATAGACACGATGAAAAAGTAAGGAAAATACAAAAAAAAAAAAGATTAGAACAACGTTTTTTCGACAAATTGAAATCCAGATTATTAACATCCAATCCAAAGAATTAACACAATGATTATTTAAAATATGTTCAAAGTTGAAAGGAATTTCGCTTTTCATTGAGTATCAAAACCTAAATATTTATTTCGGGAATTTCTAATGAGTTAGTAGATGTGTGTGTGTGCGCGCGCGCACGCAATTACGTACCGTATGTATGTATATGCATGGCCTGCCTACCCTAACGTATTTGTGGTGTCAAATTTATTAATGTTCTGTGTTCTACTACTACTTTACCGCACACACAAATTCCGGTCATGTCACCTTACCGCAATTTCCAATCAATGGATTTGTGTGGGAAATGAAAGTGTCATTTATCGGTTTTCGTCCCAGGCTCGGTAGATAAAGAACTTGTCATCTCTACGTTCATCCATCGGATTTGAAACCGTGTACCTTGACGTAACCTTCATGGTGGAAGTCGAGCATCTTACAACAGCCTAAATCGGGCGCTGTTTTTTTCTTTCCTTGCGTTTTACTGGTACTGACTTTCCATAGTTTAAAGCGAAAACGGCAGTTGTCTTAATTATCGTGTTAAGTAAGTGTCGCGTTGAGCGTCTGCGACGAGGAAAATTGATTGACAGAATGTTCGTGCGCATGCATGATATACCTATCCGTTAAAATCAAAGTTGTTCAATTAGCATACCGTAGAGCAACGGTGTTCAATCTCCGGATGGAAATACTGGGGTACTACTGGTCACTATACATCACAATGTAATCTAGCAAAAAAAAGTATATTTTTTATAATTGTGTACCATGAACATATTTAAGTAACAATAATTAATTATGTCTTCATTATCGTAATTAATAAATGTGTCGTGTGTGAAAATAAAATAATTCTTAATTTCAGAAAATAATATAAATTTAAGCAAGCCTCGCGTTGCAAATACGGGAAAAAATGGGCATTACATGAAAAAAATTGAACAGGAAAAATAACATTACGGGAATGTCCTGTAAAATACAGGTATTATGGTCACCTCCCCCCCCCCCCACACACACACACGCACACAAACCCGCGCGCACACACAAGAAGTTTGTGGCCTACGAGCGGTAGAAATACCGCATTTTGGCCCGTGGACTGAAAAAGTTGTGCGCACCTGCTGTAGTGCAAATGGGGATTGGTTTAAAATTACCGACTTTTGCACGACACAGATCGTCCAATTTTTTAATGTGGTGATTTGACATCGTCATTCCGTTTTCAGATTCAACAGGTCTAGTCCATTCTCGGAGATTACCTGAAGGCAGTTCCCGGGGTTAGTAGATTTGGTCTACACTTCGGCTGGGATCAGGTGCTGGATGGATGACGTGTGTGCTTCGGTGCAATACATGACTGTCCGATCATGTATGTGTTCGCTTGACCTCGAGGTGTGTAACTAGTGTGAGAGCAAATCCTCCGACGAACCATTAACTCAGAGTTAAGTTAGAAACCTTCTGTGAGATGTGCCCTGAACGATGCTGTCGGTGAGGTGGTTAGATATTACCTAAACGACAGTGCACATAATTTGCAGATGATTTACTTACTAAATAAAGCCTCTCATAAGACAGGAAACGGGGTACGTTGAGACGAGTGATGGAAGCCTTATTTCATATCACCTTGGAAAGTGTATCCCAGCAGATGGGAACATTATTTTCAAGGTTCACTTAGAGTTATTGTCGATATTATGCATTGTGACAGAGTGTATGCATAGGATTGCTTATGGGTGAGTGTGAGTGGTTTTATTTTATAGCCATATGAAGTTACTGCAAACATTCACCGTTTTGTTTTTTTTTCTGATTTGAAGTAGATGCAATATGTGTGCTCTTTATACACTGCTGGCCACCGTAAATGCAACACCCTGAAGGAAGCATGCAAATAATATGAAATTTACAACATGCATTAGCGGAGGTGAGATATGCAAATGATTAGAATTTCAGCGCAGACGCACATCACGCGCGCCTGTGGCGCCACTTCAAAGCGCTATTTAAGGCTTGGAGATTTCGACGATTTGAAGAACGGCAATTGTGTTTTTCTTGTGGTTTTTTCAAAAAAACGATCAATTATGCCTCGTAGAAAACAGCGATCATCTTTTGATCAAGTATCCGAGTTCGACAGAGGAAGGATAGTGGCCTACCGAGATTGTGGATTATCCTGCAGGGAAATCGGTAGTCGTGTTGGACGAAACCAAACAACTGTAATGCGGATATGTGATCGTTGGATGCAGGAGGGTACGACGGACCGACGTGTTCGATCGCATCCACCTCAGTGCACCACTTCACGTGATGACAGGCGTATTGTGCGTATGGCAGTGACGGATCGCTCAGCCACATGACGAACCATAGCACAGCACATTCAGTCTGTACCGCATCATCCAGTGTCTGCGCGTACCATTCGACGCCGTTTACAGCAGATAGGTCTGTCCGCAAGACGTCCATTGCTTCGTCTACCCTTGACGCAGAACCACAGACGTCTCCGCCGCCAATGGTGCGATGAAAGAAGGATGTGGACGGCACAATGGAATGAAATTTTCGTCACATCATCCGTCTTTACTGACGAGTCACGCTTCTGTCTGCAACACCACGATGGTCGGATTCGAGTCTGGAGACACCGTAGAGAGAGGATGCTGAACAGCTGCGTTATGCACCGCCACACTGGTCCCGCACCGGGTATTATGGTATGGGGCGGTATTGGATATCACTCTCGCACTCCTCTAGTACGCATTGCTGGTACTTTAAAAAGCCAGCGCTACATCTCCGAGGTGTTGGAGCCAGTTGTCCTTCCTTACCTTCAGGGCTTGCCCACAGCCATATTTCAACAGGATAATGCGCGACCACACGTGGCACGCATTATCCAAAGGTTCTTCGTCAATCGCCAGATTGAATTGCTTCCCTGGCCAGCGCGCTCTCCGGATCTTTCGCCGATAGAAAACATGTGGTCCATGGTTGCTCAACGATTGACCCAGATTACATCCCCAGCTGCCACACCAGATCAACTTTGGCAACGCGTGGAAGCTGCTTGGTCTGCTGTACCCCAAGAACACATCCAAAGTCTCTTTGAATCAATGCCGAGGCGTGTGGCAGCGGTGATCTCCAACAATGGCGGCTACTCTGGCTACTGATTTTGGCAGGAACCACACTTCACAGAAGTCTATAAATTTAATCATTTGATGCTTGGTCAACATGTTATCTACAAAATAAATATTGTTGCGATATCTCTTGTCTTTCTTGGTGTTGCAATTTGGGTGGCCAGCAGTGTAAGTACGAAATACTTATGAACATTTTAATGTTGGTGCAAGGGTTATCGCTGAGTGTAGCTAGATAGCCTCTTCATCATATCTATGTCAATTCAAAAACATCATTGTTGCAAGCAAATAATTTTAATGCAAATACAAATACGAGGCCACAGCAGGCAAAATGCCCAACGAGGTGGCTGAAAGAAAAATGTCCATAACAAATATTGATGTCCTATATTCCCAAAATGCAGCAATTAAGATAAAAATGCAATTATAAAAACCACATACTATGTATATGCATCGTAAAATATACTACGATGCCCATAAAAATATTTATGGCCGTCTTTTTCTAAGTATGGATAGCTTCTCCATTTACCCGAATATGTTTATCGTATTTATTCTCGAACGAGTCGATTTTGTTAGAATTCCCTACCCCTGGCGGTAAGCTATTTCATTTGTTCACATCCGTGTTAGAGACATATCAATAATTCATGATCCACCCTATCCATCCCGTTGAAAATGTTAATTGCTTCGATCATGTCCCCCTTACACCTGTGTTTTTAAAATGTAAGCATATTCAAGAAATCAAGTCTCACTTCGAGAAAAATGATGATGAAGATAAATTATGTTGAATATGTTATAATTAATCCGAAAATATTATAGCGATGGATATTTACACATGAAACGCTGAGTCAAGTATGCCAATACGGGGAACTTGTAAGCAATAAGAAGTGAACAGATGAGCTATTTACACATTATAATCCGTTTATGTCCGTCCTAGTGACCGTGAGAATTTTTCTTTCATTTGTTTAGCAAATCTGAGCCCGATGTTTTCTTTTCAAGCGGAAGAAAAATAAAATAACAGGCTACGTTTTCATAATTACTTTTTGTCAATTTTATTTGTTTAAAACTGATACCATAAAGATGCACCTCATGCATATTACAAGACGGAATTTATTACGAATTGATACATTCTAGAATGTGGGTTGTGAGCATATGTATGGGCCCTAACGCCTTTGCGTTTCTAGAATTATTTTTGTTTCTTGTTCTGTTGGTGCTACTGTCATCTATCATAAATATTTTGAAGTAATGGCTTTAAATGTTTGAGTTTTTATGTTATGAAAGTATCACGTTACAGGTCTGGCTGCTCACTGCGGAGAGACATTTCTTAAGTGATCGCATCCATGCCTAGGAAAAAAAAATCCTAGTCATACTATGACTGCGTAAAAGAAAATCACTCTTATGTATATCTGATATACACTCATTGCCATAAAAATTTGCGCACCAAGAAATAATTGTGGGATCGAAACGAAAGTTGGCCTGAAGGTAGATGTCGGGCAGATATGCAAATGATTAGAAATGCAGCGTGATTGCGCATTGCGTAATGCCACTAGAGCGCGTTGAACTTCGTTCTCCTTGGAGTATAAAACAGGTAAGCAGAGCTTGCTGGAGTGTATTTAATCGTTTGCAAAGGAAATGCTGAGGTAGACATGCCGTTACGCCGCCGTCGAAGACCATATGAGCAGTTGTCAGAGTTCGATAGGGGAAGAATCATCGGGATGATGGAAGCTGGGTGGTCAGCTCGGCGAGTAGCTCGTCAACTAGGCCGTTCTGATTTTACTGTGAGGAGGTGTTGGGACCAGTGGACAGAAGAGACGTCATTTACACGGCGACCTGGTTCAGGACGCCCTCGACAGACCAGTCGTCGAGAAGACCGTCACATCATCCGAAACGCACGCGTAGAGCCAACTGCCTCATTGGCCGCTATCCAGACACAGGCAGCAGCTTCACTACGGGCCCCTGTGTCTTCCCGAACCATCGCAAGGCGCCTGGCTGAAGGACATCTGGTATCGCGGCGCCCATTACGTGTGCTGCCAATGACACCCACCCACCAACGCCTCCGTTTGGAGTGGTGTCGAGCACGACGGGATTGGACTGCAACGGAATGGAACCAGGTCGTCTTCAGCGACGAATCGAGATTCAACTTGAGCAGTGATGACAATCGTGTTCGTGTGTGGAGGCCCCGTGGTGAATGCTTCAATCCTGCCTTCGCTTTACAGCGACACACCGCTCCCACAGCTGGTGTCATGGTATGGGGTGCCATTGCTTACGATACACGGTCACCCCTAATATTGATCCATGGCACAATTACAGCCCAGCGGTACGTCCATAACATCCTTCAGCCACATGTGTTGCCACTCATGGCAGGGCTCCCAGGACCCATTTTTCAACAAGACAATGCTAGGCCACACACAGCAAGGATGTCACATTACCACCCTTCCCTGGCCTGCTCTATCCCCAGATTTGTCACCAATCGAGCATATCTGGGATCATTTGGGACGGCAAGTTGGACACCCTACGAGGTTGGTCGAACTAGAGGCGCATTTACAGCAACTGGATTCTCAGGACATCATACGGAACTTGTATACCTCAATGCCCGCTCGTATCGCATCGTACATTCGCGCTAGAGGGGGTCCAACAGAGTACTAAAACTTCTGTTCATCTGTACTTTTTTCTGCAATAAATGATCCTCTTTCTTGGATTTTCTAATCACTTACTTATATCAACGTAGTACTTACAGGTGTAAAATTTCGTTTCATTTTGACAACTTCGTCTGGGTGCGCAAATTTTTATGGCAATGAGTGTATGTATGCGAGAGAATGAAGAACGAAAAAATGGCCACCGGCGCCGTAAAAATCTCTTCCTACGCCCTTGCGAGGCGGACAGGACCGATGCAGCAATTGAAACATGAGTGTAAAAAAATGCGTGGATAATATATAAAATATCTATCTATCAATATCCAATTTCTTTGCATATAAGATGGTAATAAAACTGTACATTTCTATGACTAACTAGTTTCCATTATTTCTCTTCAAACCGCGTACTTATTTTCCAGATACACAGTATATACTATTAGTTAATCTGAAACTCTCGAAGTATGTTGTATGTGAAAGGGAAACAAAAAAATGACTATCTCTTGGTATCAATGATTGGGGAGTTTAAAACAAATTACGAAAAAATTCATTTCCCGAACTTATAACATAAGTTCTAATAACATAATAATATTCTTTATAGTATTATTATGTTATAAAGTATGTAAGTTTTTGAATTGATTATGAGAATCTGTTGCTGTGGCATATCATTGAATGATGTATTGTTAGGTGGATTGATATCGGTAGTGTGCGATGGATGGTTCAGAATCACTTACGCTATTCATCAATTTATGCCGCACGAGTGAATACCGTAGTATCACTCAATCACATGAAGATATTATTTGGATGACTATATATCGATAAGCTGAGTCTCCACCAGACTGTGCACGCCACGGAAAATCAGACGTAAACACTTCAAACTAAGTAGAAATACCGTAATTGATATTAAGCTCTGCTTATGACGGCATTATCGAGGGTCAAAACTAATTCCGTATCCATCCTCTTTTTAAGCTCAAGGAGATTTTTAGGACTTATAATGAGGATATGAATTCTCTCCGATAAATATAAAACTACTAGCTGTTACCTGCAGCTTCGCTCGCGTGGATTTGTTAATCTGTTATTTGCGTGGCGATGATTCCTTTCAATAATATTTGAATCCCTCATGACCCCCTTGGGTGTTCCATTTCCAGAAATCCCGTCTTGGCGAGTCTCTAATATAAAATATAATATTGACCGAATTTCATATTCATAGCTACCAGCTGTTTGGGCTCAGTGATGATTGTTCCACATAACTTTTGAAGACCTCCCTATGTCTCCTTACAGTATGAATTTTGAAAAATCCATCGTTAGTGAGTTTTACCATTACAAAATAAAACTACCGACTAAATTTCATGAATACTGCTCCAGTAGTTTCGGCTCGACGTGATTTCTCTGTATATATAACCTTTGAATACCCTTATTCGACCCCAAACCCCTTTTTTTAGCGGATCTTTACTGCGTGAAATAAAACTAGATAGAATGAAGAAAATTACCTCACAGATTATGCGCAAAAGTCATTCTGAATTGTTATCTTCAAACTGGCTGCAGTAATGGACCATCAAAAGACCCTTTACACGCATGCAAAACTACGCATTCAAGAGTTAAAGTAGGGCAAAATAGATTCGTAGGCAAAAAGGGACGTTTTTAGAAGAATTTTCTGGGAATCCACGGGCTCGGGGAATAAGTGGCTCTCGGAGCTTGCCGTAGCACGCTGAAAGTTTTGAAAAAATAACTATTGAAGATTGGAAAAGACGATTAAAAGCATTCGATAAAGCTAAAAAACTTATACTTTATAGTCGTTATACTTGAACTGTGAGATGCTTCAAAGATTCCCACTACAAATACTATTTATTCATTTGATATATCACCAGAGTGTTATATCTTATATCTAGACTTAAACAATTTTTTAGACTCTAATTTCATGTCACTGGAGAATGGAAAACCGATATCCAAAAAGGAACACATGATTACGGAATTTAAGGAAATGCTGAGAATACTAGCGATAGAAATTATTCACTTGCAATCATTGAAAGAAAATATTTTGGAATTAATATGAAATACTTGCTATAATACCCGGCGTTGAAGCGGGTTTTCTTCAATGATGCTTTTTGGATCACGTGATATCTCCCGCTTTCTTTGAGAGACATACAAACCGTGTCTAATGTAACCAATATGGCGACTTCCTGCACGACTCATCAAAGAAACAAATCTAGAATTAAAGAAGCGAAGAAATGAATATATTTTTTTTCTTTTTTAAGGGGTGCTAGTATTCCGATTTCCCCCCCCCCCCCTTGAATTTCAAATTATGCATCTGCCTGTTTCTGCTTCAAAAAATGCTTAATTAAAGCTGTGTGGAATTTCTTCGATGAACTTTACGGGTCCATAATTAATTTTAAAACATCCTAAACTATATGAATTTATGCAGTTGAGTATTAAAAGATAATACGAAGACATTAATTTTCATGCTTGAGAAGATATAAATAAAAAGTTGAAATCAACTTTATTGCATGGACATCCAACTCAAAAGTAGGTCCGGCTAATTACTTCATATTTAATTTTCTGGGCTTCGTATCTCGAAGCGAACTGAATATTTCAAAAATCTAGAATTCAAAAATTAAAATTTTCAAAATTATTGATGTGGCAGAAAATCCCACTAAAATTCCGCATTTCTACAGTAAAATCGACAATTTTAACACTGATTTCTATGGGGATCATCCTTTGCCTTACCCTCAGTGATGCTAATGATGGTGTCTATTCAAAAAGCTCTCATTACTGGGAGGATTGAAAAAGTGGCAAACCTTTATAAAGGTATACACACATCTGGAACGCACTGTTCTAAGGAACCACGGTAACTAAGGAACCTCGTTCCGAAAGTGATTGTTGAGACCCAAGAACCATTCTTGTTCGGCAGTTTTTTCGCCCATTTGGGGCATTTGCCTTGCTCTGACGAAATTTTAAAGTAGCCTATCATTTAAGTCGGGTCCCATGGCGACGATCGATCTAAAATTGTAGATTTGTATAGAGAACATACGCACACATACAGACACACAGACGGAAAATCAATTTTATATACATAGATATACTTAATCAATTAATTTCAGAATTTCTCGGGATGAAATAATTTTAGTAATTCAGGAAAAAAATCCTACTTAATGAAGAAACTTCAATATTGCGTCATCGTCGTACCCCCCCCCCCACCCCCTCTTTTGACGCTGGGTCGGTTGGGGTCCTTTCGTTAATACGCTACTGTTAACATCACAATAGAAATCTATCCGTATGAATCTGAATACCAAGGCTGGACAAATCTAAAAAAATTTACATGCCCGACCGCGCATGTAAACGCGAATAAACGTTTCAAAATTCGTTATAGAGAGAGTTTGAAAACAAACATTTCTTTCTTGAGATGTTAATTTATTCTAAGGTCTGATAGAAGTATTCTTAGGTCTTTTTCCGAATTTGTTACAAATGGTTGGTTCTATGTAATTTATACTTTTCGAACAAGACATTTATTTTTTTTGGAGTTGAATACAAGAAATTGTATCCATTTGAGGTTCTACCTTTGTTGTTTTTGAGAAATAAATTATGGTTTTTAGTCATGAAAATTATCATTTTATATACATAATTTTGTCCCGTATTACGTCCCCATCCCGTATGCATTCAAAAGACATGTGGTGCCTTGTCTGAAGCTTTTATGGCTGGCGTCCAATGACTTGCAAGCGGTTTCTTGGCTATTAAGCCATAGTCTAAGATATTTTATCCATTTTGAGGAAGAAAATATCCTAGACCATGGCCTAATAGCCAGGAAATCACTTGGAAGTCAAATGTGTTGCCATCTATTGATAAAAATACTCACTTAATAAATTGAATAATATAATTTATTTGTCCACAGTCAATTATGATAAAACTCCTAACCTACTGTTTACATATTTTACAATATTTGATAGACAAATAAAAAGTACAAAGAGAGTGAGAAAAAATTATATTCGAATGGACACGATTGGCATTTAATTCGTAATGTGATGAAGAAAGCTGGGACATAGAAGAGAGCAAAAGCTATAAGCTAGTAAAATGCTCTCGACCCTATGACGACATTTCTGTACTTGAGACGCACTTATATCTTCTTATTTCTTTTGATCTGAAAGAAAGAGAAAAAGAACGGAGTATTATCGGCTCAACACACACAAGTGTAGATATATTTATTAATTAAATTAAAAGGTGAATGATGACAACCAACAAAGGATAAAATAACATTTTTGTGCTAACGATTTCATTTTTTTTATGTTGAGTTAATGACAAATGGTTAATAATATAGGAAGAATAGGAAAAATAGACAAAAGTAAAAATTGAAATTATTAAAAATGGATACTTGATATTCACTGTCTTCGTAACAAAATGGAGTTATTGTTTCTGTTTAATTTATACAGAAATTGCCACGTTTTTAAGACAAATAAATTCAATTGGTCGATGCGTTTCGGCTCTCACAATGGAGAGCCGTCATCAGGACCTCTTGGTCAGAATTCACACGAATGAGTCGTGGAGGGGTGATGTTTACGTCTGGTCGTCCGAAGAGTTCGCCTTTGTATTTGCTGCGTCCGAGTGGTCTTTGGATGCGAATTGGGGAGCCATCTGTTGCAAAGTGTTGAAAGTTTTGTCACGACTGAGGTTAATAAAGCCTGTCCAAGCTGACGTAATAGGTGGCGTGTTTCTTCCATCATTAACGAGGAAATTCTGGTATGTTCTGTTTAAGTTTACTTAATGTTTTATTTTCAGTAAATATCAATTTGTATATCAGGTTAACTGAATTATTCACTCCATAAAACTTGTTTACATTTGAATTTTTTTTAACAAAACGCTTCAATGTTTTAGTCTTTTTCACCTATAGATTTGTTATTGCAACATTGCTATATATATATATATCAGTCCCTTACGAAATGTAGTTAGTGAAACAAAAGGAAGTTGCTTTCACAATCAAAATAAAAAGAAGAATAAAAGAAAAAGAAGAATAAAGGAAAAAGAAGAACAAAAGAAAAAGAAGAATAAAAGAAAAAAAAAGAATAAGTTAAAAGATATAAACATTTGAGTTTTAATTTATACAAAAATTGCCACGTTTTTAAGACAAATAAATTACACTGGTCGAATGGTCGACGCGTTTCGGCTCTTCAATGGAGAGCCGTCATCAGGACCTCGTGGTCAGAACTCGCACGAATGAAGAGTGATGTTTACGTCTGGTCGTCCGAAGAGTTCGCCTTTGCATTTGCTGCGTCCGAGTGGTCTTTGGATGCGAATTGGGGAGCCATCTGTTGTAAAGTGTTGAAAGTTTTTTCACGACTGAGGTTAATAAAGCCTGTCCAAGCTGACGAAATAGGTGGTGTGTTTCTTCCATCATTAACGAGGAAATTCTGGCATGTTCTGATGAAGTATCCCTCGAGAAAATTCAATTCCGAATTGTGTGTTGCTTTTTTAAAAACAAATGCTTTGTCAAAATCAAAATGATGTGAATGTTGCCAGCAGTGTTGGGCAATAGCCGAATTATCCGTCCGTCCCTTCTCAACATGCTTTCGGTGTTCGAGAACTCGAATATTTAGATTTCTTCTAGTTTGGCCAATATATCCATTTTCACAATTCTTGCATGGGATGAAGTAGATACCAGATTCTTTGGAGGGTGAGATAGGATCTTTCAGATGGGAAAAGGTGAGTATATTTGTTGGCTGGAATATTGTATGGAAGTCAAATTTCTTGAAGATAGAAGAGATCATGAAACTTGAAGAAACGAATGGAAGAACAACGGTATTAGAAAACTGTTTTGAGTCAGCTGGGAGCAGGTTCGTGGTGCATGTCTGGGTCATTTTTCTGAGGACCTTGTCGATGATAAAAGGTGAAAAACCCCGATTAGAAGCGATGTCACGAAGGATATTGAGTTCATTCTGGAGGGAGGCTGAATCACTGCAAAGTTTTTTAGTGCTCGATGAACAAAAGAAGAAAATGCCGAAAGTTTCTGATTGGGAGGATGAAAGGATTTTGCATGAGGTGGCATGGAGATAGCGAATGGCTTACGGTACACAGATGTATGAAATTCAGTGTCTGTCTTTTTTTTTTTTTTTCATACATCTGTGTACCGTAAGCCATTCGCTATCTCCATGCCACCTCATGCAAAATCCTTTCATCCTCCCAATCAGAAACTTTCGGCATTTTCTTCTTTTGTTCATCGAGCACTAAAAAACTTTGCAGTGATTCAGCCTCCCTCCAGAATGAACTCAATATCCTTCGTGACATCGCTTCTAATCGGGGTTTTTCACCTTTTATCATCGACAAGGTCCTCAGAAAAATGACCCAGACATGCACCACGAACCTGCTCCCAGCTGACTCAAAACAGTTTTCTAATACCGTTGTTCTTCCATTCGTTTCTTCAAGTTTCATGATCTCTTCTATCTTCAAGAAATTTGACTTCCATACAATATTCCAGCCAACAAATATACTCACCTTTTCCCATCTGAAAGATCCTATCTCACCCTCCAAAGAATCTGGTATCTACTTCATCCCATGCAAGAATTGTGAAAATGGATATATTGGCCAAACTAGAAGAAATCTAAATATTCGAGTTCTCGAACACCGAAAGCATGTTGAGAAGGGACGGACGGATAATTCGGCTATTGCCCAACACTGCTGGCAACATTCACATCATTTTGATTTTGACAAAGCATTTGTTTTTAAAAAAGCAACACACAATTCGGAATTGAATTTTCTCGAGGGATACTTCATCAGAACATGCCAGAATTTCCTCGTTAATGATGGAAGAAACACACCACCTATTTCGTCAGCTTGGACAGGCTTTATTAACCTCAGTCGTGAAAAAACTTTCAACACTTTACAACAGATGGCTCCCCAATTCGCATCCAAAGACCACTCGGACGCAGCAAATACAAAGGCGAACTCTTCGGACGACCAGACGTAAACATCACTCTTCATTCGTGCGAGTTCTGACCACGAGGTCCTGATGACGGCTCTCCATTGAAGAGCCGAAACGCGTCGACCATTCGACCAGTGTAATTTATTTGTCTTAAAAACGTGGCAATTTTTGTATAAATTAAAACCAGGCAAAGTTACTCATTTTTTGCGATAATATTTGAGTTTTAGTAAAAAGTTCATAATTGATTGTAAAATAGTTCAGAAGAACGAGTCAGCGAAAAGATATTTTTTAAGGATGACCAAGTCACATTCACAAGGCGTGTTGATGTGGGAGAAAAAATAAAAGAAATGGATTAGTTACTGATAAGAACACGAATAGAAGACCCATGTGTGGCTTTTAGAAAAGATCGTATTGTCACTTCAAAAGTTTGGATATGGGGAACAGGTGTTGAAAGAAAGAAGGTGAAGACACATTTGGTCCAAAGGTAGGATTTCCAGAAAATTAATAATGAGAAATATTCTGCATTTCTGATTTGTTTGAACTCCAAATACCTAATTTTACAGACACACAGTATATAGGCCTTCTATTAGTTAATCTCAAACTCTCGAAGTATGTTGTATGGAAGGAAATAAAAAATGACTATATCTGTTGGTAGCAATGATTGGGGAGTTTAAAAAAAAATTACCTAAAAATGCATTTCCCGAACACTAGTAATCAATTTCGTATAAAAAATTGAATCTTTGTAATATTATTATGTTATAAAGTATGTAAGTTTCAATTTATTATGAGAATCTGTTGCTGTGGCATATCATTGAATGATGTATTGCTAGGTGGATTGATATCGGTACTGTGAGATAGATGGTTCAGAATCACTTACGATATTAATCAATTTATGCCGCACGAGTGAATACCGTAGTATCACTCAATCACATGAAGATATTATTTGGATGACTATATATCGATAAGCTGAGTCTCCACCAGACTGTGCACGACACGGAAAAGCAGACGTAAACACTTCAAACTAAGTAGAAATACCGTAATTGATATTAAGCTCTGCTTATGACGGCATTATCGAGGGTCAAAACTAATTCCGTATCCATCCTCTTTTTAAGCTCAAGGAGATTTTTTTGAATTTTCCGAAAACCATAAAAAATTATCTCCTATTTTTTGGATTTTTTACATGCCCGACGAGGGCATGTGGTGGAAAAAATGCGTGCCGGAGAGGAATTTTCACATGCCCCGGGCACGTCGGGCTATAGATCTGTTCAGCCCTGCTGGATACTATTTTAAATACTGAATACTATTCTAAATACTAGTGTTACTTTGTGACCGGTGAGATAATTTGATGTTTTAATCTTGCCCGCAATGGTCGAACGGTTTAAGATCCCTGCTACAGGGTATGTTTGCTGTATCGTACTTACATTTTAAAAATGCCCAACAACGTTACGATTGACAATTTTTTTTTTCTTTCTATGTTACTGGTTGAATTCACTCCCTATTCAAGTCGCTGAATAGTTGGTGTTGTCAAAAAAATTAAATTCTCAAAAATTACTTCATAGTAATCTGTATCTGATTTATCACAAATATCTAATAAAAAATTTGTAATTAAGCTTTTTGTTAAACTTCGAATTTCGAGTCTCTTCTTCAATTATTCATCACGTTAATCAACGAAAACATAACAGATTGTTAGCGTTTAATGCTAATCAACAACGTCGGCACTTAATTGCTATCGCTATTCAAATTTTCAGCATCCGATTAAAAACACTTAACTTAATTGCTTATCCACTTTCTGATAAGCAATCAAGCTATAATCGGGTTTAGACATTATTTCACGTGTTCATCAAAGAAATTTATATTTCGGGGAATCATTGAATTAGTTATATACAAAGTGGAAAAATAATGCACATTCAAAAATAAAATTTATACATGCATAAGCTATGGCAATGTATATACCAGCTTATTTTAATGGTTCAATATTAAATGGTATTTTATTTAATAATAGAAATTAAAAATGCAAAAATGAAAAGAATGCGTTTACGCAGCTATAAATCGAAGAAGTTATAAGCGAAACGTGCAGAGAAAAAGATAAATAACGAATGTTTTATTAAAAGTAAATGCGAAGAAATTAGAATAAATCTCAACATTTATTTTATTCAAAAAAGAAACTAAACTACAAATTATAATTAAGAAAATAAGTTAATTACTTCTAAATAGTAAAGGATATTTTATTATGCATTGAAGTACTGTTTTTTATTATAATTAGCTTTGTGCTATAGATAATTTAAAGCGACATATTATGAACGAAAACATAAAAAAACCCATGGAGATAGTATCATTGCTTATCAGTTTCTTCCAACGCCTTGATATTTGATATGATTCCCTGTTATATTTAATATCATTAATTATTAGTTATATATACACGAGTATTTTGCAGATTTATCAGATCTGGAAGAAAAGTCAAGTATTTCGGAAAAACATTCGATGCACGATATGTACTTTTTTCATACATATTGGTGGGTTAAAATTTCTGTAAAGTATGAATTCTATTACGTTTTACAATATTTGTATGACATAACATACTGATACATAAATTGAGTGAAAAAATATTCATACAAAGTAAGTATTAAGTAAACATTAAGTAAACATTTCTTCTATTTTGCCAGTAAAATTTACAATACATTTCCTCTCTATTAAGACCTTTTTAATATAACTTCATGCTGTGGATTCAAAAGAGATTTTTTTTCCAATATATGTTAATCATTTCTAATATTGAAGTTTATTTTTAGAAAAGGAATTTTTGGTCGATTTATACGCATATATTCAGTTGCTGGTGTGACAATCTAAAAATATGATTTATTTAATATACTTAATATATTTTTATACGAAACATACTATCCGATTTTCAGAAAGGCATGTTCCCATTAGCCGTTTCAATTGCTTTGTCTGTTTACATTCGTACTCTCATATGTATATATATTATTGATTAATTTTTTTACTTTAATATACCCATAAAATTTATATTTGCTACTGGATTGTTTAATAATACCGCATTATAACGTGTATAAAGAACCCTCGTGTATAAGGAACCATTCACCCGTTTTTTTTTTGGGTTTAAAATTTGGAAAAAAGTTCAAAATATAATATATTTATCTATTACATCTATAATACTTTATGCATGTATAAGAAATAAGAAACCTCTTCTATTTTTGGGACGCAATTCTTGGCAAAAGAGGTTCCTTATACACGTTAAACTACTGTATATTGCTTCAAAAAGTTTCTTTTTAGACATCAGTTGTTTAGACATTAACTGTATCTAATTGTGATTTGTTGGCCATTATATAGGAACTACGGACAAGACGTTTACTCTTTGAACTTTAATTTAATTTTTTTAATTTTGTGTTCTAATTATATTTCTGCATTCAAAATTTATAAATTGTGTCTGTATTTTGTAATTTTCTATCATTTCGAGTCAAATAATGTTAATTTGGAAAAAAAAACTTACTTTTCTGGTAAAAATAAATTTAAAAATGATGAAACAGAGATGTGATTGATTTTGACTGAGGCTGAGTTTTTGAGTTCGGAAAGACGGAATGCTCTTGATTTTCAAAATGGCTTAATTTTTAGGGGATTCCTACGATCTATCGCTAAATATATGATAAGTAATAGTAATATAAAATGAATAGATGGAATGCAGTGGAACAGTTAACCTGTGGCTGCTGAATTAGCACTATATGTTCGAGGTCAGTAAAGATTTACATGTATCGTCAAGAGAAAATGTCAAGTTCATATGAGGGTTGTAATGAGATATTATACCCTCATATTGGACCTCATGGGAGTCTTCAATAAGTCTTCTTGTATTTTATAACCTCATAATTAGTTTCCTCCTATAACTTTGGTCAATATAATGCCGTCATGATATGACATGAAAGAAAGCAAACAAATGTTTTTATGTACATTTTTTAGCGCATGCACATTATTAAGCTACGGTACTGATAACAAAATAATATGAATAATGACATCTCAGCTCAGTTTTATATCAAGTATATTCTTTCTAATTACTTGTTTTATAAAGCTCGTGTTCATACACATGGTTTATTTAGATTTATGTAGTTGCATCACTATAAAAAATCTACCATCGAGTACAGTGGAATATGACAATTTTGAAATAATAGTTCGAAAGAAAATTATCTTAGCATTTTCTGAAAATTTTTAGTCAAATTGGTAGTTAATTAGGTGTAAAACGAAACATAATTCTGTATGTTTTAGTCATTAAAGAAATTACTGTGTAATAAGAAGTAAGAAAAAATTTACCTTTTTTTCCTAATGCATTGGGGAAGAAAAAAAATCAGTGAAGATTAAAGAGAAAATTTACAATATTATTTGGAGGAATTTTTTATAATACACCGTGTTATATTTGTACTCGTGTCCTATATATCGACTTTTTATAAATGGTAGATTTTTGGAAACGAATAAAGCAAGTTTTCCCTGAAGAAAAGGACGGAAAATAAAACTTTTAGCTCGAGATTTTCTTTTGTTGAAGCTCCAGCACAGATGTAAGTAATTGTTTGAAGCAGAAAAAGTTCTTCATTTCCCTAGGTTCCAAGTCCAATGTTTTGTAAACCTGATGAATTTTCGTTGGCCAATGTTTACGCCAAGTTTCATGAAAATCAGAGAAGAGCCGTGGCATCTCCCGAGATTTGTTTGGCACACAAAGCAAATTAAATAAAAAGAGTTTATATTATTCTGTCTTCCCTATCGGCCAATTTAGAAGAATCCAATTATGCAGGCTACCATTAGTTTTCATCTGTGATTGAAAGCAATTAGCGCACACGTGAAAGCAACCTAAAACGAGTAGATTTTCTTTTGTTTGCTATGTTGCCCCCTTATTTATTTTACCATCTCACGCTGGGAATGTTTGAGGACTTGTCTATTTTTCTACGGGTTGAAAAGATTGTGAATACATTCTTTTTAGCATAAACACAATCGATAACACGGTTAACATATACCGAATTTCCAGAGTGTACATCAAAATTACCACTAATCTAATCAAGGAGAAAACAGTGTTTGCTTGAAATCGGATGCCATAATTGGGATGGCACCTATAATTTTAAGCACATTTGAAACGAGGATTCTTACCTGAGTTTTCAGATTCAAGGTCAGTGCAAACCCTATCACTTTTAATATTTTCAACATGTAAGATAGTAGGAACTTTAAACAATTCATTCTAAGAACTTCGGAAACACTGCCTATGAAAAGATTATGGTTGCCTTATCTAAGTATGAATAGCTTCTCGATTTATCCCACTATGTCTATCATACGAATTCATGACACCCGGAGGTACGCTATTCCATTTATTGGCAACCCTATTAAGGAAAATCTCCCCCTGACACCACAACCGTGAATTATCTCTTACTTAACGATACTGGTTTCTCCTTGTGGAAGAAATTGATTGACGCTGTATCAGTAATTTATTGTCCATTTTATCCATCGCGTTGAAAATATTTTAAACACTTCAATCATACCCCACCCTACACCTGCGTTACTGGAATGTAAACATATTCAAGAAGAGAATGCAGTGAGATGCCTTATACTCCCCTTTTTACTCTCCAAAGACTTCAAGAATATAGAAGAATATTCTTATTTCTCTCTCTCTCAAACACACAGCTGTATTTTCCATCAGTGGCGTAGTTGAACTTTCTTCTCTCTCTTTACTGTCGAGATTTCTTCCCAGAAATAAATAACAAAAATGTAGTTAGGCTCTACAATAGGGAAGATGGGATTCATGGCTGGCATTCGATACAGATCTGTGCCAGAGACTCATAAATTCAATATCTTGATGCATAAAACCCATGGTCAAGGCCGGAAATGCCCACAGTACAATGTATTCTCACGATATCAGCACGCATTTCCCCATACTGTAAAAGCAAACATACGCGTAATTATGCGTTTGCAGAAATTACTCGATTTTCTACTCGTAATGCAAAGATTGGGCAATTCTAGGTTTACAAACATCACCAGGTAAGACATGCAATTTTTATTTTATCAAGTTGATATAAATTCGCATGAAAATATTCGTTTCATAATCCGTTTTAAGTAATATCTTCTAATTTTCTGAAATAAAGAGCAAAATGTAATTTGGCAATTTAAGACGCATTCGATTTCCTTGCAAATTATTTGCCACCGATACGCTCAAGTACAACAGTAGTGCGCAAACGTTTCAGTCCACAGGCCAGATATGCGGTGTTTTTGTTGTCCGCGGGCTAGAAAGTTGGTATATTGTGACTGCATGGCCCATATTTTACGTTTACGGGACGTTTCCGTAATTTTGAACGTTCAACATTTTTAATGAAATTTTCCGTTTTATGTGATATTTTCAGTCAGTTAAAAGGGAACATTTGAAATCAACAATTAAGATTTTTTCACGATTTTGTCATCATTATCATGTCATATAAACATATTATTCATCACACATATTTGTCAAACATATACGCTTTGATGAATTATAAAGTTTCATCTCCCCACTGTGTGTTGTGGAAGCTCTCTACTTCCCGCCATTGGTGATTTTTCAGTAATTTTAGCGATAGTTGGCAAACTCACTTAGACATGAAAATTATTTTGGCGATAATTTGTGATCCCTTGTATGGATCCCGATTTCATGTTTCCCGTATGTTTATAAAGGAAATATGGTCAGCCTAGATATTTATTGTGTTTTTGATATTGATATGTTACTACCGGAACACGTTTAGTCTGCCGAAGTTTGCCCATCCTATCTTAGAAGATGAATATGCAAATTAAACCATGCCATCAATTAGTACTTTCCAGTTTCAGCATTTCATAAATATGCTCGAATAAATTTCTGAGGTATTCTACTTTTTTCAAATGGACATGAATAAAAAACGTCAAACATTTACTTCGATAAACAACTTTTCAATTATTAATACTATATATTTATCAAATCCAAAAAAATGCTACATTCTCTAAATTCCCCAAAATTAAACTATACAGTATATATGTATATGTGATTTACTTCGATTTATTTTCCCTGCAAATAACACTCAAAATTTCATGTTTTAGATGTTTTTTGGATATTTTAATTAAACCTTCCTGTATGGAAAATTTCGCTAAAACTGATATCGAGCTCGTTCACTATAAAAATTCTGTGGCATTTTGTCAGAACACGATAACTCCAAAGTCACATTTTTGAGATATAAGCACTTTCTTTCTCTCTCTCTCTCTCTCTCTCTCTCTCATTACCATTTAAAAATCAAAAATAAAGCGTACACACAAATACTAATGAAAATATCATACATCAGCATGTTGTTTAGCCGTACGCACATATTTGTGTATTTATCTCACATCTAATTAATTATATTATCAAGACTTACTTTTAGATCAAAAAAATTTTTTTTTGTACATATCATGTTCTGACCAAACATTACAGAATTGAGGGTAGGCTGTGTCACAGATCACAGCAGCAAGTTTTGATTTTTTTGAATGCGTTTTTTGCACCTCGAACAGCGTGGTAGGCACTAACATAATGAATTTATGTCATTATAATTGACTTTATCTTTGAAATAGCTAACAAACGATATCAATGTTGTCTATTTTCGTTGTGAACCGCTCGAGATATAGCGGAAAATAATTTGTTACGCATCGAGGCAGTGGACCTGGTGCCCAGAGAAAAGAAGACATTAAAACCGGAGTAATATCATTGAATGCACCTTTGCAATGTGCATCTGACGATACCACTGCTTTTGACTTGCGTTGCGTACTTCCTGGGAGATATGAGTGTTTACAAAATTTCGTCAAGCACTGTTTTTGCAAATTCAGATGATCTAAAAGACGTATTCAAAAAAGAAATATTAACAGGAGAATTTTCCACATCTTTCTTCTTACTTCACTAACGCACTTACTGTATTAAGGGCCAATAAGAAAATCAGATTGTTAGAGTGTGATATTATTGTATTGCTTTTAGAACCGTTTAAACAAGATCTAATATTGGCTACGTAAAAGAAAATTCACCCTGAGAGTCAGGCAAAAATTACAGATGTTTCTAAATAATTGAATAAATTTCCAAGTACTAGAATCTCTCTAAATAGAAGGCTTAGTATTGAGGATTTTTTTAAACATTAAATTATCTTTGTTTCCATTATAATCAATTATGCCTGGTGCATTAAAAGCTTCAGAATTTTTCATTGGATTTCTGAAATTTTCAATTAAGTAAGTGTTCAGCGTCTTTTATTTATGCTTTTGTATAATGCACTTTCTGTGAGATATATCCGGAATAATTCTTCAGTAGTTTCAATGATAATAATGATATTCAATTGTAAATTCCTGTTTGAATTCCTAATAAACCTTCAATTTTAATTTTATCATGCTTCTTTATTACATTCTCTGCATATTTATCGATAAAACTTCAAATTTGTGACACGAAACATTAACGACAATAAAACATTTTACGCACTCGTTTTATGAGTTCGATTGATCACTGGTAAACTTTTGATTGATATTCGAGTAAATCCTATTTGTGATAAAAATGGTGATAAATGATACAAAATTGATCATCTATTTTCCCCAATTTGTGGTTAAATTTAAATATACAGAGTGTCTTGGTGAGTCCTAATGCGGTCTTTATCTCATGAACCGTTCGTCATAGAGTTCTGGTTCCAGTTTGAAAAATTATCCGAATATGTTCAAAAATTACCCTTCACTAGTTTTGAAAGTGAAAATACATTATATCACAAATTGAAAAATCTAATTTTTTACACGAACAATTCTGTCCTAAAAAACCCAACTAGAAAGCTGTTTTCTCTTCTGAGGCGAACAAAAAAAAAATCCATGTTTCGAAGTGAAATATTTGCCGAGATACTTGAATTTAAAAATGGGATAAAAGTTAGAAAGGAATAGCATAAATGAGGGAAAGAAACTTTTATGCCCCTTGAAAACTTTTCAAGTGACCTGCGACTCAGATCATTGAGTGGCCCGCGGCGGATTTGCATATGATTTAGTGACCAGCGCAACAGTTCCATAGCACTTATGTTGCCCATGGTATAGTTCTACATCCCTTGTGACCCGTGGCAGATTTATTTATTACAAAGTGACTACAGTGCAGTTTCGCATCACTTAGGTGACCCACGTCATATTTACAGATCAGTTGAATGTCCTTTTCCACAATTACACATCACTTGAGTAGCCCGCGGCACAGTTCAATAGCAGTAAAGTAATCTCGACACATTTCTAGGTCCCTTAAGAGACCTTGCAACATATTTCCATATCAGTTAAGCGGCCCGTGGGACATTTCCAGATCATTTACGTGATCTGCGGGACTTGTAGACAACTTAAGTGGGCCACGACACGTTTTCAAACCAATGAAATGACCCGCAGTATCTTAAAGTTTGAGTACGCTTGCTGTAGCTAATGAGGGAAAGTTCGGAGGGTGAAAAATTAGAGGAACGGCTGGTCAAAAAAATTAGAGTAGAATAGAAATGCGGCAAAATCTCACAGGTAGCAAATCCATAAATCCGCCTCTGAGTGAGGAGCTAGGTTAGTGAGTGACCTAGAGAGTGTGCAAGCACGTAAGTGAAGCCAAAAAGATGAACTTGGTTGATGATCAATCAAAAGAGTTAACTTGAGAGTGTACAAGCCAAGTGACCCAAACCCTGTACCGACAGACCAGACACGACCCAGGTTCTGTCCCTCCCGGGATATAAGCCTTTTATCCATGCGGGTTGTGTCGGTCTGGGGAGTAACCAAACCCTGTACCAGCATGAGAGTGACCGAAAGAGGAACTAAAAAGTGACCTAGAAAGTGTGCAAGCACATGAGAGACCAAAAAGAGTGGGCTAAAGAGCGTGAAAGCATTCTACCAAAACAGTCGGCAAGTATACGAGTGACAAAGAGAGGGACCAGATGAGTGAGCAACCGGAATAGTAACCCTGAGAGAAAAAAAGGAATAGTTCAGTGAGGGTCCGAAAGAGAGTGTCCTACAGCAGTGGTTCCCAGAGGTTGAAAACCCACGATCCGATGGATTCCTTTTTTGTTAGTGGAAGGTCCGGTCATGCACTCGACTTGCGAGCATCCAATGGGGAAAAAATGAAACGCTGAATTCAAATGTTTTGTTTGGAAGATATCATCGTTTATACCTAGAGCGGCTAAGAATAGTCATATCGACTCCTATATGTAGATTGTATATGTTTTCTCCTAGTGGTGGGGCGTTCGATGTATACTTTGCTTTTAGGTTTGTTTCGTATCATTCCCTGAAGGCACACACAGCACAACATATATTCACGCTTGTTTTATTCAATGCTTGTTATTTTCAATTGTAAAAATTTAGTGTGGTTAAATAAATTGCACTAAAAAGAAGTGGCAGTCAATTTGACTGCCAGCGGCCCTTTTAGGTATAACGTATATCCCGGCGCTCCTAATGTTAAACGTTTTACGTTAAAATCATAGTCTTGCCTAATAAACATGCAAAATTAAATTGTTTTGTTTTAGCAAGAGCCCGGTTACAGGAACGCAACTCCGTCCCTTTATCAAAAATTTTTTAGAAAGAGTTCCTTCCAGAAATCTCTCCTCGTATATTTTTTAGTTCACCGTCCGAAAAAAATTTTCTTTAATGGTTTGCTCTTCAAAATCGTGGAAAAATAGTAAACTTCGAAGAATCCCGAATCACATCATTGATGTATAATTTTTTTTTCTTTCTTTTTTGACTCTCAAAAGCCTGCAAAACAACGGACAACACTTTTTACTTGAAATCCACAAAATTAATCATCGCACGTGGTAGCATCCACTCCCCCCCCCCCCCCCTAAACAACCAACGTCCAAATCTAGCTAAAGATTGGCAAATGCGTTTTAAAACGGTGGTTTTCACAGGAATATAACCCTTTTCGCCAACGAAATAGGATTTAGCTAAAAAAAGTAAAAAAAAAGAAACAAATTGAAGCAAATGCTGATTTAATTTCACAGTATTCAAAATGCCCCGCCACAATGTCTTTCAGCGGAAGAGGGGAGTGGGCATTAATAGTTGTACCCACCAATGCACAGAGGTAAATTTACCGATAAGAAGATTTCGATAAGATTACACAGAAATTCGTCGAAATTCTTGTTTGGAAACCGGTTAAAAATTCGTTATATGCGTATTTTGCTCAAATCGGTGTTCGTTATAAGCAATCAAAAGAATATAGATAGGCGATACAAAATTGACAGTAAATAAGAAAAATTCGTTTTATGCGAAAACTCGTAATAACCGTGTTCGTTATAAGCGTATTATTCGGTCTTCCCTATCGGCCAATTAAGAAGAATACAATTATGCAGGCTACCATTAGTTTTCACCGGTGATTGAAAGCAATTAGCGCACACGTAAAAGCAACCTAGAAAGAGTAGATCTTCTTTTTGTTTGCTGTGTTTCCCCTTATTTATTTCCCCATCTCTAGCTAGGAATGTTTAAGGACTTCTACAGGTTGAAAAGATTGTGAATACATTCCTTTTAGCATTAACACAATCGATAATACGTTTAACAGACACCGAATTTTCTGAGTGTACATCAAAATTACCGCTCATCTGATCAAAGAGAAAAGAGCGTAAAATTGGATACAATGATTGGGATGGAGCCTATAATTTACAGCAAATTCCAAACGAAAATTCTTATCTTAATTTTCAAATTCAAAGTAATCACATGCCTCGATTCTTCAATTTTTTAATTATATTTTGTGGAGAAAAAATTCATTTCTTTCAAGTGTTTTTTTTTTCAGCCAAGATTATACAGGTACATTTAATTCATCTTCACATATAATTTTTTTGCCAGAATTTATTGTTAAATTCAAAGAATGAATCACTGTTCCCGGAGGCACTTTCTCTCCTGGAAGCCATCTTAAATCTCCCTCCCCCGAAAGTTCACTTAAAATGCCGCCCTCTAATGAAAGCCTCCAATGTTCATTTTCACGATGTTTCTCACTCAAAACTTCCACAATCCTTTAAGTCAGGACTTAATTCTCGGAATTCAAAAAAGGAAAAAATATAAACTGCGAGGAAATTCAACCCACATATTTGTTGATCATAGTCTGAAAGGAATAGCACAAGAAATTGTAAAAAAACTATTCTAACAATCTTATAAAAATTACAGAAATTGTCTTCATAAAACAAATTCTATTGAAGCTAAGCAGAGATAATAAATAGCAGAAAGCAAACACAACCAAGAATTCACGAATATTTTATGTATCTCTTTCATGAACTCATGCGTAAGGGAAAAATGGCAACTCTTTCATTTTCAACTTTTTTTTGTTATATTATTTTCCAGTTAAAAAAGTACAATAAAACCCACACAAATAGAATGTGACGTTGCTCAGAGAATAACGCTTGACTTCATCTGGTGTTCTTTATATGGTAGATTTGATGCTGTGTCTCAAATGTATTCGATAACAAGCTGTTTTTTTTTCTAATTTTTCTTACCATATATATATTTTATTATTCACAATTTATTTTTTCTTACTAGGTTTAAAGTCACTATGATGCTGTCGCGGTTGTGACATGAAAGAAAGCGAAAAAAAAAACAATTTATATCTTGAAAATGGCTGCTACGTGCAAACGTGATTCCGAATATTTCGGAATTGTTTTCACATCAACGAACGATTCTTTCTAAGGAGATCAATATTGAATTTCGTTTGAGGAAGACGTTCCAACGGGTTCATAAGACAACTATAAAAGTAGCGTCTGAAATATCCACCAATAATGCTGTCAGATACTTATGTATTTGTGGGTTTTCTTTGGCAAATAAAATGTTTTATAGATATCATTATTAAACTAAGTACAATATGAGGGTAATTCAGACCTATACTACTTCTACTTAACGAAGCACCAAATCCATCTATCAATTTACTACCGATCGAGTTTAATCGGAGATCTTTCTCTTTAAAGAACTCATGAAGTCGGCGTCGCTTAATTGGATATTAACGATTCCGGCACGCAATATCCGTTTAAGCGGGGCATCCGTTTATCCATTATCTGATTAAGTGGGGCCGACTGTACTCGCGTTTCCATCTGCAGCATTGATGGAACTTCCCGAGTGCATATTAAGAAATGGCCATCTATTGGTGGTCGCATCTGGTTTGGTGGGAACCAGGGGCGGATCTATATATTTCCCCCCAGCATGACACAACCCACACGAGTAAAGGGCCCATATCCCGGAAGGGACAGAGCCTGTCTGGTCTGACAGGGGCGGATCTATGGGGGGGGGGGGGTGATCACAAAAAAAAAAAAATAAAATAAACAGGAATACGATAATTCATAAAATTTTCGGAACTTCTATATGTTAATATTTCAAAAACAAATTCCAGAAAACTTCGACCACAAAAACGGGGAAAACCGAGACATGTTTCAAAAAAATTCGAGATGAAGAAATAAAAATGGGACATATGATCATCTTGTGCTAAGACTCATTTTGAAGCGAATTGTAAAATTTCCCACCCCAACAGTGAGCTTGAGATCCACTCCTGGTTGGAACAGAACTAAAATCGCTCGTCGGGATTAAACCTTTCCTTGGCAGTAGTATTTACGAAATACCAGCGTTACCTGCGTTCCGGGTGGAATTAGAGATTTTGCACACTGGTATAATGTAACAAGTTGAAACAAAATGTAAAAAAAATTACCATAACATGACAACGTCTTGTATATATTTGTATATATTTTTGTGAATATGTATTTTTGTATTTCCTGTATGTTATCATTTTGATTACATAAATAGAATACAGCAGAAATCAATACTTAGAGGTGCGTCGAGGTTGGGTTGAGTTTTCGAAGTCGAACGAAGTCTTCATGGTGTAACTGCCCCTTCGTGAACTGCCCCTCAAGAACTCAATGTAAAACTTTGAGCACTTGTTATAATTTACAAACTTTACAATTTACAAATACAACGCCACAACAGGCAAATTGCCCAACGAGGCGGCTGACTTAAGAACATCATGGATCCCCGAGCCCCTACCTACTACTGCTACACCACACATGCACCCCCCTCCCCCCCGCGGAACCCCCCAACGAATCGGTATATGCGGGAATGTGCGTGTACGTGTAGTGCAACCTGGCGTAAAGTTTGTTTCTGTGTAATGCTTGTTATGTGTAGTGCTGTCATCTGCCCCCAGTTTTACTAACTATGAGTGAAGTGTTATGGTTGAATGATTTACCGTTGTAGGACTGTTGCTCTCTGTGGCGAGACTTTTTAACGGGAGATCGGCTCGCATTTGCGCCTTGAAGTTGGGAACCACAGAAAACCAACTTCAGCCGACCACCACTGTGGGGTTCGAACCCGGATCCTCGCATCACGAGTCCGGCACTATAAGTGGCAAAACCAAGGCTTCATGCATTTAACACCATTGCATGCATGTTTTCGTTACCAGAGATCCAAAAACCAGCTATCCTTTCCATAGACCACGACAGTAGGTGCAATGGTAGAGTAATGGTGTTGTGGATGGCAATATGAGCTCTCTGGAGCCCCAGACTTACCAGGATCGTTTGCCCACAAGACACATACCATATGGCTGACGCAACGCCCGAATGGCGGGGTGGTAAGATGCTCGTCTACTGTGGTGAAGGTTGCCGTCATGGTCCCAGGGTCATACCCGAGGAAGGATATAGATATTTTCCTAACCAGCTTGAGGCGACCACCGATAGATGGCACGTTAATTTCCAACACAACTCGCTAAAGGCAGTGAATTGCAGTATAGTGATATGACCAGATTTAGCGTGTGGATGCAGTAGATTGTTGACGCATCTTCCGTCCGATGCATGCAGGATACAGCGCGTGGTAAGAATGCGGAGACCTAAGAGGAAATACATAATTTTTTTAATGCTTTGTATCCCCCCCCCCTCCCCCTAAGGAGGCATCACAAGATACACGTTTAACGCAGGCACCAGAGTGTAATCGGTCAGAAACTTTTCAGTTTGACATGCATCTTGTTAGGAAATACTCCCGGCATATTCCTTCGGTTTTCCAGAGTATTCCCGTCTGCAGACCCATACACGAAACACGTGTCCCCCCCCCCCATTTCTTATTCGGGAAACCACATTTTTTTTATCCACAATAGATAAGGGGGGAAAACAAGCGCTCTATGCATTGAATGGAAGCACGTTTGGTGGATCACCGCTTGCGTTACGAATGGGCATTGTCGGGTGAATATTGCTTGTTTAAATGTATTCTATCACCCTATAAAGTTTAGCCAATGAGCTCTGGATCACCGTGTAAACCGTTAGTATATATAATATGCAAGTATGTATGGTATATTACCGTTCTTTCACGTACAAAAAAAGGTGGAACTTTTTTTTTCTAAAGTCGATTATAGAATTTTGCCTCATAGTTATTTCTTTACCATAGTCTATGGACCTCCTAAGTATAGATTACGATCGACTGGTAAGCTCAGACAACTCATTAAGTCTCTTTCTACTATATAGCTAAGCATTTTTTCCCTTGACTTCAATAAATGTTGGCTTCAAAAACTTCCAAATTGATACATATAAAACGTAACCCAAACGCATTAAATTAATGACAATGAAAATTTAGGGAATAAGAATATAATTCGATTTCTACCACTTGGCCGTAAATGCACCTCGTACACATCGTTCGGAAGATGTTGGATGAGTGTGTGGATATGCATTGACCTAATCATTCTTGTTGCGTGTCCTTGCTGGTGCCGCAATCTGTTTTCGACAGTTTGAATTAAAGATGTTTGAATTTTTATGTTATGTAAGTATCGTCTAGAAGGTCTGCCTGCCCTCTGCGGAGAGACTTTTTCAAATAAGTGACAGGCTTGCATTTGTGCATTGAAGTTGGAAAACCACAGAAATACAACTTCAGCCAACCACCACTGTGCGGCAACGGGGTTCGAACCTGGACCCTCACGATGAGAGTCCCCCTCGAGCGCACAGCGGCAATATAATTCGAGTGTTGAATAACCGTTAAAAGAAAACTATGGTAATCACAGCGTTCCAAATGCGTCCAAATTTTAATCTAAGTTTCAAATAATCACAGTTAATTGGAAAAATGCATATATATATATCTATATCTATATATATCACTATATTCTAAAACATTTTCGCTGATTCGCAGATACTTAAATATTAAAGAATATAACAGATGAATTACAGATTGGAAATACATTTTTACGGGACAGTATATTTTAAATTCGGAATGAATTCAAGCTTATTTGTGAATACGAATAACTCGCCTTCCCATTAATCAGATGGCGAATATTTCGAGAGATCACATTGGAATTTGAGATAAAAATTGCATGGGAAAAGAAAATTCCGAGCGTGCTAGTAGAGTTTAACTCTTAAATCTGAATCTCGTCTGAAAACTACATGCAATTTATAGATTAACGTTGACGTTGATTTCCCTAACGCTGAATGAATGCTGAATATTTTAATTCTAAATTAAAAAGTAAATAAGTAAAATGAAGATAAATACGAATGACAGAATTCCACGTTCAACTTGATTGAATTAGAAGAGAAAATTGTCAACTAGCTTTAAAGATTCCTCTTTAGTTTAAAAATTTGTCTTTTACTTTTCTTGAAATCATTCTCTCAACGCTAGAATTTAGTCAGATTCGTTTTGAGGTAACGAAAAACGTATCTCTTATTTTCTATTCCATTATTTAATATTTCAATGTGGCTGTCATTTTAAAGAATTAATTAGATGGAAAAAGTGTTTCTTTTTCCGGCATCTAATAAATGTTTAAATTTCATTCCCCCTTAGGTGCCAAATTCATTTGGAAGAATACAACAGATGTAATTTGATTATGCCCTGACGGATTTCCTAGTGGAGCAGTTGGATTTGACGTAATCTATAAGTGATATAAATGAATCATGGACTGAAAGAAGAGGTAGAGAGATTGAGAGTTTAATGACGAAGTAAAAAAAAAACAGAAGCATGAATATTTACTACTCTCCCACATCTTATTAATTTGGCATTTGAAATGCAATACTGCGTTTGAATTCTTCCGTTTCCGAGAATGTCCTAAAGCTATTGTTTTCAACTTAAGAAAAGATACCGAGTACTTAATAGATTCTTGGGATTCATTGGCAAATAAATAAATGTTTTTTCGTAAGTTTAAGGAATTATTAATCTTGTTTGAATTTTTTGTTGGAAATTTTCCCTTGTTAGAAATTCTAATCCCGGCAACTAAAGTAAATGTAAATCATGGTTATGTGGAGGCTAAGACCTCCAAGCTAAATAAATTTAATTATGGTTCATTAGTTATAAAGTACACGGGACAATAACTAATTTGTTTTTCTACTTTTACAAATTACATGATTAGTGCTATAAATTTTTTGATTCAGTGAAATTTATTTATTTTATAGTAATATCGCTTTTAATTACAGATATTTCTTATGAATCCACCTATGCTTAATTAAAATTATCGCTCATTTATTTCTCGTATGATGAATCCGTATTTCTAGTTTCAAATGTCATTCCCTCATGATTGCATATTAATTTGTACCCAATTGATTTTACGGGATCTCTCTGTATTATAAGTGGTAAACATCCATCTGTAAACTAATTAGTTATGTTATTATGCTAAATTACGCATTGACTCTATATATACCATGCTTGTGTAATTCACAGAAACATATTAATTACGCCATAAGTACATATAAATAATATAAGAGACGACTGAAATATTATTCAGAAAAGTAATTGCGTTTTTTCCCCCTAGACTCGAAAACCTCAATTCTTTGAGTCTTGATATATTAAACAAAGTTCATTTTTAAATCATGTCGTATAAGCATTATTATTCTCAATTTAAGTTGTATTTGATCGATTCGAACCATTTGATTATGCAAGAAATTACTTTTTTATAAAAAAAATCAATTAATTGATTCCCAATCGTGAGTGGTCTTATTTCTTTCTTCCAGATTTTGGAATTTATATAAACTGCACTTTTGAATTAATTCCTTTTTCCCTCAGCTAGAATTTCAATCTCAATGGATCCTCTTCATTAATTTACTAATTGAAATATCACGTGTTCCAATTAAGGGGCATTAGATCCTCTTCCTTAAAGAACCTTAAAAATAGTCTTGAAAGGCAGGAAAGGAATCTCCTGGAGTTTATCGCTATTTATTGACAGTAAACAAAGAAATATTTGTTTCTTATTCAGAAAAATAGCTTTTCCTATTAATTTTTTTTTCTTATTTTTGCGAAACGTGATTTGAAAAACGTAATCAAATTTGTGGCTCCACTCGAAATCAAATTATTTGATTTCTTTGAAATTGTTTTTTATTCCTATGAGACAGATTTCGACTAAAGTAATCGAATTCTAAGCTAGATTAGGTTCCTTTTTTTTTTTTGGTTAGTTAATTTAACGCGGGTATAGTTTTTTTTGTGTGTAAAGTTTATCAATGTATGTGAATAGTAAACGTTTAGAAAAATCGAGCTGGTTCTTATGAGATCGAGTTATAATCAATGCTAAAAGTTTTTTTAATGGATATTTTTATCGTGATAAAACACCCATGTTGGAACAAAATAGTCTTGTTTATATAATTGATATTGTTTAAATTTTTTTAGTTTTTATATTTCTGTAATTCTTTTTTTTTCACACTTTGGAAATGATACTTTTAACCAATTTACAATTTACTAAAATACAATTTCCTTATCACCTCGTCTGTAAATTAAATTTGATCTTGTAATTCAATTTTCCGGCCCGAATTACTCTTCCATGTTTTTTAACATGTTTATTAATAATTCGCGTATTCCGAGATACACGGTATCACTGCATTTTCATAAGACTAGAATTCATTCAAATATGCGTGTATGTATGTTATTGCTAATAAACGCTAATAGTCTGAGTAATGTTCCCGATTAAGAAGTTAATCCTCTATATGAAGGTTTACAACAGCTGGCTGATGCAAACATGAATCGAAGAAAGAAATTCAACTATCCACGCGGCGAATCGAACCCGCGTCATCTCACTTGTCGGGTGAGCGCCCTAGGACCTTAGACCACTAGACTACGAAGGCATAGATATGCATGTGTGTATATGTTGCTCATATATATTCATGCATGACAAAATATTATACAATATTATATTTATGTTTGCCTTATTTTTTTTAAAGAATATATAGCTTCTCATACATGGTCAACCCTTGGTCCACGAGCCAAATGTGAACCTCGGAGTCGTGTGACGTGGCCTGCTACCTCAAACCGAATCTTTGAAAATCAACTGAGCGGCATATTTACATATCACATGAGTGGCCCGTGGTATACTATCTACAAAAGATCTATAGTGATCCGCGACACAGTTCCAGAGCAGTTAAGCTGCCCATGATGCAGTTCTACATCACTTGTTGGTTACCCACTGTACAGTTCCAGAAGATGCTACCCACAGCACATTTTCACATGACTCAAGTGATCCGTGAAAAAATTTATAGATCCACTCAACTGATCCGCGGCACATTTGAAGATAAATCAAGTGCTACGTTTTCAAACCAATGAAGTAGCCCTCACTCCTGTAAAAAAAGGTTTAGGGGATGAAGTTTCCTGGGATGACGTAAGGTACAAAGTTAACTGCTCGCTGTTGCACAAATGGGTTCCGAGTTGCGTTGGGAGTTTAGCGGAAATAGAATAAGTGGCTAATGGCATGAATACGAAACTAAATTGGTCGGTGTAACGCTTTGTATTGTATGCAATCCTTGCTACCAAGACTCGCGATCCACCTACCGAGACTTGCGAGATAAATCCGTTAAAGGGGTGATGTGAGTAGCCGTGTTTTAATTCTAATTAATGGAGCAATTTGCTTCTCTTCCGGATACTGAGTTGCATTCCAGCTCTACTATCAAATTACGCGCTCCATTAATTCTCTCTCACGCAGTTTGCTTCAGCTCTAGATGAGTATCGCCGAGATTGAAGACGAAAATTACCATTTTTCAACGGCTCCAACTGCACTTTACTAAATTAGATATACGGAACGCACATAGGTACGTATGCTAGAGAACGTATGATGACCTCTCATTCGTAATTAATATATCGACACTTCAACATTGTAATCCAGGGTATGCGTGCCTCAAATGAATTAGAAATTCCACGTAATTAGAAAACATCAAAGTTAAAATGTAGGAAACATCTGTTCATTAAGTTCCGGCGTTTATATCTTCTCTTGACGATCTGATAACTTCATATTCTCAAATATCGATGTCGAGTCTGTCGCACGTGTTCACCGAAACACCTACGTCATCTGAAATTAGAGAAATAGCGGCATGCGCGTCACTGGAGACGTATGATGGAGAAGCTTGAGGAAACTTTTCAGGCATAATTTTCTTCTTTTCAAAAGACAACGAAGCGTGTTGGTTTGCACGGGACCTCATTGTTTCATTATCATATCAGCGTGCTGAATATTTATTTCCGACGCATCGTTTTAGAAATGTGATGGTAAACGCATCTCACTTGACACTAACATCCCAAGGCAAATATTTGAGCGATAAAAGTATGCAATAACTCCGGCTTTATTTGCCAGCTCACGTACAAGGAGATAATGAATACACGGGATTCACGAACTGTATAATATCATAGACACACAGTATGGTGTTATCAATATTTCTGCATTTCCATCCCTTATTAGATTCGGAGAACATCAACCCTTTCGTGACATTTTATTCATCTACTTGCAAATTAGACAAAGAGCATTAATTCTTGATCGATTTTAAAAAAAGTACGAATTAATTATCACAATTTCCAATTCGTTCAAACAAAATCCCTTTCTAAATGGTTCTTTGGAATAACTTTGTTATGTCTTATTTAAATTTTCTGACCCATAATTTGAATGATTACAGTACTACCTTGGCTTACTTCTCCCTGCATTTACGTCGTTTCGTCTAAATTTTGCTTTTGTTTTTTGAATTTGATGAACTTTCAGCAAATCTTCAAGGCTCTTGACGTGGCATTATTAGAAATAACTGTTAGAAATAAAATTATACCTTCAATTACGTCGATAGTGTAGGAACGGATTACAGTGAAACCTCGTTACAACGATACTCGATTTAACGATAAATCTGTGCAGAACGATAATTTTTTTCAAATTTTGTTTGAAATTGTCTGTAGTTTAATTTTATAATCCTTTCGATACAATGTTATCCTTTACAACGATAAATCCCTCTGTAACTATATTTTTTTAGTATTTCTTAAAACTGCTAAAACGATTGATAATTTTATTTATTTTGCTCAAAATCATTTCAAATTTGATTTTAACTTACCTGTTTTGGTTTTTCTGAATCGTGTAATTACACCACAGATATTTTTCATCAGAAGATTACCGAAAGAGCTAAGGAAGTAAATTGTATTGCTACTTTCTATGTATAACAGAAAACAGGAATGAGGTAATCAATGCGCATTTAAGGGAATTTTATTAATCAACCAATCAAGTACAAAAACTTTCGGAGAATAATTACTTGGGTGCATTTTCTGAGTGGCACCAACAGCCGCTGTGGTGGTCGAGTGGTCAGAGTGACGGACTCGCATCCCGAACCCTTGAGTTCAAGTTAGTTGGTAGTTGTTTTTCTGTGGTTCCTAACTTCGAGGGACGAATGCGAGCTAATGCTCGTAGAAAAGTCTCACCTCAGAGAGCACCGAGCCTAAAATGGTACAAATATTAAATCACTACACCTCACATAATCTGAAACATAGATGACAGCACAATAAATTCACACACACTATATACGTCGCCAAAGTGTTAGGCACGCACATTTTCACTTCTGACACAACCTCAATCGGTAGTAAAATGCCCATTGCAATAGACCGGAGTTGTGCTCAGTTTGGAAGAAAGTGCTACTAGCTACTAACAGGTCACCAACTTCGAGGCGCGAGCCGATCTCCCCATTAAAAAGTTTCGCCACAGAGAGCAGCAGGCCTACAACATAGCAAATATTCTATCACTGATAATGGTGCCTCTTGATATAGCGATAATCCTTCTACAGGATATTTTTGCTTGGTCCACAGAGTATTGTTGTATCGGGGTTTCACCATACTTTCAAAAGTTGGAGATATCGCTGTATTCACAAATATATTTACGGTTATTGCGGAATACTCTTCTAGTAATTCCGGAGATAGAATTTTTCCTAAAATTTAATAATAGTAAATGTCTCAACTCCGCAAGTAAATTCATGCAGAACAGCGGGCCTTTCTCAGCGATTAATGGGACCCTTGGTGGTCATTGGGGAGGTTTCAGAAAATTCGTGAGATTTGTATGAGAATAGGATTAACTCTTACTGTTTCTACATTATTATACTCTGAATAATATTCAGTAAATTTGTCCGTGCCTTTCGTCTGATTGGCACAAAGGTTCCGTTGAACACAAAAAAGTTAAGAGATGTCGCGACTCTCAGATTCGATTGGAAAACTTTAAAAATTGTTTCATTCAATTCCAAATCAAAAACAAAAATGCCATCGGTAGCATGCCAATCAGTAAATTTGTTCTTTCAAAATTAAATGAAGAATTAATGTTACGGTAATTATATGTTACGGTAAATGTGACAAATGGGTAGTTATATGCATATAATTACCTACTGTCTACGTAAGTTTGATTAAAATTTATCTTCTTCACCGGCGAATATGAATAATACCCAAGGGTGTTGGATAATTTCACGAATACTAAAATCTTATTACTTTCGCCGTAGATTATGAATTGTTGGTAAATTTGAAAAATGATTGAAATTTATCACCTTCATCTGTGATTATACATAACACCCTAGTGTAATTGGTGAGTTAAAAATTCAAATTAGTCTAGTTCGTGCGATGAATACTGTCGGACCTCGTTATAACGATAACAAATTTTACAATCGTACCCCCGAATAATGATACAACACATAAATGAATCATCATGTATAGTATATCATATATTGCGATTTATCAAGTTTAATAGCGACACGCAAATGTAAATACAACGGCTGTCCAACGAGGTGGCTGAAACAAAGATGTCCATGAAAAATAAACGCTTGTTAAAGATCCTCAGGTATTTGGATACATAACCACCGGTAAAAGTGGTTAATTTAAGGAAATTGATCAAACTTACCAAAATTCTCGGTGATTACGCGTAATAGCCGGCTATCATGTATACAAATCGGATTTATCACATTTACCGCCCGAAGTAATAAAAACAAGAGATTACATTTTTTTTGAACGTGATTTCCTCAGATCTCAGTTTTTGGGCTCATCCCCTAAGATTAAAATATATATATTCACAAACATATATATTGCACCCCAAGAGATTTGAACCTTTTGCAGAAAGGTTTACGTCAAATGAGGCCAAGAGGATGGGGGACTTGCTGTCAAGAATTAATACTAAAGGCTGAAGAAGATTGAAAAAAAAAAATCTTCCGAAGTTCTCGATATTGAAAGTTGAAGTTCTCAGAATATGGCCTCTAAAATTCACGAATAAACCTGATACAATGTCGAAATTGAAATTAAAGACAGGGAACATGAAAAAAAAAAGAAGAAATTTTTTACAAAAGAGTTTGAAAATGGGCGAAAAAGGCATTTTTATGGAATTTTGTCTCGACTTCCGGGATTTGATATTGATAAAAGTTAGAGTCTCTCTCTCGAAATTGAAATTTTCTTGTCCCTGATCATATGATACAGTTTATCGCATTTTCATTTTCTGCCAGAGTTATTCCGCAACTTCCACATTCGAGTATGTGAACAGCAACCGGAAAAGCCCTTCGAATCGACAAACTTATCCATGTGTGGATAAAAATTTTAACACATACCCTGATCTATTTCACGGCAGGTATACCTGATTGAAATTCGAGTGTGTGTGAATTACACTTCACACATTTGTAGAAACGAAATATTGATTTCAAGGTGGAAACATCTCTGACTGCCAAAATAATGAATTTTCTGTATCGAACTAAATTTAATTCCATCTAATTCTAGATGATTGATTCGAATGGGAAATAAAACTAAAAATTACATCAATTTGGTATCATAATGGTTTATATTTTAAATTGATATTTTTGAATTTGTTAATATAATTATTACTATTATATCCAATATTTATTTATTATTATATCATTCCCGTAATAATCCCATATAATTGAAACGTATGAATCTCGAAAACACACTGTAACTACGCTATGCAACCAAAATGAACGCAGCATCGCTTGTTGTATTCAACACAACAAGCAGAGGTTGGGAGGGGGGCTTCACAGATTGAGGAGGGGGTAGGTTAATTAGCCGGGGTAAGCTGATTACATGCATACGCACACATGAAGTGGCATTTACAATTAATAATTACCCTTCATGAAATTCTGCCTTAGGGCCCGACAACCATCGGTATCGGTGTGTTGATAGATTTAGAGCATTATTGTGTGGGTAAACACTCTGGAACATAACATACTTTTCAGAAGTCTAAAATTTCGCAAGTGTAGAACATATTGGTACTCCGACTAACGAAGATAATTCGTTCCAACATTGCGTTCTTTCGCTTAGCCAAAACGCAATTTTTTATAGGTTTTTATACTCTGAAGACGCGACACTCTCTCTCATAGTAGCGTATTAAAATGCACAAAGAGTTTTGTATTTTTTTTTGTTGGTGATTTTTCTGAGACTTATACTCTATAATGGTCTGTTCGTAAAACAACAGACTATACGAAAGGGTCCGGATCCGATTCACACCACAACAGAGGTGCACATCCTCCGGCTCACATACTAAATGCAGCCCACAAGGGGTTTCATCCGGCAGGCGAAAGATGTTCCGCTAAAAAAGTATCAATACACACAATCACGATGAATGGCTGACCAGACCATATTCATTTCATAATAAATAAAAACAGTTGGTAAAAATCATCAAATGGGTGTCTAATCATCATAATATGATTAAAAAGTCATGAACACGATCTGGGAAAACAACCTGTCAATGCTATACCAAGCTCATCTTGGTAAAGCTTTCAAGTTGTGTGAGAAGTTTGCATGAATGATGCATGATCGTGGGATTACTTACTACCGTGGATATTCCGAAGTAAGTAAATGACAGACACTGGAAAATCTCGACAGAAACAAAAAAAAATGCATTGTGTCATTCTATAAATATTTCTTTGCTGTCTGCGGAACTGAAATGTCCGGTTGTTTGCCAAGAGCACAAAGCCGTTCATATCGTTGCAAAGGACAAAAGATGTAGTCATGTCGAAACTTGTACGACGGAAATTTCCGCAAGTTTAGACGCGAAGTGGAGCTATGGCCACCCCAATTTTTTACCAATGATAAATATATTTCTCAATCTAATTTTACCATTTTTTAAATATATTTTGAATGTATCAGATGATATTATTGTATATAAACAAAATTAAAATTTCAATAAAAATAATTTGTTTATGATAATTCCGATGGTAATTGAGAAGATCTGGAATTTTTAAGTAGCACTATACATATATCGAGTGTTTTTTGGAATTTTCTCTTTCTTCCTTCTAAATATTTCTCGTTTTTTTGTTTTTTTTTGTTATTCTCATTTGTGTTTCGTTCCTTTTTATTTGCTTTTTATCTTTTTTCCTTTTTCTTCTCGTTCTGCTTCTAATATACATGGGAAAAGCCGGGCCGAAGGAAAATGAACGCAAACTACGTGATGCCCGAACGAACGTGCTTCTCAAGCATAAAATTGCTTTCTGGCTTACGAGCTATAGGGAGCTATACTCACAAGAAAAATGTGCCCCTACTGATCCCACTTGAAACGATTTCGTAAAATTTATGCGAGTCTTCAAGCGTAAGTATGAAACCTGTTAACGAAACCAACCTGTTTATAAGTAGAGCGTTCCAGAAATATATATGGACATTTATAACCGAAATATTCAGCTGAGCACGAAGATTGCATCTTGGATTTTCGAATTTTATAGGAAATGTAAAAAGAAAAATTAAACATACTTCAGTATTTTGAAACATTTTCTTCAGCATATCTTACTTATGTTTCATTTCTGTTAACTTAGAAACTAAAAAAAAACAACTTTGAAATTGTTATTTATTATAACTCGATATATGAATAACATTTTATAATTTCCAAAGCTTAGAACGATGTGAGAGTTAATTTTACGCTCAAAACTTATCAGTATTTCTTTCACCAACAAGTGAAAATCATTTTTCTTTTTGTTCATTCATCGTGAAATTAGTTCTGAGGGAATAAAGAAAATTATTCCAGTTGGTAAAACATCAAAAAAGTTTACAAAAATGAATTATTTAGGTACAATATGCTAAAAAAAAGGGGGAAAAACTCATTAATCTTAAAAAAAAGTAATGCAAAACATTTTAAACATATATCACTAAAGAACATGTGTCTATTTTTTTATTCAGTTTTTTTTTTTGAAAATGTGTACAGCGTACAGGATAGATTATTACATAAGTAAGAAAAAATGTTAGGGTTTTCGGAAGTTTCTTTTGGTTTTAGTTTCGGTCTCGGATGGAATGGTCTTGATCACTATTATACCGTTGTTGGTGTTACAGTCATCAAGCCTCCACATCTCTACCATCGCTTGTTGATTAAGTTTATTCTGTGAATCTTTTTTTTTCTGTTGTTTTCTACTTTCATTGTAAGGTAGGTAAGGAACTAAAGGCATGCCCGAATGAACAACTTCTTCAAGCAGAAAATTGTTTTCCCAACAGCACACTCAGATAGCGATCATTTAGCGAGGCGGGATTAAAACCTCACCCGGACGAGAAATGTTTCGGCTTAACTTTGCTTGCATTTTGTCTTGCTTTAAAAAAAAATTAAGCAGGCAATTTTTTTTTCCAACAAAAAAAAGGTAGAAACCATGTAAGTGGGTTTAATTTAGATTAAGGTGTGGAAACTTTAAAATTACTTCCAAAATGGTGATCTATCCAAAACAACTAAAAAACGTGGTCTATATTAATGAGAGATCTATAATCAATTAAAATGCCATATGAAGTTGAGAACTGTGTGTAAGCAAGTATTCTTAAAAACTTTCTTTAAATTCCAAGTAGATAGTTACGACCAATGCTGAAATCTTAACACTGTGTGTGTGCCTGAACTCAAAATTGAGAAATGTATTACGACATATGCATTCAAAATTATATATGGAAAAAAATAAAATAATTGCTTTTTGTATAATAATTTTATAGATATTCTAAAATAATTGATTTTTGTGTAGTCAGAAATTAAATTTCGAATTATACCAAAAGACACTTTTTATGCAAGCTATACTGTATAGAAAACTGGATATTGTGTGCAGACCATTGGCATTCGCGAAGGGGGGGGGGGGGGTTGTGGTTCTAATCCCCCCCCCCCAAGCCGAGATTATAGTGTTATTTTTCAGGAAAAAACGTAACCCCCTTGAGAAGAAAAAAAATTGAACCCCCCCCCCTCCCGAGAAAATTCTGCGTAAGCCCATGGTAGAGACTAAAATGTTTTTGGAAATAAAAAATATCTCTACTGGGTCTCGATCCCGTGCAGTATGAGTGATGTGACCACTAAGCTACAGAGGAGATACTACTTCATCACTAAGCTACAGAGGATATACTATTTCACCACACATGAACACCGGTCATATCGCTATATTACAATTTACTGCCGTTAATGAGTCATGGGTTGGGTATGAGTCGCCATCTATCGTTGCTCACCCCAATCTTGTTAGAGAAAAAATATCTTGTTTTCTACAGTCTCCCCAGGTTTGAATCTGAGACACCTGACGGCAAAAGTTGGTTTTTATTTATTTTTTTGTCAAAAAAAATTCATCTCTGCCTAATAATGTCTAATTCGCCATTAAGAAAAAATATCGATTCCGTCGGTCGTCTGTACCTGTGTTTGCTTCTCAAATTTCTTACAACTTCGAATAAGATGAATAATTTGAGGAAATGCAAAAAAAAAACACGATATTGTAAATAAGATAGACAATTTTATGACGAGCAAAATAATTGCAACCACGATTCAAACAAGCAAAAAATAAATAACGTAAATTAAAAACATGATTTGAGGACACGACAAAAAATGAAATACCGTAAAAAATATATATAGATACACAATGTGCAGCTCAGCAAATTAATGATAAATGGGGAAAATAATTTGTGAACAGGCGAAAAAAAAATAAAGTAGCATAGATAAAACAATTTATGAGATAAAAAAGTAGACATATTTTTTAGACCAGCGAAAAAATAATAAATTTCCACAAACAACACAGATAGTTTGCAGTCCGACAAAAGTTAAAATACAAACAACTTGGATACTGCAAAAAAAAATAATAATTAAATAATGCAGCAGCTATATGATTTCGGTGAAAGGCTTGTGGACTGGCAGGAAATTCCAACGGACCAGTGATTAAAGAGAACGCATATCTATATAACCAACTTATCTCATAAGTAGAAATAGAAATTCACACACTTTAGCGCTTATATTATCATTATTAAATACTCTTGATCAGAGTAGCCCTTAAGGCAACTGACAACGTGCGGGACACTTTTTTTGAAAACACTGCGATTTTCACAAAACAAGTGGGGTTTGAAACAAAATACTGTATGAAGTATGGAAATTCAGTGAAATTTCTGAAATATCTTTAAACCTATTCGAGATATCCTAAATTATGTCCTCAAAATTGGCCCATTTTAAGTATTTACGCCAGACATTTAAACTGAAAACCACACCATTTATTTGAATAGTTTTATACTGTATGTTACTATGACTGTTATCTGCGTAATGAATTAAAAGTTTTAGGATGCACAAAATATTTTTTGAGACATGACAGTTTTCGTAAAATAATACGTGAATTTTAACAAAAAAAATCCAATTTTTCAAATTCAAATAGCTATAAAATATTGAATTATAAATATATGGCCAAAATCCTAGTTCGTTACACAGCTAACGTTATCTGGAACACAGTTGCAAATTTTCATGAGAATGTCTTGCATATGTTTTGAGATATTTTGTTTCGCGTAGAATAAAGTACCGGAAAAAATGAATGTTAAAATATGTTTGTTGCCTTCGAAACCATTGTTCCAGATAATTTAAATCAGCCATAACATTGTTTACACTTATTGCACGTACAAGAATAGAATAGGTTTGGATTCTGTGTAAAACATTCTTCGAAATGGATTTATAAAACCAGTTTCGACAATTTTTGAAAAAAATCGTCATTTGAACGTAGTCAGCTTCCTTAAGTTGAACAGCTTTACAACAATCACGATATTTCGACAAAAATGTCAAAACCTCGGATTAAAAAAAAATTACGAAAAATCCTATGTTTCATGGTACCGAATCCATACTGTATGGCACTGAAATTTATAGATTAATCTGATTTTTCTATTCTTCTTTTGCGTTTAAAATTAAAATCAAATATTATTCTCCCGAGATAGCCAACTTCTGCTCTTCGCTAGTTCGCTACTCATTTATTCTATCCAGAACTTCCATGAGCTTCATCAAATTAAAATTGAATGTTTCATCGCATCGTCAACTAACGCAATTAATTTATGATCTTATTAGAGTAATAGTTATATCTTTAGTAGATGCAATACTTTGACGTTGCCGAAATTCGGAGCTTGCGTAATTTACTCTTAGACCGAGACTGGAATTTTTCAATATAGCATCTTGAAGGTAATGGAGCCATTCCAATAATATGCAAGGTGATGTAATCTCTGAAGATGGCCAGATCTCTGCGAAATATTGGAGTTAACTTAGTATGGTAAAATAATAATTATCTTTCAATTGCTTATCAAGAGAGTATTACACTATAAAAATTTTGTAAAAGTTATTTTATAAAACTTGAAGAATGCAACCAGTAAACCTATCGGGTACGTTGGAGCAAATGTAACCAATAAGTTTACTTGGTTTTTTTTAAGTTTTATAAAAACATTTTATCAAACTTTTGTAATACAGGCCCCTTAGTCTGGAATATTTGTATTTCATTAAACTTACAGCACAAAACATTTGAAATATTTGTATATTTATACATTTTTATTTTCAAATTCAGAAGACTAAAATTAAAAAAAGTAATTTAGACGTGTGTGTATGTGTGCATGCATTTTCTTCTGATGAAAGTTCTTTAATTTTAAAATCACTATGAATTAAAATATAAATAGAATATGGTTTACTAAGAAACTTTCACCGCAATATCCTAACATACAAACAATATACGTAATAATGAACCCAGTATTCTAGCTTCGAAATAAAGTTCTTATGCACCCCTAAAATAACATGCAAATCTTAGATATGCCATATACTTCAATAGGAGATGAGAATTTAATGGAATACTGTTAAACGACGTAAAAATATCCCATATTTTGCTGTAACACCTATAACCCTTCGACTTCACGCAACGTGATATTGTGCTATTGTCACACTGGTGCTGGTGTACAATTATTTCTTACAATTTCGAATTTCACAGGAATACCTGTGCACGTGAAAATGGAAAATCTCGGTGACAATACTCACCTCGTTTGGGTGGCAAATTCATATTAGGAAAAATCTAGAATGTAGAGTATCTAATACCATACTAAAAACAAAAGCGTCCATGTAAAAAGTAATTTTCATTCACATTAAATTGAAAATTTTGTTTTATCTTCAATTCAGTTTTTTGAAACTTTTCGTAAGTTTTTTTTACTGTGAAGAGATTCCCTAATCATCTTTATTGCTTAAAATTGTCTTTTGATCCATCTCTATTCCACTGAAAAAAATCAAGAAAAAAAAAGATGAAATACCAAAACATAATGAACAAAATTTCAAGGGTCAACTTTTTATCATCAATATTATGTTTTTTGCTGTTAAGCAACTTTAGCAAAAAAAAAAAAGCATTATTTTAGGCATAAATATAATTAACGTAACTCTTTTTTCGTGTTGCCGACAAAACTCCTTATAAAAACAATTTTAATTGTAATTTATAATTGCTTTTTGGTTATAATTACATTTTGAAATTATCTGGTTTATTGTTACTTTCTTGTGACTTTTTTTTTCTTTCAATTATTTTCATCGACGCTTTTTTACTCTTTCCACAGAAGGAAGTTATGAAGAATTTCAATTGGCGTTCTTCTTTTAAGTAGCAGTAAAAGAAGCGTGCGTGTTTGAGTTTAAGTGTACATTTCCCATTTTTCCCCTGCAATTAATTAATTTGATGAAGTATGGTTTTTATTATTATTTTTCCAAATTTGAATGAGTATTTCGTGCCAAGTAGAGGAGTCAAAATGATCTTGCAATCACGAAAACTTTGATGGAATTCATGTAAAACGAGAAGAATCGATGTATAGTACCAAAAGAAAAAATATCTTTGTGAAAAGTTTAAATTTGTGTCAGAAATATTTTAGTTACTGACTGTCAGTATCAGCCCTAAATCTTAAAATCCAATACAATATTTTTCTTAATTTATGAGAAAGTGTAATGTTTTTGTGTGTTATTTTAAATACCGTATTTTTGGTTTATATTTTCGTTTATGAATCTTCTACGAAAGAAGTGATGTGGAAGTGAATATGATTAAAACCGATGTTTTCATTAAAAGTTTTGTGTAAAATGTTATATTTCATTTAGTTTTATTTTCAGATATGAATGTATTAGTACATACCTCTAACTGTGTAACCGAAAAGCAAATAATTATACGAAATGTATACAAGAAGACATGTTGAATACGTTTTGGCACTGACTAGATTGATGCAATGCACATAATCTGTAGTTTACTACGGACCAAATTTTATAGAGTTTGCTACGGAAAGGACGTCTATTTATAATTTTTTGAAATGCTTGTTTTAAAATTTTTTTTCTCTCTAAAAAAAGAGTTAGAAGAGTTCTCATGCCATTAAATATCACATTATTCTGATTTTGAGCAATTAACTGCAGGAGAAATTTCAAAATTTTCGCACTCTACTTCGTAGGTGTCTACTTCGCATTGCGGAGCATCTGAAACATTTTGGAAGAATGAGACCACAATTTCCGCACTACTCTGCTGTGAAATTTTTTTCTAAAAAAGTGGTTTTTCAAGATATTTTACAATTTGCTTGTTCGTAAATGAGAACCGTTTGTCTCTAGAAATGCTCATTTTATTGTACACAGGGTATCCTGTAAGTCCTAATGCGGTCTTTATCTCATCAACCATTCATCGTTGAGATATATTTCCGATTTGAAAAATTTAAAAAATGCGTTTCTAGAGTGAAATAAAATAATAAATAAAATAAAAGATATATATTTTATGCGGTCCTCCAACTTCCAACTAGAAATTTGTTGCCCTGTATCCTAAGAAAAACAAAAAAAAAAATCATGTTTCCAAGTGCATTACTCACTGAGATATTTGAATGAAATATAGGAGAAAAGTTGGGAAAGATCGGCGTAAAAGGGGTAAAAAGCGTTGTCCGTTAGTTTATGCTATCCTTCGCCAACTTTTCCATGATTTTTTTGAATTCAAATATCTCAGTGAATGTTTCGATTCGAAACATGGAATTTTCTTTTTTTGCCCTGTATCTCCTGAGACGAACTTTTTTCTTTGTCTCAGGAGATACAGGGCAAAAAATTTCTAATTGAAAGTTAAAGAACAAGGGGACTGTGTAAAAATTTAGATTTTGTATTTTATGATACACTGTGTTATCACTCTCGAAACTGGTACAGAATGATTTCTGTACACATTTTGAGCATTTTTTTTTATTGATTGGAACCATAACTCTACGACGAACGGTAGATGTGATAACTGACACATTAGGACTTATAGGACATCCTGTATATGTGACAGTCAACGCGAAACACGCACACATAAATATTTATCACGTATATGTTGATGCAACTAGTAAAAAGAATGACGTAAAGAAAATAAATTTCATTTGCAATTTCAAAGTTTACCTTTCGTCTAAGTCTGATCATTTTTGCATTATTCTGCGAATCATTTTACCTTCTTGATAATTTCTTGCGATTGTATTTAAGTTATCATTACTTTGTAATTGATGCAGGAAATTTCTAAATAGATCGTTTTCAACATGTTTTGAGAAGGGAATGGACTAATTTGCCTTTCGATTCTAATTTTTCTTAATTTTATCTCAAGTGTCTTCGAAAGATGTCGAATTTATTTTCAAAAGTTATGAGCACACTCGATATGAGCACACTTGAAAAAGCATTTCCCAGATACAAAATTATTGACTGGATATTTTCCCAATTGTTTTTTCTCTTTTTTCTTATTCACCCAAATCTGTATAATATTTTTATAAATTACTGAAATCATTTTCAATGTTAGAGAAGCAAAGTCGTTGATTTCTGTTTTCTTACTTTTCCCCGCTCACTAAATAACAAGTAAATGCATCAAATGGCCTTACTTGAGTCATTAAGCACAAAATCGAAACCGACAATTTTCAAAAGCAGCTGAAAATTATGCGGTAATGAATATAATTGGAAACTATTAATGGAAAATAATCGATTCACAACGTCGGAGGTAAAGAGAAAGAGGAAAATGAGTTTCTTTTATGTTTCGAGAAGGAGGAGGAGAATGTTCCTAAATGACAGCCACGGCCCATGATTGTTTTGCAGTCATAAATAATCTAACAAATGGTATCGGGTTTTTCATAATGTTTCTAACCCACCTCTTACTGGGGAGAAGAAAAGAAAATGATTTAAAAAGTACTCACACACACTCCCGTTATTTAGTTATTACACGACCATATGTTCGAAGCTGATTTAAGTGATATCAACTATTACTGAATGGTGATGACTGAAAATAAATCTGAAAAACGATTTAACGAGATATCCGATATCAACGTATCGGTCTTTTTTAACCCCAGCAATATTGAGAGAAATGAAACTGCTCTGAAGATTAAAACACATTTTCATCGCTTAATTAGTTGTATTTGGCGTTTCCCTATAATGGTAAACCATTAAGAAGAAATGAAGAAAATTTTAAAATTTATATAGTAAAATATGTTTTAGAGCAAGAAACCTCTGTAAAGGCTTCATCTACAACAGACCCTATAACACCATTTATTTTGATTCATAATGTTTTTCCTATGTAATAGTTCACCTTAATTAACAAGTTACCACGTTGAAAGCCGGATTCCCCGAAGAACGGTGTGAGTTTGTCATCACGTAGAAAGATTTTACAGTAGGATTTAAGATTAAAGTAAGGAAAATCTGCTTGTGCAAAAATTAACTACGATGTGACACAAAAAATTATGACAATTTCAAAATGAAACATTTAAAAATTGGTATCCTTTATATTGTAAACGCAATACAAAGGATAAGATTTCAGCCAAGTAAGAATAAAAATTCAGCAGTTTTTACTGCATTCAAAGCTATATAGAATATATTATATCAATAAAAATATATAATGTCAATATAGAATTTATTCATTTTGGTTTTTGAAGGCACCTTTAAAACCTTTAAAGTACTGACCTTTTCAGTACTGACGGTATATTAAAGTGCCGCTAATGTTTAACTCCCAGCAACATCTCTTACATACGTTGTTGTGTGTTGATATTTTAAAGTGCAACGTCTGTATAACTACTTTACAATTACCAAATGAAAGAACAGGTGCATTAAAACTAGTTTTTTAAATATGTTCATTAATAAAATTAAGTTAGATGTTTCACCCCTGTTAAAGTGTTTTCTGCGTCACACAAAAATGAGATAACTAGAGATACGTAAATTTCGCATTTACGAAATAAACGCGATAAATGCGAAATTTGCTTATTTAGACGAATATGTGAAAATTTTAATTTTCAGTACTTTCCCGAGAAATCTCGATAAATTATACTATCCACTTGGACAACGCTAATTCTTCGTGTGCTGACTAGCTATAATTAATACGTTGAAAGAATTTGAATACTTTCAAGTAAAGGGCCTAGCACCAGACTCTGCAGTGTTATATGACTGCTGATCCAACTTATTAAAAGCACTTCTTGTTGACAACATTTTGCATTACCAATGCTGGGAGCATGAAGTGAATCTCGTGGATGACGTATTAATTGAAAAAAGAGTTCAAAAATTGAATTCTGTTGTGGCGAAGACACACTCAAAAAGAAAAAAAAACATATCATAACTGCCAGCAAAACTCTTTCCGACGCCTGTAGTAACCAGGTGGAATTTGTGATTCAGAGATGTCATTATTCTGACCGAATATACCAAAAACATTGTTGCTTTTCTCAATAAATATGAAGACCATAACTCAAGCATAAGTCTCTTAAAGGAAAGTTTCGACAACGAAATTCCAGCTCATAAAATACGAGTTCAGTAGACTTTCGTCTCAAAGTTCCGCAGGAAGATTCTAGAATTAATCGACGATTTGGAAGGATCAAACCATTCATTCGCGCACGTTTTGTGGAGTAATTCAGTAGACTTGAAAAGGTGTGTGTGTGTGTGTGAAAAAATGCTTAATTTTTGAATTGGAATGTTTTAATTCTATATATACACTGAAGAGCCAAAAAAACTGGTGCACCTGCCTAGTATCGTGTAGGGCCCCCGCGAGCCCGCAGAAGTGCCGCAACACGACGTCGCATGAACTCGACTAATGTCTGAAGTAGTGCTGGAGGTAATTGACACCATGAATCCTGCAGGGCTGTCCATAAATCCGTAGGAGTAAGAGGGGGAGGAGATCTCTTCTGAACAGCACGTTGCAAGGCATCCCAGATATGTTCAATAATGTTCATGTCTGGGGATTTAGGTGGACAGCGGAAGTGTCTAAAGTCAGAAGAGTGTTCCTGGAGCCACTTTGTAGCAGTTCTGGACGTGTGGGGGTGTCCTGCTGAAATTGTCCAAGTCCGTCGGAATGCACAATGGACATGAATGGGTGCAGGTGATCAGACAGGATGCTTACGTACCTGTCACCTGTCAGAGTCGTATCTAGACGTATCAGGGGTCCCATATCAAGCCAATTGCACAAGCCCCATACCATCACAGAGCCTCCACCAGCTTGAACAGTCCCCTGTTGAAATGTAGGGTCCATGGATTCATGATGTTGTCTACATACCCGTACACGTCCATCAGCTCGAAGCAATTGGAAACGAGACTCGTCAGACCAGGCAACGTGTTTCCAGTCCACAACAGTCCAATGTCGGTGTTGTCGGGCCCAGGCGAGGCGTAAAGCTTTGTGTAGTGCAGTCATCAAGGGTACAAGAGAGGGCCTTCAGCTCCAAAAGCCCATATCGATGATGTTTCGTTGAATGGTTCGCACGCTGACACTTGTTGATGGCCCAGCATTGAAATCTGCAGCAATTTGCAGAAGGGTTGCAGGTCTGTCACGTTTAATGATTCCCGTCAGTCGTCGTTGGTCCCGTTCTTGCATGATCTTGCGGCTGAAAAAGCCGCAGCGATGTCGTAGATTTAATTTTTTACCGGATTCCCGATATTCACGGTACACTCGTGAAATGGTCGTGCGTGAAAATCCAAATTGCATCGCTACCTCGGAGATGCTATGTCCCATCTCTCGTGCGCCGACTATAACACCACGTTCAAACTGACTAAAATCTCGATAACCTGCCATTGTAGCAGCAGTAACCGATCTAACAACTATGCCAGACACTTGTTGTGTTATATAGGCGTTGCCGACCGCAGCGCCGTACTCTGATTGGTTCCATATCTCTTTATTATCATAGGCATGCCTGTACCAGTTTTTTTGGCTCTTCAGTTTATATATATATATATACAGAAAAATTTACATTATGGAAATATATTTCTTTCAATCTCGGTATCTTATCTTTTTTTCATAATATAAATATTCTGACCCGTTATAAACGACAAAACACAATAATGATTCTGTCAAATAATATTGTTGTTCGACTGAAGTTATTGAATCCATTGTGTTTCATTGAAGTTCTAATACTACAGTCAATATGATCAAAATAAATCTAATTCTCAGCTCCGAATTGAGTTTTTTATATTCCATGTCATAACCTATGAAAAAAGGAGAGATATAGTTATACGAGCATGGAAATTTTCTTTCATTGATTTACAAAAACATAATGATCAAAAGATATGGCAATGAAGAAAAACAAAGCATCTCGAAATATTTCATTAAGAACCCTTAATGAATAGAAGCTATTAGTCGCTTTCATATCAACCGACGTGAATGCATTTTCTTCGTTCAAGAAAGCAACGCACGTCTAGGTTTATTCTTTCTTGATTAATATTTTTATATGTATAATAATTAGCAATTTGCGAATGAGAGAGAAGAAAGTGTGAATGGAAAAATAGCTTATTCTCTGGGCAAAACGAAAAAAAAAAACTGTGCTTCATATTGGTCTCCTTTGAATTGTATCTCAAGCAAATATTTAATAATAAAAACATACATGAGAGTTTTTATTCTTTCTGCTACTTATTAATAATCAGGGAAAATATGAAGGTTGATGTAATAACGGAAAATATATGAAATCAACTGACACTTCAAGTTTCTGCACTTGCTACGGGTGCTCTTGTTGGCACACAAGGCCTGAGCTATGAAGAAAGTCTTGATTTGTTGAATATGTTTATATTGGGGAAACGCTGGTGTCGGGAGTGATCGAAATGTTCAAAATTTTCGACGGGATGTACAATGTGTCTAGTGTCTATCACCGTCAATCTAATAGGGTTGATAATGAATGGAATAGCTTACCTCCGAAAGTCGTGATTTCTTATACAATTGAAAAATTTCAAAGAACTGCGATAGACATAGTGGGAGAAATTGGGAAGCTATACATAATTAAAATTAAGACTACCATAATTTTTTTGAACAGTGTAGTATTATATAGTATTAATTATATAGATAGGATGGATGAATATATAGATATATATAATGGATAGGATGGACCATGAATTATTAGTACACCGTCAATCGATTGCTTTTCCAAGGAGACATCAGTACCGATTGGTAAGGGGCAATTCTAATTGGTGTCGCAGGGAATTTTTCTCTAATAGGGTTGTTAATAAATGGAATACCTTACCCCGGGGGGTTATAAATTCTAACACAATTGACACGTTTATAAAGAAACACTGATAAAGATGTTGAGGTAAATCAAAAAGCTCTATCCATACTTAGAATAAGACAACTACATATATATGTAATGGGCATTGTATAATATTTTATCACGTATATATATATATACAGGGTGATTATAAAAAAACTATCCCGACATATGGGCCCCTAACTATCATACCATTCACAGAAACTGAATGAAATTTTGGCATAAGGTATTTTGATGTATGCGCTCAAGAATGATATGGAAAACAACAGTGTCACTCTAACAGTTACGGTAACAGTGAGAAAATAGCAACACCAAGTTTTTTGTATTGAAATGTGATCTCCATTGCGAAAAACCCTAAATAGCGTTCGAACGGCAACTGTAGCATGAAAATCACCGGCGGTAGATAGGCTAAAAGTGAGGACAACCAATAAGGACAGAGAAGCAGCATAAAATAAAGCATTTCATTGTATTTCACAAAATTTCCACATGACCTTGTGGAGGACTAATCAGGCTGGGATCTCAGCCGAAGAAACGGTGTGACGAATGAAACGAACATTAATGCTCTGGTGCGCGGCAAAGTCCTTTTTACTTTTTCCTTGCCTAGCTCCGGGGATTTTCGTGCTACAGGTGCCATTCCAACGCTAAAAAGTGTTTTTCAGTATGGAGATCGCATTCCAATACAAAAAACTTGGTGTTGCCATTTGATATTTTCGAAATTTTCTCACTGTAACCGTAACTGTTAGAGTGACACTGTTGTTTTCCATATCATTCTTGAGCGCATACCTCAAAATACCTTATGCCAAAATTTCATTCAGTTTCTGTGAATGGTATGATAGTTAGGGGCCCATATGTTGGGATAATTTTTTTATAATCACCCCGTATATATATATATTGTTTATATTTTTTATCATTTTAATTGCATTTTTAATTGGGTTGCTGTACTTTAGACATTTTTTTTTTATTATATGACATCCATAATTTTATTATCTTTTTCTCACCCACCTCGTTGGGCATTTTGCCCATTGTGACCTTCGTGTATGTATTTGTATTATATTTGTATTCAATTATCAAACTGTGTAAGAGCTAAAAATACAATTATTTTCATTATAGGATTGATTATTTCGCTATACAGTGTGGTTTCATGAAGAGAATCCGAAAAGAATTGAGATTTTTACTTTAGCTTGGAGTGAATTAAGGAAAATATATATATATATATTTCTCAGCAAAAAAAAAATCATATGCGACAGTATGGACTTCCTCACACGAGGATACTTTAGTCTGACGACTGATAGTAGAATCATCTCCAAATGTTCCAACACGTACATTGCTATAGTGCTGCGCACACGACGATAAATGCGTATTGGCGACGAAATTTCCTACGCGAATGAGTCACTAGAGACTTGGCGTGCTAGTCGATTGCCACATTTGTCGCGCCAAAGAGCCAGTCTTCAGTTTCAAATTGGTTTTGGAAGTAGAAGAACATCCGGAATTTTGTTTAAAGGATAATGAAGGAAACAGACATGGAGTGAAATTGACAAAAATTTCAGCTCACAGGTAAATATACAATTTCTTTATATAAATTCATATCATTTTGGAATAATAATAAAATGCTAAAAATGTGTTGTTTTAACGCATGGGCCTACCCGGGCACGGTTGAGGGGGGGGGGAGGGGTTCAAAAGAAGCGGGGGGTGGGTCTCACGAAAATTATATCTGGTAACAAAATTCAGGAGTAAGAAAGTAAATTTGCCAGGTAGTGCCTCAGAAAAGACACGTCATGTTGAATATTCTAAAGGAATATTCCCTGATGCATCCTCATTTCCCCTCCTGACTGGGATATCTGTATTTTGAATTACGCAAACGCGCGTCTGTATGTGGGAGTATTCGGAGAAAATCATTTCCTGAAACATAAACCACAGGTAATTTTTGCCTCTCGGAACCTCAGCTTTCGGCATTTCATCTCAAGAAACTACTGAAAAAATCCTACGTGCCAATACTTTAACTAATAAGCAATAAAATCACATAATGATAAATCCAATATATACTTACTAAGAGGCATATTTATTGAGGGAAAACAAACATATTTTATTGCAAAATTTTTTCCATTGAAATCACTCAAAACAAATGAAATTATAATTTTTACTTATTTCTTTGTACATCGACCGCTCAGTTTGTAAGCTATAGATTCATTATAAAAAGGTTCACACCCAACAACGTATTGTTGAAATTTATTATTTAGACATTTTGTTATCCTTCTCGACACCAAACCAATTGGATTACCATTATCTACAACCGTTTATACTCATTTTCCCGGGCTTTCTGATTTTTTTTTAGTAGCGTCATGTGAGGAAGAACGGGCAACTCACTCGTTCGAGTCAACACCATTCGCAAGTTGAGGCTACTCGAGTTCGATTTAAGTATACCCTCGTGAAGAAGCCCTTTCATTTCTAACTTTCAGTCTAACATTTTCATGAATATTCGTCGAAATACCGAAATACGGAAAATTTAAATTTTGACTTTTTTCTTCTGTTTGTTCGCTAAAATGATGTTCAAAGGAATGTGTCAAACTAATGTGCTCCTTACGATATAAGAACAAAACCCCTTCAAATTTTGACATCTTCACCGACCTTGAATTTTCACGTAATTCATTTTTTTTTAAGTCCAGCGGGAGAGTCCTGGCGTTCATCTATCCACTTGCAGAATTGGTGTCATATCATATGCAAAATTGATACATATTTTTCTCTAATTATTTACTGAACCTATAATAAAGGATACGAAATATGACACTTTTACGTATCAAATTCAGTTCTCGAAAAAAGTAAATTTTATGCGTGTTACATGTGTAGAAAATTCTGTTTTTTGGGAACATTTTTTGAGGGGATAATCATCTGAGGGATTTTCTAAAAATAATATTCAACAATATTTTGCAACTATTCATACTTTTTAGTAAAACATGAATATTATCTGACGTATATCAATTACACAACTGAGAATGTTTTTCTATTCACAAACAATTACGAAACATTTTTTTCCCCGTTTAAATTCAAACCCTTGCACAAGATTAGGAAAGACTTTTTCATTGATTGCTTCTAGCATGAATTCATACATTCGCGATGAAATACAGAATGGTAATGCAAAAGAAAATGGAAAAAAAATAATAATAGAACAGAAATGTCCAGCTAAAACTGTTCTGTGTACTTGTTACTGCAAAGAGACTACTTTGGGAAACGTGATCCCAACATTATCCCTGGAAGACATATATATCCCGGATAAAGCCGGACAACACAAAAGGATGACAAAGAAGAAATAAGAAACGCTCGTATATACTGATACTATGGACTCTGAGCTAAGTTTCTTAGCACAAGCAAAGAAAAAGAAAAACGCTACATCTACCCTTAAGAGCATTCTTTATGTACTTACTTCCCGGTTGTTTTTAATGATATTGTGGGAACATCATGTAAGATAACTCGTGCTAGAGGAGAAATCCGATTAGATATCTGTATGAAAAGTTCAGCACGTATGTGTGTACTCATAAATCTGAGCACTGAACTGGGCTCAGATTTTTCTAAAAAATACGTTTCTTTTTAGTTTATTAAGAAATGTTTTGGTAAATTTCTATCGATGTTCTCATAATTCTCTGATACGCTCTGAGCATACATAAAGTTACCTTATATTACTTATTAAGTGTAATACGTTTTTACAACTATGAATTTGTGTAATTTACTCTTATTCGACATTCGAAAATAAATCCCGAAATAGAAATGATACAAGATTTAGTGTATATGTTACGGTAAATATGATATAAATCCTGTTATTATGCATAATCGTCGAGCATTTTTGTGAGTTTGATAATTTCCCTAACTATCTCGTTTACCGGTGATTATGCATAGTAGCGAAGTTTGTGAATTTGATGAATTTCCTTAAATGAATCACGTTTACGAGTGATTACGCATAGCAACCAAGCGTCTTTGGTAAATTTAATAAGTACTAAAATAACTGACAATTTTACTAGTGATTATGCATATTACTCAAGCATACATAAAGCGTCCCTGCATATATTGTATTATTATATCGATAGTAGGATCGTAAAATTTGTTACCATTATATCCGGGCCCTACCATATTCATCACACAGTCTAGATTCATTTGGATTTTTTTTTATATTTATCAAATTCACCAATTACGCTAGGGGATTATGCATATTCACAGATAAAGGCGATACATTGATTAAATTTACCAACGATATATTAAGGCATTATGCATAATCTCCGGTAAATGTGATAGTTTTTTTTTTTAGTATTTATCAAGTTTTCTAGCGACGACGTTTGGGTGTTATCCATATTCGGCGGTAAAAGTGATAAATAAAAGTGGTGAGTATGCATAATAACCGGTTATTATGCACAATAACCGATTTATCACATTTACCATGTGACATAGATATTTTATTTTTATTAATGTTGAGTTCACAATTTTGATTTTGTCGAGAACATTATAAAAGGTAACTTATTATGTCAATCGCATTTATGATGTGTGTACGAATTGATAATTTAGAAATTAGTATAAAATCAATTTTTCAATCGATAATTGTTTTACGAATAATCAAAGATATTAATTGATTATTTAATTAAATTTCTTGCCGAAAAAAATCCCAGAAGCCACAAACTATTTTTTTCTTCAAATTTTCGATAAAAAAATCTTAAATTCTCTAATACGTACCTTGAAAAAAAACCAAAAAAGGAAAACAAAATGCGTCTAATGGGTAAGATAGATTTTAATGGGTATTCAATGGCTTGTCTTAATAAAAATATCTCAAGTTTTCGACAACTTATTTCAAAAGTTTAATATTTTCATTACTGAAAGTTTTTAGCATTAATGATTTTTTTTAAGAAAGAATTACTGCGAAACAAAATGCTAAATTCAATTTTTAATGAATTTTGCTAAAACTTAAAAGCTCGTAATCAGCGATTAAACTCAATCTAATTTTTGTAGAAAACAACACATCTTCTGCCTCCTGAAACGATTTTTTTTCCTTTTCTAAATTATTAATTAAATTTTATGGTTGTGGGTTTTTTCTCTCCAAATTTTAAGGAAAACAAAAGTTGCATAAATTAAAAAAAAAAATTAATGCGAAATTTTCTGATTTTTCTTTGGTAACGGGAAAATTAAAAGTTAACGCAAAGTATTTGATTTTGATTCTATTAGAAACTTTTAATATGCTGCCGAAAATCTTCAAGTAATTGTTATGATGGTTATCGTGTTGGTTTGGATTCGTGAAAACCTGGGATCGATCAGAACACCCTACAGTGAGACAGACCTTATATCTCTAGGAGATGCTGGCTTGATCCCGGTAACCTCACTATAGTAGTCAGTTAAACGTTGTTTACTCTGATTTACCAACTTCGAAGAGCAGATAATTGCTTCGTCCGTCCTCCTTCTAGATCTAATTTTAATTATTTAATTATTTCATTGTTTTTCATTTTTATTATTATTATGTCTTTTTTCTAATTCAAAATGTAGTTGGCAGAACCTCCAAAACACATAGCGTGCAAACCGGGTCCAATTACCACATGACCAACATCAGCATTTGCCCAGGTCTCCGTGTTTTATAGAAGCCCATAAATCATATCACTTCGCTCAAGTCTTTTACGCAAGAGATTTTGCCATATTTAGCTTTATTGTATATCGAAGCTGAGACAACTCAAAAATTTTATTTTTATGACATTATCAATGATTTGGTGCATATGATAGCGCGAAAACAAAATTAGTTATTACTTATACACTGCTGGCCACCCAAATTGCAACACCAAGAAAGACAAGAGATATCGCAACAATATTTATTTTATAGATAACATGTTGACCAAGCATCAAATGATTAAATTTATAGACTTCTGTGAAGTGTGGTTCCTGCCAAAATCAGTAGCCAGAGTAGCCGCCATTGTTGGAGATCACCGCTGCCACACGCCTCGGCATTGATTCAAAGAGACTTTGGATGTGTTCTTGGGGTACAGCAGACCAAGCAGCTTCCACGCGTTGCCAAAGTTGATCTGGTGTGGCAGCTGGGGATGTAATCTGGGTCAATCGTTGAGCAACCATGGACCACATGTTTTCTATCGGCGAAAGATCCGGAGAGCGAGCTGGCCAGGGAAGCAATTCAATCTGGCGATTGACGAAGAACCTTTGGACAATGCGTGCCACGTGTGGTCGCGCATTATCCTGTTGAAATATGGCTGTGGGCAAGCCCTGAAGGTAAGGAAGGACAACTGGCTCCAACACCTCGGAGATGTAGCGCTGGCTTTTTAAAGTACCGGCAATGCGTACTAGAGGAGTGCGAGAGTGATATCCAATACCGCCCCATACCATAATTCCCGGTGCAGGACCAGTGTGGCGGTGCATAACGCAGCTAGCTGTTCAGCATCCTCTCTCCACGGTGTCTCCAGACTCCAATCCGACCATCGTGGTGTTGCAGACAGAAGCGTGACTCGTCAGTAAAGACAATTTCATTTCATTGTGCCGTCCACATCCTTCTTTCATCGCACCATTGGCGGCGGAGACGTCTGTGGTTCTGCGTCAAGGGTAGACGAAGCAATGGGCGTCTTGCGGACAGACCACTCTGCTGTAAACGGCGTCGAATGGTACGCGCAGACACTGGATGATGCGGTACAGACTGAATGTGATGTGCTATGGTTCGTGATGTGGCTGAGCGATCCGTCACTGCCATACGCACAATACGCCTGTCATCACGTGAAGTGGTGCACTGAGGTGGATGCGATCGAACACGTCGGTTCGTCGTACCCTCCTGCATCCAACGATCACATATCCGCATTACAGTTGTTTGGTTTCGTCCAACACGACTACCGATTTCCCTGAAAGATAATCCACAATCTCGGTAGGCCACTATCCTTCCTCTGTCGAACTCGGATACTTGATCAAAAGATTATCGCTGTTTTCTACGAGGCATAATTGATCGTTTTTTTGAAAACACCACAAGAAAAACACGATTGCCGTACTTCAAATCGTCGAAATCTCCAAGCCTTAAATAGCGCTTTGAAGTGGCGCCACAGGCGCGCGTGATGTGCGTCTGCGCTGAAATTCTAATCATTTGCATATCTCACCTCCGCTAATGCATGTTGTAAATTTCATATTATTTGCATGCTTCCTTCAGGGTGTTGCATTTACGGTGGCCAGCAGTGTATATTAAGATATTTCATGGATAATTTCACATTACATTTCTCGTTTAAAAAATAGTGCATATCCTTTCTTTGATGCGTTTACAAACAACATGTACTCTATTTGCTGACGCACCAAACCTTTCTACCACAGTTGGGGGGGGGGGCCCCCAATACCTATTTGCCCAGGATCCCAAGTCAAAGTTGGCTACACGCATTGTGTGTGATGTGGTAAGCCCTCGTGATTAGCTTAGTTTAAACTACCACAGGTTGACTAGCGCCTTTAGAGGTTTTGGAAAAGACTTGAAAGAACAGACTAGCGCCTAATCAAAATAAATAACATTGAAAAATATGTAAACAGGAAGAAACTATCAAAACATTTATAGAAAAACAAAGACGACGAATACTGCTAAGTGAAATAATTTCCATTGTTCGAACAGAGAGAATAATGAAAACGGCTTCGTTTGCCAATGTTCAACACACATCACGATTTTCCGAGTCAAAAATAGTTCCCCTCAACCGCTAAAGAAATAAACACATCAATTGAATAAAGGGAACGCACTTGAGAAAGAGTGTCATTTGAAACACTCGTAATCATACTATTCATGATGGATATTATTCAAATTAGAGAGAAGCTTTTGAAAAATCCACGCGGTTTGGAAACAAATTTCGCAAAGCGTCATTAATTGTTTCCTCTTGATTTGCGGAATTCGTATGAGAACCTTTCGGAACTGCAGCTTAATGCGTTGAGAAAATACACTTCTCTCTTGCATCAGAAGAATAAATTGAGTAAGAAGCGTCTTGAGATTCTCATTTTTATCAATTTTATTCTAGTATTGCATAAGACACTTGAATGTCTTACGTTGGGAGATAATTCTACAGCTTTATTCAAGCTCGAAATGAGTTCAAATGTGCGGTTAATTAAACTCTCGTGTCCGAGACAATCGAGATGAAAATGAATTTTTCAACTGTGGCGAGAGGATGAACCTCGCTTCTGCATTTCAATTTCCTTTTCCATTTCAATCGATATGATTATTAATTTTCGCTTCGCTTTGTGATTTGTTCATTCCAATGTAAAAGAAAAGAAAGGGAATTGTAAATCCGCTTTATCACGGATCCATTCCCGAGCTCTTCTTATATGAAGATTGAAGATTTAATCTGCATTTGTGGAGTTACTAAATCGTAGATGGTGGAAATATGTATGCTATTTCTAACTGCAGAATTTCGCCACAAGCATCAGAGTGAAAAAAAAAAAAACCAACTTTATTAAGTAGTCACTCGTGAGAAATGGCATTAGTAGGTAGAATATTTTTACAATTTCGACGAGAAATGCAAATGCTGGAACGAGTTATCATACATTTAACATTACCTTTTTTAGTTTCAATCACAACTGTGTTTTTCTTTTCCTCTAGTATGGATTGTAATTTTGCTGAATGAATGTCTGGCTTATGTATTATTCAATCCTAGAACGAAATAACTTGGATTTTTTTTTTCAGTCGTGGATTGAAATGGAAATCTTTCATCGGGATGGATCAATATTCATGATACTATATGTAAAGTCGGAAAAATAGCTATAAAACGCTCACGAAACAATTTGTTATTTCCGGTATAATACCTTTTTCTCCAAGCTTTGTTTAGTGCGTATTTGAGAAAGATATTGGAACAACAGGCCTTTGTTGCATATTTACGTTTTCTGCATATTTAGAGGGAAAATCGTTTTGAAATTATGAAAAGCGTGTTTTCAATACGTCTTCGTTTTCATAGAAATAGAACTTTTACAATCGATAAAATGCAAACGTAAAAGAAAAGAAACTCACTTGTTCTTGCACCTTACAATGCATAATAATTCCATATAAGAAATCACAAATCAAGAACAACAATTTATGTAATAATAAATACTTGTCTATCGATTTCATGGTTAGAGTGGTCTATATAAAATCTCGAATATCCGGATTCTCTGAAAGTTGGAAATGAGAATGCTTGCACGCATTGTTGACAACGCCACTTACATATGTTTAAACCACATGGTGCCACTGTACCACCAAACAACAATTGTTGTACAACAAATACAGGACCGATCTTGAATTTATATCTATCGTCGCACACTGTGCCCCAAATGGAATATAAATTTCTTTGTAACTGACGTGTTTCGAAGCTGGATTTTTTCCGATTTCAAAATCCATATAAAAAGCCCTTATAGACAGAATTTATATGACGTAAAACATATCATGCAGATATTCACACCACTAGCTCAATACGATGCCTTAGTATAGTGTTTCCTCAACCACCGGGCGTGACATCAGTCATACCGAAAGAAAATAGTCTGTACCAGTGGTTCCCAAACTTAAAAAAAAAAAAAAATTAACCTACTACATATGCTGACCATATGCCCCGGAAAACGGGCCCATGTTTACATGTTTTCATGAAATCTTCATCTGATTTTTTGTCTGTAAATGTGTTGTCCTGAAAGCGTTTTTCGGAATGCATAGAATTATGAATTTTTTGTACTCTACTGGACACTATTGCCATACTAAATGAGTTATAATCAGATTTGTCTTTAAAAAGCTATCCGTAGGCAGGGCCGAAACTAGATGCCTGGTCAGCCGGAGGAAAAGCACGCATTGTGATGCCCCCTTGAAACTAGAGCCTTCTCTGGTCCAGCGCCTATGGCATTAGACAAACCTTCTCTCCCCCCTAGTTTGAATCGTGACCAGTAGCTCAAGAATCTTTGGCTGAATGAGAATTTCTACAGCCCATACGGAAGCCCCGCGTTGACCCGAAGGATGAGAAACGATGGCGTGGGTATGTTGAAGCCCATCTCAGTTTCCCTTGTGCTTAGGAATCAAACAATGAGCTATAAAGTTTCATTGTGGAAGCTTCTAGAACGAATTTCTTAAACAATGTAAAAATTCCATTGTTTCGATTGGAAACATAATGTTTTTATGACATGAATGTCGCTCTCCACTTGTTAATACAAGATATACAGAAGAAGATGAGTTTTTTCCTTCCTTAAAAAATTAACATCTCAAATAATAAATATCTTCACAACATCCAGTCTTCTGTATATCTTGTATAATGTTTTTAGTTTGCTTCATTCTTATCCATCCCCTCTGAGGAGCGCTCCACGGCTTTTGCCCGTCCCATCTTCGTGACGCCGAGTTTGGATGACCAATCCCCCAGTTTGCCCCGTGTGCAGATGGTCGGTCGCCATTTCACTCGCGGACGTGATGGTCGACTGCCAAGGAAGCCGGGGTAGAGGAAGCAGCTCATGTCGAAAGGCTTCTTTCCATCGTTAGACCGAGCCATACGACCTTAACCAGGTCCGGGACTCGGCCAAAACGTGGTGTACGGGCGAGGCCTCTACCAGGGCACCCAACCAACTTGCGGTTGCTGCTCTGGGTCCCGTCGACAGAAGATCTTCGATGGGTTGCGCAGGATGAAGACGGAAATATGCCTACGTGGGACCCCCCGCACACAAAGGGGTAACGCGCCTACTACTACTACTTCACCAAACACCAACTCTGGCCATATCGCTGTATTGCAATTTACTGCCATTAGTGAGATGGGTTGGAAGTGAAGGCGCTGTCTATCGGTGGTCGCCTCGAGTTCGTTAGGGAAAATATCTTATCTATATCCTAACACGGGAACCTGACAACAACCTTCACGATGGTAGACGAGCATCTTACCACCATGCCACTCGGGCACTGGGTAACGCGCCTGGCACCATACCTCTTGGGTGGTGGCGAAAACGGTGCATTTTTTTCCTATTCTCGCGGCTTGATGAGTATTCTTTGTATTTAACCACTTCACGCACAAGACTTTGGAGAGAAATTTGATTATCTCTATTTGACGAATTGGTGATAATTATGGTCACCTTGTGCTAGACTAATCGAACGTTAGGAAAGGAAAAGGGGGAAGCACATATAAAAGGGCAAAAGTATCTTATATATAAATGTGAAGTATGTCTGTCTGCCTGTATGTATGTCTGTTCCTTATAAAAATCTACAGTTTTAGGCAGATCGTCGCCAGATTTTGCATATATACCAAACAGGACCGGGATTGAACCGTAGGTTACTTTAAAAGTTCGTCAGAGCTGGGCAAATGCCAGAAATGGGCGAAAAACTGTCGGACACCAATGGTTTTGGAGCCTCAACAACTACTTTCGGAACGTTTACTTTGGTTACCGTGGTTTCGAACAATTTGTTTCAGATGTTTATATATGCCTTTACAATGGTTTGTCACACCTTTTTAATTCTGCCATTATAACAGTTTATGCCTTTATAACGGTTTGTCACTCTTTTCCAATCCTACAGTAATTGAAGAAAACTCGGGAAGAACGTCGGGTATTTGTGCTAGCCTATACACAGGGTGTCCTCCAAGTGCTGATGCGGCCTTTATCTCATCAACCGCCCATCGTAGAGGTGTAGTTTGAATTTAAAAAATACTTAAAAGGTGTTTGAATAAAAATGACTCGCATGAATAAAACTGATTTTCGCATCAGTTGATCAAACTTGTCAATGGAAGAATTCCCGTAGACCGAAGCACTGGGCTGATTACGTTCCCAAATGGATTTTGCCAGTTGTTAAATTCAGTTCAAGAACTTGCAGACAAAGTCTTCCGAAACATTCAACAAAATCACCGAAACCATGAGTGGCTTTGTGAGAGAATGATTCTGGCACCGAAAAATGACTGTGAACAAGATCAACGAAAAAGCTATTCCAGGAGACTCCACATCTTAAAATCGGTTGACACTGTCACAGACACAGAGCAGACAGTTCTGTATCCTGCAGAATTTCCGAACTCTTCTGATGTTCCGGGCATGTCACTATACAACTTGACCCTCAAAGTCGGAACACCTATAATGCTTTTAAGAAATTTGGAGGCACCGAGACTCTGCAATGGCAGCAGACTCTGCGTGAAGAAATTGCACAATTACATCATCGAAGCACCGATTCTAAATGGATGTGCCAAAAAAGAAGACGTCTTCATTCCACGTATCCCAATTATCACTGAAGAAATGCCATTCACTTTAAAGCGATTACAGTTCCCGATTCGTTTAACTTTTGCCATGACAATCAATAAAGCGCAGGGCCAGTCGTTAGCAGTGGCAGGTGTCAACCTACTTGAGCCCTGTATTTCTCACGGACAGCTTTTCACCACCTGTTCGCGTGTTGGTAATCCCAAAAATTTGGCATCTACACACCAGATGGGAAAACAAAAAATATTGTGTATCCACAAGCGATTGCCTCAAGTTTTTAATTAAAATATTTAAAAATAAAAGTAATTTTTTCTTACTTGATGCAGAAATTTTTTGACTGCAAAATAATTAATAAGTTTTTAAATGTTTTATGTGGCGAGCAACGTCGCCGGGTATCAGCTAGTAATAGATAAGGAAAAATCATTAACAGTTGTATAAAAATAAAAGAGTGGAAAGATAAAGCAACTTCCGTAGAAATATGGCCAGTATAAAGCGTCTTGATGATGAAAAAAGAGGAAAGATCTCCAAAAGAGAGCTCCAAAATGTCGTCTTCCACACCTGCTGTTCCGTCAGCCCTTGTATCACCTTCCTCAGACTAGGAAGCAAGAGAGGATCCCGTTTCGCACAGCTGCCGATGCAAGCACGCAAATGTTTTCGAATTGAGCAACCGCGTGTGCGGGAAAACGCTCTCCGCACATTCGTGCTGCCTCTGTGGTACTTTCGTTTGCAGCTCCGTAAATAAAATTCACGTCTGCTTTTTCGGTATTACTAAAGTGCGCCATTATCGCGTACGTTACAACTGTTAGAACGGTTGCACGTTGGAATAAATTCACATCCGTGTCTTTTATTCACCGTGACGCATGCGGTTTCTTCTTCTTCCGCGGGTTACATTTGCATGATTGGTGTTATTTTTCTCCCGATAAATTTCAACAGGAATGCCGTTTTAACGTTTGCGGAGCGGCCGTTTCGAAATGCGCTGGCGCGTTCACGTTTCATGTTAGACCCATGCATTCTTTGATTGCAATTTTTTGTATTGGTGTATACTATCATCTCTTAAAGTTGATACCATATTTTCTGAATCACCCTGTATAGGCTCGGTTTATAATAAGCTCACTTTGCAGAAAATTCATAATCTGCTAAAGAGAAAAATTTCAGCGTTCTCACCATTTCGAGAGTCGGTCAAATAGAGTCGGTCTATTGTCCTGAATACCACTCATTGAATGCAAATTTCGACGCCAACTATACATATAGAAAAATTTCAATCCGTATTAATGGATATCAGTCGACTGGAATGTACTAGTGCATACCCGTGTTCGAGGCACTCATCAGTACAAAAATAAATCGAAGCATAATTATCGAATCACTTTTTCCTCCATGAATATATAATACATCATATTTTTTAAATGAATTTTTAATGCGATATATATGAATATTTTTCAAACATTTTCGCATATAAAAATGAAGGAAAAACATGTAATGGGAGGAAAACATTGACGAGCAATTAGTTAATGCGGGAAAAAGAGGGAGGGGGATTAAAGATTACTAGAAAAGTATGCCAAAAATCTGTCACGGTAATTGATTGAATGAAGATTAATTACAGTATCATGAAAAAAAAAAAATTGTAAAAATGTTTTTTCATTAGGATATCGGTTTTTCCGCAGCACCTCGTGGATCAAAATTAGTGATCTCATCTTCTACGGATACGTTTATTATCTCTGCCAATTTTTGATGCATTGTAACTTCACGTATAACACGTAAAATTAACGGATGAAAGATTGCTCGGGAATAATGAACTATAATCAATTTCCAATAGCATATTACGAAGACGCTACTGTTCCGTGGCCAATCGAAAAAAAAAGAATACCGTGATTATGAACTGTCATGTTGGAAATCAGCTTTTCGTTTTTAGGAATCATGTTTAATCTACGATCGAAACTGATTAAAATCAGTTCTTATTACCATATTTCTTGGCCTCGTAATTATAAGATTCATACTAAGTATGCAGACTGGAGTCCTGTTAGCATTTGTCACACTTCAGGCATCAGCCACATCGCGTTGAGAGTGACCAGGTGCTAGTCACTGTGTGAAGACGCTGGATTTACGACACATGGGCTGTAACATATTCATTCAAACTCGGTTGTAACGAAACTCGGCTATAACGTCAAACATTTGTGTTTTTTCCCTTATTCTCATAGTGAACAATATTGATAAAAGTCGCTCATAACGTCCATGTAAACGTAATAACATCGAATATCACGACGGAATCTTCGTCGCTTTTGTCTCCCTTTTTTATGGTTTTTTCCAAGAAATTCATAGCACATTAAACTTGTCCGTTGTAATTAATATTAGTTCCTAATGTGAATGATAAGATATTTTTATATGTTTAACACCTCGGTATGCTCATTTACATGAGTCATTTGGGGGAGGGGGAGACATTCATTTTTAGGTGGGAATTCCCTTTAGAGGGGCTACCGTTTCCTACGAAGCTTACTGAAACCAGTAGCATGATTACATAAAGTAAATGACAAATTTATTCGTAATAAATTAGAAACCTAAGGCAGAGTAATTGATTACATCCGCGATTGCATCTTTCACCGAAAAAAAAAGTCTTCGAAACCTCAAACTCGGTTAAAACGACAAAATTTATATGAGTCTTCGATGTCGTTATATCCGAGTTTCACCGTAATTATTTATGCTTAATATGTTTCAATTGCAACGGCCATTGGAATTAAACTGTTAAATATGTATTTCATAAAGAAAATATAGTATCATACCTGCTACATAGGATATTTTTTTAAATTATTCTGCATGGTTTTAGCATGACAGAAGGGGGAACAAAAAACATTACTCGTTTTGAATACCAGTAAAAATGCGTAATGAATCTAATTAGAAAATAACTTGGACTAAAATTAAAAACTTCATAATGGATATGAAAGACCTTGCAATTAATTACTCGAAATACTTAGCTGATATTAATGGGACTTTCGAATAATTTGTTTTTCTTCCAACTGCTGATTTCGAAGTATTTTATCCCATACAAACTTTTAACTGATTCAACGTTCAAGAACTCGCGAAAGAAAAAAAAACCGGAATACATATGAAGAATTATACATTATATGTTGTAATTGAGCCAGATTCGGTTCCATTTTTTTCCTTTGTGAAAACGTCCGTTTGATGTCACAGTCAACGAAAATGAAAAATAGGACGTTTCAAGCCAAAAAAGAAAGAATCGATTATTCATATTAACGGAGAGACGTAGATGAGAAAGGGAATATGTCGCTCATAAAGAGTAAAAATAATGTCTGCCGCTGACATTCACCACAGAAATCCAAATCTGCGAATACATTCCTGAAACTTTTTCATGCATATGTTTCCATTTTGTTTTAGTTTTCCCGAAAATTTATAAGTTTTCGGTTATCATCCATCAATTTGATTGCTCTTAATTGTATCCGGTAAAAAAAAAAAAAAAAAAAAAATTGGAGTATTTTTCTTCTCCGAATAAACGTAAGTAATAGTTTTCCCCTCGAATTTAAAATCAATTTTTTTTGTATTTGCTTTCTGATATAGGTGTATTCTAAAAAGCTAAATTAGTCACCATTTTTCATTACCAAATATTTAAGATTGTATCGGGCAATTTATTTAAATTATGTTTCGTCAAACACATAATTTTGATAGATATATTACGGGGTGGGACTATTTTTAAGCGCCCGTTTGGAAATATCTTTTTTTTTTCGCAAATAAAATGTGAATTGTGTCCGTTATACACTTCTTTGGCTATAAGAAATTTGACAATTGCAGAGATTTATCGACGAATCTGTGAGAAATATAGGGTTTCGAATTCCATAAATGACTGAAGTGGTTGTGAATGGGTCAGATCAGCGTTTCCCAAAGCAATATCACCCACAGGGAGCGATGGAATGGTCCAAGGATGTGGTAGACGTTATGGGTTTAGTATACGTCTCTGTGGGTTTTGGCCTGTGTGTGAGGGCGATGAGAAAACATTTTTTTTTTTTAAAAAGGGGGCAATGGAACGAAAAGTTTGGGGAATTATGGGCTGGACCAAGCGTTCTTCACACTTTACCTACCCAAAATGAGACGGCCACCGATAGATGACGCCTTTTATTTGGTTGGAATATTCATTTCCTGCCGAAATACATCTGTAGGAAATTGCCATATGGCGATATGACCGGATTTAGAGTGAGTTAAAGTAGTACCCAGTGATCAAGGCAAAAAATCGATTGAATAACGCATAATAAATTGTGAGATATTTACAATATATGCTACATAAATTATAGTACCGAATAAATATACTACTCACGATTAGTGCAGCATTATTATTGTAGATATATGTTAATCTGGTGTTATTAGGGATTCACAATTTCAAGTCTACGATAATCATTTTCTCATTTTGTATTTGGTTCTTTTGAGAATAATTTTTCCATAATTTTTTGTGCACCAAAGATGTTCATAAAATACATAAAGTAGAGTCTCGCTTATCCGACGTAAATGGGCCGACAGAACGTCTGGTAAGCGAAAATATCGGATAATTGGGAGGAGTTACGAAAAAGACTACTAATCGCGGAACTATGTTGTAATTTTACACATTATGAATCTAATAATCATGTTTTAGAACTTTCTTTTCATCGCCATCCTTGTGTTAACTTAAAAGCAATATAAGCCAACGTGTCAAATTAACACGCAGACACATACGCATTTAACAGACGATAAACCGATCCACATACGACACCATCTATAGCAGAGAGCCTCCGCGAGAAGCTCGTGACGTCACTGAAGAAAGTCATCTCAGCTATAGCCATTGGATATACTACAAAATAAGGTGAAGATGCGTTGATCTGCTATATCCAATGGCTATAGCTGAGATGAGTTTCTTCAGTGACGTCACGAGCTTCTCGCGGAAGCCTTCTACCATAGATGGCGATGATTGATTAGTGAGTTGTGACAGTGAGTGAGTGAGGGAGGGTGGGGCGAATGACAGACCCATGAGTCATAGTTTAGACGGGTGTGCCACTGTACCGTCGGAGCAACGAGAAATAGACAACGCTCACAACTTGCAGTTCTTGTTGCTGATATAGATGTGGTATGTTTTTTCTTTTCTTTGCGGTGGGACGTACTGAATGTCAGATGAATGAGTTTCTTCTGTATTATAAAAATGCACGGAATACAATTGAACGAATAAAAAGTATAGAAAATATGCATTACATTTTGTTTGTTTGTTTGTATATTTGTTTTTGCAAGCATATATATTTGTAATGGTGTGGGATCAGAAATAAATGCGATGTTCCGGATAAAAATATATAAGTTAGTCGAATTACTCTAAATAACTTACATATATAGTACATACCAGCGGGAAATACCGGGATTTTTCCCCTTTCAAGTATGGTCACCAAACGGAACAGTGATTAAGTCATTGGAACTTCGGTTAACGAGCATAATTCATTCTACCAACGTACTCTTTATTCGAATAGTTCATATATTGAATCAAATTTCCTCCATAGGGAATAATGGAAACTCGGATAATTCGTTAAACAATTATTCATTCACATAAAAATGACTAACAATGAAACTGTATTCATTCAATAATACAACACAATACTAATATAGCAAATACTACAATAATATATATAATATGACGCCATATAAATAAACGTACAATAAAATAATGTTTACAAATGAAATTTCTTTAAACGACGAGAGAAAGGAGGACTATCGTTTACGACGATTTACGGACTGCATTGTTCGCAAACTCATTCTTTTCGTATGACTTCGTAAAAGAACCTATCCAGTGACACTTGCTTTTGCCTCTTTTGTTATGTTATGATTTCTCTGAAAGGGGGAAATTGCATTGTCGTGTTGGACAGATTTAATGCTCGCTTTGCTACAACTTTATTTCATTGGTTCTTTTCTACAAAACTTTGCACAAATTCCCACATTCTATACATCTGTCTAATCTTATTTGATTACCCGAAATTCCACAGCACGTGTGTAAGCGAAAGCGAAAATTATCAACGCAGTTGTGATAACGTGAAAATAAATAAGCATAACGCAATTTTGGCTCGTGATGCGTATCATCGCCCGTTAGCCAAGTCAAAATTTGTTCAAAAATTTTTGCTCATTATGCGAATTGCTCGTTAACCGAATTTCCATCTTACTTGAAAATGACCCCATGATGCTATAGTCAGTGTCGCTCGGTTGCAACCATCACCCCGGCTGCTATAGGGAAATTTTTGTTTTCCACTTCCAGAAATTTATTTAAGCAAGTTTTCAATTGTTCATTAATTATTGAAAATGCGCCGAATAATTTAAAGCTAAGCAAAACATACACCGAAGGAGTTGTATTTTATTGTGTGTATTTTATTTTGAGCTAGCAATTCTCTCCGGTTAGATGAAACGCTAATTTTTTTTCATAGATGGTGTGTCTCATAATATGAAATAATATGAGTATTATCTAAATTTGGCTAGACTATCTCTTCAAGATGGAAAGTTTTGTTAGATAGAAGAGGAAAGGGCTAAAAATAATGTGTGCCAAGCCTTCTGAGGGCCCAACTTGATCCTTCGCGGCTGATTAATGATTCCGTTTGTGGCTCTTGTAAGTATACTATGGCCCCACCGCATCATCAGTCACAAAAACAAACAATAAAATTTTCAGTTTCCATTGTCATAGACATATTAAATTTTGTTTTTGATGAATTCGAATTAGTTTCTCCACTTTGAACCCGTGTATTCCATATTACCACATGGAAATATGTGGTAATATGTAATTGAAAATAAATATCATAACTAAGAAAATACGTTAAAAAAGTATTTCATATATTACCACATATTTCCATGTGGTAATATATGAAAGACGTTTTTAATGTATTTTCTTAGTTATGATATTTATTTTCAAATACGATCCACTTGTCAATGCAAAATGCAAAGACAAGAATTGAATTTTATAGAGATATAGGTTTCAGGTTTCTCTACCATGTTTCAAATCAGGATAATCGAAAAAATAAAAGTGGTATTACGTATTTACCTGAAAGTTCTATATAATTTATATATTTATTTACAGATAAAATGTCATGTAATTCTTCATACCATTATTATACATGCAACTTCATATTTCGAACAGAAAACCACACAGCTAACAAGCAAAATAACTTTAAATAAATAGTGAAATTATTTTTCGTTATATTTCCACAAAAGAGATGCCTATAACTAACAGAACTAACAGAACCAGCAACGTACGCACTTCAATATCTGTTTCGACGGAACATAATGCTTTATTTCTACGGTTTCCGATAAAAGAGTCTCGAAGAGTTTTCTTGGAAATGAAGTGTCAGCAGCTGCGAGATTTGCGCCAGTATTGATGGAAGTTTGTCACTAAAAGCTTCAATAAGAGCAATCATTTATCATCGCTCTCGAGTTCAGCGCAGTACTCCAGATTTCTATTAGCTCCATATGCTTTGTTCTCTTGTTAGGGCTATTTTGACGTCTTTGTTTTGCTATCCTCACCGCATGCACGTCGATTTCGCATTGTTCGGACCATTTCCAAAAATATCTTTGCTTAGCTATAATGATGAATATTTCACATATGTATCTACTGATTAAAATCAAATATTTTATCACAAAAACATAAATATATTTATTTCGTTCCATAAAGCTGATTTCTTTCGATACAATTAGGATTATTATATTTTATTTCATTTGAAATGTATACTGTTTAAACATGTGTCTGTGCTTAACCATGGTAAATTGCAGTAGGCGCTGACGAGTAATCTCACATTCATTAGTAACAAAATCTATACAAATCTGAATGAAAAAAAACATATATTACAAACTTTTTTGTGAAAGAATTACTCAAAAGTATAGTAAAAAAATTATTTCAAAACATTTCAGAACTAATGAGAGAAATATTTCAGAATCGATGAAAAATTATTTCAATAATAATTGCTATTATTTTTTGATACTTTAATTAATAATTAAATAATAATTTATAATTATTGAAGGAAGTAATTCCTCAGTTAGTGAAGGAAATATTATTAAAGTTAATTATAAGAGCAAATAAAAAATTCTGTAGTGATGTAGTATTCCATGTTTGATTCTGGAATTTCGCCCTATTGGGATGCCTCAGTGGGAATCGAGACATCCCAGTATTACCATTTGGCTCATAGCTGTATGGACCTATTTGCATGGCTATTTCGCATAGAAAAATTTGGCCTTATATGAAAGGTTGAAGACAAATGAGCTTCAGAATGGATTGATGGGTGGAAACGTAAGAATTAAAAAATATCAAGCAAATAGTTAACTAATTCAATCATCACTTTTTTTAGAAAAGAACTGACGCATAATTTCTTGTAAAGTTTTCTAAAAGTTTGTAAATATTTTATAACAGTTTGTGTAAAATACTGTAAAGCTTTCTTCCTTCACAATTATGTAGTAACCTAATTAAATTTGTTGGTTTCTGAATCGAACTAAATTATAAAATGCTGATAAATTTGATGAAGGATAATGATAAAAAAAAAAAAAATTTCCTTCACAAACTTTCAATTCCGCGTCATTTTCTATTGCTTATTCAGGCATTGATCGAAGAGTTGCTCAACTTCCAGACATGAAAGAAAGAAAGGCCTACGGGATTTTTCCACATAACAAGTTACCACGCTAAAATCATAAATTGTCTCTTGCCTTTTTTTTTCGCCCCTTGTGGAACTTTGCATAAACAAAGCATTCTCTTACTTTCAAGGGAAGGAAGCGAAATTATGATTGATCTTGAGACGGGAAAATACGAGCTTTTAAACCTCCCTTGGGGACATCAAAGTGTTCGTTCTTACCCCCTTATGTTTTATTCATCATGAATTCCATCGCGGAAAGAAAAGGAAAATTACAAGAAATGGTGAAAAAAAGGAAAAGAATAAAAAAGACCTACTGAAGTATGAAGCTCTTAATCAGTGAAAATATAACCAAACTAAAGATCTTCAAAAGAAAGTTTTTTCTTCTCTCTTTTTCATCCAATAGAGAAAAAAATAAGGAAAATGATGCTCTCAAAATATATGAAATTTCATGATCAGCATCATATAAATAAATATAAAGAAAGACTCTCTTAGGTGGTTAACGGAATCTCATTTATGGCTCTTATATATTCCCTTATTGCTTGGAATAATCGAATTAGGGGAAATAGAATTCCAGGGCTGATTATTCAATTTTCTCACCATTTTCTCACCAGCACAAGGAACCATAACTTTTTTTTCTCTCTTGACTCTTCTAGATGTTCTTTTGTGCCCTAAGGTTATTTCTTTTTTTACCGAATGTAATTGCACATAGGTGTAATATGATGCCTTGTATGCAATGACCGCCATAATAAATATGAGAATGCGAACATTTTCAGCATTTACTTGGTCCATTCAGGGGCATCATAACATGGTCGAAATGCCTAAAAAAATGATCTCGTAGAAATATAATTTGTAGCATGGGTTCTTCTGGTAGAAAAGTATCAATTCACACACAACATGGTAACTTCCTAAGTTGACCATATTTTCTTTATAAAAATAACGAATAATAGATTCCCATCCGGGAAATCAAAATGATCGCAAGGAAAGTTGCGAATAAGAGCCGAAAACCTGTCTAAGGCAAGCTAAGTTGCCAATTACGGAGAAGTAAATTGTCAAATGTCAGCAGAGTTGCTGCTTAGAGACAAAACTATTGTGAAAAGCATGCAAATGTTGCCAATTGCAGTCAAAACGTTGATAAAAGCAAGCAAAGTAGCCAATTAAGGCAAAAAAAATTTCAAAGTTGCTGTATAGGGTTGAAATTGCTGGAAAATCGCCAATGGCGGTAAATAGAAGGCTACTGCGGGTCGCAATGAGTAAAAATCTCGCGAAATAAAACGTACATGTTTGGCAAATATGTTAAATGAATACAGTACGTGCGTACGACTGTAATTACTAATATAAAAGTCATAATTATCATAATATAATTTATAAGTCGCAAAGATAATCTTAATTGTTCATTTAAAAATTCAATTAACCCTTGTTGAAATTAAGGGGGGGGGGGAGGACGGAACCAGGAAATTTCATAAAAAAGTTGAGGTGACCCAAATTACGTAAACGCCTCGTAAAATAATAAAGGTCATGAGGTCATTCCATATATATAAAATGACCATATTACCCGTATGTTACGAGACGTTTCCGTCATTTTGTATATATGTATATATATTCCGCAATGTATATACAGGGTGTTCTGTTAATGGACCGTCAAACTGAGAGGATTGTTAGTAGGCATCAAAAGGAACAAAAATTAAAATCGAACATGGTATCGCAAACCACGTTGAGAGGATGAAATCGCGAAAAACGAATGCAGGCTCAGAGTCCAGAGGAGACGAAAGGAGCATGTCAGTTGATCGCTGAATGCGTTCATGGGTTCGCTTGCCATATCTGACATAAGCAGCGTCGCGAAATGCATGTGGTGGGGTAGCAAGGATAACGCGCTGCGGACGACGTAAATTTGTGCTATTGCGGTACTGTGGCACTTAGTTGTCTGTTTCAATGAGTCAGTGGCTGCCACGTCGAACAACACTTGTAACAATTAATCAAATAATCGTTTGTACTTATTATTGTATTTTTGTCGTTCCCGCGTGACGTCGAAACCTGCGTACGTTTTTCGCGATTTTCTCCTTCTCAACGTGGTTTGCGGTACCATGTTCAATTGCAATTTTTGTTCCTCTTGATGTCTACTAACAATCCTCTGAGTTTGTCGGTCCATTAACATAACACTCTGTGTCTATATATACCTCGCGAACGGCAGAAATAACGCATATTTGAACAGCGGACTGAACAACTCATTCGTTTACCCCGATTCAAAATATTGACTTATTATTGATGTATTGCAATAATAAATGTATTATGCTATGCCAACGAAATATTTCACATGTCTCTCTCCAATACTTATTATTCCACAAATTTTCAAACATCAAGAAAAAAGCGTTTGTACATACGTTAGCAACTTCCACGTATGATAAAATGACATAACATCAATATAATTAAGTAAGAATTGATTGAAAATGAAAAATATGTTCAGTCCTTAATGTTTGAAATTTGCAGAAAAAAGATCCATTGAAGATATGCAAAACGTTTAATTGTTACAGCATAACATATACAATCGAAAATATGCGTAAAAAGTTTAAAATAAATCAATTTTATAATTTTTAATTAATGATATATCTACTAGATCTAGTTACAGGGTGATCAGCGAATAAGCCCTTATTTCAAAATTAAATATCTCTACAACAAAGATCAATAGAATTATGCGGTAAACGGTACGTTTATTAGCAAAACTGTAAGAATGTTGTAAATTTCGAAATTTTTTTTTTAATTTTTTAAAATTAAAAAAAAAAAAACTGGAGATTTTCTGGTTCCTAAAGTCCTCATTTGTGTGAAGAGAAACCACTGCATTCGCCTAAAGTTACTGCATGGGCTGCGGTATGCGCCAGAGGCATTATCGGCTCCTTCTTCGTGCGAGAAACGATTACCACTGAACGTTACGTTACAATTTTGGAACAATTTGTCAGCACACATGGCGCATACCGCAGCCCATGCAGTAACTTTAGGCGAATGCAGTGGTTTCTCTTCACACAAATGAGGATTTTCGGAACCCCAAAATCTCCAGTTTTGTTTTTTTTTTAATTTTAAAAATTAAAAAAAAAAACTAAATTTTCCAAATTTCTGTACAACATTCTTACAGTTTTGCTAATAAACGTACCGTTTACCGCATAATTATATTGATCTTTGTTGTAGAGATATTTAATTTTGAAATAAGGGCTTATTCGCTGATCACCCTGTATATGAACATCCTTAACATCAATAGGTTTTTCTTACATCCTGAAACAAAAGAAAATTTACCGTATATGTTTAAGCATCCGACTACGTTGAAAAAGTCATTTTGGCAGAAAATATTGGTTTCTATCTTTTTACTAGAGCCGTATTTTTTTTTTGGTGATCCTCATAAAAGGCCTTGTTTATACGACGCTTAGAACTGAAGTTACGTCCGCTTTATAGTGTCGCGTTTTTACATGCATGTAAACAATGAATAAAAAATTTAAACGCATTTAACGAAAGATGCTATTTCGGACATTTTACCTGAGTTTCGAACATGATTTGACACGTCTGTTCATTGCATCGTTACGAAATTTTAGTATGATATTTTACTACATTTATTTAAGATAATTAACTAAAATCTAAGGTCTGTCATGCATTTGTCTAATTGCAGTGTTTCATACACACGATACAAATACAATTACAAATACAACGCCACAACAGACAAAATGCGCAACGAGGTGGCTGATACGTAGAATTAAAAAAAATTCACACGTATATTAACAGAGTTGAGTGTAACATATGGGCATACTATACAACCCTTTAAATTTCGGTTCATAACCTGCACCATTACTACCTGAATGTACTGTGAAAACAACAAAACAATCTATTCATAGAATTTTCTAAACTCGTGTTTGGTACATGAGTACGTGAATTTTGCTTAAAATTTGACAATAAAGTGACTTTTTCATAGAAAATGACATTTGGCAGTCCAAAAATTTATGAATGCTTTCCCCGTTTTGAGACATTTTCAACCAAAAAAAGGTTATTAAAAGTCACTCTAGTAGCATTTTACAGAAACGTGACAAGAAAGGTAGTCAGATGCATTAAGAGTAATACGATATTTTAGAAAATATAAATTTTATTGTGTATATATAATATACATGAGGTACGTTTATTTATATTTAATCATAATTGACTCTCACTACTCAGTTTTACTTGGTGAAATTACTCTATTACTTTGGGAAAAACGTTTTTCTCTAATAGAGATGTTAATAAATAGAATAGCTTACCCCCGGGGATAGTAAATTCTAACATAATTGATACGTTTAAAAAGAAATACGATAAACATATTGGGTAAATCGAGAAGCAACCCATACTTAGAATAAGACAATCATAAATACATTTTGTGGTCATTGTGTAATATCTTATCATGTATATATAGTTTTTAGTTTTTTTTAAATTGCATTTTTAGTTGGATTGCTGTATTTTAGAAATATATGACATCCATCTTTGTAATGGGCATATTTTTACTCATCCACCTCATTGGACATTTTTGCCTGTTGTAGCCTTATATTTGTGTTTATTCAAGAGGATTTCCACAAAACACAAATCCATGTAGGTATCTTATATGTCAATGGCCTCAATCATTACATATACACGTACTTGTGGATGAAAACGTATATATAAGAAAGTATTTTTTGAAAGTAAGTTTTATATAAGAAGTATTTTTCCAGACTATTTAGATGTATTATGCGGCATGATATCCAAAATACTGAACATAAGTCGTATTTATGTATAGATCACATATCTTTTCTGAGGAATAATGTCTCGTTTGAAAAGAATTACTCGCGGATTAACTTCAACCAACTGGATAATCCTGGAAAGGAACAAAACGTAGAAAAAGAAAAATAGGAATATCATTCTAATCCGGATTTAGTTTAATTTTTCGTTTATAAAAACTATATTTCCTGAGAAGTCCAATGAAAAATCGTGGAATTTTGCAGAAAATGCCATCGACCATTTATATTTCTTTGAACAGTTACTTGCCATCTACTAATATTTATTCAGTGCCCACATAGAAAGGCATTTTTAATCAAACAAGACGAATGATTGTTTGCAAAACGTTATAATAAATTTCATGGTAATTGTTCATAATATTTATTCCATCAAATTGAAGCCACACTGATAAAAAAAAGAAAAGTTCTGTGAAAGTTTTTTTTTGTTCATATGATAATGAAACATGAAAATGGAATGAAATCCGAGTGGAATATGGTAATGAAAATGTGTTTCATTTTTCTACCTGAATTTAGATATTTCTAATGGGGGAGAAAAAGTAGAGAGAGAGAGAAAAATTACATTTTATCAAAAAACATACGTAGTGTCACTTCAGCTTTTAGTAATTCTATCTATTTTTGAATTATCGAATTAATTAAATGCAAGTTAACTAATTTATGAAAAAAATGCAGTATATGAGAAATAACAAAAAACTAATTAATTAAGACCAATACTCGGAAATTCGTGCATTTTATCTAAAATTAAGCATTTCAAAAATCGTAGCTTTTATTCGGTGTTTCCGTAGATTGAAATGGGAATTCACAGTATTCAATTAATTAAAAACATCATCATCATATTCTTGAACTACGTCTCTTAATTGATAGTTTCCCAAAAGATTGCGAAAATCTTTATGGTGTTAGCAAGTTATATTAATCCAATAAATTGTTTTAACCTTAGATAGAATAGATATATATAGCGGCGACAAAAAACAACGTGATTTTTATTTGTATACTTTGAGAAAGAATTCGGATGAAAATAACCAGGGAATTTAATTAATTTAACACAATTCGACACCACGCATAATGATTTTATCAGTTGATATTAGCACTGGTAGCATTGATATCTATTTCCTCTTCAAATTTATTACATTAGTGCACATTCTCAAATATCTATCTTGTAATAGTCAATTAAGAATTAATATATTACTAAAATTAAGGTTATCGTAGGATTTTTACTCGAAGTTACGATATTTGAACTTCTGAATCTTGGTTGAGTATTAATATTTTCAATGATTGAAATTCCAGTACATATTGCGATGTGTTGCAAAATTATACATTTTCCTACAAGTCGAAATTAAAACAACGTTGTCTAATCAGCAACCAATCGATTGTGCTTGCTTTATCTCACAGAACTTGGTGTTCTGAAGGACATATTAAATTAACAGTTAAAGTTTAGAAAATGTGTGAAAAGAAAAAGAAGTATTTAATTTTTATGTATGGGATATGATACAGGGCCGTCATGTACTAAAGGTACGTATATATATATATATATATATATATATATATATATATATATACGTGTATATATCATTTGTAGTGTGTTTTCAAAAGCCAGGGGGGGGGGGCATCGGAAGCCCTTTATATATATGAAGCTTAAAAAGCAAAACTACGTATACTGTCGTATATGTTTCGAAGAATTTAACTGTAAAATTTCAAAATCAAAAGTTTCTTCCCAAATTAAATAATAATGAAATTTAAAAAAAAAAAAAGCTGTGTTGTCCATAAATCATTTACCACATAAGTTTTTTTTACCACAACAAAACTTCCATGGATGAAATGCTACACACCAAAAAAAAAAAAAAATTAAAATAACAAACTACGCCTTGATATTTGTTCCATGGTGTACAAAAAATTCTTTTTAGTAATTTAGTAATTCAAAAAGAAACAAACAAAAATACGTTAAAATAAGAACTTGAGTATATATCATTCTCCGTCATGTCGTATTCGCGACATCATAGCATAAAAGAACGGACACACAAGAAAAGTATGCGGTAAGACAGCGCGAGACACTGTTCCAAAAATGAACCAAAAATATCAGGAGAATAACAAGAAGACGTTTGTGTGAAATTGCGCTCAGCAACAAACTATTTTTTTTTTGTTGATGCTATACGAGAAGAAAGAGAATAAGAAGGGAGAAAAAGAGGAACTTGAATTCTTGTTTCAAAGGAAACACACACTGGGAAAAACGAAAAAATAAAATGGTATAAAATGATATTAAAACGGAAAAAAACAAACTTGCAGGTCGTTTACCTTCTTATTTTATTTTTTTTTAACTCAAAGGGAGATACAGTGAAAGAAAAGTAACATATAACAAGAGAAGAAGAAACTCTTGAAACTTTAATGAGGTTTGGCTCTAGAAGAAAACTCGAAAGAAAATGAACAAACTCGTGTACGTACTCAAAGCTTTAAATTTACCTAAACGGTAAATTCGCTTTAGTGAAGGACGAATAACAAGACAAATGTATACACATACCCTAGAAAGTTTATTAGTTCTTTCTCTTTTGTCCATTTTATATCCGTTGTTTCAGTGCTACAGCACATTAGTTCATATTGAACGAAATATCTCGAGTTATATACATAGCCAGTTATAATATCCAGCGCTGCGCGGGTTATCCCCATAAACTGGCATCATTAAATATGGAGAAACCATTGTAAAGGCATATGCATGTCTAAAACGCATTGTTAAAGAAACAAGTTAACCAGAGTAAACATTCCAAAAGTAATTTTGGAAACCGAGCAAAACCATTGACCCGACAGTTTTTTTGCACCATTCCGGGCATTTGTCCGGCTCTGGTTAACTTTTCAAGTACCTATCGATGAATCAGGGTCCTGTTTGGCATATACTGTATACACGAATTATAAGTATGCAATGGACACCGATAATAAACGATTATAAATAGTTGTATAAAATCATATCGCGAAAGGCACAATCAGAATTTTGATCGGTCAATGATTGTATGACAAGAAAAGGGCGGAGCACCCCATCCCGCTCGGACATTTCAATCCATCCAGTCTAATTCACTCTCGAGCCCCGTTGAAGATCTTGAAAGTTTCTTCAGGGCTTCATTACTGGTTTTCAACAACCATTAGCCATATATCTAGAGCTACGACAAAAAATCCAATCGTACCAACCATAACGATAACTAAAAATTATTCGTGCCCCAGACGTACATGGGCATACGTAATAAGTATATGTGTTAGATGGGTCTGCCATCTAGCGTCTATACTCTGCAGTAGAAAATCGAAAAATGACTGCATGGTATGTAGCTTTCTGTCGTTGGTTATTTACTCTGACCTGGGGCGCATACAGTTACGCATTGGTAGATGCTTCTATGCACACAAAATCATGAAATATACTATTGATGGTATATTATTATATTGTCATACAGAGCATAGAAGAAAACGGACGCACGTAGTTCAACAATGGTAATTTGCCCGGTACGTTGGTTGTAGGTATGGTTGGTAACAACAGTGAAAAATTTTAACTTGTTTTCTTAACGCTTTATGTGGTCCCATGTGCAGTGTGTTTCACTATACGCAGTATATATTTGCTAAAAAAGCTCATTTTGAAAAGTTTTTTTTCTTCTTTTTTACAAATTTATTTTTTTCTATTTTTATGGTATTTTAGAAGTTGCACCTTATAATGTCATTTCAGTACAGAATACGGTTATGGAAGTATAATACTTTTTTGTATCTAGAATTGATTCCTTGTCAGTGTCATTTTTCTGAGAACTGCTGAAATTTTTCGCGTTCAGAGACTTATAAAGCCGCACCAAATTGAAGGGGACATAAAATTCCAGATAACAACTATTTAATTTGGATAAGCAAGATTTTATGTTCATACATGACAGTAAAATGTAGGAAAACTGTATATTTCACTCTTAACTAACTGTTTTAACTAATAAAAATACACTCTATTCAACTAAATTACCTTGTTGATGCATTGTTTTTAATTAAAAATTTGCTAACAGCACCAATTAACATCTGTTTTTGCAAAAAAATGTTTTTCTTTGAATACCTTTTTATAAGCGTAGATGAGCGAATCACGAAGCATTATGTTAACACTCTCACTGGCACTGACAAGATACCTCGCCTTCTGAAAAGCTTTTTATTTTAGCAATACGAACGCCAGGTATTTTGTAAATTTGATTTTGAATGGAAAACATTTTCCTATTTTTCTTTGCATTTGTTGAAAATCCAAAGAAAGTTTACTTCATAAAAAAGGGTGTTTTGTTTTACCGGGTGTTCAATGTTTTCTGTTATGGAGTTTCAATAGATCACGCTATTTGGGAAAATGTTAAGTGGCAAAGATTAAATCAATATCTACATAATTATATCTACGTAATGATGTTCATTTTTATTCACATCCTACCATTCATTTCAATTAATAACCCAGTTATTTATCATCTCACACGTTTCGTGATGCTCTCGCGTTTCTGCATGGGTAAACAAACAACGTCCGATGTCTAAAGAATCTCTGAAATATGAATACAATTTCTATGCACTTCGAGATTTATCTCAACACACAAGCACTTCGAAAACTTCAGAATCTTGCAGCTTCAGAATTCCATACTCCCATGTTTATGAATACTATCTTACATATCTACTGTGAAACAGATTGCAGGAGTTATTTGGACACGACTTCCCGAAACAACGAACCAAGAGTATTTCAATACAGAAACCGACGAAGCATAATCAAAAGTGTATTAATTAACTATCCCTGGTAAGAATAAATCCATTGACTGGTCGGAAAGTTATGCTGACTGAATAAATGAGGAGAGCTCGTCCTGTCACGCGGCTTTTATTCCGCGCTCACTAATAATTTATTTATACTCTGTGGGTTACGTACTCTGTACGAGTATTACGGTACGTGAATCCGATTCCGATGAAATCTGTATATAGTCATTTGCATAATTGATTCATAAAGGAATGGCATAACATGCAGATAATGCAGGAGGTGATTAATGCTACTTTATACGCATTGACGGGAAAATCTATTATTTATTAGACCAAATCTAGAGGGATGCGAAAACCCCCTCAAACACATATACTGCACTTCATACTAAATCGATATCAATGAAGCAGCGAGCACAGCTGTGTTTCGCAATGTCTACCTGAACTGAATAACTAAGCATCGTAGATATATAGACTATGGAGGTTACGGTGTATCGATCACTGTATAACCTGAGAATTGAAGATATGCGTGATATTCATGTGTTATCTATTGAGCCGCATGCTCTACGAGAAATCAAATGCTTATCCAACCTATGAGAGAAATCTTATTTATCATTCAGGGATGATTATAAGACATGTTTTCCGTCCTTGTCGGAATACATCTAGCAAAACAAGCTGAGGCGCGCGGGAAATTTCCTTAGCTTTTTTAGTTTCATTTTTATCACCGTTATGTAAATGTGATAAATCCGGTCGTACGCATAATCACCGACCATTTTGGTGTTTGACATATTGCCCTAAATTTATCTCTTTTACCGGCGATTATGCAAAAACTCCAGGGTCTTCGGTGAATTCGATAAATGCTGAAAAAAATATCATTTCTACAGGTGACTATGCATATCACCCATGCGTCGTTGGTGTAAACATGATAAATCATACTAAATTAACCACATTTGTCGGTTACAATAGTTATTTCATATTGTTAAGCATGATAAATCTGTATTATTTAGATAACAAGTACTTGTGAACCTGATACAAGAAACTCTGATTTAATGAATTTTGCGAACACCTAAATAACTTCTATTAGAAGACCTCTGAAAGTAGACCTCGATGTAACAAACTCCTATTTAACAAACTCCTATTTAACAAATTTTACCATTTTACCCCGCTATTATGACGCATTTAAATGTTTTCACAATCATACCCCCGTTATTATGAACTCCTACTTAACATATTTCATGATTTTTCCCCGATATACTTATCTGGGCATTTTTCTTCCCATTTTTATCGAATTCACCAATTATATAATAGGGTATTATGCATAATCAGCGGTAAAAGCGATAGTTTTTTTCGAATTTGTGAAATTCACCAACAACGCTTGGGTACTGGCTATAAGGTGATAAATTTATCAAATGTAGAGAGATGCATCACATTTCCCGTATAGTAATGTGATGCAACTCGGTGAAGTATTACATTTCCCATTGTAACAAATTAATCACATTTACCGTGACATTACGATGCTGTCATGCAAGATTTGGAGGATATTTTCTGAATGTTACAGAACAGATTTATTTCGTTACTAATGCTCAAACTTTTATCCCAATATTCGATTAATAATCATCAATTATGAAAGTAATTCAATGGATTCAACGCTGCAAATTATTCTGATTATTCTGACGAAAAACTCAGCAAAACATCATTGAAACTAGTTTTATTAATTAGATGTTACTCAACTTTTGTGATTGCTTTCCTTTCAATAATAAAGAAGTGTTTTTTCGGCATTCTCTTCGAATAATTTTCATTTCAAAATTATGAAAAAGAAATCACAATGACGTTCAAAATAATTACGTTCATTGTATTCTTCTTCTGAACTAATTTTAATTGAAAACAGAATCAGTTTATATTTGTTTCCTGTTTGTGGAATTGAAAAAATATTTTTTTGATGGTGCTTCTTATGACTTGGCATCAAAGTATTGTTTCAAAAAAAAGATAAAAGAACGAGAAGACGAATGTTATGTACTGAAAAATCTGAATACAAATGTAGTTATTATTTAATTAAAATAAAATTTGATAAAATTAAGATAAAATTTGACAGAAATGAGTTTCGGTTCTTCAAAAAACCTTAAGGGATAGCACGATCTTTACGGTTAGAAAAAATTATTTTGAAGCAATAAATTTAGAATCGCAATCAAATTAGCCGCTGTGGTGGTTGAGTGGTCAGACTGACTGAATCCCATCGCGGGGATCTAGGATCGAACTCCACCGCTTCCACATTTGTGGTCGGCTAAAGTTGGTTTTCTGTGGTTCCAACCTCGAGGCGGAAATGAATGCTAGCTGATCTTCATGTTAAAAAGTTTCGCACAGATATCAACAGACCTACAACGGTACAGATATTCACACTTTACTCAGAATTTCTAATATTGGCAACACTAAAAGATTCACACACTGTGATACATATGCTTTCAGACTGATAGATACACACACTCGTGCTTCCGTCCCAACTCAATCGGTAGTAAATTGCCATGTTGATAGACCGGAGTTGTTCTCTGTTTGAAAAAAAAAATTAAAAATGGATGCATTTTATGCGAAATTGAATGTGAAAGAAAAATTGTGGCGTTTGCGATGAATGTTTCCTCTCAGATAAAAATAAAAATTAATGACAATTTGGAACACCTTCCACGATTTGGAGTTGGAACATCTCTCTCTCTCTCTCTCTCTCTCTATATATATATATATATATAATTATTTTTTGGATATTGCTGGGAATGTATTTTATTATCATTTTTAATTTTTCACCATAGCACGTTTTATATATTCTAACATTCCTGTATTTTATTTATTACTTTTGGATGTAACGGCCACCTTTTGGATGTAACGGCTCACGAGCTGAATCAATAAAATTTGATTTGATTTGATGTGAATGTTCCCGATCCCTGAGGGATTTGGGGTTTATTGAAATTCTAACATGGCTACATTTTTTTCTCGTAGAGGAAAATTAAAATATTCATCGGTTCAATCCTAGTTCTCCAGGCATGACATTCACTGACATTCAAATTTTCTTTTTTCTTATACATGGGTAATTAAATTGATTTACGCCGTGTCCGTTATTTTATACGTTAGGTAAAATCTCCGCCATTATTTAGCAATTAAGTAAGCCCGTGTTCTTGAATAACATTTATGATTAGATAAATCAATCAATTTCTATGCACATAAACTAATTAGCAATGATTGATTGTCTCCAATTTCATGTATGATTTCCCCTCCGAAGCGACGCAATTTGAATATCGATTTTGTAATGACTATACGTCATGTTCCTTATGTTATCGTTATCGCTTAATGCAAATTAACCTTCCCTATCCTTCCGTAATATAATGTACGCACTTGAAGACAACCAAAGGCAGAGTCATATCGGAAACGAACGGTGTAGCGTGATATTCCTGTGAATTAACCCCAGGTTGATGGTTGTCAGAGATTCTTGCTTCTTCGTTGATCCGAAAATTAACAAGATAAATAATTTTCCTTCTTAAGTGAAAATTTTGTCGCAAGTGGATCGCAAGGGTTCAGTAAATAAATCTCGCACGTTTCTAAGAAATTTCACGGCGAAATTTTGAAACATATTGCATTGGTTAGCTGATTTATTCATCTGTTAGAAGTGCTAGTCGATCATTTGTGCTTCAAACTAAATCTCAAAATTTTGATTTCACATAATTAATCATCCATTTTGAGAACTAACATTATTTTGCACTCAGTAAGTAGGATGTGAAATTTAAATAAAAGTTGCTGGAGCAAACTTCCCTCATTGGAGGAACCAAACGGGGACACAGAAGCTTGGTATCGCTAATTTCAGAAACATTAATTTACAGGGTAGTCACTTTTTTTTTTTGGATTGAGCTGCTTGAAGTTAATTTAGTTCGATTCTTGCTGTAGAAAGAAAAATAACTTTGATTAAAATTTAAAATACAGTCCATGCCACTTTATGTGATGACATCTGGTCTCAAGGTTTCTGGTAACAAATAACCTGATGATAACTCCACCTGGAATAAGCCATTTTCTTAATTACGGTTACTGTAAATAACGTTTGTTTGAACGGGATGTATGGTATGGGTATTTGTAAAACGGAAGAAATCTTTTTCTTTCCCACATAATTGGTTGCAAAATGTGTTAGATCGTTTTATTTTATTTTCTATTCTAAAACGGTACCTCTTAAACTAAAATTATGTATTTTCATTATACAGCCATTGTGAGGCTTTAGATGGAACTACTAAACCACACATGTACCTAGTCCACATTCCTCTGCGGAATTTCTAACGAATTGGTACTTGCTTTAGAATGGAACTGCACAATGTGCATCGCAAATTACGATTTTTTTTAAAATATGTACACACGTTTAATAGATCCCTCAGAAAGTCTCACGGGAAAAGAGATGTTTGAATTTGGCCAACTGAAGGAAACTGATCATGAACCAAATGAAAGCGCTTTTATCGTCATACATTTACTTTCACTAAGGAAAGCCATTGCAATAGCAACTCCACATGTACATGAATCACAGCGAATAATATGGACTCATTACAGCATCGAGTACTGAAACGATTATTTGCAAGGGAGAGGAGAACATCTTCGATAGGTCTTACAGACTAATAACGATAACTTACAGGGAAAGAATTAAGTCTGTGTGGTTAAACCTTAGCTTCAAAATAAATACTGAAAATAAACTTTTTATTACAGAAAAGCACTCATGGGTGCTACATAGGTCTGAGCAGTGTCAGTATACTGGAACTACTCAGACTTATACAGCGCCCATTTCGGTGGACGTATTCCGTTGAACGGGTACGTTCGCTATATAGACCATGGGGAAGTGGGAAATGCAATGAAAAATCATCACTTTTTCACTTTTCTTTCTTGTTCTTTCAAACCGAGCACAACTCAGGTCAATCGCCATGGGCAATTTACAACGTAGGCAGTTTTGCCGGAAGTTTAAGTGTGTGTACCTAACAGTCTGAGTACGTATATAGTGTCTGTATCTGATTTTTCAGTGCTGCCATGTGTATTTCAGAAGTGAAGGGAATAAAGTGTAATGATTGAATATTTGTACCGTTTTTAGGCCTGTTGCGCTCTTTGTCGAGACTTTTTAATGGGGGTTATCATCTCGCATTCACGCCTCGAAGTTGGAAACACAGAAAACCAACTTCAGCCGACCACCACTATGGCTACGGTGGGGTTCGAACCCAGGACCTCGCGATGAGTGTCCGTCACTATGACCACTCACCCACTACAGCGGCTTTTGACCTGGTGGTCGAAAATTGAACTTTTTTTTTTATATGATAAATCTTTCTCGTGGCCTCATTAAGATATCCTAAAAATTTGGCTGCATTTAGATAAGCGGTTTTTTTAGGAAAAACTACTTCAAAGTACGGGAACTTTACTTATAATCACTCTGTATTATACATATTGCTTATGTATATATTTTATATCACTGTTCTCCTACGTAAAATTATCCAGAATGTATTTATCACTAGAATATGCATAAAAAGACGCCACATAAAATATGCAGACTTGGAAAATGGCAATGTTCGGTTATGACTCTTTGATTCTAGAGTCATGAATAATGATCGAAAACGAAATATTTGTTTTCTTCGAATAAAATTTAACTAAATTTTAAATATGGCATGTGTGTGAAATTAAGGATAATTGTTCCCTTATTATTAAAAAATATATATTTCAGTGTGAGTTTCGTTGATGATGCTTTGATATTTGTTCTCATTTCAAAAAAAATCAGGGGAAAAATATTATTTAGGTACAAGTAAATAAGCGAAACATATACGAATTTAATTAATCATCATCGTGAATATATACTGTAGTATTAAACCAGCAATTAATTATTTAATTATCTAGTTTTATCTGAACCCATGGGTATATCTTGAATATTAACACACATTAACATTTATTCAATTTCGCGGTATGTAAACTTTATTATTCATTTGGGTTAATTTCAGATTTGTAGGCTGTTACGGTTGGGTATATTGGGTATATCAAATATATTTACAGGAAACGAATATAGAAACTTACACATCTCGTGGGGAAAACCGTGCCTTTTATAAAGCAACACACACCACATGGACGACATCGCAACTACTTCTTTGTTCAGCCTTCAGCGTAATAGATTTGTAAATACGTGCAAGATTTTTTTTTCCCAAATTTATGATGAATAAATTTGATATCATAAATATATCATATTATACAGGGTTAATGTGTTTTTTCTGGCAAACGAAAGGGGGTGATAAACGAGCGCAAGTGGAACATGAAACACCCTACCGACCCTGTCCTATCTCGCATCGTTTAGAAGTTATGGTGTATAAACGACTATGGGAGGAAAAAATGCAGAAATTCTGAAAAACTTATTCGAAAACTGATTTTCGAAGTCTATGGTAAATCTACACACAAACTGACCACATATTTGGAAAGAATGGAAAATATATCCTATGAGAGGGGAGAGAGAGAGAGGGGCAACAATTATATCGAAATATCTGGATTTAATGGTGAGCTGCAGGCGCTGAAAGATGGGTGAAGTTCAAAATCGAATATTCACTAAAATTTTTAATCACCAATTCTGCAAACACATTCCTACTTACAATCGACCAAATTTTCCAAAACTTGTTCATCCCACCAACTTAGAGGTGAGAAAGAGCTTACAATAAAACATATCGGTTCGGGAGAAATTTTTAGTCGTTTGTTTGCAATACATTACTGAGATCTGTGTTTGTCGGAGTAGATATACGGCGAAAATTCGGAATTGGTGGATACAATTTTTTGTGACAATTTTTCTGAAAAAAAATCATACGAAGTAGTATTACATCTATCAGCAGTATATCTGTTTTTAACGGTTGGCTTTAAGCGTTGAGAAATTCTAAATTGAAAAATTGAATTGTGTCACCAAAACCTACTAAAAATACTTCTACGAACGCAGATTTCAGTGATGTATTGCTAACAAAAGACTAAATTTTCCTTGATCTAGATCACTGATATGGTATATTGTGTTGGCCTGGTTCCAGACCTGGTGCATTTTCTTTCCATACTTGATTATCCCCCATAAATTGGAAATGGTTCGAGATAAGACAGAGTTGATCGGGTGTTTCCATGCCCCCTTTTTTCTCGTCTATCACCCCCCCCCTTTCTTTTGGCAGAACAGGTCTCGTTCACATTGTATAATTATAATCACATGCTAAAACAGTAAATTTGTAGAGAACACACACACAGCATATTGATTGTAATAACTCTTTCGTGTGAAAGCATATTTTATTTTGCATTAATTTCCTGTATTCAGTTCTATATGCAATAAATGTAACTAAATATGTATATGTATCTCTATTCATAAATCTGCTGTTGTGATATGATATAATCTTTCAATAAATCTGGATGGAGAGGAATTATAATTACGTCTGGTAATTTAAATCGAATTCATGTGCGTTATATTAAATATTACGAATTCCGTCATTTGTTTCCTGGGTTATTAGATATCATATTTATAATGCCGTCTAGAAATTAAACAACCCAGATAATATTAATTGTTCACATTCTAGTTAATTAATGCTTTATATTATATGGAAGATAATTCGTGATCTCACATTCTTCGTGATGGAATTTTCCATAGTTTTGGCGCAATCATACATATAGGAATAATTATGAAATTTTAATAAATTTTAGAAATGTTAGAGTTCTCACAAATATTATTTTATAAATTAAGTGAAACAGATTTCATATATTCTGTGTAAATAATTGCCGCTGCACTTAGGCATGTGACAATATGAATGAATTACCATCGTCTAAGAATCACTTATCGGTTATTTTGGTGGAATATAGTTCCAGGTAAAGCTACATTTTTTATAGATTTTTCTCTGAAATTACTTTCAGTTGGAAAATACCGGTTTCTGTACACCTCTTAACAGATAAGATATTATATTCTAAAAAGAATCATATAGGTTGTATTGATAAATAAGGTAAACCTGTATAAGATAGCACGATCACTTCCAAATTGTTACAACTGTGAAAATAACTTTTCGAAACCTGCCAAAAAAAGCTAGTTAGAGCAGTTGACCCTAAATATTTTTAGTTATGGATCTGCGAATAATTTTGGTGTCCTCCATAGACCCTCATTTATAGCAGGAGAAACTACAGCCATCTATCACCGAGGATATTCTCGAACATGGTGGGGATCCTATCCGGTACTGGTAAATATGATGCGAGAGCAATACCATTTACTGGACTGAAAAACACACCGTTCCATAACCCTAACGAGAAGGATTTCACTCACAAGTAAAATATTTGTATACTAACAATATTACTACTGCAGTCTATAAACAATGCAACAGTGTTTTTTTCGCGTAAATTTAATTAATTTTTTTAATTTTAAGTAATTTTTTCTATTATTTTTTCAACATAGCATTTATTTTTTATAATTCTGCAATTGCGCCGTGGAACCTGAGTTAGAGCATAGAAAGATTTGTTGGTTTTTTTTTTTTGTGTCGTTTCAAGTTCGGGTTGTTGCACTTATTTTGGAAATGTGTAGTGATAAGTGTCGTGCAGAGAGTGTGAAAAATCTAAAGTAGTTGCAAACTACCTAGATCAAAGCTGAATTGGAATAAGTTCTTGGACACTCTGCGCCATCATTTAAAGACTATTTATTTTTGGACCAATGAATTGAAACAGGCCGCACATCTACCGATGAAAAAGAGCGTGCAGTTTAGGACTTGGAAATCAAGTCCTTGGAAATCATTGAAGAATTCCAGCATCGTCACGAAAATTCGCAGACTGTTGGCGCTTGAGATAGCTGATGTTGTGGGCACCTGAATAGAACGAGTTCACAATATTCTCCATCAGAAATCGAAAATAAAAAAACTATTTAGATGGGGGCTACTATATTGCAGGCGATTGATCAAAGGCGAATGCAAAAGTCATTTCAGAACAAAATTTGTTTATATTGGTTCATAATCCTGAAGACAATCCGTGTCAGATTTTTGGGCAACATGGACTCGCCACTGTGCACCAGAGTCAAAACAACAGCCACGACAGTGGAGAAGTGTGGTGAAGCGGCACCAAACTAGACAAAATCTGCTGAAAAGTGATGGTTAGAGATTCTCAAGACATAATTTATGTAGTAAGACTTCTACAATCTATGTAGTAACACTATGTAATACTCCGAGAGTGTAGAAACAATAGTTAGGAAGCATTACGCTGTACTTCTCGAAAATTTCGAAGAACAGCTGGAAATGAAACGGCTAAGATTTACGCACGAAAAAGCTCTATCTCACCAAGTCAAAACCTGATCTCACAGATACACCATTATAATTGCCGAGTTGCATGAATTAGTGTTCGCACAAATCTCTCACGGATTTTTACCGCGTGACTTTTTCCTTCTCCCAATATTGAAAATTTCCCAATTATTTGAACATCATTGAAAAAATTTTGTTTAACTTGAAGGACACTATGTTGCAAAATGAAATATAATTTTCCCAAAAAAACGGAGCAAACACCATTTTTTACTTCGCTTATCACTTATCTAACGACCCTCGTACAGTGCCGAAATTCAATATACACTGGGTAAAAACATTCTACATTTAAAGACGTTCATGATTGACAGAAAGTGAAGAGATTTTACCTGAAAACTATATTACCTGAAAAAAAAAATTTGCTTTTTTTTTTTCAAAAAAAAATCATTTAAGACCATTTTAAACTCATATTATCACACTATTAGCTAACATTTATCAAAAGAAAATAATCCGTTTTTATATCAATCAATATTTCCATCCATCCATAAGCCAAAATTCTCTGGTGTAACAGATGAATTCCATTGAACTAAAGTCACGTTTATTTTCTATATATATATTTTATATACAAATATAGAAGTATATACCAGGCTAAAAAAACCATTTATTTCGATCACTATGAAAACAAAAACCTCTCGGTTCTTTCATTTTTTTCGATTCTACCACCACACGGGGCTGTAATATGTTTCCAGTAATTCTAAGAAATAACCGCAAGAAGTGAAAAAGAATCACACAAAAGGCAAGCAATAGAATTGTCAAGGTGTGTGATAAATTGTTTTACTTCAAAAAGACTTCGAAGTAAACTTTCGGTTTTCTTGGACATTCACTGCAAACATTCATCCTAATTTATAACAGTTTTTTTCCGTCTTTTTTCTTTTAGCATTACCCGTTCTTATGTATCTTTGTTATTTTATCTAAGATTTATTTATCGTGATTGTTTCTAGAATATTCCTTCTTTTTTTTCTCTTCCTTTAAGGGGAAAAAAATTGAGTAGTTTGAGTTTTCTCCATCCAAAGGCTAATTACTATCGGTGTTTAGTTTTTGAATGTTCTTCATTTTTTTTTCCTTTCATTATATACACAAACCCAATATTTCATTCTTCTTCAAATGATTCCAAGAAAGTTCTAGAAAATTCGAATTGTTACTGACTTTTCTAAAGAAAATATTATTGCAAATATGAATGTCCGTAATTGGAAAACAAAAAGATGCGGTGGCCAAATAATGAAATGTTTCCAATTTTTTTTTATTTAATTATTAATCAGAACATGGAATGAATTTTTCAATTTGGAAAGAATGTATTTGGAACGGTCTCATTAAATTAAATATAGTACTTTCCTATTTTTCTCATTCTCATTTGAATACACGTGGAATGCTGGAGAAAATTTGCTTCTGAAATATTCTTATTTATTTATTTCAGCTTATCATTTCGCGAATAGTTATGCTTAGTTTTTTTTTTACGAATTATTATTAGTAAACAAGTTTTAGTTTATTAAGGACATTTGTGATTAGTTAGGAATCTCTATATTGCAATATTTGCACAACACTTATTGTATAAATATATATATATATATTTCACATGTTCTCTCTCTCTCTCTCTCTCCATAAGGGTTTCATTTTTCATAACTTATGACGATTTACATTCAGATTGTCAAACCATGTATTCGGCAAGTGCGTAGTTGTCAGCTTATAAATTTCAAGTTAAAAAAAAATATTAAAAGGATTTACAATAACAGAGTTAATTTCTATTAGATAGTAGATTGTTAATAAAAACAATCATAATTTGAGTAATAAAATAAGTATAATTTTAAGTAAGTATACTATTATAATAGTCATAATTTGTAGATTGTTAATCAAAACAATTACAGAGCCCGGTCGAAAAACGCGCATTTTAATTTAATACTTTGTTGTATGAATCACAGCACACATTTTTCGTGACATCATTATAACGAAGTCAAGCAATATCTCAACATTTATTTTTTTGAATTATTTCCACCAATGTTTCATTATAGTACTTGGTGAACCAATGAAGTGACACATAAATACACATTCCTCTCTAACAAGTTCCGTTAGCAAGCTATTGGATTCAAGTTGAGATGAATGCTTGTTTTGTTTTAAGAATGCTTCGGAATCATTTCGATATTTTTACAAAGTTCCATCAAGGTACCTTCACATTATCAATCCTACAACTGGGATGAATAACTTTTTCGGTCCGCGGTCCAGATATGCAGTACTTCTGCCGATCGCGGGCTAAAATTTTGTATACAAAGAGTAACAATATGTCCCTTATTTTATGGCATATTCGCGTAATTTTGGCAGTCCCAACTTTTTTTATAAAACGCCCCGTTTATTCCCCAATTTTTCAATAAAGTACATGACTTATAAATTATACTATAAAAATTAACACTATCATAATTATAATCAAAAATCAATATATATTCATTTCCAATATATGTCAAACATAACTTTTTTTGCTGAAATGTGTTTTCACTTGCATTACCCATCATTTTTCACGCGCGACTAGCGATTTTTCACAAATCATAAAATTAAATGGCAATTTTACTTGCCTTGATGACTTTTTTTGTCTATCTTTTCTTCGTTCTGAAGAAAAGATATAGACAAACAAATTGAAGCTTTAAAGAAGACAAGATTTCATAGTTTTTTCTTTTCTTTAATTTTTATTGAATTTACTTGATCATTTGATCATTTTTGTCGCACCACGGTCATTTTCTGCACACGAGGGCTAATTAAACCGGGACCTACGATTTATTGCCGATTCCGAACGGCAGGTTTGTTTTTCATACTCATCGAGAGGTTGGTGCGCTAACCCCTCGATGGGGGACTCCCTGCGGTAGCAATCTTTGCTGCGGTCAAGTCGCCGTTTTTTGTTGTACCCCTGTGTCAGGAAAGTTTTCTGACAAGGACGAACTGGGTATCGAACTCGTGACACCTCTAAACATCCTTTGGTACTTTAGGCGAGCATCTTATCGACCGGGCTACCGCACCCATTGATTGAATTTACTCTCATTCTAACTTCCATTTTTAGCCAAAAATATAATGTAGAAAAAATAAACATTGAAACAATTTTTTTTTCAGTTATGTACCGAAAAACGTTAAACGCGGTGTGTATCTCTCATTTTTTTTTTCTTTTTTAACACAGTGAAAACTCGATATAACGATATTCTATGAACCAAGAAAAAATATTCTTTTAGCGTAGTTATCGCTAGCTATATCGAGAGGCAACATTGTCATCAAATGTTGCCTCAATCATCAAAGGCAAGTTTCATCGAATTCATGCTGCTGTTGGCATATATTTTAAATCGACGTTTTTGGTGCTAGCAACAAATGCGCTTTTTGAGTATATATTCACCGATTTCTTTATTTTTAAATACATTATTTGATAAAATAAGTTCAATTACATATATTGACCTCGGTAGAGAGGTTTACCGCAATACATGTTAGTGAGGCATACAAAAAGTATGATACCGAAAACACTATCAACATTTTCGGTGATCATCTGATGGGACAGAATCCGATATTATTAGACTTCTTCGGAAAAATTTAGAGATATGTGAAGCGTTTGAAAATGCATTAAAGGATATTTAGAGCGAGATGTGTGTAAAAAAATATCGTTATACAGTTATTCCGTTGTATTGGAAGAAGATCATAGGCAATTCCAAACAAGATTTTGAAAATATCGTTGTAGAGGGATTTATCGTTATATCGAGTATCATTGCAGCGAGTTTTCACTTTTTTTTTTTCGAAACAGGCCACGACTTCGTTAGTCATTCTGTATATTACCTGAAACTATTCAGCATCGAATTATATTTTATCATCATAACATAAAAATTTTAGATGTCTGAAACCCACATGCTATTTAGCATGTTATTCAAAACTGGCGGATATCAGAACAAAAAAAAAAACCCTGAACGAAAATTGGTTTAATTTCGGTCATGACCAAAAAATCGAAAAGTCGAAAAACTCCGTAACCAGAGAATCATGAGTAAGTGAGGAAAAGCTATAAATATACTACATCAAAGCGCCGAAAAAATCATTAATAGGATTTCGTTTTTCGATACATAAATTAAACAATAACGATTCGTAACGCGCCCGTGACCTGTTCTGCATCGGAGCTGAACTTCATCGAACGAGACAAAAGATGTTAAATTACAGTTATCGATTTTTCCCTGGAAAATATCGGTAACTGAGATACTCGATCACTGATCCACCGGCATTTTGAGAAATTTGTCGTTGACTCCGAAAAAAAAGAAGTACCGATTTAACACTAGATAGTACGAGCGGAATTTTAGTTTCCCTTTCTTTTGTGATTTTTTATCAAAAAAAGATAACATGAGTTTTATTTTCAAAAAATAAAAAAAATGGAAGTGTAGGACGTTTTATCGACATTTCTGGAAGCTACACCCAGGTTTTGAATCAAATTAGTGTTGCAATACGATTTTACTGATGAAGACAATAATACATAAGTGTTGAATTTAGATTTTTGAAATTATTGTCTTTTCAAACCTTGAAATTTCATAAAATTTTAATTATGCTCTTCGTACCTGCAGATTATACCCTGCAACGAAATGCATGCAGGGAAAACACGGTTCTTGTAAATACACCGAGACTCGCCGTCTTATGGACTCTCGATTCAAGACTTATATTACCCCGCCTGATTAAAAGTAGAAGAATAAAGCTATAAAAAAAAAAGTCTATTCTTCCGTAGGATGCTAATTGTATGCTTCAGCTGTCTTCATAAACTTAGTTGAAAAAATGAGAGCCATTGAAGTACGTAGGATTACATTGTTTGATTAGCTCCCTGAAAACGAAGGTGGCTAATGAAAACGTCACACCTCTTGACTAAGAGAACCCATCAACACTGCTTTATGCAGCTAAAGTGGTTGACTGGAATATCGTGAAAAAATAAAGATGGGGTAAACTCTAAAAGAGGTGGTTGGACAAAAAACAAGACAATAATTTTCTGTCATGAGATTCATCGTCAGCAGAGGGTGCCGCTATGGCGCTTTTATGCTATCGAAATGGGTTCTCGTTGCGCTGACACCTTTATGATTCATTTCTGCCCATGCATTTCATGACAAAAAACACCTTGGAAATTGCAATATCTCATAAAATTTAGCTCATATTTTTTGTTCCTTTTTTTGCGTGGATACGTCTTTAACTAAATAAGACAGCCATAAGTATTATTTATGGGCATTGTATAATATTTTATCATGTGTATATATTGTTTACAATTTTTGTTAATTGCATTTCTAATTGAGTTGCTATATTTTTGAAATATATGACATCCATGTTTTTATGGGCATCTTTTTTTCAGCCACCTCGTTGGGCATTTTGACTGTTGTGGCGTTGTATTTGTATTTCTATAAATTATCTGACGATGATACTGAGAGCATTCGCAAAAAGTTGTGTGACGAAATTGTTTAAAACGCTCGTTTCTCACGAAGTACCCAACAATAAGCATCGTGGAGTCATAAGCAATGGCGTCTTCAGATGCACAATGCAAAGGTACATTCAATGATATCATTCCGGTTTCAATTTCTCTTCCCTTCTGGGCACCAGGTCAGAAACCTTGATTCCTAACAATGTTTTCCTCTATATCTCGAGCAGTTTACAAAGAAAACTGACGACATTGGTACCGTTTGTTAGCTATTCCAAAGACAAAGCCGATTACAATAACTGTTATAACTGGGTTTGAATCCTCGTAAAGTCAAGAAAATAATTAGATGGATAGAAGACAAAGTGATCCCACAGACGCCATATCAGCCAATAGCACAAGTACAAACTGCACCACCTCGCCGCTCACAAAGAATAAAGAAACTGATCAACTACAAAGAAGACTGACTGATAGCACAAGACCACTATAATGTCATGGAAATCGAACGATTTAAATTGAGGATGAAATCGATTATGAATTTTATCTGATTTATTATTGATTTCAATATGTGATTTAGGACTTTATATTCGAATTAAGATTTAATATGGAATATATAGGGTTATATGCTTGATTTCCGATTGTATACGTATAGATTTGTGATCTCGCAATTGATTTTATACTTAGATTATGATTTTACACTTAGATTATGATTTTACACTTAGATTATGATTTTACACTTAGATTATGATTTTTACACTTAGATTATGATTTTATAGCTGTTATGATTGCAATGTATATTTTGAAATATATGCTTTTTTATGAATAAGTTTCCAGAGGTATCCAGTCCGTGTGGAGAATGAGCCGATATTGCCATATGGCGATGTGGCCTGGGTATCTTTCGGTTTGAAGGTGTTTCCAGTCCTGATAACCCTTGTAAGCTTCCAGCAAATAGGCGCCATCTCGCGACCATCACTTTGCGCGCGGGGGAGGGGGGGCATGGTGTTGTTAGGATGGCCTTTCGGTTTCTCCGAATTTAAGTATGTAAATCTCGAACTTAAGCAAAAAAATTAGAATTTTATTTCCAGCTAATAGGCTTTCGGAGAATATTCTGGAGAACCCAGAATATTACTTTACCTGAGGTCTATGATGTTGAGATATTGAGATAGCCCACTAGAACAGTCTATCATAGATGTCTGGGGAATGATCTTATTTATATTTAAAAAAAACACAACAAAATTATATATTTACTGATTAAGAAGGAATTGTCTCGTACCTGCGTTGGGGGAAGGGTAAATAAACATAGCGGTGGTGATGAGATGGAAATATGGTTTGAAGAAGGAAATGGGAGAAAAAAGTTTCAAAAACACTGGTTAGGACAACAAATATTTACCGAAACAAAAAAATCAGCAAACCAAACAATACATTTTCCAATACGGTACAGTATAAATTATGTTTCATTGTACGATATATTATTGTCACTGCTAATGAATTAGAGAAATGATCTTTTCAAATGATCCATTTCCGAATTCAAAAAACTAAGATTTCCATTCCTGATAATGCAGTAATATATATTCCATTTTTACTAATGGTGTTATCTGGGTATGATTATTTCTGTAAAACCAACTATTTCAATGTTATTCATAAGTTTGTTTTCAGTATCGTTTTAAATAGGGAGTGAATAAGCTAAATACACCTATATCAAATTGACCGTCATTATGCGTGTGTGAGCGTTTTTTATTTTTTTTACCCTACCATAAAATAATTTAAATGCGGTAGCCTTTGTGTTAGCATTGTTTCGGAATACATATATACAATCGTGCAGACGGTATGTAAATTTGTGTAATTAGAGAACATCAGCTACATTTCCAATCAAATTCTGGTGGCGATATCTCTACGTGTTGTTATCTATCTTTAAAAAATGTTGACATAACTAAATTACTCCCTTGTGAAAGATATCGCGTGTAATCGATACTAATCACTGATTCGGATTCTCGGCGTATTTCCGACTACGAGTTATTTTTTTCGTCTGTATTGTATCAGAAGATTCGTGTTTCTTGCTGCAAATGATTATTAGAAGAAGGAAATTTATAGTGTGTTTCAGAAAGGAGTCCTTAACTTTGAAATGACATATCTTGGAAACAGCGATAGATCGAAAGATGAAACAAGTAATTCGTATGATGGACAGGAATGGAAAATTTCACGCGCATCGATTTGTGAAATTAGTTACAACTTTGGCTAATAGATAACGCACCAAAGTCTTCGTGCCGTGAGTAATATTCACACTACTTCACCACACACATACTCCGATCAAATCGCCATACATCAACTTAGTACCGATCGAGTAGGGTAAGAAATGAAAGCGCCATCTATATCAGTGGTAACCTCAGGATCCATAGAAAAAAAAAACTTTTTTATCTAGACCTGGGAGCAACCTCCATGGTCGTGTGACACTGATGATGCCATCTACCTTTCATATTTTGAAGTCAAAATGTTAAAAATCCTTTTCAGGATATGAGTTTCGTGTTACGTAATTATCGTGTTCAGGGTCACCTGGTCTCTGCGAAGAGACTTTTTCGAATGGGAGACTGGGCCGAAGCAATGCCTCTTCTGTAATGAATGTGTATGACTCACAGAGAGGGACTATTTTAATTGATACAGCTTTTGAGCACTCTTGTTGCAATGATACTATATCGATTACGAACGAGCACCTAACAAAAAATTTAATAAAAAAATCCTGACTTTAATAAACTGCACAGACATGGTCCGTCAAACCGAAAGATACCCAGGCCACATCGCCATATGGCAATATCGGCTGTTCCAGATGGATAAACCAATCGCATTCGCAAGCAGATCCCAGTCGGAGGCAGAGCGGTGGTATGCACAGATTGAAAAAGAACTGTCAGCAGTTGTTGTGAGCCTGAAAACATTCCACCATTACATTAATGGACGGAATATCACAGTTAACACCGACCACAAACCTCTGGTGGCTATAGTGTCAAACCTTTGTTTAAAGCACCAAGGTGTTTACAATTCCTTTTGCTAAGAGCAAAACACTATTACTTCAACTTGAGGTTCGTTCCCGGAAAGCAAATTCCTGTGGCAGACGCTCTATCAAGAGCTCTTCAAGGGAGTCACTCCTTCAAATTCATCACACAGCAGATGTAATGGCTTCAATTAAGAATATCAGCTTCTTACCAGTGTCTGGCCAATATCTACCTATCATGCAACAGCACACGCAGAGTGATTCTACACTGCAGGAAGTTAAACGCCTTATATTGGAAGGTTGGACGGAGACTAATACAAATACCAGTGCCACGGCGGCAGCTTATTTTCCATATCGAGATCAATTGGATATTTCCAATGGCCTTATTGTTAGAGGAGACCGCATTGTGATGTCAAGAACACTTTGAGCTGAAATAAAGAAAAGAAGAAGAAGCCAGAAAAATGAAGAAGCCGGGCATCAGGGCATAAATGCAAGTCTTAGACGAATGAGAGAAATTGTCTGCTGGCCGAACATGTCAGGAGATATTCGCCAATATGTCGAATTATGTGGCACATGCGCTGCCTTCGCACCAGCCCAGCCAACTCCAACGATGATAGCCTATGACATTGATCCTGACCCGTGGCTGATAATTTTCAGCTAAAACAGCGAAATTATTTGGTCCTGGTAGATTACTTCAACAAATTCATAGAGGTAGGCTTCTTGCAAAATACTCTAGCCAGCACAGTAATCCACAAATTGAAGCATCATTTTGCTTGGCATGGAATTCCTTGCACGCTCATCACAGACGGTAGTCCGCAATTCAAGAACAAATAGTTCCTAAACTTTGCAAATGGATGGGACTTCTGTCATCTGATCTCAAGCCTAGGGAACAGCCACTCCAATGGCTCCACTCAAAAAATTGTGAAATCCATCTTTAAAAAGTGTGCTCGCTTAGGAGAGGACCCATTGCTGGGCTTATTAGTTCAACGTAACAGATGCTAACTGAGATGCAGCCCAGCTCAAAGGATTTTTCAAAGACCTACACGGACGAGCCTGCCGACGAGTATACAGCGTCCACAATTCACTCTACCTCAGGTTCATGAAGTTCATGCGGAGTTGCTAGAAAGACAGAATGAGACGGCTCAGCGACATAACAGAGCATCACAAGACCTTGCGCCATTGCATCCTGGAGCTTCAGTGCGGCACCGGAATCTTCTGCACAAGAGATCGATTTGGGTAGAAGCCTGTATAACAAAACAGATCACCCCGCGCACGTATGAGATCCGCACAAGGGGTTCCGAGAGGGTTCCACTTTGAGAAGAAGCAGGCGATTCACCAAACCACGTGTTCAACAAGGTATAGAACACAAGCAAACAGCTTCACAGCCAGTCTGTCACCACCAAGATCAAGTGACATTCCTACTTAAGATGCAAGAGCCTGAGTACAAGCCAGAAAGTAGTGGTCCCAAATCTACAGCAACCAATTAGGTATCACCCCAATACCAGACTCCAACACCGCAGAAACATGTAACATTCCCATCATCACAGACAAATCAGGATAATGGATGAATCTTACACGGTCACAAAATCGGGTCGTCTGGTGAAGCCTCCATCCAAGCTGACTTACTCTCACAAATTATAAGAAACATATCGTTTTTCCCTAAAGGATGGAAGGTGTCGAAGATGTTGTTAATGTATTATAATGCATTATTAGTATTATAACGAGTCGCGGAATAGAAACAGTGTAGCGTTCGAATGTCGGCTCGGTTGTTATTGTCACGTATGTATCTGATGGATGCTTATTAAAAAGTTTTTGTTAGGCTCTCGTTCGTAATCGATGTAATATCGTATCGCCATCTATCAATTGAAATTTTAATTTATTTTGTCAAAACATTGCATTCGACATTCTAGGTCTGCTCCTCTTTCATTTAGTTAAGTCATTAGGGTGACTTTTCTGAAACACTCCGTATGTGACCCGTTGGCTTCTATACTATATTTCAGAGACAACGGGTTTTATAAATCAATAGCGATAAATACAATTTAGGAGAGAAGGGTATCTGTTCCTGTACATAAAGTCGTATTTCGTATAACTTTGTGATAATGGAGCTAACTATTCTAGGGAAAGATTTCAGCGGAAGTTAATAATTCGTCAATTGAATTCTCTCCTCACTATATTAATGGACTCGTGGACAAGAAAGACCGTGCTTCACGCCAAGGGAGAGAATGCGATGCAGTTACTAACGCGCTGACAAGCGTGAATCCAGAGGGAATAGCCGTGGACATCGCGACGCCTGCTGAGACACTCCTGAATTAATACGTATCTGACCACATTGAAAGCGGCGACGGTCCTCTCCACGATCCGTTATATATGCATGCGCGTGTGTGTGTGTATACATACATACACATGGGATCGAGACAGAGAGTGAGCAGGGATGAAGGATATAGTAGATGGATATCTGGATAAATGCAGAATGTTCATAAAAGGCCAAGTAAGTGGGATGGAAGAAGCAAGCGTGCATACGATAGATATTGGACCCGTTTGGCTTCTATATTTATATCGATCGAAATGATCGATAACCACTTACCTTTTGTAGATCGATTATTCGAAATCGGATGCACAAAGAGCAATAACTCTCCTGAGCAGTATACGAGGATTATGTATAAAATGACGATGAACAGTAGAGAAGATGTGCCATCACCATTTTTATTTTCCTTTGCGATACATTTTTTTTTCATTGTAATAATTTTACTTTTACGTGCCCGTCATGCACTTGAAAGTATAGTGCAGCTGAGTGTTCTGAGAAATATGTGTGTATGCTACTGATAAAGCCCGAAGTGCAGCCAGTTCGTGGATTGGTCGAGACTTTTGGCCAAAGTCCGATTTTCAGAAATGATGTGGGCTTTGGCCGGGCAATTCGCGAAATGGCTGGAGATCCCTCCTCGGTCAATGTTCAATGCGCTGATGTAAGAAAATCTGATAGGTTCCTTGTCCATTTTTTTACCGCCAACGTGCGATTTACATGCTTACATATTGTAGCTGCATTGGAATTGATTCATGTGACGATAGGAGGAAAAAAAACTAATTTGAGAGAAAAAATTATTTATATATAATATATATAGTTTTTCCTATCACACACATTTTGAAAAAAAAAATGATTACTACATTGTGACAGCAATTTGGTGGCCTGTCATAGTTAACGTGGATATAATTATTATAAAAAAAAATTCAAAAATGGCGATGACCCCGAATCAAACTTTGGAAAGGGATCTCCTATCACTTCGCAAACTGGTTGACCGAAGCCCAAAATTCGAACATTGGCCGGTTCCCAAAATGGCCGATTTCAGGCTTTGGCAGTAGATATACAAGTAATGATAAAAAAAAATTACTACGGTGAATCATTCACGGCATTTGTACACTAGCAACACTCCTTGAAAATATGGAACAACAAACGCGACGAGAAATGGGCAATTATTATACTTCTTTGATTTTGATAGCATAAACTTTTTGCGTTTGTATTTAAACAATATGTTTATTATGATCATTTTATTTTATTATTAACAAATAAGGGTGCATACATACAGATAATAATAATTAATACTGGGAATTGGAAATTTGAATACGGAAAAGCTTAACTCCGTTTGCATCTTGGGAATTATGTGAGCAATGCTTCAGGAGGATACGAAACTACTATACGGGACTGGACTGTGTTGGGGGAGGGAAGCACTTATCAGCTCACAATCGGAAAAAAAAATTCTTGAATATACGTGGCAATATCTAGAAGGTTTAATAATTTCCAATGTGCCAGATTTAATGCGCATCAGCAAAATTTTTGAAACCGGTTATAATGGTTTACCCATTATAACCGGTTTCAAAAAATTCATTTTTATCATCAAATATCTAGTGAATTCGTTTTCTTGCTCACCTTTCCCTCAAGATAAACATGTTACATGTTCGAAAATATTGCATTTTGCAGCATGAATCATTCGAAAAATTAAACTGTAGTTAAAGATTAAAGAATAAATTAATGTCATTGAAAGTTTTGTTGCTGTGATATCTTCATTTAGTATCTCTCAAACACTTCTTCCTTCTTTTGTTTCACTACATTTTTTATGTTTTCTGATTTTTGTGTGTTTGATATTTTTGTAATTTATATATCTTTATTTTTAACACTACGAAAATATTTATGATATATTTGTGTGCATGTGTGGATTTTGTTTCCTTCAAATTACTACAATGTTATTTTTTACTTCTTCCTATAATATACAATTATCCTTCCTTATCTCAAGGTGTGATATTTTTTCTATTTTTTCAATACATTTCTATTGACAGAAAATTTCAATGTTTTTGTTTCAATGTTGGATACTAAATGAAAAAAGGCACCAATAATCAAATTAGAACGAGACACATTACTCGTTGTTATCCAAGAAATGATCAAAGCTGATTGAAAACAAAGGCTTAAAAAATCAAAAACCAAAAAAATAATTTCTGTTCAAAGTATATTCATTCATTTGTTTTTCCTTATCAAAGTCCAAACAGGGGACTTACTTAGCCTGCTCTATAGTCCTTACAAATAACAACGTGTAACTTTTCTATTAAATACTTATTTCACAGAGTCTTGAATAGAAAAACTCAAAATCGAAGTCTCAAAAAAAAAAATTTCCCGATTTGTTTTTGTTCAATTTTTTTTTTGTTCTTTCTTCGACATCTAAAGAAACTTTGATATTTTTCTGTTTTTGTAGGTTTCGGAAATATTTGTAATAGAATACCGTTGATGGACAAAAAAACGAAGCTCCAAAACAAAGAACATTCTCAGCACAAAGAAGATTGCGATTCGAATTACTTTGTTTTTAATCTCACATTTTCCCTTGTGTTTCTGTATTTGTCGTAGACGTATCGTTCGGTTAGAAGAAATGAAATAGATTCAACTAAATAGTACGGGATAAATTTTCCCATTATTTTTTTGCGGCCATCACGAGTTTTACTGTGTTTTCTCTAGTTTGATGTTTACAAACGTGATAAAATGTTGATGTATGTGTACAATTACGCTTCGAAGGGATTCAAATGCAAGTACGTGAATCAGCTAGCTACGCCAGTCACTCTTATTTTGGTGTAAAAATTTATTATTTTCGCTAAAATGTCCTAAGGAGCATCAAAATTTTATGATTTATATATAAGTAATGTGAAGTGGGAAAAAACAAAAAAAAGAAGAATTATTTTTGTGGTGGTCGAGTGGTTATAGTGACGGACTCGCGATGCGAGGATCCGGGTTCGAACCCCACAGTGGTGGTCGGCTGAAGTTGGTTTTCTGTGGTTCCCAACTTCAAGGCGCAAATGCGAGCCGATCTCCCCGTTAAAAAGTCTTGCCACAGAGAGCAACAGTCCTACAACGATAAATCATTCAATCATAACACTTCACTCATAGTTAGAAAAACTGGTGGCAGATGGAAGCACTACACATAACAAGCATTACAGAGAAACAAAAAAAAACTTCACGTCAGGTTTCACTACACGTACACGCACATTCCCGCATGTACCGATTCGTTGGGGGGTTCTGCGGGGTGCATGTGTGGTGTAGCAGTAGTAGGTAGGGCCTCCAAAAAATGGCTCGGGGATCCATGATGTTCTTCAGTCAGCCACCTCGTTGGGCAGTTTGCCTGTTGTGGTGTTGTATTTGTATTTTGCTATGATAGCGGTTTTCCAGTGAAATTATAATTAAGGAAAATATAAAAATCAAATATTTTTATATTATACCAACTAAAAAAATGTGAATTAGTAAACTATTCTTTCCACTATTGTATTAAAATAGCTTTACCTTTCGTCATTTTGACAGAAATTCTCCTTGTTATGATTGAAGTGAGATATTCGATTTTTTAAGCTCGACTTTTTTTAAGTTAAAAAAAATCACATGGCTATTCCAGCACGTAAAATGCAGTAAAAATTGAAAATTTTAATCACTGATATGTAAACGCTATTTTTCATTCAATTTTGTAAGGAGTAAGTTTTTTTTCCGAAAAAGAATCAGAAAGAATTTCAAATTTTGACATTTATGTTATGATAATAGACCTTTCCCAGTTTTATTGAACGCTTGCTTATATCTTCCCATCGAGACAGATCCGCGGGCCAGGATCTGGCAAGGAGAAGCAAGTAACCAGGTCATAAGAAAAATTAAGTTTTATATTTCCTCTCAAATTTGATATATTTCCCTCATACGGAAATTCCACTCTCTCTCTCTCTATTACATCAACTTATTTTTTTTTTCTTCTAATTTTCACTAATTTTTTTCATTTTCACTTTTATTTTATAATAATTTTTTTATCTCTATCGAACACTCTCTCTGAAAAACAACCCGTATGCAAACAACGCTACTGACATGAACTCATGCGATATTATATTGCAAATAACGCATCAGACTGTTTTCATCACATCTGTAAACTGACTGTTTTCATCACATGTTTTCATCACATAGGCAAAATGCCCAACAAGGGGGCTGAGAAAAAGATGGCCATAACAAAAAAATATGGATGTCACATAATTCAAAAATACAGCAACCCAATTAAAATTCTTTTTTTTTCATGCAAAATACCCTGTAAAATATATTGCATCTCATTTTTTGCTCTTCTGGTATCGATAACATTAATCGCATGTTAAAACTAAAATTTTTTATAATTATTTCAAATTTGATACAAAGCCATTCGACTACAAATAAATTCTTTTTTTAATATATATATTAAAATATATAAATATGATTCAATATACATAATATATATTAAAAAAACAACAACAAAAAACGAGGTAATACCATGCCATCCTTGTGATGTTAACACAAAGTTGGTAGCCGAGACATAGAAAAAAATGTTCATGAAAAGAGTGTTTCCTCAAATTACACTTCTCAGAATGATTAATGCTCAAGAGGGAGTCTCTGGAAATGAGCTCAAAAACTTCCACGGGCTTAAAAAATAATGTTGTATCCACTTATAGAATGAAAATGGGAATAATATGAAATTACTTTTTCTAGAATGAACATGAGGCACACACACACTTATAATAAATTCAAAGATATTCACCTCCGTTCGATTCTACATGAAACAAAATTAATCCGATAATAAATTATCTGAAAATTATTTTTGAGAATGAGATGTCAAATTTCCCTATTCAACAAAATCCAGAGTAATTTTGCCGCTGTTATGTAAAGCAATTTTGAGAAAAGGTATAAGCAAATTACTTCCCAGCGCCGGATGAGAAAACTCGCATCAAACAAGCTCTCCGGGAAACGATATAATAATTTATATTCATGATTGTTCAAACCCATTTTAAATATTCCGTATTTTTCACAGAAATAAATGCTCATATAGCTTATCCTTTCTTATTAAATATGTATTCTTCTTAAATGCAGTATAACTCTAATGATCCGGATCGCTTTGAGAGAGAAAAAATTCAGCAAAATCAGCATTTAAAAGGTATCTTCTTGGTAAATTATAGAAAAGTGCACTAAAAACAACTCACTTTGGCCGATATGCTCACAAAAAAGTGATACATTTTAATACAGAATGTAAGTACAAAATATAAACCAAACTGTTCATAGTCAATTAAACCTTCAAGCCCAGAGGAGATTTAAATGAAATCACCGGTTTTCGTTTTTTATGTTTATAAAATAAGGTATTGTCTATGATATTGCATAGTAACTCCTTTGTACTATGTACTCAAGTGTGTGTTTGTACACTCGAACATTTATATGATACTGGCTAAAGTACCAGGCGTTTGCCCGGGAGTTAAGGGATGATTTTAACCAAAGATGGTGGACGTGATTTCAAAATTGAAACTGTGTAGAAATATTAATACTTAATTTTGTAAAAAAAAAAAACAATTGTAAGCTCCTTGCTTAGCATGTATGACTTCCACAGATAGCGTGAACGCAATAACGGCGACCTGAACCTAAGATATGTAACATCTAAGCAAAATGGGGGTCCGGAAGCGTAACGTAAATAAACATCCTGAGTGTGGAACCCGTGGATTACCAGACGTTTTCCTGTAGGAGGGTATGTCATCCTTTTTGATGTCATTTCAATCGTTCGCCTACGTTTCGGAAAATTCACCCTTTTGTCCTCCCCTTTTCAGGTTTCCGTAATTGTTATATTTTTCCCTTAGAAATTTTTTTTCCTATTTTGAAACATATATATATTCATTAACATGAGTATTTTTGCGGGTTTTTTTCCACTGACCAACAGCCGTCGAAATTCCCAGAATTTTTTTATTATTTTGCGGTTCTGTTTTAGTCGGAGAAAAGTTATTGTTCTGGCAGGTTTGCGCCATCTGCTGTGAAAATCAGGGAAAGTGGCGCCGCTAAGGAGTCCTACACAGGTGTCCTCTCTCAGTTTTCGAATCTAGTAATCGTACGGGAAGGGGTTTGAAATATTTATGTAGGCAAAGCCTTCCTCCTCTTTTGAAGGTCGAGTGTGCAAAATTTCAAGATCGGAATAAAACCGTAGATTTGTATGGGTTACACAAACAAACAAACGGACACTCTTCTTCATAATCGTATGAATATATTTTCTTTGGTAAAATCTTTCTTTTTTCACTTCTACAGCTATCGAAAATCGGATTTATACCACAATCCTTTGGCTTTAACAAAGAACTACCAACTTAATTATACAGATCATTTTTGCTCAAAGGGGCATGAACACGCTCCTTACAATAACAATTATTCATGGCGTTTTAGCTCAATGGGCTCTCTACAATAATATCTTGGATCGCCACGTATTAGGCAGCAAACGTTCCTCACTCACTAGAAAATATTATAAATGAAGATAATACAATCGTTTTTATTGTACAAAGCCACGTTATTCCTCTTTCGAATGGTACTAAACATGCAGAGATCGTAAAACAACATAATGGATTCAAAAAATTAAGATATGTGTTGGCCGTCGCGACGTCATTCAACGTTGAGGGGAGGGGAGGAATTAAATTGCATTGCATACTAAATGTAAATACAAATACAACGCCACAAAAGGCAAAATGCCGAACGAGGTGGCTGATATAAAATTTTTATTAAGGAAAATAACCTTTTTTCATGAATTATTTATCAATTGTCTGGATTTGGTCAGGTTCCAACTGATCCGGGTAGTTAGAGTTCAATTGTGTATTTTATTTGTTGCACACAAAAAAAATAATTTCATGACGAAATTAATACACCGTTTACATGGCTGATAAATATTAAAACACATGTATTGCTAATTCAGTGGTTCTCAAACTTTTCAAGTCACGGAGTACTTTTTAGGCGGAAAAGTCATCGTGGAGCACGAACACTCTCAAACACGCTAAAAGTGACACTCGACCTGCCCGCATCTACATTTAGTTTCAATACATGAAGTATGCCAATATGTGACTATGCATCCCTATTTCAACAAAAACGTTCCGTTTTTAGAAAATGAATTTTTTTTTCAAATACAAATACAGAAGACACAACAGACAAAATTCCCTCGCGAAGTGGCTAAAAAAAAAGATAGCCCATAAAAATATGCATATCAAATATATAAATCTGAACTATATCAAACACACGGTAACCCAATAAGAATATAAAAGACCCAATATATATAATTATGATAAAATGTAAACATCCATACATACTGCCCATAAAAAAATTATGGTTGTCTTATCCTAAGTATGAATAGCTTCTTGATTTATCCGAATATGTTATCGTATTTCTTTTTAAACTTGTCAATTTACGACCCCCGGAGATAAGCTGTTCCATTTATTCCAAACAAAATTCCTTGAGACACCACAACCTGAAATTGTCCTCTTACCAATTTCAGGAAGCCTTTACTGGCGTCCCCTTGTCGAAGCAGTTGATTTACGATGTATCAATAACTCATCAATAACTCCACTTCATTTCTATTTATTTTTATTTTATTTATTTGAAATACAAAGCTGCAGGTTTAAAACCCAATTACAGCTTGCAGTAAAAATAAAAATTAGCACAGAATAGAAAATGCAACTAGATGATAAAGTATACAAGACAAATAAAAAGTAACAAAAATTATGCAAAATACAAAACTCCACACAAAGATATATACGAATGAATGAACGCCAGGGTCTCTGCCACCGGACTTATCCCGTTGCCGAGATCTCTTCCAGCCCAGCTTCGTGGCAGAGTCTGGAACAAAGTGAGTGTGTGTGTACACCTAACAGTCTGAGTGTGTAGCTAGTGTTGTGTATGATATTTCAGTGCTGCCATCTATACTTCAAATTGTGAGTGAAGTGTAATGATTGAATATTTGTAACGTTGTAGGCTTGTTGCTCTCTGTGGCGAGACTTTTTAACGGGGAGATCGGCTCGCATTCGCGCCTTGAAGTTGGGAACCACAGAAAACCAACTTCAGCCGACCACCACTGTGGGGTTCGAACCCGGATCCTCGCATCGCGAGTCCGTCACTATAACCACTCGACCACCACAGCGGCACAAAGATATATACAACGCAATCACAGCAAAAATATTCTAAAGTCGGTAACAGACGAATGAAAAATATCCAGATGTCTGGGAAGCTCATTATAAAATGCGGAAAATCTGTTTACAGCACAGTAATTACCAAAATTAGTATTGCATGATTTGATGGCAAATAAACAATTAGATATTGTATTGTGGCACTTAATATTGAAACAGATTTCATTCAGAATGGGTATGCAATCAATGTGGTTGGTCAACAGTTTCTTGAAAAAAATAACGAGCAAGTAATCTCAGCATTTTTGTAAACTAATAACATTGAAATTATCAATCAATCAATTTATATTCAATATTAATTATCAATCCCGTTGATAATTTTAAACACTTCAATCATATCCCCCCCCCCCCGGCTGCTGCCTTCCAGTTTACACATTCCTAAAAAGTCAAATCTGTGGCTCTTCTCTGCACCCCTTAGACAAAGTCGATGTCCACTATAAGTATGATCTCCAAAACGTACCGGCATATTCAGTGGAGGACGAACTAAACCCCTTGGATGGATCACTTTTGGAGAACACGCAGAGACCTTTGAGAATGAAACCGAGTAATTTGGTTCAATAATTTTGTTTTGTTATTCAGTCCAATTACCTTCGCCCTAAACTGACAATTTCTTTCTTGTGAAATTTTTTTTTCATCGAGGAATGATAGATAATTTTACCTGTTCTTTTTCGAAGAGCTACTTCATAACTGAGGGTTTTCTTAATTTTTTTGTGGAAGAACATGGACAAGGTTAAGACCATTCATCTAGTGCTGCCCAGGGTTAATCTGAAACCAGTGGAAAAGGACAGAGAAAATTTTCGATTTTTCTCACGCCATTGCCCGTTCCCGACGTACCTGGTGCGATTTAAAGCCACGAGACCAATGCCTATGTAGGGCAGAGGCATCCACTTCACATTACGTAACTGCCTGCCTGCACACAAGCTAATTCCACGTGCTGAAACCGAGGGTAGAATTAATAAAGGAGTGATACCACACCATTCCCGTTTCGAGGGCACGTGATTGAAACTTTGACCTTTTCAAAATAGACCCTCTATAAAAGATAATCTTTCAATAATGACTCACCCCCTTATAACCTACACACAACGAAGGAATGATACCACAGGATGTCAAGGAACGAACGATCATCTCAGATTTTTGGTGATTTCACGACATTTCTTGAGGACAAACCTGGAGCATATTCATTATGAATGACATCCAGTGGCCAGGAGAATAGATCCACCCATGTGTTAGGTATTTCTAGAAGCTATATACCAGAAAACACAGTGGACGGACTATCAGAAATTAAAAGCAAACAACACGGAATTACTAGTCCTCTAGTAATAATAGGCTGTTGCGCGGCTAAAAATATAATGGGGGACCGCATAGGGCTATGATATAACATGTCGGATTGACATCGTACAAGTTCATCGTAATTCGGTGACGGGACGATGCCTAGCCATCTTAAAGCATGGGCTAATCCAGCATCTCCTAGAGATAGAAGGCTTCCATTCCACACTCTGCTTGTGACGTCAGTAAGTAGCCCATTTCCCTCAGAAAATTCAGGAAAAAAATTCGCTGCTCGTGCCAGTATCATGGTTGTGAGGAAAAGAAATGATCGGGCTCAGAATTGGCGATTTCCATGCCCACATCCAATCACTATCCGGTATTTGCAAGCCAATCAGGAAGATTCTATGTCAAAATAAGAAGAAACGAAATAGGATTCTGTATTTCAAAATGTGGCAAACTTACTAAATAGTCTGAATGACGTTTATGGCAAACAGTGCAGAAGTCTTTTATCTCTAGGAGGTGCTGGCTAATCTCGGGAAGAAATAAGTCCTTGAATTGTTCGTCCACTGGTCGAATAAATGCAGTTTAGGTCGAAAACAAAACCTTCGACATTTACCTCCGATATATCTTTTATTAAAAACTTTTGCTCTCGTTTATTCAAAAAGAAAATAGCTCCCAGCTTCAACCTAGTTTTTACAATTTCCTTCGTGGAGCGTAAAGAAATCTTAATCTTTCAAGTTTTAAATCTTAAGATCAAAAACCAGTTAAATGTCTATATAAATAGATATAGTGCAACACCACGGTTTGAACTAAGACTATATGAATATAAACGAAGTATATCTAAATAGAATTTGCATTAGAAATTTTCCACAAATTATATATTTTTACCATAATTATTCTCTCATCACTACCGTGATTACATCGACATTTTTCACGTTATTATTATATTCAATCCGAAACATAAAAAAATAATTCCTTAACTCTAAACTTGCGTTGTGAAAATTCTTTTCGTTACTGGCTTCGTGGGGTCATTTTGACCCAAGCAAGTATTAATGCATTTTAAAAATCAATAAAAAGAGTCTTCATAAAAGCGATGGGTTTTTTTACAGGACTTCATTCATCTGTCAAATAAATTAACTACATTTTTTTTTCAAATTTCTTCAATTATTTTCCCAAAAATGTTATTTTATTAAGACACACATTTAAAAAAAATGGAGGGATACATGACTTTTAAAATATTTAAATTACTTATTAAATTTTTGGACGAAACTTTCATGATTAAAAAATGAACGGATATAATTGAAATATACTTAGAAAATAAAATTTACAAATTAAAATAATATTTATTATATTTTTACAAGCACCAAATTTAGTCTTATTCTGTGTCGATAACACAGTACTTGTAAACAACACTATTGCATGTTGATCACACAGATCTTACACACAATTTACTAACAACACTATCCTCATGCTCACCTCGGATATCCGATGTTTCATGACTAATTTGAAATTGTTATATCGAGAAAACTGACGCTTTTCTGATACGCCATTTCAATCTGAACACTTTCAATCTGAACGCAAGTGCTGAGTTCGGTCATCTTGACCCCACGGAAACTTTGATCAATGATATAGAGGGAAGAAAAAGTAAAAACTTCATAAATGATGCACACTGTGATATTAGCAAGTAGTAAACATGCTTACAATTTAGAAAATTTTTTATTTGAATCCTATTTCTATAATATTCGAATATCCATTATTTTATTGGGTAAAGAATAGAAAACATTTCTTCAATTTTGTTAGTGTTTCTCAGTCTTTCATATAAGAATTCTTTCAATGAAACGCCAAATTTTTACAAGAAACACAATCTTTTGCTATGTATCAGTCACCAAGTTTGAAATTCATTGCTACATGATTTGTGTAATAATCTAGTATCGCATGCACTAACATTAACATCATTGAAGTATAGTTCGTCGAAACGAAAGCTACAATTTCAATTGCAACAGATGAATATATATTTTTTTCTACGTCAAGTGTTATTGAAAACATAGTTTCTCTCAGAACGTTGGGAACATCCTAAATTATCGTGTAATAAAAGTAAAATTGGGGCCGACAGACACATTTCTACATCGTGAAGTAAAATAACGAGGTGCTTCAAACTGAAATACTTATTTTCCTAGAGAAACTGGGTATCTTCTTCATGTTTCACCTTCGTTAGGCACGTAAAAAATTTCCGGATCCATAATTTCATGAGCGTGTGGTTTCCCTGTCATTTATTAATCACATGCATTGTGACTTCATTCAAATTATTACTAACGTAATTCCCATTTGAATACTGAGAAACATCACTAATGAGCTGCGAGTTTTCTTTGCTTTCGAATAACTTCATTGTATCTCGGGGTATAGCATTTTTATTTTATTATTATTGTCCTGAAATACTCGGAAATCATTCATTGAAAGTTTTGTCATTTTCGGGAAGGACAATACTTATTATTTCTACCATGAAACAAATAATTATTTTCAAACAAAAATAAAACTAACATAGGGAACAACAAATATTCTTCGTTTTTCTCCTCTCACAATCACATTCCATCAGAAAATTAATTAACGTATGTTGCTATATTTCCGAGATTATTCGAAATTTGAATGGAATAAGAAAAAAAAATTGCATTATCAGAGCTTCGACATTTTAGCATTTTTCTAAAGAAAAATACGTTTCATTATTTGAAAATTCTGGGAAGAAACAAGAGCGTAAAAATGATTTCTTTGATGGGAACTACTCTCATGTTGCCATCAACTAATCACATACTGAGGTTTCTTTTTTTCTTTTTCATCTTCTATAATAAACAAACAACAGAAATATCGATTTGCGAAAAATTTTAAACAAAACACATTCCGGTGTTCTTATGTACGTCATAATACCCTGTACCAATACTTTCTCTACAGCGCATCGGACACAATCAGAATGCGTGGTAAGGATATTCTTCACATGATTGTTCAATGGATTAAATGCATTTTAATTCGTTTGATACTTAATTTTTATGATTATCAACAAAATTAGAATAGTTGCTACATCTTCGGTTTTCAGATATTAACTGGTTACTTGGATGAAGAGCGCTTTAAAAGTATTTTCAGTTTTCAGTTTTTTTTTGTAGTCGGCTTTTTTTGTACATTAAAAACAATGAATTTCAGCAAATCTTTTTTTTTTTTTTTAATTTCATTTTTGTGGAGAAATATATGTATAATTTACTTCGTTCAATTTTTTCCAGCTAAGAATATACAATGTATATTCGTATTCACATACATATTTTTTTCCAGAATTTTATTTTATTTATTTATTTTCACAGTTGTGAATGATAAACTCTTGTGTCTCATTTGCACATTAAACCTCAAATTATACAACACATTCCGCCACTTTGTTTCTGAGCATAACACTTCCAATTGTGAATCAAAATATCATAATATATATGTCCACAACGCTAAAGTTTTTATTTTCATTTTTTTGTCCACTCCTAAAAAAAATTGCCGATCACTGGACTACACCATTGGTTCTCAACTGGTGTTCCGTGACATCTTTTATGGGGTTCCGCATGCTCTAACGCCACGGAACCCTAAAACATTCTGGCACCCTGAGAGCTTTCAAACAAGAAAACTTTCATCTTACTAATACTCGCAAAGCTGTTCTTTGTTTCAAATTTTCAAACCAGAAGCTCCAGAAGTTCATGAATATCACTCTACGTTTCATCGATGAAATTTATATTTCCAGACAAGTCTTCAACTTGTGGTGTCAAAAGGTGGTCTCATGTACACCTCCATACAGAGAAGTATTCTGATTTATTGGTATTATTCTGATTCATTATTTTTGTTCCAGCAGCTGAAGATTTCATTTGAATATGAGAAACGCAGATTGGATGGATAATTTGGCATTATCACTCAAACATCATCGATACTGCGGTGATTTCGTGATATCTGTGATTGTACTTGATGCTGATGATGCAAGAGATTGTGGAGTCGAAAATAAATAATACTAAAGACGATGAGACGCTACAAAATAAATCTGTAAAACAACTCAGTTCTTGGTGTAATATCAATAAGTTAAACTTAAATATTGCAAAGGTTTGTCTTTCAGTAAGATATATAGTCCTACATATATCCCACTATAGCAAACTAACTTCTTGAGACATTCTCCACTTTTTCTCTTACTCAGGTGTTGAAGATCCCATTTGCTTTTTTCACATGATATGCCCCCCCCCCCCTGAAGTGAACCTGAAGAGTATGAAAAGTATGTACATATATTTTGCTTGTTTGCATATTTGCTTGTTTGTATTGTAACGTGTTGTTTATGTTCATTATTTTCACTCCACTGTAGGGCGTGGTCGTCCAGGTCGATAAGATACTCGCCTAGTACCAAAGAATGTTTAGAGGAGTCGCGAGTTCGATACCCGGTTTGTCCTTGTCAGCAATATTTCCTGACGCAGGGGTACAACAAAAAACGGTGACATGGCCGCAGGAAAAAAAATACTATCGCACGGAGCCCCCATCGAGGGGTTAGCGCACCAACCCTCACGATGAGTATGGAAAAACAAGCCTGTCGTTCGGAATCGGCAATAAATTGTAGGTCCCAGTCTAAAAAAGAATTAGCCTTTGTGTGCAGAAAATGACCGTTTGGTGCGGCAAAAATGATCAAATGATCACTCCACTATAATTGGGAATATGCCTGTTGTGTGAGAGAAATGAATGAATAAATAAATAAATAATTTGAGGGATACCTGACCGCAGAACGTCGTTGATGTATGTATAATACTAATGATTCGACGAATTCTATCAGTCAGGGAGAAAGAAAAAAAAAACTTGTTTACTCTCTCTCTTTTTTATCGCAATGTTCATATACACATATCATGATTATTTATCCTTTTATAAACACTCGGCATTAGCTTTTAGGCTTTTAAGTTTTCTTTGTGTTTCAAAGCGAGAGGAGACTCCTCTCGGTTTCTGCTCTCTTACGAACTGACGCAACTATCCAACTTCCCACTCCATGAGATTAACGCATTTGCTCGCGCAGTAAGTGCACCGACGAGAGACAAAAGTCTCCTTTACTCTGGAAAAATTCACTTTTGTGTGCTTTTGGAGAGGGAACTTGTTTGTTATAGGGCCTCCCTTCCGTAACGCGTTAACGTGAGTAATTAATTATGCAAGAAGTCAAATTCGTACTTCCGTGACTGGACTTCATGAATAAGGGACTCCTCGCTTTCCTTTCTCGCAACAGGAACAAAACATTCAGAATGTAGTTTTTTTTTTTTAATGTATGTATTTAATGCGAAACATTCAGCTTTTAGAAATTTGCGACTTGGAAAAAAAATTTTGTTTTTAAATTATTATGTTCACTTTTTAATTTTTGTTCTTTATTTTGGCAACAGTGAATGTTGAATAAACAAGTTGGTAAGATTTTGCTTACGCTTGCAAAAACAAGATGTCAATTTAATTGCATTATATGTACTTCACACCAGCACTCCATCTAGTTCATCATCTTGTGGTTTCTTCTTGATTTTCTGCTGCTACAATAGCATAAAAAATCACAGTTTTATGAAATATATTATATATGATGATCACATCAGTAACAAAATTTTCTGTGATTTTGAATTTAAATACCTCAGTGAATTTTTCAACTTAGAAACGTCGAGGTTTTGTGTATTTTTAGCCTTGGAAGAGACAGAACAACTACTTTCTAATTGCAAATTATTATAGAGGACCAGGGGAGTACGAGGATACCGTTTAAACACTTAATATTTTTATTTTATGACATACTGTATTTTCACACTTGAAACTGGGGTAGAGTGATCCGCAAACACATTTTGAGCAATTTTTTTTTTAGTTACAACAATATCTGTACGAGGAAACTTACAGGGCACCCTGTATATAGTATATAGTTTGATAGTCGTTCTTGAGTGATAATGAAAAATTTGGCGTCCGCTGGGTTGCCAGAGGACTCTAGTGGGTCGGGCAAAGTAAAACATTTTAGATGGTCTCAAACAACTTTTCGCAATGTGCCCCGGAAAAGGAAATTTCTAAAGAAGGAGGCGAGATGGCACAAAGTACGATACCTTAGACATTCTGTGTTTTTGGGAGCATGACCGGTTCCATTTGAAACCACCTGGTATAGGGGGATGTCCAAGATAACAAGTTTTACTATATCACACATGTTAGAGATGACTCAATTTTCGATGGTAATTTCTCTGTAATTAATTTTCTTAATGCAAAGACGAAACATGTCGCTAAGGACGAAAAGTTTCACAAATTCGGACCTAATTATACATCTATAACTTACAAAATATCGTAAAAACAATTACTTTAAAGATAATTTTTAATTATGAGTATTAGAATTAGTTTGAAATAGTAAGATTACTGTGCGTGTCTCAGGGAATTAATCAAATTTATCAATGCATTCAAAAATGTCGACTTCTCCCTATATTTTCTTATTCATTTTCTCCCATGTACATGCTCTGGGGATAACTCCGAGTACAATTTGGAGGACCTGCCACATCAAAGAGACGACGCAAGTTCGCTATCCTGAACCTGAGGCACCTATGCTTCTTCCCAGGAGCAAACGAGTGGACGATGATTCGTCGGTGCAGCAGCGATTCTTGCACCTCGTCCTTGTCGATGGAGCGCAATCCCATTACGGTGTGATGGCTGTTAAGTACTGTGAAAAGAACAACTGATTTGCGACGTGCATAGCGACCAGGCGTATTGCAATAAATTGTGACGTATTCTTTTCTAATTACTGTCTTTTGATATATTTTGTGAGAAAACATAACCATCAAGATCAATCGTAACAGATTTCTCAATTCCTACAAGTAATATTGTATTTGCGAAATAGTATCTTGATGTTCATATACATATTTTCGAACGTTATGCAGTAATAGTACTTAAATATTTTGTACACTGTCTTAATTTCTTTCTTAGTCGCTTCGTCTGTACGAGTCACGATGATTCAAAATCGATGATGACAAATGTTCTTCATTTTATGTATCTTATCTGAGTATATTTATGTTGTTTCTAAATTAAGAAAATTAAGAAATGTTCCTAACATTTGCCCTTCGTGACAATGTGATTAAATTACGCAAGTTACAGAGCTTCGCCTAGCAAGTAAGTAATCACACTTGTAGTTTACAACTTCGAGGTTAAAAATCTCCAAGTTCAACACAGCCAAACAATCTCGAAACAGTGAGCAACAGACCTACAAAGTAACAAACACTCAATCATTACGCTCACTTGTAGTTCACAAAATAGATTGCAGATGGCAGTACTGTGAAAAGCATTACACAGAAACAAACTTCACGTTAGGTTCACAACATGTATTAAAAATGTTCATTAGAATGCGTACATTCGTTAGACATTCCATGCATTGTTTTTTTCTATTTCCGTAGATTGCACATTCATTATAAATTCCATAATATGGAAGTAATTCGTTAATTTGTGATCCTTTAATTCATAATTCTTTACTTCATAATTCTTTACTTCATAATTCTTTACTTCGTTAGAAATATAGGAACATAAACGGGATGCATGCGTAGTTTAGTTATAGTAGTAATAATACTGAAGGTATACTTAGGCTATATCCATGCCCCACCCTAACAAGGGCGGGGTTGGTAAGACTGTAGCCGGTGACCCAGGACTAATCTTACATTTTTTTAGCACTATAAATTCCCAGACAGTGTACTACTATCAATTTACCGTACATGCTCCTCGTATACATTCATCTGCAGAATTTCTAACGAATCGGTACATTCCAGAATATGTGTTCTGAGCGTGGCCCCAACTTATTCATGCTGTCAGTGTTGTGCTTGTTTCGCGACAGACAGTCGTCTACATCCCCCCCCCCCCCCTACATTTACGGCTGATAGGGCTTCAATTCCAAGCCCAGGGATAAATCTCATATTTTTTCCGTAGTATTCAGCCCTATAATTTTATGATAGAGGGGGCTATTGAAAAATCCGGGGAACCCCACCGAAGATCTGAGCATAGGGACCCAGCCAAAGGATATGGGGGAGGGGGAGGGGGGGCATGGTAATAATAATAATCGTAACTAAGGCGAAAACGTACTACGGAAAATATCTAATGTCAATATAGAACAAATGCACACTACGCACAGGCTGTTGTTGCCTTTGTGTCGTGAGCATGTGTAGCTATCAAGCTGAGGCCACTCTTGTCTAGGTTGACCTAATGGCTGGTCATATGCGAGTAGTGTGACCTCTGCATCACTGGAAATAATCGTCAAATAATGACGTCGGGAAGTATTGGAAGGCTCGTCGAAGTGAAAGAACAAGACCTTCCAGACCCCACTCACAGTCGAACGAGTAGCCTTTCTTCCACCATCTTTCAATCCGTCGGGCCACACATTGCTCAAAGAACAACAAGACGCCAAGAGTCACAGCAGCTGTGTTCTAGAAGCAAATATTCCACCAGATGGTGACATATCCGAAAGTGATGCCACCCTCAGGGCAGTGTCACAAATCAGAGCGTTTCCGTTCAGCGCACACGTGCTCTAAAGTGAATGCCTTAGGAGCGTAGAGGTCTAGCGTGCTCACCCGGCAGAGAGAGAGGACGTGGGTTCGATTCCCCGCAGAGGCAATTAAATTTTCTTTCCTGAATTTATTGCATCAGCAAGCTGTCGAAACCTTCCCTCTTAGGATAGTCTAAAAAAAAGAGCCATTTCAAAGCCCCCAACACGCAAACATCAAACGCCCCTGAGAAAAGTAGACGGCGCTCTCTAGAAGCACACTTTGAGAAACATTGATTTTGACGAATTTTAACATTTAAGTTCCTTACATGTGTGATATTGTATATTGATTTGATTTATGTAAAATTTTGGATCGTTTTATGGACTCGATAATGTTTTGACGAGCAAAATTATCTCTCCTGGGAGACTGAGACTAAACTTTCTACTCGTGGGTCATATTTATTTACTACTAGAGACGAATTACTTATTTGAAGAGCCAAATGCGAATGACAAGAAAAAAAGTTTAATGCAATTGCTGAAATTTTTTAAATATTCTTTTAAGCATTGAATCTAATTTTTTGTTCATTCTCGTATTTCAAAAATTAGAAATCTTATGTCGGCCGGAATCGGTGCATCCATGTTCTATAAATACACAGAATAGTTCCAATGCTTTTGGAATAACTTGCAGATTATCATTAATGTTTTAACTTTGGTGCTAGAAACGTTAACGTTGAAATATTGATAAAAATCCTATCTAATTACGTTAATTGGAGGAATAGGAAATGTACTTGTTGAACTTTTTTCCCCGCTTTGCTTTATCAAAAGGTTGGAATTGCTGTTGGCAATATATTTATTCAGAATGGAGAGCTTGTGATCTTGATCCTTTGTCGGTGTTTTCTGTCCTATCCTATTCGGATTGCAATTTTCCAGGGTATATCGTATGTATGATAATTGCAATCAACTACTCACTACGCAAATAGTATTGAGAACCAATTGTTATATTTGAGAGAAAATAAAGTTTCTTTTATGAGCTACTTCAATGACATGAAGAGTAAAAATTTCTTTTGTGACTGAAAATTTCTCACTTTTTTAAAAATATCAAACACTTCAGAATATTTCAGTTTAATCTTTTTATTTAATTATTTTAGATTGCACACAGTACAGTTTCTGGTTGGTTTTCTGTTCCACTTCAGAGGAGTGAAACAATAGAATGAGAAATATAAGATGAGAAATTAAAGAAAGCTACAGAAGCATTGAAAAACGTATAGTTTAAATAATCAGTAAACTGTAGAATCGACATTTAAATTAGATTTTAGATATTGAGAGGCTACAGGAAAAATGTATCAACACTTAAGGATGGATTTTGATTTTTTGATGGAATAATATTTTTCTAGTCATTGACTGGAGACCATTTCCAGGTTTTCTCAAATGAAAAAATACAATAGAAAAATTTGTTAAAAAAAACACCTTTTTTTTCCTGCGATTTCCACTTAAAGTTATTTCTCACTATTAAAAATATTATTTGACCGTAGGTATATATTTTATTAATCCTTTTATTGCTTAAAGAAACGTATAAAAATAAGAATAAAAGACAATGCAATTTTTATATCAATTTATTTTTTTCAATACGATCGACTTACATGTGCGTTAATGAGAATTAGTGAATTAATCAGAAAAGTTTGTGGAAATATTCCTCACAGAGAGCTTCAGCTTTTGAGATCCGATGGCATACTCAGCATAGTATCTAGAAAATTGTATAAAATAGCTGACAGTTATCATGGTATCATTTTTATGATTTAAATATGTAAAGTTTATGTTATGTATGATATTAGCATAAAAATATGATTGATTGAAGTTTCACATTTAATTTTGTTACTGCAAGAGGACTTTTATTCGATTTACAATATTTTTTGACAAAATGAGGAAATATATGAAATAAATAATTTAATATTTGAAAAAGTAATTGAATATTCAGGTGCCATGGAAAGTTATGAAATATGAAATAGTATTATTTACAGACACTCTTACAGACTAACTGTTGTGTCACAGGATGTGAACGTTATTAATTTACGTGTACTAATAAACTCTGTCGTCAATTTCCTGGAGATAGAATTCATGAGAGAACTTGTTTGTGAATTTTTTTTTTCTTTTCTTTCACACTTTGTTGCTATAACAAGCATTTCATGAATTATTTTACGTTAACATGAATGTTTTGTAAGGTATTAAAGTTTAATATTATTCACCAAACTCTGGGCATATCGCAATTTACTGTAATTAATGAGATGGGTTTGAAATGGAGGCGCTGTCTATTGGTGGTCGATTCAAGTTCGTTAGAGGAAATATCTTCCCTATATCCTCCCTTGTGTTCGAACCGCGATAGCAACTTTCATGGTGGTAGACGAGCATCTTACCACGACGCACTCGGATGCAGGTATTAAAGCTATACCATCGCGTACTGTGAAGTGATAGTATGCATGATCCCATTTATTCAGCGGCCCGCACTCTCGTATAGGTTGAACACCATTAATGTACGCTATTCATGATACATCCATACTATATGGTATGAAGTTTAGCACTATAAAAAGAGATGTTTCAAGCTTACTGCGTTATGAAGTAAATTTCTTAAACGGGCAAGTAAAATAATTTTTTCCATGCTAATGAACTCAATTCGTTCGTTGAATTGTAGAAAGAAATATCGGACACATAATACGTGAGCGTGAAAAACCAGTAGAAATTTTACTCCCGGATGCTTGTTTGGTTGCAGTAATACAGTTGCTACAGGGAAACCATTTTACGGTATGTAGTAAAATACAGTGTTGTGGAAGATGATATATGTAGTACCATGGGTTGGATAACACTTTTTTCCGAGTCGTGCAACAATCAAGATTAATTTCTACGCACGTGCCACTCTACAAATTTTCATAAGCTGACCACACATCCTGTTTTATGGGACACGAGCGTTCTCCCCATTCCTGTAAAATATTATTTGGCTTGTCTTCTTCCTTTCGTGCTTTTATTTTATTAATTACATTTTTTATTCAGTCATAAATTCAATTGTCACAAAGCTGATTGTATATGTACGTAAATCGGTAGAGGTCCATCTTACCTGCACCCATGTTGGGCATAGACGTCCAAACCTGAGGACTCTGTGTGCTTGGGCCCAATCCAATAAACTTTGTGAGAAGGCTTAGTTCCCTTGACCCCCCCCCCCCCACTAAAAAACATCATGGGAAAATAATGCAATTGTATTATACAATATATGCCATGGGGCAATTCTGAATCCCGTGCATACGGAACCTCGAGTAGCGATGCCCAAATATTATAACCCAAACAGAAACGCATTGATACGAAAGTCATCACACAGCTATTATTTTAAAAGTGCCTACCCTACCGTACTAAATATAGGTTTGGCAGTCTATACAAGAAAACCATTCATAAGAAAAGGCGTGTTTAAAAGATGGAGTGGTATTTCTTATATTTTAGAAAAGCACTCGCGCGTGACAATCCTGATTGGCGTGCCACTTGTGGTACTCGTGCCGAGGGTTGGCCACCCCTGCAGTACCTCGGCATTATAACGCGCATTCGGTTATTCCACGTCATTAGTAGAACCACTGTTAGAGATTTAAATAAAATTATAGCATAGATAGTCATTGGTCAAGTCGCGCTCAACTATTTCTCACTTTTTTCAAGTCTCTCGACGTGAGCGATATAACAAAGACTGACAGTAATGGATAGTTAAATAGTGACTCTCACAGTATGCGTCGCGGATCCTAGGGGCGTCACCAACCTCTACCACGGGCATCACGATTAGCTGTCGGTATTAGTGGGTGCGTGCTTTGATTTGGAGCGGTTCTTTATTATTCTATTCTAAGACACATAAATAAATATACACTGAGGCATAGGAGTCGCGGGGTGCGAAAGTTCGAAAATCGGTAAATAAGATGGCGTCCGCCACCATTGAAGTGGAATACGTTCTTTGTCCAATATATAGTTTTAAATAAAACTTGCTCATTAACTAACACTGTGATTTACATTTTTTTTTCATTTTGTTGTTCGTTTTCATACTCCTCTATAATGACATACTCAATAATTTACACAAAATTTCGAAGAAACCAAAATTTTACTTGCGTGAAGCTTAAATTAGCAAAGCTTGCATAATCACGATGTAACATGGGGAAATTCACAACAGCTTCGATAACTTTGTTTGTCGAAAAACTGCCGAAGCGGTGGCCATGCATCAGGTATTTCAAAAATTTGGCATGATGTTGAACGATTCACTCCAGTGTCTATAGAACCAAACTTGGCACACTTTTGTTAACTTTCTTCGAGTCGAGCCACGATTTCATAAACTATTACATGGAAGTTGCTCAGCGATACGTGAAATTCTTACCGATAAAATGATAAGTCTTAGCTGTTCAGTCATTTTTATCACGATCATCCAACGAAAGCGAATGTAGACTATGTAGGTGGAAGAAAGCCGCGTTCATCTTATGTAGAACAACAACGATGAAAATCAGTGATAGATCTTTTTGGAGAACATGGAAGTTTCCTTCGAAACTTTCCAGTCTTTTTGAAATCTTTCGCCAAACTTTTCTTCATTAAACGGCGGGAAGAAGCATATCACGGAGAAAAATATCCATCGACAAAGTTGGTGAAAGCAATTCGAATTTAAAACTATTCTCTTCTTCGCAAAGTCTCACTCACTCTATGGGAATGCAAAGTTGTTTCTAAAAGCATTTTCTAATTTCTTCAGAAAACTGAAAATCCAAGCTGAACTGTTCCCAGGATTAATGATCCAAAGTACAGTTATAACGAGGATAAGTAATTTATTCTCTATAGTCACAATATAAATGTCGTCGTTATTCTGAGGCACCAACTTCTGAGGCACAAATTATTTTAATAATATAATAAGTTGGCACCGACTTATTATTTATGATATCATGAATGGTGTTTTTTTTTATGTTTTGCAAAATTAAAATACAATGCATGCCGCGTTTCTAGTCTGACTAAAGCAGTCATTCTTTAGTTCGCAGTGGTGAATAATTGGCATATGCAAATTTCATCCAGCAATACTTAAATCTTAAGGAATGGAAGAGGTTGTTGGCCCCCGAGATTTGTTAAAAAGAAAAACAAATTTTCCACCCTGTTATTTATCCTTTAATGCATGATGAACTATATTCAGATAACTTTTCCACAAAATAGTTGTTACACAAGTAAAGTTTTGAAAATTTTTATTTCTATTCCGAACTTACAGGGAAAAAAGTCCAGATATCAATGTATCTACCATCCATTTTCCGAACTATAGATTAAGTGTGATTGAAAGTTGGTACCCGTTTTTGTCTGTTGCTCTATGTGGCGAGAGTTTTTAACGGAGGGAACTTTATTCTTGCTAAACGACAGAGCAGAATGACCGTGTTACGGTAAATATGTTAAACCTAGTAATTATGCGTAATTGCCGATCGTTTTGGTAAGTTTTGTAAATTCCCCTATATTCATCACTTCTGCCTCAGAATATGAATAATAACCAAGCGTCGTTGATAAACATAATAATCCATGCTAAATTTATCACTTATGACGGTTTTTATGCATGATCAATATTTCGTATTGGTAAATATCATAAATCGGTGTCATTGCCAGGATAAAATTTATTATTTAGATGACTGTACTTGTGAGTCAGAGTCTGAATTCTCTCGAACATCCCTGAAATTACTCCTATTATTAACTCTTATTTGACAAATTTTCCAGTTGGACTATTCGGATATTGCAATGCTGGATCCTTGATCAAATAACTTTAATTCTATATCAAAAATCGAATTGATTTGATGAAAAATAATAAACTCTGCTGTTTTTCTGATGAAACATTTGGAATTGGAAGAATTTTCACACAGAACCCTTACACACCCATATCGAGCAAAAAACCTATTCGAGTATAAATTTAAATATATTATTGAAATCGTAGAGTTTTTCTCTCAAGTACATTTGTATATACCCATGCATCCTGAACCTGCCCGATTTCCGGAAAGTAATTTGGAAAACGGCGAGAAAATAAGAACATGACACGCATCACCTATAAAATTCAATCAAAAATATATCCAGCATGCAACACCATGTTTGAACAATAGTACTACTGATCTATAGATACGATGAGAAGGAAAACATACTCAAACATACTCCTCGGGCTTTGTTTAACACACGTGTCTATATGTAAATTAAGATCTAACATGCTGAGATACTTATATATATAGAATATTTTTCTTGTGAAGTATAAAATGTATTTTTTAATGTTTTTTTTTGTTCTTACGCACTTATATATATATTTCTTCTATATAAATTCAAAGTCCTTAACCTCACGATATTACACGCTCTTTCCATCTAACGTCAAATATACACATAGGTGTTTCTTCCAAAGATACCATGGAAATCCTCCGTTAGTATAGCCCAGCTGAGCATCTTATACATGCATATTTATTCTGTGTATTACTCGAGACACCTTCTTTTCTCCTCTTATTTTTAGAGGAGTGTTATCAGGATAAAAATAAAATAAATTTAGTTTCACCCCCGAGCTTCATGAATTTTAATATCGTTTATTTCTCGTCTTCGAAAACCTTCGTTGTTGTTGTTTTCCAATTTCTGTCTTCTTTTCCCCGTGAGTATTCAGCACGCTTTTAATAATTCTAACTTCTTTATACTCGCAATATCATTATACTAATTTCAGCAGGAATTTATTTTTTAAATTGATTCAGCTTATAGTTGAATCACTTTTATCTGAGGATGGTGGTTGTCTCGTGATCACGTTTCATCTTGAGGTATATTCGAGATGGAGGTGTTCGGGAGGGAAAAATCTAATGTCTTTACTTTATTTGCATATATAATGAACATGATCAGGGAATTCTCCCTAAACTAAGAAATAAAATTTGTAACACGTACTGTGTGTTTCCCGACGATGTTTCCTATATACAGTAAAACCTCGTTAAGTTGTCACCCAAATAAGTCGTCACTCCGGTTAAGTCGTCATTTTTCTTCAGGCCCTTCCAGCTCTAATAGACAACAATGTTATTAAACCCTCATTTTCTCGCCGCTAATTTCGGTTAACTCGTCACTATGAAAGAGTTTAAGAAAGAGGAACAGACTATTTTTATGGCTCCCATTAAGAAAAGAGCTTGTTAACAACATTGCCATATGCTTAAAAGTCACCATAAAGTCCTATATACCCAAACGGAATAGTTTGAGTAACGAAAGTTACGCTGGGAAGTTCATTTGCCGACTAAGGTTTTTGGAACGTTGGGGACTGTTCAAGCTAGATCTCATTTCTGCATGGGCTCTACTGGATCCCCTTCCGCCTGGGGGAGCATCTACGGCAAAACCAAAATTTATTGATGCGTCAAAGATTACATATAATGAAAGGAAATAAAAAATTATGTAAATCGAAGAATCAAATTAATAAAGTTTAAGTCAAAGTGCAACGGCTACGGATAATAAATTACCATTGAAAACATGAACTCTACTAATTTAGTGCTTGAAATTTAAACAAAATATCTTTGATAAAAAAATCAGTCATTCTTTCCCAAGTTGAGGTCATCTATTTACTTTTCCGTACCCGGGGCCCCTCCACCAAGTCAAAAGTGTTGGAGATTACTTTGTAGTTGTATCATGAACTACTGGTGAAGAATTAAAACACTAAAATAAAATTTGATGTGTATGTAAAATTAATGTGCAATAGAGAATTTCTATTATGAAGAAAAGCTACCTATTCTAACAATTGCTCTGTTAGTCTGAATTAAAAATTACTAGTATAAACCAAAGTGTACAGTACATTTTACCACAATAATTTACTGTAATAAGAGATAAAAAAGGTAATTTTTTTTTTTTTCGCAATCTGTAAATTTTATTAATATTGTTATTTTGATTCATACTTTAATAAATGTCATATTACCTTGAATTTATACGATTTTCACAGCATTGCACATTAAAACCTACGGCACTCCGCTTATGTCATGACTCTGCTTAAGCCGTCATAATTTCTCGATAACATGATGTGACGACTTATCGAGGTTTTACTGGATTCAAGGTGACGGCACATTTATAAAATCATTACAGTAACGATTTTCTGTCTAGTATTTTCCTTTATTATCATTATTTTTATTTGCTATGAAATTCAAATTCAGTCGTGTAATAATGGTTGGGGTGAAGTGGAACTTTCCGTAACGGACACTTCTCGTTGATAGCCACCTTCTTCTGTTAACTGACACTTCTGAAGATAGTGGAAACAGTTTATTTTGTACAGAACTTGTTGCTAGGTCCAGATCGAGAGTGAACTTGTGTGCTGTGGCAGAGGATTACAGCTTCGCAAGAACAAGTCGCAGATTCTCCATGAGTTAGGCAGTTTCTGCATGCAATAATTAGGCGACCGTCGAGAAGAGAGAGTCTGCTCCTGACAGTGAAGGACAGTTCATATTCAAGATTCCAAACTTATATTGATGATTCAGTTGGGCGATTGATTTATCACGAACGTTATGAGCAACGCCGGTTAATTTATCTAATTCGTTTTTAATGATCTTATCGCTCAGATTAGATGCTGGCGGACATTGCTGATTTCAGGAACTCTGACATCATGAAATTTTCCAGTCACGGATGATATATACACATACACACAACATTTTCCGGGGGGGGGGGGTCTTTGTATGGTTCATAAAGTGTCACGCCTGCAATAGTGACGACTATTTCTAAAGACATGTATTTAAGTGGCGGCAAGCGTTCAAAACGTCATGATTATGAGATGCCTTTCACGAATAGTAAGATCCAATTTACCACCAGAAATATTGATGTACACTGCACCTTTTTTAATCGATTCAACCATAATTTTCCAATGCAAATATATTCTCATGTTCTCTTTTAACATTTTTTTTCTGAAATTTTGATTTTCATAGTTAATTTTTTCAGAAATTCTACATTGAGAACTAGACACCCTACATGATTAAAGCAACCGCATAAATGCAGTACCTGCTCATCATTCATTCTTTGTGTAGATTTTTACAATCTTTCGAATTTTCGTTATTCAAAGGCTTTGAAAAATACAAACAGTATTTGTAACAAAATTTTGTACGACGGTCCTATTTCCCATTAGGAAGAGGCCGACAACCCCCCCCCCCCTCACCGAGGCTAAACATATTTGATTGTCATTTATTATTCAAACGTATGAAACAAACTGTCAATATCTTCAGCTCATACCCTGCAAGAGTTCGCACTCTTCGGCCGTACTCAGTTATTTGAATAAAAGAAGCATTACACGCTTCGAATACGTTCAATTCCTTCCTGGATAATCTGAACAGAATGGAGTGAGCAAATCTAGGTCTGAAATCTTCTTTTCAAAATCACCTGCAGTAATATATTATTTTCCGTTCTAATGCCTATTCTCTTATAAAATATGGTTCTCTGAAGATACCTGAATGTTCATCTAAACTTTGAATTCTTACGCTTGCGAATATATTTCGTTGCGATACGCCTTCAGGGAATAAAAGAAAAAGGCTTAGTGAAATTCCCGCTTTGTATTTCCTATTGCATTAGTTATATACGCGTCTTATATATACTGTGTATATATATATTTTTAAAATTTCTTTGCCGCATCCTTTCATGAAATCAAAGGCTCACGTGGGATTTGCATTCGATTTGCGACATTTACAAAATTGCGTTCCAGAAGCTTCCGCCGGATGAGTGGGGCCCTCTGAATGTGTTTTATCGGGTAGTTGAAGCCGGTTTTTATTCGGCAATGATAGTGTAATCGCAATAGCTTTACGCGTCAACAAGCCGAGTCAGTTTTTTGTTCTTTCCGTATGTTTGTTTCGAGATTTTGGACAGAGGTTGGTGAATGTACTCCAAAAAATACGGGAAAAACATTTAAAGACATGCGGAAAATTTTAAATGTGAAAGTGCGTAACTACATAGACTAGAATTTACCTCCTCATATATAAAATAGATGGTTATAAGTAGAGCCCGAAGTTCAGACAAAATGCCATAAATGCCTTTTTTTTTGCTATTTCCAAACTTTTCTGGTAAAAATGTTTTGAAATTTTCGTGCAATAAATTCCTATTTTAACATATTTATAAGTGTATTAGTGAACTTCAGAGACCATAGTCTGCAAAACTTGGATATTGTGAGCATTCAGAACTTCAAAAAATTTCCCTTTTTTATAAATTTTCCAACTCTCAGTATTCATTATCAGAACCCCCTCCCCAAAAAAAACCCATTCATACGGAGACAAGTGATCTGAAAGATTGGTGTTGTCATTCATCAACTTTTCTTTGATCGGATGGCATTAGACATGAACGAATTTGTTTCACATAAACGCAGCCCGAGTTCCACAAACTCCACGTGCGTCACATAATATGTCTCGCTCAGCATTGGACTGCATTGCATGTGTATAGTGGACAGATGATTGTCCCGAGAGGTCATGAATTGACATTATGGCTCACGCAAGGGGGGGGGGAATGGGAGCATACAGGACTCTGGGGGCCCATGTTGTTTTGATCATATTTTTTGCACCATAAATGCACTGCAAACAGTCATGGCTATTTATTAAACATACACATTCCGTTTTCGATTAAATTGACCAGAGTTGCCCTCAGGGGTATGTGACAAATGCTGCCACACAGGGCACCGCGCTTGAAGGAATCTCGCATATGTTTTAATATAAAGGAAGGAATTCTTTTACAAAAATACAACAAGATGGCCGTTTCAACTATAGAAATCATAATGATTACTTGACATAAAAAAAATGTATATATACCAGAATTGTTGCTCAGCTCGATGGAGCCCCACACACATTTTCTCTACCGGCTTCGTGTCTGGTAATGGTGGCCTTGGAATTGACCTAATCCTGACGGTCTACTAACATTTTATCTTAGGCTTGAAATAAATCTATAACTTGGATAACAATGCAGTTATTATAAACTATAATCGAAACAATGAACGGATTAAGTGGAACCAATTTTCGAGCTAGTTTTTGCACCATTAATATATTTTTGGTTTTAGTTATTTTTTCTTCCTTCCAAAAAAAATAAATGTCTTTTCTTAGTGTCTATTTTAGGAATTTTTAGTGCCTTTTTTGCCTGCCTATTTCGACCATTTTTAGTGCCTATACTTATGGGCTCTAGTTATAAGCTCCAAGTAAACCTCCATAGATGTGTACTGACCTGCTGTGTGGGATGTCATGATGGCATCTCTTATGTGAGAGCCAGGATTTGATTTCATATTCCAGCTTCATCCCACTCACCTATAGTTTATTGTTTACCCAAACATATTTCTAAATTCAAAATTGTATTCGGTTACAATGTGATAATACAAAAACCCAACTTAAAATATACAGTGTGTGCATAGCTAATATTATTTCAGGACCCGCTGTATGCCTCCAGGAGCGGGACAGCAATATATATGATTGATTGATAGCTAATATTATGCACCACAAATTTCTGGCGAACCGTTGTTCCTAGGGGGCATACTTACAGTTTCAAAAAATATTCAAATAACGTGTAGAACCTCAGATACGTGCTTCATGTTGCAAGGGGTTTTCCAGTTATTAAAAAAAAGACATTGTATACGAAGACCCTAGGCTAAAAATCCCAATTAAAAAGTTGTTGTTCTGTCTTTCCTGAGGCCAACAAAATATTGATCGTTTCTAAGTGCAATTTTAGACGTCATACTATACGGTTACCAAAGCCAAATAAAAATCGTTTTCAAAATGTTTTCCTTTATATTTAGCTCCCAAAATATTCAATTTACTTCATCATTTAATGATTGAGAACTCAGGTACGTCTTTTTTATGAACATAAAATGATGGTGTTAACCCAAAAACATTTAATTTAGCTATTTGACATTATAATATTATAATATAATCGTTGATCTTGCATATGCCGCTTAGTCTGTCAACTCCATTCGTTTTGATACTTATTTCTTTATATTATACAGGGTGTGATGTAAGTGCTAGCATGGCCTTTGTGTCATCAACCGTCCATCGTAGAGGTATGATTCAAATTTAAAAAGTGCTCACTAGACGTTCAAAAAATTACCTGTACCAGTTTTGAAAGTAAAAATATTTAAAAAAATATATTTATATTCTACGTAAATTTATTATTATATGCAGAAATATTATTTCTATTTTGTGTGTCACAAAAAATAATATATATATATATATATATCCAAATTCCAATTAGAAAGTTGTTGCCCCGTCTCTCTTGATGCCAACAAAACAATTCCATGTTTGTAAGTGCAATATTCACAGATATATTAGAATTCGAAAAACGGAGGACATTTGGGAAAGAGCAGACCTAATGAGGAAAAACCGTTTTATCCGCATTTAACGCTGTTCTTTCCCAAATTCCTCCGTTTTTGTAATTTTAATATCTCAGTGAATATTGCACCAAGAAACGTAATTTGTTTTGGCTTCAGGAGAGACAAGGCAGCAACTTTTTAATTGGAAGTTGGAGCACAGGAGGACCGCGTAAAAACTGAGATTTTTTTTTTATTTTATGACACACTGCATTTTCACTCTCAAAATTGGTACAGGATGATTTTCAGACGCCTGTTGAGCACTTTTTAAATTGGATTCATACATCTACGATGGACAGTTGATGACACAAAGGCTGGCAAAGCCGTGCTAGCACTTACAGGACACCCTGTATATATATGTGCATATTTTTTTTTATTTTCTTTTTTCCCCTCTCGTTATTATTTACATCAACAAACATATATAAATTATTATTTTTGTGGGCTCACAAGCTAGCTGTGTCCCGAAACGTTTTGTCTATGTTTTAACTGGTTAACTATTATTTTTAAAACGACACTCTTAACATATAGATTCTAGAAACGACTATTCTTGACAAATGGATTGCCAAAGCGACAATCTTAATTCACTTGTCACAGATAGTCACTTTAACAGCCGCTGTGGTGGTCGAGTGGTCATAGTGACGGACTAGCATCGCGCGGATCTGGGTTCAAACTCCCCCGTCGCTGCAGTGGTGGTCGGCTGAAGTTGGTTTTCTGCGGTTCCTAACTTCGATGCACGAATCAGATCTCCCCGTTAAAAAGTCTCGCCCCTGAGAGCAACAGGCCTACAACATTACTTGGAGATATTTAATAATTTATAACTTATTATTTGGAGATTCTTACAATTGAACGTATGCTTCTAGGATTAACGGTTCGCGACCTATTTCAGGATAAAGGAGATTCCCCGTGCAACCTGTATAGGTTTTTTTGCATCTTTATGTATTCAGGGCTTGACAACTACATGCCTAATCGAGTGAGAAAGTGGCATTGAATGAAGTTTAAATGTGATGAGTCTTAAAGCTCAATGAGGTAAAATTTTCATGAATTGAAGACTTGCTCGCTTGCACAATCACTTCATTTCAATTACCCATTTCTTCATTTTAACAACAAACCGGACGGTATTTGATAAAAATTGCAGTAATATTTTGGGAACTAACAAATATCTCCCGATACACAGAAAAACTTAACAATCGTAAATAAATATTCCATTTATAGCACTGCTAATCAAATAGAATGAGTAATTCAGATGATTAATCAATTAATTTCCATAAGTGATGTTTCTGAGTTATTCCGTGTTCCGCATTTTCAACTACTTATAGATTCGATATTTCGAAACATTGGTAGAAACACCAATAGCCTAAGTCACAGAAATCGGATCGAATGAACACTCGCGTAACGAGGATTACAATATGTATTTTGTAGCGATTCAGTAAATGAATTGGTTCCGAATTGGATTAGTCTACACGGTTGTCGACGTTGAGAAACACAAATGGCTTTAAATAAATTGAGAAACTTGATAAGCTTCATTCAAGATGGTCCACACTGCTACCTCAACGCTCGTGAAACTACATGTTTGGATTTACTCGACTTATGCAACGTGTTTCAAAACCTTGATGTATACGTATCGGCGAAAGATGAAACTGTGTCTTGGAATTGAATTATAAATGATGAATTCCATGTGCTTGAAACAGTTTCTTGCTTCAAGAGCCTCGTAGCTATTGATTACGGACAGCGGATGATATTCTTCGTTTTTGATCCTTCATTTATTAGAGCGGCAATGCGCTTCAGGCTGAGAATTTCGGTGAATTAAATAACTGAGAATTAGAAGCTCGTCAGGATCTATTACGAATCCATTTCTGTTGGTTATTTTTTCGTTATTTCATGATGTGATGAATATCTTTTTATTTCTTAAAATGGATTTTTCATACTTGAAGCCCTGTTGGGGTCACAGTTTGACGGGTTTTTTTTCCATTTTTTCAGAAGTTTTTTATTCATGCATTATATGCATAAAATTACTGTAGATGGATATTAAATATGTTTTATTTTCCAATTAAAAAAAGCAAAGATGAGTTATATTATGAGAATACCGACATCAATCCTGACTTATAAAAAAAACCTATACTAATGATATAGTTATTATCCAACATAAATTTTAAATACCAGCGGTTAATGTACAGTTTTCCACGCTAATCATCGTTGAGTACCCGATGGTAAAGATGAACAGTTTATCGCCTTTATTAAATCGAACGGCTTACGTTTAAGTACCAAACGCAAAGTAAATATCCCTCCCCCCATCTTTGTTCATACACGCGTTTCTTGTTAACGAAAATGACATTTTTACAAAGTGACTCATTTCCGGAAAAAGCGGTCGTAATATATCTATCTATTCGGGGTAATGTCGTGCGGAACAGATAACTAGCCTGCTCTGGAGAACGTTCCATTTTGTTCTTTTCCGTCAACACTCGTATGTAATATCCGTGTAACGGCCGGTGTTGTGTAGTCCTCGACACACGTTACTTAACGATAAAATGGTTAACTGCAACGTGGAATGGTAGAAAGAAAGAGAGAGAGAGAGAGAGACCGCTTCTCAGATTTCCTAAAATGATTATCGACCCGAATGTTTCTCGATTAGATAGCGTCCAGTTTCTCTTATGGTGTATTACCACTTTTGTGATAGTGGAGTAAGGGGGGGGGAAGGAAAACGTAAATTAGATATACTGTGGTGAAGTAGAAACTGTAGTGGTTGAATGTGGAGGAAGAAATCAATTACGAAAGAGGTTTAACGACCACTGGGGAAAAGTTTATACGAAAGAATCGAAGGAAGGATCCGTCGACATCGAATATTGCGGGGTCGCCGTATGGATAGAGAAAGTTGATGAGTTTGAAGATAATCTACCAGCATGGAAACTTCATTTATCAAGTACACGAAAAGACTCTCCATTTCATTAAATGCTATTGACTAGAGAAAGAAGGGGGAAAAAAAACTATTTTTCACTTTCATAAGTCATTGCTCTCGTTTCCTAGAGATTTTAGTGGATAAAAAAATCATTATTTACCTCCTCTTTTATTTAAAATGTAACGAGTGCAATATATTAGCAGGATATTGATCTCCAATTAAAATGTGAATCGAATTTCTTGTACGTATCCGATAAATATCTGAAAACCGTCGACTGTGTATCGTGCAAAAATGATATTGTAATATGTAGATAATTATTTATTTTAGTTATTAGTTGCATAACATATTAGTTTTTTTATGTTATATGAGAGAATATTTTCTTAACCCTTTAATGCACGGTGTTCATTTAAATAAATTGTAATTAATTATAAATTGTGCAAATACAAGGTCAATCCAGTGTATATTCAAATACATGGGAATACAGGGTACAAAACACATTATACCAATATTCCCAATTCGCTTGGTATTTTAAAAGTACACCTTTTAGTATCATTTCAATACAAAATTTTGCTGTATAAAGAGGAAAATACCTTTTTATCTATAAACAATTGAATTTTTGTCGATATCTTTTTTTTTGCGAGCTGCTGAAATTTCAAATTTCAGATTTATTAATTTGAATTACACCAATTTGAAGGACTTGGAAATAGAATTGAATGTAAAGACTATTCAACTTCGCTAAGAAAGATTTATCAGTTAGTTTATAGATAACAGTTAAATAAAGGAAAAATATTTTAACAGTAAATTAACCAGTTTAGCTTATCAAAAATCCAATCTACTTAATAAAATTGTTATGTGGTCTATACTTTCAATCAAAAATGTGCTATTAGCACTAATTTACATTCGCTTTTGTAAAAACCAAAATTTCACAATACGTTTGATGGGGGGGGGGGGGGTAAACCATTCAAGGTTGATTTCGCTCTCACGGGACATAAGTTTTCTTAGCACATAATTGACGCATTATTTTTGAAAATGCCAAGGGGTTTGTTAAAAAATTTCTTGCAAACATATTTTTTAACAATTAGAAAACAAGATTTTACACTTTCAATACCGAGTCATTAAATGTTAAGTGTTCCAGGACATGATTTTTTTTTTTTTGATCAGTGTTTTTATATATACACCTGATTTTTTCTTTATACGAAGAGTTTATTGAACATCCAAATATACATTTTAATATCCCATATGTTTAATTCCATATTAGTTTACAAACACTATGTTTATCTTCACCTTTTGCGATCCAATACCAAGGTGTAATCGATTGTTATAACAACCCCTTACGATCATAGGATGATTACCACTGCGGTTATAATTTCTTAGCAGGACACATCACAGGAGCCAAAAAATATACCAAAAACAGAATAACTAGCATCCCGGGGAGGGACTTTTCCTGATTGATGGAGATGGATAGCGATATAACGTACGGACTGTACCAACAAAGTACCGAAAAAACCTCAGACTGGAGAAGGTTAAAGAAGAAAATTGCTCCGGCTCTATCGATTTCTACAAACATCTAAAAAGTTTTTTTTTTTTAAGTTTTTTTTCCTGATACGACAGCAAACTGGGCATAAATTATTGACCACATTTCAAATCGATTCAATGGAAGTAAGTTGATGAATAGTTATGATAGTTTGGCAAAACCCGCTTTCATTTCCTCCGATGATCACCATGGTAATTAATGCCACATTTGTGCGTCGTAATAACCACAAATAGATAATCGATCTTAAATAATTAAAAAAAAATGTCGTTCATAACGCATATTTTTGCATATGGATAATAATGAATAAAATAATCTAACAGCGCGGTTTTTACTTAATGCAAATACAACGCTACAATAGGAAAAATGCCCAGCGAGGTGGCTGAGAAAAAGATGTTCATAATAAATAACCTATTTCTTATATATTTTCCTAACATAACCACCAATGTTTCTCTACGGTATAGAGACTCGGTCTAATACCGAGCAAGGTTTTTTATTCTCTTGGAAATGGTCGTTTATCAAAGTATGAGCTAAAAAATCGCTTCTCTGTGGAATTGATGCCTGTGAAATCAGACATCATTTTTTTCGCCCCTTGTTGTATATAAATGGGGAAAGTTTTTGATGTGCGACATGTATCATTTCTATACTTCACTGAGGAGAAAAAAATGGTCGGGCTACCATTTCAAAGAAAATTTAGGGAAAAGTGATGAAATGGCCCAGAAAAAAAAATTCCATGGATGCAAAACGATAACATGTGAGAATAAAATTTGATAAAACTCTCTCGTAGTAGAACTAAAATTGACCTTTTCTTTGATGTGTTCCATAATTCATAAAAGTTTTAGACATTCTGCCTGTCTTGAATTTGGAAAAAAAGAAGAGGTTTAGATGTTTCCTAATAATTCTAAAAACTGTAAAAATGAACAGAAGCATCATAATGCGCATAAACTATGCAGGTTTAAAACCAGAAACAAAAAATCTATTCTACGTAAAGAATGAATCAGAAACGTAAATGGTAAGTTATTTCTTTCATATGTTGTTCCTATAAATACTTATTGGATTTAAAATATTGTTTGTAATACAGGGTGTATTACAAGAATTATATAGGGGATGATATTTTCCTCGGCATGATTTTGTGACTTATGATTGTGTACTATTACGTATAGAAATGTCCTCTCCACTTGTCAATACAAGATTTATCGAAAGATCGGTTATTTGTGGAGATGAAGATTACAAGGAAGAAAATTCATCAATTCCACGGGGACTCGAACCCCGGTCTCTCGCTTGCCGGGAGAGTGCTCTACCATCTAAGCTATGGAAGCAGACAGAATACTTCAACCTTGGAGCGTATATATGTTGAAAGCTGTGGTGGCCGCTGTGGTGGTCGAGTGGTTATAGTGACGGATTCGCGATGCGAGGATCCAGATTCGAACCCCACAGTGGTGGTCGGCTGAAGTGGTTCCCAATTTCAAGGCGCAAATGCGAGCCGATCTCCCCGTTAAAAAGTCTCGCCACAGAGAGCAACAGTCCTACAACGATAAATCATTCAATCATAACACTTCACTCATAGTTAGAAAAACTGGTGGCAGATGGCAGCACTACACATGACTCCAGGCTTGCCACATCAAGCGTACCACTTGTTTCAGCTTCCTATGTACGTCGTTTGATAAAATAAAGGGAATCCCTATGAGTTAGAGCACAAAGAGCTTTGCGGTTCATTTCCTTCCAAGTTTGCGTTGTAGTAGTTATTTTGGATTTTTATTATGATGTCGTGCAGTAAAAAAACACATTTCTATCTTAATTAGTTGCAAAGCAGTCCAGATCAAAGCTAAATTGCAATAAGTTCATGGACTTTGCATCATCATTAAGGAGCATTTGTTTTTTGGATTAACAAATTTAAATGGTCCACACGTCCACCGAAGAAGAAGAGCGTTTTTTCTTAGGCAACCATTCTGGGGAAATAATTGTTGTCCACGATATCGTCATTGAAGATGGCAGATTGAAGTTGCTTGAAATAGCTGATGTTGTGGGCATTCCAATAGAACGGGTTCGCCATATTCTCCATAAGGAACAGGAAATGAAAGTTTTGTGCAAGATGGGTGCCCGCCGCAATTTCTGACGATTGATCAAAAGCAAATGCAAAATACATTTCAAAAGAAAATTTGCCAATATTAGCTGATACTACTAAAAACTTTCGGCGTCGATTTTTGGCTGAGGGTGAAACACAGATTCACACCACTGTACAACAGAGTCAAAGCAACAGTCGAAGCAGTGCACAGAGCGTAGAAAAATGACGCCAATAAAAGCCTGGTTTCAGCTGGAAAAGTGAAGGCCATAATTTTTATGGATTTTCAATGCAACAACATACACTGCAGTACTTCCAGAAAGATCAGACAACATTATTTGAAAATTATGTTATACCCGCGAAATTTGAAAGAACAGTTGCAGCTGGAACGGCCAAGATTTGGCGCGCAAATAAAGTGCTATTTAACTAAGGCAATGCCGCTCCATATCACGTCCGTCATTGCAATGGCCAAATTCCATGTATCATGAATTAGACGTAGAAATTTCTCATCCACTGATTTCTACACATTTGACCCTATGTGACTGTTTCCCTGTGCCTAACCTTGAAACTTCAGCATGGTGGAACTTATTTTTTTCATGAAATAAAGACCCCATTGCAGCAATAAATGACTACTTTGGGAGAAATGGGCTACCTAAGAGAGACACCGTAATTTTCTGACGGGACAAAAAAATAGAAAAAAATAATTGGATAATGTGTGGGAGCTTTTGAAGGAGACAAAACACCAAAATAGAATAGAATTTCTATCTAATCTTTTTTACCTAACTTATCAAACGACCCTCGTAGCAAATTACTGTTTCAAGTTCGGTCATTTCAACGTGAAAGGGTCTTTTCAGAAACAAAACCGTGGCTGCCTGCACCCTACAATTCATTTGCGCTGAATGAAGTGCACGGTATCCAACTTCATTCGTTTCATACTTAATTTAACAAAATTTGAATGGATTGTGGAGAAACACATATATTCACATTATCTGGAGGAGCATAAGCCTCTCTAAGAGATTTAAAATAATGTATATTTCCCAACATGAGAAAAAAGTGCTTATTTAGCACTCAGTTCCTATAAAATGAACCGTTTCAACATGATTATGTGTGTTTTTATTCCGTCCTAAAAGGATAAGAATAATAGATGGAAATTATTTGTAAAATTTCAGCCCTCATTGGAGGGGAAGGGGTGAAGCTACGCATTTTGCCGCAATACCGCATTATCCGTAATATAATTTTTTAATGCATTAAATTTCCATTGCATGAAAAAGCGGGATGGTAGACGAAGCCTTCCTGATTTTCCCCAATGGCTATACCATTAAGCAATCTAATTTAAACTTCTTTGTAATTTCCACGTTACTCTTAATTACTGGAATATAAAAATGCCCGAAATCTACGATAGGCGAGAAGGGGGTGGGAGAGAGGGAGAGGGCTGCCATACTTCTCAGACAGACATCCATTTACGTGAATAATGAATTACAGGTTCTTGAATAAAAGTAGAAATCATTTTCAAAGTAATTAGTTAGACTTCAAGCGGTAGTTTAGGGAACGGTTTTAATGGTTTTTCTTTCTCCCCCCTTCACTTTTTTTTTATTATTGTTCTATGAAACAGTGAATTTCTCTGCCATAATAGTATAGCTCAGTTTTCCGGCATCGTATTGCTGGCATCATGCTCCCGTAGGAGTGAAACATCAGAGGGATTCCATGGAGGAATGCTCTGGTGGGAAATAAGTTTTCTGGTAATCACAGAGAATCTTTGAATATCATTTCTCTTATTACATTTGCTGCGTTTTACGAAAACTCATTATAAATTATTTTAGTGTTTCAAGGATCTTTTTTTTTTTTTAACTTTAACCGCTTTATGTACTGGAGTAGCGAAGAAATTGATGGATAAATCCCACCTGCTTCGAAATTTAGAATTTCATTCACTATTGTGGATGTACATTTCTTTCTTTTTTTTCGTAATGTATAGCTGTAATGCCAAAATTATAAAAAGAATATCGTTTAATTAGATTTTAAAGAAAAAAATTAATAATAAAATTTGTTTGAATTTTTTTTATTTAGAGCCACAGCATTCAGATCAAATATCGATGTCACAGGTGCCAATGTTTCCGATTTACCCGGAAGCCTTTAGATTTTTTAGCCTTATTAAAATCTTCCGGTTGGCAATCAGATTCTTTTGATTTTTCGTATCAACAAAATCCCTAGAAAACCTCAATTATGCTTTGTTAGAGTGAAAAATTCCAAAAGAAAATGCTATCTCAGTCCTGGGAATCGCCGCTGTGTGGTCGTATGGTCATAGTGACGGACTCTCATTGCGAGGACCCTGGTTCGAATCACACCGGCGGAACAGTTGTGTTCGACTGAAGTTGTTTTTCTGTTGTTTAAGTTTCGATAACGTCCGTTTCTGTTGTAACGACGCTTCGGTTATAGTGAAACAAAAAATTCATCGATGTCGCTATAACCAAGTTCGACTGAATTTATTTATGTTTTGTTCATAGTTTACATCAATTTGAGTCTTATCCCGATTTATACTTTGGTTCTCTCATGGTACATGAAACTGAAACTCGTGTAAAGTCGGTCGTATCCTCATAGTGTAATTCGTATCGGGTCACCTATAATTGGAATTACGCCCACAGGTTTCACAGGTACTGTATTGATACTGGATTTTCATTCATCTGATGAAATGTAATTAATCACGACTGACGGGTCTGGCACGCGAATCCTCGAAAATATCTCTGAAAAGAGGATGGTTTGGGACGAGGGGGTTTCCCTGCAATACGGCGGTGGCGTGAGTATCGCACACCGTGAGGAGATGGTAAAGTGTGTTCATGTGCGTGTATATTCATGGGCGTGCCAATGTTATCATCTATTTATGAAAAGCAATTACCAGTCATCGGATGGATGCCACTGCTACGAACATTTCTGCAGCAATCGGTACAGCGGTGAGAGAAACGTGTGCAACTTACAGGTAGCTGCCGATGTGTTTAATACGCTCTGATAAACTAAGACCGTGAAGTTGCTACAAAAGAGCGCGCATCGTGGATTATTTACAAACACTGCTTATAACGTTGCATGACCACAGACGCGTAAAATTCTTTTAATGCTTCTCAATTCCGACCGATGTTATTGCCAATTACTTTTCAGAATCATTAACGCTAGAAATTTCCACATGCTTTCAGAGATGATTATTATTCCCATTTCAATTATGCAGTATGAAATTCTAGGAATTCTATCGAACGAGAATTTTGTTCGATCGTATTATGAACTGCAAAAGTTCCCGTGAACTCTCTTATACGGGGGGATGTGCCAAATTCTTGCACAGTTTGCACAGAGGGTATCTTTACAACCGACGATTTTAGAAACATACTGCCAAACACAAAGTTTCCAAATGACGCGTGGTCACTGAAAAAGGTATACGGAAAAATAACTGCTAGCAATTCACAATCATGAAATTCACCGCTAGGAAAAATCACCGACAAACAATGCACTAACAACAGTTACAGTTTGACACGAATAAACTGTTTGCTGTTTTCACTGACTCACTTCCCAATAAGTGAGTGAGAAATGACAGAGTGAGGGAGTCAGTAAATGATACAGCAGTTAGGGAGCGAGTGAGAAAACTAGTGAGAATTTGCGAGTGACAGAATGGGTGGCCTAGTGGGTTAGTGCGTGACCTTGTTCGCTCATTCATGAACTTGCTGAATCGCTCATTTACTTGCAAATTCTTTTACTCAATCGCTCATTCACCCAAGTCGAAATGCTGTCCGTGAATTTTTCATTCGATGGATTTTCCTAGCGATGACGATGAATTGCTGGGGGTGAATTTCATGAATATGAACTCAAAATGTCTTGAATTTCTGAAGGGGTCATAATCATAAAGATAGAAAAATAAGTTTGTATATCGACCCTGTGCGCTAAGAGGTCCAAGGAGTGGAATATAAATTCGGCTCTGAGAAGTTATTTAGGGTGTGGTTCGCAAATTGCGAAACGTAAATTAAATCTCAAGTTTTAAAAATTCCAAATTATCAAAATAATTGCCGAAAAATGTAATAGAATGAAATGTAAATAGAAAAATTAAATATATTTGGGTTCATTCTATTTGTGTACAGTCCTTAAAAATAACAACCTTAGAGCCAATGAAAACTTGCCATCAGAGTGCTAAGTTGCCAAAAAATAGTGGTTTTACATACAGCGTGGACAAAAAGTCCGTAAAAACAAAAAAATCATAAAAACCGGAAAAATAACCGAAATAAAAAACGATTTGCAGGGTAGGCTCGGTCACCTCGATTTCGCGATTTTAAGGTGGATGGCTTGCAAATTTAATGGATGGTAAAATCCCTCTGTAGGTCATAAAGTGTGAGTTCATTTTTTTTTCTTTTTTGTTCATATCGTACAGTGTTTTCATGTTCAAAAAAAAAGTAACTGAGCGTCATTTGAAAACTATTTTTTAATTGAAAAGGTAGGTTTCCAAATTCAACAGTTGCAGACTGCGTTAACTACGTGATTCACCCATAAAAATTCAATTTCACTCCTCCAAATTTCGTTGGGGAGTGAAAATATTCCTTCAAAACTTTTGAAGGTGTTTTTAATAGAGCAATTTATGTATTCTTCATAAAAGAAATACCCCTCTCGTTTTTACAAAACTTTCTTAAAATATGGAAAAGGAGTGATATTAGTCTGTATTATTATTATTTTTTGGGTAACACTGGGTACAGAGATATGTGTTGTAGAATTAACTTGAAAAATCCTGTACAGAATCTAAGTGATAAAACCTTTACTTGATTCACAAAATTTCTCACTACTACGTCGTTTTCCTATGATAACACATTAAAAAGTAATAAATTTCTATATTTCAGCTAAGCTGTGTTTCTTTATTTACGCATCATCTGATGAGCTAATAGAGAATTTTTTTTTTTTGCTTCAATGTGTGTATGCATATATATAATAATAAACATTTTTCAATCCTAATTTTCAGAAAACTAGGGGAAAAAAAGGAGTAAAGAAAAAGGATTTTTCACAGGAAAAAAAGAGTTTTTCTCTCTAAACCATTTGTTATAAAAAGGAATCTTTTTCTACTCGCAGAGGATCAACACATTCTTCTCTCTTCTCCTGAATCTCCAGATGTTCGTTTCTACTCTTATAAAACATTTTTTTTTTTCATTTTTTCCAGACTAAAGAAAGTATTTACACGGATCATTAAAAAAATCGTTGAGTTATTGAACTTTTCTTTCCTACAACGAATTTTTTTTTTTTTCTTTTGAGAGTTTTTCCTCCTTTTCTGATTCTTTTCCTCGCCTTAATTGCAAATTATTCATTTTCTTTAAATAAATTTTTATGTTTTCCGTTGTTTTATTTTAATTTTCATCGAATAAAAATATGGTTGCAGTGGAAAAAAAAAATTAAAGATTAAACAATTTTTTTTTTCGAATTTAAGTGAGTTTCAAAAATTTTATTTACAAAGGGATATTGAGAGGATGTATATCCTCTCCTTTGTTTTAGTATGTTTTAATCAGATTATATATATTATATCCATGTCGGCAACTATACAGGGTGTCCTCTAAGTGCTAATGTGGCCTTTATCTCATCAACCGTCCTCCGCAGATGTATGATTTCAACTTAAAAAGTGTTCAAAACGCGTTCAGCAATTACGCCGTACCAGTTTTGAGAGTGAAAATACAATACATACCAAAAACAAAAAAATTTGAATTTTATATGGTCCCTCTGTCCGTTAACTTCCAATTAGAAAGTTGTTGCCCTGTCTCTCCTGAGGACGACAGAAAAAGTTCTCTATTTTCAAGTGGAATATTCTCTAAGATATATGTATTCAAAAATCTAGGAAAAGTTATGAAAAACAGCAAAACCTAACGGACAGCGCTTCTTTCCCTCATTTATGCTGTCCTTTCCCAACTTTTCCCCGATTTTTGAATTTGAATATCTGAGTGGATATTCCACTTAGAAACTTGGAATTATTTTGATGGCCTTAGAAGACACAGGGCAGCAGCTTTCTAATTGGAAATTAGAGGACAGGGGAACCGTATAAAAATTTTCTTATTATTAAAAAATTTCTTATTATGTTACACACTGTATTTTCACTCTCAGAGCTAGTACAGAGTAATTTTTCAACGCATTTGGAGCGATTTTTAAATTGAAACCATACCTGCATGACAGACGGGTGATGAGATAAAGGTCCCATTAGCACGTTTTACTGGACACCCTGAATAATCTTAATAAAAATAGGATCGTGTTTTTTGCACTTAGAAAGTGTCTATACAATATGCGTAGAAAAATATACACAAAATACGATTTTATGGATATCCTTAGACGTTTTTCCTGTTGTGGCCTTCGTATCTGTATTTGTGACAGAAATGACTGAATGCCTCTTCATTTTGTGTTGGTATGAGCTGAAATACACACGAGATGTTCTACGGAAATGCCCGTAATGAATGGAATTTCGATGGTTAATTGATTTAAGTGACAGTGTAAATTGAGTGACACGTAATTGAATGACATGTAATTGAATGTGACAGTATAATTATAATAATCATATATTTGAGTAAGATGTCAAAAACGGTCAGCAAAAAAAAAAATAAAATAAATAAATCTATGATGATATCGCACGCTTGTTTATCCATGGTTGAGGGAAAAAAGCTTTTTACATGAAATGCAGAAAAAAAAAAGGAAAATATTAAATTATTTCTGGCTTTCTTTCATGATATATCGATCTGTGCTTTCGGGCGAAAGTTCGTACACATACATATTCATTCGTACACACATTTTTCGCAATATTATATTTATAATAATTATAAGTCCAAGTGAAGCATCGAAAATAGGTAGAACGAAAAATAAAAACCAAAATCAACATTGGTGGTGGCGTCGCAGTCAGTTATTCATAATTAGAGAGAATAAATCAAGCTTTTTACATTGGTTGAAATGCGCAAAAAAAATGTGAATTCATAATTTTCTTCTTAACTTTGTGCGTGGTATCGATTTTGCCGGAATCGATCGTCACATTTTTTGGGTGAAAATTCACAAATATACGCAAAATTTCACTTCCATCTTTGGTCTTTTTTTTCCCGTGCTGAAATACTAAATAGTCGCGTTCGAATTCATTTACACTAAGGCATTCGCAAGAAAAACAAAAACAAAAAAACATATAAATGAATAAAAATTCTTTATGCGAATCATTATTCGTGTTTCATAGATACATACAGCTATCGATGTTTAATCGCTTGGGAAATGCTTTTTGTACGAGTTAATACTTTATTAAATACTTAAACGAGTTTTAAACTCGTCGGATAAAAATTTCATGATTTTTGCAATTTTCAGCATAAGAAAAGTCCCATATAGATGGGTCCGTTATAGTGAGGTTCTACTATACTTAATTTCTGCTATAGTAATTATCGATGGTAATTGCAAATAAGAAATTTTAATGCACTTAAAACTTCCTTTCGTGATGTATGGGCTTGAGATAAAATGAATGCTTGAAATGAAAGAGAAAAAAAAATTGATTTTCACGCTCCATGAAACTTAGGATAACTTTATAGTTGGTAGTAGTCTTTCTTCACTAACACAAATAACAAAACTTTTCTGATTTATGAATAAAAGTACCGTCAAAAAATCAGATTCTGTACATGAAAATACACGTCCGAAAAGAATCAGGAATCACATCCATAAAAGTTTACTAGTACTTCAGAAACAAATAGAGTAACCGGACCGAAATCCAGGATCCCTGTGAAGTTGATGTCCGACTAATATGTCAGTGCCGTTGCGCTTTCGAAAGAGAAGAGAACGGAAACTAACACTAGTTTTCAAGTTTAAATTTTCAACAAAACTGCGCGGGGAGAGTCATTTAGCAGTAAGTACAGAGAAACTGTCAAAGCAGTGATGAGAAGAAGGGGAAAAAAATCGAATGCGTCGTGGCGAAGCACTTTGACAAGTAAGTTTCCTGCAGCAGAAGCAGCCAAAGATGCAGTCAATTAAAATTAATTGGCACGACGTTCTTTGTTGACAGCCGGCAAAAGGAGTTCTTTGAATAGTCGACTATAATTAGGTGGAACGTTCGCAAATGGTTTCCCGATACCGCTTGACACTTTGTTTGCTGGAGGTGAAAACTAATTTTCGCTCTTTTGGTTCGGCGATCGCTACGATGAGGAGACTCGTGAAATCGGAAGTTTTAATGTACCGAACTGTTTCTCTCTCTCTCTCTCACCTGATGAAGGAGAGGAATTTCTCACTGATGTTCAACCAGGCACTAAGAAAATTTGCATTACTCAACTACGAGCACAAGCAATAAATGAACTTGTGAATCGATTGCTTTACGAAGCAATTTCCATGTCAGAAAATGTGGGAATAAGAAAAAAAAAAAGAAACACTACATATAGAGGACGAAAACGACTTAATTACACGCTCTGCGATTGATAAACGCGAAGCGCTAAAGTGCCCTGCTTTATTCGAGCTGAAGAGTAGCTACCGCAGGAAAAACCCTCAAACACTCCTGTAAAAACTCTTCTAATAAAAAACATGTCGAAAGCTCAATTAAAATGTGGCCGCATAAAAGGTTGAGATGTTAAGGAACAAAAATTTAAAAGAATTTCTGCGCGTGGATTTTATTTAATGAGAATTTACTTCTCAGTGACTACAACATGAAAACATTTCTTAATAATGTGTCATTCCCGTATCCTAAAGCACTAACTATTCGAAACTGGTTATAACATACGTGAAGCGCACTTTGCCCATATTTCTACGATTAAATTAATCCCAAATTTTTTTTGTATGATCTTCTCCATTAAATTGCACAAAATTTTCAATGTCTTTTAGTTTTTTACTAACGAGATTTCGATTAATAACTGGTAATTACCCTAAAGGTCAGAATAAGGACCAAAAGGTCAAGGTAATTTAAACCAATATTAGGTTAGTATGCTCAGTTGTCATGTTAATTATTGAAGGATTTGTGCTTTGTTTTTTTTCCCTTAGGCAATGATTTTACTTATTTAAAATTAAATAAGTAGGAATAAAATTTCTGTAAATGCGCATATGCATTTGCATATTTTTGTCTTTTTTAGCATTTACGCATAAAATTGAAGAATTTTCAGAATAAGTTCATATTTTGTTTTAAGGTTTATTTAAGGTCACTCAATTTTTTTTTAAATAATTTTTCAAATAAATATTGTTCATAATATTTTCATAACATCGGTTTTTTTCTCCGCATGTGCAATTTGGTGAATTTATACATATTTATAAAGTATTTTACGAATATTAACGGTTTTGTTGTAAGACTATTTATAGAGATATGTCAAAGTTGTTATTTTTTAGAAATAGTTTCGAAATTCTTTTGTTACTGGTATTTTCGTTATTGAGCAGCTACAACAAACTAAAAATTATAAAATCCGTGAATAAAAAATATGTAGAAGTTATTTTCATATGCGGTATATATAAGTACAGTATATGATGGGAAATATTTTTGTAAATGAATATTATATAATATATACGTATGCAATAAGAAATAGAAAAGATGCTTTTTAAAACACATTCTACTTTTCACATTTTTTTTTTGCTTGGTGACTTTTTAATGCATATTTTCTCAGTTATTGTACATATTTCGAAATTTTCGACTTTTTCAAGATTTCTAGTCCATATTCTAGGGTGTGTAATGCATATTTTTGGATATTCAGTGCACATTTTGTATTTTAAGTGCACATTTTGTATTTTAAGTGCACATTTTGTATTTTAAGTGCATATTTTTGCTTTTTTAAGTGCACATTTTGTATTTTAAGTGCATATTTTTGCTTTTTTAAGTGCTCATTTGCATATTTTTAGAGCATATTTCGTCACTTTTTATTGCAAATAATCCGAGCTCTAGTAATGAACCTCATCTCACATTCAAAAAATATGGTAATAATTTTTTAATTAAGTAACGAATAAATATGTCAGCGCTGCAAAAAAAAAAAAGCGCCAAAAATTAAAAATTAAACTCGAGTGCTTGGGGATTTAGCTTCATCATAATTAATGTTCGTTAAAATCCACAATAAACGAAGTAGCCCCGTTACATCGAACTTCGTTATAACGCACATTCATATATTACCTCTCTCAATGGAACCGCTGTTATGAATCTTATATATTTAGTATTAAACTTTAATAAAGGCGTTGGTTATACTGTTTTTTTTTTTTTTTTCTCAATATATCGCAGTTTTTGTTTGTCTCCCGACATACGCGATATAACGAGAGATTGCTGCTGTATTTGTTTGAAAATGCTTGAAAAATGCTCGAAATATATTTTGAATAGTTAAAATTCTATTTACCGAGAAACTCCTCTAACACGGCCGCTCCGCGTTCGGCAAAAAAAATAGCCGTCTGTGGAGGTGACGACCGAATAGAGGCTGTATGAAAGGAAAAACACATTTCAGAGAGAGGAGAGAGGGCTCAGAATACCTGTTTAAAATAACTGTTCTCAATGTCACAAAAAACCGTATGCTCGATCTATTTACAATCCCTAAACAAAGATACTCATACAGTGAAATTTCGCTGCAACGATACTCGATATAACGATATATTCGTTATACTCGATCTACATCGATATTTTTTCAAATCTTGTTTGGAATAACCTATAGTCTGTAATGTTAAACTTCTCTCGATGCTATACTCCTTTACTGTGATAAAGCCCTTTACAAAAATATTTTTAGGATGATTTTGAAAGCTCTGCAGTTCATTATTTTTATTTTTTTTGTCGAAATATCCTTAACTATATAGTTGAACTCATCTCACATGTTTCAGTTCTTTCGAGGACGTCTAATAATATCGGACATGGACATCCCCCCGAAAGTGTTCGGTATCACTACTTTTTGTATCATATAATAGAGTGTATTGCGATAAACCCCCTTTACAGGGACAATACACATATAACTAAATTTATTTTATTAGCTAATCAATATAAATATTTTAGATACCCAAAAGCGCATTTTTTCATGACACCAAGAATGTTGATATAGAAAAGCTACCAACAGCAGAATAAATTATGATGGCACGTGATAATAATGTTGCCTCTCGATACAGCGATATTCCTTCTACAACAATATTTGTCCTTGGTCCGGTATCATTATGTCTCTCGAGGTTTCACTTTACTTTTTGCAGCAATTATACTAAATGATCTCCGATCAATTCCTTAATCTGTATTATCATGGATGTCAACTTTCCTCACAGCAAGTACTGTACATGATCGTTCTTCACATTTCTTTTTCTTTCTCACGATTGTCATGCTGAATCTCTGCGTACTAAGACGTGAAGAAAGTATCCCCTAAAGCCAGAACTTCCACATCCTTCACCTATTCAGTAAAGACTATAGGTTATTGTCTGGTATACGCTGCACTCTGGGAACAATTTTTTAAACTGTCATATCAGTTAGCAGCAATCATAAAACATTAGCCTTTGTCATAATACGTGTTTACAAATGTTTCCAACCTGGTAGTGTTGTCACACATGAACAAAGATTCCCATTGATCCGAAAATGTATTTATGCTGATGTATAAAGGTTATAAGGATATAAAAAGAGAACTACCAGCTCTGAATGCATTGAAATACAAATACAACGCCACAACAGGCAAATTGCCCAACGAGGTGGCTGACTTGAGAACATCATGGATCCCCGAGCCATTTTTTGGAGGCCCTACCTACTACTGCTACACCACACATGCCTATAAAGGAGTGGTCACGAAATATGGGGGTGATCTTTAATTATGCCTACGGAACCTATTGTCCGTTCCGAGAAAAACTGGCTGCGAAGGGAAATTGGACGGAGAATAGAGGTGGCCGCTTATATGAAAGTTTCATTGTAATTGGTTGATATCTTCATATTAAACGAGGATGCAGTGTTGATAGTCCACTTTTTCTGAAATACATATATATATATATATATATATATTATATATATATATATATATATATACATATATATATATTTTTTTTCCTAAATTAAAAACTGACGTGGAACCTGCATTTTGTAGGTACCACACATTAAAAAAAACCGATGTCTTCAAAAACGTGAGCATCGTAGCGGATAGGCAGAGACAAATGGTATTCCAACCATAGAATGCTGCTTTTCAATCATGCCCATCGCGTATTCAATAGAAATAATTAAAATTATATATTTTTTTAACTTACGCATGCTTATCGAATTATTACGCATGCGATTGAAAATTAATGAAAAGGAAAAAGTGGAGAAAAACATTAATGCAAAAGGAAGGATTATTTTGGTTATCAAGCAATCTTTTATTATTTCATTTATTTCTACGCATGCATTTCCTCAAAATTTATGATAAAACCAATTTTATTACTCTTCTTCTACAAAAAATCGTGTTTCATAGTTCATTTGGACAAAGGCATTGAAAAAAAGACAAAAAAATCCGTATTGAATCTCACAAGGTTTTGTCAATTCTTACTACAGCGTACTCTTTACAAATTGAGCATCTCCATGTTTAATTCCCTCTCTAGAATCATTACACGAGAATCCTTAGGAAGATGTCTTCTACCTAAACCTATTTTCCAGTGAATGTACCGGATCTATAGGAAAGTGTTTAGAAAAGCGCTAGATGCATTTTTAATTTGATTACAGCAACAGTTAATTCGGATTTAAAATCAGTTTCTGTGGTCGTTAAAATTTCATTAACAACCGCGAAATATCCTAAACGGCAAGCGTGAATCTCTCGATACTTGGTTCAGAAATAATACGCGGAGCTCTCGTACGCTGCAGTTATTAATCTTCTTGTCGGAAACTCCGTTGTGTCACTAAGTTACGAATCAAAAAATATTCATTTCTCCTAGACCACATCTCCGAGAGAGAAGATATTTTCAACAACAGGTGCTTGAATAATATTACACATTCTTGTCGTCTATTCTTCTATTTTTTTTTTCTGCATGTGGAGAGTAAATTACTCGACGCTTCCACGGAAACGTCTTACACTTATCCATCCAAGTATTTTTCCTGTACCACCGCACGACCCGGCGACATCCCGCTGAACTGAACTCTGCTCTCATGAATGACATTTTCAACATTACATGAGAACCCCTTGAAAGATGTCTCCTTACTTAACCTTATCCTAGGCAGTATCCTGGAGCTGGAAAAGCAGTTTAGCAAAGCATTAGACGCATTTTTAATTTGCTTTGATTAAAGCAGCATGAATGAATGTGAATGGAAAAACTCTGCCGCCATACTTATCCCGTTGTCGAGATCTCTAGCAGCCCAGCCTCGTGGCATAATCTGAAACATTTTACTATTGAGTCAGGAAAGATAAGAAAATGATTACAGCAGCAGTTAATTTTGATTTAAAATCAGTTTCTATTTCCGTTAAAATTTCATTAACAACCGCAAACAAATCCAAACGACAAACGTGAATTTCGATTCCTGGCTCAGAAATAATACGTGAATCCCCCGTAAGCTGCAGTTATTAATATTCTTGTCGAAAATTCCGTTGTCCCTCAGTTACGAAGCAAAGGGTATTCACTTCTCCTAGACCACATCTCCGAGAGACACGATCTATCCGACAACAGGTGCGTTAGAAATATTCTACACATTCCTCTCTCTTTTCCTCTATTATTTTTTTTTCTTCGTGGAGAGGAAATTACTCGATGCTCCCACGGAAACATCCTATATCCATCCATCCCCGTATTCTCGTGTACCACCGACAAAACCCGGCGACATCCCACTGAATGGAACTCCGTTCTCATGAACGACATTTTCGTACTGAAGGGAAAACTCTCGGAGAGTTTTGGTCACATGCCCGCCTCTCGGGCATCCCACGTCCTGCCTCACGATCAGAATGTTCCCAAAACTCGAGCCACACACACACACAACACACTCACTAACTCACATACGAACCAGACGTCGTTGTTCGGCGCGTGCCCGTCGTGCGCCACCAACCTCTCTCAGCCACGTCTTTTCCCAACAAAATTCCATCTCGCTAGTTGTAGGGACTTCAGTTTCGTCTTAGCTACCGAAGGGAACGGACGCACACGGACGCACGAAGAACTCTCTCTCATAAAACTCTCTCCAACTATCTCTAACTCGCTTTCACAAAAATCCATACCCGGCGCGTGGTGGTGGTACACGTGAAAGTTTCGAGAAAAAAAATATATTTTACGATTTTAAAATCCGTCAAAACATTTAAAAAAAATTTACTGTGGGAATTATTTAAATACGTCACAGGAATGTCTTTGGAAAAAAGGAAAAATGACAGAAATTTATTTTACTCTTCTCGTAAGATTGGAAAAACTGTGTCATATTAACAGAATTTCGGAATGAAACAGGTTTTTTTTTCCATGGATATAAGCTTATATGGATATAAATGACATCAGTTGTTGTTTATAGACCTCAACAAAATATTGTGATTTAAATCGTGTCATAAATGATAACTATGCTGTAATAAACAAAGTGCTGTCGTTATACATAGCTCTTACTTCAAACTGTCTTCATATAGTGACTTCTCTATAACTTTACGGATTCATTATGATGTTTTCGTCTGAAAGGAATATTTTGTTCTCTATTTTCATCGCTGTTGTTTTTCTCGTGAATCATGGTAAGATCTATATGATTTTCGTTCGATTCATTATCTTTAATAATAAATTTTACCTAAGGAATGACAGTAAAACAGAAAGACAATTTTATTCACAGTAGTGTCTATAGATTGGACACGTTTATATTGTTTATGATGATCGAGAAGATAACCAAATAGGGATTACAATTGATGGGAATTTCATATGGGAATATAAATGGATAAACGCATTTTTTTAGCGGAAATAATTGTCTCCTTTGTATTGTGCTTTCCGATAAGCACTCATTCAATGCCCATTAGATCTATCACAAAAGGTTATAATTCCATAATCATAAAAAGTTGCATAGATACACATACTTTACATGAGTTAATTCTAGTTTCTGTTTTACCGACCCGTTAGCAACATTTTGTGAGCTTCCCCAACCCCGGAATCTACGTAACAATTTTTGATACCTAGTAAGATATTTTTTCAATATTTTTGTCAATAGCATCTTGTTTACTAATTTTCTATCATAATTTTAACGGTTGTTAAATTTTTCTCGCAAAAAAAAGTTTAGTCCGAGTAATATCACACTTGATCAGAATTCGTGAAAACATTTTTTTTAATATAATATAAATCCGATTAAATTCAAATTGAATTTACTTCCGCACGAGGAAATTAATAAGTTATAATTATACTATACAGGTGACAATAATATAATTTATTATACGTGAAAATCCGAAATGACAGAAATAACATTAATAAACTGAGCACATGGGTAGACACGTATTGTTAAATCACGAAGAAAATGGCAAATTATTATCCTCAGATTAATTGACCTATTAACCTTTCCTAATTTTGAGAAAAAACAAATACATATACATTTTTCAGTAGCTTCTTTATATTATAATATTAATTTTATAGCATTACATTGTTTTCAAGTGCTAAAAATAGAGTATCAATTGATCCACGAATATGTGAAGAACAAAATAATTTGATTGCATCGTATTTTCAGTATTTCACTATATCATGTAGCGCTGAATTAGCATAATTGCACAATGCTTCATTAGATATAGGATTAATTTCCAATATCTATCATGTTACCATATTTGGAATCAAATAATGTGAATAACCTTCAAAAAAAATAGATATATATTTTAGTAACCCCGTATGGCGAATCACATTCGCCGGGTCGGGGTAAGTAAGTCATATATTTTATTAACAATACAATATATGTGTAGATGTGTGAATATATCTGTACAATTTACATTTACGTTAGAATTGTTTGATGTAAACTGAGTCAGACTAATGTATGTAAGTGTAATATGTTTCCCCTTATCTGAAATGGATGTCCGACAATAGTGTCACGAAATGCTGCCGACCCACCAGTTGATCTCCGTCTAAACTAATCAACTGCACCGCTCTATTTACGTTATCTCATTCAATGATAATTGTATTTCACTCTGTTGGATCCCTCTCTCTCTCTCTCTCTCTTTCACTCATGGTCAAGTAAATTGAAAATACACGAAGCAGCCAAATGAATTGTATGCGTTACTCCATTTACTTCTCGTGTTTGGTAGCACTTTTGCTTGCAAAAATGCGTGAGGCAATTAAGTTTCCGTTATTCCATTTAAAATAACGAATTTAGGACGTTACTTGCTGTAAAAATCTGAGTCTAAAGACGACGTACATAGGTATTTTAATTACTACATCACAAAAAAGTATTATTTCAATTTTAAAATAATGGAAAGTTATTAAAAATGATATTTTTGAACGCGTTTAAAACACTTTATTTAATATGTGTTTTATAATTTTATTGCAAAACGTCAGCATTATAAATAGATTTAACTAGTAAATTTGCGTAAAGTTCAAATAATAGTATATTGACGGTGATAAATTTTACTTCATGCAGCAAATATAGTGATATAACAAACAATACTTTTCCGTAGCAATAAAAATGATTTTCGTTTTTTGAAGCGGTGTTTAAAGCAATAATGATTTTGATTTTTAAGTAATGTCTTACCATTAAAATGCGTATCTCTAAATGTGAGGTTATTTAATGGTTTAATTAAAATGGTTATTCAAACGATCATTTCTGCAGCCAGTTTGAAAATAAAAATTCGGAATTCACACAATAAGACGAGGTCATATTCTTTCCATTTTATGTTTTGAATTTCTTGGTAGATATCCCAATCGACGACAACTCTTTGTTTGTTGCAGAACAACCGTAGCTGTGATTTCGTTAAAGTGTTAAAATGTTTTGTGTTTGCATTTTAATTTGTTTTATCGTTTCAAAATTTGCCATTCGAATTATTTTTCCTTTACTATAGTTTGAGTCACACAAACAAAGAACACAGTTGTATACTTGAAAAGTGAAATTTGTCCATTACATTTGTTTTAAGTGCAATTTTCGAGGCTTTGCAAGTCTTCAATAAGCCCTTGTATAGTACGCGAGGTGCAGTACAATTCGAAATATATTTTTTCACAATGACTGTAGTTCCGGTTTTCAATTCGTATCAAAAAATTATTGGCTCGAAAAAAAGTTATCATTAAGGAATATGTAAGTGTGACATCAATGAGACAACTATGATTTTAAAGCAATAATGATTTCAATGTTACTATAAATTTTCTCTATTGTCTACTAATAATAAATACATTAAAACCGAATAAATCTATGAATACATAAATAACAACGATAATTTATTTCAGTTTTTGTAGAAATATGATTGATGTCGAGTGTTCTAAGCAGCAAAAATTTAGCAATCAAATTGCACAAGAATCAATTAGCACAAGAATAGTTTTTTCAAGAAAAATGGAGTATAATCCATTAAAAAAAGATAAATTTAATCTTTCTTCTATCGGGGAATGAATTATCTAATAATATCCCAGATATTCAAAAGGTCATTATTTGTTACTGAGAACTGAAATTCACCTCAAGCAACGTTATGAAGTGTTTCTGAGCGTTCCGGAAACGCAAAGCAACATTAGAGGTGAACTAAAACCTCTTATATCTAGAAAAGCCAAAATAACTTTCGTCTGTGTATATTCAAACTTATTTGCGAACTCATATGGTTTACGCGATGTCAGTGGCGAAAATAATAGTGTAAACAATTTACGAGAACTTCTATTATGGTTTTTATAAAATTTTTAAGTACAGAATAAACAAATTCCTACAGTGTATTATAACGATTTTACAAAACCTATTTCATTTATACGGATATAGTCAGACCCAGAATTCGTTCAGCCCGATTTCATTTTGATTGTAGAAGGTCTTACTACATACATTTTCTTCTATAGTGAATCGGTTCTCATGAAACGCCATGTACATTCCTAAGAATTCATTTCTTATATGGCACAAAAATCTATTCCTCCGAGAAATCTCTTTCCATAATATTAAATAATTCAGTTCTCTAGAGAATCCAAGCGTAGCATTCTGTTTTCTGTCATAGAGATAAACATTCCCTGTCGTGTCGTAAACAAATTTACCAAAACAATGCACTTACTTTATATTGTTTCAAAAAGTGACCTTGAAAATGGTATACGGAGTGGAATTTTTTGTGCACGGATTTGATGGTATTTTATCAACTTCATATACTGATAACCTTTTACTTATATAATTTATGCTGAAAATTTGAGATTACTTGTAAAATTAGGGAATAAATTTCAACTTAATTTAATATGTGATCCGTGTATATGCGTACATATTTACATTTACTCTTGAAAAAGCAAAAAGAAAAGTGATAAAGGAGAGATGCTAAAAGATCTTAAAGCAAATAAGTTTTTTTCCTTTACTCTTCTAGACAATTTTTGAGAATACACTTTAAGATGAGCTTCACGCATTATGCATCTTCATTCTACAACACGAACAAGAAAAATATGAATATTCGAACATTTTTTTTTAACTCTCAGTAAAAGGATTAAACGGCTCAAGTAGAAAATACGAGTTTTTTTTTATAGTTTACTTTCTCAAATTTTCTCGTGGCTCTTGAAATATGACACTGAGAGAAAAGTCTCTACGTTTTAGCTTACTATCACCTCTAACGAAGACGTTGTTATTTAGTTATTATTTATACATATTCAGAAGTTTGGATCATAAAAACATTCGGACCATTTTATTCTTTTATATTGTGTGTGTTCAACCGTAATTCAGAGAAAACGACTCTCTAAGAAAACAAATACCTCGTTAATCTACTTGAGGATTCGAGTATTTCGAGGGAAAAAAAAAGTGGAAAGAGCTTTAAATAAAGACGTAAGAGGAGTTTTTTTCTTAATTTCGCCTTCAGAGGAAAATTAAACAAATGTGAGTGGTTTGTTTTGCGGATTATCTTCGACGATGTGTTCGCTGACGATCACATTTACGAACGCAATAACGAATATCCTTTTGGGGAAAAAAAGTATATTATTGTAATATACGATGTTAAATGTTCACCGTTACCAATTTTTAAAATATTAGTTTCGATTTTTTAAAATATTTGTTCAGAGATAAATCTTTATAAAAATGAAATTCGGTCTTATATTTTCTTGTCTTTTGGGCAATGTTCCTTCCAAGTCGTCGTTTACAATACCCTTTACAAATCTATCAAAGATATCGATTGGTTCTATTTGAGGTACAATTATTCAAAACCCTCTGCAGAAGAAATGAGGGTGCAAAACAGTATCGAACTTGGTCATCGTCCATTTCGGACTATAGGAAAACTGTGTGTTAGAATAAAATAAGCTTAGGAAATGACCTGTAAATACTGTAAGACCAGACATGGCCCGGCTCTGCCCCATGTCACCGTAGTGAGATAGGTAAGTTTTACCCTACTGCTGAGTAATTCGTTGCCCTTGCGTGTAGGGTAGGGCTTTAGCTTGACATTGACGTTATGCAGTACTAAGCCCTATAGCTTGAAGGATATAGATTTGTATGTATGCCATGAAACTCCACGGCGGATATTAAGAGAGTGGCACCTCTCTCGAATCTAACGTCATTGGCACTCGACTCGCGGATTTACCCCGTTTCACCCTGTCAAGTATTCGTGCTGGGCAGGACTGTAGCGTCAGATTTACTAAATTATCATGTATACCCTTCGAGGTGGGTCAGGGGTGCATCAATGAGATAATGCTCTTCTCGTCTTCTTAAAAACTTTTATTTCAGCAATAACAGTCCTAGATATTTTGTAAAGTTGATTTCTCTCAATGGAAAATTTTATATCATACTTCGCACGTGCTAAAAATTGGAAAAGAATGCTTACTTCATAAAGCAAATGAAATGTTACAGGGGATTATGTTTTGATTTCTTCCATGCCAGTTAAAGCGTTAACATCTTTCTACGCTCGAAGTGTTGCTGTGGTCGCCTCGGACGCGTTTTACAGATGCAACTGTTCAATCATAACGAACAACACAAAAACGTTTATAGATTACAGTAAGAAAATTCGCATTTATAGTAGTTTCACGAGTACTGCTTTACAGCAATTTTTCATCAATCATTTTGTTTCTGATCATTTTTCACTGCTCCATATTTGCTCACTTTTGAAACTATAAATTTTGTTTTCGATAAAATAATTTTAATATGGTTTGAAATGCCTGTTACCAAAGTTTGATTCTGTTTCGCTTATTTATAACCTTTTTCATAGGGCTCTGTATAGTGCTACATTAGATTCGGTTAGACGGTTAAAAAAATCACTTCAAAATGATACACGTTCATTCAATCATTGGGTCTTTGAAATGCCTTATATTGGCTTCAGACTAAAACACCATTAATTTTCGGCAGTGTGATCAAATCAAAACCCATCATTACATGAAACATAGTCTTGGTTACGTTGAAATATCTGAAATTATATTATCTTGACTGGTAGTTTCGATGACAAGTTATTCTAAGATAGAAGTCATCGATGTCGAATCTAATGCTGAATCATTATTTAGAAATATGCATAAGTATTTAGAAGATCTCACCAAGATAGAGAGAAATTAGGCAGAACCAGTCGGGTGTATCATGAAGAGAATATTTCCACTTCACTGATCGAAAACTTGACCAGAAGTTCATAAGACCGCCGAAAACTTCCATTAAATTGATTCCCTAAATGATCGAGACTGAATTTATGTACGTATATATATGTATAAATTTCAAGTCTTCAATTAATCAAACCGTTTCGGATGATCGAGTGGAATTTGTGTACTTTGAAGATTTGTTTATGTTTAGTTTATGTTTCTACCATGAACTTTTCTGTGATCACTCTTTCGTCTAAATCAAGCGAATATAAGCCGGAGTCAGAAATATATTTTGGCCTCTTACGTAATTGACGCAATGTTGGCTACGTCAACGATGTGTTACGAAGATACCGTCACAAAAATGGAGAATATTTGGTGCATAAATCCAATGATTCAAGGTATCAACACTAAAATGAATCAATTGACTCGCACTCGCACACAAGCTAGTAAAAGAAAATAGCTCCAGAGACGGTTGCGTATTTTTTCGAAGAATGTTACGCAGTTTTGAGCTGCAAAATCTGAATCTTCTCGTTTGAACATTTCACTTATATTCAAGTGCAACACGATTGCTCAACTATGAATTCGACTTAGACAAAGAGCATTCAACCAATTTTCGAGTTACGATCATTATTTATGCCTAGTATCAGAAGAGCAATAAGATGGAAACTATATCGCGTATGCTCAAACTCTGATGAACCTAATTTGAATTCTTTAATATGATTGTTTAGTTGGCGTTTCGATAAATTAAATCTCATGAGCTTGATGCTATAGAATGAACCTCAATCTTGAAGATTGAATGCAAATCTAAAATTAAAGAAATTTTTGAATTTTGGAGAAAAAAAAATTAAAAATTCCAAAATTTTGAGAATTTGAATTTAAAAAGAAAAAAGTTTTTTTTAGTCCATAGTTCCACAAATCCTGAAGTTCATTTCATTTATACGTTTATATCATCTAAACTAGGGGTGGCCAACTTCTCTCTGCAACATAATGATCGGACGTAGTGTGTCACGGGCAGCACCAGGGGAAAAACTCCGTTATATAAGCCGCACCCAGTATGATTGCTTGCTATGGCAACAAACATTTTCACGCGCGCGAGATTTATTAACTAATTAACTAAACTTCACTTAGTTAAATATTAATTACAAAAATAATTGTCAATTAATTATTAAATAAACTACAGTCGGCCCCCCGTATTCGCGGTTTCCATATTCGCGGTTTTTTTCCTTTATTGGAATTTTTCTTTAAACTGATCAGCAATCGTCGTTCACGTGTTTTGTTTACAAAATTTGAGTTGCGCTTGTTTAGGATGGCTCATTCTTCTAGTGCTTCTGATAAAGGGTTCTGAAAGGGTAAATAAAAGTGAAAACCTGGCAAGAAAAATTTGATATATTGACTGCTTGGCGAAGTCAATACCTTCTGTGGTCCGCCATTACGGAATCAACGAATGTTCGGTGAGATATATCAAGAAAATGGAATCTGAAATTCGTTCAGCCGTAACTGTAGCTGCACCTGTGGCAGTCAAAACTTTGCAGCGCCTACGGGATCCATGCTGTTTTTTGTGGGTAAAAGACTGATACAAAAAGGTATTTCAATTGATTGTAATATTATAACAGAAAATGCGAAAAATTTTACTCTTCCATAAGGAAAGGACTGGGGAAACGTCTATTTCATCAGAATCTTATGCAAGTAAAGGTTGTTTCATAGGTTAAAAAAACGATTCGGATTGCGCAATGTAAAAAGCACTGGCGATGAAGCCTCTGCCGACGAGGAGGCAGCTAGAAAATTTCGAAAGACTTTGTAGAAAATTATTGAAGAGAAATGTTATGCACCTCACCAGGTGTTTAACGCTGACAAAACTACACTATTTTAGAAGAAAATGCTGCAAAGAAGTTAAGCAAGAGGAAGAAAGCGAGCTCCTGGTTTTAAGGCAAGTAAAGATAAACTTACTATGTTGTTTGCGTATGAGTACATAATAAAGCCCACCATCATTTTCAAATCTGCGAATCCGCTAGCGTTGAAGGGAAGGATAAGCCAAAGCTCCCAGTATTTCGGACGAACAATAAAAAGGCTTGGACTATGAAAACACTTTTCCTGGATTGGTTTAAACGGTTTTTCGCTCGGAAGTCAGGAGGTACCGTGAGAGTGAATACATGCTATTCTCAAAGTTCTTTTGATATTGGGTTGACCGAGGAGGAGTTAATGCAGTTGACTGATCCTGAAACTGAAGCAGTACCAGATGAAAAAGATAGAGATAAAGAAGTAGAAGACAAGTCAAGTTGACTACAAGTAACATAGCGGAAGGGATTCGTAAGCTGAAATCCTGAAATAGATTATTTTCATAACATAAATCCCTCTATACAAGGATGACGTCACTCTCCGCTACCATACAAAGGGTTTTCTTTTTTTGTTTTTTTTTTTAACCACTGGCTGTTGCGAAGATATATTTTGGAAAGAGAGAAAACGCAACTGACCCTGCGGGGAATCGAACCCACGTCCTTTCACTTTCCGGGTGAACCCCCTCACCCTCTAATAATAAAATAAATAAATCCCTCTATTTTACGTTCTTCACATGTAGAAAAATTAGTAGAGGAAGCCTTGTCAACATACTCGATGATATGAAGAAGACACGGCAAACATGAAAATCACAACGTTCTTTCAGAAAACATCGCCAACATTTCCTTCTACCTCTGCGTCACACTCGGTGCCGTCTTAACGCATGGGCTCACCCGGGCACGACCCGGGGGCCTCAAGAGAAGAGAAGCCTCACAAAAATAAGATCCGGTTAAAATTTTCTAAGACTTACCAGGTAGGGCCTCCGAAAAACCACTTGACCCGGGGGCCCATGATACTCTTAAGACGGCCATGGTCACCCTGCTCTTTCCCATGATATTCAATAAACGAGATATACAATAAAAAGCTTATGGTTTCTGTTATTCGCGGATTTCCGTATTCGCGGTCATTCCCGGAACGTAACCCCCGCGAATACGGGGGGCCGACTGTATACTTCACTGTCCCCACTGGTTGGATTTTATCAAGGGTTTTTGTGTCCACCGGTAGCTGGATTTATGATTTTCTCATGGTAGCAAACCGTTTCCCAAGCACTTCGCGACAGGAATGTTGTGTTTGTGTATCTTTTCCCGATTTTTCAAACGTGTGGTGAACTTAATCTTCTCCTGAGATTTTTCTCATTGAGATTATCTTAGTCCTCGGGGTTAATGTTTAACCAGAGTGGGGAATATTGCTTTATAAAACGCCTATAGTTTATCAAACAAAAAATAATGATAATTTGACATTTTGAAATTTTTGTTTTTCTGAATTTCAAGCAACCTTTTTCTAGTTTGTTCTTTTTCCTGCAAATTGCTTGACTAAATATTTTTACTAATAGATAGCGGTACATTAGCTTTGAATTTTTCTGGAAAAATTTTACTTAAAAGGAAAATATTTTGGGGAATTTTGTTCGCACGCGCGCGCGTGGAGATTACCATCATGACGTCCGATGACTGCGCAAGAATACCTGCTGCTGTTCTTCTCTACTGCTACTTCCATAACTCCTACAATAGGTTTTTGGAATCAATCGTGTCACCTGTGTGTTTAAAGAGGTTTTGTGTTTGTCTGTTAAAATACAGTGGATCCCACTTATTACATACCCACTTAAAACTTTTCCCGCTTATAACAACTTTTATTCGTGGTCTCGACTTTCACTAATACTAATAGTTTCCCGCTTATAACGTTTCTCAAGGTTTTTGAACAAAAAATCTTGTGAGATTCACTGTACGAATTGTTTTTGTAAAATCAGAATTTTTTTCTCACATTAACTACAATGCGCGCAAGACACCTAATTTTTTTAAGGGACAGAATTTTATGAGATGTTGCTTACTTCGAAATTCATACATGGGGGGGGGGATATATGATATTTCTCCCTCTTTCTCTCTCAGCAGTTCCCAAATACTTTCAGTCGTGGATCGCCCCCCGAGGAACTCTTGATGTCTGCCACGGAACCCCACGTTTTGTCGTGGACCACCGTAAATATTGGTGTCTGTCATGGATCCTCATTTATAACAGCAGAAACTACAACCATCTATCAGCGAGAATGTTCTCAAATGATAAAATATATTTTATCCAAGATGCGCGTCTACCACCGCGAAGGTTGCCGTCACTGTCCCAGATTCAAACCTGGGAGGAGGATATTTTTCCCTAACGAACTTGAGGAGACTACCAACAGATAGCTCCTTCATTTCCAACCCATCTCATTAATGGCAGTAAATTGCAATATATCGATATAGCCAGAGTTGGTGTTTGGTGAAGTAGCACTTTACGTTATAACAATGCAGTCTGTTGGCCTTCAAAAGAACTAAAACAATGTTTAATACTCCTATTGAGAGCTATCATCGCAAGAACAATTTTTGTCAAATCATAGCAATATTACTGCTGCAGTCTACCAACATTGTAGCTGTGCTTTTTGAGCGTAAATTAAATTAAAACATTTCTTTTTAAGTAATTTATTTATATATTTTAGAACTTAAAGCTTCAATTTATTTTATAATTCTACAGTTAGGCAGTGAACCCCAGCAGGTCCAGCCACTCCCCAGTTTGAAACACCTGAGATATATCAATAAGTTTATGATGAAATATAACAAAGATTTCTATTTATATGACGAATTTTCATACAAATAACATAAGAATACTTTTATTTAATTAATTCACAAAGTAATCAATGTATATGCTTTGCAGGAAAGAACTTAGTAATGTGAATGCGCACGGACCCCCCCCCCCCCCCCCCCGATGAGAAACTGTCGTGAGCTTTTTACGAGTCCCCGAAATTGAGCGACATGAAGAGGCAATCGTTGAGCCACAAACACTTCGAGGAATTCAAAACCACCTTTGGAACACTGTTATTCCGCATTTTTTAAAAAAAATTTTAAGTATATTTAATTCATGGAAAATTCAAAAATTTCGGAAATTTAAATTTTACCCATTCCTTCGTTCAACGAAAAAAATTGAACATAGTTATTAGTCATCAGGATTACTGTTAACAAGCATAGCTCTTTCAACCCAAAAAAATATTAATAGAGAAATTTTTATTAGAAAATCATTTTTATTCGATTTCTAACAAAAGACACAATTGCCAACATTTCCTGTTAAAATGATTAAAAAAAATAAATCAAGACCAGTTCAAATTTTATCACTCAGAAATTACAGGCCACGAAATATAAAACAAGTATAGTAGAAAAATGAATCCATGATAAAAGATGTGTTTCTATCATAAGAAACGAAAAATGCTCAATTAAGTTGCATTGATAAAATCTTGATTATTAATCTTATTTTGATTAAAAAGATGAACAGTCGTGTACACGAGGCAATGATAATTATTCATGCTTGCTAATTAATTGTCATTTGCTGTCTGGATGATGCATTGCTTAATTACGATCTCCTCCTGGAAAAAAATAAAATATATCTTAAAATCATTAGCGGAATAATCTACATGGAAGGTCAATGAGATTGTTCAATCTAGTATATATTATTTCATTGATTTCCGTATTTTGCGCGTTTAAAACTTTTTCCCATTACTTTAATATTTAGATTAATTTATTTTCCGTAAAAAGACGTAAAAAATAAATTAATACTTAATTATAAATGCAATTTTTTTTTTCAAGTATTGTGATTTGATTAAGGAAAGATATCTTTGAAACAACCGTTTTAGAGTTTTGAGAGAGGAAAAATTTATTTCTCTCATACACATTCGTACACAATTTTTTCATCAACGTGTTTTCGTCTATTAAAAGGGTATGTTATTTTCCTATAGATTTTGATTATGAGAACTGAAATGACGAATGATAATTCACTGGATGCTGTAGAATATTTCATTATTGTTTTAGAGAGTTTCCTATGAATCCTTATTTTTTTATCTTAGTTCTTCTGATGAGGAAACATTCTACAGCAGAGATCCGTAGCCAGCGGCTATTTGAAAAGCACTTGAAAAGTGAATCCTGTCGAGCCTACAATAAGTTTTCTATGTTCCAAATATAGTAAAATTTATACCAAAAGTGAGAATTTTCAGCAAAATCGTAGTTGGGGGAAACGGTTCAGCTGGAAGTATATCACACTGAAAAGTTAGACATGACATGTAATTTTGTTGGTTCAATATTTTGAGAGTTCTTTTCCTTTTGAAAACATTTGTGGCAAAAACACAATTCATTTAAGGATTGCAATATACAGATATATGATTGGTTTCAATTGTCAATAAAAAGTAGCATAAGCTGGGATTGCAACGGCTTAGTGTTAAAGCATTTGCTTACTACTCCAAATCATGACTGAAGCTTTATAAGTTCGAATACGTCCCACCTTGTTGGTAATACCAAAAAACTGTTTAAATATTTTAATTTTCACCGAAAAAAAATTAAGATCACCTGAAACGAAATACTGGATATCGCTTCCTGCTTTTCGGTGAGCATCGAGTTCCGCTATCTTGGATATTATTCATTACAACGTAGCATCATCTGAGCGAAGATAATCGAGAAGAATTATTTCACTTCTTATTCACTTCAAATAAGAAGCAGCTTATTTGGTACGGTACCAAACAGGTACTAGCAAAAAGATCTTTTGTAAAAATGATCCGATAAAACACAAATCACTTTAGGGCTGCTATAAAACTGTAGAACAGCCTTTCCCAAAGAGGGCGATGGAATGGTCCGGGGAACGATAGAAGACACGGGTATAACATGGGATTCTATGGGTTCGCTTGAGTTGGGGGCGATGAGGGAAAAATATTTCTGAAGAAGGGGGCGATGGAGCAAACTCTGCGGTAGATCATTGGTCAAAAACAAGACGAAGCAGAAGGTGGTATAACATCCGCTCACCACTCCAAAGTAATTAGTGAATCTTCGTAAATTTAAATTTCCGGAACTCCTTAAGTGCTGAACTCCTTAGAAGTAAACTCCTTAGTTCTTTCCTTTAAGCGGTTTTCTATACATGGATCCAATCAACAGGAACTTACGATATTTATTACAGCATGGGGAAATGTCTACCACGATAACATCAACGATTTCATTAACACTCACAATCGTATAAAATATAAACTAATAACGTTTTTTAAACACCTACATAAATCGTAATTTTTTACACTTTATATAAGATAAATCTTTTATTATAAAATGATAATCTTCAGATACATTTTTTTTTAATTGAACGCCAGAAATAAATAATTACCTGATTCAAATACAGTCCACGTCACTCAATGTGATCATATCGGGACTCGTGATTTCTGATAACAATAACCGAACAATAACCATATCCGAAATAGTTCCGTTTGTAAGGTACTGTGACCATACATAACGATGGTGAAACTGGACGTATAGTAAACTGGTATTAGCAAAACGGGACAATTGTTTTTCTTTCCCGCGCGTAGTTGGTTGCAAAATGTTAAAAACCATTCCGTTTTTATATTTAATTCTGTTCCATAAAACGGGACCTTTTTTGTCTTTGAGCTAAAATCCTGTATATATAATTTTTGTTATTCAGCCATTGTAAGAGGATAGAATGGAACTGTCTAATGTATATCACAAATTAAAATTTTTTTTTAATCCGCAATACGTTTCCTAGATCTCTTGAGAAAGTCTCTCGGAAAAATGAATTCGAATCTGGTCAACTGAAAGAAACTGATCAAGAACTAAAAGAAAGAGCTTTCTTATACGTCATACATCTGCCCTCACTTAAGGAACACAATTGCAATAGCAGCTCAACTCGCATACGGATCACAGTGAATAGTACGGCTTGATTACGTTATTAAGTACGAGAATATTGGTCAATAAGAGAGGCGAGTGAAATCACTTTCTAGCCTCCTACACAGTTCTGCACCCTGATAACGATAAGTTACAGAGAGAAAAAAAGTTAGTTAAACCTTAGTTCAGAATTTTCACAAAAAACTTTCGACGGAAAAAAATTGAAAACATTATCCGAATTCCCGATAACTATAAACTGAATTTTCCCATGTTATGATATTGGTCCGTCACGTTCTAGGCAAAAATGGTAACAATAGCCGAATGATAGCATTATCCGTGGTTCTAATAAGCAGCGCCGACTGTAGTGTAAATTACAATAAAAAAAAGTAGTTTATAAGAAATTCTGCAATTATTTTGTATTTTCTCGAGAGAAAAATTCAAGATCACCTCAAAAAAAAATTTCATGTCATTTGGTAAGCACCAACTTTATTCTTGGTAAGCACCAACTTCGGCAGCATTGGATATCAATCCATACAGCCTACCATCCAAACATCGGTGATTAACAAGCGATATTTCCCTTCATATTAATGCAAGTTATTATAACTATCACATGAAAGGTAATAAACTATTCAATTAAAATTAATTACCACTAGAGGCAATCCCTAATTAATCTATGAATATAATCAACTATTCTTTTAAAAATTAAGTTATTCCACTTGAATATATGATCAGGAACAGGTACTGAAACTTATTTTTATACAGCAGTGGCCCAAAAAAAAATCTTATTTCAAACCCCTCTATGATGTAGAAAAATTTATTATTTTGCCATAGACTGGATAAAAAATTACTCCCACGTAAATAAGTCCAAATTTAATTAATTTATTCATTATGGATCATTAACATACGCTAAGAATATAAAATTCGGTTCGATCACATTAGCTTCAAATTACACGGAGAACTATTTAATATGAAAGTTTCGCTACGTGAATTTTCAGAGAATCATTATTCATAAGATTAATTTTCTTTCTGAACAATAAATTCTTTATTTTACATTCACTCGAAAAATGGCTAAAACTTCCGATTATTTCCAGTTCCATAAAATCACTTTTTTTATTCCATTTTGTGGGAAAAAAAATCATTATTTTCCAAATCCCATTTTTGTCTCATTTTTTATTTTGTTGAATCTTGATCAAGAATAGATTGTACTCAAAGTTGAAGCGTGATACGAATTCATATTTCATTTCCGTTCAGGTAGAAGCCAATGCTGTAGTAGAGCTACGTACGATACATCGAGAGAAGAACAAGTTATTAATATTAAAAGCTTTTATTTCCAAATGTATTTTTTCATACACATATATACTGTGTATTATTTCGGTTCCGAATAACATCGAGATTTTTTTTTGTTGAAACTGTGGGATAAAAATCTCTAAAAGAAAGAAAAAAGTTATTCCAAGTTCACGAATGATTCATGTGTATGAAAACTGTGAAAGAAAGTCTCAAGAATTCAATTTCCTAAAAATCAAGCCACTTTTATTTCTTATTTTTTTCGAACTTTTCCATTCCTTTTTTTCCTTATTCTTATTCTTGTTCTATAATCAACTGGAAAGTTTTGTACTTGCTTATTGGTGACCAATATATCGAGACTCCAAGTCGATGGACCGAAAGAGATAGGAAAGAAAGATAGAAAGAGGGAGAGAGAGAGAAAGCGTGCAGAGATTAAACGCAAAACTTTTCATTTTCCTTCTCCCAAGAAAATTCCGGAATAAAACCCAGAGTCAAAAAAGGAAAAAAGAGGGCAATTTTAATTTTCGTTTTTCTGGAAGGATGAACAATACACGGAGTCGGTCGATTCTTTTTGAGAAAGTAAAACGTAGAACAAAAAAACCGAGATCGAGATAGTTTTCAGGAAGGAAAAGAAATATGGGAACTCTATTAAAAGTTTTAAAAGAAAGATTGACTTAAGTTTTAACGAAAATGAAAATTTATTTCCGGAACTTTCATTTTACTTTCTGAAAAAATTTTGAAAAAAAAAAGAAAGTGAAGGATATGAAAGATTTATTATATTCTGCATATATTTACTAAATGCACTGCTTATGTGCATGACCCGTTCGTGGTTTGTTCAATTGTTTTCTTAGTGCAGATCTCGTGCTATGTGTTGATCTTACTTGTATGGAAGTCCTGGTGATCATAGGAAGATAAAATTGTATACCTATTTCGGATCCTCTCCTACTAAGACACACATGTATCTCCTCCATATTCCTCTGCGGAACTTCTAATTAATGGATACATTTGAAAATGTGTGTGTGTGCGTGTGTTGTGCATCGAAGGTCACGTTATTTTCACAAGACCCTGGCTCTTTTAGACCCGTACGCACAAATTGTGTGGTTTGCTTTTCTCACTGTATAATTTTGTTTTTACCACAGCGAGTTAAGTCCTAGCTTAAAAAATTGTGTACGTTTTGAGTTTCAAATATGATGTGTGAACTTTGGAGCTTTCTTCAGAGAAACCTTTAAAGTTCAACTCTCACGAGATTTCTAGGTTGGCTTCCAGGTGAAAGTGTTTCCGGAAAAAGTGTGATTTATTACGTCAAATTTAGCAATCAAATTCTGAAAAAAAAATTTATTTGAGAAAGAATATACCTTGCATCATCTTGGCTTGGAACGAAATAAATTATTTCTCAACGAAAAAAATTGAAAATTAAAAAAACTTTAAGCAATACAAATTTGATGACATTTATGTTTTTAATGCACAGTATGAAAAAGTATAAAAAATACAAAAACATGATGCTTGGGTCTGGAAGGAATACTGATGATTCAGATTCAAGACTAAAATTTCACGAAAATTACTTCTATGGTATTCAATATCTATTAATGGACAGATCTTTATATTGAGAATTGGAAAGGACGATTGTGCTGATTGTTATATGTTGATAATTAAACTTTTCATTGCCTTATCAGAAGTCATGTGCCCGGCCCTTCAATATTCAATGTAGAGATTTCCCAGTCTTATGACCATGTCATTTAAACCAAGCACAACTCCTGTCTATCCGCATAGGCAATTTACCACCGAATGTGTTGTGCCGAATGTGCGCTTAGATGTTTAACAGTTTGAGTACGTATCTCGTGTTGTGCTGTTATCTAATTTTTAAACTATGTGTGAAGTGCAATTTTTGAATATTTGTACCGTTGTAGGTCTGTTGCTCTCTGTGGGGAAACCTTTTAATCGAGAGATCGATACGCATTCGTGCCTTGGAGTTGGGAAGTTCATATGACTCTGTTGGATACTGTACTGGCAAATGTTTATCGAAAGCTTTTTAACAAATTGAATATCTGCAGATATTTTACCACCCGCAACACGTAAATTGACGACTCACGGCTAAACAGCTTGTGTCAAAATTTCATCTAGCAAAAATCAGTACTCACACTAATCCTTTGCACATTGTTTCTCTAGTTTCCTGTTTTTTGAACTATACTTAGAGTGTTATTATCACGGGTTTTCCATTTATTGCTCAAGTTATCGAAACAAGTGCATCAACACAACTCTTGTATTTAGGCCTACTCACACCAACCCCTTTCAGAGGTAAGCAATCGTCTTTCCGATATTTTTAGAAATACGCAGTCTTCCCGATCATATGAAAAAGTACGAGTGCATTTTACGTTCTCAATTGTACAGAATCTTTCATGGGGAAATCAAGTTTTCTACGCATTTTCGGTCATCAGATCTAAATGACTTTTTAGGCCTACGCAGTAATAACACATTTGTAACACTCATGTTTCTAATGCATTGCAAGGGGTACGCAAGCCTTACGTGGATATAAAGAGACTGTACCGGCTCTTCTGATGAATTGGTACCGGCCGGTAGGCGTGTTTTAATAAAGTATGCGCAGTACTGATGTATTTCTGTTGTCAGAGTTATTCTTGTTTCGAATTCTACTGGTGCTATCGCCTCCCTTCTGTATTTCGAAGTGGAGATGGTGAGTGCTTGAATTTTCTTGTGATGTAAGTATCATGTTAAAGGTCTGCCTGCTCACTCGGGAGAGACTTTTTTCAAATGGAAGACCCGCTCGTACGAGTTGGGGGCAACTAGATCACTAAACCTGACTCCGACGATGTAATAATAAAAATAACTAATGCGTTCGGGTCACTCATACACCGAGAACACACATGTACCACGTAAGAAATTCCGCAGAGGAATGTCTATGGAATGTTTATATATACCAAAACAGAACCGATTTTAATAGGCGTGAATGTTTGTAACGCTGCTTTCCAACGGAGGATATTATTTATTGTCAGGCATCGAGTGCTGTTTCACAACTTTAGTTTGTATATAGTTTGTATTTGTTTTAGAATTGAAGAAAAAAAGTGGAACAAGTTTTTTATAGATCGTGAGAAAACCAACTTCTTGGTATCGATTACGAATCGGACATACATCCTATTTTCTTGCTTATCATCCGTATGTGCGAATTGAATTCGCCAATCATGAAATCATAAGGAATAGAGGTGGGTTGTTGGTCACGTTTTTGTAGAAAACTATTTGAAACGCAACCTAAAATCTCAAGAATTATTGTTCTACTAATTAAATTTAAAAAAATATATATTTATATTTATAGACCGGGAATAAAAACAAATACACAAAATACTCAGTAGTACCACATTGAAAAGAAATTTAAATATGTTTTTCCCCCCAAACGTATAACCCCCCCGGATCATACGTAAGAAAATATGTTAATTATCAATGTTCGGAAGAGAGTACGTATATAGAAGAAAGTGTGGAAGAAAGACAAGATTTAAAAAAACCAAGGATGCAGTGAAAACAGAAAGGATAGAATTCAAGAAAAGACCCCCCTATTCGTGTCAATTACTAAGAGAGAAAGGAAATTAAATATTTAATTTAGACAGCATCTTATTGCGGCGCAGATTTGTTCGAGAACTTTTAAATTTCCGAGCTTTTCCGAGCCATAATGAACTCAGCGAGCCAAGTAATATTAATGGCTCCTTCTAACCTGTGTTAGCTGTTGCTTGTGTCAACTTAATTTAACTCGTTTGCTGCAATATCACGCGTCATCTACGAGCAAAGTTCGTGATTTAAGTGTAGTTTTATGGTAGGTATGACTGAGTCACCACACTCGAGGATTTCTACTCCCCTCTCCCCCTTATCCAAGTACTTTAATATACCTTCCGAAATGAATTTCGTAGTTTATTCTCATTATTATTCAGCTCTCCGACTGACTGACTGCAGCTGGAAATCCTTGTAAATTTAATAAACGTTAGTTCCATTTTGACCTTTTGGCAAAATTGGAATTTTCTCGTCAGAAATCCCTGCCTCGTGCGTGAGGTGTTTCGGGAAATTGAAAACGGATCTCTTTTCGGTGGCCACAAGTGGCTACCATTAGTGAGATATTTGTTGGAATAGAACAAAACAATTTAACAGGCAATTATGTTCTTTTTGAAACGATTAAATTTGAGCTATTTTTATGCAAGATGAGAGATTTAGTAACATGGCTCAAAGGGGACGAAAAAATTATGTAATTTATCGTGTTTTTATATGTTTAAAAAAATCGACTGGTTCAAAAGTACATTATTTTAAAGAACCATTAATATTGAAAAACATTGTATTTGACGAAAAATCATAAATTTCGTATAAAAATTTACTTTTTATTGAATTCATTTTTTCCTGTTTGCTGTACAGGGTGCCCCGGAACTTACCAACAGTTAAAAGGAAATTGCTTATAGTTGAGGAAAAAGTTTTGGCTCCTTATATATTAGACGGTCGTAATAAGGATGGTAGGAAGGTGTCATATTATTTGTAAATCGTACTAACAGACGGTGCTGTGAAACAAGCAGTTTTCACTAGACTATGGATGACAAAATATGTTCGAAAATACCAACCTTTTCCACCTTCATCTCACGTCTTAGAAGTCAAATGGTATTATCTCTGCGAGTACATAAATTACGGGAATACGACTACTTATTGATTAATAAACGGTTATCTGTTCATGTTTTTCTTGAGTGGCTTTGCTTTTTTTGGTGCAAGGACTGGGATTTTCTCTAGCTGTGTATCTGACCAGCACCTCCTAGAGATAGATCTATCTTATGAATAAGTAACGTTTGTTTTGTTTCTGAACCTTTATTTGCCGGAGCTGGCATTATCCTCAATTTATGGACATGAGTGTAAATTTTGTAGCTAGCTCTACAAACCTGTTGCCAGGATTTCAACATATTTTCCTAATATATATATATATATATATATATATTTTGAATCGCCCGTTTATATAAAAATGTTCTATCAAGGAAGCACGAAGGACGACATTTGGAGGGGCATAAATATTATCCTCCCGAGAAATTTTGAGTTACCACCATTCTAAAAGCATATAAAGGGTATTTTCCTTCGATATTTTTATTTTTTTCAATGATATATTATTATTTCCCCGCAAAATTTTTTGGTCGGGTTGGGAGGGGGACAAGGACCCCTCCCCGCTTACGCCTCTGCTTCGTATATACAGGTGATACATTTATACGATGAGGACAAAAATTCCTTAGAAATTTTAAAAAATTCAAAAAAACCGGAAAAATAACAGCAATGAAAAACGGTTTGCAGGGTAAGTTCGGTTACGAGAATTTTCTTAAAAAAATAGCTTCAGTTATAGAAAATATACGCAAATAACGAACAGAATGCCTCCAAATCGTTTATTACAGCAGTATGTGTTCCACATGACCAGCAACACAGGGGATAACACATTGCAGGAGAGTCACAAATCCAGCAGCTGCAGCAGGTCCACATACACGGTTTACAACGGTGAAGTGGTTGTGGATTAGGAGCGCAAGTTCTTATAACCGTCTCATTTGACTATTTCCACCGAAGTTGCTCGTACCAGTGTCATCTATCAGCTATATTGTGAATTTTTTTTCCCTATCAAAATAATTACTGTGACCTCTCTAACGATGCTAACCATGCAAACCGTTTTTTATTTCGGTTATTTTCGCGGTTGAATTGATATATTCATTTTTCAGACTTTTTGTCCCAACCCTGTAGGTGAAAACCTTACTGAAATGCATTCTTGAAACAATTACACCATCCTAAATGTCCGATTCATAGAATATACGAAGTGGTAATCTTTCGAAAGAATACAACATTCAACAGCATTCTTCTCGTCGAACTAAATTCTCCCATTCAGCTTTTCTTTTTTAAAGACCATCCACCGTATATATATATGTATATACCTTTCAGGGGGGATGATGTATAAATATCTGTGATGTATAAATATATACGTAGAAGAAGCAGCACAGATACATCAAATAGTAGATACATACTAGACATCTGATCGTAACAGGAACGGGAAAAAAATCCTCGGTATCCGAAACATAACATCAGGGTGATCTTCATTTTCTTTTTCAAGAAATAAGAAGAAAAAAAAACTGAACATTTTTCGCTATAGATTCGATGATTCTTGTTGATGGGAGTTCTCTCCAAATGGCATTGAACAAAAAAAAAATCACATTTACTATAGGGATTGCCAGAAATATCGTCGATCGATACATGGCATACAGATAGACGTAACGTATACAACTCTATAAATTTTCTTTTGTTATTTTTATATTGTGCACAGTATACACCGTCTGTACGAAAAAAAAATGTTTCAACACAATTTTTTGCGGTCGCGTTTGTTGTATCATTTACTGAACATCGATGAAGCTAAACACTATAAAACATCTCTAATGGCATGCATCGAACATTTGCATAGTACTCGGTGGTCGCTAGCCGCAAGTTCGCGTCTGGGCAGTATATGTGTCCTCTTTGAACGTTTTTGTCGCAAAGCAGTCATATATATTCCGGGATCTACAGTTCATTGGCAAATCCGAACGGCAGCTTTCGCAATTTTGCCTTTTTTTTTATAGGTTTCACCGATATGTTTGTGCGCTAACCCCTCGGTGTGGGACTCCCCGAGGTAGAATTTTTTTTTTTTGTAGTCATGATGCCGTTTCCGTTGCACCCCTGTATCAGGAAAGTCCGGATGAATCGGCAATCGCACCATCGGGTTCAACACCTCTAAATACCCTTTGGTACTTTAGGCTAGTTTCAATAGATGAGAAAATAAATATGCAAAATAATATGAACTCCACATTATTAAAATTATATACTTGGTTATATTCATATGTTTCGCTTACAGCTAAATAATTAGTATTCCACTTTTGAGAATACTTGGCAATACTGAAAAGGGAGAAAACGAATAAAATACAGAATACAGATAAGTTTGGGGGCACCTTAAAATGCCCCATTCCCCTATGCGAAATGGATAAATGCGAAAAATAGGCACTGGTCGTATTGTTTCTATTTCATGATAAGTTTTCGTCATTTATCCCTGTTTAATTTTTTTTTGCCTCGTCATTATTTTAATATAAGCAAAACGATTTTTCTATCAAAGTTTATTCAAAACGGGAAATTCCGTATTAAAAATGTATTAGTAAATAAACGATTGCATAGCTATTCAGTAAGTAAGAAGTTTCCAATCCAGAATTTTTTTTGTTCTAAAACAAAAAAATGGCCGTTTTTATATCTCCTTATGTAAACAAAAAAGAAACGGAAAGAATTTTTGAAAGGACTGAACAACAATAAATTACCACAGATTGAAAGCATATAGTTGAGACGACACTTCATTGTATATAAAGATATGAATATTCAATATACAGGGTGTCCCGGAACTCCACGTACAAACTTGGAGGGGAGGTAGAGAATATCGTTCAGGAATCACAATCACGTAGGAAAGCATGGTCAGAAATGTTACCCTTCAAGTGATAAAGAGCCAAGACACAATACAGAAAGCAGTGTAAAGCGCTTCATTACCCAAAGTACAGTACAATAATAGTTACAAGCATCACAGGAATTGTTCAAAATTTCGCCCATTGGCACTGATGCACGCATGACATCTACACCTCATGGGTTGCCGAACATTTTTAACGATAACAGGCATTTCGCGGATCGTAGCAGCAGCGACTGAAATTCGTGACACGAAGCCCATGTCTGAATATACTGGTGTTTCGTAAACAATGGCCTTCAAGGCATCCCAGAAAAAAAACTGGAGCATATAAACCAGGTGATCTGATGACAGGGGCATGCCCAATCCATCTACTTCCAAATGTTCGTACAACGCCACCTATCCATTTCCGACCATGTTTTCCTATTTAATTATGATTCCTATATAAACGCTGTTCTCGACCTCCCCTCCAAGTTTATATACGTGGAGTTCCGGGACACCCTGCATATACAGATGACGCAAATAATAATAATGAATTCATGAAGTACTTCCTACACACGGTACCCCACTATGTATTGCATTATTAATGATTCAAATTTTAAGTCTTTATTGTTATTTAGGTAACGCACATTTCATGTATGAAAGAAAACCAAAATATACAGATACATGTTTATGGAATGTGCATAAGAGAATCCACGCTTCTCCATAATTAAAGTACAGTAATACAATTAAGCGCAATGCTGTGATTGGAAAACCAGCGAAGTAGTTATATTGTGTTGAAACACAGTCCTATGCAGGATACGAATCTAAAAAAACCATCTGTTTAAAAATCGCGATTTCTCATTAGCTATAATGTTATTTTTAGTTCTCTCATTCTAGTTTACTCACACCTTCATTCCAGAGTCAATTGCAGAGATTTTCGAAACCCATGAAATTATTTCTGATAATTCGAATGCCTAAACCTATCTTACCCTTATCAGCGTAAAAAAAACAGGATCTGTTCGAAAACTTTTGAAGGCCAGCACGTCAAACTAATGGGTCTGCAATTAAGGAAATTTATCCCATCACAAGTTTATAAAAGTCCAAGTTATCAAACAGTACAACAAGATCCTCATTACACAGCATAATCTGTCACAAAAGCTATATTTTAAAAAACATAGATTATAAGAGGACCAAATTTATGAGATTACAACCCGAAATCTGGGAAAATACACACACATGTCATCAGTTCTCGGAAACTCACCCTAAAGAAACTACTTTTAAAATGCAAATAAATATTCACCTATTTTCAGCACATCATTCAAGTCTGAATTTATTTTATGAGCTGAATAACAAAAAGTAAATAAGTATTCAGCTGGCTATATAAGAGTGTCACAGTTCACGCGCAAACGTACTTGTATAATTCTATCATAACTCGCAACACATGCAATCTATATGTTACGGTAAATGGCATAAATTGTCAATCGTCTCGGTATGTTTGAAAAACGTATCACTTTTACCGCCTATTATGTATAGTGCATAAGCTTAATTGATAAGAACTTAGAAAAACATTGTAATTTTACATGATACTCAAACGTAACGTGGTTAATTTGATAAAAACTTGAAATTTATCACTTTCACAGGTGTTTATACATAATTACCCTAGTGTAGTTGGTGAATTCGATACTTATGAAAAAAAAAACCAAATGAGTCTCGGTTGTATGCTTGATAGATGTAGCCTGACCCCGATGTAACGAATTTCTTTTTAATGGACCTCACGGTATTTAAGTAATTTATTTTTCCTAATCCTGTCCCTGAGCGAATCTGTTGAATGAGAACTTGTAAAAATACGCTAAGTCGAATAATGTGTTAGATGGCAGCTCGTAATATTGGAGTACGACCGTGAAATTTGTAAAATTTGAGTTCATTATATCGAGGTCAGACTTCAGAATTCGCCTAATAGGAGTTATTTCGTGGTGTTTGAAAAAATTCGTTGAATTAGGATCCATTATATCCGTTCAGACTTGGCGCACAACTACGGTCATCTAAATAATAAATTTTATCATGACAAAGGCGCCGATTTATTGCATTTACCGATACACCAAATAGCGGTAATGCGTAATAACCAGAAAATGTGATGAATTTAGTACGATTTATCATGTTTATACAAATGACGCTTCGGGTGTGATGCATAATCACAGGTAAAAGTGATAAATTTAGGGAAATTTACCAAACTTACCAAATTGGTCGGCGATAATTCGTAATTACTGGATTTATCACTTACATTTACCGTAACATTTTATACTACCACTACTATACCGAATGAATACCCCATCAAATTGCATCTCTGGCTCCTCCGAAATCGGTACAACATGTAAAATCTGTTTGAACTCCGTATCGTGTGAGTTAATCATCAGTCTGAATAACAAATGAATTCTCTTTGAATCTAACCCCGGCAGTAGTTTTATTAATAATAAGTACTTGATTTCAAAAGAAAAATTGCACTTAATCAATGTAATGGATTCCCAGAGTTGTTTTTTTTTTTCTTAAATATGGTCCGTTCAATATGAGAATGGTTGTTTCTAGCAATAAATCCATCATGTTGCGAAACCTCCTCCTGCATGCAACTTTGAGGAATCGCAATTTCGGGGGAAATATAACCAAAGGTTTAAACTTGACAGGATACAAGTTTTGGTCTTTCCAATGAATAAGTCAATAATAATGAAAATGTAATAAGTCCATTAGCAGTCACGGTCGTGGAAATTTGTGTTTCGGCTATTATAAATTTCTAATGCTAAATCAGACAGTGCTGCTACTGATTGTCGCTGGAGCGAAAGTTAGGGACGGGTGTATTCAGACAGATATGGAGTGGGAGGTTTCGTCATATCGTGCCACTTTGTCATTTCATAACGGTAACGACGTTCGGCGAATCCCGAGCAATTTATGCAAATGACTCCAAAGCGTTTATAATTAATGAGCCTTGAATACTCATTACGAATTGTGATTTCATGAGGCAATGGGAAAACTTTCCTTTTCTGGCCGGTGATTCCTTTTCGATATCTTCTCCTCTTTGGAAATAAAACTGCTGCGAGATCCCGGGGATCGCGTGTGGTGCTTTGCTGCTCTTTTAGGATAGAAAGCTGATTAATGTCCGCAGTGATTAAAACGGAGAATGCGACTTAACGTTAACTAGATGAGAGTTCAATAAATTAGAATTTCTTCTGTTCTAGGAAGATAAGCTGCAGTATTCGTTTTGTCCTCCGCGTAGGATTTAAATTATTTGACGCTTTCTAGGATCAAACTTATAGAGGGAAAGAGCCTGACGGATAATGTATTCTTCTTCAAAGTAGGGAACTGAGTCTGAATGTAAATACTAGAATGTTAGATAGTCATTCGTTGATTGCAACAGTTTTTAATTAGTTTTCTCGGCAACTTGAGATCCATTCCCCTTTTTATCCTCGTCAAGCCGTATCTGAAGTATCTGAAAACCTGACGAGCGTATAAGGCTCGTGAAAAGTCGTTGTTGAGATGAGAGCTGAGCTAATCTGCAAACGTACTTACTAACTAGCTGAGAAATTTTATTCAAAGGGATGAAAAGCGAATAAAAAAAAAAGATTTACAGTTCCGTACCTTAAACATCACATAAGAGAGAAAATATAGGGAAACGGCAAAACACTTGTTCGTTGTACTTTTGCTCGAACTTCTAAACAACGGAGGAGTATTGCGTATAGTTACTGCTTTCGTTAAAGCCATGCTTGTTGCGGAAAAGAGAACTTTATTCTTATTACTCGGAGTGCGCTTATTTATTTTACTCAAGAAAGTTAGCTTTACCCAGCTAGCTTTTACATAATGAGAATGTCAAGAAATATTCGCTCCTCAACAAGTAAATTTCTAGGAACGTGGATTTTTAGTCTTGATATCATTAGCAGATGAATACTTTAAACGCAGCGATGAAAGAATTTTGCGACTTTGTTCTACCAAACTTAAAAAGTTATACTGCAACGTAGGAATACGCTGCTTGTTTACGTTAATTATTTATGTAACGTGCAATTTACCCGTTAGTTTCACGATTGTAGTATAGCTTGTTGCAAGTGTATCCTAATGTCAGATTGGAATTTTTCAAGTTTGTTTAAGGATATCAAACTTTGCTAACTTTTCTTAATATTATGTTTCTTAATATGACGAATAAAATCTCCGGTTTTTATCAAGAAAAGAGCGACTATTCAGGTGTCAGACCATATCGTCTACCACGAGCGATTCAGTAAATAACTTCCCATTCACATCAATACATATAGTTATGATAGCGGTATACTTATTTTACAGCACTTCACTTAATAAGACTGCCGAGAGGAAAATACGACGTTGCGTTCCTATAATCGTAATGGCTTTCGTACTGATAGAAGTTTCTTATTTGTCAAAATGAAAGGATATGATTAATCAGAAACATTAAGCAAGAAAAGGAAAACGAATAAATATTATTTCCCAGGATAAAATACTTAATTAGTAAGGTAGCGATTGTCGCGTGTATACGTCGATGAAGTTTTTTAGTGAGAATGCTAAACGGAACGCCTGTCTGAAATATTGTAGCTGGTTGCATTTAATGCACGTACCAACATTCAATGTTCTCGGTTCGAATTCTTGCTTGGTTATGGTTGTCTTTGCCCAGCCGTTTGAAAATGGTTTTAAAATGTTGCTAACCTACCAATTTTTCCCTTGGGAGTAATGATACAAAATAAATAAATACAAGAAATAAAATATTGTATACAACTTTTAATGGGAATTTCTGTTGACAGAGGATGCCATACTATATATACTCCAATTCCACGGTCATTTCTTACTGCCATCACCGTTGTAGTGAGATTTGATTTTTCTTACAGCCGGAATAAATATCCCGGGCCGAATGTGAATCTATAGGATAATCAGTACTATTTATTTGGCTGATTAAAAATGCATACATAGCATTGAGTTGATCCAATGCTAATTTTAAAGAGCGATACTACGAAAAATCACTTGAAGATTGTTACGTTAAAATCGCAAGTTTTATTTTGAATCAAAACCAATATTTTTCTGCATCAATAAATGGGGAGAAATGTTCTGTTTCTTTGGGGTCAATTTTAGAGCTCTCACATATTTTTGGACTTCTTGTGATTTATATAGAGAAGCAGTGGTTCTAAAACTTTTTCCCCTCCTACTCCCAGCGCAATATGATTTACTTTTCCACACCAACTTAGAAACCGTGATTTGTTATAAAATTTATCATTGTAATTAATTACATTAATCATCTATTAATTAATTTTATAAATTCTTTTAAATATTATTGATTGCTATTTTTGGCATAGCTAGCAGTTTCTTTTGGTTTCTTTTCAAGAAAAAATTAATTAGTTATTAAAAAAACAAGAAAAATTTCTCAATACTTGAAAGAAAAAAAAAATCCAATAATTTTTTTTCTAAATTTATTGCTAAATTAAAGTTATTCCATCCAGAACAACAAAAAAAATAAATGTTTCTTTGACACTTGATTAATGTTTTTTTTTTTTTTTTTCAATCATGATAATGACACGAGGTACGAATATAAACAAACCGTAAAATAATTAGGGTAGTATTGATATTTCTTCTCATTTAAAATGAAAAGCAATAGGACAGTTAACCGCAATTTCTGCGAGCGAAAGCTAAAAGGTTAGAATTAAAATGTCGGTATGGTACATATTTTCTGAAAAACTGAAAAAAAAAATCAGATTTTTTTTCCCACATCTCCATTATAATGAATGATGAGTCCCCACTTTACAAAAAAAATTGTTTTACCATATCGTACACTCAAAAATGCTTCACCGCATCTCCGGTTAAGAACCACTGAAAATCTATCATATCATCTATATTTATATGAAAACAAATACATTCTCAGAAATATTAATCAGATCCTGACAAACAACGATCCTGATAAAAAACCCTTCATCAAGGGCTGATTACTTTTTCTCTTTTTTTGCGTTTTTCAATTCATATAAAGCACACGAATATTCTCACATGATTCAAACAGCAATCTAAAAGAGACGTGTCGTTTTAAAATTTCGCTACCAGTTTTAGTTATCCATATCACCACCTAAATATATATACAGACCCATCATTTTAAGAATCAGAACTTGCACGATATAATTTTCTTAACGAAAAAAAATCTTCACATGGGGTATTTAATGAGGCATTCCAACAATTACAGAGCTTGATTCAGTTATGTATATGCAGTACATTAAATTTCTCGAATTCTATTGAATCTATAATTATCATTGTTTGTTGCAAGAAAATTTTATTCTCAATATTTCAGTTGAAAAAAAAATATATATTAAGAGTAGGAGAGAGAGCAGATGGTGCACAACTTGTTATCATCCAATATTTCTCACACAATTTCACACAGTAACGACCACCGCAGAACTTTGCGGCAGTATTCTCTCTCATCTTTCAACAATACTTTTCACATTGTTTTGTCATCGGAAGCGTTAGATATATATATATTTCTCCATTTTTTCTCCTTTTCTTCATCTTAAAAAAGAAGGAGAAGAAGTAGTGTATCCTTTTCGAAAGTAGTTTTCTCTCCTATTGACTCTTCGAACCCATTATGCTACAGCCGCCAGATTGTTTTCAACGAACGAACGGAAAAGAGTTTTATGCTCTAGTGGCCAGATGTTTTTTTCGAAAAGAAGATTGTTTTTCCGATCACTAGGAGCAGTGAAATAAAAGCACACACACACACATATACTAGTAAAAGAATAGGAAAAAAAGTATAGGAAAAGCAACACAAACAAACAAGAAAACAAAACAAAATCCAGAATAATATATATAGATATTCTTTATTCACTTCCATCTTCTTATTTTATTCCTTTTCCCCTCTCTCGTACGTATTTATTTTACTTTTACATTTCTTTCCTTTCCGTTGGAAAGGGACAATGTCTGTAGTGAAAGTGCGAATGAGTATTCCGTGACGTCAGCAGCCGGTGAATCGGATTGAGTTTCCTTATTATTAAGGATTCTCTGTGTTCCGAGGTGAGATGGAGGAGAGGCAATACCGAACGGTACTCTGAGTTTTTCTTATTTTCTTTCTTCACCACCCCCAATGGAATCGGAATCAACTACAGTTATTTGTTAGAGGTTATCTCTGAAGTGGTGAGAAGTACAGCAACTCATTCCATATGACGCCGCACATCTACTTTTATTTACTTTGATTTTCTTGAGAATTTTTTTTGTTTTTCCTATATCAGGGATGTGCTGGGTAATGATTCTTCCTTTCTATTTCTGACATTGCTCCCATTTTTATTTCTTTGTGTTCTCTGCTTGCGTTATAACTATTTTCTTATCATCTACATAAATGCATGTGCCTCACCGATTATAGAGATGTAGATTTTTCATCAATGGCATTAACTGCTATGGAAGCGCACGTAAATCGTCACGAGTGAAAGTCGATGTAAGGGGAAAACCTCGACTCTCTCCGAAGGTGGATAAACCCAATATTAATCGTTCTTCATTCAACAGCACGTTTGAGACATTTCGGGATTTCCTTTAATTATTTTTTACTCAGCTCTGACGAACTTTATAAGTAGCCAATCGTTCGAATCGAGTCACGTTTGGTGCGAAATATGACGAAGATCGGTCTGAATTTCTAGATTTTTCTGGAGAACAGAGGCAAACAAATTTGTGTGACCGGTATTTGATTAATGTATTGCAAGAAAAAGTAATATCTTTATGATATGAATCAATATTTTATGAACGGTAATATTAGTTGAATCTTATAAGTTTGATCCGTAAATTTAACACATATATCCCAGTATATATAGGGTGTTCTGTTGATGGACAGACAAACGTGGATGTCAGATAATCGCTCACCGTATCTGACGTTATCATTACTTACGCATCACCCCTGCAGCTATATCAAAATTAAATTGTGAACATATCTATATTAATTCACTGTTTCTAAATAACAACTGATAAAATTTCGGTTCAAACTCAATAATTTAACAAATATTATTGTTTATAAAAATATTTGCTGATATTATTTTATATCGCTTTTACATGAAGCACATTGAAAAAAAAACAGTCACCAATTTCAATCGAGGAATTATAACAGTTTTGCTTGATAGATGACAGAAGAGGTCCCAGTTCAATGATGTTTCTTACAGCAAACTCTGTACAGTTATTTTCAATATTTTCTAAAAAAAACACATTTGCAGGGATAGAATTTTAATTTCATCAGGCTCAGATTTGTGCAATTAATCAAGGTGAGTTATTGCAATTGCGAGACCCAATTCAGTATTCGCTCGTGCTGTACTTTACCGAAATCAACATCAATGGCTTTGAAAATTACAAGATCTTTGAAGTGATATTGGTTCTCAGCCAAAGCGACGGATACGCAACCCGATGTGCATCTGAATTTTCATACAGTTTTGACTCAGCTTTCCCAAATGGAATTTTCACCGGCCCTGTCTCATCGGTGTGATCTGAATTAATTATCGTCAATTCTTTCAATTCTGGACATTAGGAAGAAATTTTCCTTATAATCTCCGAAGAGTTATTCTGCAGTACGAGAAGTTCAGGCCACCCCTTCATTTCTAGCGAGTTCTGTATGTCCTGATACTCAATGTATTTCTCGGTTCCTAATTATGAGTAGCACTGTTTCAGTGTAATTTTCTCCTGATGCACGAAATTTCTGCATAAAGTATCAAAATCAAACGCTGTTATCCGAGTACAAAGAGATTCGAGATTCTTGATTTATCAACCAAAAACTAGAGACTTTTTTGTAGATCTAAACGTCATACAGTCAATTTTTAACACTTTCTTGTGACATCTTCTATGGATGAAACTAATACATTCCAATTCTATCCGGCAAATTCACCATCAACTTCGTCAGGCATATTTCATTAATCTTCAAGGATTTCAGTCAATTAGTTTCGTGTAAGAGCATCAATGCTAACGAAAATTGCGATCAGTTCGCGCGTCAGTAGAAAGACATTCAAATAATAAAAATTATCGACGTCATTTTGACGTCAGGACTTTAGTAACAGCGTTTTATTTACATTATGTCGAATATATCTATAGGAATTTGCTATTTGCAAATAACAACTCTTAAAATTTCGATTCAAACTCAATAACTTAATAAACATTATTGTTTATAAAAATATTCGCCTGATATCATATTATATTGTTTTTACAGAAAGCACATTGAAAAAAACAGTCACCAATTCCAATCGAAGAATTATAACAGTTTTGCTTGATAGATGGCAGAAGAGATCACAGTTATAAATGATGTTTCTTACAGCGTGCTCTGTACAGTTTTCAATATTTTCTGTGGAAAACACATTTTCATCGATGAAATTTTAATTTTATCAGGCTCAGATTTGCGCAATTTATCAGGGCGAATCCAACCGGGTGAAAGGGGTTGATAGACGAGCCCAAGTGGATCAGGAAACAACGTACCAACTTTGGAGTTATGGTGGATAAGCGATTATGGGAAAAAAATGTGTTGAGTTGTAAAAAACAAGAATTTCTAAAGTTTATGAAAGACCTACAAGCTACAAGCTCTGAAAGACTGACAGAGTTCAAAATCGAATAGTCGCCAATTTCTGTGCCAACACCCTTCTAGCTACAATCCAACAGCTTCCGAAATATCGTACAATATACCATTTCTCTTTTCTGGTTCAGTAGAAATTTAGTCATTTGTTCGCAATGCATCACTGTGAATCTGTGTTTGTCGAAGTAGAAATTCGACGAAAATTCGGTTTTTTCGGATACAGATTTTGGTGACAATTCCGTTTTTCAAAAAAAAAAATCGTATAAAGTTACATTACCTCGACCTACAGAATATGTGTATTTAATGGGGATTTATACAAGCGCTGAGAGATATGGGGGGTGAAGTGAAAAATCGAATTGTCGCAAAAACCTATTAAAATTACTTCGACGAACGCAGATTTGTCTGATGTATTACAAATAAACGACTGAATTTCTCCTGAAATAGACGACCAATTTGGTTTATTCTACGCTCTTTCGAAAAGTGGTGGAATGGAGAAGGTTTTGGCCAATTTGACCGATTGTAGCTAGAAGGGTGTTTGCAGAATTGGCAATTAAAAATTTTGACGACAATTCGATTTCAAAGTTCCCCAATCTTTCAGCGCCTCTAGCTCACCATGAAATCGAGATATTTCAATGAAGTCTGTGTGGCTTTATAGGATATATTCCTGCGCTCCCCGAATATGCGCTTAGTGTGCGTGTGGGTCTCTCAGAAGGTTCACAAATCCGGATTTTTTCAGACTTCACGCATTTTCTTTCTATAATAGATTATCCACCATAACTCGAAAACGGTTCGCAGTAGGCTAGGGTTGGTGGGTTATTTTCATTGTACACTTGGGCTCGCCTATCACCCCCTTTCGTTTGGCAGGATAGGTCGGATTCATCCTGTATAAATGAAGTTGCACCACATATATGTAAAATTGCTATACTGTACAGTGCACTTATATCTATGCTACGCCAAATGCCCGAATACAGGTAAATCTTGGGTTTTGCTGGTGAAATCAAGTATTTTATAAAAAAAAACCGAAAAAAACTCCGAAATATGCTCGTGAACGTCAAAATTTTGGGATTTTTCTTAACTAAAATCAATCGATGATAGGTCATCATTTTTTCGGTGATTGAACCCGTGGACGGGATTCTACATATCTGCTATTAATTAATCATCACTTACTACTTAATAATAAATAGTTTTCGATAAATCGATTTTTAACAATCAGAAAGAAACGATGAACCTCTCCGACAATTATGCAACGTATAGATGAAAGGATAGTAAGCGAAGAAAATTGGAAAGAAAGGTCAGTCACATTTCTCTCTCTCTGTGGGAGTCGTACAAGCTGTTGCTGAGTTAGGAGGTTGTCTATTGTGCAGTCTTGTTAGCCGAAGAGAAGCCCGGGTTCATAGGAAAGGGAATGTCTGTCCTTTATAGCTTACCGGTAGTGCACGCGCCCGGGAGGTGTGAGATTGGTGGTTCGATTCCCCTCGGAGGAATGTGACTTTCGTTTCCGATTTTCTTTGCTTGGTGTTCAGTCACCTATAATTCGTTTTAGCGGTTAGTTAAACATTTTGACTTTTCACCAGGTTGCTTTTGTAAATCCTGGGTCTTATCGGTTTCTATGCTTTTACCGCGACACATACTATATACCGCGATAAAATACTATATCAATAGAACCTCCAATGGATGCATTGCAATATATATATATAATTGCAGCCATGGCCGTTCTTTAGGCCGAGTTTACATTAGACCGATACAATTAGCGATAAAACCGTGACATCGACACAGATTGGTAAAAAACACGGCTCCAAGTTTTCTAACCAATTCTTGAGGAAATCTCGGATCGTATCGTTGTATAATCGGTCCAGTGTGAACCTAGCCTTAGAATTGATTGCAAACGTTATTAAATCTTGAGATGCGAACCCAACAGGTAGGTGAAAAGTACGCACACGCCATTTTTTTAGAACAAATCATCCATTAATTAGTTAATGCCTTCATTCCTTGTGCACTGATTTTTTTGTTTGATAATATCAAACAAAAAATGAATGCTATATTATAGTAGTTTGTTTTGCAAAATTTTCAAGACACTTCATCCCTTGAAGTTATATTTTTATGAACAAAACGCATAACGTGTAAGCGATCTCTCTTTCTTTTCCTTCATAATGTTTGGGCCGAAATTTCAACAGATTTCTACATACTCATTTGTCGTTTCACTAAAAGTGGTATCTTCTATATCAGTGTTTCTCAAAGAGGACGAAATCACCCTTGTGCACCACCTGCATGATCTTGGCGTTGGTAGATGGCGTGTTAGGCCGAACACATAGTGAGACGACCACGAGGTACGGGAATGCATATTATCGACTAGCAACAAAAACAACCGTATTGTTTTCTAATACATCTCACATACTCAAACAGCGAAGCAAAGAACACAAATTCAACGAGATGCGCGACTTTAACAATCCTATTTGTTTTCTCCTCGATCTGCTGATTTTCGTTATAGTTTAATAAGTAGTTCGTTTCTCCTTTTTTTTCTTTCCCTTTTCTCTTCTGATGAATGTTCATCTCCACAAATAACCAGTCTTTCGATGAATCTTGTATTGACAAGTGGAGAGGACATTTCTATATGCATTGTGGCCATCTGGTTGGCCTATGTCATTCACGAGCTATTCGTTGATTGTTGACGCCATGTACGGTACCTTTCAACATATATATATACGCTTCAAGGTTGAAGCATTCTATCTGCTTCCATAGTGTAGATGGTGAAGCACTCGTCCGGCAAGCGAGGGACCGGGGTTCGAGTCCCCGTGGGGCCAGTGATGAATTTTCTTCCTTGTAATTTTCATCTCCACAAATAACCAGTCTTTCGATGAATCTTGTATGGCTGGTCTTGATGATGAAGGCGTTAGAAGAGAACTGAAATGGACTAGAGTAGTGGGTTGAGCTAATAAAGCGGTATGATGGCTGGCATATGGGCCATAATTGAGGATATAAGAGTATTCTCAATTATGGCCCATCTTCATCAGTAGCAATCAGTGAAAATACTCCTTATAGAGGGAGTATTCCCACTGTGTACTAGTGATGAAAGAACTTCATACAGTTTCCTTTTGCAATTTTGGGTCAACATACGTCGTCCCTTGTATTGTCTAACCCAAAAGGTAATTTATTTCGTAACTGAGGAGCTTATTTTTAAAACGGAACATTTCCACAATTACTAAATAACATTATAGGTAAAAAACACGTATTTCTCCGGAATGGACTTTTTTACCAAAGTGGAAAATAACCCGACAGGTAGTGAGTGTATCGGAGTATTAGAAGAACATTTAAATATAATGTTTCTTGACGAAAATTCAAGGACGCTATTACCATTTTAATTTTGAAAAAATGCTCCGTTTAAAAAGGAATAGTGGAAATGTTTTATACCTTTTCATTCAAAACTAGAGTTGGTCGAGTCTGAAAAATTTGAACCTGTCGATTTTAGAAAGTTTCACCGCCCCAAGAAAGGTACCATTACTGTCCTCTCATGAGTAACATAAGAAACAAGATCATTTTGCAGTGGAACCTCCTATAACGGACACTCCAGTTAATTGACAGCTCTCTAAACGGATACTTTTTGCGTCGACATCGGATGTGTTTTACTACCCCTTAATGGGCATTCCTTGTTAGCGGATAATATTTCGTTACGTTATCGAGAAGTTCTACTGTAAAATGCGACTTTGAAAGCGCTTACGAAAATTCGCATTTTGAAAACAAATATCTTAACGTAATTAGGACAACCGCTTTGTTATGTTCACTTTTGAATAAAAAACACAGAATTGAATAACAAGATGCTCCTTTTTCGTAAAAACGACCAACTTTACACATAATAATTTCTACCAAAAATATTTAACTTTGTATAAACCCTGTTGCGTAATCCGGCACAGCACATCCCAGACATCCAGAGACCATTGATTATTCGAATTTGGAAAAAAAATGGAAATCTCTATGAATATAAGCTCATCAATTATTCCACTCTGTACATCCTTATAAAGCCTCTCTCAAAAAAAACTACGGACAATTGTTTTTCTCTCTTGAATAAGAAATCAAACTTTCACATTTTGATCTCAATTTCTTTTATTCATAAGCTCTATGACGGAAAAGTCATTTCACAGTAGTTTAACATAATTTTTCTCAAGAATTGAATCAATAAAAATAAAAAAGTAAAAATAGATGATCTGAAAAGTATGGAGACTTTGCTTGTAAAAAGACTTGAAAAGCAAGAGATCGTTGCATTTGCATATTTATACATGACTTCTATATAAAGGCACATTCGAAAACTTGTAATGCAAGTGGTTTTCAATATGCGTCATAACATTTGTTACATCTTAAGAGAAGTGCAAAAATCTGGCGTTTGAAATCTGAAGGTGTGACTATCAAAGGTGTTGCATATAGCAGATCAGCTACTATGTAGAAATTATCTATTAGTGATAGTGTTGGAGTGAATTGGGAGATGTAAAGTCACATCAGCTTGGATGGATAGAGATATTTTTCTCTTAGTATCAAACCAGGAATTGTCTGTGCACCAAATTTCAAGATGCTTATCAATTCCTTAATCAAAGGACTTTGTTCATCGCCATTTGCAGTTCAGCGTTTGAAAAACCACGCGACGTAGACCTGTTCTAGAGCAAAACGACAAAAATGATTGTTAGACTTGGGCAAGAAAATACATGGATTGTAATCGCAGAAAAAACCAGACACGCCTCCACGTGTAAGAAACCTATACCATATAGGAAAAATTAGTTCCCACTCCGGGAATCGAGCCCTTGCTTCCTGGGTGAGAGCCAGGTATCCTAACTATTAGACCACGTGGGAGACCCACCCGAAACGACAAATGTATTATTCTGTTATTTTCCGTGATTCAAAAAAACTTCAATATCGGTGACCGGTTATTATTGGCATTCAGATCCAACGGAACAACATGCGTTTTTTTTTGGAGGGTTGTGAGGTAGCAAAGATCCAAAGACTGTCAGGACATTTTCAGAACCTCTCTTCTTCCAATTGTGAACGTGATAAGGCGACTTGCTTGGCTCGAAAGGACAATCACCCTATTCACGCATCTACATCCACCTGTGCATGGATTTCTCAATATCAGGTGCATATGATGGAATTACTTGCATTGAGTCAGACCTAAATCCAATGGAAAACCATTGGGGTCTATTATCACGTGATATTTATACCCACAGTCGTCAGTTTTCAGGTATTACTGTTACGACGATTATGACAAATAATTTTGTTCTGACGATTACGAGATGTCACTGGCGTTTACTGAATTACTATTCGAAACACGGATCTACAGTTTTTTATAGATCATGCTGCATTTCTCAAACACATTAAAGTAGGAGAGTGAGAGAGGAGTAATATATGTTATTCAGATATAAACTGAGCCCTTAGGGACCGTTCAAGTATTACGTCATCATCGATGGGGGGGGGGGAGGGGGTTTCCGATTTGTTGACTTTGATGACAAGGGGGAGGGGGGTTTGGATAATGATTACGTCATCAACCAACCTTTATGAACATATGAGTTGGATTCAGAGGGGCAGAGCTGATGACGGAATTTTGCTGACAAGGGGGGGGGGGGTCAAAAATGGCTAAAAATTTGCTTTCGTAATACTTGAACGGCCCCTTGCCAATATAAAAGCCATCCTCTCACTTACCCTCAAACGATCTATTAGGAACGCCATCGAGACACACAGAAGTCTTACGCTTGTCACTCTTCTACATGAAAATCAATGCTGCTGAAGTCACTAATTTTGTGTCACTGCTCTCATAATAATGACAAGATTTCATCCTGTATTTGGAAAAAAAATTCCCATTATCCGCAAAATTTAGATTTCGTGACTGAATTATTTTTCTCACGAATGCGTACTTGCCGCTGTGGTGGTCGAGTGGTTATAGTGCCGGACTCGTGATGCGAGGATCCGGGTTCGAACCCCACAGTGGTGGTCGGCTGAAGTTGGTTTTCTGTGGTTCCCAACTTCAAGGCGCAAATGCGAGCCGATCTCCCCGTTAAAAAGTCTCGCCACAGAGAGCAACAGTCCTACAACGGTAAATCATTCAACCATAACACTTCACTCATAGTTAGTAAAACTGGGGGGGGGGGCAGATGACAGCACTACACATAACAAGCACTACACATAACAAGCATTACACAGAAACAAACTTTACGTCAGGTTGCACTACACGTACACGCACATTCCCGCATGTACCGATTCGTTGGGGGGGGGTGGTTCCGCGGGGGGGGGGGGTGCATGTGTGGTGTAGCAGTAGTAGGTAGGGGCTCGGGGATCCATGATGTTCTTAAGTCAGCCACCTCGTTGGGCAATTTGCCTGTTGTGGCGTTGTATTTGTATTTGTTGTATTTGTATTTGTATTTTCGGAGACACACAAACTCAATAGCAACGAAAATCCTTCATCACAGACTAACACAATGGTGCATAAAGAACTATATCTCCACACATTTTTCATTTATTTGAAAAATTATGTTTTGGCAAACCTAGAATTCAAGATATACGGAAGACTGGATGTTGTGAAGATATTTATTATTTGAGATGTTAATTTTTTAAGGAAGGAAAAAACTCATCTCTGCCTCTACCGGGAGTCGAACCCGGGTCCCTCGATTGCCGGACGAGTGCTCTGACCACTAAGCTACAGAGGATTTAGAGATTTTCCTTCGCTAGAGCGTATATGTTAAAAAATTAACATCTCAAATAATAAATATCTTCACAACATCCAGTCTTCCGTATATCTTGTATTAACAAGTGGAGAGCGACATTCATGTCATATAAACCTAGAATTGTTACCTATAGTATGCATAAGTATTGGCCTAATTTCGTCTACACGTTCTTTTAAAAAAATGTAGTTTCTCTCGTCAATCCTTCACAATTTTATTCAGCACTCTTCTCACTCTAGTGCATTGCGGAAGCTTTTGCCTAATTTTGGTTTTATGTTGTTGGCGTTGTAGCAATTTTTTCGCGGTCTCATTTGAATTCAAGTTCAATTTTAAATTTTATTTTAGCTTCCATTAGTTTATAATGTTGGAATATTAAAATATGACATCGAAATTTAAACTTTGTTTTTATTCCATTTTCTCAGGTTTTTGCATTATTTCCTCAAGCGACGGAAGAGGTCCAGTACTGAGGATCGAGCCGCCATCTCGCGTTGAGTTCTCGAGTATATCGGGGACCGAGCTCCGCTGTGCTGCAGATGGTTCGCCAGCACCGAGGGTCCATTGGCAAATGAAGAAAGGACCTCCGGCTACTGACGTAACCGGACTCAGATACCAAAGAAACTACAAAGAAGGCAGCACTTTGGTGTTCCCTCCTTTTTCCAGGGGCGAGTACAAGCAAGAAATACACGATGCCGTTTACCAGTGCGTTGCCTCGAATGACTTTGGATCCGTTTCGAGCAGAGAAGTGCACGTCAAAGCGGGTATGTAAACCCACTGGTAACAATTAAAATTTTACTTTGATGAATTTATTACCTCTGAAACAACACTTTACAGTAAATTCAAAATAAAATGTATAAAAAAATATGCTCCCGGCCGACGCATATTTTTCACAGGCGCGCAATGGTAAAATATTCAAAAACATTACACTTCACTCACAATTCGAAAAATTTGTGGTAGATGGCAGCACGATAACAAGCAGTAAACAGGAACAAGCTTCCCGTTAGGTTCACAACCCGGACCGCAGAGGAAAATGGATGAGGTGCAGGTAGTAGTAGTAGTAGTAAATGCAATAGTTGGAAAAAGTTTCATAGTTAGATAAACTGATTGCAGGTGGCAGCACTACACACAACGAGCATTACACACAAACAAACTTCACGGTAATTTCAAAACACGTACACACACACACACTCCAACATGCACTAATTCGTTAGAAGTTCCACAGCACAGAGGACTATAGACGAGTTGCACGTGTGGTTTAGTAGCAGTAGTTAATTCAATATAGTTAACTAGTGCAATTCATAAGGTCGGGTCTGACAGATAACAAACAGAAAGCAGAAACGATGCTTTTCATCTCAAAACAAAATGTTGAAGTTGATAATTTAGTAACAGAGTATTCGCTTTTCTTTTTTGGGTATTCTCAGAAATCAAAGCTTGTATAATCTAATCATCCTCCTAATTAGTTGCAAGCTGTTGCTCGAGAAAAGAAAAAAAAACACAATTATGTTTTTTATCTGTGGAAAATTAGGTTACACTTATTCAAATAATCGAATTTACGCTATCGAAAATTTACACGAAACTGGAAACACGGAAATCTCTATGTAAAAGTATAATTTCTCTGTGATACATTTTATTGCATTTCAAACAGCAGCATTAAATTTTCTAACTTATTTTTGTGTTGATAAATTGAATACATCAACGATAGCTATTAAATGTAATGGCAACAATGTTTTCAATTTATTTATAACGCAAAGAATTGTTAAAAAGCAAAGAATGTTAACGCAAAGAAATGTTAGAATTAATAACTTTAATATTTAACTTCTTAACTTTATAATATTATTGTAACATTAAAAATGCATACAGGATTGAAACGTAAGTCCGTTTCACTTGAAATAACTCGTAAACCGTTAGCTATACTAGCATACTTTCAATTAGAAAAAGTATTTACATAAACAATGTGCACCTGTCAGATTTGTCATTTATTTTACTAAGAGCCGTATATACATCTACCGAGATTTTTTAAATGTTCTGCTGTTCTCTAACTTCCAGTCAAAAAGTTTTTACTCCTAAGCCCAATAAAAATTATTTCGTATTTTCAATGGCAATATTCGCTAAGTTAATTGAATTCAAAATCGCTACAAACGAGGGAAAAGACGACATTCAAAGCGTAGTGTATGTCATACGTTAGTTTATGCGGTTATTTTCATGCGGTTAGGTTATGCGCTCATTTTCAGTGATTTTTGAATTCAAATAAAATCTCAATGAACATTGCACTTAGAAACACGGAGTTTTTTGCTAGGCGCAGGGGCGACAGGGCAATAATGTTATAATTGGAAGTTACAGAACGGGGGAACCATTTAAAAAAATCTCGGCACATACGCGGCTGTTTGTAAAATAGATGATGCATCGAAGGTAGTCACACTATTTAAATACTTTTACTAATCGAAAGTATGTTTCTATAGCCAACGGTTTGCGAGTTATTTGAGGTGATACGGACTTGAGTTTTGAACCTATATATACAACCTTATTTGATTTTGCAATACGTTTTTGAGCTTAAATAGCCTACGCTGTATTTTCGCGCAAATTAGATTTTAGCACAAAAGGTTTTCACATCTTCTTCGGTGCCCTTCTGCCTTAGCACTTCAAGTAAATTTTTTTGACGGCTAAAATAGACGACATACACGAAAACTTTGACGATCACTTATCACCGCTTTCGGAAAATTTTATCTATTTTCCAAAATTGAATATAATTATCTAGAGTGGCGTTACATAACTAAGCTCATTCACGTTCTTTTGATTCACATTTCTGGAGAGTACGTGACTGACTATTCAGGAGTATGCTAAAAATAATCCGCAATTGTTTTTAGTATGGTCATAATATATGTATATAAACCCCATCAGTTATTGCAAGTTTGCTACCTGATGGTCAAGTCGTAGGCCATGATATCAGCTATGTTTTGGCCAGGGATGCGTACTATCACTCGTTATCCTAGATAGATCACATATATCTCTTGGGAAAACACAAATATTGCGTTAATACAAGGGGGCAAGTTTCCTACGTATTTTAGAAATTAAACACACGCATGACTCGTGATGTCGTTTTTGTTCAAGGGAACTAAGCGCGAGTCAGACTCGGGCTCAACTTTTAGCTATAAAATGGCTGAAATACATATGTTCCCCGTGTTTTCAAACTTAATATATAATCTTCTAGTTCAAAAAAGGAAAAAAATATATATAGATGGCAACAGTCAATGGATGTAGCTTGTAACTTTATGAAATGATGTAGAAGTAAATGTAGTTGAAACACATTTGTCTTGCTATTCCTAGGTAAGGTAGCCATGTTTGTTAATGACAAGATGATATTTTTTTTAATGAAAACCAATTTTAGATACTTAAAAACATTTGGATGAGTTTTTATTCAGAATTGTTTGAAATTTTATGTTAAAAAATGATGTTTTCTTATGAGGAACATTTTTCAAACGCTAAAACATACTTCTTTTAGTTATTTCACATTAAATATTAATTATAAGTACCTTTAAATAACTGCTATATTATGAAAGAAAAGTGTTTGGAATTTCTAACTAAAAGAAACTGTTGAGATGTATATATTTCAAGTATTTCTAAAAAAATCATGAAAAGTGCCAAAAACCCTTAGTCCACAGGGACAAACATAGCTCAGACCCGAACTGAATTATTTTCTTCAGTTTAATTATTCAGTTAATATTATGTGGTCACCATTCATGTCAGGTCAAGTTCATTTCAGCATACGCACAACCTGTTTCCAATGTGTTTTTGAAAGTTTTCAAAAATTTGAGCATTAGAGATGTATGGAAACTTTATACTGGCATTAGGATAGGATATTTAACCAAAATTATATGTGAAAATTTGAAATGAATTTGATAGTTAATTTTAATGATTATTTTTACCGATATTTCGACTAGAGCACAATTTTTCACCACGTTAGAGTGTATGATACTCCTTAAATTCTCAAATTTCCATTTTGTTTTGATTATTATTTCAATTTAAAGTGGTTTTGCCAAAAACCACGCTATGAATTACAGATTTATAAGTGATAGGAGCATACAAATAATAAAGAGGATGCTTTGCACACATATAAAGCTACACCATTCAACGGTTTGTGCATTTTAATTTCTCCGTAAAAGTAAAAGTAATTAAAAAGTGTCAAATAAATGATAATGCAGACACCTATATAATATCGAAGAAATCGTTTTTCAAACGTGTGTGTATTTTGAACATTTTTTTTTTTTTTACTTCTAAAGAACGTATTCTATTATCCACGAAGAAATATCAATTCATCATGAAAAACATGCTGCATTACATAATGCCCCTGTCACTGCGCCCAACTACACCGAAATATCAGATGGCGATATCATGTTAATACGCCCATATATATACAAATATTTTTCTTCAATATTTTATCTTCTCGTCAAAAAAAGCGTACCTACACATGCATTGAAAAAAAAAAAAAATAATAATATGTTGTTTCTACATGTAAAAAAGGAAAAACTTTCTTACGGAAGCATGTGACGCATCTTTAAGGAAATGAGACATCGTTCCGCTATTTTATTTTTTCCTATTCATATTTATTGCTCTTTCTTCTTTTTTTTCCCCCGATGACATCTTTGAGATCCGGTTCAATGCTTCGAGAAGTGAATGAAATAACAAAAAAATATATATAAGAATAAATTTTGAGTGAAAAGATGAACCATGTGTTATAAAACTTGCAGTCATCTGAAGAATCAACAAAGATATGAAGTCACGCTTCAGGGAAAAAAGCATATTTCATCACAAGTCTTGGTCCCGCTTTTTCACTTTCTTGGCTGTTTTTTCCCTCAGCAAAAAAAAAAAAAAAAAATAGGAATGAAATAGTGAAGAGAAAAGCGGGAAAAAACAGTAGCTGTATTTATTTCGGGGAAAAAAAAACAGGAGTGGCTTTCTCGTCCGCGTTTCTCTAAATTAATCATGGACCATGAACAAGAGCAAAATAAAAACAATATATATATATATATCTGAAAGGAAAAATTTCTAAGAAAACTTTTGTTACACCTTTCGTTGTTATGGGCATCAAGAGAGTACTTTTTTTGTTCTTTCAGCAGTATTTTTTACGCGAATGAATGCCCTTGGTTCACGTGATCGTATACATCACCATCCAAGCTTTATTTTTATAATGCACCCATGACTATTCTTCTTTTTTTTCATTAGTTTTAATACTTTTGCTAAACGTTAGCTATTACTTTGAAAGAAAAAAATAACGTAAATACTTTTAGTTTGAGAGGAAACTGCACAAGGGTAGGGAGAATAGAGTATTTAAAGTGTTTTCTTCTTGAAGGATTTTATTTCTTCCTAATTTTTGTCTTTTATCTGTAAATTAAAATTTCGACACAAGTAGTTATTAAATTTGACTATTAAGTGATAATTAAATATTCTATCCACCGAATCGAAGTTTGATTTCGTGTGTTGATTAATGAATTTTCGGCTTACTGTCATGCAACACTATGCTAAAGCGTTTTACTATTATTATTTTTTAAGTTATTTTCGTCCATGTTTTTATAGATAATCTGCATTTATTGGGAATCAAATAGATTAATATGAAGATTATAGTATTCTATTAAAATTTTTATTCCACTAAAATTAAAAAAATTTCTTTTTGTTATCATATTTATTTTATTTAAAATTTTATTATTTTTCAAATTATAGTCTTTTTTCAGTTTGTAAACAGAAATTTATATGGTGTCCCATAAATTGTTTAAAAATTCATAAAGATGGAAGGAATTGAAAAATTTGAATGCGGTTTGCGAAAAAGTTATTCCCACGAAGGGATTTTTTTCTTGTTTTTGAACAAGGAAAAAAACAAGCTCAAAGTTATATCGATAGAAGACGCTAGTCACCAATACGGCAAGAGTGATTACAACCTTTCTTCAATCTCTTCTATGTCGGAAGCGTTCGTAAAGCCTCAGCCGGCGATTCGTGGCTGAGCGATATTCAACAATGTCAACATCAGAATGTAAATCTTATGTAAGGAAATATTCAGAGAAATAAACTGTTAATCATACACCCTAATTATATAGAACTCGGATTTGCATATATCGTTATTTACTTTGATGTAGCGCCCTTTTTCTTTCATTCTTTCAAATCGAGCACAATTCAGGTCTATCGCCATCTACGGGCAATTTATACTACGGAAGTGTGTGTGCCTAACAGTCTAAGTGCGTATCTAGTGTTGCGTCCGATTTTTCAGTGCTGTCATCTATATTTCGGAAGTGAAGTGTAATGATTCAATTACATTTGCACACTTTGTAGGGCTGTTGGTCTCTGTGGCGAGTCTTTTTAAAGGGGAGATCGGAATCACATGAAACCAACTACAGCCAACCACCACTGTGACGACGGTGGGGTCCGAGCCTGTAGCGCCAGGTCGCTTTTTCAACAAAAACTTAATTTTTTTCTCACTTCTACCACAAACAATATTTTACTTTATGAGAACAATATTTCTGTCAAACGCATTCAAACATGCCAAGTCCTTCAATTCCAATGAATTTTTGAACTATTAATGAATTTATGGGAACCCAACAAAAAACTCATGAATTAGTAAAATATTGTAGAGCATCAGCTATCCGAATACCGATCAACCGGAAGCGTTCCTGTCTGCGAATTCAAATTTGCGCGTCATGTAGAAATTCCACTAGCGGCCGTTAGTGGCCGCTAGTGCTTTTAGTTTGAAAAGGAAAAAGAAAATTTTTGGACTTCTTTTCCTAAACTGCAGGCCTACTTTAATGGCCATTTTGAACTAGTCAAACTAGACTAGTCAGTTCGTTCTGTGTATTTGTAAGACATGTGGTACAAAATATATACAATTGTGTTTACTATCATTGTTTCTCTGTTTCATATTGCTCCTATGACACATTGATACAATTTGTTTTCCCCATGAATGATTGGTTATCCGAAATCGCAGTTAACCGAACACCCTCAGTCCTCAATTGTCTGGGATAGTCGATGCTTCCATTTTTTCGTCACGTTTAATATTACGTTTCAGGAAAGCACATTCCATGATTAAATAATACTATAATTAGAAATTATTAACAAAGTCATCCTTCTTTTTTATGTAAAATATATGTCGAAATAAAGATAAACTGTGCTTGTCCTCAATATGTAAGATATGGAAATGTGTCACCTTGAATTGGATGGAGGGGATTAAAAAAATATTATTTTTACTACGAAATCAATGGTTTTTAAATTTTTAACGAAAAAAACTCATCATATATTTCATTGATTTTTTTCCACTACTACATATTGTTTTATATAATCATATCGGATTATATTTCTAAAAATTCCTCGGAATATCTCGTAAAAAATATACACAGAGAGAGAGAGATTTCTTTTTAATATACATACGGTGCGCTTTTTCATCGATGTTTTTCATTCCTTGCTTATTTTAACTTAGCTCCAAATCCTATTCTAAATAAAACACTATATGCATATCAGCTGCTTTATAAAAGATTTCGTTTTTTTTTTTGGTTATTGATTTTTTCTTACTTCACTGAGAAAACGCATTGAATTCCTTTAGGTATAAGGAAATGGAGACATAGCATCTCAGAAAGTAATTTCAAGCTTCTGCTATTTTTGTTCCACCTTTATTTTATTTTTATCTACTGAATAAGATGATGCTTTCTTGGTAAAAATCTCAGAGTACAGCAGAACTTTTTCTACTTCTCTTTCTTTTCCAATCATATTTCGTTTTCCCTCAGCGTAACTTTCTGTGGAATTGATCGCCAAGCAATATTACTCAAGTCTCGTTCTCATCGGACGAAATTCAATACTGAAGTTACTTCCTTCTTTTCTTTTATCAATCTCAAGTACATGATATAACAAAGTGAATCCCTATTTAGAATAAGAAAGAAAGAGAAAAGACTATTATAACCAGTCCCAAAATCACATCTTTCTTTCCAAGTTATTGATTTTGTAAATTGAAGTTTGGGTATTATTTCGATTTTGCTGTGTTGCGTTCTATGCGAATACTGAAATTGTGTAAGGTATAGTCAAATGGGGTAGTTGTGTCAGCTGGTTTGGAATTTTCATTATTACGATTACATGAGTCATTGTTGTATTAATGGTTTCCATACGTGATGCATACAGCACTACAAATTGTATTATAATATATAGAGTCGAACCAAAACAGCTGAACCGTCTAACGTTAAGTCAGTTTTGAAATCACGATGGATATTCTCCAGTCCTGATTTTGGGTCAAAGTAAAGCAAGCTACGGAATACCAACACAAATAAGTTATTTAAAACCCTTAAAACTTTGACCTATTTCATACGTTCGTTGTGGTGAGACACATTTTAACACACACATCTATATTTATTATTTATTATCATATATTTATTTATATGTAACTATATTACGTATATTTACTACTATATATTTACGTATATTTATTATTTTACAAAATTTGATTTCCTTTAAATATTAACTGAATTACGACGGATTACAATATGGTAGCAATATGTTGGAAAAGCAGTATATTTGGTACACCTCCACATACTTTCGGCTAGACTCACTTATCCCGTATTGCGGGTAAACCAGTAGTGATTAACCAGGGTTGTACTCGGTGCAGAAGAAGTCGGACATAATTGACAAAACACTTGATTTGCAAGTTAGTCAATAACAGCTCTTAAAAGCTAAATCTCCAACTAAATTTAAGGAAAATTACTCTGCGGATGATTTTCTAGTATATGCAGCTTTTGCATTTGTACATGCAACCTTTAATTACAACCTTTTAATTTTTTTTTCTTTTACAATATCGATTCAATTACATTAATTCCTTTCACTAACAGGGATACCAAAAGAGAAATGTTTCGGTTTCTACAAAGTTTAGCACAATTAGTGAACGAACAAGAGAAACGTTTTTATATCGATTAATTCACGTTCGTGTGAAAACAATTTTTCGTTCACAGTATTTGGATTTTCCATTTGTCAAATTCGTAAGCAAGCTACTCATAAGAGCCTATATTTCTCTCATTATTCTTTTTTTTCGCCCTACAAATGCCAAATATATATCGAAAATTTTACAAACACATTTTTTCCACTATTGTATTCATTAGCTACATGACAAAAAGCAAGTTTTGGACACACAACTAGCGTTAGAGGAAATATATATAACTCAGAGACGTACATACATTATTGAGGACGTCAATGCTTGAATGAGGTTCCCGAATTTGTCTCGACAATTTTATTCTTTTATTTCCTACTACTACTATTATTATTACTACTATATCGCAATATATTCTTTTATTCTCTTACCTCGTTGTTCTGTAACAATTGTTCGAATAGACTTTGCTTTCATATTCGATTGGCACGAAATGTCACGAAACTGCCTCCACGTGTTCACAAGACATGAAAAAGAATGGAAGAAAAAAAGGTGGAAAAAAATACAGGAGAGAAATTCAGGAGGGACACCGTCAGGAATAAAACGGAAACAGATAAATCGAAGTAGCAGCTGTTACCTTCGTGCATTGTCATGCCTCACTTTGGCCTTTAGTGCACGCTATCATGTTTCTCATAAGTGTTCCATTTAGAACGCATTAAACTCAACAACTTTATTCGACTTGCCAGCCATTGTGTCCGTGTTCTCGTGGTTAATGATGCTAAGACCTAATGTCGAATGTTTGTTAAGTCACCAACCATTGTTATCAGTACTTACTGGATAGGCTGCCATCATGTCCACGGGTTCGATCCCAAGGAAAGATAGTTCTTTCCCTATCGAAGCTGAGGTGCCCCCCCCCCCCCACTGACAGATGCTCCTCAATACGCTATCGCCAGAAGACCCTCTGTCCTAGACGAGGACAGAAGTATATGACACATGAATTTCTTTTCTCAGAAAGATTTCCAACCCAACTTAATCAGTAGTAAATTGCTGTATGACTATATGACCGAAGTTGGCGTGCAATAAAATAGTAGTAGTACGTACTGAATATTCTCTATCTTGACTTATACCTCGTTAATCAAAGAACTTCTCGACACCTGATTCTATTGTGTGATCTTCAAGTAAAATACGTTAATACTGGCACCCTGAATACCCGTTCTTGCCTGTGCTTTCTCTATGCCCAGAGCATTAACCTCTTCTCACTTAAGGTCGAGAAAGATCGTGCTAGATGAGCTGAAAGAAATACTTTCGAGCAGTGTTTCCCAACCTGTGGTCCACGGATCATTTTCATTTACTATGATTGCAATGAATGACGTATTTGCCGTGATGAATTGTATCTTACTCAAATTTATGATATGCAAATTAAAAAAAAAAAATTTACATTTTATGGGAGGGTAGCATCAAAATTGATCTTCTGACGGTACAGGGGGGGTCCGCGGATGGTCGATCTCTACCACACCTGGCCAACGGAATATTGGCCTTCACTACAGAGGATCCGTGACCTCAAAAAGGTGTTGAAACACGGTTTTAGATCTCTATCTGTCTTTTTTCTTCTCATTTTCGCGAGGTTAATTGGTAACCCTACGAACGGAATTCGACTTTCTTCTCTTAATTGATAAAATATGGAAAACCTACTCCACTAACCTTCCCCCTTTATCTTTTACATTTTAATAAAAATATATTAGTTTCTGAAATAAATCACTGGTACTCCAAGAAAACATCGTTTAAGTTTGTTTCCATCAGCCCGCATCTAAAGGGTTTAGTAAGCATTAATCCGTTAACTCCTAACGTCATATGTATAGGACAATTATATTTTAATCACATATTTATCCAGAAAATGCGTGTGATTGGTCATTTTTTGCATTCATTTATGTGCCAACATCACTTAGATTGTCTCCATTCTGTTTCCAACCAGTTTGTATCAAATTCTGTGTCAAGTGTTTGGCTTTTCCATTTTTAAGTATAACTAGCTAAATTTATTTTTACCGAAAAATAAATACAGCTACTGTTTTTTCCCCTCTTTTCTTCACTATTTCTGAATCCTATAAATTATAAAAACTAACATGGTTGTAAAAGCTTACATGGTATAAAGCAAACAATTTATTTGCTATCCTATAAAAAGACGCTGGGCGTTAACCACTTTACATACTGTAGTGACAGACATTACCCAGGCTCTGTCCTATGGTACTTTACATACTGGCTTTTGGCTACAAATTTGGACAATATGCAAGTGAATTAGCAGAGATACGTTTCCAAAAGTTGTATTATTGGTAATACTGTATATAGGGAATGAAAGGAAAAAAACCTGAGGGGGGGAGATTTTCCATTCTTCCCCCCCCCCTTTTCCAGCCACACTGGGGGGCGGGTACAACGGGTACCTGGCGTTCTCCATATGAATGTCCGACGTGAATCAGACAGCAAGCTAAACCCGGACTCGTCGGAAAACATCACACAAGCCCACTGTGACGATGTCCACATTGCATGTTCTCTACTCCAGGATAATCGCTGCTGACAGTGAGTTGCCGTGAGCGGAACACATCTGACAGGCCTGCGAGCATATAGACCAATATCTCCCAAACGTCTGTACACGGTTTGCCTTGAAATTGTGGTAACCGTGGCTGCAGATAGCTGACGAGACAGGTCGGATGCTGTGCTCCGTCTGCTTCTTTTGGCAGTTACTGCCAAATACCGGTCTTCATTCGGCGTTGTAACTCGGGGGCGACCTGTACTGTAACGTCTACTGACATTTCCGTTATCTTGGAATCGTTGCCAGAGCCTAGAGATGACACTTTGGGTAATTCCAAGTTACTCGGATACTTCCATCTGAGTACGCCCACATTCCAGGCGGCCGATAATTCTATCACGTAAAAAATCATCCACATGCGTCCTCTGTGTCATAACTATTCGCTTATGGCACTGAGCGCCTTACAGAACTCTTGTGAACAATTTCACTTCTTTGTCATCATTCCTTATATACCCTCCTCTTACACTCTCGTCATTGTTACGTACTATCGGCATCATCTGGTGGCTTCGTGAAATTTGCATATCATTCTTGCAGATGTGTGTGATAATTCTACAGGTGAAATTTTTACTTTAGATTTCGATTTCCGTGCGATTCTGAATTATCCTTAATTTATGGACATGAGTGTAGTTAGTACTGTTTAGTACCTTTAATTGAGGGAAAATTGTTTCACGGAAAAAATCTGAAAATAACAAATATTAGACTGTTTGTTTCCAAATGCGCACAACATACTCACAGCATTTTCCGGCATGCCCTGACATAAATAACCGATTCTTCAAAGGAATTAAGGAAAGCGAGTTTCTGTAATGCTGAGGCTGAGGTGAACTCGGAAAGGAAATTTTGCTGTCCTCGTAGGGAGGGAGAGAACCATTCTAATGTCACCACCTGGTGCTACTTGATTGAGGTGAGAGACGCTCCATACTCTTCACTTCAGCGCTTCTTGTCTCTGTGCGTTTTCTAAATAAAACAAAGTCTCGTCTCTCGTGGTGTATTGGTGATGCATTTGCCCGGATCACAAGAGGACCGAGATTTGTTTGACGGCGGTGACAGCAAACCTTTCTGTCTGAGTTCACCTAGGTGAAATATCCAAAAAAAAATATCCCTTTGATACATTTTTGGTGGAGAAAGGGAAAAATAATTTATTCTCTCTAAGAAGGAACGTTTATGAGGAGCGTGTGCGATATCAGTATAGCACGCGAATGTCATCGATCTGTATTCTGTATTTTCCAATTAATACTGGTTTTTTTTTCAAGTTTTAAGTTTATTAAAAAACACAATTCTTATAAATTTTATATCATTATAATTACAACACTGAAATATACAGATAGGGACTTAACGAGAGAATGAAAAGAGAGAGGGAAAAAAATATAAAAACATTCAATATTACTTTAATCCGTATATTTTTCCTTTTGAGACCGTAGAATTTCATGATAAACAGGAATTATTTATTTTCGCCATTCTCTAAATTCCCAATTTTCAATAAATTATTCAAATTGTTTTCCTTTTCATTTCATAAGCTTCTCTTAATCCCCATTCTTTCTTTGCTATCATAATTCTTTGACAATAAGGGTAAACAACAATTTTTTTTTTCATTTATTTTACGAATGGAAGTTTATTTTTCTTGAAATAGAATACAATATCAAATATCAGAAAGAACAATATCAGTGAAATTCTTTTATTTTGATGTACATTTTTTATATTGCTATAGCAATTTTATATGTATGAAATGCATTTTTTGTTTGTGAAATATCTGTCAATGCACTAATATCTTCAATTATTGTGTTACAAATTTTTTACTATTGACGAATTTGACAGTAATTTATGAGTGGGAAGGAATTAAATTGTAAAATGTCTGTTGACTTATATGCTGAGATATTCAACAATCATCGCATATACACCGAGCATTTTCCCCCCCGCTAAAGTTATTGATAATTTTTTAATGTTGATATATGCATATATACAGGGTGTCCTATAAGTGCTAATACAATGAGAAATTTGTTGTCCTATTGTTTGACCCCAATAGAAGAAAAATATCCCATGTTTATAATTGCAATATTGACTGAGATATTTTAATTCAAACATCGGAGAAAAGTTGGGAAATAACAGCAAAAGCTAACGGCCAATGATCTTTTCTATCATCTACGCTACCCTCTCCCAACTTTCTCTTTTGTTGGAATCGGAGAAGACAGAGCAACAACTTTTTTATTGGAAATGAGCACGGGGGGACCGTATAGAAATATAGATTTTTTTTTTTTTTTTTTTTGTGATACGCTGAAATTTCACTCTCAAAACTGGTACAGAGTAATTTTTAAACGCCTTTTAAGCATTTTTTAAATTGAATCTATACCTCTATGATGGATGGCTTATGAGATAAAGGCCGCATTAGTACTTACAGGACACCCTTTATAAGTTAAGTGATAGAATTTAAATACATTTTAAATTAAAGATTAAATACTAAAAAAAGCAGGTTTTTTTTTAAATACAGTAATTTAAAATTGTAAGCTTACACACCAATATATCATCGATACGCTTTCGAAAACAATCATTTTCTTGACGTGGAATCCTACTCACAATTATATATTAATTAAAATTTCGTTTAAGGTAAAATTCAAAATTCAAGTCAAAAGAGAAATCGTTGATTACTAAAAATATAAAAATAGTAATTACTAAGAAATACAAAAATGCTTAATGGATGTCTATGTATAAAAAAAATTCAATTTTCTACCACAGCTATCGCTATAGATTATAATAAGGCTTGTTATTTTTTTTTTATTTGTATTACTTATCATACTAATTCCCGGTAAATGAGCCACTTTGATGGTGAAGTCACATCCATAGGAATAATGTGCGAAGAAAAAAAAATCCGTTTGCGAATGCAGCAGTAATTTTCATCCGAGAACCTGAGAACTTTTAATATTTAAACAAAAAAATACAGAAAAAACAGAAATTTGTACATATCAATTTATCACCTAAGTTTTCTTTCAGAATTTTATATTCATAAGTGATTAAACATTACAAATTATCCTGAGTAGAAAATTAATATTAAAAAAAAAATCATAAATCATTTGAAATTCACCTGAAGGCAATGTTTGAAAAACAGCTATTAAATAGGCCGTAACTTATAATTTTCCGCAAGAACAAAAAATTAACTTCTATAGCAACCACATAACCTGGGGCTTTATTGCGGAAAAATGCAGTAATTTTAATTGAAATGTAATAGATTATAATGTGTCTGATATACTGGTTCATGCATTATTTGAAGCTCTAAAACTCGAATAAATAACACTATTAGTGACGGAAATATTCTTACGGGGTTTCAGATTATCTGAAATTAGATACGCGTTGATGTAAACACAATCAAATATTAAAATTTCCAAAGAAACCTAGTCTGTCTAATGATTGCAGAAAAAATATTAATTATAATTTGCTCACCATTATTGATTCTGAAATTTTTTTTATTATTACGAGAAAACGGAGCGTGCAATTTTAAATTTAATAGTTACTTTTTCCAAGGATTAGTTCCAGAAGAAACAAAGAATAATTAATAAGAAGTTGAAATTCTATTCATGAAATGGTATTGAAAAATGAGGTTCATACCTTCCGGGCTATTATGTCGCGTTCCAGGCTTCATTGAAGCAGACTTTTCATCCACTACTGCGGCGCCCATATTCAGTGAAGTTTTCAAAAAGCAAGGAGACGAAACGGGTCGATTCGTCTCTTTGCTTGTCGAAAACTGCACTGAAGATGACCAATACAGTAGTGGACGAAACGCCTGCTTTGAAGAAGCCCGGAACATGGCATAGCAGCCTCTCTGAAAGGTGAGAAATTTATTATAAACACCGGCCGTGAAAGCCTGCCTTCTCTTTTAGTACTGAAAAGGTTACAGATTGCATTTACTCCTGATAAGTTTTACTCATCATTCGTTTTCAAAAGATACATGTCATTGTCTTTCATTTTATGAACAATGTGGAAGTGTTTCAGAATAATATGCATTGAAAGTATTTATCATAGAATACATTTTCTGTAAATGAAATCTCTTGATATGATAGGCTTTTCTTTTCAAGTGACAGACTGTATTTTTTTTTTTTTTTGCATCTGGTTAAAAAATGTGATGATTTGCTAAACAGCCATATACAGTCGTCCAGCTAAATGGAGTGACGGAAAACCTGATACCCCGCTTAGAGGATAAAATCCTCTAAGAACCAAAATTTTTACCATAAAAACAATTTTAAACATGTGTATTGGAATTCACATCATAAATATAAATACTGTACATACCGTACTGTACAGTTTACTGTACATATCAATCACATTATGTTGATTGATTACTGAAGCAATTCGATATAAAGTAAACTATATGGGAGTTAAAATTTACAAATCTATAATCAGTGTTTTGTAATGCCAAATTTATCTTCAGTGCATTTAATTATTTTAATTTTTTTTTCTTTATTCAGCCCATAGAGAGCGCTAACTTTTGAAATAAAAGAAAAAATCTGCACAAATGCCATGGCTTCGTGGCATAAGACATTGCATGATCTTCATGGAAACTTAATGTAACATTAACTTATAATTGTGTGGTTGTAAAATTGTAAGTTTTGAATGCAAGTAATAATAAAAAAACTCAAATTGCCAAACAGCATGGCATTTCTCAAGCTCTGGTATCAGCATTACAATAAATGTGAATGAAATTGAAGAACATCTGAGAAAGGATGGAAGCTTGATCCGAAAACGAGAGAGGAGAATTTTGCCGGTGTCAACCAATTTCCATTGCAATGATGCTATGCTGAAAAGCTAAAAATATATCAATCAAACCCCGTCATGATTAGAAGAAAAAAAGAAACAGGAAATTGCCAAATATTGTGAAACTCCGAAAAAATAAAAACATACAATATGATAATTATAATTTTAATTTCAAATTTAGTTTCTGTTGATTTTCTCTCTCAAATTGGGCTAATTTGTTTTTTTTTTTCAATTATCTCCTTGAGTCCTATGTATATTACACTATATATTCTAGCTGCAGCTGCATATGACGCGGATATTGGTATGTTAGTATGAATATTAAACTCAAAAAATCTGGTATTTAATTCATTCTGATCTGATATATTTCTGCTCAGATATGATAATTATAAAGTATGTTTTTTTTGGATAAAAAACCTGTACTAAATTAATCTAATTTTTCCCCGCATAATCGGATATTATATGCCGGAATCGCTGATATCCGCTTAAGCGTGGCCGACAGTATTACAGTCTTTTTTCAATTTATATATTTCTGTTTCAGTGATGAAACAGCGATTCAGTCCTCAAGTGTATGACGAATTCGTCACTAGAGGTAACACGGCTGTTTTACGCTGTCGCTTGCCAACATTTGCCAAGGAATATGTCCTCATAGATGCTTGGTTGAGAAGTGACGGTCACGTCTTAAAGGCTATCCAAGACGATCAAAGTAAAGGTAATCGCAGTTTAATTATTTTTCTATTGGAATTGACTTTTTAATTGACATAAAAGGACACAAAAGATGTTTTATTTTTTTGCAAAAGAAAATATATAGTTAATTATCGAAGAGTGTATGTAGCTGAATTCTATACATCAGATATATGCTACGTATATAATTATTTGAATATGTGTGTATATATGATATATACTATATATATATACATCTATATGTGCTTTCGTCAATTTACTCTACGTTGCAAAATATTTCTCTACAACGAAACTATCATGCAATAATTTTTTCGATGGCATGAAACTACTGCGCTTTGCAAATTAAGAAAATCGGCCACAAAAATGTTCAAATTAGTGATATTAAAATTCATCTCCGTGAAAATTTCAAAATTGGGTAAAGAAATCTAGGCGAAATACATATGACTATGCAATTGCAATTATTCATTATCAATTTAATTAGTAAATTTCTCATTTCCTAAGAGTTTTTGATTAATTTTCAGTTCATTTTCATATCTAAGCTCTTTACTGCTTCATGCAAGATATTGATATCTCTACATGAAAATTATTCATATCCTCGGGAGGGTTACGACTATCGATTTTTAGGGAATAAAATGGCCGTGCTGCAAACATTAGAATAGATCTTGAATATTTTTTGGATACACAGGCACATTCATTTATTATATATTTGATTTATAACTTTATTTAATTAGTACAATTTATAAGTTTATTACATAATTTACATATGTATTATAATTTATATATTTTATTTATCATTTAAAATAATATATACAGGGTGAGCGTGAGATGTTCGGTCAAACGGAAGGGGTGATAGACGAGCCTAAGTGTAACATGAAACACCCTACCAACCCTGTCCTATATAGGACCGTTTTCGAGTTATAATGAATAATCCATTATGGGAAAAAAATGCGTCAAGTCTGAAAAACCAGAATTTCTGAGGTTTCTGAAAGACCTGCCCTCAAACGAAACACATATTTGGAAAGAACAAAAAAAAAATCCTACTCTGTCTGGACTTACTGGCGATCTACAAGCGAAGAAATTTCAAAATCGAATTGCCTCTACAATTTTAATAACGAAGTCCGTAAACGCCCTTCTAGCTAAAACCGGTCAAATTTACCAAAATATTGTCCATCGCAAAACAACTTTTGAAACAGCCATATCGGTGTTCTGATTCAGGTGAAATTTTGTGTTTTGTTTGCAATGCATCACTGAAATCGGCTTTTGTCGAAAGAGGTATTCGATGAAATTACGGAATTAAAGGTTTCAGATTTTGGTGAAATTTGAACAGAAAAAATCCTATAACATGGCACTACCCCTATCAGAGAATATCTGAATTTAATGGGATATTACAAGCTTTCACAGAGATTGGCGAATTGGAAAATCGCCAATTGAAAAATACTTCGACAAACGCTGATTTCGGTTATGTATATATTGCAAACAAAAAGCTAAATTTCTCCTGAACCAAAACACCGATATGGTTTATTGTAGGCTCTTCCAAAAGCTGGTGCGATGGACTAGTTTTTGGTAAACTCCACCGATTGTAGCTAGAAAGGTATTTGCGGAGTTGGCGATTAAAATTTTGAAATTTCGTTTTTTTTTAACTTCAACAATCTTTCAACGATTGCAGCTCGCCAGCAGACCTAGGTATTTCAATGAAATTGGTGTTACCTTGCAGCATATTTTTTGCTCTTTCCAAATATGTGCTTGGTTTGCGTGTTGGTCTTACAGAAACATAACAAATTCGGGTTTATTCAGCCTTGATGCATTTTTCTTTTATAAGCGATTATCCACCACAACTCGAAACAGTTCGCGATAACGCAGGGTTGGTTTTATGTTTCACTGAGGCTCGTCTATCAGCCCCTTCCGTTTTGCAGAACAAGTCACGTTCTCTCTCATCCTGTATATCATTAATTTATTATATACAGCACATTTATTTACGTATTTATTTTAGCACATTTATTTACGTATTTATTTTAGCACATTTATTTAAATATTTATTTTTTATAGCACATTATTTATTGAGTTCATTTATTATACTACGTATAGACAGAGTCGGATAGTGTACATGGTACAAAAAAGTGCAGAATGGTTGACTACATTCAGCAACATGGCAATTGCCACATCGAGAGACTTTTGGTGAAAACTCATTCTCATTTATATAATATTTTTTTTCTGAAAACTATTATTTTGTTCACAATCATATTATATGGGATACTCACAATATTTCTTCGTTCAAATGGTTCATACGTGAATCTCCTACAAATCTACCATTTCCCATTAATATCAAGTATCCACTAAAACTATTTCGACTTTTATTATCGTTCTTTACTATTTCGCACTCTACTTCTTCTTTTAATAATTTGTATCTTTATAATGTAACTTCATTAAATGATAAGTAGTTTCTTTACCTTTTACGTTAAACAAATACAATGTTATGCTCAAACGCTGTCGATGAAATTCTACGCTTCCGCCAAGTACGCTTCACTCAATGTACAAAATTAATATTGAGGGCAAAAAATGGTCTCGTTCATCGAGAAAAGTATCCTCAAACTAATTCGATCAATGGATGTGTACCTAATGACGATCACACTTTTTTTTTCTTCTCTTCTTTCGGATGAAATAGGATTTATTGATTCCCTTACACACACACATACATGCGTGTGTTTATTTTCCGTATCCTCTTTCTTTCGCATGCTGATTTCCGTATTTTCGTGCCAGAGTCTCTATAGTTCTTTCTGAATAAAAATAAATAAATAAAAATGTACACGTCGTGGAGCGTAGAATACCTATCACAGGAAATAAAGAGGATGTCATTTATATCCGAAGGGCTATAAGACGACAGCTCACAGAAAATCCCTTCTCCATACAATATTTCATCAGAAATCATCTTTCTATTCATTGCCGAAGTCATATTTCTGAAAGAAGTGTTGACAACAAGCGAATAAAACGAACATTCCATTCCCTGTCGTGCCATTCAATTAAGCGTTCTTCTTCACACTTTGTGTTTTGTTTTGTTTTTTTGTTTTTATGGCTTTTATGGTCCTTTTTTTTATTGATTCCTGGATTAGCGAACTGTCTTCTCCATGAGATGGCATTAGCATTCACGCAAGAAAGATTTGCTAATTTTTATTTTTCGAAAAGGGGATACAACACCTACACACACATTGCATACGTCTACAAAATTTTCGTTTTAGGTAGGAAAAACCATTTCCGAAGTAGAAAAAACCACTCGAGACCTTTTTATGAATATTTATTGTTGTTAATGTGAATTTTTTTTTTTAAATTAGTATATCCTGCTTAAAAACAGCATAAAGCTAGTTACAAAAAACCCCCAGAAACTGCACAACTCACACACAGAAATATATATGTATACAAGATGCGTAGGAAAATCCCCTTGCCGCAAATTACTCGTAAAACGTTGAGCCTAGGCAAATATATCCTAGAACAGGAATTTCCAGCTTAAGGTTTCGCGCGGAACCTTGACAGTCATAAGGTTGTTCCGCCGAACATTGGATGATAAAGCTGTTCTATGTGACTCAAACAAATAATTGATTCATATAAAAAAAATAATAATGTCTCTACTGCCTTGTTAAAAGGGAAAAATCGAAGAAGGATTAAGCACCACCTCCAATAAAACATATTTGTCAATAAATCATTGTGACAGATCTTATCGTGGGAGCCCTTATACAATGAGATCCCCGCATGGCCTTCATAAGGGACGGGCGGTCTTCAGCCCGGAAGTCCGAGATGATTCTCTCTCTCATCATTTTTTTTTGTTTTTGTTTTTATTAAAATATTTCTTAGAAAATGTCAATGCAACACGGCATTAATAATTATTTTTAAGCAAAATTATCAGCTTATCTATTTTTCGGTCTCATTTGCGGAAACATCTATGCGTCTTACTGATGTTTACCGCACATAAACTCTTAAAATTGTGAAGTAAACTGGACAAACTAACTCTGATATTATTACTCAAAAAATATTTATCAGTATCATATCGCATTGACTTTTTCTATGTGCTGCATTAATCAAAAATCAGACATCTAAATTTCAATCAAAGAATCACAACTATTGTATTTTTTATTTGGTGGCAGCAGTACTTCCAGTTCAGTGATGTTTCTTACTCATATATTCAATATAATTACTCATTTCCCCATTTGCTGTATTTTACTGGCAAACCGTTTATTTTAGAAGCATACTTCCAATTAGAAGAAATATCTAAAAATGACGTGTATAACTCAGATACGTCATTTAAGTTGCAAGGGGTTGTATAGTTATCAAAACTGAAAAAAACTTATTTTTTTCAGTTTGAAAAAAAAACTGATACTGATCTGTAATACTGATCTGTATAATACGTCAATCTTATTTTTAATATTACTCAGAGAAATATCATCATTATTATCAAGTTTTGTGTGTCTGAGAAATAAAATGAATCTACCTAGAACTTGAACATGATTTCTATTTCAAAATGGATGGTTGTTTATTTCGAAAATAAATCAAAACTGCAAATTTTTGGAAAGTAATTTGTTTTATCTGACCTGAAACTATTTGCTGTCGCTGTACGATTCATTCCGTTTGTCAGTCGCGTGTTTGCCTTGAGAAAATCTCTAATCCTTGTCGACATGATTGAATTTCACTATCTTTTCGTTCTTATATTTGCTCTCATCAAAAAAAATATATATGTAGCAACATAATAATGATATAGTTAGATTGCTGAACAAATAAGACTTTACTTTACCCAATGGTCCCCAATGGGGATTTTCGCAATCCGTTCATCTCGTCTACAAGATTTTGATACTTATAGTAGCATAAAATGTTGTTGTTTCAAGGGATATTCGCATGATTCGAAAGGTTATTATATTTAATGGACTGGATCTTGCCATCATTTATAAACACTGAATCGAAAAAAAAATTAATAATTAATTCAATATAAACTTTACAGATATGCAGGGAAGGTGAACAGTCCTGGACCCATTTTGAAAATTCATAAAACATCAACCAATCAGCATAAAACGTTGCAGTTTACACTAAAATACCTATCGATAAAATAAATACAAAAATATTTTCAATTTCCACTCACAGACGAAATCACGGAAAAACTCGACGTAACACATAAAATACAACACAAATGTTGCATAATTAATGTTTATGAGGCGATTTCCGTTACATAAAACTACCACATTTCAATATGAGCACACGCTGTAGCTCGGGCAATACCTAAACTGGACGAAAGTTTGCTCATGTTGAAATGTGGTAGTTGTATTGACCGTAACCGTTGAACGCTATACAGATCACAGAGCTCAAAAGAGCCCTATTCTCCTTCATCTTGGAGTAACACAATATTACATTGGTATAAAATATGGCATAAAATATGCATAATATAATAATTACAAAATGATAATACAGTGAAATCTGTCTAAAACGGAATATTATTTCAGTTTATTGACGCTCCGTTGTGTGCAGGTTTCACTGTATTACAGAAAATATAGAATAACATTTGTTGCAGAAAATTGTCTTATACACCAGCTTGTCAAACATT